>NC_088913.1:36512500-37762500 GCF_963576675.1 Euphorbia lathyris | reverse complement strand
CGATTATTGAATTTGTGAGATAGAAAGTTGAAGATTTGGATTTTGCTTCTACCAATCAGCGAGGGGAGGCCTAGGTATTTCCCAGGCATAGGCAATTGTGAAACCCCGAGAACTGAACTCAAAGACTAACAGAGAGGCATTAAGCAATTACGACTGAATGAGATGGAGGATTTTGTAAAATTTACCTTCTGACCCGAAGCCGTTTCATGTTGTTCAAGGCAATGCTTCACCGCTTCGGACTCAGCCAGATTAGCCCTGAAAAACAAGTAGCAGTCATCCGCGAAGAAGAGATGTGAGATCTCAGGGGCAGACCGGGCTATCCGACACCCATGAATGATGCCACGGCCCTGTAAGTGAGATAACATTGCTGAGAGCCCTTCAGCACAGATCAAGAATAAGTATGGTGAGATCGGGTCACCCTGACGGAGGCCTCTCTGAGGTAGGATAAGAGCTACGGTGTGCGAACCATTCACAATGTGGTACCGTGCTTTACACACACACTGTAAGACAAGCTGTACCCATCTATCATCAAACCCTATTTTCAGCATCATCTTTTGTAAAAAATCCCACTCAACTCTGTCATAAGCCTTGGCTATATCCAACTTCAGCGATGCATACCCTGTACGGCCCTGTGTTTTCCTGTGCAGGTAGTGGTTCACTTCAAACGCGATCATCACATTATCAGAGATTAGCCTGCCTGGCACAAACACACTCTGATATGGGGAAATGATTAGTGGCAGGACCTGTTTGAATCTGTTTGCAATAGCCTTAGAGAGGATTTTGTAAATAACATTACATAAGGCAATTGGCCTAAGTTCTGACACCGTCTCCGGTTTGGATACCTTCGGGATAAGGACCAATGTTGTATCGTGAATTTCATTTGGGAGGGAGCCCGAGTTGAGCCAATCTAAATAGGTCTTCGTAACCTGATCACCCACGATATGCCAGAACTTCTGATAAAACCCAGGGTTGAACCCATCCGGTCATGGACTCTTATCAGGGTGCATATTGAACACAGCTGTTCGTATTTCTTCTTCGACAAAAGGTCTCAATAAATCCTCATTACACAACTGTGGAACCACCGGCTTGACCTGAGCGAGAACCTCCCTTGCGCTTGTCTGACCTGAGGAAAATAGTGAAGTAAAGTGATTGTATAAATATGAGTCGAGCCCTGACAACCAATCAATCCAATTTCCCGAGTCGTCTCGCAGGCGGTGAATAAGGTTCTTCTTCCGTCTGACAGTGACAGCAGTATGAAAAAAAACGGGAATTCATGTCCCCGGCCTGTAACCACAGTTGTTTCACGCGCTGGCTCCAAAAAACCTCCTTCTGAAGCAAAAGAGCATCTAGCTCCTCCCTGGTTCTGATAAACTGATCTTGGGAGACCCGGTCCTGTCGACGCCTTAAGACCCGCAGCTCATCTCTACAAGTGCGGATTTTCTCAACAAACTTCCCTCGGACTGATTCTCCCCAATCAAACAACTTTGCAGCATATTGGGACTGTCGGGTTAGCAGATCTCTCGAGCTTGATAGATTCCAGGCAATCTCAACTTGTTCGCGGCAATTCGGTTCCCGTAACCAGGCGTTTTCAAAGCGAAAACGTCTTTGAGGCCGATCTGTTATATTCGATAACCTAAGGCAGAGAGCGGAATGATCGCTCAAGTGTGCATCCTCATTGTGGACCAAAGCTGACGTAAATAGGTTGAGCCAAACAGAGTCTGCAAATGCCCAGTCTAATTTCTCCTCCATACACCTGTTGGTACCCTTTCCTCTCTCCCATGTGTATCTATAGCCAATCGTAGTAACTTCAAATAAGTCACTTTGGGTTAACGTGTTACAGAAGCCTTGTAACAATAAAGTAGGGTGCCTATTACCACCCCGTTTATCTTCGTGGGAGCACATATCATTAAAATCGCCCATTATAAGCCAAGGCAGGGAACTCGAAGAGCGGAGATCTCTAATCAATTGCCATGATTCTCTTCGTTTAGACCGCTCAGGGTACCCGTAAAATCCGGTTAATCGATACTCCGGCAAACCTGGTAACATCACATGTGTGTCAATATAATTATTAGAGAAGCCCATCAGCCTGACAGAACCACGTGTTTTCCATAACAAGGCCAAACCACCACCTTGATTAATAGGGTTCACAAAAAATAGACCATCATAGGAAAGCTTTATTTTTATTGCATCAATCTTAGCACGGTTACATTTGACTTCAGAAAGGAAAATAAAATCGGGCTTGAACTTGGACACAAGCTCACAAAGCATACGGACTGTACGAGGGTTGCCCATCCCCCGACAATTCCAACTAATTGTACTCATTCCTCCTGGCATGTCTGAACACCAGCTCCCGTAAAAGAAGTAGATTGGGTCATGTGTTGTCCCTGCAGAACTGTAACACCCTCACAATCTTTAGTACCTGCATGGTTCCCTGTATCCCTGTGTTCCTCAATCTCATGTCATCGACGCTTTGCTTCTGATATCGCAACTCCCTCATCAACTTCACCCTCCGTCTGTAACTGATCACCCTGGTTCAAACGAGCGTTAGAGGCTGAGGGTGGCCTAGGGGCTGCGCCCGTCACAGTTTGCCTCGGAGCTCCCAGAGGTGGCAGCGGAGGCGGGGTAGTGAGTAGAAATTTTGACTGTGGAGGGGCTGCATTCTTTTTATTTGGTGCACGCAGCCAAGTCCCGTATACCATCTCCGCAGCATAAGGGTCTGACAGTTCTAAGAGGTCAGTACAGAACTTGTCGGCGTGTCATATACGGCCACAATAGAAGCAAAAGGTTGGGACTCTCTCATATTTGAAGTGAATCCAAGAGAAGGAGCCGCCCGTTTTACTGATCTTCATCTTTCTTTTCAGCGGTTTGGTGACATCCATCATAATTCTGAGCCTCATATATTGGCGTCCTGTACCAGAGTAGTTATTCACATCCAATTCCACAAACTTACCGAGGAAATTACCAACACTGATAGCAACCTTTTCGGACATGAAACCCACAGGTAACTCATACACCTGTATCCAAAATTCCGTCGAATTTAATTCTATACCTGGAAGGACCGTATCATCATCTATTTTATTAATCACAAGCAGGTGTTGGTCGAAGGTCCACGGACCACCTTTGACAACTCGCTCTCTTTCTAGAGTATGAAAGAAATCGAACCTGAATAGGTTAGGGCTGAGGTCCACAATACACATTCCTTTTGCCGGTCTCCAGAGGTCGGCGAGGGTGTTCTTCATTATGGGAACGCGAAACGGGCGGTCTGTGAGCAGGCGGCCTATCAAACTCCACTTTGATGGTTTCTGCGGCTCTGCAGTGTCATCCAGCTGCATAGTGAGGCCGGCGGAGTCTTCTTCCCCTAAAGTCACCTGTTGTTGGAACGCTACCTCGAGGTCCATGATAGAACAGGGTGTGTTGGGATTAAAGGAGGGGAGATAATGGAAGTTTCTGAGCTGAGGAAGGTAATCTACGGCTCGTCAAAAGCGAGAGGCGGCAGCAGCGGCTTGTCAAAAGCGAGAAAACGGCTCGTCAAAAGCGAGAGTCGATAATGCGAGATTTAAATTGCTATAACCGAACCTTTGTCAATTTAAAATGAAATTTTATCTAGTTTTCATTTTACACTGGCAGTAACAGTAAATCATCTCACACGCGTGATAGTACTGGCGAAGTCCACAGCCACCTCGATTTTTCCATCCGGGCAGCCCAAAATTCAATCAAACGGCCAATATTCCTGCCCGTGCGCAGCCGAAGATGGTTCTAGAATTGGGCCACGTGTCACCACCTAACCCTTACCTAAACTCCCCCTTTCTCTTGCTCCTCCGCCCTATAACCCCAAAACCCTCCTCTCCGCTTCTCTTATCTTCTCCACACTTCAACCCTTCTCTCGTTGTGGATTGACTCTTTTGTTCTACTTCAGTTTCCCTATTTTCATTTTCTATCTCTCAATTTCACCCAATTTGATTTTAAAAATGGCTTCATCTACCGCTCAGATTCACGTTCTTGGTGGTATTGGGTTTCCTTCGTCTTCATCCAGAAAACCTACCTTTTCCTTTCCACAAAGGACTGTATTTTTGGGTCAAAGTCTGAGGTCTCCAACCGCGGCCTTTTTAAGACACAGCAACACTTCAAGGAGAAGATATAGCTCTGGGCCTTTGAGGGTAGTAAATGAGAAAGTTGTGGGTATTGATTTGGGCACCACCAATTCAGCAGTTGCTGCAATGGAGGGAGGGAAGCCGACAATAGTGACCAACGCGGAGGGACAAAGGACCACGCCATCGGTTGTTGCATATACAAAAAACGGGGATAGACTTGTTGGGCAGATTGCAAAGCGTCAAGCGGTGGTGAATCCGGAGAATACTTTCTTCTCTGTGAAGAGGTTTATTGGGAGGAAGATGTCCGAGGTCGATGAGGAGTCAAAGCAGGTTTCTTATAGAGTTGTGAGAGATGAGAATGGAAATGTTAAGTTGGATTGCCCTGCAATTGGCAAGCAATTTGCAGCTGAGGAGATCTCCGCTCAGGTATTGCGATTTAATCATCTCAATTTGGAATTTGTCCCTTGTTGGTTAATTGCTTCTGATTGAGCAGTTTTTAAGCAATTCGATAGGTTATTTGTGGTTAAAATTTATCATTTTGGAATTCTGTAACTATGGAAGTAATTGAGGGTTGATTTATTTTTATGTTGCTTTTTGATATTTAGGTTTTGAGGAAGCTTGTAGATGATGCATCCAAGTTTTTGAATGATAAAGTGACTAAAGCTGTAGTTACAGTGCCTGCTTACTTCAATGATTCCCAAAGAACAGCAACAAAGGATGCTGGAAGAATTGCTGGATTGGAAGTTCTTCGAATAATTAATGAGCCTACTGCTGCTTCATTGGCATATGGGTTTGAAAAGAAGAACAATGAAACTATCCTAGTATTTGACCTTGGTGGTGGTACTTTTGATGTTTCAGGTGCTGTGATTGTTCCTTCATTTACTTAGTTTTCAGTGGGTTAGAGGCTTAATACATAATTACAAACCTAAACCTGCCTAAACTTGTTATGTTTTGCGTTGGCATTGGACCTCGATAATTATTTGCTGATTTGGTAGTCCATGAAGTTGACATGGCACCACTAAGTCAAATTTCCACCTAAACACAAGTCGTGCCATGTGAGCAAATAAGGGTGTCCAAAATTGACAAGCTTAGTAGGTGCGTGTAGGTCCCTATACCTTAGGGTGCCAAAGGCAAAAAGTGATAAGTTTAGCCGTTTAGTTGCTTAATTGTGTATTAAGCCGTGGTTTATATGTTATTATTTCAGAGATGTGGTTGTTATGAGGTTAATTCTTTCTATCCATCAATGCACAAGATGTAAATTTCCCCCTTCTTTTTGAATGAGACAGAAAACTGTGTTCTGCATGTTAAAGCTTTATTAAATCATCAATCTTCTATGAATTTTTTTTAATGCAGTGCTTGAGGTAGGTGATGGAGTGTTTGAAGTGCTCTCTACATCAGGAGATACACATTTGGGTGGTGACGACTTTGATAAGGTTGGGTTCTTGGCTGTTGTATTATGTTCAAGTTCCTAGTGTTCCTTTTTTTTTTTTTTTTTTGTACCTAAGAGAGTTTAACAGTTTTATAATAAAAATGCAGCGAATTGTTGATTGGCTATCTGCCAGCTTTAAGAGAGATGAAGGTATTGATCTTTTGAAGGACAAACAAGCACTTCAGCGGTTGACTGAGACAGCTGAGAAGGCTAAAATGGAACTATCATCCTTGACTCAGGCAAACATCAGGTATATTAGTCGCAGTCGCTGTTCTTCCATTGCTTGGTATTTTGATTAGAAGTTCTACTGATGGATATTTGTTCTTATTTAGTTTGCCTTTCATCACTGCCACTGCTGATGGCCCCAAGCACATAGAGACAACCCTTACAAGAGCCAAGTTTGAGGAACTGTGTTCTGACCTGCTTGACAGGTACTTAATATAATGCATTTCAGGCAATTTCTTTAGGTCGATTGTTTGATGTTCTTGACTTAATACTCCAGCATGCTGGAGTGTGACGAGTGTCTCAGGCTGATAGTTAGAAATAATTGCTTACTGATGGCACTTTGTAATTCTTGTAAGGCTTAAAACACCAGTTGAGAATTCCTTGAGGGATGCAAAACTTTCCTTTAAAGATATTGATGAGGTCATACTGGTTGGTGGATCAACACGTATCCCAGCTGTACAGGAGCTTGTAAAGAAACTGACCGGAAAGGACCCCAATGTCACTGTCAATCCAGACGAAGTAGTTGCCCTAGGTGCTGCTGTACAGGTTGTTCTATTGCCCTATTCTTAAAAGAAACTTGTGTCTTGCAGTTGTGAAACTTCCTCGTCATTTATATAGATCCTTCGGAATTATGATATCACTTGATTATATTTGACCTCCTTTTTATGATGTTTATAGGCTGGTGTTTTGTCTGGAGATGTAAGTGATATTGTTTTGTTGGATGTGAGCCCGTTGTCGCTTGGTTTGGAGACTCTTGGAGGGGTGATGACAAAAATCATTCCTAGAAACACTACTTTGCCCACATCCAAATCAGAGGTGTTCTCAACTGCTGCAGATGGTCAGACAAGTGTTGAAATTAATGTCCTTCAGGGTGAGAGAGAATTTGTTAGGGACAACAAATCTCTTGGCAGCTTCCGACTTGATGGTATCCCGCCTGCACCGCGTGGAGTTCCTCAAATTGAAGTTAAATTTGATATTGATGCCAACGGTATTCTCTCTGTTGCTGCTATTGACAAGGGCACTGGAAAGAAGCAAGACATCACAATTACTGGCGCCAGCACCTTACCTAGTGATGAGGTACACTTTGTCGTTATTGCCCACTCTGTTGTGAAATGTGTTAATTTTTTTTGGTACACTTGCACTTTCAAGCATAGTAGCCTGACTTATTGGCAATAGGACACAAATGATATGGAAGCTGATCAATCAAACTTTTCTTCGAATTATGTTGTTGAATGGGTTCATGGATGGATTTATGTAGGTTTCGAGGATGGTGAGTGAAGCTGAGAGATTCGCAAAGGAAGATAAGGAGAAGAGAGATGCCATTGACACAAAGAACCAGGCGGATTCAGTCATCTACCAGACCGAGAAGCAGTTGAAGGAGCTTGGAGACAAAGTTCCAGCACCTGTGAAAGAGAAGGTAGAGGGAAAACTGAAGGAGCTGAAGGATTCAATCAATGAAGGATCAACCCAGGGAATCAAAGATGCCATGGCTGCTCTCAATCAAGAAGTAATGCAACTTGGTCAGTCGCTTTACAACCAGCCAGGCGCAGGAGGTGCTGGTCCAGGCCCTGCACCAGGTGGTGAAGCTGGAGCTGGACCTTCAGATTCATCAAGCAAGGGCCCTGATGGAGATGTTATCGATGCGGACTTCACTGACAGCAAGTGAGAGGGGAAATATAGTTGCTGTTAATGTGTATGAGAAATTTATTTGGGTGGTTTGGACGGGTTGCTAGTTTGGCAAACATTTTTGGCCTTTGAAGGGGAGTGAGTGAGAACACATTGTTTTTAGAAGTATAGAGGAAGAAGCACCAAATAGCAAAAATCAAGTTATAGTTAAAGCATTTGGTGTTTTTGAAGTTACTGCACTCCAAAGTTACAATGGTAGTTAGATTAGTATGGCAGTTGTCCCTTGATGTTAATGACTTAAAACTGTTTTTCTCTTATTTTTATGTTAATCAAGTGTCGAAATACAGATATTTTTTTAATAAGTTTGAGATCAATGAATAATGACTGTCAAAATGTTTCACGATATGAATAAAATATGAAATGGATAGAACTCGTGTTCTAATCTCCATACGAGAAAGATTTCTCTACCTAGTAGAGTACAACAATTTTTCCACTCCTTTATATGATTATAGTAGAATTTTCCCATTCCTTTCTATGATCCTATCTTGTATACTAATGATTTATACGTACTCGTGGATTTATCATTCTCTATCATTACATACTCTTTCAAAACACATTTATCTTAGGAGTTAAAATGACTTTTTGTTGAATGGAGATCCCTCAGGGAAAACACCGAAATGGCGTTGTAGTTTCCTCCATACAATTAACCATTAATCAATGTATTGCTAAACTCGTTCAATATAATCACTTTAAATGCCACAACTATTTGTAGCTCATTATGTGTTCTTTTATTTCTTTGAGATTCAAACAAAAGTTACCGTAAGCACTACTTTTTATGGCCACATAATGAAAGCAAATAATGAGCTCTTAATGCTAAGTGGGCCAATGACAAGTAAGTTGTTCAAACATGATGCATGGATCACAAATGAGAATCAAAGGCAATCTGGAGAAGTGCCTCACATAGCATGTGATACCAGCCACACAACATGTGAGTTGAATGCTGGATGAAAAAGTTGGCAAAAAGAACCCACGCCGTGTATGGGCAAACTGCTGAACTTCCGGTGTTTCGAATGAAATTCACACTGTGTAGTTTTCATTCACAACGTGACCTGCAAAGTGGGGAGAGGAATACGCTCTATTGCTGTTACGGATAACCCCTTGTTCTATTAAGTCTCGCACCTGTCTCTGAAATTCATCCTTGTGATGACGAGGGTATCTATACGACCTTACTGACACCGGTTTACTCCCAAGAGTCAGATTAATTGCATGAGAAATCTGTCGCGTGTCACTCATGTTCTATTCCCTTTGTCTTTTCAGCTCCTCTCATCGGGTCCGCCTTGGAGATGTCTGCATCAATATGTGCCTTCGTGGGTGATGATCCTTGGCACGTCACAAGTTCACCAATTAAAAGGTATACCTTTTTCCGTGGCGTATCCCCTACATCTTTTACTCATCATACCCCAAGTATCACGATGGGTCCCGTGCGTCTTCACAGTGTCGTTTGTATGCTAACCAGGAGGCATATCCATTATGTCGTGACGTAGAAACATGTCATAAATAGAAAAATATATATATGACTACGGTAAAAAAGTTTTAAAAAAATATAGATTTAAAAAAAAATTATTTAATAATAGGATTTAAAAAAATATTCAAAATAATATATATAAAAAAGAAAAAGAAAAAGTGCCTTTGAGAGAGATCTTTGTAAACTTAGCATTTGTATTCTCACACCCGACCCTGGACGACCCCGATCGGCATCGGGCGTGAAATATAATGATCATAATCAACACTTAAAAGTCTCCAAATTATCCAAATATCATAAATATCACTTTTCTAAACATTCCTCTTACATATATATTCTAAATAAATCCATAACTCTACTACATTCAAGTCTCAAAATATTACTCAATATAATCAAATCTCCAAATTATTGCAAATGTCCTAACTAAAGATGAAATTGATGATTTGATACTTCAACCTTGTTTTCTCGACCAGTAACTTCTCCTATATACCTTGCTCTTTCTCGCCTAAAATATTAAAACATTTAAAAAGGTGAGACAGAAATCTCAGTAAACAATTATCAACTACATAAAATACTTATACCCAAAATAACTATATCTATAGTTTAAATATTCAAAATGCATCTTATAAAATTCATATCTTAAAAATGAACATTTTATGGATTAAACCATAATAAAATAGTCAAATGATACTTTTAACAAAATCTGCAACTTAAAATATCAAGTTTGCTATCATTTCTCAAAATACCAAGCATAGTCAAAACGTAAAATCACTGTATTAGATTACTTAAGGTAAAACTCGTGTTCGAAATAGCTATATGCATTTATTTGGTTAAAATCTTAACTATACGAAATAAATAGGTTTGCAAATATTTCTCAAATATCACACATTGTAAAACTGTATTAAAATACTTAATACCACAAAATACCATAAATCAATATACTTCATAAACCGTATTTCGATAAATACTTCATCAACTGTATTTCGATAAATACTTTATAAACCGTATCTCAATAAATACTTCATAACTCGTATATCAATAAATATTTCACAAATCGTATCCATCCGAGAGATAATCCCCGTATGTATCAATCCCCACAATATAATAGAATCGAGATATCTCATAATTTGCCTATCCCACATGGTCTTACTCAACACTTCTTTGCCATACCTGATTGGTCTTTCAACTGTGTACACAGACCATATTTCTCACTAAATACGGACTTTAATTAAAGCCACCTATCCGGATTACTCTGGATGGATACTAAAAATATTATAATTTCATATATATATATATATATATATATATATATATATATATATATAATTCATAAATCAACATCATAGAACTTTCTCAATACCTTTACTCAATCCATTTCCAAAATATTAAATCATAATTCATTATTGAACCAAAATCACCAATAAATAATTTATTGATATATTTATCAATAATAACTTCAATTTCTTAAAACTAAAGGCATCAATCATCATATATATAATTTATTTCAATAAATCATAAATTCATCAAAATTACTATTTTAATAATCTTTAATTAAAACTAAAATTTACTTTGAGAAGTAAATTTATTGAAAATCATTTAATATATTATATAGACATATACTTTTATACATAAAGCAATTTCAATAAAGTTTTTCAAAACTCTTTTCTTTAAATTCTACTCTTCAAAATATCAAATCTTACACAAATATTAATCAAATATACCAAGTTCATCAAAACAAAACCCAAATCATGTATACATTAATATATATTATAGGTTAAAATTAACATGCAAATACATATATAATTACATTGAACTTAACTTTAAGCTCATGTTAAAAACTAATTCATAGAAACTCCAATTAATCAAATGCATGTCAAAAATCACCACAAAAATTCAATTTTCTGGAAAATATAGAGTTATATATACATATATATACATAAAAACTCAAAAGGGTAGTTGATAATTACTTACTTTAGCACCAATTGAGAGAAAAACACATTAAAACCTCACATCCACCACCATAATCTGCCTAGGTCTAACCCTATGTAGGAATCTCCAAATCAAAATCACACTGACCACAATGTGTATTAGGATGTCTAGAAGCTACTGTAAAAAAATCAGCTCGATCCGACGGTTCAATCTCTAGATATCAAGGTATGATCAAAACTAGGTGAATTTGGGTGTTTGAATGAAGGAGATGAGGAGGGTGGAGATGAAATGCAAACTTTTATATTTCTGATTTTTGGGTTCTTGGTTATCCAAAAAAGGAGGTTGAAAAGTGTGAATTTGTATTTCCAATAAGGGGAAATTTTCCTTTTGGTCCCTCTAAACTTTAACTTCTTTTAAAATTTATCCTAAACTTTTAATTTTCCACTTAAAGTATGAAATTGGTCTCCAAACTATATCCATAATATCCAATTAGCTCTCCAATCAATAAATAAATATAATGTAACATAATATTAGGGTATAATAACTAAAATTAGGGACACAGATGTGACATGTAAAACATCCTTTTTCTAATAAAGAGTGTTTTCCTCACTTAGACTTGTGTAAGATCTTATTCCGCTGCAAAACGTTGGGGGTGAGAGTCAGCGTCAAGGGACAAAGAGCGGCCGAAACTAATAGCCACACGATGTGTCAAACATGTCACATGTCCGTGTGATGTAACTTACTCGCCAATCAAACCAAAGTTGCCAGATTCCTAATTTTCTGTTTTGCCTTTAAGACTTATTTACCACTTTACTATTTAGCCACTTCATCCCATCTTATCCCTATTACTTTCTTTATTAAATGTAACCCTAGTTAGGACATTCTAGCCTTTTGTATTTGATTTAGGGGAGGTATTTAAACCCTAACTTTTGTAAAGTTGTGTATCTTTTTCAATCAGAAATACAAAACTCTTTTGAAGAGTAAGGTTTCTACCTTTCTATATGGATTTACTCCTTCCGTTAAGTTAAAGAAGAAACTCTTTACTAGCTTAAGATCAAAACCAACTCAATCATTATTTATCCGTATCAGAACAAGCCAAATCTGTCCAAATGCACTCAAAAACCAAAAACCCAATCATAACAACCATACAACTATCCCATAACAGCCATACAAATATATTCGAGTCATAACAATAGTATGTCACTCCTGTCGGAGATTAATATAAGATATATGATTGGACTTTAACTATCAGTTCGAACTTTTAGTTCAATCGGTTCCATGACATGGTATCAGAGCCGCTAGGACCAAACGGTCGAGGATTCGAATCCCAACAACCTCATTAATTTGTGAAAACCAAAAAGTCAAGCCTTACATATGTATGGCTATCACATAACAGTCGTATGGAATTTATTTACAACCGTATGACACTTGCAGTCGCACGACTATTCTTCAACTTCAAATTTAGGGGTTGGACGTTTTGACACTCCCTGACTCCCTTTAAGCTATTTATCTGGACCACTGCCACGCAAAGAGGGTAATCTTTTGAGGGTTTTTCAGGCAACTTTATGTGTTTCACCTAATTTTCAATCGTTCAATCAGAATTTGCTCCTATTTGGAGCCATTAAAAGGTTCTTTAGTGCCTCTTTCGCCACTATAAGTATTTTGAACCATTTTTTTTATTATATAGAAGAATGCCTAGTAAGATTTAGAGCTTCAACCCCTACTTATGATTGACGTATGCCACTTCCCTCTTTGAGAGGAGTGACATACGACTAAGGCATCACTGCCATACGGCAGTTAGTTTTAGTGGGATGGCTAAAATTTGGGCATTTAGAGATTTTTGTTCACATGCACATTTTGGCCATTAGAGCCTGAAAAGTGTAAGATCCATGATTTTACGATTATTTATCGTCCAAACAATTTCAACCGGAAGATTTAGAGACCTTAGCTGTGTGTGGTTCTCTGTAGAGCCGTATGGCGATAATAGTTAAGTCATATACATCACTTTTTGCATCCACTCATTCCGGGTCACTCTCTTAGCTGTCTCCGACGAGAAGAGTACTTCCTTGTCACTGGCGCGTGGGGGGGGGGGGGGGGGGGGGATTATGGGATCCAAAAAGTGGACATGTAGCGTCACTAGTCGGGTTTAATTAAAAAAAATACCAAATCATTTTGCATATTCATGTATCCATATATCCATGTTTATGTTTGGAGTTAACACGTTTTCTCTCGTATCCCCTGTGGAACTATGCACCCATTTTCCCCAGTTGGATGACTGTAATAACTCAAATAATTACCAGTACTGATTTACACCTAGTGAGCATCCACGATAAGTAAAAGAAAAAAAAATGAATAATAAGGTTAGTTCAAAGTTTTAAAACATTAAGATGTTCACACCAATAAGTTGTATCCACGAATCTAGAATTTCTATTCTGAAAAGTCGATCCCAGGTGACTAATTTCTCAATCAATCGAGTGGAGACTCTGTCTAAACACAAATATGTCAACTTGAAAAGGGTCTAGTTTTGAACATTTAGTAAAAGCGGGATTTTCCAAAACACCGCATCTAAAACAAGTCTAACGCTCGTGTTTATGTCCAGTAAAAAACCTCTCTTCTCTCACAGGTACACCTACCAAATTGTATCCCTTCAATAATGACCAGTTCAATCCAATGATTGTTTGAACCTGCGATAAAAACCTTAGAGCCATCAGAATCATGGTTTCCATGGTCTTAGTCAATTTGGTAACTTGCTTTCCCATATAGAAAAGATGCTTTGCAACTTCTGCTATTCTTACATCTCTATTATCAAACTTATTTTGAATTCATTTCATGGATCCATATAGCTGCTGGTTTTAGACATGTGCTAAATCTGACCAATGTTACAAACTCAAACTCAGAGATATGAGATGACAATATAATAGAGAAATAGTCATATGTTGATATATAAAAGGAAGACAAAGAAGAACAAATGATAAAATGGATTGAACAATATCCTAATTCCCACAGTAGAAATTATAGCCACTATTAAGGCACACAAAAGACAATCCCTAATTTCCCTTCTATAAATCTAACTACATACTATACTAACACAATTCACATTGTTTTTGGAAGTTGTCATTTTAACCATTGACAAATTAAATCAATTCATATTGAATTGATTTTATTTCCCCATAAATCCAAATAGTTAAAATTCATATAGTGATTTTTAAATCAATTTCACCGCTTATTTCGTTTAGTCCGTGTTCGGTTTCTTTGATGTGTTCGCTTTCCGAGTAACCCAAGAGGTACAAAAAAAGTTAGAGCTTTCTGAAATTCATTTGTGTCATTTTGCTCCGACATATCTAACATTTGCACCACATATGTTTGAAGCTCCTCTTCGAACTTCTTTGCGTGTGCTCGAGTAACAGGTCCATCCGATAAATGTATCCGCTCCATGTGAGAATCCAGATTTATAGTCCAGGTTATATCAACGTGTAAAGCTATGAAAACGCAAAACTAGAAAAAAATATTGAAAAAACCCATGAAAACAAGGAAATGCAAAAAAAAACATAAAAAGATGTGGAAAACACGAAAATGTAAAAAACACAAAAACCTGAAAAAATATGGAAAACATAAAAACGTGAAAATTTATTAAAGACACGAAAACGTGAAAACACAAAAAGTGAAAAAATTCGAAAATCACGAACAGTAAAAAAAATTAAAAACAGAAAAACGTGTAAAAAGTGAAAAACACAAAAATGTGAAAAAAGCGAAAAACACGAAAACGTAAAAAATATTAAAAATACGAAAATGTGAAAAATGCGTTTATAACGTTTTTTCATATTTTCTTGTTTTTCACATTTGTTCATATTTTCGTATTTTTCACGTTTTGTCACGTTTTCATGTTATTCACATTATTGTATTTTTTGCATTTTTTCGTGTTTTAGTTTTTCGGTTTTTTGTGTTTTTTGTACTTTGTTACCATGTTTTTTCATGTTTTTCATATTTTTTCACGTTTTCGTATTTTGTTTGCGTTTTTCACATTTTCATGTTTATCACGTTTTCACATATTCTCACGTTTTTGTGGTTTAACATTTTTTACGTTTTCGTGTTTTTCGTATTTTTCATGCTTTTGTACATTTCGTGTTGTCACTTTTTCGCGTTATTCTTGTTTTGTGTTTTTTCGTGTGGTTGTCTTTTCTTGTTTTTTGCGTTTGTTCACGTTTTCATGTTTTTCGCATTTTTTTTTGCATATTCTCGTGTTTGTAACGTTTTCACGTTATTCACGTTTTTCATGTTTCATATTTTTCATATTTTTATATTTTTTAACGTTTTCATCATTTTTCTATTTTTCACGTTTTTTATGATATAAATTGTGGATTGGCCAAAATTTATAGAATTTGAGAAAGTGACTAGAAAGAAAAATAGAGGGTAATTTTGTAAATCACAACAATAAAATATTATTCCTAACCTAAACGAGCCCATAGGGTTTTAATTTTATTCTGTCTTCATCTCCTCTCCTCCTCCACGCCGCCTGAGCCTTCTTTCTCTTTTCTTCCTCTTCTCTTCCTCATCTCCTCTCCTCCTCCACGCCGTCGCCGCCTCCCTCTTCTTTCACCATCTCCTCCATTTTCGGTGAGTTATTTCTGCTTTTGTTTTGTGGTTTGCTTGGTTTCTGCTTTTGTTTTGATTATAATTGTTGCTTATGGTTAGGATAGATGCTTATTTTGTGAGATGGGTAAAATGGGTTTGTCTTGCTTCGTTTTGAGAAAGAACCATGAAGACGAAATCCCATTTCTATTCTTCCAAATGCTGTCAATCATTTATAAGTCTCAAGGCCATACCTTTTTTCTTTCTCTCTCTGAAATTTCTTTGCGATTGGGTATTTGTTTGTGCTTTTGCTTTATGAAGGAAATTTCATCCTAACCTTGTTTGGTTTTGCATATATTTTCATTCTGATGCAGTTTTACAACTATTTATCCAAGATTTGTTTATAGTAGATGTTTAATTTCAGGGTTAAAACTGTAGCTGGAAGAAGACTGTGCGAATGTTGCTTGATTCTGAATTTCATTTTGACTATCTCATAGTTTTTTTTTTTTTTTTCTCAAAATGGTTTAATTGTGCCTTTCAAGCTGAATGTCTATTCAGTTTTAGCTGCATATTTGTCCTTTTCGACTTCTCATTGCCAACACAGTTGATAGCCAAGACAATGTCAATTTCATGCTTCACTTTCTTAGTGCTCATCATAATTTAGGTCACCTGCTTGTTTCATTTAGCAAAAGTAGTCTGGTTTTAGTGCATGTTGGTAATATTCTTTTGGTTGTTTTGCAAGCTCTTTGTGGACATATCCACTTGATGATGAAAATGAGAAAATCGGTTTAGTATGGCTCTAGTACAGTTTGGTATTATTTTGCTATATCTTTCTGTTCATTGCTTGCTGTATCTAAATGGGATTGCAATTTGCTACTGTCATAGGTTCATTTAATGGGAACAATGAATAAAGATTTGGCCTTGTATAATGCGAAACCAATGCAAGATGACGGGGCAGATAATACTGATGAAGAAGCATCCGACATCGAATCTGATTCAGAAACAGAAGAAAATGTGAAATTATCTGAGCCCTCAAAGGATGCCATATACAATAGAGATGGTCTCATTGATAAACTTCAAGATATCAGCTGGCCAGATAATATGGAATGGATACACAAACTCTCTGTCGACATTGAGCAAGAGCAAGAGGTTGATGTGAATGATGACTTAACAAGAGAGCTAGCTTTTTATACACAAGCATTGGAGGGTACACGAAAGGCCTTTGAGAAGGTTGAGCCAATGGGACTACCTTTTCTTAGACCTGCTGATTATTATGCTGAGATGGTTAAATCAGATACACACATGGAGAAAATCAAGGGTCGGCTTTTGGCTGAGAAGAAAAACATTGAGGAGTCTGAGGAGAGAAGGAAGGCTAGAGAAGCCAAGAAACTTGCTAAAGAGGTTCAGGCACAGAAGCTGAAAGAAAGATCTGCCCAGAAGAAAACAGAGGTAGAGGCTGTTAAGAAGTGGAGGAAGCAGAGACAGCAAAGTGGGTTTGCTGGGAACAAAGATGGCGAGATGAAGTTGCCCTTTGAAGATGGAGAGGCATTTGGAAGGCCGGAAAAGAGAAGGCAAGGAGTGTCTCCGGGTGATCGCTCAGGAGGAAAAGCAAAACAAGATTGGAAAAGGGGGGGCAAAAAGAGAGTGGAGAAGAAACAAATGAAAAGGGAGACCAGAAATTCCAAATTTGGAAATGGTGGGAGGAAAGGTTTGAAAAAGCAGAACACAGCAGATTCTGTCGACAACTTCAGAGGCTCAAACAATGGTGGTAGGCCGGGCAACAACAAAAGGAAGAGGTAATGGTCGAGCTACTAGTTTTGCTGTAGTCAAGATTTTGGAATGCTTTGGTTGTTTTAGGACAAACTTTTTTGTTTTAGGACAAACTTTTAGTAGCTAGAATTACTCTGGTATTGTATTGAGGTATCTTCTTTCAAATTTTGTACACTCGTTCCGGATCACAAAAAGTTGACATGTAGCGTCACTAGTCGGATTTAATTAAAAAATACCAAATCATTTCGCATATTCATGTATCCATATATCCATGTTTATGTTTCGAGCTAACACATTTTCTCTTATATCCCCTGTGGAACTATGTACCCATTTTCCCCCATTTGGATGAGTGTAATAACTCAAATAATTACCACTACTGATTTGCACTATGTGAGCATCCACGATTAATAAAAGAAAAAAGGTCAGTTCAAAGTTTTAAAAGATCAAGATGTTCACACCAATAAGTTGTATCCACGAATCTAGAATCTCGGGAAGACTAATTTCTCGGTCAATTGAGTGGAGACTCTGTCAAAATACAAACATATCAACTTGAAAAGGGTCTAGTTTTGAACATTTAGGAAAAACGAGATTTTCCAAAACACCACGTCTAAAATTAGTCCAACGCTCGTTTTTTACTGTAGTAAAAAACTTCTTCTCTCACAGCTACACCTACCAAATTGTATCCCTTCAATAATAACCAGTTGAACCCAATGATTGTTTGAACCTGCGACAAAAACCTTAGAGCCATCAGAATCATGGTTTCCATGGTCTTAGTCAAGTTGGTAACTTGCTTTCCCATATAGAAAAGATGCTTTGCAACTTCTGCTATTCTTACATCTCTATTATCAAACTTATTTTGAATTCATTTCATGGATCCATATAGCTGCTGGTTTTAGACATGTGCTAAATCTGACCAAAGGTTACAAACTCAAACTATGACAATATAATAGAGAAATAGTCATATATATATGTTGATATATACAAGGAAAAAGAAGAACAAATGATAAAATGGATTGAACAAAATCCTAATTCCCACAGTAGAAATTATAGCCGCTATTAAGGCACACAAAAAGATAATCCCTAATTTCCCTTCTATAAATCTAACTACATACTATATAAGGTCCTGTTCTTTTTGACTGAAATTAAATTAAATTAACTGAACTGAATGCTACCGAACTTAACTTAATTGAATTTCACAAAATAATTATAATTATAATAAATTATTTATATAATGATATATTTTATATATAAGTAATTATAATTATAATAAATAATGATAAATTATATATATATAATGATAAATGATATATTATATATAAAAAATATAATAAAAATTATATATTATATATATAATAAATTGTAAATTATATACAAGTAATTATAATTATAATAAACACTCACTTTTTTCTTTTATTTATATATTGCGGGTTTGTCAGTTCTTGGACCCTGCTCACCCCGTACAAGTTCTGTCTCGTCCCAATTTCTATAAAAAAAATATATAAAAAATATTAAATACTAAATTATATATATTATAATAAATTATATATAAATAATTATAATTATAATACATAATGATGAATTATATATAAATAATATTAAATTATAAATTATAATAAATAATAATACATTATATATAAATAATTATAATTATAATAAATAATGATGAATTGTATATAAATAATACTAAATTATAAATTATATATAAATTATAATAAGTAAATCCTTAGACTATCACCTCTGTTTATTTTCTCGATTAGTATGAGATATTAATCAAAAACAGAAAATCTCATTCTGTTTGATATGTTGATATCAGAATAAATATGTGGACATTCGAAGAGGCGAATGATCGAACTGTGACGTTAGATAATAATTGCACAAAGGTTTACTCCTAGTCATCATAATTATTATCTAGGTCATAATAGTGCATATAGTCCTTTGACTTGAGGAAGCTTAGTTGTTCTTGCTCAGGTAATTATAGTTTGCCTCTGCTTTGTATTGGGATCTTAATTCTGGTAATCCGGCAGTGAATCGCTATAGTTAGTTGAGTAGTGTAACAAGAGTTTGCTAATAGAGGATTCATTACTCTAAGTAAATAGAGATAAATCCTAAGATAGTTATTGATTGGTTTTTTGATGGAATGAGTTCCTGGCCAGGACAATAAGACTCATCTTACGAGATAAGTATCAAGGAATGGTTCCTTGATATGAGTCTTATTTTATCAAAGACTTAATCAATATTTCTTAGTATCTTGACGATTAGAGCTTGACACTTTGTGACTCTAGTCAAGATCGAGATTTTTAATGAAAGGACTTTAGTGCATGAAAATTATGATCGATGGTTCATAATTAGTTTAATTATGAATTTACTTCAAGTAACTTTATTCTTTAATTGGGACGTCATGGCGCAGTGTGTTAGCTGGAGATTATGATCTTTAGAGGACTATAAGTATATATAAGCTAAGCTTATATAGGATACACTTGTAGTACAATGAATTGATTCCTAACATAATTAATAAGTGTTATTATTATGCCTCTAATGCCAGTTAAAGATTAACCTAGAAAGTTACACACATACAAGTTGTTTGTATCAAGCTTTAGTTAAATTGATTAATTAAAAGTGTTTTAATTAATTGATTAACACAATTGAATATGTCAATGAGATTGACAAAACATTCTAACACTGTTTGATATTCAATTGAAGAAATTATAAATTATTATTCTTGTTCAATTTAAGTTGATGGTTTTTTCCGAATACAATAGTCAAGTGTTGACTGTTGGAATTGAGAGGTGTCTTAAGTTAACTCATCTAAAATTAACCGAAGGATATAATAGTAATTAATTAAATTATTAATTAATTATTATTATATATATTTTATAATAATAAATAATACAATTAATTATTAGGGAAAAGTAAAAAAATAAACCTTGTGGTTACACCCATTTTCGAATAACACCCATGTGGTTTAAAAGTTTGCAAAGTGGTACCATGTACTTCATTCCGTTAGCAAACACATATCAAATTGACTAACGGTGTTAAAAGTCAAAGGGAAAAGAGTTAATTTGGTCCTTATACTTATTTATTTTTATAAATTAACCCTATTATTATCTAATTATCACAAACAAACCCCAAAATAAAAAATAAAAACCAATTAAACCATCTTCTCCATCTCTCAACCTATAATTTCTTATTTTTCTTGAAATTTCTCTCTGCTCTCCCACTCCTCTATTTCTCTCACTTCTCTCTCTATTTCAGATATTCTATTTCAGATCATGATGTTTTATTTTCGTCATCTCTTATTTCCAACAAAAAGCCGAGTCAATAGTCTTGCTTATCCAATCTAGTTGCAGAAGCGAGAGAAATCCCCAATTTTCATGGCTTCCCTTCATCTCTGCTCACATCATAAAACACATCTTCCATCATTTGTTCGCAGCCAGTCGAACCTATCTAACCGCAGTTTCCTTCCATTCTCACTGTCTCGCATACGAACCAGTCACTTGGTTTTGCATCTCTCTTCCACAACTCAAGACCCAGTTGTTGATTCCTCCGAGTTCCAACCTCAACTCCGAACAAATACTGAAAAGGGGAAAGAAGATGAATTTTCTCGAACGAGATTGCTTGCTCAAAATGTTCCTTGGACTTGTACCACTGAGGACATTCGTGCTTTGTTTCAGAAATTTGGGAGCGTTTTAGACGTTGAGGTTCTTTTCTCTGCAATTCAATTCACTTCATTTTTCATCTCACTTTCCACTTATGTTCTATTTTTTGTTGCGTAGCTTTCAATGCATAGCCAGACCAGAAACATGGGTTTGGCGTTTGTGACAATGGGATCTCCTGAGGAGGCAGATAATGCTCTTATAAATCTGGAATCTTTTGTAAGTCCAATCCATTTGTGGGTTTAGGGTTTAATTACCATTTCATAAGTCCAATCCAGAAATGAGAGAAATTGAGGAGAGGGAGAGGTGAGAGAAATTTTAAGAAAAATAAGAAATTACAGGTTGAGAGAGGGAGAAGATAGTTTAATTGATTTTTATTTTTTTATTTTGGAGTTTGTTTGTGATAATTAAATAATAATGGAGTTAATTTATAAAAATAAATAAGTATAAGGACCAAATTAACTCTTTTCCATTTGACTTTTAACACCGTTAGTCAATTTGATATGCGTTTGCTAACGGAATGAAGTACATGATACCACTTTGCAAACTTTTAAACCATATGGGTGTTGTTTAAAAATGGGTGTAACCACAAAATTTAATTTTATACTTTTCCCTAATTATTATATATAATAATAATATTTATTTTTTATTATTATTATATTTAATATTTATTATTATATTATTATTATTTTATATATATATATATGATTGCATGCAGTAGGACACGTAATGTGTGCTACTGCACACAAATCATATCAA
Source organism: Euphorbia lathyris (assembly GCF_963576675.1). Classification (NCBI taxonomy): domain Eukaryota; kingdom Viridiplantae; phylum Streptophyta; class Magnoliopsida; order Malpighiales; family Euphorbiaceae; genus Euphorbia; species Euphorbia lathyris. Next base: position 37,740,927 of record NC_088913.1, on the reverse strand, counting down.
TCCAAAATGGATTGATATGATGATATATATATTATATATATCACTTAAAAAGTTAAGTGCATATGTATACATATATATATATATGAAAAACTTGATAGATATATATAGTTTTGTGGTTGATTTCGGGACTGATCAACTTTGAGTAAGATTAATCAATTTTTTCAAGGTTTGATCTAATCGATTTAGTGGATTGACTAGAGGTTTCACCACTAGAGAAGCTTTAATACTCGATTGGAATCTACAAGAGGTATTTTTTCAATCTCGTAGTATAAATATCAATTTGATTATTGAAAAACTTAGTGATATTGGTTAAGGATTTGATGTCAAACATCGGATGTTTGACTGTTTATCAGAGTGATTGGATCACACTGATTGTTTGTTTAGAGAAAATTTTTGAAATTCGTTTCCTAAATAACAACATGCTTCCGCTTCAAATCCTTCAAGTGGTATCAGAGCCCTCTAAGTTCTTTTATAGTTAATTGATTTTGTGTTCTCTAGATTGATATAATTATGGATTGTTGGGGCTTTTTCTTTATTATTTTACTCCTATAATTATAATTTTAAATTTCAATTTTTATGAATTTGGATTTGTAAATATTGAAGTCTTGGAATACCAAGGAAAATTGTAATTTTGGAGCAAAATTGAAGAAACGGCGAAATTAACAGATTGCAGAAATTATGGCGTGGGCACGCTTTATGCAATTTTTAGCTGTCTAGTTTGTATATTGTCTGCTGTTATAAAATTGAAATGTGATTAAAATTATATATTGGCCTTAAATGTAAGTGTTACATTTAGGAACAATTGAGGGTCAATTGTACGAAAATGGTCAATTATGTAATAAAATCAATATTGATTTTACTACATAAATATATGTAATTTTATTAATTACATGTTTAATTTTATCCAATCCATAATTATACCAATAAGATTAGATGAATGTTAAGATTGATCACCACAAGGCATGTTATTGGATAATGTGCAAACATTAACTAATAAATTAAATTAAGTGTTAATTCAAGATAAATTTCTTTTATGCAAAATTGCATGTTAGAAATTGAAATTGGTTAATGTGCAAAGTGAGACCTTAAGTTAAATTTAATTTAACTGTAAGACCGGAAATCTTCCAAATAAATATTAAATCCGATAAAGATACAAGAATTGTATCGAGGTTCTCCACTCACTACAAAAAAAAAAGTCTTTAGCGACGGTTTTCATTACCTGTACCGACGGTTTTAACCGTCGCTATATTGTTTTCCGACGGTTTTCATAACTGTTGCAAAAGTGTTGTAATTGCCACTGTTGCTACTTTACCGTTTTTTCAGGCGTCGGGGTAAGTTTTTTTATAGCGACATTCTTCTAAATGCGGTTTAAACCGCCGGTAGAACTGATTCTCGAAAATTAAAAGAAATATGTTACCGACGAAAATTTTGTCGTTAATTCGTCGGTAATTCAAAACATCATATTTTACGACAAGTTGTTTCTGCCGCTAAATTTTTTTATGAACTTACTACTGTACATTTTTTGCCGAGGAAAATAAATTTCTGGTCAATGAGAAAAAAAATGATTTTTGACAATATATTTCCACTAGTAGCAAACATAACCATATTTGTCATTCAACAATCTATTAATACAATCAACAATTATGCACTTTTTTTGACACTAATATTGTCAAAAATTAGAACTAAAATTTGGAACCACATGAATACATGTGAAAAAAATACTATTAGAAAACAACCATACTTTGTTTGTTCAAGAGAGTGGACTGCTTAAAGTGACTAGTCACACACGAACTGCAACAGCTATTATGTTTTCTCCTCCAACCCAATCTTTAGTTCCATCTTCCTTCAAAATGACTTCTCCATAGAATTTGCCAGAATAAGAGGATATCATTTCGTATTATTTCTCCCATGGATTCCCCATCTGAAAACACATTCTTCAATCTGTCAGTCGACAGAAAAACTCTCAAATCATGTCTTCAACCAGAAAATTAGACAAATTAATGAATTCAACTACAAGTACTACCTCACCTCAAGCCCATTTTCTGCAACTTCCTCCTGTCCATTTTCTGTAATTAGTTGTTTGAATAAACCATATCTGTACCTAAGTCCATATCCCCAAGCTGGGTAATTTAATGTAGCCAGGGAGTCCAGAAAGGAAGAGGCTAGACCGCCTAGTCCCCCATTACCAAGTGCAGCATCAGGCTCTTGCAAGTTTTTGTAACATTGTTTAGTTAGAATTAGAATGCCTAATTAAGCAAATTGCATACAACAACATTAAACATCTGACCTGATTGGCTACATCTTCTAGATTGTGACCTAGTTTCTGCAACACCTCTGCATAGACCCCGGAGAGTTCCAAATTGTCAATTGCATTCAACAATGCCCTACCCTGCAGCCATTTTAAAGTATAATAATAAGAGAGCTGGTAATAATTTTTTCAGTGGTTAATTTTATCAAACAGGAAGCAAACCTGGAGAAACTCCATGATAAATAGTATGCCTGCTTCATATTAGTCTTCTCATAGAGCTCATAAGTAGCTCTAATTTCTGATGAGTGAATCACGAACACTCTGTGCAGTAGCAACAAATGCCTTGGGGAGGTCGAATCGTTCTGGGGAAAATAAAGGACAATCAAACTAATAAGCAAGATGCAATTGAGATTAAGAACATGCTAGTATATTACAACATCTCCGACCCTCGATTCTACGAACACTCTGTGCAGTAGCAACAAATTACATATGAAAAATACAAATCATTGAATGAATTATACATTTCTCTATAGATTTAAGTAGAGTAATCTCCAATTTCAGTTGTATAGATCATCGTAGATGTTATCTATTTTGATTCAATACCTTATGACTACCATGGCATTTAAGTGGGTCTTAAGATACGAGTATTTTATTAACTGTTAAGGAAAACCAAATAGTGAAGTCCAAATTTGCAAATGTTTCTATGCTGCTGGGTTCTAGTCTATACCAGAAAAGGCCACATGCTACATATTTAGACATGAAAACAAGAGCCATTGTTATTGTTGTGTTTCAACTTACAAATCCGTTTTCAACTGCTCTAAAATCCAAATCCTCGTCTAGGTCTTCCTTCTTGTCATATCCATAACAATGCTAACTTAGTTCATAATGTCATACAACCATAGAACTTCAGGACACAAACTAGTGAAGGAAACAAAAACAAGGACAATCAAACCAATAAGCAAGATGCAATTGAGATTAAGAACATGCTATATTACAACATCTCCGACCCTCGATTCTATACAGGAAACCTTAGAGATGTGTTGAATGAAAATCTATAGTAGTTATATATCATGTACAAGTTCACAGATCTTGATTTACAAGTATTTGTTTCTTAAGTAACAATTAAGAGAAGCAAAAAAACATCTCAACCGCATGTTTGAACATACAGAAAAAGGAAAGTCAGGATTTCATAATTCTAACAAAACAAACCACTGGACATCACTTGAAAGGCAGTGTAGAGCTGTTCACATATAAACATTTAGTAAAGAGATATTCTTTACCTCAAAACAGAAGTACTTCTTTACTCAAACTTTGTACGACTTCCCTGCAGCCCCAACTGTGGTGATAGGACAAGCTGCACTCTATAAAAGGGAAAAGAAACAATACCACTAATTCAGAGAGACGGTAATGAGTAATCTTTTTGAAATAGATACTAAAGGATAAAACATAATGATATATGATATGATTTTCAGCAATAACTCACAGCAGCAAGGCATCTCGACTAAGATGTACAAGTTGAAGGCCAAGGCTCTGTTCATTAGACATGAAGTTTCCAGGTCCAGCAGAACGATTCTGGTTGGCCAAAATAGCTAAATGGAGTGATTCCCGGAGTTGGTGGTAGCAAATTTGGAAGGATTATGAGAAAGTTAAAAAGTTAAAAAAATGCCCTACTTATATATAAAAAAATTCACAAAAGTTTAGGTTCTTCACTTAATAGACGTCCTATTGCTGTATATCTGGAGCCAATGACCATATAGTGTGTCCTGTGCTCTTTGTTAACTGGAATAATATGATGCTCATTTCTGAAAGGAACCCAATTTTCGGATTAAGAAACAATAGAATAAGAAATTATCACCACATTTCATCAATATGTACTGATCACAACCAAATAAATAAAACTGAAAGTAAATAATAAATAGGTAGATCTTTTATAGTTTGAATCTCATAGTGTACAGATTTAATTCAATATCGTTGCTAATTTTAAAAATTGAGCCACATTTATATACAATATACATTTTGAGAATAAATATTCTAAATGTAATTGTGAAGTCAAGACTCAGGAAAAACAGACAATCAATGTGTAAAAAATCTTAGATTCTGCCAGAGTTGTTTTAGACTTAAATTAATTTGGAAGCACTAGGGAAGTCCTGATCTTAGCCAAATATCCTAATTCTCTGGTCCTAACCTGAGGCATTGTCTCCATGGAATACCAATTCTGCCTCGCACAATGGACTAGTGCATCTTTAAGCCTTCAGATGTCATCCTCTGATCTATTTCCATAAACAAACGAATGCAAATTCTCCTAAACTATTTGAACTCAAACAAAAGTGATAATTTTTCTGGTCAATATGTCTACTCTCTTTTCAACGCATGTGCTCGTGTTTGCAGAGGATGTTGAACTTTTTTACTAAGTTCTTAGGTAATTCACAAATTAAAGGACCATATAGATGTGAATGAAACACTATGCAAAAATAAGATCATATATTAGCACCTAGCTCGATTATATTAATAGGGATAAGAAAAAGCTTGGGAGAAATATAGACCTGAATCTCTAGCCGTAAAGTGAGCGCGTCAAAGGTGGAGATGCTGCCTTGAGCTGTAGCATCTTGAACTATTGCTTCAATTTGACATTGCATAAAGAGATAAGATACAAAGAGGAAAAAGAAAAAAAAAGCAGCAGTGCACATTAAAAGATGCGGATTATATCACATAACTATTATGGAAGAGTTATGATAAATATAAAGATATGCATCTAAAGAAAATATCACTATTAATTGCAATGAGGGACATGTTTATACAAGTACCAAAAGCAAAAACTCAACTATACACTCTTGCTATTGATGAATCAATGCATAGTCAAATAAAGGAATACAATAAAGTGGAAAATGATGAATCATAAAATAAGGTCTATTAACAAACTAAATATTTCTTTAGCACCATAATATGGAATGGAACTATAATAATCATGTAAATATGTCATCTCCCATTTGCAGCTACACACTCCAGTCAAATTAATCATATAATATCATATGAGTTGATACTAGTACTAATCTTGCATTAAAATCAAGCCAAAATTTCAGGAAATCATCCCCTTTTGAAACAAAACAGACATGAAGCCAGCAATGAGCCTGTTGGATCCCATTTAACACAATTAACCTCTCCCTGAAATGTAAATTACACAAATTTCAGTCCCCAAACACTGCAAATTGTAAAACAATGGTTCAAAAAAATGTATTGATGCTAACATCATACACCACAACTCTTTAAGTAGTATATCTAAGAACAGATCATGTGCATTAAGTCTAGTTCAAAACAGGAGAGAATTAATCAAAAGAGGGAAAGAAAAGGACTCACATTAGGGAAAAAATATGTCTAAGAGTTCTGTACGTTGAGCTGAAGTGTGAAAAAAGTAAAAGAGAATCAACTATCATCATAATAAATGAACCCTTACTCATAAAAATCCCACAGTAATGGTGGTAAATATGTAATTTCAACAACAAGGAATTACCAAGCAGTTGACATAAGTGTATTTATATAATATTTTCATACAAGTGGAAGGTATAATTCACAAATTCATATGATTAACACGTCTCAGCAAGAAATATTTTTTTAATCATCTATATTTTTTTTAACTCTGTTCTAATCATGATTAAGTAAAATCACAAAGAGATAAGAACAGAAAATTACCACTGAAATGATGCTTGCTTCCTTCCATCTACAATAGGGAGAGAGACAAAATTAGAGAAAGACATTTACAAAACAAAATAGATAAGAATATAAGATCACCACTGAAATACAAATGAGGAGCCTAATAAATTGCCCAAGAGAAAAATACAAATCTGGAAAATAAAAAAACACCAACTGATTAACAGATCTAGAAATTAAACCCAAACAAAGTAAAAATCGATATACAGTAGTAGAAGAACAAGTAGAACCCTAGAAAGGGAAGAAAATAAACAAATCCTTTCTTCATGTTCTGAGAATTCTAAATTTCGAGCATGTAAAATGGCAAAAATGAAAAAGAGAAGTTCCGACCTAAAACAAGCATAAAATCTGGATGAACAAATCACTGTCGAACTAGTTCATTACCATTAACAACGAGTGGAACCGCGAATCTCAGAAATCCCCTTGAACAACGATCCGTTAAAAGTCGATCAGAGAAGAAACGCCGTCTAGGTTAAAAATGAATTTGATGGATGAGATTTCAAAAATATCGTGCGATCTAGGCTTCCTTTTCACAAGTGGGTGGATTTCAGGCTTCTGGGCTTTTTTTATAAGTTAAGTCCAAGTTAATGTATTCAGACTTTTGGGCTTTTTTTATAAGTTAAATCTAAGTTAATCCATGAGACACTTTTAAAAAGTGTAGTTAAAGCCTAGTTTTTTTTTTTTGTAGATGGTTTGTGTGATTAGTGTGAAAGTTAATTTCCATTGAATTAATTTGTGGTTTATGTTAGACAATTAACATTGTAATAATGCCAATGTGAAGCTGAACAATGTTGATTCGGGCTTAATATAATCTGCTGATCTAGTGGGTTGGATTTATCTAGTGTTGAAATCCAATAATGTCAAAGGGAAACTGAGGATTAAAACACTAGGAGCTAGAAAAGTATGAAATTGAATTTCACAGCATAGTGCAAGGTGATTGACAAGTGTTGTCAACTTATGAATTTATTAATTGTCCCAATAATACCAATGTGAAGTTGAGGGATAACCTAATAGAATTTATAAGAATTCGATTTACCCACTAGTAATTCATTCCAAAGAATTATCGTTTCCTATTTGGAAGTATAGGATTCGCCAAATTAGTGGGAAACCATTATGATAAAAGTCCATGTCATATTGGTTCGTTTAATTCACCTTAAATATATAATTGACTATCAATCTTTATTTTCTGCAGTTATTCTTTGATTCCAAACATGTTATCAACACCTATCCAATCGATATTAGACCGTAATAGGCTCACATGGCCGAATTATGTGGACTGGCTGAGAAACCTTAAGGTTGTGTTAACTCAGCAACGCTTATTATATGTAATTCTAAAGTCTAAGCCTGAATCCCCTAAAAAGGATGCAGAAAAGGCTTTACATGATGCATATGACCAATGGGTAGATGATGATACCCAGGCCAAATGCCATATTATTGCTTCTATGGATAATGAATTACAGAAGCATTATGAGAATATATCAACATCTTTTGAAATCTTATCGGGCTTAAAAGACCTGTATGGTGAGACCAGCAGGACTATGAGATATAAGATATCAAGTAAGCTCTTTAGGATGAAGATGAAAGAAAGCCAGAATGTTTCAGATCATGTTGGAGAAATGATCCATTCAATCCAATCTTTAAAGAATTTGGATTTTGCAATGGCTCATGAACTCCAAATTGATCTTGTGCTTTTTTCACTCCCACGTTCATATGGAGGCTTTGTTTCAAACTTCCATTTAAAAAAAGTGGAGTGTACTTTGGCCCAGTTGCTGCAGAATCTGGTTGTTCACCAACAGAATGTGGTGGACCTAGATAAAAAGAAAGATGACATTGTGATAGTGGCAGCATCTTCTTTTAAAAGGAAGGGTAAGACCCAACCTAAAAAGAAGAAAAAGAAAGTTCAAAAGACCACTAGTACAAGTCCATCGTTTGTGAGGCCAAAAGCCTCAACACAACTTAAGGGTGTTGTTCAGCATGAATGTTTCCAATGTGGAATGGAAGGTCACTTTAAGAGAAATTGCCCAATCTTTCTGAAAAGTTTAGAGAATGGTAAGGGTGCAGCTTCTGCATCAGGTATTTCTCTTAATAATTATTTGAATGTTGATTTAAATATGATCTTTCTAATAACTCATCTAATGCCTGGATTTTTGACACTGGAGCAACTTCTCATATTTGCTCCTATGTGCAGGATCTGGCAAATAGAAGGTTGTTGGAAGATGGTGAAGTGGAACTCACACTGGGAGATGGTGCAAGGGTTGCAGCCAGTGCAGTGGGAGATATTTCACTTCTGTTAGACCATCATGTTTTGTTATTGAAAGATGTATTGCATATACCAGGAGCATATAAAAATGTAATATATGTATCTAGTTTGACAAAAAGGAATTATGAATTCCGATTTTGTAATAAAGCTTGTACAGTATATTTTGATAATAGGATTATCGGTTTTGGTGTGTTACATCGTGGTTTATTTTATTTGATCAAAATATACCAAATAACAAAAATGAAAATAACCAAGTTTTGCTTGGCAACCTAAAAGAGATGAATAATAATTCCACTGATAAACAATCAGAATTTAATTCAAAATATTTATGGCATCTCCGTCTAGCACATATTTCTAGTAATAGACTCACTAAGTTGGATAAGATGGGAATTTTGAAAAATCTAAATTCACAATCTGATTATTCAACATGTGAATCATGTTTACAAGGAAAAATGACTAGAAAACCATTTGTGGGACAAATGAAGAGAGCCAATGAAATATTAGAATTAATACATTCTGATGTTTGCGGGCCATTTAGTGAAATAGCTCGTGGAGGTTATCACTACTTCGTAACCTTTATTGATGATAAATCAAAATATGGTTATTTGTATTTAATGAAATACAAATATGAAATTTTTGAAAAATTCAAAGAATTCAAAGCCGAAGTAGAAAATCAAATTGGGAAAAATATCAAATCACTAAGGTCAGACCGAGGTGGTGAATATATGAGTATTGAATTTGATGATTTCCTCAAGAAAAATGGAATTATCTCTGAACTCACTCCTCCTTACACACCACAACTAAATGAAGTGTCTGAAAGGAGGAATTGGACTTTGTTGGATATGGTTCGATCGATGATGAGTTATACTGATTTGTCTATCTCATTCTGGGGATATGCAATTGAGACAGCACTTTACATTCTCAACCGCGTTCCTTCTAAATCTGTTTCTACCACACCATATGAAATATGGGCTGGAAGGGCACCAATTTTGAATCATGTTACAAATCCTAAGATAGTTATTGATTAGTTTTTGATGGAATGAGTTCCTGGCCAGGACAATAAGACTCATCTTATGAGATAAGTATCAAGGAATGGTTCCTTGATGTGAGTCTTATTTTATCAAAGACTTAATCAATATTTCTTAGTATCTTGACAATAAGAGCTTGACACTTTGTGGCTCTAGTCAAGATCGGGATTTTTAATGAAAGGACTTTAGTGCATGGAAATTATGATCGATGGTTCATAATTAGTTTAATTATAAGTTTACTTCAAGTAACTTCATTCTTTAATTGGGACGTCATGGCGTAGTGTGTTAGCTGGAGAGCATGACCTTTAGAGGACTATAAATATATATAAGTTAAGCTTATATAGGATACACTTATAGTACAAGGAATTGGATTCCTGACATACTTACTAAGAGTTAGTACTATGCCTCTAATGCCAGTTAAAGATGAACCTAGAAAGTCACACACTTATAAGTTGTCTGTATCAAACTTTAGTTAAATTGATTAATTAAAAGTGTTTTAATTAATTAATTGACACAATTGAATATGTCAATGGGATTGACAAAACATTCTAACACTGTTTGATATTCAATTGAGGAAATTATAAATTATTATTCTTGCTCAATTTAAATTGATGTTTTTTTCAAAATGCAATAGTCAAGTGTTGACCATTGGAATTGAGAGGTGTTTTAAAATAGCTTCTCTAGCATTTTGTTTAAGGATATAATAGTAATTAATGATGAATTGTATATAAATAATAATAATAAATTATATATAAATAGTTATAATTATAATAAATTATATTAATCATAAATTATATATAAATAATAATAATAATAAATTATATATAAATAATTATAATTATAATAAATAATGATAATTACTGAAATTAACTTAACTGAATTGAATGTTGCTGAATTGAACTGAACTGAACTTACTTATGCTGAATTTAAGTTAAAAAAATAGGGTCTAATACAATTCATCTTTCTAGAATATTCCTACTAATGAGTTAGGCATTCTCTGTCAATTGGCATTGATGATTAAGTCTAAATTAATTCAACTCTCAGTTGGTAAATTTTAATAAATTAGTTCAACTCTCAGATAATAAAACTAATTGTATTTGTGTGGATTTATCAAAATTTACTCTTAATTCATTAATTATATGGTCAATGGACACTCTAAATCAACAATTTGAGGATTTCACAATTTATGGATTTTAGAATAATTTTTTAAATCCAACAAATCAAATCATGGATAAAAAGAAAGATTTAGGTAAAAAGAATCCTGAGTTCCCAAATAATTTTGATATATTAAGTTTTTGATATTTTATTTTTAGTTAAGTTAAAATTTTTAGTTCAGAAAAATCAATTTTAAACATACAACTCATTGAACATTATTTATTTCATTTGTGTTCAAAATTTATGTTTTTAATAGTTAAAATATATATTTTTTTCCTTATATGTCATGCAGTTATAAAGAACTTGATTTTTTTTTTTAATTTGAGGTTTAAAAAATACAATTTTATATACAAATTAAATTTACAATGCTATTTTAACTAACTTGATAAGCAGAGTCTTAATATAAAATAAATGATTAAGGGCACCATATATTAAAATAAAAGATCACAAATTCAATCCACTAAAATCGAAATGATTAACGGGTTAAAGAAGGGAATGAAGGGAAATGTTTACAACAAATTTAACAAAATTTATACTTGCTCTTGCAAACCTTTCTCTTTCTAACACTTCATCTCTCCTTTTTTTTAGATTTTATAATTTTTCTTTAAATTACAAAATGTAGAATTTTTTTGTTTTTTTATTTACTTTATGTATTATTTTTTCAAATATCCACGATCCGTTCTATTGCAACTTACATGTTATGACATATCGAATAAGAACTTGACCCAAACACAGAATTAGTTGCTACAGAATGTTGATCAATCTTATAAGGTCAATATGTTAGTAATATTGTTCGAATTTAATACCGACCAAATCAATAACATTAGTGTGAATTGTGATCCTTAAACATAATTGGAATTCAATTATATATGCCTTTAAAAGTTGAAGCACTACATAAAATATTTGAACCATCTCAATCTCCAATCACACAATTTTTCAACGTTGGTAAATTGATTTCGCATCTTTTTTTTCTTGTAGCAACATCCAAACACATTCCAATGCCAACTAAAGGCTCCAATTGTGATGAATGAATATATGTATTGCTATTTAACATTTTGAAGTTGATACTTTATCCTTTGTTTGAACAGACTTTTGACGAATTCAACTCATCTTCTCAAGAAATTTACTAAAAAAAAAAGGGCGGCCCGGTCGCATTACGTGTCCCCGCTGAGCGAGGGTCCGGGAAGGGGTCCCACCACAAGGGTGTATTGGGGGCAAGCGTTCCCTTGCCAATTTAATTGGCAAGAGGCCGCTCCTAAGACTCGAACCCGTGACCTCTGGTGACACAACAACAACGTTTTACCGTTGCGCCAAGGCTCGCCCTCTTCTCAAGAAATTTACTATACACAAGAAATATAAAGAATTAGCTGTTACAAAAATACTGATCAATGTTATAAGACCATATATTAATATTGTTCAAACTTTGAATTAACACTGATGAATCAATAACATAAGTTTGTTCAAACTTTGAATTAACACTGATGAATCAATAACATAAGTTCGAATATCGGTTCTTAAGGCTTAAACAGGATTGAAACTCAACTATATATTGCCTATAAAAGCTGAAGCACTACATAAAAATATTTGAACCATCTAAATCTCCAATCACACAATTTTCCAACAGTGGCAAACTGATTTCGACTTTTCCTTGAAACAACAGCAGAACTCATTCCAACACGAACTAAGGTCTCCGGTGATCTGGCGCTATTGAATAGGAGGTCTTCATCTATCTTAATTGCACCTTGCATAAGGTTCAAACCCTCAAGTTAGAATTGTATTCTTTTAATGTATTCAGTACGTTTTAACATAGCAGATTGGAACATTACTTGGTCCAAGCACACATAGTTAGCTCTTACAAAATACTGTTCAAACTTTTAATTAACATACTCCCAAGAAAAAAAAACTTTGAATTGACACTGACCAAATCAATAACATGAGTGCGAATGAATGGTGGTTCTCGAAAGATGATTGAAATTCAACTATACAAGCCTATAAAAGCTGAAGTGTTACACAAAATATTTGCACTATCTCAATCTCCAATTACACAATTTTCAAGTTTGACAAATTGATTTCGGATCTTTTACTTGTAGCGACACCCAAACTCATTCCAACACGAACTAACGTCTCCAGTGATCTGCCGCTATTAGCTACGAGATCTTCATCCAGCTTAATTGCACCCTGCATAAGGTTCGTTCCCTTAAGTTAGAATAGTATTCTTTTTATGTATTCAGTACGTTTTCCAAGATATATTTGTATTAGTATTCACTCATAGAAGACACAATTTAGCTGAAACAAAAGATGTTACCTTTTCAAAGACGCAAATCACTGTGCTTCCGCCGAAAGAGAAATATCCAAGCTGTAAAAACACATGGATTTGATTTTAAAAAAAATACAAACATTTTTCAAGGTTAAACACTATGGAACTATGAATAACTAACCTCATCTCCTTTCTTAACATAGTCACCCTCTTTTCTCGAAAATGTAATGCTGCCAACCATAGTTGCTCCAATTGCTACAAAAGCCACCTTAAGGAGACATGAGAAGAATGCTTTTTAGTCAATGTCATTAAATTGAGTAGTCAAATATCAATTGCTTTGAGATACGGAACATGGAGCTGATTTCTGAACATAACTAAGGACTAGAAGTATCTGAAGTTAGAAGTCATATGTGCTGCTTGCTGGGGTTTCACTTTCCTATCCCTCACAACCTTAGATAAAATTACCTGTATTTTTGGCCTTATAGGTAAGGCACTTTAATATCTTACCATGCATTACTTTAAAGAAGGTTAACAGAACAAAACATACTAATATGGATAATCAAATTGCTGGTAGTTGTTGGCTAAGTAGCTTATTAAATAGAGAAGTGTTTGAAGGAAATCAAAGAAAATGTGTCTACTTTGACCATCCGATAATCGATAAATTGAGATCGTGAACTGTTAAACCTTATACTAACACTTATGCAAACAACTAATTTGATCTAGTAACAGTGCTCCACCAACCGAATGGCTTTAGGCAAAACATCATCGTGTTTTATGGAGGCGACTCCGAAAAGACAATTTGCTAATTATTAGTATAGAACACACCAAATCAATTAAAAAAAATCCTAAGCATGATGCTGAGAATATGATGAGCCACCAAACCACTGCTTAGTAATCAACTGCGTGAAAACTAGGAACTCTGCCCTAGATAAGTAGGGTAATAGAAAATAACCTGCATAGACGACTCCAACTAGATTGGAAATACAGGTTGAGCTCACTTGACACATGAAAACGTGCCTAGTGCTACTAAACCAAAGCAGCATGCTAATGTATGAATATAGCATCAAACGTGCCGAAATTAGATTGCTTTTACAAATGACTGATTTTTATCTACACCACGGAAATAAAATTCTTGGTACATGATTGTGATGGCTTACCTTCCCAAAATCTGCAGTTGAAATTATTGATATAACTCGCTTGTTCTCTGTGAAAACATTACAATACTCACTATTGACAGCTATAGGATTAACCTGACATAATAATTAAAAAAAAGATAAACATAAGGGATATAATTTAATAATATATAGAACTGATTGAAGAATAAACCAAGCATGCTCCTTCAGTTACATTAATTCACTCACTGTGTATAAATATCCAGGCACATCCACAAATTGCTCTATGGTTCCAGAAACTGGAGAATGAAATCGGTGATAATCCTGCAGCAATGGAGATACATGGTGTGAGAAAGTTAGAAAATTTCTGGAACAAAAGAAGCACGTAGAAGGGCTTGAGCTCCAGAAAAAGCTAATTGTTTCCTCTTTACGTCCACCACCAAGCATATGTAGGTTCAAACTCCAGAACCTCCCCTGGCACATGCCACTTGGGGCAACATACTAATTGGATCAGCAACCTCCTGGGTTTACTCTTTTTCTTCCAAAAATTGCATTGCGCAATCAAGTATACATGTCATGTTTTTGCAAGATATACCTGTGGTGCCAATCGAAATATGACTAAAGATCCATCAAGAAATGTGGTAGAACTTATTTCCTTTCCCAGCAGACCTTGAATAGAAAATTTCCGGCCCTATAAATTTGCAGAAGTGATATCAAATGACTACAATACCAAAGAATCCACAAAAGAGAAAGTAGGATTTTTTTTTCGGGGGGGGGGGGGGGGGGGGGATTTAAGGAGCTAAGTTACTAATAAGAAAGTTAATTGTATCAAGATTCTTCAGGTGATTTCGCAAATTTAAAATATAGATAAACCTTGATCCAAAATCTTGTACTATCTTCGACATTTTTAAATGCTATCAGACGACAATCAGCTCCACAGACAGCAACTTCATCGTGTTCAATGGAAGCAATTGGTCTTGCACCAGCCTTTAACTCTCGTATGAAAAACTCATTGAAAGTCTGCATATTGAAGGTTAAGGAACCATTAGATATGAACAATATATGTAGGGTTCAGCAATTTTAACAAATTCTGTGCCTCCTTTCACAAGCTAGACTAAATTGAAGTTCATGAGAAGCAGTTGAGATCTGTAATGTTTCTGGAAAAGCATGGTTTCTATACCAGTAGGCATGGTAGACCATCTACATTTCTATTGTCCAGAAAAAATAAAATCAAAATAAGAAAATTTATTATGGAAACAATGTATGTAAGCTATATTTATCTACCTTAAAACTTTCCAGTGGGAGCTTGACTTCAGCTAAATTGATTTGATCCTACAACAGAAGTCAATACGATTATATTAAAGAAACATGTATACAAGTTGGCACCAAATTAGAACATAAGACTCCAAAATCAAGTTAACCAACTGACAAGATAATCATAACCAAACCAATTTCATTCTTCCCCTCGAATCACTAATAGTTTATTGAAATTAAGTAGGGTAAAATATATCCATGGCCCCTGAACCGCTACTAACGTTATGACCTTAAACTTTATTTCATGACATAAAAGTCGTTGAACTTTACAATATAGTAACATTAAAGTCCAATCAATGAAAATCCGTTCAAATAGCGAAATGTTGACTGTAAATAGGTATTTGACCAAAAATACGGTGAAGTATTCAAACTTGTCGAGGTCATTATTTCGTTAATTTTTTTAAACAAGTTTTCTTTGACTTGGACTTTTACAATAATGTAAAATTCAAGGACTTTTATGTAAGAACTGAAATTTAGGGGCCATAATGTTAGTAGCGGTATAATTTGGAGGTCATGGATGTACTTTACCCAAGTTAAATACCAAATACTGCCAACATACTGTTGTACCATATGCATCCAAGAGAAGCTCGTAAAGATGGTAAATGTCTTAAGGTGAGAGTGATAGCAGGGGACTGTAGGATCACGAGACAGAGAAATTTTGTGATGGTAGAACAAATCATAATGATGCCTGAAAGCATGACCAATTAGTGATGTTCATTTTGATAACTAATTTAGCCCTCTTCCTTTTAAATCCTATTTAAAATATCATTTCAATACATGAGTTATTTTACATATTCCTTCTCGGCAGCTAGGTTGCTGTTATTCTTTATTTACAACAGCAAAAACACAAGCAGAATGATATAAAAAAAAGATATAAATCCAGAAGCATGATATCAAGAAGCTTCCATTAGCAACTGAAACGGAAGACAAGCATAAGCAATTCAAAGAATAATAATATAATAAGACTGAGAAAATATATACTAGAATTAGTTTCAAGAATTGATGCTCTGCATAACAGAACTGCCACTAATAGCTGGAACATCAGATTCACTATTCATATGCACAGCAGTAAGCTTCCCATGTTCCATGATGCATAAACCAAACATCTTATGTACTTAGGAATTAACATAAGCATGACGAACCAAACAGTCTCAAAAGGGACAAAGGATATGTCACAATGTTAAATGATAAAGTAGAGATGATTGACCATTCCTTATAGTAAAGGATATGTCACAATGTTAAATGATAAAGTAAAGATGATTGACCATTCCTTACAGTATCCAAACTTCCTGTAAATATCTATTTTTTTTAACAAGGTCTTCTATCTTCAAAAATGGGTCACCATGATATAAATATAAACCAAACTTCAAACTTCATATCTCAGCCTTGAGCATCCTTCCTAAACTAATGCTTTTAAAGCAAGGAAAGGCGTGACAATCAACAATAACTATTTAATGATCAAGCCCTTTTTCATAACATTTAGGAAATAAAAAAAAAAGGGCAAACAATTTATTATTTCCTATGTTTTCACATATAACACCAGTCATTCCCGGTGTTATTAGAAGTAATTAGTCAATATGTTTTGTCTCCGTCAACTCTTTAGTCCTATTATATTAGAGTACATGGTCAAATTGGATTAAATTAGACTTAAAATGACAAAATTTCCCTTCAACCTATTTATAATGGTAAAACATACTACATTTCCTCTTTCATATATTTTTTCCACATAATTCTAATATCTTTAATATTAAATAATCGATTTATTAATTTCTATATAATGATATTTAATTTACCGGATAAAAAAATCGTAAATTAGAAGTAGAACTTCATAAAATTGTGAGCATGAACTTTTTATCTCTAATAAAAACCTTAGGAATAATATGAACAAAAAATATGATTTTGAAAAATTTATCAACATTCATAATAATATTTAATGTTACTTTACAGATCTTATATTGAATAATAAAGAAAATAAGAGAACAAGTAACGAATAAAATTTTATTTTTAGAACTAATATGCACAAATATAGAAATGTTAAGTGCATAGATACTGAAAAAGACTTTATTAAGAATATTTTGATTAAATTTGAAAACTAAAAGACAAGCTTTTTTTACTTATAACAAGGGCAATTTTATACTATCATACTCTTGAATGATGATAATATTAAAAAACAATGGAGGAACTAAAAAGTTGACTAATATAAAACTTAAGGACCTTAAAATGTATATATGAATTGACCAGTGTAATATGTAAAAATATAGGGACTAATAAATTGTATACCCAAGAAAAATATAACATTAAAAAATTTATTGAATGAATAACTAACCTATATCTGATATTATTCAAACGGATAAATTTAAATGAAACAAAGATATTATCCCAGGTATCCCTGCCGCGAGCATGGTTAGATAATATTTAAAATAACTCTCAATTTAAACATCCATGTCATCTAAACATTCATTATCTTCTAAGTTGGAATATCATACCTTAAAAAATTCAAGAAATTTTGGAATTTCTTTTGCAGAATCAGTAGAGTTCATTTTCCTTCCCTGCTTTTCTGACATGCTATGTAGCAATTGCTTTACCCCTACACAAAATAGGTCACCAATATAAAAGGCCGCCAAAAAATCATACTAGCTTCACGATAGCAAATCCATATTCTTAAATCAATGTTCAACTGTTCACTTAGGACCATCTTCTGAACAAGAACCATGAGGGGTAATGTTCAGTCTATGATATGGGATAGAGTTTGTACACAAATGTTTCCTTAGAAACCTGAGGAAGAGGATCATAAAGTTAATTCATGTACCTGTGCTCATAAGGCCAAGTCCTATCTTTGATTGGTAAAGAGCTCTCATTGACATCACAATCTTTCCATCAATTAATTCCTCCACTAGTCTCTTTGTTCTCCTATCAATCACCTGAAGCAACAAGCTATTAGTTTAAAGGTAATGAGCCAGGCCTATAGGCCATGGTTGTTCCCAGAAAAAGCTGCAGCTGGTTCACCTCAGATACAAAAGCAAAATTGATCCAAACAAAAAAAAAACCAGACTTCATCAGTCCCACATAATTTGCCACCTTCCAATAACAACTTTTAATAGGAAAATTCCAAATTTACTGAACATGATTATTACAACAAAAGCAATAGAAAATAAACATGAATTTCACTGATCTATAGATCTGATAATGTAACAAGAGGATACAATTGGCTGCTTGAGACAACCAATTACTTCAACACAACATCCAATCGTCATTCAATGTGTTGTATATTAGGTAAGACAATGTCCAAGCAAATCGAGGATAATGAAGGAAAGGGGAAAAGAGAGATCCACAAGAACTGAAAAAAACAATACCAGAATATGCGAAGCACTGGATCCAAAGTTTAAACCGACGTCGTATGATGAAAAGTTTGTCCATTCAGTCAATTTAAACATCCACCTAGGAAGACGTAGTTCAAACTTGCCTTTTAAATATGAACACCACAAATACTAAAACATGAGAAGAAATATATCTAGTGCTTAAAACAAACAATGCTCTTACCCATATGAAGCCTCTCTATCAGTTAGAAATCCTCCAGTCATTATTTGGTTTCCAGTCCCTTCATTGAAGCAGAGGGTCAAGTGAACCACAGTGTTTAGCCTATCAGAAACTTCAAGACTCTCGCCACAGACAGGGCAACAAGAAATAAGAGACTCTCTGCAAAATAAAACAAAACATGAAATACTACTAAGATATGTGCCAGGATTAGGAAGGTAAATAACTGACTAAATGAAAGCCAAGGTCAAACCAAAGAAATGTTCTGCATCCCCAATACTCCCAGTGGAAAAAAAAAGGACAAAAAAAAAAAGGTGAAGTAAAATAGGAAAACAAATATAGCATAGGCCTTTTATGAATAACAAATGCCTCTGATAAACATTATCAATGCAATGGCCAGCATATTCAATCAGTACCCACATCAATATCACAATTAGCATCCTTCATGCTGAGAAAGATTCAAATTATTGTTTTGAGTAGAGCTTGAAGAACAGCATATTGGAAAATAAAAGAAGAACAACCATTTTGTGCCCACAAAAACTTGGTCTTTAGGGTTGGTATAGAAGGCGTATGTGGAAAGAGTCTCAATGTGGCATGAAGAAACTGTCACGTGGATACTAAGTAACCAACAAAACCAAAAAAAAATTAATGAGACATTGAACAATTATAAAGAAGGTTATTGGGAATTTATGGCATACAGACAAAAACCATGAAGATAAACGAAGAAAATTGTCATCCACGGTCCTTAAGGCAGGATGAGAAAGAATTAAAAGTTATCTTCTAACGTTTGGACATAAATTTATGTAGGCATCAGAAAAAAGCATACAAAATTCGAGCTTACTGCCTCTAAATTTAGAGGATTTTTACTTTTCTTGTTGAATAGAAAGAAGGTCAGCCAATTCATCCATGCTCACAACACCATCCTCATTCTTGTCAGCAGCTTTAAAAAGCTCCTCTTTCTAGTAGACAAGGTAAACATAATGCTCAGAAAATTATATAAATGAAGAACTAATATAAGACAATTAGCAAGATAATTCTCCAGACTCTACCCCCAAACCCAAATCCATTGTATTGAAACATATGCAAAGCAGAACTGAAACTAGAGAAAATTGCATCAACAAGTTCCAAAATCCAATTAATCAAATACAATAAGCCAGGAATTATCTCACAGACAGAAGATTACAATCTCAAAAGTTTGGAAATTTAGATATCAGATCTGAGTCAAATTCATGGCTCTTTTTTTTTTTTTGTAGAAAATACCATCAATTAAACAAAGAATTAAGATACAAAAGTAACTGTGTCCAACCTTAACAACTGCGACTTGATTGCCAAAAGCCTTAATTAAGTCGGAGAACTCAGAGAATGAAAGTTGCCCATCTTCATTGTAATCCTACGCATGGTACAAGGATTAGAAATAAAAAAAAGTAAGAAGTATTCATGTATTATTCAAGAAATATTTATGCTTTTCCTTCTAGTCAATGAAAATATAAATAATAATCTTAAAAATCAGTTTTTGCTCATCATCCATTATTCAAAAATTCAGGGAAATGTCGCATCATCGAAGAGGCTTGGAGGAGGTGAAGGCGTTGGGATATTACAGGCTTAAATAGATAATGTCATGTTTATGTTGAACTCTCAACATTATATATATATATATATATATATATATAGAGAGAGAGAGAGAGAGAGAGAGTTTAAAAGGTTAAACTTGTTAATCCATTTGCTTGACCTATCAGAACATCTTCCTAAATGAAGCGAGCTTGATATGACAAATTAAACAATAAATTTAGGACCAATTGCAAAAAACAGTTGGTTCTATAGAAAATTTTCAACATTTAACGACTACAATTCAATCACACAAACATACAAACAAATAATAATAATAGAGTAAAATGAAATAAAGCCATGCAAGTTTGCATTTGACAATCTGACCCCTATGGTTTCATCCTAGTTCAAATATTTTCCATCCCTCTAAACAAGTTTCTGATCTCTATCTCCTACACCCTTAATTTTGCTTCCTGTGAAATAGATAACATCTCCGAAAACATTATTAAAATTCTGAATAACCATGGTTGGCAACAAGATATAAAATGTAAATCATACCACAATTGACAAGATGCGTCTTGCAAAACTTTTCTCTGTTTCAATTGGATCCTGTCAATATTTAAAATAAAGCTCACAATTATTCAGGTCTCAACAACTGAATTGAATTGTAAGTTGCTAATTAGACACACCTCAACAGAGCATGAAAGGGAAATTTTCCCCACAACACCAGATGAAGAAGGATCAAAGAGATCAAAAATCTCAAAGTCCGAATCTGAATCCTGAAAAAAAAAAAAAAAAAAAAGAAAGAACATGAATGTAGTAGTAGTTAAAATGTGTATATAAGCAGATGTAAAAGTCTACACTAGGCATGAAAATCATGCCAAACCAGGAATATACTTAGCTATCAGTAAGCTCATGCAAAAAGGACAATAATATTTCTAAACAACAAAAGCAAAGGAACAGAGAATAATCTTATGACATGCAATCATTTTGTACTGAAATAATTTTTGGAACCATGCATATCCATGTCGTGATACAGCTTAAAGGAATTTCATATGGCAGAATAGTACGGCTTATCTTGGGCCTATCTTTCACTAGCTAAGATTTTTTGCAAGTATCCTTCTAATTGAGCTGACCCTCGCTCAGCGGGGACGCGTAATGCGACCGGGCCGCCCTTTTTTTTTTTTTTTATCCTTCTAATTGAGCTCAATTGAAGCACTTAAACAAGTGCCCAAAAGTTTGACTCAAATGCAAAGCTAATTTCTTCTGGAGTCCACTTTCAGAATATGTTTCAAAGTGCTTTTAGTCAGTCTACTCTTATTTATTTTCAAGTTTCTTTGCAGTGTTGATAAAGGAAAAAATATATTTAGTGTTAGTATTGCAGGTTTTCTGACCATATCCTGAATACTGATATAATTTACAGATCTTTAGGAATAAAAACATCACGTTACAATCATGAGTGTAACATTATTCATCATAATTGACGTTTCCAGCCCATCTAGAGAGATGACACTGAAAAAAAGACAGACAAAGTGCAGGACAAAGCAAGTTTTCTTATGCCAAATATATAAGTTAGCCACTTACAAGTGATGATCTTCTTGTGAATTGACTTTCAACTTCAAGTTAATTTACTTACAGTATAGTAAATTACTTGGATACCCCCAATACACCCTTGTGGTGGGACCCCTCCCCGGACCCTCGCTCAGCGGGGACGCGTAATGCGACCGGGCCGCCCTTTTTTTTTTTTTATAGTAAATTACTTGGATAATCCAAATTGTATATAAAAAATCTAAAATAATTAATCAAACCATTTCGAAGTGGGATTTTGTCAAAACATAATTCAGATAAAATTTTGACAATTCTTTTGTTTGAAATCAGCATTGGACCACTTTGTCTAGCCTTTCTTCACCACATAGCTTAAGACAAAATATGAAACTAGGAACCAATGAAAAGAGTTACATATTCAAATACTTTTCCGGGAAAGCCTTTTAAGTACAAGTAGCTCACCTGTGTTAGAAATTCAAATAGATCAATCTCACAGTAACCTATGAGGTTATTCTTCTTTACTCTATTTGTCTGCACCACAAAAATAATTTATTTCTTAATTCAAGCTCAAGGAAATTTTGCAAATTGGTGTTAGCTATGCTTACCTCAATTACAGAGATCCTAGCAACATGAGGCCCATTTCTATCCAACAGAAGTTTCTTTTGCTGTCAAGAAACATGAGCATGAATTTCATATGTGCATGCAGTCAGTAAGAATTACTTAACCTTGCAAGTGCTTGATTTCGGTCAAACAATATATATAAAACTGTAGCAACACAAAGCACATGCTAAAAAAAATGCTAGAAGATAGAAGCATCTCTTGCAACAAAGCCTGCAATTACATAGAGAACAAAACAAATCAAGTTATTTTTTACTTTGACCATTGACAATCTTAGGAGATTTTAACATATCCTCAATATGAATTGACTGAAGGAAACAAAATGAGTTAGTGTAGACTCTAGAAGAAGCATACAACATCAAACCTTTGGAGTATAAATTCATTTGTGTCGTTATTACCAGTTTCTGAAACAGATGTTCAAAACATTTACTTCACCAGTTTTTTTCCGTAATAAGCAAACTAGGAAGTCGGACAGCTACTGGTACTGCTATTACATCCATTCATGGCTAGATGCAGTTAGTCAAGCGGCTACAACATGTTTCACTAAAGAGCTAGTCTATCTGGAAGCAGCATAAACCATTGCAGAAATGGGTGGATAAAAATGAGAAAGCATATATCAAATGAACCTCGAAACATCCAAATCACGAAATGCACAGCCTCTTCCTATGAGCCATAAATTGAGCTAAAATGTAATGAGCAAGGAAGAAAGGACGGAAGAAGAAATACACAATTTGAAGTTAAATGATCTATCCGAAACAAAACTTGCAAAATAACTGCACATTTTGAAGTTAAATGATCAGCTTAAAAGACATCTTTTCTAACAGTTCGGTCCCTTTTATTTACACATAACTGCACATTTAGCCGCAGTACATATTCCAATAATCACACTAATGGAATATTGTAGAACTATTAGTACAGAATTACATTAATGGCTAACTGCAGTATATGAACTGACTGAATAACTATTATCTATTTCACTTCCAAACTACTATGACATCATACATTAAAAGGATAATCAAATAAGTTCGTAGCTATTTTGCAGATAACTACCCCAAGTAATTGCTTCACAAGGGTGAATGGATTTATATCGCCTACTTCTCACTTCCTATAAATGTGAAATAAACAAATAGAGACCAAGTCAATGTGATAAACATATAAGTTGCCAATATTTGTCAATGAAAAGAAACTATATGTTTTGCAATCCCTACCTTTTTTGTTAATGTTATGGTGCTTATGTTGGTGGCCCAGAAAATTAAAATGACAAATTGCAAATATATTTTCTAGCACCGAAACCGTAGAATCTAACAAATGCATAAAAACACAATTTATTGCTCGAAAACCATACAATGAAGGCAGAACAGAAGAAATTGTAATTAACTATGTGACATGCAATATGGATTATCCAATTCAATTAACAAGATAATTAAAAAGATGGAACTTCAAATTATCAAAAGAAGAAAAAGACGGATAACTACAGGGAGCACAATAAAGGTATTGGGTAAAGTACTCACTGAGTTCCAAACGGGCTTTTCAGTCCTGCAGCACAAATAAAAACGAATAAGATAAATTAAACACTTATACAAGTTAAAGAAGAGGCGACTGGTATGTAACAGAACACCCGCCAGATACTGAAAAGTTAACATTACAGTATTTGCAGGAAGTATAATTTTAAAGATTAAGGTCATAAAGTAACCTGTATATCAAATTACAGAAACATAATATATCAGGCAGACAAGAACAATCCTGATATTACTTTGAAGTCAATTGATTGTACAGAAATTAACGTGTTAAGATCATAGCACAAAACGTAATGCACCTCTAAGAGAAATACTACACCCATCGAGTCTGGATCAGCCATCTAGAAAAAATTATTTAGTACGGAAGTATGTTCCCACCAGAAACAATTTAGTTTAGATTACGCAAATGGAAAGTCCATGGAAGGTATCTATAGTAGGAGCAAAAACAATAATTTCAGCCCACCGCTTAGGACTGAGAAATTAATGAATGGGAAAAAGAGAGCGCAAGTGCATTCCAGTCAATAATTTCTCCTGAACAAGAAAAGGACGCCGTCTATGCTTGAGACTTTCTAGCAGGACCAACACCTATGTGGTCGAGCTGCAATTAATATACAATAGCTTCTGTATCGTACGATCTTTGTTCTTCCTTAATTACATGATTGTGGTGGGACCATTAATGCATGCGAGATGGGGAGCACCAGCTCCGAATCACAAAAGAAAATCAATGAAACGAACTATTATATACCGTAAATGTAAGCTAATCTCCAGAGAAACGAACTATTATATACTGATCAAATAGAAGACTGTAGAATCTGAATTGAAATTTATTCCATCACACAAAGCAGAAAATGCTTAACTGATCAGAAATCTCAGTGCGGAAAGTCTGCTCTCCAACGGAAACACAAGCCATCCATTTGTCTTTGAACTTCATCTCCGCCTGTATCCAGCAATTTCCAGCTCAGTACATATTGATATTTCAACGGAAAAAAAAAGAACTACAGTCCCTTGCTTCATATCAAAAATGAAAAAATCGAAACAAATACAACATACACTAATAAGTGTGAGGAGCGCAATTCCGGCGAAATCCTCAGCAGTGGCGAGTTTGAGCACATAACCACCACCGGAGCCAGAGCCATTTCCATGAGAACGACGGAAAATACGACGGAGACCGTGGAGGTGGAGTTTCTGCTTCAATCTTGCACGACGAGACCCTTCCGCTGCTTCAGGTGAATCTTTAGAGGTTGAATGACCCATTTTTCTATAGCTTTCTCTGAAACGTCGTCTGTACTCTGGTTCAGGAAGGTGACTTTTGGTGTGACTTCGGAATGAATCGGAAAGAATACCTTTTGATTCGGGACAAATCGAAAAGACGAAGAAAAGGTTAGGTAATAACCACTCGCCTCAAGCCAGGTCCCACTCAGTAATATTCAACAGATTGCCACGTATTCAGAATTATAATTTTTTCGCATTTTTTTATTTATTTTGTGAAGTGGAAAAATCCAAATACTGTTTTTTTTATAAAGAAAAATCCAAATACTTACTCGTCAATAGAAGTCCTCAATAATGATATTTAATTTATTTTTATTTTTTTGAGGAAATTATGTTATTTTTTAAGAGGATATTTTAATTATTTGAATTGTATTAGTTATACAGTGAGTTTCTTTCCTTAGAAAATGTTTCAAATTGATATAATTTTAATATTTTAAAATAATATGTGTACTTTTTTTTATATTTTGCATTACTTTTAAAACAAATTCTACTTATTTATTTATTTTTAAAAAAGAAAATTTATTCCCTACCAAAAAAAAAGAAAATTTATTGATAAGAAAGCAAAGCATTGAAAACAAAAGAACGCAGATTAAAAATCAGACCTCTCAATTAAAAAAAGAACCAGCTGTTTTAGTTAACATATAGATAGAATAGCAAAACTTCGACAACATTTTCCTAAGTTGTTTAGGGTCCGTTTTTTTATCTGCTGTTTGCTGTTACTGTTTGCTGTTTCCTATTACGGTTTGCTGTTTGCTGTTTGAAAAGGCTGCTGTTCCAAAAAGCAGGGATTCCCTGCTTTTATAAAAAGCTACTTTTCGGCTCCAAAAGACAAACAGGAGGTGTCTAACCAAACACCTTAAACTCTCATTTTC
Organism: Euphorbia lathyris; assembly: GCF_963576675.1. NCBI lineage: Eukaryota > Viridiplantae > Streptophyta > Magnoliopsida > Malpighiales > Euphorbiaceae > Euphorbia > Euphorbia lathyris. The sequence goes on along the minus strand of NC_088913.1, from coordinate 37,714,948 downwards.
AAAGTGAAAAGGCAAACAGTAGGTGGAAAAGCAGCTACCAAACACCCCCTTAGTGTAGACTTACAATCGACAAAAGTAAAACCTAATAAAGAAATAAAAGGAGCATCGAGGGTGATTTTATAATTACATTGATCATCCTTGTTGTTTAATCCAGCTCAAAGTTTTATGGCAAGACAAATTTTCTACAGTTAAAGCTTCCTCAGAACCTGCTACTTCACCGTTATGACAAGCAAGAAAGAAGACAAGTTTTCTATAGTTAAAGCATCCTCAGGATCCGCTACTTCACCATTACAACAAGCAAGAAAGGAGTCTATGGATTCTCAGACCACCACAACGAAATCAACAAACTGATCATCATTGAAGAGGGTCATCAAAATTAGCTCTTAGAGACCCGACAGGTGGAGGCGACCAACGAGATGAAGTAGTGTTAGACGGAGCTTGGGACAAAATATCCAACACTAGAGCTTGTTTCCACTTGGACAAAAAAGTTATCACATTATTGAATAAAATAGGAGCGCATTGATTCCACACCAAGTTGTTACGATTAGTACAAAGCGACCAATAAAGCATCGTTACGATTCCAATTAGTCCTATTAAAAGAACGCAAAAAGTGAACCCAAATTTTGAAAAACATGTGGCGAGTGAATTGATATCCTCAATAACAGAATAACTCCATAAAAGACGGGCTTTTGGATAATCAACAAGGACATGAAACTCGTCCTCAATTACAGTAGAGCACCACGGGAAATAGTCACTAATTGGCATATGGCGAGACTTGAGTGACGTCATACCAGGCAAACAACCTGCCAAAGCACGCCACACTAAGTTCTTCGTCTTTTGTGGAATACCGAGATTCCAAACTCAGTTCCACATACCATAAACAAATTGAACTGTGTATGTAACTTATTTTTTTTAATCGATCGATTAAAGGACTGTATTTTGCGTAAGTTGATAAGACTAACATGATATTTTATACAAATTGAAAAGGTTATGAGAATATTTTAAAAGTTTGGAAGATCAATCAAATTTTTAAATCAAATTCAAAAGACAATATTAAGGGGTAATAAAAATTTAAAATTTGTAGATGTTATAGTAATAAGACCGAATATATGATTCCAATAATAAAATGATGAGAATAAAAATAATAGTATCTCACTATCCACAAAATATCAATGTGGAAAGAGAATTGATATCTTTAAAATTGTAAAAGAAGAAATTATATTAAAGTTGAGTCTCTGTTGACCATTTTTTTTAAAGTGAGTCTTTCATATCAAATGGATAACCCGGTATTGTGGATCATTTCCCCTTTTTATATTTTTGTTAGTTTATAATATATATTAATTTCTTCAAAAAATCATAATATAAGTATATTTTAATATTATTATAAACTAATAATAAAAAAGATTTATTGTATGAGAGCAATTGCTTAGTATAATATCAATTTCTCTTGTAAAAGGGTGGTCCAAATTATCATGATAACATTGACGAGTAGTACCATGGAGGCGTGGACCAAAAATGAATATTCCAATTTTCTTTTACTTTTTCTTTGTCTCAATTGTATTGTCTTGTCTCCAAATATTATCACAACATTGACCACCACAACACCAAATTATTGATATTTATCTTCTCTTTGAATATAACTTCAATTAGAATTACTGTGAAAGAGAAACATTATGAATTCCTTAACTTTTAATTTTTATTTATTAATTTCTGTTTTTTAATTTTATATAATAAATGCTCAATCAATTCTAAATATACATGTTCAGTTTCTAACTAATTAGACAGACATCAAACGCAATGACGTGTCAAAACCGGTAAATGATTTGCCTCAATCAGTTTAATAAATGAATCAATCCAACCCAATCCATTTAATAGATGGGTTGAAACAATCCATTTACATATAGTTGACATGATCCGACCCATTTATTAAATGAGTTACATGGTTGATTCATTTAACCCAATTCACAGATCTAATTAAAAATTAAAAAAATATATATATATATATATATATATAATAAGTCAGTCTAAAAACAAAACAAAAAAACCTTTGCAATTCTTCAGAATTCTAAAAATTTGGAATTCTAGATTCTGGAATTCCAGAAAACTGAAATTCTAGATTCTACAATTTTAGAATTTCGGAATTCTAAAATTCCAGTGGGATTCTAGATTCTAAAATTCCAGATTTCTAATTTTTTTAAAAATATTAGAATTCTATAATTTTGGAATTCCAGAATTTTAAATTTTCAGATAACACTAGAACTCTAGATTCTGAAATTAATTTTAGTATTTTCTGGAACGATAAAATTCTAGAAAATTCTAAAATTCCAAAAAAATGGAATTCCTGAATTTTAGAATTCTAAAATTTCCGAAAATATTAAAATTCTTGAATTCTAAAATTTCAGAAATTACTGAAATTCCAGATTTTGAAATTCTAAAATTCTAGTAAATACTGAAATTTTAGAATTCTGGATTTTTAAATTCTCAAATTTTGGAATTCAAAGAATTTTGGACTTCTGGATTTCTAGATTTTGGAATTCTAGATTTTGAAATTCCATAATTCTGAAATTCTAGATTCTGAAATTCAAGAATTCTGGAATTCTATAATTATAGATTATGAAATTCTAGAATTCTGGAAATTTGGAATTCTACAATTCTTGATTTCTAGATTCTGGAATTCTAGATTTTAGAATTTTCAAATTCTAGATTTTAGAATTCTAGAATTCTGGAATTTCAAAAACGAAAAGAAAAGTAGTAGGAGGAAAATCTTCTGCATTTTAATCGTGTTAAGAGATTTGTCCCGAATTTGCTAAGGGTAGAAACCGCAATTTATTTTTAGGACAAAAAAACCACAGGTATAATTTACGAAAACGTGTAACCATAGACTTTTTTTTAACCCTTGATTTTATCACCTTAAATTTTATATAAATTCAAGTTTCCATTTTTCACGTTCTTTAGTTGTCATTTTTCATGTTTTTTGTTTTTTTTTTTTTGTTCATGTTTCACAAATTATTAAATGTGTTAATGGGCCAATCCAACTAAATTCACAACCCAACCCATTTATTATATGGATTAGATGAATTGATCCAATCACGACCCAATTTATAAATGGATCAACTCAACCTATTTATTAAATGGATTATGACCCATTCTGATACCTTTAAAACACATTAAAAAAAATACATACATTAATCTGTATGTAACATAATCTTTTACAGTTTGATTTTGTTTAAGACCTAATACATCACCAGCTCTCTGAATTTGTCCATAATAGCAGATTGGCTCCCTAAAATTTGCAAGAAGCTCCTTGAACTTGATTATTTCGAATCACCAACTCCCTGAACTTGTCCATAAAACTAGATTAGCTCCATGAATTTTATAAGTGTCTCACCAACTCCTTAAACTTGCTTATTCGATAACAACTAGATAAAAAAAAAACATAATACTAACTCTCAATCCTCATCCATTCGATCTCTCAAACCTACAACACTGACTCTTATAATAGGTTGAAAGATAGGAGAAGAGAAAAAAAATTACATCTCGAATAGATGAAAGTATTTTTAGAATTTAGGTTTAATAGGTTTTTTGTATTTAGTTGTTACGGAATAAGCAAGTTTAGTGAGTTTGTGAGGCACTTATAAAGTTCAAGGAGTTAATCTACTTTTATTGACAAGTTCAAGGAGTTGATGATACAGAATAATCAAGTTCAAGGAGCTTGTGAGATATTTGCAAAGTTTAGGGAGCCACGAAAGGACGAAAACGACTACAAAGAGCAAAAAAAAAAACAATAAACAAAATAAACAAAATAAAACATATATTTATTGAAAATCCAAATCCGCAGAAGAGCATCTGCAATCCAATCTTCATCATTTAGATCCTTCCGAATATTCGGATCTTGCAACCACATATATAGATCTATTGATAAAATAAATTGTTTCTACTCTTACTAACTCCGAAAAAGGTATAAATAAAAGAATAATAGAGAGCATGTATAATTCAGATAGATAAAAAAATCTGAAAAAATATATGAACACCAACTAAAAAGAAAATAACAAATAGAAAAAACACAGAAAATCTAGCCCGATCAAAGGAGGAAGATGAAAGACAAACTTCATTCTTCCTCAAATTAGAACCACACAGTTTGAAGATGAGACTTTAATTTAGGAAGAGAATAGAAAAAGAGTAGAAAAGGAAATTGAAATAGTGATTCACGAAATAATTTGTTAAAACTAAGATTTTTTTTTTTTAGAAGAATTAAAACTAAGATTTAATAGGTATGTTGTTGGAATTTTATATTTCCCCCTGCTTAGGATTAAGTATGTGTGATTATTATTATTGTCATTCCAAAGAAAGTATGTATGACTGTTAGCGTTATTTTGCGAGTAACGCTAATTTTCAATCTTGTCATGTGTGGTTAGAGTGCGTGCGTGTCAGAGAAATTATTTCTCAATTATTTGGATGGTTAAATTTATGGAATTACGCGTCAAAACTTGAAATCTAAACGAGGCGATTGGCGAGGGACACAAGGATTGAAAAAGTCCATCTTGGACCTCTAGCGTAGACATAGAAACTTTGCTAGATAAATTATTTTTTATTTAAGCTAACGCGAGTAAATTAAAGACGGGTAAAATAAAGAAGTTAAAAGTGCGATATTGACACATGAAAAATTGGTATTTTATTGATATGAATAAATATTTGAATACATATGTTCAAAGTAAAATAATAATAAAAAAAAGAAATTGATTACAATTGAATTAATTCTATACTAAACATATAGATTAGTCAATTGAATTGGAAAACAAATCACTACATAATTGAAATGTAATAACAAATAAAATTGAAATTCAACGACAAACTCGAAGCCACAATAGCTATCCCGATTGGGCGTTGAATTTTGGTGTCGGCGTGAAGTTCTCGGAGCACCGCGGTTGGCTGGCATGAGCGGAATTAATCTAAAAAATTTCTGACTTGTAGTAGGCAAGCATGAGGCAGATTTGACCTTCAACTTTGGAGGGACCGTATGAATGCTTACGAATACAGAATTGGGCGAATCAAAAGGCTAAATTTAATTCTGAAAAGTCAAGAACAAACATGTAGAAGGGATCGAAGACTAAAACGAACTTTAAATAGATGAAAACGGGTTTAGAAAATCATTGGATGAATTATGCTAAAAAGCTGGAAACAAAATGTCTAAAACGATTGGGTGTGCAAAGATTGGCTTGTAAATAGAGTTTTCGAACGCGGAATTAGGTGAATCAAAAAGCTAAATATAACTTCAGGAAGTCAGAAACAAATATGTAGAAGAAATCAAAAGCAAAAAAATGACTCTAAATAGATAAATTGGGCTTGAAAAATAACTGGACAAATCTGAAAAAATTAATTTAGAAAGCTCATGAATTGAAAACTTGAGACTTAGGAATGCTAAATTGAATTGAAAAAAACTTGAAAAGAGGCTATTAAAACTTGAATTGAAGCTAAAGCAAGCTAAAAGAAGGAATTAACACTAGAAAAAAATGAGAACAAATAAGAACTCAAAATCTAGGATTAAGAACTAAGCATTAGAGTTTTGAGAGGGGTTTTGTGTGTTGAATGAGTGATTTTTTATGAAGGATTTGAGGTCTATTTATAGTATTTTGGGTAGGTTTTATTATAAATAAATCCCTAATTTCTCTCCACTAACCTTAATTTCAATTTATTTAGTTGCTAGTGGGTGGTTAAGTTAGGTAGAGTAAGTGGGTAGTTAAGTTGGTTAGAGTAAAAGTAGGGTTAGCAACCAACTTAACTAACTCTTTAGGCATGGGCCTTACTTCCCAGCCTTATTTCTCATTACATATCGACATCAATTAAGCCCATAAACATATCACAGATTCCTTTGGATGTCTAGTTTCCAGAACACTCAACCTCATGTGAAAATTCATCTGTTTGATACCTCAAATGGTCTGTTGAAGTGACGTTGGTACGGCAGACACATACTCTAACTTCCGAAGCTTATTTCTCTCTCCATATGGACCCAAATTAAGCCCAAGAACACATCACATATTCTTTGGAATGTCTAGTTTCTGGAACACTAGGCCTTTGGAAAGAATTCATCTGTTTGATACCTCAAATGATCCATGGAAGTGATGTTGGTGCTACTGGAAAGAGGGTCATATTTGATCTTTTTCTTTAATTTTCTTTTATATAATTTATATTATTTACAACCTTAGTCTAAAAACTACATATAAGCTATTATTCATATGCATAAATAAAATTTATTTATTGGGCCCACAATTACCCCCCTCTTTTGTGTATAAATTGATTAGGATTGAAAATTTGCACACAAAAGGATGCAATTAGGATTTTTAAACCAAATTTCTTTTCTCTTTTTTTTTCTTTTATAGTTTTTTTCCCTTTTTCTTATTTTTGCTGATTTTTTCTTGAAAAATGTCCTTATTGTGCCGACAAAAATACCGACTTATTTTGGCCACGAATGGTTCTACAGGCTATATTGTAAGTACACAATCATGTTATTGCCTCATATAATAAGATGCTTAATAACATTTCTATAAGCGAGATGCGAAGATGCTTAATAACATTTCTATAAGCGAGATGAGAGTTTCCATGTCGATGATCTTATTTTCATGACTTTCTTTCCATATAATAAAAAGTAATTGTAAACCAGAGTCTAAATAAATAAACAAGGTTAACAAGTAGAAACCTCACGACTTATTTGAATGGTAGAAAAATTGAAGTAGAATGATGACACATAGAATCATGGATTGCAAAATTGATCTTTTGTTCGAGTTAGCAAACTCCATAGTGATCACAGATTCTGGAAAAACATGAGTTGCTGGAAGAATCGTTGGAGGTATTTCTGGGGTGGATTCTCGATTAATCTCTTGATCTTGACTGCCCCCCAAACCATGATCATAGAAGTTTTATTCATCCCAACTCACTTGAGAATTGCAGTCGTAGAAAATGTCTTCATTATTTTCCTGAGTTTCTGAAGCCGTTTCTTCTTTAATATCAAAATTCTCCATAAGATCTTCTGATTTTAAAGACTTCACAAGAATGGAAGATTCTTCTAGAATAAATTATTATTGAACCTCTTCCGGCTGGATGCCCCCCGAGTTGGATACCTCTTCCTTTTAACTAGATTCTGAATCATAGCTCCAAGAAACATCTTCCTCATCTTCTTGAATTTCTACAGATGCTTTATGGATCCCTCCCAAGTTAGAAGTGCTTGATGGGTCATCATCCTCCTGCCGAATTGAGGTCATGAGATATATCTTCCTCCTCTTCTCGGGCTTGTACAGCTGTCTTCTTGTTCACGTCAGGACTCTATGAAAATTCCATTGACTTTGGGGGATTTGCATCTATAGGGAATACTTCTAGAGTGAGTTCTTGCTGAATTGCTTCCTCTTTGCTGCCCTCCAAATCAAGATAACTAGACACGACATCATCCTCTTCGATGGATTCTGAAACATAGCTCCTAGAAACACCTCCTTCATCTTCTTGAATTTCTATAGGTGCTTTGTGGATGCCCCCCCGAATCAAGATCATTGGAAACATCATCATCCTCTTGCCTGGACTCAGAATCATAGTCGCGGGGATCATCTTCATCCTTTTGACTTTCCATTGTTGCCTCATTATTAGGAATCTTTCTTGTTTTTAGAGGAGTTGGGTGTGTGGGAGATGCCTCTAACTTCGTATTGTGATGCAATTGGATACCCTCCAAATAGCTTTCAATGCAGGCTCCTAGAGAAGCTACTACATTATTCGCTTGTTTCTTAAGTTGATCCATTCTTTGTTGATATTCATCGTCCTCTGATTGCTTCTCCTCTATAAGTAATGATTCGATTTCTCCATCGTCTTTAACGACTTGGACTGCTTCCACATCTACAACATGACTAGAATCCTCGAAAGAATTTTGGTGGTAGCTCATATTAGAGCACGCAACATTTTCATAGGTCTTATGCTCAACTAGAGCCATGACCGTACTTCTTTCAAAGCAAGATTGCAGACAAGGACGATGAAAATGGAGGTTTTCGTCCCTATAATTACAAATATAACTATTTCGACAATAAGGATTGCTCATCCATAGATGCTCCCATATTTCAACATAATAAGGACCATGTGGATTTTTATGGGACTCCTGGACTTGCTCCATATAGCAGCCATATTGATCATCATAGAATGACGTAGTTTGAACATAAGCACAACACTTATAGTCGATATTATGTTCGTCACTATGAATAAACTGAATATAGCTATCATTGTAGCATCTAAAGACGATGTACCAATGGACCCACAATCCAGTTGCACTTATTGTACAATGTCGATCTCGATTGAAACCACCAGAATACACTGATATCGTAGCATCCCTTGCATCTTCGTATGTTGTCCTCGTCATGGTTTGATTGCTTTGCACCTATTGATATTCAAAGGCATTCTTCGTGAATAACAGTAAGCAAAAATGATTAAACTAAATTAGTAACTGGAATTATGTAAGAAAAATAACTAAATGAATATTGGTTAAATCACTGATGAAGTAAAGAATGAACACAAAGCTCAATTGAAAATACAAAAAATATGTACGTAGAAAACTGGTATTATTTTTTTGGCTAAGCTTAAAAAAAACAGGTCCCACTGGACGTGCCAAAAAATGTTAGCGTTAGCTAATAATTTTTGGTAAGTAGAAGTGGGGTGAAAAAATGAGTGCAATACGAGGTTTGAAAAATGAATAAGTATTGTGAAAAGATGGTTTTAAGTCCTAAATGCAATTTTTGGTAGCCTAAAAAATGAAAAAATGTCCCACTGGACGTGCCAAAAATTGTTAGCGTTAGCTAATAATTTTTGGTAAAGTAGGAGTGAGGCGAAAAAATGAGTGCGATACGAGGTTTGAAAAATGAATAAGTGTTGTGAAAAGATGGTTTTAAGTCCTAAATGAAATTTTTGGTAGCCTAAAAATGAAAAAAGGTCCAACTTGGCGTGTCAAAAAATGTTAGTGTTATTTTGCGAGTAATGCTAATTTTCAACCTTGTCATGTGTGGTTAGAGTGCGGGCGTGCTAGATAAATTATTTCTCAATTATTTGGATGGTTAAGTTCATAAAATTGCGCGTCAAAACTTGAAATCTAAACGAGGCGATTGGCGAGGGACGCAAGGATTGAAAAAGTCCCTCTTAGACCTCTAGTGCAGATATAAAAACTTTGCTAGATAAATTATTTGTATTTAAGCTAATGCGGGTAAATTAAAGACGGGTAAAATAAAGAAATTAAAAGTGCGATATTGACATGAGATTTGGTGAAAATTTGGTATTTTATTGATATGAATAAATATTTGAATACAAAGTAAAATGAAAAAAAAAAGAATTGATGACAATTGAATTAATTCTATACTAAACATATAGATTAGTCAATTGAATTGGAAAACAAATCAATACATAATTAAAATATAATAACAAATAAAATTGAAATTCAACGATAAAATCGGAGCCACAATAGCTATCTCGGATGGACGTTGAATTTTGGTGTCGGCGTGAAGTTCTGAGCACCGCGGTCGGTTGGCATGAGCGGAATTGATCTAGAAAATTTCTGACTTGTAGTAGGCAAGTTTGTGGCAGATTTGACCTTCAACTTCGGAGGGACCGTATAAATGCTTACGAACAAAGAATTGAGCAAATCAAAAGGCTAAATTTAATTTCAGAAAGTCCGGAACAAACTTGTAGAAAGGATCGAAGACTAAAACGAACTTTAAATGGACGAAAACGGGTTTAGAAAATCACTGGACGAATTATGCTAAAAGGTTGGAAACAGAATGTCTAAAACGATTAGGTTTCCAAAGATTGGCTTGTAAACAGAGTTTCCGAACACGGAATTAGGTGAATCAAAAAGCTAAATGTAACTTCAGAAAGTCAGGAACAAATATTGTAATGATTTGCCTTTGAACATCTGTATTCAAACCCTTTTTCACATCAATAAAATAACATTTTTTCACCAAATCTCGTATCAATTTCGCACTTTTATTTTTCTTTACTTACTCGTCCTTTACTTATTCGCAATAGCTTAATATGCAATAGCTTTAAAATTATTCTAGCAAAGTTTCTATGACGGCACGAGAAACCTAAGAGAGATCTTTTCAATCCTTACATCGCTCGCCAATTGTTTTGATTAGATTTAAAGTTTTGACGCGTAAATCCATAAACTTAACCGTCCATATTAATTGAAAATTAATTTCTCTGACACGTCCGCACCCAAACCACATGTTACAATGTTGAAATTAACATTATTCAAAAATATCGCTAACAACACTTAAATTAAATAAGGGTTCATTACAAAAAACTACCATGTGGTTTCGCCGATTTGCGATGTGGTACCTGTGGTATTTTTTTTACAAACAGGTACTCGTGGTTGACACCGTTATCAAAATCGCGGAAACGGCAGAATTTCCGTCAGGGGCGATGACATGGCCGAGGGTATTTGCGTCATTAAGAGAAATTGAAAATATAAAAGGGCATAAATCGAAATTAAAAACCCATTAAACATCTGGCCTTTGATATTCTAACTCCTCTTCATCTTCTCTACAAAAGCAGCTAACATTACGAACTCCAGCCCTAGTACAAACATGAATGACAACAAATTATTGAAGTAAATTACTATAAACGAGTAGTAGAGCATCAAGTCAGAGGCTTTACACCGTAATTTCGTGTTAAAGGGCATGGTTCTTACCTCGTTTCTGCATCGCAAGTAGGGAAGTTGAGGGGGCTTGCTTGAGTTGACGTGCCAGACAAGGTAAATTCTTCCTTCTATAACTTATCGTTCTTGCTTTTATTGTTTGATTTAGGGTTTTCGTCTGTGTTGGATGATAAAGTTATCGTATTTTTTGAGTTGTTGAGCAGCTTTTTTGTTGTTTCCATTCCCTTTTAGTTGATTGCATGTCATTGATGCAAGTTGTGATTTATGTTTTTGTATGCTTAGTACGATTACTGAATGTGTGTACGTGTTATTGGTTTTAGGTTATGGCTGAAGTTATAACCCTGGTACTTCATTACGGGGGGAAATGGTCATCGTATGATGATTCTATGGAGTATGTTGGAGGGGATGTGGCAGAGGTTGATGTGGATAAAGATTTATTGTCCTTTTTTCAGCTTTTAGGGTATTACAGGGACTTGGGGTGTAGACATGGATGCCGTATATGGTATCATGTTATTGGTTTAACTGGTGAGATCTCATATGAAGAGATAGTGGATGATAAGAACGTAGCCTTCATGTGTATAGCAAACAAGGATCATTCAGAATGGGATATCTATTTTGAATCCCTTAGCCCACCACTCAATGTGGATATGACTGATGCTGCACCGCAGGTTGTGGAAGGGGCTGATAGTTGTGGAATTGGTGCTGAAGGGGATGATGAGGAATGGGATGAGATTATGCAGGGTAATGTAGGGGCTAATGATGGAGTTGCTGCTCAAGGGGATGATGAGGAATGGGATGAGATGATGCAGGGTAATGTAGGGGCTAAGGATGGAGTTGCTGCTCAAGGGGATGATGAGGAATGGGATGAGATGATGAGGAATAATGTAGGGGCTAAGGATGGAGTTACTGATCAAGGGGTTGATGAGGAATGGGATGAGATGATGCAGGGTAATGTAGGGGCTAAGGATGGAGTTGCTGCTCAAGGGGATGCTGAGGAATGGGATGAGATGATGCAGGGTAATGTAGGGGCTAATGATGGAGTTGCTGCTCAAGGGGATGCTGAGGAATGGGATGAGATGATGCAGGGTAATGTAGGGGCTGAAATGATGCATGACAATGGGTCTGTTAGTGATGCTGATGAAGATGAATACGTTAGTGATGATATGTATATGGGGACCAGAATGGATTTTGGAGATGTTGAAGATTCTGATGACAGTGATTATGTTGAGGGTTCAGAAAATGATGTTGTTAGTCTATGTGAGGATGTGTCACTTGAGTATGAGAATTGCTCGTTGTTTGCTGATGAACCACAATCCGTGCCACGAACTGATGTGCCACAATATGCAACAACAAATGAGCCACAACCTCAAAATGCAAATGATCCACAATCTGCACCAATGAGTGAGCCACAATCTACAGTAGGCGAAGATCTGGACGAAGAGCACCTCAAAGAATTTAATGAACCAGCTCCTGATTTGGACGATGAATTGGAAAGTCTACATGGCTCAGACAATGAGAGGCCTGATCCAAGTGCTCAATACAGGGAGAACATGAATGTTGAGTTAAGTCTTGGTATGAGGTTTGTCTCTGCTGACCAGTTTAGGAAGGCTTTAAGATCATGGGCTGTTCTTAAAGGGTATTCATATCACTTCAAGAAGAATTGCAAGGATTTTGTGGTCGTTGGGTGCAAGTTCCCAGCTTGTGACTTTTACATAAAGGCATCTAAAGTTGGTGATAGCCGTACCTTTATGATAAAATCATTTAAACTAGTTCACAGTTGTCCGAGGGAGTATGATAACCATTTGATTACAAGCAGATTCATTGCTGAGAAGTACCTAGAAGAATTTAGGGATGATAAAGAATGGAAAGTTCAGGTTGTTCAGAGGAAGATCAAAAGAGACCTGGGTTTCAATGTCAATATGGCCAAATGTTACAGAGCAAAGAAGATTGCAAGTGATATTATCCAGGGTGAGGTAAAGGAACAATATCGTCGTCTATACGATTATGCACAGACAATCAAAACATCCAACCCAAACAGCAAGGTGGTACTAAGGACAGACTTGACATTAGTTCAAGATGAGAATACAGTTTCAAATGGTATCAGGAGCATGCCTAGGGAGATTGTGGTGTTCAAGTACATATACTACAGGCTGACTGCACAAAAGCAAGGGTACTTCGCAGGCCTTAGACCATCGATTTGCTTGGACGGTTGCCACTTAAAGAGTTGTATGGGAGGCCACATACTATCTGCAATTGCAAGGGATGGGAATGAAAACATGTTCCCTCTTGCAATTGTTGTGGTTGACTCAGAGTGCAAGGAATCATGGTCATGGTTTTTACAAGCCTTACAAGATGATTTTGGGAGTGTGGCAGAAACTGGGTGGGTGTTTATGTCTGATCAGCAGAAGGTTAGTTCACTTGATTCTGTTATTGTTTGCGTGTAATGCCATTGGTTTGTGATTACTGTTATTGTTTGTGTGTAATGCCATTGGTTTGTGATTACTGTTATTGTTTGTGATAGTTGTTTTTTGTTTGTGATAGTTGTTTTTGTGGGTTGTGATAGTTGTTTTTGTGGTTTGTGATTACTGTTATTGTTTGTGATAGTTGTTTTGTGGTTTGTCATTACTGATATTGGTTTGTGATAGTTTTTGTGCATATACTTGTAGGGACTTGTTGAAGCATTCAAAGAGCTTATGCCAAATGTGGAGCATAGGTTCTGCCTTAAACATATGTACGAAAACATGAAATTGCGCTTCAAAGGGGTTGAATACAAAGATATGCTATGGGAGGCTGGCACAGTTAAGCTGTGGGAATATCACATGAAGAAGCTAAAGGACTATGATGAGAATGCGTATAACTGGGTAATGGGACATGATCCAAAAACGTGGGCTAGATGCCATTTCAGCACAAGGACTAAGTCTGATATCCTTCAAAACAACATGGTTGAATCATTCAATTCATTTATCAAAGGAGCTAGGTGTTTGCCAATAGCCTCATGTTTGGAAACCATTAGGAAAGCATGTATGAAGAGACATTACATCAAATTGTGTGGAATGATGAAATATAAAGGGGACATTTGTCCAAAATATCAAGAGCATTTGGAGAAACTGAAAGTTGCAAGTAGGAATTGCTTCTGCACTACTGCTGTAGACACCGAGTCGGAGGACCTGTGATGAAAACCTGAAACAAGACGGTCGAAGCGATTGATTCCGGAAGTTTTGAAAAATATATAAAGAATAATAAGCTGAGGAAAATTAACGGCACGGCGCGGGCACGCAACGGCATCCCGCACGCGGACGACGATGGTCGAACGCCTGCTTGACGGCTCGAGACGTGCGCGCGGCGTCCGTCGGACGCACCTCGAGTGGCACGCTCTCGACGCCCGAGCAATGCCCGGGACCGCTGGCGGTGCGCGCCCTCATGGGCCGTTGAGCACATGTGCCTGGCAGCGCGAGGCGCGCGTTCGGCGGCCGTGACGTGCGAGCGTCTAGCTGCGCGGAACGCGCGCTCGGCGGCCACGAAGTGCACGCGTCCGACGGCGCGGGGCACGCCCCGAGGGTCGCCGGGCGGGCACCCAACCACGTCAGGCGAACGCCCAACGCGTCGGGCGGACGCCCGACGAGGGCGCCCAACCTCGCGTTGGGCGGCCGCCCAACAAGGTTGGACGGTAGCCCAACACTAGGTTGGGCGGCCGCCCAACCACAATGGGCGACGCCCAATTTTTTTTGGGCGTCGCCCATTGTTCCGGGATCCGTTTCCCTATATAATTGCACGGATCCCAAGGTGAAAGGGAGACCTTTTTGGGGGAAAAACTTTCTCACTCTAAAAATTTTTAGAGAGAGAGTGGATTTTTTTTGAGAAAAATATTTTTTTCTCAAAAATTCCAAATTTCCTAAGTTCAATTTTTACTAAATTTTTATTAAAATCGGGAGCTCGCGGTTCGTGGAATCAATCGGCTTCGACTGTCAGATACCGAATCAAAGGTATTATCCGAGGACTAGACTCTTTATTTTATTTAATTTATTTCTCTCCTTCTATTTATTTTTTTATGCTATAGTTTTTATTCCTTTAGTCATTTATTTATTTTGTCACGTTTTATTTAGTTAGCGTATTTATTTAATTTTCGTTTCGTGTTAAATAAAATTCGGTTTTGTTTTAAAATAAAAACCTCGTTTTGGATATCCCAATACGAACCGTGATCCGATAAAAAGGTAGTTCGGGTATCGAAAGTGTTGTAATTATAAGTTTTTTTTATTTAAAAGAGGTTTCCAAATAACGTTTTAAAATAAAAACATCGTTTTAGGAACTTCCGTTTTCGACTATGATCCATCTTTGGTAGTTCGGAAGTCCAAAACGATTGAATTAGATTTAATTTAATGCTTTTGAACAAATCTGGAAAATATTGGAGTGCTGCTGTAATTTGCCAATTCTGTCACTAAAGGCTGTTTACCGACGGATTTTCCGTCGGTAAATCTGCCAAAATATAAAAAATGCCATTTCGGTCCCCTTTTCTTAACTTTTAGACTTTTAATCCTTAGTGTATATATATATATATAATTATGTAATATATGATTTTCAAATTGTTTTAGAATTTTAACATATATAATCATTTTAGAAGAGTGGTGTTCCATTTTATTTTTATAAATGTATGTATTATTTTCTCTTTTTTATCATTATTTATTTAAGTCACATTAAAATCTATTTTAAATGTTATTTACTTGGGTATTTTGTGAGACAATTAGTAGATATTAGGGAATAAACATATAGTCTTTTTGACATTAAGATTATATTAGTTATGTATATATATATAGTTTTGGAGTATATTTGGGTTATGTTAATTATTGACAAATAGAGTTATTTTGAGTGATAAATGCTATTTTCTTATTTATGAATTTCATCTACTATTTTCATATATTTAAAGTATAAATATATTATTTTCATTACTCTTTCTTATATATGTGTTGGATAGTATACTTTCTTTTACTCTTATTTTATGTCTTTTGGGCTAAAATGTGTAAATATATATCTATATTATTTTCTTTATCTCTTTTGGCCATTTATGAGTCCATGTTTCAAATGGGCTTCACTTAGAAAAATTAATTTTTGGGCCTAAATGTGTTTATTGATGTAATTATAATAGTTAGAGAGTTCATTAAATAAGTGGGGAAAATAAGTCACAAAAAGAGAGTTTTCAATTAAATTATTTAAGCTAATGAGCTTTCTTAGATCTCTAATGTAGATAAATAGAGTCATTTTGGTTGATATTTCAAATCGTCTTCAAAACACCACGTTTTAAAACCTTAGTCCGTTCCAACGACGGATTAAGCGAACATTGTAATCAAAATCGTTTTTTTTTGTTAATAATGGAGATTTTGAATCGCTTTCTTAATGAATTTGTACAAAATAAAATTGACTTCTATGTTTAACCACGTTTTCTTATTAAAAGGCTTTTACTTTAACGTTTTCAATTACTCGAGTCGTTCCAACGGCGATTCGGGTAAGCTTCATCAAACGGGGTTTTAAAACGCACCTAAATCGTTCTAACGGCGATTAAGGTGCGAACCATGTAATAAACATCGTTTTGGGGAAATAAGTTAATGGAGAATAGACACACAACATAACATTTAAATATGGTTGTAAATAAATCACTTCTTTCTTCCCCCTCTCTGTGTATGTATAAACATAAATGGGTGATTCTTTACTGATGTGGCTTTTCAATATCATATGCTCAAAATGGTTTCCAAAAAGAGAAAGAAAAGGGTTTCAAATGAATTTTAAACTTAAAGAAGTATACGATTAGTCCGTTATCTCCTAACATGCTGAGTAGGAGGCCGGTGGTTCATAACCGGGCGATGTCGGGGTGCCTAGTAGCCTTTCTCCGGAAAGGAGCTAGCCTTCTCGGCTCGTACCTAAGTTTCTCGAACTCACACCGGTCTCCCGCAAGGGATCGGTGTTCATTTTCCCATTCGTGGGTGGCGACTCTTCCATATCTCCGAGCTCCGGTCCTGCCGAGCAGCTTGATTCCACGATTGGTTGCTTTCGGCGCCAATCACCGCTTACGTCGCCATGAAGTTGTCCACCCCCCGGTCCGCCCGAGAGATTAGGCCGCGGCACCTCGTCTAACAAGTGGCGACTCTGCTGGGGAAGCGAGAAATTTGATTCCGGAAGGCATGCACTAAGCCCTTAACGGGGACGGATCGTTTTACTTCTTTTCGTATGCATACATGTGCATTATTGCAAACCCTTTGGGTAATTTCCGCGAAACCTCTAGCGAGAGTCCATTCGTCGCTCGAAAGAGGATAGCGTAAGTTCCCCCTTACAGTAAGGCGCCAGAGGGTCCCCATCCATTCGTTAGGGGCGAATCTGTGCGGTCCTGTGAGGTCCTGCGGTCAGCCGTGTCAGCATATAGTAGCCTTAGAAGTTTCCATAGGATTACCCGTTACTATTTTTGATGTGATAAATGAATCAGTTCGTGTTTTCAAACCGCCACGATACGTGTCTAATCCTAAATTATGTAAAGAAAATGAGACGATGCGTTAATATATACTCATGAATCGACATACTAATTACCCTAAAACATCGAAACGATTTGAACTAAAGACGACTTAGTCATCTCATATGAATGAACATGTGCGACCCGCCTTGTCCCTTTCGGTGTCCCGACAAAGGCACGTGTTCAGGAAATACGTTATGACGTAAGCACGTATTAGTATGAATCGGTTTGTTGTTAAGGATAATTACATGTCGATACAAAAGATTATATTAACGGTAGCCGTTATTCACACTCTTTAAATAAATTGGGATAAACGAGATCGTAACGAAACGAAAACAAAGAACATTTCTGTTTCGAACAACCCTGTCGTAACGTGAAAAGTTCCGCACAAGTAGCCCGTCCCTTCCGAATAAAAGACGAGCTTTTACGTTACGCCTCGAGTTGTTCTTAAGAGAAATGGATGTGTCCGCAAAGGTGACTAAGAAAATAAAAG
The DNA here is from genome assembly GCF_963576675.1 of Euphorbia lathyris. NCBI lineage: Eukaryota > Viridiplantae > Streptophyta > Magnoliopsida > Malpighiales > Euphorbiaceae > Euphorbia > Euphorbia lathyris. The sequence goes on along the minus strand of NC_088913.1, from coordinate 37,697,290 downwards.
AAAAATAAACTAAACGACCAAAAATCATTCCGAATCTACGATATATATCAATCCCAAGGGTAGTTGAAGAAAATAAACCAATGCCGTTGAATACGTGTCTCGAACGATTATATACCCCGTTTGAAATCTCGGAGCCGAATTAAGCCAAACCATATAATCGCGCCATATGGACGAGACTGCGGGTTTTGACTAACGACTCGATCATTTCGACCGTTACCAAAACTGTAAGAAATATGGCCCGATATACGTGTTTGCTTAAATTCGCGCCTAAAGGGAAGAAAACGGTGATATCCTCGCTTCGAACAAACACGCGATTCAACGAAACGTTGATTTTCTATAACCACACTGAGATGATATATCCCGTGGATTGGGAGGAACAAAGAGTTGTAATTAGCCGAAAGATTATCGTGCGCCCAAAATAAGGCTCGCCATCTTTTCACGTAGCCAAATGAGCAAACGAATCCTCGATGCTAAGAACAAACACGTTACGCGATGAGTCCATTCCCTAAAATAAAATCCAAAAGTGATTCCATCACTAAATAAACACGTGGTTACGTCTCTCGATAGATCCAAAAGATCCCATTGTAATCCAAAAATCGAGACACGAACCCACACAAACAAAAGGGAACGAGTCATCGACAATAACGAACGATTGGACTAGAAGAATAACTCGTACCACGTCTAAAAACTGAGATGCGCTCAAAGAGAGTCAAAACCCGAACTAATGCGTCTCACGAAAGGACGAAAGACAAGTTATTCCGAAAGGACAATCCAACTTGGTCGATTTCTTAGTCACTGAACGTGGATGCGTCAAAACGAACAGTATTGTCTGATGGATGATTTACTTTTCTGCAATAATCGACGACATCACGCGTCCCCTGGACCACGATGTGAGCCCATACCAAAATCCTAGGAAAGAGACTTGGACCAACGAGTGTGTGGAGGAATAAGGATGGAAGAGAGATAATGTGATGAATGTGATTATTATCTAACGTTTTCTTTCTCTTATTGCGATCTACTTACGCGTTATGTACGATTTTTCGCTAACTAGTTTGTTTGTATAGATTTATATATTGTTGTACATCAGTCAAGTCAAATTTAAGTTATAATACATTCTATGCTTAACAAATCATTACAGTCATACCATGTAGAGCGTTGCATGCTAACCAAATTACGTGCAGCCATTCTAGGTTTCGTAGACTTAGGACGTGTTTATTTGGAATGTGAGAAAGAGTCGACCCCAGCGTCGCGTGTCATTCAGGAGGCATACCAGTTATGTCGTGACGTATCCCATACGTCTTTGCCTGGTCGTACCTATGTGTTGGGACGCATCCTATTCATCCTTGGCATGTCTCGTGCGTCTTCACCGTGTCGTTTGTATGCTAGCTAGGAGGCATGTCCATTATGTCGTGACGTATCCTATGCGTCTTCGCCTTAGCATACTGTGCGTATGATAGCGTACCTCATACGTTTTTCCAGTATCGTAGGCACTAGTTAGAAGGTACAACCCTTATGTCATGGCGTATCCCCTACGCCTTAGTTTTGGGCATACTCCGTATGTCGTGGCATCTCCAATATGTCCTTACCCTGTCAAGAGGCATACTGCTCTCTCGTGACGTATCCCCTATGTCCTTGCTGTGTCGTGTCATCATGTGTCCACCCGTCAGGAGTCCCACCGGTCATGTGGTGACGTATTCCTTGCGTCTTTACTTGGTTGTACCCCGTAAGACGTAACGCACCCCATGCATCTTCCGTTAATCATTCAGACATCGATCAAGAGGCGTACCTGTTATGTCGTGACGTATCCCATATGTCTTTTCCATGTTGTGCCTCGTATATGGTGACCCATTCCTTGTGTCTCTACCATGTCGTTACACATCAGTCAAAAGGTGTACTATGTGGGTCATAACGCATCATGTACATCTTTGCCTCGTCCCTTACGCCAAGCGAGGGGCATGAGCTTCATACCCCATATATCATGTTGTATCATATGCTTTTTTCACCATGTTATATACGTTAGACAAGAGGCATACCATTTGGGTTGCGACGTATCCCATACGTCCTTGCCTCGTCTCGCCTTCCATATCGTGATGCGTCCCATGCGTCCTCATCACATCAACTATATACTAGTCAGGACGTGTACTCGATGCACCCCTCGCGCATTGTGTACATCCGGGAATTGTCAAGGTCGTACATCGTGATAGGCCGTATATGCGCCTTCCATATCAAGTACACTAGTCTAGAGCCATACCCCGTATGTCATAACCTGAGTTCTCGCCTTGCTAGGTGCCTAACAGAAGACATACCCCGTATATCACAATGCAGCTCGCACGTCTTTACCATGTCTCGCATACCCGTCAAGTGGCCTACCTTTAGACCCTGAGGTGTTCCCTACGTCTTCGCCATGTTACACTTCGTGCGGGATACGTCGCACATATCTTTATCATCCTGTTTATACCATTAGAGAGTGTACCTCATGCATCATGACGTGTCACATGCGCCTTCACCATTGTGTTTAAGTCATCCGGAGACATATCCCATGTGTCGTGATGTATCCCATATCCATCTATTATGGTTAGGCTTGTTTGGTGGTCATACCTCGCTTATCCTGGCATTCGCATCGCGGGGCAGGTCCCGTATACTATCTGCACGGTCAACTCAAGACATACTAGGTCTGTCGCCATGTCACTGACAACGTATCAGTGGTTCAAAAAGACATTGTCATGGCATCGATTCCCTCGAGACTCGAATTAACCATTTGTCACATGTCTCATACACGTCCTACTTACGCCTCAAGACGTACCATGTATGTAGCTACGCCTTAGCCAACACATCCCAAGATTATGACTGATACCTTGATCTCAAATAGAACCATAATCCCACGGGTCATCGTCACCTCCCTTTCGTATCTCAAGACATACCCACGGATGTCGCCACGCTATGCACAATGCCCAGGTGATTCCAAATTACGTTGTTGTATTATCCATGCCCCTCACCTTGTAGGTTGCCATCATGACCTTCGCACGCTAAGACATGCCACGTGTGTCGGTGCACCGTGCACCTATACTCCAAAATTACGTGGTTGTAAGATCGAAACCTTAGGGTCGGGTGAACTGTTTCACACGAATCTCGTTTACCTGTCGTCATTCGCATCTGGGGAGGTAGTCCATACGTAGCACCTCCGTATTTCAAAATTATGGGCAATACCCTGAGCTTCGAAACGAACCCTTGGCTGGTATGTTGTCCACGCTTCCCATTTGTACCTTTAGGTGCGCCATGTGGGTCGTCATAGTGTCCCCTCGTATTTACACCATCCCATTGTCCGGACCCCAGGTTCGCATTAACCCTCTGACGCACGCTTCACACGAAGTCATGGTGTCACATCCGCGTTTTAACTGGCACCTTATATGGCACCTCGTCACATCTAATAAATCCATGCGTCATTGCACTAAACTCTTAGCTAGTAGGTCATCCTCATGCCCCCATTGGCACTCTCGACCGTACTTTGTATATCGATACGTCATTGTACTAAGGTAACCCGCGCATCCTCGGCCTTCTTAAGACACACTGTCGCATCTTCAAAAATGGGCAAATCGATATGAGACATACCAGGTGTGTCATCATATATCGTAACACATCAGTATTCCAAACATGTGACACTAGTCCTTCGAACACGTATCGGCTTTCGATGCGTATCCCGTATGTCACCACTTGCGCTTTGGTCATACGTTGGGCCTTGTCAAAATGTGCCCCACATGTCGCCTTGTCAATATTTGTAGCCCACGAGTATGTCATTAGGCTATCCAATTCTGGACCGACCTTTGACGCGCGTTTCGTAGGTCATCCCTCGCACCTTACTCACATGTCGAAAACTGAGTCATTTATACCATCCAGTCAGGGTTAAGCTTGTGGCACACACCCACATACGCGGTTCGGTACGTCTTGTTCGCATGTCAAATGTCGAGTCACTCATGTCATTGAGTTCCAGTCGAATCTGGGGCAAGTTCATATATGTCATCACGTGCATCTTGCTTACACCCCCAATGTCGAGTCATTTGTATCGACAAGTTCAAGTTGAACTTTTGGCCCGTACCTATCATATAGAGTGATTCATGTCATCGAGTCCAAGTCACACCCTTAGGCACGTACCCTATGGGACATCTCGGGCATCCCGCCCATACCTTGACACACTGAGTCGTTCATGTCATGAGGTTCCTATCAAACTCTTGACGTACGCCCTGTAAATTGTCACTCATATCTGGAGTACGTCTCAAACATCGGTTTGTTTCTATTGTCAAATCCTCGACACGCTCTCCCTACATCATTGGTACCGCTGTCCATGTGCCCCCAAACTCCGAATTGCCTTATCCACGAGTCTGAGACACATGCCCTATGTGTCGCTATTTGAGTCTCACTCGTATCAGTAGTATCGAGTTGTTCATACCACGGCTAAGTCCAACATTTGGCACTTACCTCGAAGGTCTTGGTTCGCGTCCTCGTTGTTCCTCGAGTTGTTCATAGTAATAGGTTCCCGTCGAACTATGGATGTCCACCCTGTGTGTCATCGTTGGTATCTCAAATATCAATGATGGACCGAATACGTCAGACATATCCGCGTAAGATCTTTAGTGATTCTCATAAAACATATCTTCATCGGGTTTGCGCTATGAAACAAATTGACCTTCGACACGTACCAGGTAAGTCTTCATTTCCGTCTCGTTGATACCTCGATCGGATTAGGACACCTCTCATTCTACCGTACGCACTGATGTCCGCAAATCCATCGAGGTATTTGGGTCCCTAGCTTAAGTTAATCCTTGAACCACACCCTGCGTGTCGGTATCGTGTCGAGCTTACACCTCCAATGTTGTTAGAAGGTACCTCTCGAGTCATCTCTGTACCCAAAGTTGGTCAGATAATACGTGTGTCATATGCGTATCCTATTCGTGTCTCGTACCTAGCATGTTGGATTTCCCCCACAATGGTCGAAATCCCAAAGTCAAGCCATCACATCATTCATGAGTTACGTATAAGTCAATCGTAGGGGCACATCAAATGGGACTCCCATCATGCCTTTCGGCTACCTCTAAGGCATACCAAGTACGTCATCGTGTTTCCTGAACGCACCACGTTTCAAACCACTATGTCAAGATGCTAGTGAGCCAAGTAGGAGTTAATAATTGACACGTACCTCGTACGTTGACATATGCATCCTATTCGTACCTCGAGTGTCGGGAATTCCGTGTTCGTTATCCCGTCAGATAATACCCATCATCGTAATAGTTGCTTTCCAGGAGAAGCTGACGATTAGCGCACATCACATATGTCACTCGAGTCTCCCCCATGCCTTAACCTATTTAGGGCATGTCCCGTGCATCACCACTTTCTGCATAACACGCTAAGGTTCCATTGGTACACCTACGTATTCGTGTCTTGGGTTTAAACTAACCCTCGACCCACACCCCATATGCGGTGGTCTCATCCCGCTTGCTTCTAGTTTAGGACACGCCCTCTACGTCGGTCTGTTTCAGGAAACTTGTGTTTCCTAGAAAGACGGTTCCCTGTTATCAGTATCGATACCAAGTAAACTATGGACAAATGCCCCGCATGCCTCCATCACGGTCTGTTTGAGTCTTGGACATACCATGAGCGTCACATCAGTCCGTGTAACACCACCTATCTTCGAAGTACGTCATTGCCACCAAGGATGGCAATCCCTCACATACACCTCATGCATGGTCACTTAGGTTGTTCTTTTTAGATCGTGAGTCGTATCAATGTACCAAGTATGTCATTCCCACCACTCATGTCGCTACCCCTCCAATACCTAGCGTCCTAGGGAACTTTACTCATCATGAGGGTCGTCTCAATCTCACAAGTGTCAGTCGTGTCAAGCGTCATTCAACATTGTACATCTTGTAAAGCATTGCAAGGTGAACTTGTAGGGTTCGTACTAATGTGTGTATAACAGTTGAAATGGTTTTAGGCATCGGCACTTCCAAACAGGTAAGTTAGCACAAACGACCAAAGTACTGCCGACGGCTCTGGTAAAAAAAAAAAAAAAAAAAAAGAAAAGAAAAAAAGAAGAAGGGGTTTAGCTCCAGTCAAATCGTGTTTATGTTGTAAGAAATAAAGCGCAGACCACGAATCATGCATAAATCATACATCCATCTATAGGAGGCACAAGTAGATAGCTTTAGCATTCGCATCGCACGTGCATCATCAAAATTCATAATGCCTAAAAAGCTCCACTCACCGATCCTTTCTCTGTCCTTGTTAGAAACCCAACTCATGGCCCAGTCCAGCAATTCAAACCATAATCTTGAGAGCCGTGTGCAAGGGGCTTTAGCCAAATACATCTTTTCTGATGAGTTCAAACACGCTCTTAATGATCCGGAGAATACTAAGCATGAGGGGGTTGAAAATTCCCAAGAGATGATAGGAGATTTCAATCTCAGAGCAGAAATCGAGCGAGTTCTTCCCGATATCCTTGCTTCAGATGAATTCAAGATAGAGCTGAAAAGGTTGGTCAGGGAGGTCCTGAGCGAGTCACTGGTCGCAGAGATCCCGAAAGCTATTGTGGAGAAACCTATGTTCCAGCTCGCGTCACAAGTTAATCCACAAATATTCACTCCACCAAGGATAGTCTCACACCATATTTCACGAACACAACAAGATCCACACCATCGGGGACATGAGATTACCAGGGTTGTTCGCCCTCCGTCGCCCACTCAGTATAGAAGGGAGGGAAGGGAATTCTCCACTTTCACTCAACCCTTATTAGAAGTGTTGGAGGGTCTACAAATGCATGATATACTTCATCCCCTACCAGCCACGGGAGGTCCAACCACTGAATTAGTCAAACGCAGGGGCTACTGCCACTTCCACCAGAAATATGGTCACGAAACAAGCAATTGCATGAAGTTGAAGCATGAAATCCAAGATCTCATCGAAGCTGGGAAGATAAGTGACCCAGATCCTTCTCAGCGGATGAAGTCTTCGACTTGTTCCTTGAACGGTGAGGTCTACCACGGATCAGGATAAACGAAAGAAGAGGTTCTCTAGATTGAGGACGCTTATGAAGCAGGAGAACTTGAAGCTTCCTGAAGTAGCATGAGAGAGAGGAGTGCACTTGTAGTCTTTATCCTTGTCTTTTATTTTATCTTCTATTCCACAAGATGTTATTAACCTCCTTTTGAATTCAATGAAATTTCGTTTCCGCAAATTTATCCTAAACATACATACTTACATTTGATATCTACTTAATTGAGATATTCCCGCTTCTATCATGGCACGGACATAAGCTCTAGAATATACTTATTGCTCAGTACTTAACCACTGAAGAGAGAAAATTAAGAGAATAAAAAAAAAAGCAAAATAAATCATGAGAAGCGATTCCCTGACTCTACAATGATAAGTCGGACGTAGATCCATAAAACGAAGGGTTCTCACCGGCTTTTGCCAAGAAGAAGATTGAGCGACAATCAACAAAGTCCAAAAGAGAGAAAAAGAAAAGAAAATATGGAGCAAGCAACAAGCCCTCAGAGCCATACTTACACTGAGGCACCGACAAAGATTTCTCCCCCCAAAGGGGGACACAAGTACAGGAGTGCGCCATTTAGAACGAGGCGGGGGCAACTAACCTATCAGCGATAAAGTATTTTGTTCCAGGATCAACGAAAGGGTTAGACCTATGATGACTCAAAGTTAAACAAAGGAAGAAGAAAAAAAAATGATGCTAAAAAGGCCCTGGGGCAAAGTCAAGTCAATCGGAAGTAAAAGAAAATAAATCAAAAGCTGACATGATCAGCCAAGAGGCGTCAAGGTGGCAAGAGCGGTTGACATTGTCCAACAAATGTGTAATCAAATGTACGAGAAAAGCTCACTGTAACGAAGAAAGATCAAATGCGTAGTCAAGGGAAGCCGAAGGCGGCAACAAAGTTCAGAACTTTAATCAATCTCGAGGGAACCGAGGAATCCTTCTCATAAAAATAAAAAAAAAAGAAAGAAAGAAAATCCCGATAGGTTGAAAATCCGCAAAGGACGGCCTATGCAACAATAAGGGACACCCCAATAAGTGAAAACCCCGTGGGGCGCTTATTTGAAAATTCCGGGGATAGAAGGAGAGAGCTAAAATAACTGAAGTGTGAAAACCCGAAAGGGCATACTTCGGTGACAGTGGTTAATAAACTGAGCAGTAATCAACTCAATGTATGTTTGCCAAGTGCTTTACTTAAGCTAGACGGTTGCATTTGCCATAAAAACACCCGCATCAATAGGCACCCCATCTCAACTGAAATCACCCCAACACCCATAAACCGATCCAAAATCTATAAAAAAAGAAAAACTAAAAAAAAAAGACTATTCCTCTCTCTCATGCTCCATGAAGTCTGGTTCCTCTGCTCCTATGTGGTCCTCTCAAGGGTCAAACTTCGACCGAAGCGTCTCTCCTCCATAGCTACTCCCAACGGCAGTATCCCTAGTTTGGCGCACATGAAATCTCACCTCGAGTTGGCAGGGGCATACGCCCGCATCAACTTCTAACCTACACCAAGACGGTAACTTTAATCGGGGGCACGACCCTACAATCAGATCAACATCCATCTCACTCCGGAAGCTTCTCCATTAACGAAGGCATCGGGCATGAACTCATCATCAAATGATTAGCATAGAAATGGCCCGTGAATATAAACCCCCTGTGCTATCCGGTATCATTCACAATCAAGAAAGAAAGAAAAAGAGAAGAAAAATTGAACAAAAAGGTTGGATTGAAAACCTCCAAAGAGGCGATCCAAGCAAAAGGAGAGATAGAGAAAATCAGTGAGATATAGAAAAGATGAATTGAAAACCCCTAGGGGCAGTTCATGCAAAAGGAGAGATAGAGAACATCGGAGAGATCCCGTTGAGTTGAAAACCCGAAAAGGGCAGCTCAGGCAAAAATTAGGGAAAAAATGAATACGTCAAACTCTGGTTAAAAGCGAGAGCCCCTTTGACACGAGCTCATCAAGACCAAATCCTTATCCTTACAACCCTTGGTTTCAAACTTAACCTCGCCCTCATCCTCGCACTCCTTGGGGACGGCCCGAAACATCATTTCTTGATCTGAAGCTACAAAAATCCTCCAAGCCTATGAAAAGGGAATCCATCCGAGCATTTCATCCACATGTACATAGTTTGCATACACACATGTCCATACATCCGCATAAAGCAAAACACATAAGCCACACTTATGCACATTCAAACACACGCACAGTCACCTACACACACACATAGGTGTTTACATGCATCCATAGACTAGGCTACATTCATCCATTTATATGCATCACTACACACCTGAGGTCGATTTAGAGACCAGAGTTGCTTTTGAGCCATTTTGACTCACGGTCGCAGACCGGAGTTGCTTTTGAGCCATCTGACTCGCGGTCGCAGATCAGAGTTGCTTTTGAGCCATTTGACTCACGGTCGCAGACCGGAGTTGCTTTTGAGCCATCTGACTCGCGGTCGCAGACCGGAGTTGCTTTTGAGCCATCTGACTCACGGTCGCAGACCGGAGTTGCTTTTGAGCCATTTGACTCACGGTCGCAGACCGGAGTTGCTTTTGAGCCATCTGACTCACGGTCGCAGATCGGAGTTGATTTTGAGCCATGTGACTCACGGTCGCAGACCGGAGTTGCTTTTGAGCCATCTGACTCACGGTCGCAGACCGGAGTTGCTTTTGAGCCATCTGACTCACGGTCGCAGACCGGAGTTGCTTTTGAGCCATCTGACTCACGATCGCAGACCGGAGTTGCTTTTGAGACCGTGAGTTGCTTTTGAGCCATCTGACTCACGGTCGCAGACTGGAGTTGCTTTTGAGCCATCTGACTCACGGTCACAGATCGGAGTTGCTTTTGAGCCATCTGACTCATGGTCGCAGACCGGAGTTGCTTTTGAGCCATATTTACCTAAGATCGTAGACTAGGGTAGCTGTTTAGCCATTATCCCCGCGATCTTGAAATGGGGTAGCTGTTTAGCCATTATCCCCGCAATCTTGAAATAGGGTAGCTGTTTAGCCATTATCCCCGCAATCTTGAAATAGGGTAGCTGTTTAGCCATTATCCCCGCAATCTTGAAATAGGGTAGCTGTTTAGCCATTATCCCCACAGTCGTAAATCAGGGTAGCTGTTTAGCCATTATCCTCGCGATCTTGAAATAGGGTAGCTGTTTAGCCATTATCCCCGCAATCTTGAAATAGGGTAGCTGTTTAGCCATTATCCCCGCAATCTTGAAATAGGGTAGCTGTTTAGCCATTATCCCCGCAATCTTGAAATAGGGTAGCTGTTTAGCCATTATCCCCGCAATCTTGAAATAGGGTAGCTGTTTAGCCATTATCCCCGCAATCTTGAAATAGGGTAGCTATTTAGCCATTATCCCCGCAGTCGTAAATCAGGGTAGCTATTTAGCCATTATCCCCGCAATATTGAAATAGGGTAGCTGTTTAGCCATTATCCCCGCGGTCGTAAACTAGGGTAGCTATTTAGCCATTATCCCCGCGGTCGTGAACTAGGGTGCAGCCCGAAGCAGAGTCTGATGCAGTCAGAGAGCAACGCCGGAGCGTGCAGCGCAAAGGTCAGGTATGTTTCCTCCTACTCATTACGTGTCTTTTACTTTTATATGTTTTACATTGCATGTGTTACGTTAGCAAAAAAACGTTTTCGAACCACACACATCACTGTCAAAATAGAAAAGTAGGGGCAACTGTAGACACCGAGTCGGAGGACCTGTGATGAAAACCTGAAACAAGACGGTCGAAGCGATTGATTCCGGAAGTTTTGAAAAATATATAAAGAATAATAAGATGAGGAAAATTAACGGCACGGCGCGGGCACGCAACGGCATCCCGCACGCGGACGACGATGGTCGAACGCCCGCTTGACGGCTCGAGACGTGCGCGCGGCGTCCGTCGGACGCACCGCGAGTGGCACGCTCTCGACGCCCGAGCAATGCCCGGGACCGCTGGCGGTGCGCGCCCTCGTGGGCCGTTGAGCACACGTGCCTGGCAGCGCGAGGCGCGCGTTCGGCGGCCGCGACGTGCGAGAGTCTAGCTGCGCGGAACGCGCTCTCGGCGGCCACGGAGTGCACGCGTCCGACGGCACGGGGCACGCCCCGAGGTTCGCCGGGCGGGCACCCAACCACGTCGGGCGAACGCCCAACGCGTCGGGCGGACGCCCGACGAGGGTTGGGCACGGGCGCCCAACCTCGCGTTGGGCGCTCGCCCAACCTCGTGTTGGGCGCTCGCCCAACCTCGCGTTGGGCGCTCGCCCAACGCCGTTGGGCGGCCGCCCAACCTCAATGGGCGACGCCCAATTTTTTTTGGGGCGTCACCCATTGTTCCGGGATCCGTTTCCCTATATAAGGGCACGGATCCCAAGGTGAAAGGGAGGCCTTTTTGGGGGAAAAACTTTCTCACTCTAAACATTTTTAGAGAGAGAGAGTGGATTTTTTTTGAGAAAAATATTTTTTTCTCAAAAATTCCAAATTTCCTAAGTTCAATTTTTACTAAATTTTTATTAAAATCGGGAGCTCGCGGTTCGTGGAATCAATCGGCTTCGACTGTCAGATACCGAATCAAAGGTATTATCCGAGGACTAGACTCTTTATTTTATTTAATTTATTTCTCTCCTTCTATTTATTTTTTTATGCTATAGTTTTTATTCCTTTAGTCATTTATTTATTTTGTCACGTTTTATTTAGTTAGCGTATTTATTTAATTTTCGTTTCGTGTTAAATAAAATTCGGTTTTGTTTTAAAATAAAAACCTCGTTTTGGATATCCCAATACGAACCGTAATCCGATAAAAAGGTAGTTCGGGTATCGAAAGTGTTGTAATTATAAGTTTTTTTATTTAAAAGAGGTTTCCAAATAACGTTTTAAAATAAAAACATCGTTTTAGGAACTTCCGTTTTCGACTATGATCCATCTTTGGTAGTTCGGAAGTCCAAAAAGATTGAATTAGATTTAATTTAATGCTTTTGAACAAATCTGGAAAATGTTGGAGTGCTGTTGTAATTTGCCAATTCTGTCACTAAAGGCTGTTTACGACGGATTTTCCGTCGGTAAATCTGCCAAAATATAAAAAATGCCATTTCGGTCCCCTTTTCTTAACTTTTAGACTTTTAATCCTTAGTATATATATATATATATATAATTATGTAATATATGATTTTCAAATTGTTTTAGAATTTTAACATATATAATCATTTTAGAAGAGTGGTGTTCCATTTTATTTTTATAAATGTATGTATTATTTTCTCTTTTTTTATCATTATTTATTTAAGTCACATTAAAATCTATTTTAAATGTTATTTACTTGGGTATTTTGTGAGACAATTAGTAGATATTAGGGAATAAACATATAGTCTTTTTGACATTAAGATTATATTAGTTATGTATATATATATAGTTTTGGAGTATATTTGGGTTATGTTAATTATTGACAAATAGAGTTATTTTGAGTGATAAATGCTATTTTCTTATTTATGAATTTCATCTACTATTTTCATATATTTAAAGTATAAATATATTATTTTCATTACTCTTTCTTATATATGTGTTGGATAGTATACTTTCTTTTACTCTTATTTTATGTCTTTTGGGCTAAAATGTGTAAATATATATCTATATTATTTTTCTTGAGGAAATTACACAGAAAATCAGTTTTAGATTTTATTTTACAATTATATATCCTCTATTTTTTAATATTATCATAGGTATTTATTTAAATTGAATAAAATCATATTCAATTCAAATATTTTTAATTTTATCAAATTAGCAGTTATCTGATATTAAATCATTAATTATTTACTCCAATATCCATTATTCAAACCTAGCAGTTATTGATATTAAATCATTAATTATTTACTTCAATATCCATTATTCAAACCTATATTCACGTTTACTCCAAATCCCATTACTCAAACCTATATTCACGTTTCCACTATCCTATTACAGTTTTGATTTTTTTGATCTGTTTCTTTTTGTGTTCTTTATCCTTCTTTTTGTTGTTCATGAATTTGAAAAACAACTGTCTTCTTCTTCCAATACCTTCTGAGTTTTTTAGATTATTGCTTTGTTTGTATGAATTTCAGAAGCATTTCTAATTCAGCCAGGTATGTTTCATTATCCTTTGTATTTTTTGCGATTGCTTCACTTTTTTCCCAATTCCTAATATCCTTCTTGCTGGCCTGGTTCTCAAATTTCTTTTCTCTCCATCTTTCTGATTCCTAATATCCTTCTTGCTAGTCTGGTTCTGAAATTTCTTCTCTCTCTATCCTTATGATTCCTAATTCCTTAGGAATTTCCTGATATTCCTAATATCATTTTCCTAACATACTTTTGTCTCTCTAGCTGGATTTTTTTAATACAACCAATTGATGAAGCTGATTTTGAGCAAACCATTTCTTTTTAAGAATGAATTGCTTTTGATTACACCATAACTCTGTAGATTACGAAAATTAAAAGCTATGAGGCACATTCTTAATAGATAGTGCATAAGTCTGTAGATTTCAGAAATTAAAAGTTAATATGCTGTCTAAATAATATTTTTTTTCTACAGGTATGGTGAAAAGAATAAATAATTTGCTGCATAATTCTCCAAAATCTAATAAATTGGGTAGAATGAAACAGAAAAGAATATCAGGTGCCTTTCTCAAAATACCGAAATCTAACGCTACTCCGAAATCCAAAATGAAAAGCAGAGATAGTAAGGATAACAACGGGTCTCCTAATATAGTGCAAGTGAATGAGCGTAAGAAATGGTGCCCAAGGAAAAAAGAAGAATTGAGGGTTAGAAAGTTAATTTATTGAAATTAAATATCAACGTACTTAAATATTTATTTCTCCATAACATTTTTTTGGATGATTACAGGAATGGGATTACCTTATTAAGCCTGAGCATTTCTATTCATGTTGCTTGTCAACAACCATAACCGTTGATGCTATTCTTCATATTAAACAATCTTTATCTTCATCTCAATTAGCTTTGTTTGGAAAAACTAGTTTCGGTCATTTTTTAAAATTAGATAACATTGTTGTTCAACCTCAAATTTTGCATGCTTTACTATTGCGTGAGGTAAATCAAGAAAATGATCATGAAATGTGGTTTAATGTGTGTGGGATTAGGTTAAAATTTGGAATTGAAGAGTTTGCATTAGTGACAGGTTTACAATGTATTGGACTAGTTGAAAATTTTAATGCATCTAATGAATCATTGACCTTAAAAAAAATATTTTGGGGGTTTAGAAAAGGTTACCAAGCTTTCAATTTTTGAGTGTTTCAAAAATAAGCGTTGGAATTGTGATGAAGATGCAGTGAAACTGGCGTTCTTATATTTGTTACACCACTATTTGTTATCAAACCTACCAAACCAATGCATTCCTGATTTGCATTTTCAAATTGTCGATGGTCCTTATTTCAATGTTTTTCCATGGGGGAAAATTGCATTTGATTACACATTTAAGTCATTGAAAGAGAAATACACTGGTAAGTCCCACCGAGGTGGTTATGTCCATTCTGGTTTTCCAACAAAATGTAGCATACTAGGATGTCCAATAGCATTCCAGGTATGGTTTTATGAATGCTGTGGTTCAATAGATGGTAAATTCGCCAAAAGGATTGGAAGGGCAGTCCCTCGAATATTGAACTGGTCTTCTATTGGAAAACCGCACATGAAAGATTTGCAAAAAGAAATATTCAGCCTTCCTTCTCATTTAGTAAGTAGTTTTTGTATTAATTAGTCTAATTTGTTATATATGAAATTAAATTATTTTGACACTTTTTTGTTTCTAATGAATTCTAGTTAAAAGTGAGGAATATAACAGCTACGGTGGCGGAGAAGGAGTTGCTTCATTTACAAGGGCTATTCAAAAAAGGGAAGGAAATAGCAGATGGTTTTGAAAATGGCCTATTTGATGAGAATCACAACTATCAATTAGAATTTATGGCAAGTAATGATAGTTATCCGTTTGAATCAAGTAGTGAAGGAGAGTTCTCGCGGTCAAATGAGGACGAAAAGGATGATCAATTCACCTTGTTGAATGAACGTATAACGGATATTGCAAATGAAGTAAAAGGGTTGGGGATACATATAGCTTCTTTACAAGCCCACTTTTACGGATATATGGCAGAGATCAGAAATGAGCTAAGGAACTTAGGAAAAGCTTGTGCAGCAAATGATATTAACAAGGTATCTGAACTGTATTCCCTTTAATCAAATTTAAGTGTTGTTTTGTATTTGCTGTATTTAAAAAACTAAAACCTATAATAATAGGTATAACCATATATATGCTTTTTTTAATTTAATTTTGGCTTTTTTTTTGTGAAAAAATAATACAAATCATTTTATTATTAAAAAAAATGATAGATTTGCATTTGCAATTTTGTGTTATTTTATAACTGGTGTAATTATAAAACTTGTGTAGGTCATGATTCATGAAGTATGCTTTGTTATCTATTTCATATAGAATATAGTGATAATGATTTATTAAAAAAGGTTGCTGAATAAATACTTTCATCTGACCAAAAATATTTCTTGTGAAGAACACTAGTACTAAACTATCACTAAAAGAAATAACTTGCCATAAAACCAATTAAATTGTAGTATATTTATGTATATTTAGAAACCACACGACATAGTAACACAAAAATAAGAGTTTGAAGAAAAATTGGTGGGTCCATTCAAATCACAAGAACATAAACCATGATGTTGCATCTTTTAGCTAAAAAGCAATTACAATTTATAATTAAATAGTTATAACCTAATTTATTATTTAATGGGGCAATACAAAATCCTACAATATAAATGGAATACAAGTAGGACATAAAATACAATCAGATTGTATTCAAATTGATAACCATTTTGATCTTTAAAATGATAGGATTACCCATATATTTATTTTTATTCTGAGCTTTAATATTTTGTCAACTTAGATTCCTGACATAAATCACACAAATATTAGTTTTTTCTATATCTTGGTCGTTACTGTTTTTCCGAGTTAAGTATAAAGTCAATACAATCTGTTTCTTTTTTTTTTCTGCAGAATTTACCAATAAAAATAGTAAATTATAATGCGCTGCTCACTTTAATCTCACTCATTTCATTTTTTTTATTTGACATGTAGTCATTACCAAACCATCAAGTTCAAGAATCTAGTACTGATAAATCAAGTGATGCCTATCCTGTTGATGAAAAGGTAAAGTCATTATCCTTTTTCTAATATGGTTAATAGTAGGTTCTGAAACTAGTTTTCGTAATGTACACATACCATTTGTAACAGACAACATATTCGGAAAAACCCAGTTGTTAAATAAAGCTTCCAAACTCACATGTCAAGAATTAATCTAACAATTATCTTTTTATTAATACTATTTTGTTATGTTTTATAAGGAACCTCTTACAAAAGAAGTTGCTCCTTCAAAGAAGATTGTAGGTAAAATGACCTTGTCTGCTAACAAAAGTATAGCACAAACCATCAATACAGAATCATTGGGTCATGATTTTGATGGTAATGAGGTAAAATTTCTAATACTTCAGAAATTTATAAATGTGATGAAACGCGTGTGTTTTTAAATGTTTTATTTGTTTACGTCTTAACAGTTATTGTATGAATATCCCATAATTCTCTCTCTCTTTTTTTTTTAATAAACTTCTTTCATTTCATGAAAAAAGTACTTAATCATGCTAAAGCTTATTTCTCTAAAATCATGGCATAGGATAATAACATAACAGTGAAGAATAGGATATATGACAACCAACAAGGGTGTTCAACTGGAAAATCAAGGTCACGTCCCAAAGGTGAAAATGGGAATCCAAAATCATCATTTCTAATTGACTTTGCTGGATGTGGATTGGTTGATAGGATTGATGGCATGTCAAATGAGAATAATGATGAGGTATCATATTTAATTGTATTTTCGTTAATTTTTTTTAAAACAACTCATCAACTAAATATACCTTATATGAATACATTTTCAAACAGGAGTCTTTTGGTAAAATCTTAGATGAAATGAATCCAAGTCAGCTGGATGCTATAGAAGGTTCAGCATACAAGACCATTGAATTAGAGAAAAAAAATGTGGGTTTTGTGAAATTAATACATTAATATATTTTTACAGTAACTGTTATATATTGACATTTTTCCTTTTTATTATAGGATAACCTAAGGAGAGCTAATGCCTCAGTTAATATCACAAAAGATGATGCTCCTTCATTCGATATTGGTCTTACTCCATGTGTTAATAAATCAGATGCTTTACCAGTATCAGTCATTCACACATCCAATTTACCTAATTATGGATTTCAACAGAATACTGAAAAGTCTATATCAAAATCAAATTCAGTGAAGGAAATGTGTCCGTTTTCCCTAATTGTTGATTTTGATGATGAAGATCCTCAAAATGATATATTTGAAAGGTGGTTGCTTCAAGGAGTTAACAAATGGAGAAAGTAAGTCATTTAATGTCTATAATAAAATTCAGTTTTCATCCAAAAATTATACTAACATTCTATTCTTTAATTTGAACATGATAGGGGGAAGATTTACATCAAAGATCATGATATGATAGGGACATCTTTGGATTTTTCTGTTGATTTAATTCAGGAGAAGATTTGGTTATATGATTTGCGCACCATTGGTCGCTGTATCACAGAAACGGTATGTAAATGTTGAATTTGTTTAATCCTTCATTTTGATAATGCTTTTTTTTTTTATTATTCTTTTGGTTAATCCTTTAATAATTTCAATAAATCATACACAAATGATTTGTATTTTTCACTATATAATCAATTTTTATTCAATTTTTCAAATGTTTTTTTCTTGCAGCATGTCAATGTGATATTCTATTACTTGCGAAAGAAAATTATGTATGGTAAATGCTGCGTATTAAGGTGCACAACAACCAATCCATATTTTGATGACCATATTCAGTCTCTATATGGCCAATACATATCTAGTGGTCGTGATGACTTCATACTAAAAAAAGATCAAGATATTTTCCCTTTAATTCTTGGTTATTTCATGGATTGTTCCACATCATGGATAAATGTTGATCATGTTCTCTTTCCGATATTCTTGGGGAAAAAACGAAATCATTGGATATTAGCTAGACTGTCTTTTCTAGATAGGAAGATATATTTATATAATTCGTTGAGGTCTCCTTTGGTGTCTCGTGAAGCTAGATCAATCTTATCAGCATATTGTGAATTACTACCTTTTTTTATTGAGTTGTCTGGATTTTATTCAATTCGGACGGACATTGATCAAAACTCTCATCCATACGCTGGGACAAGTACACGAGAGCCATATATTGTTGAGGAGATGCAAAACCTACCACAACTAGATAACAAGTACGTTTTTATTTTGATTTTAAGTATGATATATGTTTTTATTTTTTATAATGGTAATTTAATTTGCAGAACCCAAAGTAACATTTCATTTATGTGCAAATTATACAGAGAAAGCGGGATTCTCATGTGCGCATTTGCAGAGCTTTTCATTGAAAATAAGCAGATATCTAGCAACATTTCTATTGATTTTCAACGTAAAAGATATACAATGTTGTTGTATCAGCATGGACTTATGAAGGCTAATGATTGCATAGACAACGATATTGAGTTGAGTAATTCAAGCTAATTAAGTTTACTGTTTGTTAGATCAGCTATGATGTTAGAGAGATTGTTGAAGTTACAATTTGCATTTTCTAGGAAATTATAATCATAACATTTACCAATGAATATATTTCCTTTTGTTTGTATTTATTTTTATGAATTCTGTTTGTAGAATACATTTTAATAGTTTGTATTACTCTCTTTTTCATAATCAGATGTTTTTGAATTTTTATCAAAACAAAATACTTGTTACTGATTATTCATATACTATCTAATAGTTATAGTATCCAAAATGGCGAGTAAATAGTTATACTATTATTCAGATACTATTTACTGAATATTCAGACACTATTTAACAGTTACACTATTCAGTTTCTGCTATATTTTTTATCATATTTAATTTTATCATTAAGTGATAATACACAATTGGTTTCTACTTAAATTTATGGAGGATACAATCTTTTCTAACTATAAACATGTTTTTAGCACTATTTTACAGCATATACATTAAGACAAACTATAAATGCCGTGATCTGACACACATGTAAGGAATTAAATATGAAAAAATATAGCAGCTTTAAATCAGTTGTGGCTTGATTATAAAAATTAGTGTTAAGGTGTAAAAATACCATAACATTTTGGTTCAGGAATAATTTTACTCCTAACGTTTAAAATGGTGCAATTTTACCCCTACCATTTTGAATTAGGAGCAATTTTACCCATAACGTCTATAATGGTGCAATTTTACCCCTAACGTCTAAAATGGTGCAATTTTACCCCTAACGTTTTCAATTAGGAGCAATTTTACTCCTAACGTCTAAAGTGGTGCAATTTTACTCCTAACGTCTAAAATGGTGCAGTTTTACCCCTAACGTTTTCAATTAGGAACAATTTTACTCCTAACGTCTAAAATGGTGCAATTTTACTCCTAACGTCTAAAATGGTGCAATTTTACGTCTAACGTCTATAAAGGTACAATTTTACCCCTAACGTTTTCAATTAGGAGCAATTTTACTCCTAACGTCTAAAATGGTGCAATTTTACTCCTAACGCCTAAAATGGTGCAATTTTACCCCTAACGTTTTCAATTAGGAGCAATTTTACTCCTAACGTCTAAAATGGTGCAATTTTACTCCTAACGTCTAAAATGGTGCAATTTTACCCCTAACGTTTTGAATTAGGAGCAATTCTACCCCTAACGTCTAAAATGGTGCAATTTTACCCCTAACGTTTTCAATTAGGAGCAATTTTACTCCTAACGTCTAAAATGGTGCAATTTTACCCCTAACATTTTCAATTAGGAGCAATTTTACTCCTAACGTCTAAAATGGTGCAATTTTACTCCTAACGTTTAAAATGGTGCAATTTTACCCCTAATGTTTTGAATTAGGAGCAATTTTACCCTTAACGTCTAAAATGATGCAATTTTACTTCTAACGTCTACAATGGTGCAATTTTACCCCTAATGTTTTCAATCAGGAGCAATTTTACCCTAACGTTTTGAACCAGGATCAAAAATACCCCTAATGTTTTGGCTTTAATAATGGTCAATCAAAGACAAAATTTAAAATGCTAAAATCTAACACTCTGCACATGACAAATAAATATGATATTCTAAAGACAAAATAAAAGTTTTGTGCACTAAAATTGCTACATTATATTAAACATGAGTAATTGAAAAATCTGTAGTCATTCATTATACAATTTGTTTTCTTCTATAAATTGGGACAAATATTAAAACTTTTCTTGCTACTGCTGCTACTCAAACTTCTTCTTTTTCTGCTGGTAAATCATCATTACCAAACTCTCCTACATTTCCTTACAAACAGATACCCAATTAGTTCAGGCTGCTACTTGAACTTCTTCTACAGATCAAACATTTTAAAAAACTAAATAATCAAGAATTCCAATTTTCGTTATTAACACATTTGCAAAAGGCATATAACTCTATCCTTTTCATATACCTGTTTGTTTTTAAAATCTAAATAAATGTGGACACAATCATTTAGTGATCAATTATAGACCATGGGTTAGATTGTTATCACTGACATTGTATGACAAAATTACCACATCCTCCTAGAAAATCAGAAAAATATAGCAAAATATATTTAAATTTATGCTAACACAATACACAGTTACTTGCATGTCTGCACTTTTCAAACGGTCTTATTACTGTGCATCCATAATTTTCCTGCACACCAATGCAATACATACAACTATGACTACAAGCAAAAGAATTTTCAAAGCTAATAATTAGCATTTTAAAAGGCAAATAATGCACAGAGCCTCTAGGAAACAAACAGGAATAACAAAGAAGCATTTACCGTTTTAATTCCGCAGTTCAGAGTCATTTCTGTTTGCTAAAATTCAAGAAACATCAACCAAATGTCATATCAACTCAATGTAGGACATTTAATTATGGATTTGTGTTTAAATGTGTGACTTTCACCAAGCAGTTCAATCTATTCAAATTCTAAAATTCAATATTCTTAATACAATGAATTTTTCACAATGAAACTAGAAATATCCAATAACACACTTCACAACTACCAATAAAATGCTCAACAATGATACTTCAAATATTTTGGTTTGAATTATCTCCATTGTTGCATGACTTCCTATTATGCCCTTTTTTTCCACACCTAGAACATCGATTTTGTACCTTTGATTCCCAAACTGATCTATACCGCCTTTTTTTGGGTCTTCCGGCTTTGTTTCTGCAATGTGGAGGATGCATAATGATATCTTTCACATTCATTGGAATATCCCATGTATTTTGCTTTGGTATTGGAAAAATGCTGCATTCATATGTTGATATCATTGCTTCTTTGGTGAAATATTCTAAACAAAATAGATACGGATCCAAATGTTTTTTACTGGTTATTGCTAACGCATGAGCACATGGAATTTCATCTATTTGAAATTGGTTGCATGTGCATTTTCTAGCCGACATATCAACAACAAAGTCATCTTTACCAACACTGACTTTAAACACTTCATGATTCGATTCCTTCACCTATATAGTACATTAAAAAAAAGGTATGTAAAAGCATGCGAAAGAATAACTGTAATAAAGGCATGTTTGTTAATTATATTAACAATACAAATGCGTATATCTTCATTTAAAGAAATTACTAATGTTTAATGATAGCTCCAATCTAATTAAATAAAAACACTTAATTATCCATATACCTGATATTTTTCTGCATCAATGTAATTTTTCTTCAGTTTCTCTTCATGCCTCCGTGTTAACTTCGTGAATGTAGATTCTGCAACCAATCTATTTTTAACAAACCATTCTTGTGTTAAATCTCTCAGTTGTTCTATTAAAGCGGTGATGGGCAATTCACGAGTTGCTTTGTTCACTGCATTCATTGATTCTGCTATATTTGAAGTCATATTGTAGCTCCTATTTGCAAATTGATAGCATCTCGCCCATTTTTTGAATCCAATATTTGATAAATAAGCTCTTATTTCTTTGTCAACACGGTCCAATTGAATCATATTCAATTCAAACTCCACATTTGTGTAGGACTTTGCAGCTCGCTCGAAAAACATACCTACTTTTTTGGGGTCTTTTCGGAATCGAGACTTCAAGTTACACCGCAAATGATACGTGCAAGCATAATGGTCTACCTCTGGGTAGATTTTACCCAATCCCTTTGCAATACTTTCATGACGATCTGATACAAAGGAAATTCCATTCCTTGTCCCATATGATTCTCTAAATTTTTTGAAGAACCATTCCCAAGAAGAATCATTTTCTGAATCAACCACACAAAATGCTAATGGGAAAATTGCTCCTACATATAAATGATTACATTTTTATGAGTGGGATTTGATGCAATCTTATTTATGAAACTAACACTCATTACAAATTACAATAAAGCTTCTTTTACTATTAAAAAAATATTAAAGATTGACATAACATTTTTTTAGCATGTAAATAAGTAAATGGTAATTACCAAAAACAAACAACTTAATTATAATTTGTAATATCTAAAGTAAGTGAAACAGACATGTCAGAGGACTCTTAAAAATATCATTATTCAGATTATTATTGACTTTAAAAAATCACATCAAATAAGTATGTTTATATAAATATATAAAGAGAGAGATATGTAATTATTACCTGAGGCATCTTGAGTGCAAGCTGTTATTAATGTACCACCATGAGCTGCTTTTAAGAAAGTGCCATCAACAACTACGGTTGGCCAACAGTACCTCCAACCTTTAATTGTTGCACTAAAAGCAATAAAAACATATAAGAATGCATTTGATGCATCTCTTATGAATTCAATAATAGTCCCTGGGTTTGTTTGTTCTAGCATATGTAGGTAGCTTGGTAGTAATTGGTATGAATCCTTCGATTTGCCACGAATTAATTCAAGTGCCTTTTCTTTCGAATTTCAAGCCTTTTGATAGTTTATATTTACCCCATAACCAAGTCTCATATCTTCAATTATATCTCCAGGTTTATACTGAGACTTCGCTTCCACATATTTCATTTTTATCACTTCACCAATAAATTTCCTAGTAGCTTGCCTCTTCCCCGAAAATCTAATATCTAAAGAACAAGAGTGGTTGTTCACAAATCTCTTAATCTGAAATGCACTTGAGTTTCCACACCTACTTGCTCGAAATATCCAACAACAACTTGGATCAATACATTTTACAAAATAATGTTGTTGACTTGATCTCTCAGTTCTAAATTGAAAGCGTTCTTCAATTGCATAAAAGCTTAATGCACTTTGTAATGTTGCTTTGTCAATAAAAATATTTTCCTCCTGAAAGTTTTTGAACCTATTGTCTGAAATTAGTGATGAATCTCCTTCTATCTCTTTCCCGTCTTCAATTCTAATTGGATTATCTAGCTCCTCCAAAATTGATTGAGTTAATTGATGGACATAATCAATCATATCTAGAGGAGCTTCTTGAGCTTGAACAATCTGTAAATTAGAATCTTCTACATTTTCAATGCTTAGAGGTTGATA
Source organism: Euphorbia lathyris (assembly GCF_963576675.1). Taxonomy (NCBI): domain Eukaryota; kingdom Viridiplantae; phylum Streptophyta; class Magnoliopsida; order Malpighiales; family Euphorbiaceae; genus Euphorbia; species Euphorbia lathyris. The sequence goes on along the minus strand of NC_088913.1, from coordinate 37,673,653 downwards.
TGTGCTCAGTTCCAAGTTTATCTTTTCCTCCATACTAATACATAAAGGATAGTTCATCACATTTTCCACTCCGGTTCTCATTTGCATATAGAATGAAAAATTCATGTCATTTGAAATATTCATTGGGGCAAGGCCTTCTTTTAACTGTATAAATGGTTAAATAATATAAATTTAATAAACTAGTCTCATATATATATATATATATATATATATATATATATATATATATATATATATATATATATATATATATATGATTATGCTTGACGAAATTAATACATAAAAATTTAAAAACAAAATGCATATGATTTACCTGGAATTGAATCTTCATTGTAGTTGTGTCTTTGTTAACCTTCAACTGATTCGATAAAACATCGTACATCATTCCGAAAGAACTATTTTCTGGCAACACAACTCATCTGTTTCGAAATTTTGAAATTTGAAATCTGGCGACCAAAATCCATTGAAATGGAGGAGTAATGGACATGCTACCATTATTTAACCTTCCAGAACAAATTCAACAAAATATTTAGTGCTAAAATTTTAAAAACATTGTAATGTTCAGTACCAAAAACTAAATAATGTTCTGATATTAAATCTCATAATATTTTCAAAATGCTACTCAGTAAGTATGTATGTATAGAATAAAATATTGATAGTGCAACTTACCAGGTTTGACTTGTTTGTTGTATGTTTTAAGATTGAAAAAAAGATTTTACAAATTCCCCAAACACTGCAATAAAAAAAAAAGACTTGTAACAAAGAATATTATAATAAAAATGTAGAAACAACCAATTAGAACATGATAAGAAATAGTTTATACTAAGTAAATCTAAATATGCATTACAAAAAAACTAAAAAGTTATCAGATGTGTTAATTAACACAGAAAATCAACTTTTTAATTTAATTACATTAAACTATCTTTTTCTTTGTCTATTATCATAAGGCATGCATTTTTCAAGTTAAAAGAATTCAAATGGTTAGTTTGAATAATACTTTCATTATATATTAATTGTTAGAAAGTACTCCAATTGCTTTTCTGGTATAATATTTATTTCATAATTTTTTTACCAGCTTCCAGATATTGGAACTCTTCACATGTTTGATATACTGGAATCATGTTTTTGAAAATTTGAAGGTCGAGGATGAAGTCCCAAGACTGAAAGAGCTCAAATCAGCCAAAGTGAAAGAGCTTGTTCTAAAGAAGAGTTTGGAACTAGAAGAAATATACAAAAGTGCACACATTGTACCAGCATCTACTGTTGTGAACTATTTCAGTTGAATTTCAATCTTTAGTGAGTCTTTATTTAATATTAAATGAATAAGTATTATGACAATTCAAATCCTAGAACATAAAAGACACTGCTGAAATAAAGTTCTTACTCAAATTGGCATTTCACTATGGAAATGGAAAAACATCAGAAAAGGTATTATGTTTTTTTAAAAAAGATACTCATTAAAATAAAAAAACTACAGTATGAAAATATCTGTTTAATTCATATTTCAAAAATCATGTCGAAAAAAAAATTTGATACTGCAATTAAAGGAATTTTAAGAAATAAAGCTACAGGTTCAAGAAATATTACTGCATTGGATTTTTCACTATCAAATCACATCCGAAAAAACAGAAAAATTAAGGAGTTCTTAATAAACAAAATTAACGACCAAAGTAATCGAAAAATCCAACCAAAATCAATATGAAAAAGATGTTTTCCAAGAAAGAAGGTTGTTTTAAAACAAAAAAGAATTAGAAAGTACCTCAGTGAAAACACATATGGTCAGCCATGGAGAAATTGGAAGAATAAAAGCATCTTCTTTTTCATAACAGGATTCTCAGAATGAATTAGGAAACTGAAGATGAATATCAGCTTGCTTGTTCACTCATTTAATGATATGAATACTCCCATTGATGTTGTTGTAATTGAAGATGAAAATCAGTTTTGTTTTCAACTTTTTTTTTTCCCACGCAGAGCACTGAAGCATGGTGCAGTTTTTTGGGATAAAATATGATTATTTTTATTATTTTAATTTTGAAATTATTATTTAATATTAATTTAAAAAACTACCCCTACTTTAATGGGTTGTGTCTTTTGATGCTAAAAGCAGTTTAGAGTTTTAAAGTTTGACACAATTGTAATTTTATAGATAAGTATAAGACATCTGTAATAAATCAATTAATTCTTGACATCCATGTAACTTACCCTATTTTCTTTATCTCTTTTGGTCATTTATGAGTCCATGTTTCAAATGGGCTTCACTTGGAAAAATTAATTTTTGGGCCTAAATGTGTTTATTGATGTAATTATAATAGTTAGAGAGTCCATTAAATAAGTGGGGAAAATAAGTCACAAAAAGAGAGTTTTCAATTAAATTATTTAAGCTAATGAGCTTTCTTAGATCTCTAATGTAGATAAATAGAGTCATTTTGGTTGATATTTCAAATCGTCTTCAAAACACCACGTTTTAAAACCTTAGTCCGTTCCAACGACGGATTAAGCGAACATTGTAATCAAGATCGTTTTTTTGTTAATAATGGAGATTTTGAATCGCTTTCTTAATGAATTTGTACAAAATAAAATTGACTTGTATGTTTAACCACGTTTTCTTATTAAAAGGCTTTTACTTTAATGTTTTCAATTACTCGAGTCGTTCCAACGGCGATTCGGCTAAGCTTCATCAAACGGGGTTTTAAAACGCACCTAAATCGTTCCAACGGCGATTAAGGTGCGAACCATGTAATAAACATCGTTTTGGGGAAATAAGTTAATGTAGAATAGACACACAACATAACATTTAAATATGGTTGTAAATAAATCACTTCTTTCTTCCCCCTCTCTGTGTATGTATAAACATAAATGGGTGATTCTTTACTGATGTGGCTTTTTAATATCATATGCTCAAAATGGTTTCCAAAAAGAGAAAGAAAAGGGTTTCAAATGAATTTTAAACTTAAAGAAGTATACGATTAGTCCGTTATCGCCTAACATGCTGAGTAGGAGGCCGGTGGTTCATAACCGGGCGATGTCGGGGTGCCTAGTAGCCTTTCTCCGGAAAGGAGCTAGCCTTCTCGGCTCGTACCTAAGTTTCCCGAACCCACACCGGTCTCCCGCAAGGGATCGGTGTTCATTTTTCCATTCGTGGGTGGCGACTCTTCCATATCTCCGAGCTCCGGTCCTGCCGAGCAGCTTGATTCCACGATTGGTTGCTTTCGGCGCCAATCACCGCTTACGTCGCCATGAGGTTGTCCACCCCCCGGTCCGCCCGGAAGATTAGGCCGCGACATCTCGTCTAACAGCTGATGGGGATAAACTGTATGAGGTGACCACTTTTGATAGGACAGTTGCTGTTGATCTAAATCTTCGTACATGTACTTGTAGAAGATGGGAATTATCTGGTACTCCGTGTCAGCATGCTATTGCTGCCATTTACATGCACAGGGAGCAACCAGAAAAATATGTTGACAAATATTTTTTGAAGTCAACATATATAGCAGTGTACAGTCATCCATTCAGGCCAGTCCCATCATATGAAGAATGGGATAGGACCAATTACCCTGATATCCATCCATGGATAGTTCAAAAACCACCTGGCAGGCCAAGAAAGGGAAGAATTAGAGGGGTTAATGAGCCAAGAAATCCATTTAAGGTGTCTAGGGCTGGAGGTGTTGTTAAGTGTGGTAAATGCAACCAAGTTGGCCACAATGCTAGAGGTTGTAAAGCAGGGGTAACTGGTGAGAGTCCATGGCAGAGAAGGATGCGAAGAGAAAATGCTAGAAGAACTGGAGCACATGTAATTGTTGTATTATGATTTCTTATGCTTCCCAATTCAAATTGTGTATTGACTTATCTGCATTGGTTGTTACAGTTGAGTCCAGATAGGAGTGGAAAATAGAGGATGGCACAGGGTGGAAGTGCTAGTCAACCAACCCCACATCAATAGGTGAATTCAGATGCAGGAGCAAGGATTGCTCAAAGTCAACCGACATCAAACATAGGTAGTGGTAGGGGACGAGGTACAAGTAGGAGTCGTGGTAGAGGACGGACAAACCATTTTCAAGATGGTACCACATCAGTGCCTACATATCATTTTAGACCACCAAGAAGTAATGATTCTGAACAAGCAGGGACAAGCAGGCTTATGCATTATGGGAGGACATCATGCCTAGAAGGAATGGCAACAAGATTGAGTGTGGGGGCACCAGTTAATGAGAAGTGACATGTATTTTGTGTCATGTAAATGTTTGACAAGTATTAGGGTGATGTAAATGGTGAACATGTTTTTGTGATTGTGAAGGCTAGGACATGTTTTTGTGAATGCCAAATTTGGACATGTTTTTGTGATTGTCAAATTTTGACATGTTTTTGTGTCATGTATATGGGTAATAGGTTTTTGTGTCCTGCAGAGTTGGACATGTTTTTGTGTATTTTGGACAAGATCTTTGCGTATTTATCAGGTCCATGAATGACAAAATGGTTTACACATATTATTGACTTTTTTTTTATTAAATATGTGGTTTACAGATCTTCTTGAGTTTTACCATTACACCTGTGTCAATTACAGGGCACAAACTAATACATAAACTACTTCACAATTACCACAAACTTATCAGTGACAATTAACTCAAAACGATATTGAAACAACAATTACATCTCTGGTTTATCGTATTGAAACAACAATTACACAGCAAATAAAACCAAAAATGATCGAAAAAGCAAGTGACAATTAGCACACAATGAACACAAAAAAACCCATTTTCATTCATTCAATCAACAGTTACATCAAGGCATGATGCCAATCTTGGCTAGCTCATCTTTTTCCCTAACATTTGTGAAACTAAACCACAAGAAAGCAACGAAACACAATATCACAACTACTACCCAAGCCTTTGAGAAATGGTATTTTGTGTTCTTGTACTAGTCTAAAATGCCTTGCAAGTAGACGATTTCTGCATTTTTACAAGCATTAAGCTCCTCCAACTCCCTATTCTTCTCTGCTAATTTACTAATTTCATTTTGCAGTTCAACCTCACGACCATGGTATTGCTCGATTTCATCATCGAACTTGTTGATTGTCAGTTTCATCTCTTTCATAACGTCTCTTCCTCTAGCACATACAGGTGGATCAATCCAGTCGAAAAAACGACACACATCTTCATTGGGGTATCTAGAACAACCTATGTACCTCCGACCCATGTTAATCAAAGACCAAGCCGTTCTTCTCCGAGCTCTATGCCCGCAAAAACAGTGAACTCCATTCCAGTACGTGTTTCGTGTGTTTTAGCTCGACGAAGAAGACGATGAGCTCATGGCGATGGCGAAGGCAAATTACCTTGTTTTCCTGCAACTTCTGAGGGTCGATTTTTCTCCCTGCGAACGAAATTGAAGAATTATAGCTACGATTAACGATTTAGGTTTAAGGATTTTGGGGATTTGCTGGATTCGGGAATTAGGTTTCGAATGGATTTTGGGGATTTAATGAATTTGGGGCTTTTAATTTCGATTTATGCCCTTTTATATTTTCAATTTTTCTTAATGACGCAAATATCCTCGGCCACGTCATCGCCCTTGACGGAAATTCTGCCGTTTCCGCGATTTTGGTAACGGTGTCAACCACGAGTACCTATTTGTAAAAAAAAATACCACAGGTACCACATCGCAAATCGGTGAAACCACAAGGTAGTTTTTTGTAATTAACCCATTAAATAAATGCATAACATTTTTACTGTTTTTTTTTTCATCTGAATATATTTTTTTAGTGTTTTTTTTTTTGGTAGAAATTTTTTTAGTGTTTTTAATTATATAATATTAACAAATTTATTAAACTATATTTTTATTTAAAAAATATTCAAATATTCAACTAAAAAACAGTCCAGAATTTTTTTACTACATCTATATTTCTCCAACTCACTCTTTGATTTTCACTGGATTGTTCCATCTAATCAAAACAACATCCAAATAATTATTTATATATAAATAGTACAGTGAACATCTAAATAATTATTTATCTACTCTATCTCCTACCGACCTACCTATTGATGCAATAGAATTGATTATTATATTTAAAAATTACACAAAAAAAGGTATCATTTCATTTGTACAGCACATATCACATCTCAAGTTTATGTATATAAGAAAGATGAAAAAAAAGAAAACAAATATAATAATAAAATATTTGTATTAAATTAAGGAGTTGGTAGATGTCTGATTCGGTCAAATACATTAAGAATCAAAAAAGTAATATAGAAAAATAAAAAACAAACACTCTTAATAAATTGAGATCTGACCGAATCAGATTTACACTCCCAAATGCAGACAAATGGACCCTAAGTAGGTATCAAATAAGGCATTAGTCTTAAAAAAAAAAAAAAAAAAGTTGAAACTTTACTAAGAAACCAGTTTTGAAAAATCATGTCAGTTAAGAGATATATCCCTTGCAACTTAAGAGACATTAGAATAGTAACTTCTTATACGAGAACAAAATTTATAGAGACAATCCGATTAGTATGATACGATTGATACAATTATCGTTTTTCTTGTATTTATATCATATATTAATTATATGGGACGTATATATAAACATAACACGCGATAACTGGAAATTTCACCTCAACTGTCATCAATTCTAGTCCTACTTCAACAGTATAGCAGCAGAACAAACCCTGAAACAAAATAAAAGTATGTACATTCTTTTTCTGTGGCTATCAAACAAGAAATATTGTATAGAATGAAGATATCAGGGGGAAAACAATCCTATACCATCTTTAGACTCTTCAACTCAACTTGCAACCCAAATCCCAGCAATTTCAATACTCTACTCTAGAATCTTATTCCTAGGGCTTGTGGGAGTACTATCAAATCTCTCAGTTCCCCTACATCCATAAGCAGAATGTTCATCATAATACCCATATTTGCTGCCATTTCCACTTCCCATATTATGACTGTTTGAGTTCCAATTATGTATATTTGAGCTTCCTACACTATGTACATTGGAGTAGTATTGGTTCAGGGGAATAAGAGGTGCCCTCCCAAAACTCGGTTGTCCCGACAAAGATGGTGGCGTCATCCGATGAGGTTCATGAGGTGGTCTAGCAGATTGGCTACCGTGTGGGTGGTGTTGCTGATGGTGTTGATGGTGATGGTGGTGCTGCTGCTGGTATAAATAGTGACTGCCATGGTTGTTACTTTGGTGGTGATGCGAACCGAGATTATAGAGACTTGGAGAGCTATGTACTTTATGCATTCCAAGTCTACTGTTATGATAGCCACCCTTGAAGGACTGTTCATGGAGCACAGGATCAGTAGTGCTTTCAGGGGAATTACCTGATGGAGAAGAGCTAGCAGAGATGCTAAATGTAGGGCGATTTGCAGTGACAGAAGGAAGTCCGGAATTGGGATTTGCACGAACCGTGTTATTGATTGCGTCAATGTAACGGTTTTCTACTGCATGAGGATCTGTTGGCGTATTTTGGTTCTCAAGTACAATGGGGGTCGAAGGAAATAGGAAGGCTCTAAATTTCGCTGTTCCTCCAGTTTCGTGCCGGTCATATTCTTCTAGCATGTGCTTCAAATCCTCATCGTTTCGTACAGATACCAACACATCAAGATCTTCAGGTGTCAACTGGTACTTCAGGACCATGTCACCTTCAACTTCTGAAGTAAGCTTCTTCATCAACTCTGCACATTACAATTCTTAACCTTGTCAGAGGCGAAATTAGCCATGTAAAACCATAGAAAACAGAAAATAAATAAATGGGTACTAGTCACCAGAAAGAACAGTAGCCATCCCTTAATTACAGGATGCTGAACCAAACATATTTTCCATATTAGAAAAAAGCCAAGTTTAACAAAACTCAAGAATATAAGAACTTGGCTTCAGAATTACTAGAAAACATGGTTATTAAAGGCGCATGGCGCACTAAGGCGCTAGGGGTCCTGGAGCCTTCGCGATGGCACGCGCCATAGCGAGGCAAGACGCACTTATAAAAACAAAAATTATAAAACTATAAAACTAACATAAAAATGCAATGAATACTAAATCATGACAATATTAAGTATAAATAAGTTTTAAAATGCAAAATAAACCCCATGTTAGAAAGCTAAAGTTGAATACTAAATCCTAAGTTCTACTCCTCATCAAAACTCTCCAAATTAATCTCATGTTGAATTTGAATTCCCTTGGGTGCTTTGTTTCTGTTTGAATCTGTTATCTGTGTTTTGTTCTACTAAACTTCTTCCTTTTATAATAAGAAGATTTTGTCGTTGCCTCTTCTAATTAATTCAAATGTATAATCTCTCTCTTCGTTTTTAATATTTTTTTTTTCTCATTTTGGACCCTTTAGAACACTTGTTCCATATATGTAACTGTCAAACCATAAAATTCTCCCTAACTCACCAAGGCGCGCCTTAGTGCGCCTTTGACAACTGCCCCTTGGCGCAAAATGGCGCACTAGGCGCGTGCCATGGTGGTTGCGCCACGCCATGGGGGTGTCATGGCGCTAAGGCCTGCGCCTGGTGCGCCATAGGCGTGCCTTTAATAACTATGCTAGAAACTTTTAGACATTTATTTGCATAATCCTTTCTTTTTCACCCGTCTTTAAGATCAAATTACTTAGCTCAGCATTCCAACTATATTTTTCCTTCTAGCTCGATGTTAAGACATGAGCACATAGCAATACTTAATCATGAAAAAGGTATGTGCTTTACCAACAACTATTAATACATTGATGATAATATGACTAAGTTATCTTTTCTGCACAACCACATGATAGAGGTAACCAACTTTTGTCCATCATAAAGATAGCTCCAAACTAAGGGTATCAAAACGCGTTATCGTGTGTTATAATCGTGGTCTATATATTCTACATGATTATATAAGATACAAATGACACAAAAATGATAATCAGTGCCAAATGAGTCGTGTCAAACGGGTTATCTCTGTAATTGTGTTGTTTTGTAAGAAATTGACAGCCCTACTCCTAACCTCAATATCCAATTTAACTGGCTACCATATTTCAATCTGATTGAAGGAATGTAGAAAGTCGTCTCTTGACAATTAACTAGGAAAATAGCATCTTAAATATAAAAACTGGAGAAGGTTACGTATATAAGTTAATCTTGATGTGTTATACCAATAAAATATAAAGAATATGAAGCACGAATTCGCAGAAAACCAACTCAATAGTAAACATACTAAAAGCAACACAACGGTAATAACCAAACATCAACATTATCAGTTTTTTGGTAAAATAGGAAAAGGAGTTCAATTACTTATGAAAAGAACAAATCCCTTGCACACAACAGAATTTCATTTTTTTCCAATAACGAATTTCAATTCCAAAGATATATAATCTCAATCAATTCATTTAACCATAAAAAGGAAATAGAAATTACATCTCTAAATAATAGCCATACGAAGGAATGAACAAACCTGGGAACTTGATGTCTCTCGGAACGCCAATAACACGTGTCTCGCCGCCGACGTACTTGAGTTGACCATCGGTGTGTCTGGGCAAGATTTTCCCGCCATAACTACATAAGAATTTCATCCTATTTTTGGGCGAATACACACCCGATGATGTCCCGGCCTCATCCGCGCCGCCGCCGCAGCTGGAAGCGCCACAAGCGACAGCTTCATTGGCCATTTGTTTCGGTTACCCTCAATTCCCCAACTTCCCTGCAAAAAACCAAATCAAAATCAAAATCCGATTACGCAGTTTTCTTAAAAGAAAATATCTCTCCATTCTTGTATGGCATTCGAATTAATACGTACCTGCAGGAATAAAAAAAGTGAGGATGGGAAAGAAAAAGAAGAAAAAGTGATAATAATAAATTGAATTACCGTATAATTAGTAGGTTGGGTATAGGGGAATAAGGGGATAAATGGAGAAAATTCCTAATTATACGGGAGCCACAGGATCTATCTCTGCATATTCTGTTTCTTCCTTGTCATTATATGTCATTGTGATTTTGAATTTTCTCTGTGTTTTGTTTTTCTGGTTCTTGATTTATTCTTAGCCACTGTATTTTGTTAAATAACGGATTTCGGTGGTATTGTTGCTCATATACCCGTTTTTCTAGGGGCAGTATTTTTTCAATTTTCCTTAAATTACTAATATAACCCCTCTTCTTCTTCTTCTGTTTTTTTCCTCTTAAATAATAAACCTACTTTCTTTTCTATTAATTCCAAGATATATCAACTTTTCGTGAGTTTATAGTAGGTTAAATTTAACAACTAAGACCAACTCTAGTGCATGAATCACTTTTAATGCACTTTGATAAAAGTGATACAATTTTTTTTTATCAGTGCATTGTAGGTGTTTATATCAAAGTAGGAGAGAGATTAATTGTATTACAATTGTGATACATCCGGCATTTTTCAAAGTGTAAATTGTGGTTGTATCACACGGTCTATCGTGCGGTTGAGATCGTGCCTTAGCTGGCGCGTGTGTTACACGCGTGCATGAGGCGCGTCTCAACCGCAAAAGTGGACTGAGCACCTTTTTTTTATTTTTTTTTTAAATCTAAAAAGCAGGCGATGGCAATTTAAACTGATTTCAAATATATATCCGTTTATATCCATTGTTGGTTTTGATTTATATATATATATATATATATATATATATATATATATATATATACAACGGTTTAAATACAACAGTCTATTTTTATAACAACTCTTTTTTTTTTTTGAAAATTTCATTATAAATATCCTATCCATTTACATTTTTGCGTATGACCCAAAGCCTTTACACAACAAATAAACACACCTAAATACTACATTTTTCATATTTAGAGGTATGGATAAACGTCAAGGCAAGAAAAATTCCTCGGAGAAAAATCGATATTCTGATTCGCAACACCCTAATCCTTTTCAAATGTCAAACTGAAATACTTCGAATATGCAAATATCTCCCATGAGGAGATCTCCGCAACCCGGATTTCCTCAAAATTACGGTAATTTTGTGTCAAATCCTCAAAACTTATATCATCCCGATGTTCATTACGCCAATATGACCCAATATAACGATAGTCAACCGATGAACTATCACCTCCAAAATTCGGGTTATACTGATCCGTATCTTTCATTCAACAGTTCAAGAAGTTCATTTTTCGGATCACAGTCGCCAAATTTTGACTCGCCAAATCGGGGTGCTGTCGATCTTGACGATGAAGACGACGACGAAGAAGAAGAGATTGATGAAACACTTCTTGATGAACATGTGCTATCCGACTATCCCATGTGCTATCTACAGAATCATTACAAAACCCATTATCCCATGTGCTATCTACAGAATCATTACAGAACCCACTATCTTATGTGCTATCTACAGAATCATTACAAAACCCACTATCTCATGTGATATCTTAACAAGTCATATGAATTTTCTATAAATTGCAACAAGTCATATGAATTTTCTCAATACAAAATACTCATATATTTCTTAACAAACACCTTATAAAATGTCCAATTTCAATTACGATGACTTCTTTCAGAGTCAACAAGCAACTTTTGCAAATTTGTGGGACGAAGGGGATGATCATATTGAGCAAGCTATCGTATAAGAAATTGTCGAACCATTGGCACCATTTCGTCGTAGAAGACATATCAACCGTAATCGTGAAGAAGAAGCCGAACGTTTATATAGAGATTACTTTGCTGATGCACCAGTATACAACGACCAAATGTTTCGAAGAAGGTTTCGGATGAGTAGACCATTGTTCATGCGTATAGTCCAATCATTGGAGAACCATACAATCTATTTTGCACAGAGAGTTGATGCATTAGGGAGGATGGGATTCACACCCATTCAAAAATGCACTGCAGCTTTACGTATGCTAGCTTATGGAGAGGCCACTGATCGTGAAGATGAGTACATCATGATTGCTGAAACCACAACATTAGAATGTCTATCAAAATTCTGTCGGGCAATCATTGAGATTTTCGGAGCAGTTTATATGCGTAGGCCAAATGCTGATGACGTTAGATGCTTATTCTCTATGCACGAGGATATCCATGGATTTCTAGGTATGCTTGGGAGTCTTGATTGCATGCACTAGCCTTGGAAGAATTGTCCTATTAGGTGGCAAGGACAATACACCCGAGTGGATCAAGGCGTGCCTACAATTATGCTTGAAGCTGTTGCTTCACAAGATCTTTGGATATGACATGCATTCTTTGGTGTTGCTGGGTCAAACAACGACCTTACTGTCCTTAATAGATCACATTTGTTTCAGGACAAGGTAGAAGGAAAATCTCCACCAAAGGATTACATGGTTAATGGTAAGATGTACAACATGGGGTACTACCTCGTTGATGGTATATATCCAGAATGGGCTACATTTGTGAAAAAAATTTCACATGCTATTAATCCGAAACAAATTCTGTTCACGACAATGCATAACTCTGCTAGGAAGGATGTGGAACGGGCTTTCGGTGTACTTCAGGTCCGTTTTAACATTGTTCGTGGACCTGCCAGGCTGTGGGAACAAAGAAAACTTCATGATATAATGGAAGCTTGCATTATACTACATAATATGATTGTTGAAGACGAGCGAAACACGTATTGTAGGGACTATCCTCCTGAAATTTTTGAAGCGGAAGTCATTGAAGGCGCTGCACGAGGAAACTCTCCAATTGTTTTCAAAAACTTAGTTAGACAGGAGTTGGCAATTTGCAATAGAGCGACACATACCGTGCTAACTGATGATTTAGTTAAGCATATATGGCGACGTCATGGAAGAGAGATCTCAACCAAAGACCCAGTGGTTCAGTTGCTTAATATGTTGCGTGTTCTAATGTCATTGTTTTTTTTATCGTTCTTTGTTTCGTGCTTTTAATGTAATTTTTTCGTTTTTAAATCTTGTATTTTATTCCGTTTCATATTCTCGTGTTTTATTTCAATAAAAAATATCGTTTGTGATATATGTTATTTTTGCAATTAATTATATTTTTTAATTAACTATTTTGGTTGAAAATAATTATAGATATAATTGATATTTATTTTTTTTAACTAATTTATAGATTACTGGAATTATTTAAATTGAATGATGAAATAATTAGATTAATTGTTTGGTGGATAGAAATAATAATTTATTTGAAATGTGTAAGAGTTTTATGACAAGTGAGGCCTACGTAAAAAAGTGATACAAATGGGTATAATGAAGATGTGGTTGAGTGTATTAGATTTTTTTTTTGAAAAAAGTGGGTTTTTTGTGATATAATACAAAAAAAAGAGACACCCATTGTGGGTGCTCTAAGCTCTTATTATCACAAGTGGGGTATGTCTCCTGCGAGCCTCCAAATATCATTGTTGAAAATCGGTGCGATCATTCATTAAGGAGAATAGTTAATAGTCAGTTTGTTCTTGTGTTTTAGTTTCTTTTTTGTTCCTGGCAGGACCATTCCTGATCTTTTAGAAGTCCAATGCGAGATAATAATTTCGGCACCTTCATATATACATTCTATTTTTTTTAATTACAAGTCGGAGACTAGATGAAATTGAGGTTTTTACGGGCATTTTAACTAGATTGTCAACCCTAACGAACCTCCTAAAATATCTAAGCCTGAATTTGACTGGTCCATATTAATAAACACATCTTGTTTTAGTAAATTATTAATAAATCCTCATGTTATTAAGTTATTAACCAAACATTAATATAACCAAATATGCTTAAGACATTGTGAAATAGAACTAATGAATTCTTAATTGATACAGATTGAAAGCGATAAATGAAGGTTTTAATCGTAAACCAACAAAGAGTTTCTTTGCTAGCTAAACTAGAAGGAGTGAATCCCAATAACAAGGTATAAACCTCGGTTCTCAAAGAGAATAATGTTTGATTGATAAAAGTTGGTTTATCCTTACAAAAATGGGGGGTTTAAATACTTCCCCTAAGATAAGAGAAAGGATGGGGACTACCCCTACTAGGGTTACAATAAGGCTAACAGCAAAAGGGTAAAATAGGTAATACGCCCCGACAATCAGTACAATGGTACAGGTACGGATTGTCAGGGTTGTTAGGTGAATTACTTCGGAAGGAAGTAAACAGAGATCCGCCCAGGGGAAGATGTTGATTCGCCTCCTTGTGTACTCCTAGATCCGCCCCGCTCGTATGTCCTGGGGATCCGCCCTCCTAGATACAACCTCCGTGGGTCTGATGTCTGAGGATCCGCCAGAGCGTGTGTGATCAGCGATCCCAGTTAGGATGTCCGCATCATTCTCTCCTTCTTTAAAAAGAATTCGGCACTGATTTGTCTGTGTTGAACTCCAAAGGACCATCCGACTTCCACGAGCTAAGGTCACGGATGTTGAACGCTGGTGAGATTTTACCAAGCCAATTCGGCAATGCTATATGATAGGCATTGGCATTGATCTTCTTGGTGACCTTATATGGCCCATATTTCCTAGGCCGAAGCTTGCTGCTTGTGGCGTTGGCGAGTCTCTCCTTGCCCAAATATACCATAACCTCATCCCCAACTTCAAACTGCAGGTCCCTACGGTGCTCATCCGCCTTAGCCTTTAATTTCTGATTTCTCTCCTCAAGAGTCTCTCTCACCTCTTGGTGCATCTGCACATAATCCTTAGCTAGCTGGTTGGCAGTCACGTTTTCTTTAGGAAGATGGGCTATATCAAGGACGTGATTTGGGGTCTTTGTGTATACTACCTCAAATGGGGATCTCCCGGTTCCTGAATGTACAAAGCCATTGTAGGCGAACTCAGCTTGGGCTAAAACCACATCCCACATCCTGGGCTTATCTTTACATTTGCTGCGCAGTAAGTTTCCCAAAGTTCTATTGACCACCTCGGTCTGTCCGTCTGTTTGAGGGTGGGCGGTGGTACTAAACTTCAGAGACGTATCAAACAGAGCCCATAATGTTCGCCAGAAGTGACTGAGGAACTTCGTATCACGATCCGAGATAATGCTCTTAGGTACGCCATGCAGCCTGACAATCTCTTTGAAGAATAACTTAGTCGTCGCTGAGGCATCATTAGTTTTACGACAAGGTATGAAGTGAGCCATCTTTGAAAATCGATCAACCACAACAAAGATGGAATCCAGGCCTCTCTGAGTTCTGGGCAACCCTAGGACAAAGTCCATGGACAGATCCTCCCATATGGTCTCTGGCACAGGCAAAGGTAACTGCAGTCCAGTATTTGTAGTGCGTCCCTTGGCGGTCTGGAAAATATAGCATCGTTCTACTAAGTAGGCAACATCTCTCCTCATC
Organism: Euphorbia lathyris; assembly: GCF_963576675.1. Classification (NCBI taxonomy): domain Eukaryota; kingdom Viridiplantae; phylum Streptophyta; class Magnoliopsida; order Malpighiales; family Euphorbiaceae; genus Euphorbia; species Euphorbia lathyris. Next base: position 37,658,427 of record NC_088913.1, on the reverse strand, counting down.
TTAGGCCAGAAATAACGGGAACTCACTACTTCATATGTCTTGTCTCGCCCAAAATGTCCTCCAAGGGATCCGCCATATAGGTCACGAATAACCTTCTCGCGGATGGAAGTGCAGGGTAAGCAAAGTTGGTTGCCCCTCATGAGATACTCATCCATCAGGTGATACGCCCCATCCCCATGCTGGTGTTGACACTTCTCCCAGATACTGCCAAAGTCAGGATCCGCCAAGTATTCTCCTCTGATGTGTTCAAAACAATCGGTCTCCAGGTTTACCGTCTTTATTAGTGACACCCTTCTACTCAAGACGTCCGCCACCTTGTTCTGTTTTCCAGCCTTATGGATAAGCTTATAGGGGAACTTATCTATGAAGGCGGACCACCGGGCATGCATGGAGCTTCGAAGTTGCTTCTGACTTCCCAGGTACTTAAGAGCTTGATGGTCAGTGTAGAGGATGAATTCTTTCCCCACCAAGTAATGTTCCCAAACTTTCAACGCCCTCACTACAGCATAAAACTCTTGATCATATGTGGCCCACTTTTGCCGTGCCTCACAAAGCTTCTCACTGAAATATGCAATGGGCCTCTTTTCTTGCATCAAGACTCCACCAATCCCAACTCCACTGGCATCACACTCAACTTCAAATAGTTTATCAAAATTGGGATACGCCAGCACGGGCGCTGTACTCAACTTTTCCTTGATCAGGGCGAAGCTCTTCTCTTGGGCATCCGCCCACTCGAACCCCCTTCCCTTATTCAAACATTCCATCAACGAGGCCACTATGGAACTGAAGTTCTTGATGAATCGGCGATAAAACATTGCTAACCCATGAAAACTCCTGATATCCCCCACATTCCTCGGAGTAGGCCATTCTCGGATGGCTCTTACCTTCTCCCTATCAACTTGGACCCCTTCGCTACTAACCATGAACCCAAGGAAAACCAGACTTTCCATGACGAAGTCACACTTCTTAGTGTTGGCGTATAACTGATGTTTCCTTAATAGGTCAAACACTACCCGTAAGTGCTCCACATGCTCCACCAAGGTCTCGCTATGAATCAAGATGTCATCAAAATACACAACTATAAATTTTCCAATCACCGGGCGAAGTACCTGATTCATCAGCCTTATGAAGGTACTAGGGGCGTTAGTCATCCCAAATGGCATAACTAATCACTCATACAACCCATCTCTGGTTTTGAAGGCGGTCTTCCACTCATCCCCAGATCGAATTCGTATCTGATGATAACCGCTTCTGAGATCAATCTTGGAGAAAACTCGGGATCCGCCAAGCTGGTCTAGCATATCATCTAGCCTTGGAATAGGGAACTTATACTTGATAGTGATCTTGTTGATAGCCCTGCTGTCCACACACATCCGCCAAGATCCATCCTTCTTGGGCGTAAGTAGGGCTGGGACGGCGCATGGACTCATACTTTCTCTAACGTATCCCATCTCAATGAGCTCTTCCACTTTCTGCCTCATGATATCATTTTCCTTAGGACTCATCCGATAATGAGGAAGGCTTGGTAAACTAGCCCCGGGCACAAGATCGATATGATGTTGGATGTCCCTCAAAGGTGGTAACCCACTCGGCAGCCCTTCAGGGAACAGATCTTGATATTCGCCAAGTAGGCGGGTCATTTCATTTGGCGTCTCCCTTTCGCCCCTTTGGGCGGATTCGTGATTCGCCTTAACCATTACCACATACACCATTTGGCTCTCTTCACATTCACTGACAAACGATTTGTGTGTAGGACAGACTACCAAGGTAGACTTCTCGTCGGCCTTTGGCTCTCTCATCATTGGCGTAAGGACGAACTTCACCCCATTCTTCACAAATCTGTAAGTGTTCTCTCTTCCTGCATGGATGGCGTCGTTATCAAACTTCCAGGGTCGGCCCAACAATAGGTGGCAGGCATCCATATCGACTACATCACAACAGACTTCATCACTGTAATCACCAATCACAATAGGTACCCTGCATCTCTGAAGCTCACCCACGTTTTTGATCCATCCCACTCTATAGGGGTCGGGATGCGCCTCCGCCGACAACCCGAACTTCTGAACGTCGCTGCTGCTCATAATGTTCTCTTGGCTCCCACTATCTATTATCACATTGCATCGCCCACCTTTCATAAGACAGCGGTTCCTGAATAGGCGGTGCCTCTGATCTCCCTCTACCCCGCTGGAGACTAACAAACGCCGTACCACATGAATGGCGTATCTCTCTTCATCCGCCTCATCAACATCTTCTCCTAAGGGTTCGCAAAATACTTCATCCCCTTCGTCATAGTCATCCTCATACCTCTCCACCATGTTGGCGCTCTTCCTCCTAGGACATTCGTTGGATCTATGGCCTGGCTCATTGCACCGAAAACATTTGAAAGGTGCTGGCCTCACATACGGATTGTTGCTCTTAGGTGGTATAGGTGCTTCCTTGTATGGCCTAGTATCTCCAACAGATCCCCTTCCCATACTGTTAACCTTGGCCCCACTGGCACTCGCCACCTGCTTGCCTTTGTCATAAGACCTCACGTTATCTCTTCCTCCAGGCGTATACTCAATAGTGGCGGATCTCCTGGATCTTCCGGTTAGTTGAGATTCAGCCTTGAGGGCTAAATTCTTGGCATCTTATACCCGAACCACCATCTGTGTGCCAATATGATCCTGGATGTTGTATCTTAACCCTTCTAGATACCTAGAGGTCTTTTGGCTTTCAGTTTCAGACAAGTTGGCTCTCGCTGAAAGCCTCAAGAACTCTGAAGTATACTCATGGACACTTCGGGTCCCTTGAGAGCATCCCCTGTAGGAGCTGTAAATATACTGCTCATAATCCGGCGGTAAGAACCGTTCCCTCAACATCGCCTTCATCCGTAGCCAAGATCTAATCGGATCTCTGCCCCCTCTTCTTCTCTCTTCCCTCATCTGATCCCACCAAACTGATGCGCCACCCTTCAGGCAATACGCCACCAGCCTCACTTTCCTCTCATCGGGAATCTCAGCATATTCAAAGAAACGTTCCACTTCCGATAACCAGTCTAAGAATCCTTCTATATCCAGTTCGCCTCCAAAAGACGGTAAGTCTATTTTTAGCTTAAAGGCATCATCTCTATCAAAGTTTCCTAGACCTGGGTATACTCTAGCAACATCCACACGTCTGTTGTCAACAGGCCCAACATCCTTCATAGTTCTAACGGTATTATCATCCCCAATACCCTCAAAGTCATCACTATCACTATCCGCATTATGCACAAAGATATAGTTGGGTCTTCTTACCTCAGGATCCCTAGGACCCATTTGTGGAAGCTGCGGCTCAGGGACTCCTTCCTTTCTCTGGGTTGAGCCTCCCGCGGTTGGTCGGATTAGAGCCAGAACCTCCAGTTTCAAGTTTTCTAAGGAGGTGGCTAGCTCCAGGAACCGTTGGTCGGTTTGTTTCTGCCGCTCATGGCTGGCTTGGATCTGCTCCGCGAGGTGCTCCCTCAGCTCCTCATATTTCCGGTCACTGGTTTCCATGGAGTCTTGCGGTTGTCGGGGTTGAACCATTGCCAAAAGAAGTTTCGGGTCAGGAAACGATCGGCTCTGATACCAACTGATATAGATTGAAAGCGATAAATGAAGGTTTTAATCGTAAACCAATAAAGAGTTTCTTCTCTAGCTAAACTAGAAGGAGTGAATCCCAATAACAAGGTATAAACCTCGGTTCTCAAAGAGAATAATGTTTGATTGATAAAAGTTGGTTTATCCTTACAAAAATGGGGGGTTTAAATACTTCCCCTAAGATAAGAGAAAGGACGGGGACTACCCCTACTAGGGTTACAATAAGGCTAACAGCAAAAGGGTAAAATAGGTAATACGCCCCGACAATCAGTACAATGGTACAAGTACAGATTGTCAGGGTTGTTAGGTGAATTACTTCGGAAGGAAGTAAACAGAGATCCGCCCAAGGGAAGATGTTGATTCGCCTCCTTGTGTACTCCTAGATCCGCCCCGCTCGTATGTCCTGGGGATCCGCCCTCCTAGATACAACCTCCGTGGGTCTGATGTCTGAGGATCCGCCAGAGCACGTGTGATCAGCGATCCCAGTTAGGATGTCCGCATCATTAATGGTCCAAGTTCCATTTTCCACGAGCATATCTTCCCAAATGTTGAATTTAGCATAATGTCCATACTATATACATAATGGCTAAATCACACAATGAATAAGAATCCTAAATGGATTTAGTACAATGTCCAACTTCTTCATAATGGGTAAATCACATAATGAAGAAGAACAACATCAGCTCCATGATATGTATACAAGGCCGACCATAGGCTATAATAACATAGGGACTATATAATTATTTTTAAAAATACAGAGACTAGTGTGATATGTAAAAACATACAGACTAATAAATTGTTTACCTTTATATGTATTTTAAAAAAGGGATAAAATACAAATTTAACCATACGATTATTAGATGAGTGCGGTCATCATCCACACACAAAACAATGCTATCTTAAGCATAATTTTTATCAGTTGGTATCATTTTCAAGCTTATTTGACGAAAATAAGGTTTTTTTAAGTGTAATTTCATGTTCTGGCCTTGCTCCAACCTCCACCGTTCTGGTCACTCAATATCGTTTGAAATTACACATTTTATGTTAATGAAAAAAACTCATTTTCATCGATTAGGCTTGAAATTGCACCAACTGATAAGCGACGGATTTAAGAATGCATTGTTTTCTACATAGAAGCTAAATTCACCCTCCTCCAAAAACCATAATGCTAAATTTATACCATAAGATTTAAAAAATAAATAATTATTCTTGATCATTTTATATAAGCAGGTTAAAAATACAAATATTTATAGATATATACCGCTAAAAAAATATCCAATCTAAGTTTTTAATGTTTCTATAATTACAAAATCCACCAATTCATTTTAACAATGTCAAAGTAAAGAAAAAGAAAACAAGAAAAGAAAAGAGAAAGTAAAAAAAATAAAAAAGTAAAAAGAGAAAAACTGAAAATTGAAAAATGAAAAAAGGAAAAAATTTCCGTGTATATATATACCGCATAAAAAATTTAATACAGGCCCTGGATGAACACCCATCATTTCATAGTTCAGGACCGTCCCTAATTCCGGGCTTCTATCCTTCCTCTTCACCAAAAAAACAAAAGTTAACAACTAAGACCTTGTTATGAGGAGTTTAGAGGAGGTTAATGCAAATAATGAAATGTAAAATATTAGATTAATCTCGTTTAGAATTTTTTTTTTTGAAAAGTAAATATAGGTTAATGAGAGTTAACATTTCAGTCTCATTAACTTTAATATTTAACCTCCAAATTTGAGGTTTATGGAAGTAATGAATTTTTTTTATGGGAGATGACATTTTAACTCTCATTTGCTTTTTATGAACTCACAAACAAAGTTAATTTTAGCCTTCATTTTCATCACTTCACATTTTCTTCCATTACATCATTTAATTCTGATCTCCATTATCATTTGAACTCCTAAACAAAGGCTAATGGTCTACTTGCATAAAGTTAAAGACCGAAGGAAAGTAGGGTGAATTGAAAGTTGTAAATGAGGTGGGTGAGGATTGAGACTTTTTCTCCGTCTAAATGGAGAATTCTCATACTCGTTTCCATTTATAAAATGAATTTTTTTTTATCAAATTGTAACAGTAAATTACATATGTGATATACAACCTTTGACGTATTTCGCACATTATTATACAACCTTCATTTTTACACAAATGCACCACAACTTATTGGTGACCTTCACTAAAGTGTAAAAGGCTAAAAATGATCAATCAACTTGTCATGCACCATTTTTCAACTCCTTTAAAAATGGCAAATACAAACACTTTCTCCCTTTACTATGTCTTTTAGAAGGACAAAGCTAAATGACTAGAAATTTGGCAATAGTTCTTAAGATAAAAAAAATGCACACGATCATGTACCTCAATGGATAGACCCATCAAAAAAGGTTCTTAACAATAAAGGCATTGATCTCTTGTAAATGACTCAAGAGATAGCCACATGTCATATGCTTAAATATCACTGGATAGCTTATAGCCATTTATCCTAAATTATTAGATATAAAGGATGAATGAAACTGTTGCCCAGTAGCATTGGATGCTCAAAACTATGGATTAGTTAGTTAAAAGGACTAATCCGATGATAATGGTGCAACTGGAAAATGGAAATGCAAGGTTAACCCCAAAAGGAAGGGCTCAGAACCAAAAGAGAATGATACCAAAGGCCACTCTGAACCCCAAGTTCAATAAGGTTAAAGGACATTTTCATCGCCATCGACCATGACTTTGAAAGAAAAACCGTCCCATTCATACGGAAAAGCTAAAGTAGAATGGAAGCATAGATTCTACTTCAAGTACCTTAGTTACAAAGATAAATCCATCTATTTCTATATCTCATGTATTGGATACTAGATGTTGTGATCACATTGTTTAAATGTGTAGGGACAAAGAAATATATAGGAAACTAGCACAAGAACACGATGAGCTTAGTAGCTGGGACGAGACATTGAATGTACTCCCTTTAGGATGGATTTATGACATTTCATGTTTCTGTTTGATATTTTGGATAGTTTATGTATTTTTGGAAAGATCAATTTGTTTTGGGTGATGTTATTTCCGATTAGGACTTCATATTGGATATGAATGTTGATGAATTCATACATAATTTGGAATAATTTTGAATGTCATACAAAGATTCTTCATAATATGGTACTTATTTTATTTGCACCCTAAACAATCCAAACTAACGATAGATACAAATGCTTTTATATTAATTGAATATTCTAAAACCTAACTTATTTTGGCTTAATCATCTAAGAAACGTATAAACTAATAACACACTTGAGACTCAGAAGATAGAGTGCTTAATTCTCTTATTTTAAAAATTTAAACAGAAAAGTGCGATGTGCTTGTAAGTTTAAAATTTATTAATAATGAAGTTAATTAAATTAAATTTTAAATGGCCATATACATTGGAATATCTACTCCATTAAGTAAATATGTATTTAAAGTCATCAGGATGATAAAATACAAAAGGTTAGGATGATAAAATATGAAAGACTAATATAAGTTAATTATTATTCGAAGACCTTAAACAAAATAACCACTGTATCATAAAGCTCTTACTATAACTAAGCCAAATTATTGACCTAGACCTTTTGCATTAATCAAAACCAGCTCTAATGCAACAGTATAAAATTATTGCTATTTTACCTACAACATTATTTACAAATGCGACAAAAAATCGCAACAATTCTCATTAGCTGCACATTTTTTTTTATCAACAACAACAATGTACATAACGAACAACTTTTCATGCAACAAGTTTTTATTATTGCATTACTTAATGCAACTAAATATTTTATCTAATACAACAATTTCAGTTAGATTTTATAACAATTTAATTGAAGTTTGCAACAATTTTTACAACAATTTTAATTGTATTTTACAACAATTTTAATAATGATGGAAGACTTGCAGTAAAAATGTTACTTGTTGGACTGGATAGCCACCAAAAATTGTCTACCAGAGCTGCAACAACTTCATATTTATTTATTTTTTGTTCATTTTCTTTGTGAATAGTTTTGGATCTGTAGTAAATTTAAGCACTCGTTTGGTTCATGAAATATGAAAGGAATAGAATAGCTATTCCTGAGACATTTTTATTCCAACATTTGGTTCAATTTTTTTATACGGAATAACTATTCCGTGGAATGTGTATTCCATAAATTAAGGAATAGGGATTCCTTGATTTAACCTAGGAATGGCTCCTAATCAGTATCATCATTTATTTCCAAAATTATCCTCTAATCAATTTCTTAAATCCTATAAATTTTTGCAAATCCATAATTTATATCCTAAAAAAAATGAAAAACGGGGAAAGCGTTATACAACAACAATAACAACAAAGGCTTAGTCTCGAAATGATTCGGGGTCGGCTAATATGAACCATCATATAAAACCGTGAAAATCAAATCGTGTCAGCGACACAGATTCGCTCCCTCCACTCCGTCCTATCCACTACCATATTTTCCTCAATTCCCAATAAACTCATATCACTCTCGATTACCCTCCTCCAAGTTTGCTTAGGTCTTCCCCTACCCCTCACCACTACATCCCTTTGCCACTCTTCGGTTCTCCTAACCGGCGCATCAAGCGCTCTACGTCTCACATGGCCAAACCACCTTAGTCGGTTTTCTCTCATTTTATTCTCAATAGATGTGACCCCTACTTTTGTCCTAATTATTTCATTACGCACCCGGTCCTTTCTCGTGTGACCACACATCCATCTCAACATACGCATCTCCGTCGACATCTTATGGATGTGGCAGTGTTTCACTGCCCAACACTCCGTACCATATAACACTCCGTACCATAAAAAAAATGAAAAACGGGGAAAGCGTTATAAATGCAAAAAAATATGAAAACACAAAAAATGTGAATAACAAAAAAAAAACGTTGAAAAACAAAAAACACAACAAAAAACGTAAAAAACACAAAAACATGAACAAACACGAAAAACACAAATATAAAAAATATGCAAAAATGTGAATAACACGACAAATACAAAAACGTGAAAAAACGCGAAAATATGACAATATAAAACGTGAAAAATGCGATAAACATGAAAATGCGAAAAGCTAAAAAAACGAAAAAAGTGAGAAAACGCAAAAAAGAACACGAAAACGTGAATAACAAAAAACCGTGAACAAACGCGAAAACACGAAAACCTAAAAAACGCAAAAACGTGAATAACATGAAAAATGCAAAAACGTGAAAACACGACAACATAAAAATGTGACAAATGTGAAAAACGCAATGAACGTGAAAATGTGAAAAACGTAAAAACACGAAAACATGAAAAATAAAAAAAATGAAAAACGACAAAAATACAAAAAAAAAAAAAACAAAAACGTGAAAAAACATGAAAACGCGAAAAACACAAAAACGTGAAAAAATATGAAAAACACGATAAACATGAAAATGCGAAAAATGAAAAAAAAACATGAAAACGTGAAAACATGAAAAAACGTGAATAACACGAAAACATGAACAAATGTAAAAAACACGAAATATATGGAAGAAGGCAAAGGAAAGAAATGTAGAAAAAAAAGACATAAATGGAAAACTAACATGTTTTATAATCTTGTCAAAAAGTCAGTTAATATAATTATCTATGCTCCAAATTCTCTGAGTCATCACTAAATGCGAAAGGTTCCTTCTCACTTAATTCAGGTTATATACTTTTTGTCTTTTAGGATACCATAAATGCTCTCAAAATCACAGCTATCCATCACCCAAAAGATGAAACGCGCATCAGACAATAAACATTAAATTTTCGCCTCACATGTAAGTGATTCGAAATATACCACTATGGGGCACATCTGTTATTGATTCAACACATTAACGGTCCAATTCCAAATGACGCTAAGACTCTCAAAGAGACATGTTCCTCTATGGACCCATGAGCCTCACACCGACTGACAATCACTGTCTCACCCAGAGGGTGGTAAGGTAAACTCACCTTTTGGGACCGCCTATAAAAAATGTACTTCTCTCTCATTTTAGGACATATTCTACATTCCTTTATAATATTTTCCCTGACACTCATATGGACTTTGGCATTAGAGTATATTCAGAGGGTCCATCCTAACGCATGTCAACTTCTGAAGAACCAGTCAACAATCGAGTACTTGGACTAGACCCAACATGTACAAAAAATGTAATTTATCGCTAATAAGTAAAGGGCAAACCAGTAATTGAAATGAATAGATGGACTAAATTGCTGAATATAACAAAAATTAACAACTTGTAATGTATTATTGAAAATATAAGAACTAAACAATGTATTAGGTAATACTATAGGGACTAATAAATTATTTTCCATATATATTGAATTAGTTTATTTACAAAAAGAAAAGTGGTTCAAAAAATGTTAAATGGGTTATGTTGAAGTAGGTTTGGGATTAAAGTTTGAAGCCCAAAACTGGTTGGACCCAAGCCCATATACACTTTAAGGGGGGTTTGAGCTTGTTTAGATCTGTCCGGTTTATTATTCAAAAAAAAAAAAAAAGATCTGTCCGGTTTAGCTTGAATATGAATAGGTCTATATGTCAGTGTTACTGTGTGGATTCAATTGCACTTGGTGCCTTGTAAAAAAAATTCTTCCATAAAAAAAAAAAAAAAACCGCTTTCTATATACAGTAAAATCTCTATATAGGAATACATTTGGGATCAGACTATTTGTATAACAATTGAGAGGTTATTAAGTTTGGTAATAGAAGTTATTAAACTAGGACTAAGTTTTTTATAACAAAATAGAGGTTATTCTTATATAGAGTATTTCAATATAGAGGTTTTACTGGATTATTATAGCCCACTTGACTTTGTTGCTGGATTGAAACTTAAAATTGAAGACGGGGAACAGAATAAGTTAAATTGACAGTGACTTTTCAAAAATTAAAATAGAATATTGACAGCAAAAGTAACAGTTTCTGTTAGATTTCCATATAATTATATAATTTAAAAAAAAAGCAAAGAAAATGTGTGAAGCTAATTAAGAGCTGTAATTAGTTAATAGTTGGCAGGATTCATAAAGCACCAATCTTTTTGGGGAAGAATTGTTTTAGTTTCTACTGCCAAAATTGGAGTGCCATTACACAACCATCCTACCTAAACCTACCCATTTCATTTTTCAATTTCATATCTGTTTTTTTTTTTTACTTACTTTCATCAAGTTTTTACATATTTGAAAAAAGATTATTTTATATGGATTTAAACATATGCACAGATAATTTATATAGTTTATCATCTGGAAGTACACTCTCACATGTGACTGAAATGAGACTTTATTTTGGATCTCATCACCAATTCATGTACAAAGAACATCAAATTTCCTAATTATAAAAATATTTGGAGAATCTCTAGTAAATATATATAATAAAAACCAATATTTTAAACTCATAGTAAATAGAAAATGAAAAACAGCTGTAAAAGTTGAGAATGATGATTTTAAGATTGGAATGAAGAAACCTACAACCCATAATTGCTCAGAAAGATATGGAATAAGACAAAAATAAATTACTTATATATTTATATGAATTTGTAGATGTAGAAACCTATTTCCAAGATATAATCATGGATATTTTTTATGAATATTTTTAAAATAATATATTTCTATGATGAAACAATTGAATTTTTTCTTTTCTTTTTTCTAAAAGCATAAAAATAATACAACAACCCCATAAAGAAAAGGGATAGACAACAAGAGTATGAATTTAAATATATATTATATGTTTTTTTTTTTTTACCTTTTACCAATAAGTTTCTTACAGGCTTTAAGGATCCTGCCTCTTGTATTCTTTTTCTTGACAGATCTAGATTTATTCACAAAACCATCAGCATCAGTATCAAGATCAGCATCAGCTTCAACATCATAATGATGAGTAGTAGGTGAAGGTAGAGCTGAAGATTGATCATGAATCCTGCAATACCTGTCACTGACTGAAGTAGATCTTCTTATTGAAAATGCTTTCTTCACTGCTGAATGAAGACTATGTGAACCTGATGATGAAACTGATGAATTCCTCTTCATCTTTGCTTTTGATTTTGATTTTGATTTTGATGATGTCAATATCTCTTCATTCCTTATTTCCTTGCCATGTTCTTCTTTTTCTTCTTCTTCTTGTTGTTGTTCAAACCCAAAAAAAGAATCATCTCGAGTGTTCTTGGAAATCTCATCATTGTTCTTCATTTTCTGGACCTCCTTGCTTTCTTGGAATTTCGATGATTCTTTATCGCTTTTCTTGGAACTTCTCTTCTGTTCTGAAACCTCCATAGATCTTGAATCTGAAGGAGACTTCATCTTTGAATACCCTTTCATTTTCTTTCTAACAAAAAAAAAAAAAAAAAAAAAAAAGGGTTGGTGTGGGGCTATAAGTTTTGAGAGAGGACACTCAACTTTATATAAAGCTTATGTATGTGGGACCAGGTTAAAAAATGTCAAGATCAAGTTCGATTCTCACTAAATATATTTCGTAAAGAAATATATTTTTTTTAACCGTAAGGTAGACGTTTTGAATTGAAATTGTTTTTGTTGATGGGAAAATGTAGAATGAAATTCAAGTATATATAATATAGGATTTGAATTTTTTTGTTTATTTGACAATATGATTGAGTTGGGTTTTAACTAGTTTAGTACTAGTAATTTTATTATTAGGAAAATTATAACTTCTTCCCACCAAATTAAGTCATACAACCTATAATTCAACAGAAAAGATAACATCAAATACAAAGTCAAATCATTCCAATCTATAATATAATATGATAACGTGAATTATAATTTTGTTACTATCTTTCTATTCCTAGTATAATTTTATTTTCTTGACCTCAATTTGGTTGATTTTCCCTAATCAAATATATAGTTTAATTAACTAATATTTTCCATCTGTTTTTTCTAATTTCACCCCACTGTTAAAAAGAATATATGTAATTAAAAGAAAATATAACTAAATTTTAGTTATACTATTTAAAACCATATTTAGTGTTTAAAATATAATTATGGACCAAACCTACTAAACAAGAGGCCCAATAACCATATTAAAAGTCCATTTGAGATTCAATTCGCACTCAAATGCCTATATATATAAGCAAAGAAACTCTACGAATAAGGGGATGGAACATATTCTCTTACTTTTTCTCTAGTTACATTTTTTTTTTCTGTTTACACGATTAATTTAGATATCAAAATGTTTCTATGGACCGATTCCAACATAAGAGGTACACTCGACAAGAAACCAACTCAGGTCCATTAAAAGTATTTATAATTTTTCTTGATTTATACTATTTATATTTGGAGTGACTTTAAAAAGAAAATATTAAGTTGATGATGACATTTTTGGCATATATATTATTCTAAATTTGGGAAGAAAATGGTGGAAAATGGTGCCCCAACAGTTGATCCATTTGCTTGCTTGGCATGTATGAGTATGAGTAAGAGGGTCCATCTCTGCATCACAAGTTTCCAAAGTCCCATGGCAATGGAAAATGGCACTTTTGTCTTTACCAATTATATATATATACAATTATTACAGCTCCTTTTTAAACATTATTTTGTGGTCCAATAATTGAATGTGAACTAGTTAAATATTTATATTACTTTTCTGCTTGATTTTTTTGTTCATCACTTACCAAAGATAAAAAAAAATGATAAATGATAATAATAATAATATACTACAACGTACACGAGGGTCTCAAATCAAAACATAATAACATATGGAGTCAATACTTTATGTTCCCTAACTTAAAGTCACTCAATTTTTACCTAGTAAGTAATACTCCATTATTAAACCTTTCAAGGCTCATCCATTTTTCTACCCTTTTTCTTCCCCTTTGCTCCTTTTCTTTTCAAGCTTCCGCCACCATCACCGTTTCGCCTCATTTTGTTCAGGTTCTTTTAGAGGAGGAAGGAGAAAGCTTGTCTTCCTTCTTCCTCCCATTTATGTTTTAGTTTTTGTTTTTTTAGCTTCAGTTTTATCTTTTCTTCCTAGTTTGAAGTCTATATACTTTCTCGAATCTCTTTTCCGTCAGATCTACACCTGTTAGCTATACTTTTATCGTTTATTCTTTTTTCGGTCTTAGAAAGAGCGGAAAATGTTCATCTTGTCCGCAGATCTATAGATCTGCGTGGTTGCAAAAAAGGAAAGGACTCAGATCCGAATGTCCGGAAGATGCTAGATGATGAAGAATGGATTACAGCTGTTTTTCAATGGGATTCGACTTCCGAGAAGTATATGATTTCTATTTTGTTGTATTTGTACCCTTTGTGGGTTTTTTTATTGCTCTTTGTAGTCTTTTTCTTACTTTTTGTAGTCTTTTTCTTGCTCTTTGTAGTCTATTTTCTTCCCTTTGTGGATCTTATTCTGGCTATAGCCTATATGTGTGGGAAGTTTTATTGTGTTGTATTTGTACTTTATGATTCTATGGAATGAAATATGGCACTTTTATCAAAAAAAAAAAAAAAAAATACTTTATGTTCCCTGGTCCACCAGAAATATTCATCCTAAATTTTAAAGATATATCCATGATCCTTAAATTTGTATATTAAATTGAATTTGAAGATTAATAGATCCCTTTAAATACGTTTAAATGATCAATAAATTGTGATATTACCGATTCTATTTATGAATTTTGATGAAAATTGACATTTTGATACCTGAAATAAGATAGAAAAAAAATGAGAAAAAAACTATTGACAGACAATCCCACTTTAATACTAAATCAGCCTAATATTGAGCAATTTGGATGTAATTGCCATTATGTACCTTGATTATGAGAATCTCAAAGCTGTTTATAGGATATTTGTCCTTAGGGCCCGTTTTATGAATTGGCTTATTCGAAAAAAGCCTTGTTCTTTGGAAGATCTATCTCGTATCTGGTACTGCATGGTTCCACTCTGCAAGAATCCCGAATCATTCTCTTGAAGCTCATCCTCTTCATCATAAATGATCCGCTTGCCCCGAAATGACCTGGCCCAATAGGGAAATCCCAATTCATTGGGCCTGTTTGTTGTTTGTTGTTTGCTGTTTACTGTTACGGTTTGCTGTTTGTTGTTGCCGTTTGTTGTTGCTCTTGCTGTTTGCTGTTACGGTTTACTATTTGCTGTTAGAAAAAACTGCTTTTTCAAAAAGCAGAGATTCTCTGCTTTTGTAAAATGGTGCTTTTCAGGTGTGAAAGGCAAACAAATAGATCACTAACCAAACACCTAATGATGCTTTTCAAATTTAAAAGGCAAACAGGAGGTCACTAACCAAACACCTAAAACTCTCCCTTTCGAAATGAAAAGGCAAACAGAAGCATGAAAAGGAGCAGCCAAACGCACCCTTAATCTCCTTAGACGACAACTGAACACAAATTAGACAAGTCGTATTCTACTTGTGGTGGATTTTCTAAATTCCGGGCAAATCTCACTGAATGTAATTCGAGTAGGACTTGGAGTTCTTCTCATTAGTCCATGTGTCGGAGAAAGAAAGACATCTTATTTAATGAGACATGACAATTCTTGTTGAGAAAAGAAGAAAAAAGTTTGTCTTCCTTTCCTTTAACCGTTTCTGTTTTCCTAATTTTTTCGTTAATCTTTGCTTTTGTAACATTTTTTTGATTTAACAAGAACAAAAACGGTATAACTTATTTGTAAATTACTGAATTTACGTGGTTAGAAAAGAAAGGATTCAGATCCGAATGTTCACAATGGTTCAAAATGATGAAAATTGGACTACAATTATTTTGCTGTGAATTTAAAATTACATTAAATATGTGTTTCAATTTATGTTAATCGTTTTAATGGTTTTTTCTTTCTTTTTATAGTTTTTTATACTAATAAATCATATTAGACTTAGTTATAAATATATGAAATTTCATTGTGAATTTAAAATTTCATTCCTTACTATTTTCATGTTATTACTTTTAACATTCTTACTAAAAAATATATTAACATTCTCGTAAAAAAACAGCACGAGTGACTAATTTAAATTAAAGCAGTGGAGCATTTAAGTAAAGAAAGTAGGAGTAGTTAGTCAAAAAAACAATTAAAATTTTCAAAGTTGGGTGAGAAGAGAGGATCGTCATGACTAGTCAAAGCCAAGTAGGGTTCAACATTTGACATTTGAAAAATAAAAATAAATCTAAATCTAAATCATGCATGTGATGTGATGTGATAATCTTAATAGAAGATTCATAATATATAAAATAAAAACCCATAAATCTATGGCAAAAGTCAAACCGACAGCACCGAAGCCAAGCCAAGCCAAGCCTAATGAGGAATCGGGAAAACGTGAGCTCCATGTTCTGCTAATAGTGTTTCTGTTCGACTCTTGCACTATTTTATGTTTCTACATCTAAATCTAACTTTGGAGGAATTATAGGCCAAATTCAGTTACTCATATGCTTTTTTGATACGTGTTGTCCGGTTTTAATACATTAGGGGTTATTGACATGATTAATCTTTCAAAACCAGCGTAGCACAACAAGTTTGGATTTATATATTATTTTTTTTTTGATAGCAAGGAGGTAAAAACCTACATTATAGGTCCGTGTTATATGGAGAAAACACGTGCCACTAGCAACCAAAAATAAAATATCCTGGATGCCTGCACGAGGCTCAAGACACTCGTGAAGACTCAAAGACAATCGTTCTACGTAGTTTGCCATTCAATCTGCTGCCATATTCCCCTCACGAAGAACATGGATCATTCTAACCTCCCAATTTCTTTTATACAACTGCATACATTTCTCCACAAGCCAATAGAAACGATGCTGACTGGTTCCTTCATCTTTAATCATTCTGATACGATGTGGGAGTCGAGCTAAAAAATAACCCTTCGAAAACCTTTATCCCAAGCAATACTTAACCCAAAGAACAACCCCCGTTACTCTGCCAAAAATGCACTGCATATACCCAGATTAGCCGCAAAGCCTCACACCCAACCTCTAGAATCATTTCGCAAAATACCACCAGCCGCCGTTGGACCCAGGTTGCCCTTCCTCGCACCATCGATGTTCAATTTGATCCAACCCAACTCCGGCGGTCTCCATCCTACCACGACCTCCTTTATTGGCCTCGTATCAAACACATGCTCGTCCCTGGCTGTAGATCTAAACCCTTCCACCTGCATATGCAGAAATTTATTCGTCTCCGGACATTGATCGCCCGCTTGGTCGAATAATCTCCTACAGCGCCATTGCCAAAGCCACCAAATAATTGTCACAAAGATTTTTTGCCGATCCCCGTCCATCACTACCTCCATTAACATGCAGTTTCTCCAAATCCATTCCTCTAGGCTCCCGTTGAAGAACTCAGTGTGCTCAGAAACAGGAGTGTAGGCATGCCAAACCAAGCGAGCATGAGCACTATCCCGCAAAATATGTAAGGATGACTTTGATAATCCACACACCTAGCAGGTACCATCAATGCAAAGGTGTCTTCTCATCCTTTCCTCATTCGATAGAATACCCTTGCTTAAGCTGAGCCATACAAAAAACCATAACTTTTCCGGCACTGGCAGCGTCCAAACATTCCTCTAATCCATTGTCCCACCCATAATGTCGTTCCTGGTTTGAGTAAGTTGGCATGCCAACTTTATTGTAAATCTCCCAGAACCCGTCAACTTTATTGTAAATCTCCCAGAACCCGTCAACTTCCATCTCCATGAACTAACCGTGGCAATGGGATAGGAAGGGCGTGAAACAAGTTGGGGAAGAGAGACCATCCCTTGGGGACTAACATTAGGATGATAAACCCTAGTCCTGAAGATAAACTGAGAATAGGAATAGGTTGATCAGTGTATATATGTGCATGGTACTATATGTGATATTACTACTGAATGCTTAATGAGATTTCTGATATTATTATTGAAGGCATGGCTGGGAACTCTAAAGGGTAGCAGATGTGGATTTTGAATAGACCTCCTTTATAGGGGGTGTACTGGGGCCTTTAATACTCAATGTCCATCTTAACAGGTGAACATCCAGCGGACCTGCATGAATCAAACATTTGATAATAAGAAGTATGCAAAAGTAGGTTAATTGAGATACCTTCAAAGCTTATAAGCCACCTTGGTGTCTCATGAGCGAGTTGGCACAAGTCTAACCAAATTCGTCTCTACAAAACTTCAAGTGTAGCCATTTGCTGGTATGCTCTTTTGTCTGAATGTTTTTAAGATTAGGGCAAACCTCAAAGTAGAAACAACACTATGTCATTTTCCCTTTCACATGACACAAGATACATGATAGAGATTTGTTTTCGTGTCGTCTGATTATTTTTTGTGACAGTATATTAAAATTCTGTCATCTGAAAGCGTAAGTTTAAATCGGCTCAATTCAAATGTGGCCTTCCGATGCCACAACACTGTCATCTATAAAAAGCGCGCATTTAAGTCAAAATTTTCTTAATCATCAGATGACATTAGTTATAAATAACTGCCATTGTTTGCGGAAAACAAAAAAAGCGGCAATGAAATTTTCACTTACGCGGGCAACAGAAACTGATGCGAAATTTATCACGCTCAATAGGTTTGACTGAAATTTCAACTCATATATAAACCCCTCTCTCATTCCAAATCCGTAACTAGGTTTCGCGCAACTTGTCTTCATCTCTCTCACCCCTCTCTTTGGCTATCTCCGGCCGGTTGCTTTCTCACTGGGTCGAAACAAGGTAATGGTAAGCCATATTTACTTCGTTCCTGGATGTATTAGAGTTTCATTGTTCCTTACTATTCCTTTTCCTCATCTTATTTACTCATGTGTATGTTGATTTCGGCACCTGGAAACGATATGTATTATATCATTGAAAAGGTTAGATCTCTGGTCTTTATCTTTTTTAACCTAGGGCAATATATACTTCGTGATGCTATTATGGGTGATGATGTGACGTGTGAATAGCATACAAAGGGGTGTGATGTGCAAATAACGTACAAGGGAGATTTGGATGCTAAATAAACACTAGAGCTAGATAGAGTGGAGTACTAGAGAGGGATGGAGCCAACATTGAAGATCAGATTGATTACCAAATATATTTGTAATCAGTAATCATTCTGTTCTTCAAGTTTGGCTCTATACCTCTAGTAGTCCACACCATCCAGCTCAATGTTTGTTCAGCATCCACACCTCATTTGTTGTTATTCACACATCATGCCTCCCCCTTGCATGCTATTCACACGCATATCATCATGCCCCATTTGCTTGTTATTCACACATCATTATGCCCCCTACATGCTTTTGATTCCATCTCTTAGCAGTTGCTACATAACCTGTCGTGTTGCTGATGTATTGCTCAGAAATTCGCTCTCAGCTAGGAAATGGCCCCTCAATGAAGGGCTCTATCAGCATTCCATAAATATACCACAACAGCTAAAAAATGTATAAATAAATTAGACCCCAAACATGAATAGATAAATTAGACCCCAAACATAGGCAAATGCATAAATTTATAGCATCATCTTACCGTGGCAATAGGATAGGAAGGGCGATCAAGTAGCTGGGGCATGGATACATGCCCCAAAGGACCGATATTAGGATGATAAATTTTGGTCATGAATATGAGCTGAGAATAATAGTAATGTCATGAGTGTATATGCATATATATGAACTGATCACTCTGTGTTAATAAGTTCATGTTCTTACAACTGGAGGTGTGGAGGGGAAATCGACAGGGAAGTCCATATTGACTATGAATACACCATGCACGTCTTTTCGATCATGTTATACTTAAGCTCGTATTCTAAGAACTTCTTACTCCGATAATACACCGTATGCTCCACACCGGTGTCCCCTTCCAGGGCCAACATTGCCCCAATTGATCGCTCCTCGATCTCTACATATAGGAGAAGTGGTTTTCCAAGTTTAGGCGGTCTCAAAACTGGTGGATTAGATAAATAGTTCCGGACACTCTCCAATGCTTGCTGGCACTTATCATTCCAAACCGTGGGTTGATCATGGTGAGTCGTGCTATGAACCGACTGATATACTGAACCTGCCCCAGGAATCCTCTTACTTCTTTCTCATTCTTTGGTGCTGGCATTTCCTGTATGGCCTTCACTTTATCGGGATCCACCTCAATCCCCTTGTTACTGATTATGTAGCCTAAGATTTTCCCCGATGAAACACTAAAGAAGCACTTCTTCGGGTTCAATCTCAGCTTGAATTCTATAATTCGGGCCAAAAACTTCTCAAGTGCGGCGAAATTCCCCTCTCTCGTCTCCGATTTGACCATCATGTCGTCCATATAGACTTCCACCTCTTTGTGTATCATGTTGTGGAATAGTTCCGTAGCCATCCGTTGATAAGTTGCCCCAGCATTTTTCAAACCAAATGGCATTACTCTATAGCAGTACGTCCCCCACTCAGTTGTGAACGAGGTCTTTGCTTTGTGCTTCTCGGCCATCTGAACTTGCATGTAGCCCATGAAACCATCCACGTTTGTGTGTAAGACGCTGGATGCTGTACTGTCAATCAATACATCGATGTGAGGCAACGCAAACTCATCTTTGGGGCAAGCCTTGTTGAGATCTCTATAATCGACGCACATTCTCACTTTACCGTCTTTCTTCGCGATTGGCACTACGTTGGCGACCCACGGAGGGTAGTCGATTACTTCGATAAAACCTGCCTCTAACTGTTTCTTTACTTCTTCTCTGATCTTATCTGCCCATTCCGGCCTCATGCGTCGGAGTTTCTGTTTCACGGGTCTAGCATCGGGGTATGTTGGAATACGGTGAGTTACGATTGATTGATCGATTCCTGGCATATCTTCGTACGTCGAAGCAAACACTATTTCGTATTTTTTAATTATTCTCTCAAATTCTTTCCTCTCTTCAGTAGTTAATTCTTGAGCAATTTGTATAAGTTTAGGATTTTCATCCGTGCCAAGATTGAAAGTTGACATTTCTATTGTATTGATTTCAAATGTAGGCATGTTATATTAATGAGAATGCATGGAATGATCAGAATCAACATCAAGCAAGTAAGCAAAATCAGAATTCATTTCATTGATAGTATTGGTGAGTACATCATCAGATTCAAATAAAGCAGTAATACAATTGTCATCAACAGGGTTCTCGGGTTTCTCATAGGCCTTGGAGGTACCGGGCTCGTCCACCGCTCCCACAGTGGCTTCCATTGTGATAACCTGCTCCTCGGCATTTAGATCTAACATCATGATCACCTCGATGAAGCAGCTTGCCTCCCCTTTGCCCCAGCTGGTGACATCGTTGAAGATCTCAAAGCCTGGCAGAATCTTTCCTTCGGTGCTAGTCCACGACTCGGGGGTTCCAGAATAAACCTTCATGTGGCCCTCATTCACAAAATACTTCTTTAGACCCACTTTTCTCTCACTGTCTGTGTTGGACGGACCTCCCAGTTCATATCCCAAACCCCTCCGGGTTTTCAGACTCTTGAAGTCCGAAGATTCTGGCAACCCTTGATGGTGTGCTCCCAAGCCCATGCCGGGGATGAAACCCCCTTTCATCATCTTTACCACATCGGTGGTCATGTTGGACTCGTAGATCCCAGAAACCTGGAATCCGGAGAAAAGTTGAGGCTCAATTCCCAATGCAGCCACTGAACTCAGTTTCTCTGCTCGGATAGTCACTATCTCCTCCTCGTAGGGGAACTTGATCATTTGATGGAGCGTGGAGGGTACACCCCCAAACTTATGGAACCATGGACGTCCCAACAATACAGCAAAAGTTACCGGTATATCCAACACGGTGAATTCAGTTTCCTTCTCATGCGGCCCCACTTTCAGCTTAGCCTTAAAAACTCCCTCGATGTGGCGACGACTATCATCGTAGGCTCGAATTATAGTCTTCGAGGCCATCAAATCTCCCTTTTCTATCCCCAACTTGGATAGTAGCTTCAATGGACACACGTTAATGGCCGATCCATCATCAACCATCACACAGCTCGTCCTCTTCCCATTTATCTCAGCTCGGATGTATAAAGGCTTGTTGTGAGCCTTCCCTTCTTCCGGGAGATCTTCATCGGTGAAGGTGATTTCAGTTCTCTTCCGGGCCATGATTGCCCTACTAATGCCGCGGGCTCAGTATCGGTAGAAATGACCAAATTCTGCAACTCTTTCATCAAATTCTCACGGTGGTACTTAGAATGGCACAAGACTTCCCACACCGTAGACTTAGCTTGTGTTTTCTTCAATTGCTCAAGGACTTGATCATCCGGCTTGGGAGTCGATCCTTCTCCCACCTCAGTTTCAACCATCGGCGCCTTTCCCTCGGCCACTCGACCTGATCTTGTCATAACGGCAATCTCCGGCTCATCATCAGATTCATCCCAAATATTGATAGGAATTCTCTGATCGGTATCCTCCTCCTCCGAGGAACTTTCCCAAATGTCCACGACCATCAGATCCATTATGTGAGGGACGTTCGGATTCAAATAGAAGGGATCTGCCGATCCATATATAGCCCAACCAACCAATTCGTCATAATTTCTGAGAAATACTCTATTCATCCTTCTTGCCGCTATCGGAGTAGCGCCTCTCTGTATGCACATGAGCTGCACCTTATCACTCATCATTTCTTGACACTGCTCGTAGTGGTACCTCCACCTCCTAGCGTAATCCGCAAACGGTTCTTCGGGTAATTGCCTGATCCTATCCAGATCTTCTAGGGATCCCGTCCACGGAATGTACATTTCATATCTCGACACGAATGCATCCTGAAGAGGTATCCAATGACCCCTTTCTTCTTCTGACAGCCCTTGGTGCCACAACAAGGCTTCCCCTATGAGAGTTTCTGGGAAGTGTTTGTGTAACTCACTTTGAGGGAATCCGGCGTCATATATATGATTACGGAATAACTTCGCGTGCTCAGCGGGATCCCGATATCCACCATACTTGGGCATTGCTAACACCGCTTCAGGCGTCTCATAAGAGGGCGAGTCCGGTGTGTGGTTCGCAAGCATCCATACCGTATATTCTTTAATGAACCTCTTGGTCATCGCGGCCCAATCGCACTTGATACGCATCGGAAGAGACATATACCACATCAGCGGCTCCCCCATTAGTGAATTGCAAAACAGACTGGTGATCTCTTCTTCATTAAAACCCAAAGGCCCCATGGCCGACAAGTAGAAGTGAAGGTTCTCCATTGGATCCTTGTTGCCGTTATACTTACTGACAGCTGGCAACGGACGTTTAATAGGTCCAATTTGCAGCGTAAAACGCTCCGTGGTCCTATCCTTAGCTTTCTTATACTTCTCTAGGAATATATCGGACAACTGTTCCCAATCATGCTTGCAGGTGTCGGGCAATGAGTGGAACCACCTCAAAGGCTCACCTATCAATGAATGGTGGAACCACTAAGCAACCTCGTCCACCCCAAAGGATTCAACAAACATATCATGCATATACTCGCGCAAGTGCACATTGGGATTCTCCACTCCACTAAATAAACTCAACTCTGGCACGATAGTTCGAGACGATCCTTCCCCGGTCTCTTCGGCACTATCTTCATCATACGGTGCTCCGCCGTCTAGTCCTTCATCCATTGGTTCGTCTGCCTGCTCCTTGCCAAGAAAGGACACATATAAACCATTTCCCACATTACTCTTCTCATTGGAGTCCAACAACTCCTCTTCGTTTCCCCCGAAGGATTCCATAACCAAACTCTCTTCAGGCCCAAACCCGATCATGCTCACCCTATGGTTAGGCAACGGATTACACCTAGTGGAAGGGTTCGCTGATGAAGGATCAACTATCTTCTTCTCCTCAATCAAATCTTGGATCTCGTGTTTCAACCGCTCACAGTTCTCGATATTGTGCCCATAATTACTGTGGAACTCGCAGTATCCCCTAGTTTGTATCTGCGGGGTAGGCTGTACCTTGTTATAAGGAGTAAGAGCTTTCAACAATCCATTTTTCTGCAATCGTTCGAAAACTTTTGCGTAGGTCTGATCAAACTTGGCAAACTGCCTTTTCTCGATAGCGTTGAGTTCAATCATTTTCACCGTGACAGGTTCTGCACTTGCGCTTGGCCCTTCGGCACTATACCCAGACTTCACCCACTTAGTATAAGCTTTCTTCGGCTCACCGTCTCCCTCAACTGTCAACGCACAACTATACATCTTATTAAAATCAGAAAAGGCATATACCGCAGCTCATTCTTAATATACGGCAAAGTGTTGCCAATTACCATTCGGATCTGGTCCTGCTCAAGCGGCTTCTGTTTCATAACCGCCGCTTTGGCTCTCCACCTCCTTACAAAATCGGACAAGGACTCCACAGCTTGCTGCTTAGTGCTCTCTAGCTCTTTCAACGTAACCTCAAGCATAGTGTTGAAACTATACTGAGCGATAAATGACTTTGCCAACTCTTTCCAATCTCTCTTTGTTACCAACGGCAACGTATGAAACCACACGAGAGCGGCCCCCTCCAGATAAGTATTGAATAACCCAAGAACTTGTTCCTCAGTCAGGATCGTGTGTTTCATCACTGCGACATACTGGTTCATGTGAGCCGTGGGATCCCCAGTTCCATCAAACTTCTTCATGTTAGGGAGCCGAAACTTTAAAGGCAAAGCAGTTGCCAACAAACAATTCTTCAAATTATAAAAGTCCTGACTTCCGGAGCTTCCCCCATGCAGATCCTGCACCTCCTGAGTAATGTGCTGCTTCCATTCCTCCTCCTTAGCCTTCTCCTTCTCAAGCTGTTTCTGGATATAGTCCTGATAGTCATCCTCATTCCCGAAGTGGGGACCAGTGTTCACTTCATTCTCAGCACGCTTACTACCGCTCTTGTTATTCTTCAGGGCCAACTCAGCTAGCTGGGCCAGGATTGCGGCCAACTGATCGTTAATGTTGTTCACAGAATTCTCCAATTCGGCCACCTTTTCATTGGTCGCAGACATACTGACCGAAGACTGAGTATACTCGGACGAAGATGATTCAGAAGCCACAACTGCCGACTGCGATGGTTCGGAACTGATGTTCTGTAACTGGTCGAACTGTCTGACTAGCCGACTACTCTCACGGAACCACAACCGCTTAATGATGAAGTCTACGCGAACGGTATCCATTAGTATGTATGCATGATTTTATATGCATGACTCGTGGTGTGTGCGTTTATTTATTTACGGATATATAAGATAAGAAGAACAAACGTTAGTCTAATTACACGTATCACAACATTTCTCTTCCACCCTTATTCCTCCACACACTCGATGGTCCAAGTATCTTTCCTAGGATTTTGGTTTGGGGCTCACATTGCAGTCCAGGGGACGCGTGATGCCGTCAATTATTGTGGAAAAGTAAATCATCCATCAGGCAATACAATTCGTTCTAACGTATCGACGTTTAGTGACTAAGCTATCGACCAAATGGATTGTCCTTTCGAATAAATCATCTTTTGTTATTTCGCGAGACGCATCAGTTCGGGTTTTGACTCCCTTTTGAGCGTATCTCGGATTTAGACGTGGTACGAGTTATTCTTTCGGTTCAATCGTTCGTTATTGAGAATGACTCGTTCCTCCTTTATTCGCGTGGGTTCGTGTGTCGATTTTTGGATTACGATGGGATCTTTTGGATCTTATCGAGAGACGTAACCACATGTTTGTTTAGTGAGAATATCACTTTTGGATTTTATCTTAGGGAACGGACCCATTGCGTAACGTGTTTGATTTTAGCGTCAAGAATCCGTTTGCTCGTTTTGGCTATGTGAAAAAAGACGGCGAGTCTTATTCGAGCGCACGATAATCTTTCGGCTAATAACAACTTTTTATTTCTTCCAATTTACGGGATATAACATCCTAACCAAAATGGCTATATCTGTTGACTTGGTTCCAATGAATTACTCACGACATGCTCTTTTTCCCACACATCTGCTCTATACCGACGATGTTATTATACTGTGTAAGGCGTCAATTAGTAATGCGCGCATAATCAGTGAGATTTTCTCGAGATATGGGTCTATTTCAGGTCAGCTCGTGAATTGGCAGAAATCCGACATCTATTTTGGTACTAAAATCTCCTCTAGACGCAGTTCTGTTCTTGCCTGCACCATTGGCATTCATCAAGGAAAATTACCTTTCAGGTACCTGTGCGTCCCTCTCTTCTTTGGGATGCCGCGACAGCACCACCTCCGAGGCATCATGGACAAAATTTTGGCATGATTTGCAAAATGGAAAGGGCATTGTCTTTCGATGGCTGGTAGGGTAGCATTAGTCAACTCGGTGATCACCAATAGCTTTATCCATTCGTTTATCGTTTACAAATGTCCTGCTAATTTGCTCTCGCACATGTCATGCTACATACGGAATTTCATCTGAACCAGAGCAATTGACAATCGGAAGCTCATTACTGTCATCTGGAGCGCATGTTGTTGCCCAGTCAAGGAAGGCGGTTTGGGAATCAAAGATCTGCGCACACTAAATGCTGCTCTCCTTGGGAAAATGGCGTGGGGAATTTCTCAAGGTAGCTCAATATGCTTCTCACTCCTAAGATCCCGATTTATCTCCAGTGCAGGGATACATCGGGACTACATTGTCAATTCTTCGGTATGGGGCTCAACTCGCACTGTCTATAGGGTGTTACATGATCACTGCACTTGGTGGATCGGGCAACAATCTTTGCTCAGTTTCTAGAATGACAGGTGGATCACGCCTACTATCAGTGACCAAATAGGAATGACGGCTAGCCTTCGCAAGAAATTGACTGAGAAGGTTGAGGATTAGCTGTATATAGCTTGGGAAAATTTGCTGACTTTTCCCCAAGAAACCACCTTACGAATTAAGGAAATGCAACGAGGAGGTGATGTACAAGACCTTTGTGTTTGGGACCCCTCGGCTTATGGTATGTTCACTGTGAAATTATTTTACGCCTGGATGCGCCCAAGATCAGTTCCACTGCAGTGGTGTAGGTTCATTTGGAAGTCGATCATCTCGCCATCTCACTCAATGACGTGTTGGAGAGAGGTTCTTGGCGCTCTTCCGATGCATTATCGACTCAAAACGAGAGGTTGCATAATAGTATCACAATGTTGTTTATGCAAGGGAGAAATGGAATCTGCTAATCACTTGTTTATCAATTGTCCATTTTCTATACAGATTTGGTAGGGAATTAGAGCATTGTTTGGTCGGAGAGTTTGCACCGAATCCTCCGTGATGAATCTAATTGATGCAGTAGCGAAACAAACGTTCCTCACTCAGGTGCAGGCCCTATGGTGCTCGGCTATAGTTCATGGAATCTGGGTAATTTGGCTCACGCGGAACAGGGCCATTTTTGAAGAGAAAGTGCCTTGTATCTTGATAGCTTTACGTCGAATATGGAGTGCTATCAGAGAAACTGGACGGTTTGAAGTCGATAGTGTGTGGAACTCCCTGGTTGAGAAACAGTTATTACAAGGATTGGGGCTTCCTGCTTGGCTACACCGTGCACCTCGTAGCTGCTCTGTCTGCTGGAAACCTCCGCTAACGGGATGACTTAAAATCAACACAGACGCGTCTATTACTGGATTGTCGGGAGCAGCGGGATGCGGCGGTGTCTTCCGCTCTCACTCCGGGAGCTTCGTAGGTGTGTTTGCTTACCCGGTCGCACTTTCCTTCTCTTACATCGCAGAACTCTCTGCTGCTATACACGCAATTTGCTTGGCTTACGATAAGGGTTGGACCAAAATCTGGGTAGAGAGTGACTCTACCTACATCGTTCAAACAATTCGGAATCGAACTTTGCGAGTTCTGTGGTCTATTCGGCAGCAATGGCTCCGATGCCTGTAGCAGCTTCGTCATATGATAGTAGTGGTTTTATATGTTTACAGGGAAGGAAATCAGGTCGCGGACCTCCTAGCTAATTACGAGAGAACAATCACCAACTCTGTCTGGTGGGATAGCATTCCAGCTTTTTGTATTTCTGCTTTCTTTTGTAATTTAACGGGTCAGACCGTTTATAGGTTCTCCTAGCTTTTGTCACTGTTCTTTGTACTCTTTTTTCGTTTCTCTTTAATAATATCGGTTCCAGGTTCTTTGTTGCGGGTAGGGGTGCCAACCTAGTTAGGATGTCTGCCTAATACATCCCTAGCTAACCATGTTCTAATTAAAAATATATTTTTACCAACACTTTAAAAATAGTATTGTCATAAATAAAAGTAAGCAAATTTAATCGTATCTTTAGCGACACTTCGACGGCAACACATGTATTTAGTGTTGTAATAGACCATCTATGGTGTAGTGTATGTTAACCCAAAAATAATACGAAATGACACAAATATTTAAAATTGTTGTTATATTTTCTTGTGTTTTTATATGCATGTCATTTTATTAATAAACATTATAAAGTTATAATTATTACTTGCAAATATTATTCGAACCTTCTAAATGGTTATAAAAACACATTCCATGACCTCTAGGGGCGGAGACAGCCGGGAGCTCGGGGGGGCTCCAGCCCCCCGGTCTCCGGCACCACCCCTGAGGAATAGTGCTTCAATCCCGAGTAGCCCCCCAAGAAAACTAAATTACTACTTGTAATATATAGTTAGGGATGTAAACGGGACGGGGCGGGGATTGGAGTTCCCATTCCCGTTCCCCGACTAAACGGGGAATCCCCATACCCGCGGCCCGCCCCACGAAACAAACGGGGACAAAATTCATCCCCGTCCCCATCCCGCGGGGAATCCCCAACCCCGCGGGTATCCCCGTTTACCCATTTAAAGTTTAAAAGAATATATGGAAAAAGAAATAAATAAAAAGAATAGAAAAATAAACTTATATTGTAAATAACTTATGTTATTAACCTGATTTTTCTGAATTTTAAAGTGAAAAAGAGAATTAAAATGCTCAATATAGTTGAGAGAACTTAGTATATCTATGTTGTTAGTGATTTGGAAAAATGTTAACAAAGTTTTGTTTTCATGCTCAAAAAGAGATGTTGGATCTTTTACTATACTGATGTTTTTACATTTCGTTGACCAATAAATTTTATTTCCACATCCAGACCACAAAAATTTATCAGTTAATGAATGAAAATAAAACAGTATTATTAGGCAGAGTCGGAATTTTCCTTTTATGAAAATATACTAATTTGTATTTTTCATTTTTTATGTGTAAGAAACATCTTTAGTGAAATATACTAATATTTTTAGGAAACATTTATTTTTTAAAAACATGTACATTTTCTTACTTAATGTTAATATATTTTTTGGGTATGGTACGAGGTGGGTACAGGGATCCCCGTGGGGCAGGGATACGCTTTCCCATCCCCGTCCCGTCCCCGCTAACGGGGCACATATTAATCCCCGTCCCCGCCCCATAATAAAACGGGGCGGAGATTACCCGTCCCTGACGGGACGGGGCCACATCCCTATATATAGTGTAAATATGTAACACAAAATTAAGAGAGCAAGGCTGGTTAACTGGATAGTAAGACATTTTCACATTTCAAGGTGGTCCTGAGTTCCAACCTCCTCATGCTCATTTTTTCCTTGAAATCCCTTTTGTTTTTTTCATTTTGCCTGAATCACTAATTCTTTTTTTTATTTTGATTTTCCCTTATTCTTTTTTTCATTTTGCCTTAATCACTAATTTTTTTTATTTATTTATTTTGATTTTCTTTTAAATCTCAAGATGTGTTTTTATCCCATTATTATAGTTTTTTCCTTTAAATCTTAAATTTGAATATTAAATTTTATTATTTTTTCCATCATTATTCTTATCTAATTATAATTCTTTTCTTAAATTAAAATATCAATATTATTACCTAATTTAATTATCTTTTTATCATCATTATTAATTAATTTTAATTTTTTCCTTTAATCAAAATATCAATGTAAATATTTAATTGATAAATAATAATATACTTGTTTAGGGGTTTTAATTTTAGAAATTAGCGTTAAACTTATAAAAAAAATTGAATATGTCTAAACTTTTCACGTTAGGCACTTTTAAATTTTTAGTCAACACATTAAAATAAAACAGTTTTATCATGCTGGAGGCTAAAAAAATTTTGCGAGCCCTAACGGGCTGGATTCTAGAAAATGAGTCAACCCATAGACTGAAATTAGCCCCTCCAGATTTGAAATCCTAGCTACGCCACTGATGACCTCTAATATGATATTAGCGGACTTTTATGATGGTTAGTGTTAACATACTAATATAAAAATGACATGAATCATTTAAACATAATAGTATATCTTCTTATATTTTTTAAAGTTGTCACTAATATTCATTTTAAAAAAGTTATTATTAATATATATACATAATAAAATTACATTCAACTCGAAAACACAACACAAAATCGACACTAACCCGACAGATTAACACGATTGTAACACAATAGTTTTGGGGTTGGATTTGAGTTTACTCTTTTTAACACAAACCCGAAAATAAAATTATACAAACACGATAATTGTCGGGTATAGTAAAGGGGTATTTTAGGTGCTTAATATAAAAATAAAACTCAAAACTTGGTGTATAAACAAGTATATTGGTACAAACAACCATGATCTCCTAAAGAAAAACTTAATAAATCGTGTTTGAGAACTTGTCCAAGAAAAACTTCATTGGCCCTAAAACTTTTAAAATATGTTATATATATCCTCTCAATTTGTCTGAAATACCCGGATAGCCCCTCAACTTACTTAGAGAGAAATCTCTGAAAATAATGCTTTTGAAAAATAAAAAATCTAGTTCCATTTTTATAATGTAAAAGTAAAAGATTCGTGTTTTTAACAAAAGGAAAACCTCAAAATACTTGTTTGGAGAAAAAAAAAGATCACATATTTTTTTAACAAAACGTGAAAGTACAGAGTTCGTTCTGGACATTACGTAACCTCAGGCACCTTAAAAACTGATTTTGATATTTCTATAGTCTCGCGCGGATATTTTTCTCAAATAATAACCATAAAATTGTTACTATGATTGATATTCCTTTCTTTCACTAAACTTTTTTTCCAAATATAATTTTGGCTAAAATCCGAAGTTAAACCCTTAAACTTTTATAGTTTTTAGGATTGAGTCCCTTCTAATTATTTATTTTTTCTGAATTATAATTTTTAAACACATAGAGTCTGCCATTAACACAAAAAGCATATGCAGTAATGTCATTAACAAGAAAAAAAATATATGCATTAATGTCATTGCATATACAAATCATAAATCACAAATCATAAATGAAGAATCACTCTGGAGGATCTTGGATGACGGACACTATTACAACGACTAAAGCATTGAAGCTCAACCCCATCCTCTCTCAAAACTGTTCAGGTATTTCCAATACTCAATTCTTTATTATATCTGGTGATGACAACACCATGATATTTTTCATCCTCCTCACTCTTAGAGTCATATATGCTCCATTCTCCATCTTCCGAATAAGATGATGTCACAACAAAAGCTCCCACAAATGGGCAATTTGTTGTGAGATCATTAATAACTTCTTCATCTTTGAACTATTCTTTTGGGCGTAGATTATAGTTATCTACCTTGTATCTCTTCAAATTCTGAAAAAACAACATATGTAAGCATAGGTCAGGCTATTTTTGGACCATAAAACAAAGAAACTCACCTTGTGGCACTTGTCTAGTCTTCTTGGACCGGTGAAGGGACATTTTTTAGCAGTAGTGACACCAAGAACTCCTTTCATCCTTTCACCTCCAAACTTGATTCCATTTCCAAGAAAGGGAAACAAGTCGTGTCGTTGTCTGCATATGTTGATGGCGTGTTGTACGGACAAAGCGAGAATTCTTTTGGAAGACTTCCTCTTCAAATCTGCGATTCTGAGTCTGGCTTCCGTACCATTCACAGTTGCATGATACAAGCAAGTACCTTCTGCACAAAAGAAGAAGAAGAAAATAAATTAACCTCAAACCAAACAGAAACAGAAACAAAAGAAAAATACTAACCAGCTCCTTGGGTTTCTGGAAATGGAAGAATTACAAGTTCCTTAGCGACTCCGTCTGTATTCCAGTATTGATAACTCCATTCTCGGTTTCCTTTTCCCCATAAATGGAGATCTACGGACGAGTATTCGTTTGTGATATTGTTACTTCGGTTCATCACATACCGTTTGAAGTAAGCCATAGGAAAACTAAGAGAGAAAGAAGAAAGAAAAGACTTAATGTTAGATAATAGTAATCAAAAGGAATAATAAAAATGAAAAGCAAGCATGTATTAAAAAAAAGCGCAAGTTTATTTATCCATAGTTTTAGGTTATGATTTTATAAAAATGGAAGTGTTGATTGAAAGTAGATATCGTTTGTGCATGGCCTTACAGAAAAGAAAATGAAAGTTGTGAAGAAGTGTATATTTTGGGGTCTAAGGTAACAACTTATCTATCAATATTGTTATTAGGAGAATAGAATACTGAAAAGCAACAGGTTCTGATAGGAAAATATTAGGCTTAAAGGATCCTAAAAAGATAAGAAAGACACTTGTTTTTTACAAAGGAAGAGCCCCTAGAGGCATTAAGACTAATTGGGTCATGAATATTCTTCTTCCCATTTACCTAAGCCTAAGGTAACAACAACTTATCTATCAATTGTTCTTGTTGGTTTATGGTTTTGGGTTTCGGCTTTAGGGTTTTGGGTTTTGGGTTTTGGGGTTTTGAGTTTTGGGGTTTTAGGATTTAGGGTTTAGGGTTTCGAGTTTGAGGTGATATTTTAAGACTACATTTTCTTATAATAATTTTTCGGATGTTGATGTGGATGATATTTTTTTAGAAATGAAAGTGTCACAAATGATTTTGCCAACTGGGTTAATGTCAACATTTGAAATGCTTGAGTTTGCGAAAGCATCCAACTAGTATCCACATATTTCAATTGCTTTTCAAATTCTCTTAAATATGTCAATGACTGTTGCATCTCTTGAAAGAAGTTTTTCGAAGTTAAAATTATTGAAAAACTATTCGAGATCGTCAATGTCACAAGAAAGGTTGAATGGTCAAGCCATTTTATGTATTAAGAGAAATATCTTAGAACATATTGATGTATACACTATTATTAGTGATTTTGCTTCTAGAAATGCTCGTAGACATCATTTTTTTTTGTAAGAAACTAGGTACTTAAAGCAATATAAAATGTTTTCTAAAAAAGAAATATAAAATGTTTTTTTATATGAAATGTTTTTATTAGATAATTTGTTAAATGTAATAAAAAAATGTGTCATTTTAATTTCTTTTTTATACAATTGACTTTACTTATTTTTTACTTGCACTTATTTATGGCCATCGTTTGGTACTTCGCTCCTAGATCTCCAAAATCTCAAAATCGTCCATACGCGCTCGCAACGATGAAGAGGTTAGCCACTTGCTAAGTTTGTGGAAATGAAAGATATGTCGTTTGGTCCCTCCTTCCCTTTGACTAAATTCTCTCCCAGTCATTCCGTTATTTTATTTTATGTCGTTCTACATATTGAACCTTGCCTTTTTAATTCTTTGTGCTTTTTAAGTGTTGATTTTAATACTCCTACAAGAGCCATATGTTTATGAATCAAAATTCCAAATATCTTCTTTGAAAAGTTAGGGCTCTTAACCCATTTAGGGTTTTTTTACAAATCTTTTCAAGTTTTGCTTTGACTTTGGTGATTTAAGGTTAAAATCATGACTTTTCTTTCTCTCAAATCCTTTAATTAGTATCAGAAGCAATTGTTTCCTTATCCAAAATTTCTTCAAGAACAAATAGAAGTCATTGAAAAGTAAATTGAAGATTCTAGGCAAGAATTAAGAAATGGGTTTCAAATTTTGAGGCAAGATATGAGACCTTCATGAAAGATCTTTTTAGAGAAAGAAACTTTCATTAAAGAGAACCAAACAAATCTTTACAAAGAGAAGAATGCAACCAACTAGAAATACTATAAGAGAAAAACTCAACAATGATTGGAAAGAGATTGTCTAGCAATCAAGTGATTAACCCCATTAGATGTCTGAGGTATAAAAGAGACATAAACATCATTTCCATCACCGAGCAAGTCCTTACACTCTTGAATAATAACGCGAATTCAGAGAGATCAACTCGAGAAGAATCGAAACCATAAACAACTAACTTAGCATTGGTTTCAAAGAAAACGTTGCGCACCTCAAGCAATAAAATCCAGCCTATTGTCCTCCTAAACGCCACTATGAGTTGAGAGTGGAGTTTTACCATGCTTGGAGGAGAAGAATCGAAGAGGAGAAGGAGATGATTCTCCATCACCACACTAAGAAGGGATTGATTCTAGACACTCCTTTCAACCACATCCAAATCCTACAAGTCCAAGAGTCTTTATGCTAAAGAGACCTAATCCTAATCTTCTTAATTAGTTTAACAGTGAGGATGATACATTTGATTATGGTGAACAATATGGACATAATGAATAGAGGAGATAGGGGTAATTTTGAATATGTTAGGAGAAATCCTTATGGTGGAAATGAGTATGAGTAGAAGGACACCAAGATAGAGATAATGCTTTTAAACTGAAGGTAGATTTATCCACTTTTGGTGAAGACCTTTGTTAGAGATTAATATAAGATATATGATTGAGCCTTAACTATAAGTTCGAGTTTTTAGTTCAATCGGTTCCATGACATGGTATCAGAGCTTCTTGGACTAAACGGTCGAGGGTTCGACTCCCGACAACCTCATTAATTTGTAGAATTGAAAACACATGGCGGAATGAACATGGGTAGTTTGTGATTCCCCATAGCATAATTTACAAATATTTCGGTTTGCTTTTTGGAAAAACAGCATTATCCACTATCATATTTACTCCCTCACCATTGCATCACTTTGCCACTCTTCAATCCTTCTAACCATCCCATCAAGTGCTCTTCGTTTTATACAGTAAAACCATATTCTCAATAGATAAATTTCTTGTAATACACCTTATTCAAATCAATAATAATAAAAATAAATCAATTCTTTTAAGTTGAAGTCTGCAATTTTTGTGTGGACATTGCTTGAATCTTCTGTTTAATTGTTTGTTACAAACCAGAAAGTTAGAAATATCATTCAAGAGTCTGCTTCTCATTAATCAATATTGAGAATTAGCTTAATCGTAGCTAGAAGCCCTTATTAAAAAAAATACATAATAACCTTATTCTATAACAAAGAAAATGATGTTCTAATGGGGAACTAAAATGCTATCAACAATAATAAAAATAATTTCAGAGAATTTAAAGACATTATGATTATCTACCGTAAGAGGAGAAACCGCAATAGGATCACTCATTCGATAGCTATTCTCACAATCAATAACTTTGTTAGTTCCATCTCTAACATCATCAATCACATCTCCATATGATCTCTGTATTGCCGATCTAACTCCTTCTGCGAATCTCAAAATCGCAAACTCATAATCCAATTGACAAATGTCGACTCGAGTCTTTCCGACAGGATCAGTGATTGTCCCTGCAATACTAGGTATTCTGTCTGATCAAGTGTCAATGAAGTAGTAAGCATGGCTAATCCATTAAGATCAAATTCATAACTTCGGTTGTCTCTATCCATAGTAGATATGCAGAAATTGTAGTCTTGAGAGTTTGCTTGCATATATTTTCTACTAAATCTTTATCCCCTTTTGTTTCTAACACCAAACTAAACGTCAAAAGAAGGAGAATTAGTGAAATTAGGGGGTGATTAAGAGAACCCATTTCTGTTTCTGTTTTTTTTTTTCTCTTCTTTGTACGTATTTATATACTATTATATTTTTGAAGATTTTTTTTTTTTTTTTTTTTATGTGTATCCTAATAGATTTATATTAAGAGTCAATTAATGAAAAGATAATAAGGAAATAATATCAATGGTTAATGATGATTTAAATCCTACAATATGGATTTTTCAAAAAAAAAAAAAAAAAAAAAGCCTAGAATATGGAAAAAATTAATCAAGGAGAAATGGGGAGAAATCTTTGAAATCAATCGGTATATTACCTAATAAACCTAAATATTATCCATAATACAGTAAAACCTCTATATAGGAATACTCTATATAGGAATAACCTCTATTTTGTTATAAAAAAACTCGGTTCCAACTTGGGCTAGTTATAAATAGGAATAACCTCTCAAACGTTATTTGTTATACACTTTTCAAGTCCCACATTTAGAAACTATGCCTCTATATAGTAATAATTATATATTTATATGTATATATATATATATTAAGAATTCAAACTAAATTATAAAATATTAAAAAATGGTAAATTTCAAATATAACCTCTGTGGTTTCACTAATTTTCAAATAAAGGACTGTCGTTTACTTTTTGTCAGAACAAAGATTGAGGTTTCGCACTTTTAATCAAACAAGGACCTTTTGAATTAATGCTATTAAAACCATCTTTAACGACCTGAAAATAAAAAAAAAAATCAAGAATTAAAGTTGTTCAATATCATATTTTCTATGGAACTACATTTTCGATTTTCGAAAATCATCTTTTTTGGAACTCTCTCTCTAAACGTTAACTTTCTCTTTCTTTACCAAACATCATCTAAATCATCTCAAAATAAAAAAAAAATTGAAGAATTAAAGTTGCTTAGAATATTAGTAGTTCTTAAAATATGTCATTTTTGAAGTCGTCAATGGTGATTTTAATAGTATCAATCGAAAAAGTCCTTATTTTGCTAAAGTTGAAAACCTCAGTCCTTATTTTGAAAAAAAAAAGCAGATCACAGTCCTTTATCTGAAAATTAGTGAAACCACAGGGGTTTTATTTGAAATTTACCCTAAAAAAACTATTGAAATTATTTGGAAACACAAACTACAACTTGAAATTATAAATATTTAGTATTCTCATTGATGTTTACATTTTTCCCATAAAACTCTTCCAATTATCCTATATATTGAAAGAAATTCTAAATATTTTAATTTGTTCCATTAATGTCTATTGTTATACATTATATATAAATGCATGCCTATAATAAAAATTTTAAGTTGAAATTTTTTATTATACCAAATTCTATTTAGTAATAACCTCCCAATTGTTATACAAATAGCTGAGTCCCAAGTGTATTCCTATATAGAAGTTTTACTGTACATTTTTTTTGTTACAAGCCTTAATACATCTTTTATTCTATGTAATTGTAAAAAAAAAGTCAATTACTCCATATATTTTGAAAAAGTTCTATTAACTCTATGAATGTATTTAAAATGTAAAATTGACTCTTTAAAATGTATATATTAGCTTCCTAAACTTTCTTAAAGTGATCTATTGACCTCCTGAATTTATTAAAGTGTACACATTTCAACTTTTTCAAAATTTCTTCTTATTCTGTCACGTGGATTTTATGGTTATGACGTTATATATGATATTATTAAAGCAAGCACGATTAAAACTCTATTATGAATTCGTTTGGCATATAATATTTACTTGGTTTTACCCGGTTCTGAAGTTCATTCTAGAGTTAGTGACTAACGTGAAGGAATTACTGAGATGATTCCAAAATGAACTAAAAATTTCATAAGGGGACATTGCATCATAGATGATATTTGCCAATGAGGCTAATGCAAACAGTCTTTCGTTATGAAGTCTATTCCGTGGATCAAGCCATTGATCCCTAAAGTAAGTGAATATAGCTTTTATACCTTACCACAATCTTTTAATAATGGACAGGGTATGCTCCACTTCTGGAGTTCTTTCAGTACTAACCCACAAGTACAAGGGAATCACTAATACCACAACTACACTGGCATGAAAAATAAAGCTCAGTCCAGAGAAGTGTAAATTCGGAGCCACTTCAGAAAAAATTCATTGGTTATGTCATTAGCCAAAAAGGAAAGATTCGAAGGTAGAACATGCGGATCATCGTACTAGGAAGGTTTATACCTTGTTAACAGGAATTCACCATACACAGCACGGATCCTAGGGTATGAGGCGGACAAAAGGCTTAAAGCTCCCAACTTGCCACAATATAAAGAAGAAGAATCAGTATAAATGGGACATTAAATATCCCAAACCCAAAGGAGAGGAGCATGTACGCCAAGGCGAATTGCAGGTTCCGTAGAAGAAATGGCCACGACACAGAAGCTTGCTGGGTGCTGGAAAAGTAGAAGATAAATTTGTCTAGAATAACAAATAACAATACAACGACAAGCAAAAGATAGAGTCTAGAAAGAAATATTAATGTCATAGCAGATGGACCAGGGTATCAGCCGCTCGTGAAAAAAGAAGTCAAAATATCCGCCCAGGATAAAACATCCCTCAATCACCCTTTTTTGCAGAAACAGGTCCAGTAATTCATCCACATGCAGATGCATTGGTAGTAACAATGGCGATTGAAGGATGGGAGATGAAGCAAGTCATTATTGACACGTAAACTAAACATGGCGGAAGATGCAAATGTAGTTGCTCAGAAAAGATCGAACCATGGACCTAAAAATCAGTAATTTTACGTATTCTTATATGTGCATTAAACTGTTATAGTATCCTATATTTTATAATTTATTCTTTCTCGCCATATTTCTTATATTCATTTGCCTAGTTTTGTTCTATTTCTTTCCAAATTCTATAGAAGAAGAAATAGCAAAAGCTGAAGAAGGCGGATGTAATCAAAGAGGTGATATACGCCCAATGGCTTGCGAATGAAAAATCCCACAGACGGATCAGCTACCTCAAAAATAAGACAAAGTGATCCCCCATCAAGGGCGAGTTTTAACAAGGCTCTCAAAAAGACCGGTATCCATTGTAATAAAGGCAATAACATTGCCCCATTAAATAAACTAACCTTTGTTATCAAACGTGTTTATCCTTTTGTTTGCAGAGTTCACAGACAACATAAATGTCTCCATACATTGGGATCCCAGTGAAAGAAATCCATAAAGCTTATCATAAGCTTCTAAGGGACGGCTGGCCACCTACCCTAGTAATTCGGAGGAAATCTAAGGCGTCAAAGTCCCGCCAAAGGGCAGACAAAGTCCTCATCAAGAAGCGTCACATTTTTTACCAATGTGTCACATTGGTTACTCTATCGATTGAAATAAAGGCAAGTCATCCTTTGATTATTAATAAATTACTCTTATTATCAAGTTTTATGCAGCGTTTCTATACTAGAATACATAAATGTCTTCTAACCAAGAGGGAAGGCATAGATTCTCCATTTGTGTTCATCATTGTTTCTCTTGTAAAGAGATTTTATGCAAAGTCCCTCCGCAACAGGGCAGATTTATGTGCTCCATTATTTCTCCCGTAGTGAGATTTTATAAAGTCCCTCCGCAACAGGGCCGATTCTCCATTTGTGTTCTCCATTATTTCTCCCGTAGTGAGATTTTATAAATTCCCTCCGCAACAGGGCAGATTCTCCATTTGTGTTCATCATTGTTTCTCTTGTCAAGAGATTTTATGCAAGTCCCTCCATAGGGAAGATTCTCCATTTGTGTTCTCCATGTTTCTCCCGTAGTGAGATTTTATATAAAGTCCCTCCGCAACAGGGCAGATTCTCCATTTGTGATCATCATTGTTTCTCTTGTAAAGAGATTTTATGCAAATTCTCACTCCGCAACGGGGCAGATTCTCCATTTGTATTCTCTATTGTTTCTCCCGTGAGGAGATTTTTACAAAGTCCCTCCATATCAAGGCAGATTCTCTTCCCCGTTGTAGACACCGGGATCGAAGGACCGATGAAGAAAAACTATAAAAAGGGATTCAAATCAGTCGATTAAAATAAATGATGAGTCAATAAAAATAATAAATAAAAAACGTTGTTCAAAGGAACCGTGGAGACCGGTTTGATCGAATTCGGAAATCGAATTGAGATGACGGGCGAATCGGTTCCGCGAATGAAATCTTAAAACGTCTCGCCGAATTCGGGGTGTTTCATTATTAATGAAATCTCGGGTCGATAGGGGTTTTGTTGTAGAATTTGAACAATAAAAAAAATAGTTTTGTAAAAAGATCGATTTTATAAAAGCTAATTTTATAAAATCGGTTTTGACAAAAATCTTTTTTTGATTTCGGTTAATTTTAGGTATATTTTATTTATTTAAATATTTTTACTTTTATTTTTTTATTACAAATATAAACTCGGCCTCGTCGGGGGCCGCTTTTTTCGTCACAGGCCGTTGGACGGCCCGTGACGGGGTTGGGCCGCCCAGGCCCAGCCCAATTGCACTTGGCTTTGGCCAAGTGCAATTTCGCTGCACTTGGCCAAGGCCAAGTACTTTAATTTGTTTTTTTAAAAAAAAAAACAAATAAAAAATAAATAAAAAGATAATAAAAAATAAAATAATAATAATAATAGTCATAATAATAAAGCTAATGATGATTAGGAAATTTCCATGAAATTTCCTAAGCTCATCTAGCTTACCTTTGGCTCCAAGTTAGTTTGGAGCCAAAAATAAATTATGTTTGGGGTTCCATATGCCTATAAATAGGATGGAGTTCCAAGACAAAAAAGGAGGAGGAAGAAAAACCCGAACCCCTGGAGAAATTCGACGAGACCCGAATTCGTCCAAAAACACAAAAAACCGACTCAAAACACAATAAATCGACTTGATTTGGCATTCTCATTACCGATTGAGATGTAATAATCCGAGGAACTAGACCCATTTAATTCTTTGTTTATTTTGTTTATCATTCGAATTTATTTATTCCATTTTCGTTTTGCGTTTGAATAAGTATTTGGTTTTGGATTTGAAATAAAAACTTCGTTTTAAATCCCAATACGAACCGTGACCCGATTATGGGTAGTTCGGGATTTAAACGTCGTAGATCCGCGTATATATGTTTTAAATTAATAAAACTTCGTTTTTGGACCTTCCGTTACAAATTTGACCCGATTTGGATAGTTTGGGGGTTAAACAACAGTATATAGTAGATCTGGTATTTTTTATTAAATCTGAAATTAAGAGGGACTGATTTGAATCTTTTCTGTTTTTTTGGTCTCCATTTGGCGACGGAAAATTTCGTTTTCACATCGAAAATTTCCGTCGCTAAGCTTCTGGAACTTTGAAATTCTATTTCGAATGATCTGTCGTTTTGTTGGTTGGAACATCAGCTTTTACCCATGTGTATTTGTCTATTCCAGTAGCTTCTTTTTTGAAATATTAATCCATATATGTACATAGGTATTTGCTTAAATGGTTTTAACTTGAGTATTAGTTTATTAATTTTTATGTATTAAGCTTTACACTATACTTTATATATAGATATGTATTTGGGGTAGTGTAGAGTAGGTTCTTTATCTTTGATATATTATATATAATATTATTTTTCACTTTTAATTTATTTTGGCAATATATAACTAATAATTATCTATTATGTATCTATTTATTTTATATTAGGATATTATTTATACTAATTTAGCTTTGTCAAATTATATATATATATATATATATATATATATATATATATATATATATATATATTCTTTAAGTTAATTTAAGTCATACTAGCTATTATTTTGGGGGGATTATTTACTTGGATCTTTTGGGGTAACCAATTAATAAATACTTTTGGGTTCATTAAATACTATTTGGGTGTTAATATTTAGATGTGTATTTGGAGAGGGTTATTTCTTATATATTTATCATAATAGTTATTTTGGGGTTAAAAGCTATTTTCTTATTCTTTATGAACCTTGGTCATTGTTTTTACTTGTTTTCAATTAAAGTATTGTTTTCATTACTATTTTTACTTATTAACTATCATAGCATAAGTATCTTTATTTACCTCATTTTTAATCTATAGGTATAAATACCATTTTTACCAAAATGTATATATATATATATATATATATATATATATATTTCAAATGTATCATGGTGGGGGATTTTTTGAATTTAATTTGTTCATTGTTGTAATTATGTCCAAGTAAGGATTAAAGTGAAAAAGGGGAAAATAAACCACAAAAAGAGATTTCAATTTGCTTATTTAAAACTAAAGGTTTCTAGAGGTTCTAAATATAAATAAAGGTTTTTAGTTCTTTATCATTTTCAAACGACTTCCTAAAATATCACGTTTTGAAACCTTAATCCGTTCCAATGACGGATTAAGCGATCCTTGTAATTAAAATCATTTTTCTTGTAAATAATAGAGTTTTGAATCGTTTTTCTATCTAAACGGTTTTGTACAAAAATAAATGGACTTGTATGCTTAATCACGTTTTTGGTTAAAACTTCTTATTTCACGTTTTCAAACGCTCGAATCGTTCCAACGGCGATTCGAGTGAAAAGCATGTAAATTAACGGGGTTTTGAAACGTATCTAAATCGTTCCAACGACGATTAAGGTACGAACCATATAAATAAACCTTCTTTCGGGGAGTGAGATTAGTTTAGATTGAATGTATAGCTTAAAACATAATTCACGTTGTAAATAAACCAATTCTTCCTTCTATCTCCTTCCTCCTTCTACATACTCTAAATTCATGTAAATGGGTGATTCTTTACTAATATGGCTTTCAATAATATATGCTCAAAACGGTTTCCAAAACGAGAAAGAAAAGATTTCAAATGAATTTTAAACTTAAAGAAATATGCGATTAGTCCGTTAGCGCCTAACATGCTAAGTAGGAGGCCGGTGGTTCATAACCGGGCGATGTCGGGGTGCCTGGTAGCCTTTTTCCGGAAAGGAGCTAGCATTCTCGGCTCGTAACTAAGTTTCCCGAACCCTCACCGGTCTCCCGCAAGGGATCGGTGTTCATTTCCCATTCGTGGGTGGCGACTCTTCCATACTCTGAGCTCCGGCCCTGCCAAGCAGCTTGATTCCGCGATTAGTTGCTTTCGGTGCCAATCACAGCATATGTCGTCAACGGTGTCCACCCCCCGGTCCGCCCG
Organism: Euphorbia lathyris; assembly: GCF_963576675.1. Classification (NCBI taxonomy): domain Eukaryota; kingdom Viridiplantae; phylum Streptophyta; class Magnoliopsida; order Malpighiales; family Euphorbiaceae; genus Euphorbia; species Euphorbia lathyris. Next base: position 37,616,173 of record NC_088913.1, on the reverse strand, counting down.
GGCGAGGCCGCGGCACCTACAAGTGGCGACTCCACTGGGGAAGCGAGAAATTTGATTCCGAAAGGCGTGTATTAAGCCCATAACGGGGACGGATCGTATTATTTCTTTTCGTATGCATTCATAAGCATTATTGCAAACCTTTTGGATAATTTCCGCGAAACCTCTATTGAGAGTCCATTCGTCGCTCGAAAGAGGCTAGTGTAAGTTCCCCCTTGCAGTAAGGCGCCAAAGGGTCCCCATCCATTCGTTAGGGGCGAATTTGTGCGGTCCTGTGAGGTCCCGCGATCAGCCGTGTCAGCATATAGTAGCCTTAGAAGTTGCCATAGGATTACCCGTTACTATTTTTTGGTGTGATGAATGAATCAATTCGTGTTTTCAAATTGCCATGATACGTGTCTAATCCTAAAATATGTAAAGAAAATGAAACGATACGTTAATATATACTCTTAAACCGATGTATAAACTACCCCAAAACATCGAAACGGTTCAAACTAAAGACGGCTTAGTCACCTCGTATGAATAAACTTGTGCGACCCGTCTGGTCCCTTTCCGTGTCCCGAAGAAGGCAGATGTTCAGGAAATACGTTGTGACGTAAGCACGTATTAGTACAAGTCGGTTTGGTATTAATGATAGTTACATCTCGATTTAAAAGACTATATTAACGATAGCCGTTATTCACATTCTTTAAATACGTTGGGATAAAGCGAGATTATGACAAAACGAAAACAAAGAACATTTCTGTTTTGAACGACCCTGTCGTAACGTAAAGAGTTTCGTAAACGTGGCCCGTCCCTTCCGAATAAAAAACGAGCTCTTATGTTACACCTTGCGTTGTTCTAAGGAGAAATGGACGTATCCATCAAAGTGACTAAGAAAATAAAAGAAAAATAAAAATAAAAATGACCAAAATCATTCCATATCTACGATATATGTCAATCCCGAGAGTAGTTAAAGAAAATGAACCAATGTCGTTAAATACGTGCCTCGAACTGGTATATACGCCGTTTAAAATCACGAAGCCGAATTAAGCTAAGAAACCGAATGATTGCACCATATGGACGAGACTGTCGGTTTGACTAATGGCTCGATCATTTTGACCGTTACCAAAACTACAAGAAATATGGCCCGATCTGTGCGTTTGCTTAGTTCGTGCCTAAATGAAAAGAACGGTAATATCCCTGCTTCGAATAAGCATGCGATTAAACGAAATGTTGATTTTCTATAACCACACTAAGATGATATATCCCGTAAATTGGAAGAAATAAAGAGTTGTTACTAGCTAAAAATTATCGTGCGCTCGAATAAGACTCACCGTCTTTTCACATAGACAAAACGAGCAAGCGGATTTTTGACGCTAGAAACAAACACGTTACGCGATGATTCCGTTCCCTATAATAAAATCCAAAAGTGATATCGTCACTAAATAAACACGTGGTGACGTCTCTCGATAGATCTAAAAGATTCCGTTGTAATCCAAAATTGAGACACGAACCCACACGAATAAAAGGGAACGAGTCATTGTCAATAATGAACGATTGAACCAAAAGAATAACTCGTACCGCGTCTAAATCCGAGACACGCCGAAAGGGATTCAAAACCCAAACTAATGCGTCTCGCGAAATAACAAAAGACGAGTTATTCAAAAGGACAATCCAACATGGTCGACATCTTAGTCACTGAACGTTGATACGTTAAAACGAATTGTATTGTTTGATGAATGATTTATTTTTCCGCAATAATCGACGGCATCACGCGTCCTCTGGACCGCAATATGAGCCCTAAACCAAAATCCTAGGAAAGAGACTTAGACCATCGAATGTGTGGAGGAATAAGGGTGGAAGAGAGATATTGTGATACGTGTAATTAGACTAATGTTTGTTTTTCTTATCTTATATATCCGTAAATGATAAACGCACACACCACGAATCATGCATATAAAATCATGCATACATACTAATGGGTATCGCTCGTGCATACGTCATCATTAAGAGGTTATGGTTCCGTGAGAGTAGTCGGCTAGTCAGACAATTCGACCAGTTACAGATTGTCAGTTTCGAACCATCGCAGTCGGCAGTTGTGGCTTCTGAATCATCTTCGTCCGAGTCCGCTCAATCTTCGATCAGTATGTCCGCGACTAATGAAAAAGTGGCTGAATTGGAGAATTCTGTGAACAAAATTAACTGTCAACTAGCGGCAATGTCGGTCCAGCTGGCTGAGCTTACAATGAAGGGTAACAAAAGTGGTAGTAAACCAGCTGGGAACATTATGAACATCGGTTCCCATTTTGGAGGTGACTATCAGGATTGCATAACCAGTAGTTTGGGAAAGGGAAAGCAAATGGAGAGGAATGGAAGCCACCCATCACACAGGAAGTGTAAGACCCGCATGGAGTTCGGACTCCCTGACATGAAGAAGTTTGATGGAACTGGGGATCCTATCGCCCATGTGAACCAATACGTGGCGGTAATGAAGCACACAATTCTGACTGAGGAACAAATTCTAAGGATGTTCAATGTTTATCTGGAAGGATCTGCCCTCGTATGGTTTCAGGTATTGCCGCTGGGAACAAAGAGAGATTGGAAAGAACTGGCGAAGGCATTCATCACCCAATATAGCTTCAATGCTATGTTTGAGGTTACTTCGAAGGAGCTAGAGAACACCAAGCAGCAGGCTGGGGAGTTTTTGTCCGACTTTATGAGTAGATGAAGAGCTAAGGCGGCCGTTATGAAACAGAAGCCGTCGGAGCAGGATCAGATCCAGGTGGTAATCGGCAATACTTTCCCGTATGTTTAGAATGAGATGTGGTGTATGCCTTTCACCGATTTTAATCAGATGTATAGCTACGCTTTGACAGTTGAGGGGGATGGAGAGCCGAAAAGAGCTTATACTAAATGGACGAAGTCGGGGTATAGTGTCGGAGGGCCAAGTACTAATATAGAACCTATCGCGGTAAAGGTGCTTGAACTCAATGCTATCAAGAAAAGGCAGTTCACCCAGTTTGATCAGACTTATGCAAAAGTTTTCGAACGATTACAGAAAAAGGAGTTGCTGAAAGCTCTTACTCCCAAGAACAAGACAAGACTCACACCACGGATGATAACCAAGGGGTATTGCGAGTTCTATAGTAACTACGGGCACACCATTGAAAATTGTGAGAGGCTAAAGCATGAGATTCAGGATTTGATTGAGGAGAAGAAGATAGTTGATCCATCGTCAACGAACCCTTCCAATAGGCTTAATCCCTTGCCTAACTATAGGGTAAGTATGATTGGACCTGGGCTAGAAGGAAACTTGATAGTAGAACCCTTCGGGGAGGATGAAGAGGAGCTGTTGGACTCCGATGAAAAGATAAATATGGGAAGTGGATTGCATGTATCCGTCTTAGGAGAAGGACTAACAGAGGAAGTGATAAATGATGAAGGAAAATCTGAAGAAGTGTCATCTCAGAGGGTCAGGCCTGTGTTAAGTTTATTCAGTGGAGCAGAAGATCCCGAAGCCCATTTGTTCGGGCATGTGTTCGCTATGTTTAGAGAGCCATATGAGGTGGAAGATGTTGCTCCATGGTTCTATCTATCGCGTGGGTGAACCTTTGAGGTGGTTTCAGTTGCTACCTGAATCGACTAAGCATGATTGGTCACTCATGTCAAGCTTGTTTTTGATGAAGTATAGAAAAGCCAAAGCACATGTGGTGAAACATAGCGCGATGCAAATTGGGCTTATCAAATGCCCGTTGCCAACTGTCAGCAAGTATAATGAAGGCAAGGACCCCATGGAGCACTTGCATTTTTACATGTCCGCTATGGGTCCTCGGGGCTTCAAAGAGGACGAAATCACGAGTTTGTTTTGCAACTCGTTGGCAGGAGAATCACTGGTGTGATATATGTCTCTTCCAATGAACGTTAAGGTGAATTGGGATGAAATGACTAAAAGATTCATCAAGAAATACACTGCATGGGGACATCCGGAAGAAATGCCTGAGTCACCCGATGAGGAGACACCGGAGGTGGTGGTAACCATGGCTAAGTACAAGGGAGATGAGAACCCCATCGATCACATAAACCATTTCCGTGCCTACATGTATGACACGGGGCTCTATCGAAGTGAGTTGATTCAGGATTTTCCAAAGACACTCATAGAGGAAGCTTTGATATGGCACCGAATGCTCTCGGCAAAGACAAAAGGGGACTGGGGATCCCTCATGGAGGCCTTTGTGCGGAGATATGAGACATACATTCCGTGGACAAGGTCGTTGGAGGATTTAGAAAGGATCAAGAAGTTTCCCGAGGAAGCATTCGTGGATTACGCTAGAAGATGGAGGTTCAAGTATGCCTCATGTTAGGCCACTTTGAGCGATCAAGAGCAACTTATGTGCATCCGAAAGGGGGCTATTCCACTTGTGGCAAAGAGGTTGAGCATGGTGTTCTTAAAGGATTATGACGAACTGATAGGCTGGGCTCGGTATGGATCGTCGGACCCTTCCTAAGTAAATTCGAACGTCCCTCATATGATGGATCTGATGGTCGTGGATATTTGGGGAAGTTCCTTGGATGAGGAAGGTATCAATCAGAGAGCTCCAATCAATATCCGGGATGAGTCCGATGATGAGCCGAAAATTGCTATCATGACGAGATCTTCAACGATGTCACCAACTGGGGAAAAGGAGAAGCAAGTTGCTTCATAGAGGAAATCATTATGCTTGACCTAAATGCTGAGGAGCAAGTTATCACTGCATAGGCAATCGTGGGAGCGGTGGATGAATCAAGCACCTCCAAGGCCCATGAGAACCCCGAGAACCCCGATGATTACAACTATTACTGCTTTGTTTGAATCCGATGATGTACTCGCCAAAACTATCAATGAAATGAACTCTGATTTTGCTTACTTGCTTGATGTTGATTCTGATCATTTCATGCATTCTCATTCATATAACATGCCTACATTTGAAATCAATGAAAAATAGAAATGTCAACTTTCAATCTTGGCACGGATGAAAATCCTAAACTTATACAAATTGCTCAAGAATTAACTATTGAAGAGAGGAAAGAATTTGAGAGAATAATTAAAAAATACGAAATAGTGTTTGCTTGGACGTACGAAGACATGCCAGGAATTGATAAATCCATCGTAGCTCACCGCATTCCAACATACCCGATGCTAAACCCGTAAAGCAAAAGCTCCGACGCATGAGGCCAGAATGGGCGGATAAGATCAGAGAGCAGGTGAAGAAACAGTTAGAGGCATGTTTTATCAAAGTAATCGACTATCCTCCTTGGGTGGCAAATGTAGTGCCAATCGCAAAGAAAGACGGTAAAGTGAGAATGTGCGTCGATTATAGAGATCTCAACAAGGCTTGCCCCAAAGATGAATTCGCGTTGCCTCACATCGATGTATTGATTGACAGTTCGGCATCCAGCGTCTTGCACACCAATGTGGGTGGTTTCATGGGCTACATGCAGGTTCAGATGGCCGAGAAGCATGAAGCGAAAACCTCGTTCACTACTGAGTGGGGGACGTACTGTTATAGAGTTATGCCGTTTGGTTTGAAAAACAATGGGGCAACTTATCAGCAAATGGCTATGGCACTGTTCCATGATATGATATACAAGGAAGTGGAGGTTTATGTGGATGACATGATGGTCAAGTCGGATACAAGAGAAGGGCATTTCGTGACACTTGAGAAATTTCTGGCCCGAATCGCAGAATTCATGCTAAGGTTGAACCCAAAGAAGTGCTTCTTTAGCGTTTCGTTAGGGAAAATCTTAGGCTACATAATCAGTGACAAGGGGATTGAGGTGGATCCCAATAAAGTGAAAGCCATACAGGAAATGCCAGCACCGAAGAATGAGAAAGAAGTAAGAGGATTCCTGGGGCAGGTTCAGTTTATCAGTCGATTCATAGCACGACTCACCACAATCTGCGAACCAATCTTTAAGCTACTACGGAAAGATCAACCCACGGTTTGGAACGATAAGTGCCAGCAAGCGTTGGAAAGCGTCCAGACCTATTTGACTAATCCACCGGTTTTTGAGGTCGCCTAAACTCGGAAAACCACTTCTCCTCTATGTAGCGATCGAGGAGCGATCCATCAGAGCAATGTTGGCCCAAGAAGGGGACACTGGTGTGGAGCATGCAGTGTATTATCTGAGTAAAAAGTTCCTGTAATACGAGCTTAAATACAACATGATCGAAAAGACGTGCGTGGCAGTAGTATGGCTAACGAAGAAGCTGCGGCACTATTTTCAGTCTTATAAAGTGATCATTATTTCCTGGATGGACCCTGTGAAGTATCTGTATCGAACTCCGTCCTTAACCGGAAAGCTGGCCCGATGGTTGTTGCTTTTATCAGAATTTGACATCGAATATGTGATAAAGAAGGTTATCAAGGGAAGAGCTGTAGCAGAATTTCTGGCCAATCAACCCCTAAGTGCGAAAGAAGAAGAAATAAACTATGACTTCCCTGATGAACATCTGAATGCGATAGAAGTTATAACGTGGAAAATGTTCTTTGATGGAGCGGTTAACTCGAATGGAGCCAGGGTAGGAGGGTTACTCATCTCACCGGAAGGGGAAAGGATCCCAATGGCAAAGAAGTTGTCGTTCCCCTTCACTAATAATATGGCCAAGTATGAAGCATGCATCTACGGATTAGAATCGTTAGCAGCGCTCAGAGCATCGTATGTTGAAATCTGGGGCGACTCAAAGCTGATTATCGAACAAGCACAGGGAAATTAGGAAGTAAGGGAAGAAAGGTTGCGCCCGTACCTAGACCAGCTAGGGGGGTTGGCATAGAGGTTCAGCGAGTGCCGCTTTTATCATATTCCTCGAGCGCAGAACCAAACGGCAGATGCTTTGGCCACTTTGGTGTCGGTATGGGATAATCCTCGGAACCTTGCCTCAAAGCCTCTGATGTTGAGGAGGTCCCACAAACCATGCTATGAAGATGTAATGTTGTTTGGAGTGGATGAAAAGCCTTAGTATTTTGACATCGTGAACTTCATGAAAAGTGGAACTTATTCGGCAGAATCAGAACTTAGGGATCAGGCCGTGATCAGAAGGTTAGCCCAGCAGTTCGTCATCCATAATGACTTGCTCTATAAAAGGCATACCGATGGATTACAATTGAGATGTTTAGACAAGGGAGAAGCCTGGGAAGCGATGGAGTCAGTGCACTCGTGAATTTATGGAGCCCATATGGGAGGAGCAGTGTTAGCAAAGAAAATCGTAAGGCAAGGCTTCTATTGGCTCACCATGGAAAGAGATTGCAACGAATATGCGAAGAAATGCCATGGTTGTCAAATCCACGGGGATTATAATCACTTGCCAACTATGGAACTACACGTGTTGGCACCCGTTTGGCTGTTTGCAGCTTGGGGCATCGATGTCATCGGCGAGGTGAGGCTTAATGCATCTAATGGACACAATTTCATCGCAGTTGCCATTGATTACTGCACCAAGTGGGTAGAGGCAGAATCGTTTAGTAAGTTGGGATCAAAGCAGATGAGGAAGTTTATTGAAAAGCATCTAATCACCAGGTTCGGGGTGCCTCATCACATGATCACGGACAATGGGGTCCAGTTTCAAGGAGAAGTAAAAAGTCTTTTCCAGGAGTACGGTATCGAGCATCATAGATCTTCTCCATACCGCCCACAAGCTAACGGGGCAGTAGAAGCGGCAAATAAAAACCTCAAGAGGATTCTCGTAAAGACCGTGGAGTCACATTGGAATCGGCACGAGCAGCTTCCACTTGCTTTGTGGGCCTATCGCACGACTGTTAGAATATCTACTGGGGCAACGCCATTCTCCTTAGTATATGGGGCAGAAGCAGTTCTGCTGATTAAGATTGAGAAGCGATCGCTGAGAATCGCGGTAGAAGCAGAGATTCCTGAAGCAGAATGGGTGAAGAAACGGTATGAACAGTTGGCATTGGTCGGCGAGAAGAGGATGGAGGCCCTTTACCACGTTCATCTATATCAGAAGGGGATGGCCCGGGCCTTCAACAAGAAGGTTAAGGCTAGTCCTATTAGGGAAGGGGACATGGTGCTGAAGCAGATTCGAATGACGCGCACTGACCCTAGGGGCAAGTTTAGGCCAAACTGGGAAGGACCGTTTCTCGTGAAGAAGATGCTAAGCAAAGAGGCAGTGAAACTAACCACGATGGATGGCATGGAGTTCTCCGAACCTACCTACCTGGATAGGCTTAAGAAATACTTTTCGTAAAAAAAAAAGAGAAATAAAAATTCCCGATAGGTTGAAAACCCGCAAAGGGCGATCTATGCAACAATAAGGGACATCCCAATGAGTGAAAACCCAAGAGGGCGCTCATTTGAAAATTCTGGGATAATAAAAGGAGAGTTGAAAAATCGCTGGGATCTGAAAACCGAAAAAAGGCAGGTCCTGGTAACAGTAGTTATATCTTGAGCAATTACAAAAATAATGTATAATTGGCTAAGTATTTCTGTTGTTTGTAAATAAATAAAGGCATGAATATATTTGAAGAGAATGATTGGAATAGTTATAATCGATTGAATGCATTGTATTATAAATCATGAGTTATACATTCCCTTTCTCTAACTACGAGATAAAAAGCCTACACCGATATCCACTCCTTTCCATATATACAAGTTATACATCGGGATGATACAAGGCAAAACAATGACAGTCATATCAATGCGGAGGAAATCTGAGATCCCAAAAGTGCCCTAATGGATCAAAATCTCTGAAGTAAGTAACCCGCTCCTCAGCTAAGGCCTCCTAGGCAACTCGACGGGCATCCATAGCCGCCCTCCATCCCTCATCCGAAACTCGGCAGCTCTCCACCGCAATCCGCAAACTCTCCTTAGCAGCTCACCGAGCCTCTATATCCACACGGCTCCTCTCCTCGGCTGCTCGGCCTCGCTCCTCCCAGCTAGAGCGTTCATCCTCCATATCCCGATAACAACGTCCGATCTGAGCATCATCATCCCACAGTGAATCCTCTCGCCCAACCACCATGCTCTCCTGTACTCTCCGGTCAATAGAAGGGAGGTCTCCCTGTAAAGAAAAATAGGAGGGAAGCAATGTAAAAAAAGAGAGAGAGAGAGAAAAAAAATATATATACATTCATTCATAATCATGTGCATACATATCACTACACTAGGTTATACAATAAAAATACTCACCAGGTGATGGGCGTAACTCAAGTCGAACAGCACGCGAAAATACTCGGATAGCTCCACGAAATCCGTGCGGTCTACGACATTATCAATGGGCACAGGTCCCGCTACGGACTGCGGTCTATGGCATCATCAATGGGCACAGGCCCCGCTATGGATTGCGGTCTACGACATCATCAATGGGCACATGCCCCACTACAGACTGCGGTCTACAACATCATCAATGGGCACAAGCCCCGCTACGAACTCCGGTCTACGGCATCATCGACTCCGGTCAAACTGAGACGATCCTGGTTAAAAGAAGTGACTGCGGTCGAAAACTCTAGGACGAGGTCCCAAGTCCAAACTCTTGGACGAGTGATAAAGCCCAAATATCAAAGTGACTGCGGTCAAAAACTCTCGGACGAATGATGAAGCCCAACTATCATCAACAAACAACGCTTGTGATCAATGTATAGATTAGGGTCGGATGTTCGATTTGGAGATCTGCAATACCAGAAAACGCCTGCGATCGATGTAGAGGTTAGGGTGGAACGGTTGATTTGGAGATATGCAAAACGAAAGGACGCTTGCGATCGATGTATAGATTAGGGTCGGATGTTCGATTTGGGGATCTGTAATACAAGAAAACGCCTACGATCGATGTAAAGATTAGGGTCGAACGACTAATTTCGAGATATGCAAAATGAAGAGTACATGCGGTCGAGATAAAGACTAGGGTCGCTAGAAAGAGCTACATACCTGCGGTCGATGTAAAGACTAGGGTCGCTAGAAAGAGCTACATACCTGCGATCGAGATAAAGACTAAGGTCGCTAGAAAGAGCTACATACATGCGGTCGACGTAAAGACTAGGGTCGCTAGAAAGAGCTACATACCTGCGATCGATGTAAAGACTAGGGTCACTAGAAAGAGCTACATACCTACGGTCGAGATAAAGACTAGGGTTGCTAGAAAGAGCTACATACATGCGGTCGACGTAAAGACTAGGCTCACTAGAAAGAGTTACATACCTGCGGTCGACGTAAAGACTAGGGTCGCTAGAAAGAGCTATATACATGCGGTCGAGATAAAGACTAGGGTCACTAGAAAGAGCTACATACCTGCGGTCGATGTAAAGACTAGGGTCGCTAGAAAGAGCTACATACATGCGGTCGAGATAAAGACTAGGGTCGCTAGAAAGAGCTACATACCTGCGGTCGACGTAAAGACTAGGGTCGCTAGAAAGAGCTATATACCTGCAGTCGACGTAAAGACTAGGGTCGCTAGAAAGAGCTACATACCTGCGGTCGATGTTTAGACTAGGGTCGCTAGAAAGAGCTACATACCTGCGGTCGATTTTTAGACTAGGGTCGCTAGAAAGAGCTATTTTACCTGCGGTCGATTTAGACTAGGGTCGCTAGAAAGAGCTACATATCTGCGGTCGATGTATAGGCTAGGGTTGGATGGTCGACTTGAAGACCGGGAACGAGGAATCACGCAGGGAGATCAACGCTCGCAGCCGATGCAAGGACTAGAGACAAGTTGAAAGCCCACGACGTGGAGGTCAGGTATTTCTTCTCCCACTCTATAGGTGTCTTTTACTTTAATATATTTCCCATTGCCTATGTCGCGTTCATGGAAAAGTTTTTTCAAAAAAGCACACACATCACTGTCAAAATAGGAAATTAGGGGCAACTATAGACACCGGGGTCGGAGGACCGATGAAGAAAAACTATAAAAAGGGATCCAAATCAGTCGATTAAAATAAATGACGAGTCAATAAAAATAATAAATAAAAAACGTTGTTCATCCACATGCAGATGCATTGGTAGTAACAATGGCGATTGAAGGATGGGAGATGAAGCAAGTCATTATTGACACGTAAACTAAACATGGCGGAAGATGCAAATGTAGTTGCTCAGAAAAGATCAAACCATGGACCTAAAAATCAGTAATTTTACGTATTCTTATATGTGCATTAAACTGTTATAGTATCCTATATTTTATAATTTATTCTTTCTCGCCATATTTCTTATATTCATTTGCCTAGTTTTGTTCCATTTCTTTCCAAATTCTATAGAAGAAGAAATAGCAAAAGCTGAAGAAGGCGGATGTAATCAAAGAGGTGATATACGCCCAATGGCTGGCGAATGAAAAATCCCACAGATGGATCAGCTACCTCAAAAATAAGACAAAGTGATCCCCCATCAAGGGCGAGTTTTAACAAGGCTCTCAAAAAGATCGGTATCCATTGTAATAAAGGCAATGACATTGCCCCATTAAATAACTAACCTTTGTTATCAAACGTGTTTATCCTTTTATTTGCAGAGTTCACAGACAACATAAATGTCTCCATACATTGGGATCCCAGTGAAAGAAATCCATAAAGCTTATCATAAGCTTCTAGGGGATGGCTGGCCACCTACCCTAGTAATTCGGAGGAAATCTAAGGCGTCAAAGTCCCGCCAAAGGGCAGACAAAGTCCTCATCAAGAAGCGTCACATTTTTTACCAATGTGTCACATTGGTTACTTTATCGATTGAACTAAAGACAAGTCATCCTTTGATTATTAATAAATTACTCTTATTATCAAGTTTTATGTAGCGTTTCTATACTAGAATACATAAATGTCTTCTAACCAAGAGGGAAGGCATAGATTCTCCATTTGTGTTCATCATTGTTTCTCTTGTAAAGAGATTTTATGCAAAGTCCCTCCGCAACAGGGCAGATTTATGTTCTCCATTATTTCTCCCGTAGTGAGATTTTATAAAGTCCCTCCGCAACAGGGCCGATTCTCCATTTGTGTTCTCCATTATTTCTCCCGTGGTGAGATTTTATAAATTCCCTCCGCAACAGGGCAGATTCTCCATTTGTGTTCATCATTGTTTCTCTTGTCAAGAGATTTTATGCAAGTCCCTCCATAGGGAAGATTCTCCATTTGTGTTCTCCATGTTTCTCCCGTAGTGAGATTTTATATAAAGTCCCTCCGCAACAGGGCAGATTCTCCATTTGTGATCATCATTGTTTCTCTTGTAAAGAGATTTTATGCAAATTCTCCCTCCGCAACGGGGCAGATTCTCCATTTGTATTCTCCATTGTTTCTCCCGTGAGGAGATTTTTACAAAGTCCCTCCATATCAGGGCAGATTCTCTTCCCCGTTGTAGACACCGGGGTCGGAGGACCGATGAAGAAAAACTATAAAAAGGGATCCAAATCAGTCGATTAAAATAAATGATGAGTCAATAAAAATAATAAATAAAAAACGTTGTTCAAAGGAACCGTGGAGACCGGTTTGATCGAATTCGGAAATCGAATCGAGATGACGGGCGAATCGGTTCCGCGAATGAAACCTTAAAACGTCTCGCCGAGTTCGGGGTGTTTCATTATTAATGAAATCTCGGGTCGATAGGGGTTTTGTTGTAGAATTTGAACAATAAAAAAAATAGTTTTGTAAAAAGATCGATTTTATAAAAGCTAATTTTATAAAATCGGTTTTGACAAAAATCTTTTTTTGATTTCGGTTAATTTTGATATATTTTATTTATTTAAATATTTTTACTTTTATTTTTTTATTACAAATATAAACTCGGCCCCGTCGGGGGCCGCTTTTTTCGTCACGGGCCGTTGGACGGCCCGTGACGGGTTGGGCCGCCCAGGCCCAGTCCAATTGTACTTGGCTTTGGCCAAGTGCAATTTCGCTGCACTTGGCCAATGCCAAGTGCTTTAATTTGTTTTTTTTAAAAAAACAAATAAATAATAAATAAAAAGATAATAAAAAATAAAATAATAATAATAATAGTCATAATAATAAAGCTAATGATGATTAGAAAATTTCCATGAAATTTCCTAAGCTCATCTAGCTTACCTTTGGCTCCAAGTTAGTTTGGAGCCAAAAATAAATTATGTTTGGGGCTACATATGCCTATAAATAGGATGGAGTCTCAAGACAAAAAAGGAGGAGGAAGAAAAACCCGAACCCCTGGAGAAATTCGACGAGACCCGAATTCGTCCAAAAACACAAAAAACCGACTCAAAACACAATAAATCGACTTGATTTGGCATTCTCATTACCGATTGAGATGTAATAATCCGAGGAACTAGACCCATTTAATTCTTTGTTTATTTTGTTTATCATTCGAATTTATTTATTCCATTTTCGTTTTGCGTTTGAATAAGTATTTGGTTTTGGATTTGAAATAAAAACTTCGTTTTAAATCCCAATACGAACCGTGACCCGATTATGAGTAGTTCGGGATTTAAACGTCGTAGATCCGCGTATATATGTTTTAAATTAATAAAACTTCGTTTTTGGACCTTCCGTTACAAATTTGACCCGATTTGGATAGTTTGGGGGTTAAACGACAGTATATAGTAGATCTGGTATTTTTTATTAAATCTGAAATTAAGAGGGACTGATTTGAATCTTTTCTGTTTTTTTTGTCTCCATTTGGCGACGGGAAATTTCGTTTTCACATCGAAAATTTCCGTCGCTAAGCTTCTGGAACTTTGAAATTCTTTTTCGAATGATCTGTCGTTTTGTTGGTTGGAACATCAGCTTTTACCCATGTGTATTTGTCTATTCCAGTAGCTTCTTTTTTGAAATATTAATCCATATATGTACATAGGTATTTGCTTAAATGGTTTTAACTTGAGTATTAGTTTATTAATTTTTATGTATTAAGCTTTACACTATACTTTATATATAGATATGTATTTGGGGTAGTGTAGAGTAGGTTCTTTATCTTTGATATATTATATATAATATTATTTTTCACTTTTAATTTATTTTGGGAATATATAACTAATAATTATCTATTATGTGTCTATTTATTTTATATTTGGATATTATTTATACTAATTTAGCTTTGTAAAATTATATATATATATATATATATATATATATATATGTTTTTTTAAGTTAATTTAAGTCATACTAGCTATTATTTTGGGGGGATTATTTACTTGGATCTTTTGGGGTAACCAATTAATAAATACTTTTGGGTTCATTAAATACTATTTGGGTGTTAATATTTAGATGTGTATTTGGAGAGGGTTATTTCCTATATATTTATCATAATAGTTATTTTGGGGTTAAAAGCTATTTTCTTATTCTTTATGAACCTTGGTCATTGTTTTTACTTGTTTTCAATTAAAGTATTGTTTTCATTACTATTTTTACTTATTAACTATCATAGCATAAGTATCTTTATTTACCTCATTTTTAATCTATAGGTATAAATACCATTTTTACCAAAATGTATATATATATATATATATATTTCAAATGTATCATGGTGGGGGATTTTTTGAATTTAATTTGTTCATTGTTGTAATTATGTCCAAGTAAGGATTAAAGTGAAAAAGGGGAAAATAAACCACAAAAAGAGATTTCAATTTGCTTATTTAAAACTAAAGGTTTCTAGAGGTTCTAAATATAAATAAAGGTTTTTAGTTCTTTATCATTTTCAAACGACTTCCTAAAATATCACGTTTTGAAACCTTAATCCGTTCCAATGACGGATTAAGCGATTCTTGTAATTAAAATCATTTTTTCTTGTAAATAATAGAGTTTTGAATCGTTTTTCTATCTAAACGGTTTTGTACAAAAATAAATGGACTTGTATGCTTAATCACGTTTTTGGTTAAAACTTCTTATTTCACGTTTTCAAACGCTCGAATCGTTCCAACGGCGATTCGAGTGAAAAGCATGTAAATTAACGGGATTTTGAAACGTATCTAAATCGTTCCAACGACGATTAAGGTACGAACCATGTAAATAAACCTTCTTTCGGGGAGTGAGATTAGTTTAGATTGAATGTATAGCTTAAAATATAATTCACGTTGTAAATAAACCAATTCTTCCTTCTATCTCCTTCCTCCTTCTACATACTCTAAATTCATGTAAATGGGTGATTCTTTACTAATATGGCTTTCAATAATATATGCTCAAAACGGTTTCCAAAACGAGAAAGAAAAGATTTCAAATGAATTTTAAACTTAAAGAAATATGCGATTAGTCCGTTAGCGCCTAACATGCTAAGTAGGAGGCCGGTGGTTCATAACCGGGCGATGTCGGGGTGCCTGGTAGCCTTTTTCCGGAAAGGAGCTAGCATTCTCGGCTCGTAACTAAGTTTCCCGAACCCTCACCGGTCTCCCGCAAGGGATCGGTGTTCATTTCCCATTCGTGGGTGGCGACTCTTCCATACTCCGAGCTCCGGCCCTATCGAGCATCTTGATTCCTCGATTAGTTGCTTTCGACACCAATCACAGCATATGTCATCAACGGTGTCCACCCCCCGGTCCGCCCGGGCGAGGCCGCGACACCTACACCCGTGAAAGAATCTTTTAAAAGTCCCTTCATAGGGTGGATCCAAATTATAAAATGTCCCGCAACGGATTCACACTTCTTTGCAAAGTGGTCATTTATATATCCTATTAATGGGCGGATCGTCCTGCACAAAGGAGATCCTTAAAATCTTATCACAAGCTTACCGGGGGACGACTAACCACCTACCCCGGGATACGATGGAAGAAGTTTGAAAACTTGAAAAAATTTAGAAGAAGTTTGAAAACTTGAGAAAATTCAGAAGAAGTTTGAAAACTTGAGAAAATTCAGAAAAAGTTTGAAAACTTGAAAAAATTCAGAAGAAGTTTGAAAACTTGAAAAAATTCAGAAGAAGTTTGAAAACTTGAAAAAATTCAGAAAAAGTTTGAAAACTTGAAAAAATTCAGAAGAAGTTTGAAAACTTGAGAAAATTCAGAAGAAGTTTGAACACTTGAAAAATTCATATGGTGGAAAAGTTTAAACACTTGAAAAATCTCCTCAAAGAATAAAAGCCCGATGTGGCGAATGCAAAATATGGCGAGCGAAGGAAAAAGCCCCACGAGGCGAGTGCCTAAATGGCAAAAGTAAAGCCTCAAATGGCGAATGGCGCGAAGAACGCCTAAGAAAAAGCCCGATGTGGTGAATGTCTAGAATGACGGTAGAACTACGTGGCTTTGATTCCCAAAAAATTAACAGGGTACGTAGGAAGCTTGACAAAATAAGAAATTATCAAGTCCAAGCCAAAAAGATTGGAAACTTACAGGGAAATCTGGTGAAGGGATATGTGGAGCACATGAGGCACATGCTACGACAAGGTTGGCATGGTATTATTGGTTCACGGCGGAGAAAGACGCCAAGAAAATGGTGGAAGAATGCCACAGTTGTCAAATTCATGCAAATGAAACACATGTGCACAAGGCACTTCAAAGGCCAATCGTGGAAGGCTGGCCATTCGCCACCTGGGGCATTGACATAGTGGGACCCTTCCCGCCTACCAAGAGGCAATACAAGTTCGTAATAGTGGCTGTAGATCATTTCACCAAATGGGGGGAGGCCGAACCTGTTTCAGTTATTACTGTTAGACGAATGATAGATTTCCTCCACGATAATATTATTGGAAGATTTGGCATACCTCATACAATTGTCACAGATAATGGGACACGGTTCAATTGTGAAGAATTCAAGAAATACTGTTCAGATTGGGGAATCACCAACAGCTTCACCTCCGTTTATTACTCGCAGTCAAACGAGATGAACGAGGTTACAAATCACACGCTTGTCAAGGGAATTGGGAAAAGATTGGGAGAAAAGAAGAAATGCTGGGCGGATGAGTTAATGTCAGTCTTATGGGTGTACCGTACAATCCCCAGGGTGGCGACTGGGGAAACTCCATTCTCTCTCACTTATGAAGGCGAAGCAGTTCTTCCCATTAAAATCAAGAACCCAAGTGGGCGAGTCTCCTTTTATTGTGGGCAACAGAATGAAGAAATACTTAGACAAAGTCTGGATGATCTTGAAACGAAGAGGGATAAAGCTTCTACCAGAACTGCCACCTGTAAAAACGTCATAAAGGTGCCTATCGGGCGCAATAAATGCTATCGGCATGCGAGGGAGCTGAGAAGTCCTAAAGAACTTAAAAGACCATTTAGGGGGGGCTTCTGATAACATCCGCCATAAAACATGAAGGATTAAAGCTGAGAATATTCTCACAAAGGAGGACCTGAAGGGAGAAAAGACAAGATAAGACTCGCCTCCCTGACATATAGGGCGTACGGCTAGAAATACGACGTCATACCATGAGTTCATCCTGAGATCCGCCTAGAAGGGTACAACTGGAAATACGGTGTCGTATCATTGATCCATTCCGAGATTCACCTAAAGGAAGAATATGGGATCCGCCCCACGTGATGGTCCGCCCTTATGGAAAACTAAGCAGACATACAGCGAAACTCAATATCATTAAGTTAGCACTAATGATACCTTAAATGTAACGCCCGCAAAATAATTTTTATAAACATTTACTTATACATGAAAATTCTATTAAGTACTGTTATCTTTACAATTAGGTTCCTAAAATAATTATTTAAAGTAGTATAATAACTTGTCAAATTTTATTTAGATTCTGTTAAATATAAATATTAAACATTTTTTATATCATTATATATATATATATATATATATATATATATATATATAGGGGAGGGCTCTTGTGAGAACCCTTTCTTAGGTGAGGACACTTCTTAGGTGAGAACCAATTAAAACTACGTAGTTTTGGGGTATTTTTTTTGACAAAAACGGTGAGTTTCATGTGAGAAGTCGCGCGTTTTTGAAGTTGAAAAGATCTGTCTCTTCGTTCTTCGACTTCTTCCTCGTCTCCTTCGTTGTTTCCATCTTCTCTCATTTCTACAGTCGATCAACTTTGGTTTTGATAGAAGATTTGCTTTCTGCATTTCATCAATTATACCGTGTATTTGTTCCTCAGAACTTTGGTTAGTTATTTATCTTCTTCATTTTTTCTGTTCATTGTTTTTGTTTGCATTTTTTCGCTTTTTCGTTTTTTTCCATGAATTTGTTCGTCTGAACGAGGTTTGTTGCTTTATGTTCTTCGTTTTGTTGTTTTATGTTCTTCGTTGATTTTGATAGCGATTTTATGTAGTTTTTTGATTTTCTAGGGTTTCGTTTGTTTGAACTTTATGAAGAAGTTTCTGTATGTGTTTTCTATGTTTTTTGTATTCAAATGTATTTAGTTTGAGAATGTTTTTATGTTGTTTTATTATTGTTTTATATTTTGTGTTTGTTGTTCCAAAATTATGAACGTATGTTCTGTTAATGGTATATTGTTTTGTTTTATGTTTGTTCTTTATTTTTTAGTTTTGATACCTTTTTTTTTGTTGCTTTTTGATTTGTAGGTTTTTCATTTGTTTAAAATCTGTAAGTTTGTTGTGGTTTGATTTTGAAATTTAGTGAGTTTCAAAATGATTTTATTTTTTTTCAAAGTTTGTTCTATATTTTAATGTGTTTGTTCTAAAATTTTGAACAATTGTTCTGTTAATGAGATATTGGTTTTGTTTGGGGGTTTTGCTTGTTTGAACTTTCAAAGTTTGTTGTGGTATTATTTTGTATGGTTTTTGTTCTAAAATACTGAACATATGTTCTGTTGATGAGTTATTGCTTTGTTAAATTAGTTTATGTTTTGTTGATGAGTTATTGCATTTGTTCTATGTTTTGTTCTATATTTGCATTTGTTTGTTCTAAAATGTTGATTATATGTTCTGTTTTTTTTTTGTAGAAAATGGGCGGAAATGGAGAAGAGAGTTTCCCAAGTAATGTGATTGATAAGAATTTGCTGGATGAAATTATTGAAGAATATTGTTCTGATAAAGATATGAAAAATAAGAAGAAAGGTAAGAGTGTTGTTCCTGTTGAAGCTATAAGTGGAAAAAGACAGATATCTAGAAGATTTAAGAGGACTTCTAAAAGACCTTCCATTTCTAAAAGACCTTCAATGTCAGCCATTCCTGCTGACAATGATTTGCTCTCTAGTTATGTTGTTCCGTCTAATAATTTGTTGAGGCGGCAAACAAGGAGTCAATCTATCAAAGGTGCGTTGAAGCAGGAAACAAGTAGTCAATCTAGTAAAGGTATGTTTAGACGACAAACAAGGAGTCTATGTATCAAAGGTTTTGATTCTTCTCAAGTTTCTGAACCTTCTGTTGATGGTTTAAAGGAAGACGTTGATGCTAGGAAGCTAAAGAAAGTTAAGTTTGCAAGAAACATAAATGTTGCTTCTAGGTTTTTAAAGAAGCGGAAGAAGGTTGTTAGTGCAGGTGATGATGAAAATATTTCTATAAGGAATAAGACTGCTCTTGGTCAAAGAATACCTCCTAAACAGTTTATTGGTATTCTTAATGATATTCCAGAGACTCATAAGAATGCAATTAGACGGATTGGATTTGGTGGTTTTTTGGATTTAAGTTTAGATGTTCATAATGCTTCTTTTTGTGAAAGACTTGTCAATAGTTTTAATGTAGATATGTGTAGCCTTATGTTGGGTAATAGTGAAGAGTTGAAGTTTGTTAAGGAAGATTTTCAAGCTGTTTATGGCTTGCCTTGTGGAGGTGTAGAGATTGAGGAGCCCCAAGATGTTGGGGAAGATGATTGTTCAGATTTTTTTACTGAATGGAGGTCTTATTTTGGGCTTGTGAGTGGAAGTCCAATTAATAGTACTGTGATTGCTAAGCTGAATGATCTGAAGACGAAACCATTGTGTGATGAGTTTTTGTTGCATTTCGTATTCTGTGCGGTGAATTGTTGTATTCGTTCAACCAAGAACCAGGCTATGAACTATAAATTTCTTTATAGTTGTAGGAATGTTAATGAGATTGTAAATTTGGACTGGTGTTCTTTTGCATATAAGCATTTGTTGGATTCTGTCAGTGATTGGAAGATGAGTCCTACTTTTTTCACAGGTCCCCTTCCTTTCTTGTTGGTAAGTATATTTTTTTTTGATTATGTGTTTGACAATATTTGTTGGTTGTTTATTTTTTAATTTGTGTTTAACTTGTTCATTTTTGTTATATTTTTCTAGATAAGTTATTTTGATAGGCTTCAACGAGCTAATGTTGTTAATCCAAGAGATTATCCATTGATATCTGTTTGGAATAAAGAACGAATTCAAAAGAGGATGGCTTTGGAGAAATTGAGGGGATTTGGAAGTGGGATTGTGTTAAATAGAATATTGGTAGGAGAAAACTTGGTAAGAGAATGTATGTATGGGGATGAAGGAAATTTGGAAAGAGAAGCAGTGAATAGGAATGAAGATAAACAAGATGCTGAAGTTGGCAATAAGAAGGAATGTGGAGAAGCTTCTTCTAGTGGACCAGCAGAAATTTTTGTACGTTATTATAGCTTTCCCTTTGTTTTTAAATTTTAGAACATTCTTATTAAATTTTAGAACATGTTTATTAAATTTTAGAACATGCTTACTATTATTTATAACTTGCCCTGTTTTTTAATTATGGTTTTGTATATGCAGGAATTTCTTTCTAAGTTCCAATCATTAGCTAAAGAACTGGGTTCTAAAGTTAATGAAATGTATGTTATGTTGAAAGAAGCTAATGTTGTTTTTGGTGAAGATGGTACAAGCGTTGAGATGGGTAATGTGATAAAGAGTTTATGGAGTAAATATACTCGAGGCAATGAAGATCCAGTTAGTCAAAGTGAATGAGGGAAAGAAGAAGTTGTTAATGAGAACAAAGCTGAAAGTAAAAAAGATACATGAATGACTGGAGATTTTAAATGTGATTTGTCTAGTCAAGATAGTCATCCTTATCTTAATTCTGAATTTTTTGATGAGATAGATGCTTTAATTTGTTGAGTCAAGAGTTGCATGATTTTGTTGGAGCTGAAGGTCAATCTACACAAACAAAAAAATTTGTTGAGAAAGTGGATGTTGCAGATGTGAAGAATAATTCTGATCCTGAAGTAATGTATGTGATAAGAATTATTTTATATTTTGTTTTTTTAATGTTTTTTTATTGTTTAGGACATAGGTTTTATGTTTCTGATTATCTTATTGCTTTTTTATGTTTTAAGGTGGTTTGTTTTGTCAACAGGTTTGTTGTTGATGATGAAGTTGATAACGTGATGATAGAAGATGTTCTGAATGTAGATTTACAAGCTTTGCCTAGAAATATTCCAGATAAGTTACAGAGTTTGTGCAAATGGGCTAATTCCGAGTTAGTGAAAGGCAATTTTGTTAGCTATGTTGTTGGTGAAGAATTGTTTGGACATGCTGCTAAAGCATTATTGTTGAGGCATGATATATATTCTTTGGTTCATATGGAAGAGATAACTTGCAATGTTATAATTTTCTATATGAGGTATTTTGTTTTTGAAATATTATAGTTTTATTTATATTAGTTGTAGTTGATTCTTACTATGTACTTTTGTGTTTTTATGTAGCTACTTGTTTAATTTGTTGAAGAAAAGAGGAATGGACAAATTGTTTTATTTTGTCGATCCTCATTACACTTATTCAATTGGAAGTACTAAAACAGTAAGCCAGCGCTCATATGAGTTGATGAATCGATTGAAGATGTCCACGATGGATAAGTCTATCTTTTTGTGTCCATATAATACAGGGTATGAAATTTTAGTTATTTTATTTAATATTTTTGTAAGTAATTTTCTTTATTTTGAAATAATAATAGTATTATTTTCAGTGGACACTGGACGTTGTCAGTTATCGATTTGACGAATTTTAGAGCTTATTGGTTGGATCCGTTGAGAAGGCGTTTGCCAATGGCAGATATATGGATGGATGTTGTGAATGAGTATGTTTTTTGTTTATATTTTGTTTTATAGTTTATTTGATATATAATTATGTTTTAAGATTAAGATTATGTACCTGATTTTAATGAATTTCATTTTAACAGCGCTATTCTATTATACTCTGGGAATGATCAAATTAAAGTCAAATGGACTGCACTTTTGGTAACTCTTAATTTGTATATTGGTTTTGTACATGTGTGAAATTGTTTAGAACGTAAAGGTTAGATTGATGTACATGATTTTAATGTTGTGCTTGTTGTGTTGTAGGGTGTGCCAGAGCAGAAAGATCATAAAACATGTGGTTTTTTTGTAATGCGGTACATGAGAGATATTGTGATGGACAATGATTTGAAGTTTGCTGAAAAGGTATAGTCCACTTATAATAAATGTTTTGTTGCATTATTTTGAAATTATAGTTTGTTTTATGGTATTAATTTTTTTATATTTTGTAGTGGAAAAGTAGGTGTGGTATGAAATATAGTCAAATTGATTTGGATGAAGTTCGGAAAGAGTTTGTGGAAGAAGTGGTAAGAGTAGGAGTTACTGGACTTGATGACTGTTTTACTAATGATGTTTCTAATAGTAATGCAATGTAAGTGATATTTAAGAATTTTTGTAATTTAGAATATCTGTATGTGTTTTTGAACATATGGTTTATATTTTAGAACATGAGAATAGAATTTAAGAGTATGTGTTTTCTGTTTTGGAACATGGTTAATTTTTTTTCCTTTTTGTTATTTTTTTATGTTGTTAATAGGAGAGTAGAGAAAGATGTAGTTGAGAAAGCGCAAGAAGGTGGTGTTGGAAATCGTGCAAAAAGGATTTCAAAGTTGCTTGTATATCTACAGTCTCCATTTTTGGTTGAGTCTGAGCATTTACTAAATAATATGCTTGGTTCGAGGAGAATGTTGGTGGAATATGCTTTCTGTAATGGAGACCCACAGTAAGATCTTAATTGAATGTTGTTTGTGTTAATTTGAATTTTCTTTAAGATATACTTATTGTTTTTATTTTATTCTGTTTGCTTTTTTTTGAAGTGAGTTGTTGTATAGTGATTCTTTGTCCACAATCAATAGAGAGGAGATTATGACCTTGTCAGGAAAGAATCATTTGGTTTGTAATGTTGTTGATGCGTGGTCTCGAATATTGAATGGTGAAAGGAAGAGCAGGGGTCAAATTGCTGCGAACAGATTCTTCTTCTCTACTGTACCATTTGTATGTATTTTTACTTTTTGATATTTTTTTTGTTAAAAAGAAATTGGATTATATTAATATGAATGTTGTATTTTTGTATAGTTGTTACTATGTACAGATAAGGGAGTTCCTGGATCTACTAAGTACAGCGATAGACACGATGCTTTTTTTGAAAGGATTAGTTATGAACTTCGTGAGGCTAAAGTAGATAGTTTACAAAATTATCACTTGGTAATTATATTAAAAGTAAATTGTGTTTTACTGTAATTTTTGTTTGAAATTATTATGATTGCTAATGGTTTATCTTTTTAGGTGTTCTTTCCGGTTGTTCATGCTGCACATTTCTATCTTTTTGTTATCAACCATTTTACTGGAAAAATAGACGTTATTGATAACAAGGCTCTTGAGAAATGTGTTCAACCTTCTAGTAAATATAAGGGTTTTGCAAAGGCTTTGGTAATATTACTCAACTGTTTTTTAGTTTTGTTATTGTGTTCTATATATTTATTATCATGTTCTGAAAAACTAACTGTATGTTCTGAATAGTTTATGATATGTTTTAATATTCATAAGATGTTGTTTTATGTTTTCCAGGTGAAAGCATATTCACTTTATATTAAAAGAGAAAGCCCTGAATGTTTGAATGATATCAGTGCTTATAGTGCAAGACATTTGAAGTTGAAGTGGAAAGACACAACCAACAATGATGATTGTGGTGTTTTCCTTATGAAACATATGGAATTATATTTTGGACAAGATGTTGATAAATGTGATATTGGAGTTGGAGATAACAATGTGAGTTTTTTTTTAATCTTTTTTATGATAGGTTGATGTTATTATTTTGAGAATATTAGTAATATTGATTTTGTAATATTGCAGATTGATCCGTTGAAGAATTTTAGAGTTGAGTACTGTTGGAGGATTTTGTCAGATCCTGGAAACAAAGAAGTTGCTGCTGTTAATGGGAAGACATTAAAATGGAAGAATGAACACTAGTATTATTAGTTTAGTTAGTTATAATTTGTAATATATATGGGATAGTTATTGTAATTTTTGTAAAATATATTGTAGAAGTTTCTGTTGGCAAAGTTTGTGTTTTATTTTTTAACATGTTATATGTGTTAGAACATAAGACATATTTGTTGGAACATAAAACATATTTTTTGGAACATACACGATTTTGATAATAGCAATGAAGTGTAGATTGGATATATTTATTTAGAGTGGAAAGGTGTGCAGCTTAGAGGCTTGTTTAACAAAATTGTAATCATATGGAAATTCATTAGAATATAATGAGAAGCTTGAAGTTAAATTTTACTGTTATACATGTTTATATCCACTATAAACATATTAGATTCATTTTGATACATGTCATAATGATCATATTTGTAATACTTAAAATATGATAATTATGGCACACGTCATAAATTGGATGGGATATAGATAAAAAGATAGAGGAACATGAAATAATTATTATACTTATAATACTTTGAAATATGTTAATTATGTCATTGAATGAAATACGGGTAAAAAGATAGAGAAATAAAAATAACAAATTTTAGAGAAATAAAAATAAGAAATTTTCAGCTTCTTACATAGAAAAAAAAATTCTGTGACAATAAATTGTATATTGGAAATATTAAATCGTTGTTCTAAAACATGTATCATATATTCTAAAAAATATATCATATGTTCTAAACAATATAAGAGATTAGTTGTTCTATTTTTCTGGACAGTTTCTGCTATCATGGTTAGCAAGCTGTTTACAGACTCTGCATAACCTCTTTTTTTCTGGTTTTCCTCAACAGCTTTCTCTCTTTCACTCTTCAATCTTTTATCACCGTTTCCTTTTGGAATATGTACACCTGTACCTTTGTTCTTTGATATTTTTGGTGCTTTGACATTAATTTCAGTTGGTACACTAGTTCCAATCAACATTTCAATGTCTTGATTTTTTGTAAGAGTTCTGTTTTTCTCAGTGTCTTTTTGAGTGATGTTAGCTTCTAAATCCATTCTGATTCCTTGAAACTTCTTCACAAGATCCTTTATATTTTCCTCATTACCTTGAGCTAAATAGACACAAACATTAATCTCTGACCATAGTTGATTCAGCAATGTTTTCTTATCAATTGTAGCAGCACATTCTTCCATAAGATTTCTGTGCAGATTAATGTTTTTTTGACTTGTTGCTAATGTAGTCCATCTGTTAAGAACATACCTGTTAGGAATTGATTTAAGCATTTTTGCCTTCCAAACCCACACCATGTGTCTACATGGTAAGCCTTGTCTTTCAAACTTCTTGCACGAACATTTTGTTTCGTCTTCAATGTTGCTGTACATAACCTGAAAGTTTTTTTATGTCCTTTGCTCTTTGATAGTGTAAATTTCGAAAGGAGGTTGTTTATAGAATCCGTCTATTCCACAAAAGAAAGAACCATTATAAACCTCTTCCTGAAACTCATAAAAGACAGTAGTTGTATAAACATCAACTCCATGTGTTTCAATACCCATTGGTGTTTTGCATACAGGTCTTTTATGTTTGGCATCATTTTCATTGTGATCTTGGTTATGCCTTTGTGCATCCATTGCACTATCAAATCTCAAATAAAATTCTACAAGACTTAAATGAGAATTTGTAAAAGCAGTGAAAAAGTTGTTCTCGCTCTCTGACCTTGATGTAGTTCTCATAATTCCTCCTAGGAATAAGTCCCTGAAGTACGCTGGAATCCACATTTTTCTGATTTCAAATATTTGACCTAGCCATTCATGTTTTTCCAAATTAAACTCTGAAATGACTGCTTTCCATTTTTCATCAAATTCTTCAGGTTCAATCTCAACACTCCAGACAATTGGTTGAATCCTTTTTAAGAAATTGGGTTCTTGCATAATTGCACGACCTATTAAAAAAACCAGTAAGTATCTTCATTATATACAAAAAAAATTTAACATGCCAATAATATATTAGAACATACAATTTAATACGTGATCAAAACATATAGTAGAACAATCAAGCAGTAAAATTTTTAATTGTAAACAATGCTTTGGAAGGCTTACCTATTTTATCATTCATCTTTTTCATAATGTGCCACATGCAGAATCTATGTTCTGTTTTTTGGAAAACATTTTTTATTGCAATCTTCATTGCTGGATCTTGATCTGTTATTAAGCATGTAGGTTCATTGATTCCCATTGCGTTAAGAAACGTTTTGAAAACCCACTCAAATGATGCAATATCTTCTTTAGCAATGAAACAAGCAGCGAACGTAACACAATTTTTGTGGTGGTCTACTCCAGTAAAGGGGCCAAAGATCATGTTATATCTGTGGAAATAATATACAAATATTTGTAAATAAGAAAACTTTTTAAGAATATAAGAATAAGATTTTAGAACATGCCAATAAGATTTTAGAACATGCCAATTAATATTTAGAACATTGCAATAAGAAATTGGTACATGTAATATTATACCTGTTTGTTTGGTATGTTGTGTCAAAAGATACCATATCACCAAATAGAGCATAATTCTTTCTACAAATGGGGTTTGCAGAGATGTTCGTCTTCATCCATATCAAAGTCGAAAAAAAAAGCAGACCATAGAAGTTTTTTCTTGCTGAAAATGTCAATAAACATTTGGGCATCTGACTCATAAATGTAAGCCTTTAAATCTCTGTGGAAGTTTTTGAAATCTTGCTTAGATGCTCCTACATTGTTGTATCCTCCAACATTTTCTTTTATTTGCCTGTATGTTCTTACGGGTCCGACATTCATCTACACAAAACACATGAACAGATTTTATAAAGAAAGTAAATACAATTTGAAAACATTGTAGATGTTGTTAGGAAAGTAAATTTAGAATATGACTCACCTTAGAATTATCAACAATCAACTTCTTGTGTAGTATTGTCAGTTTTCTGCCCTGTTTTTGAAATTTCATACAGCGTGGACTGTAAAGTGGGTGTGTATGTTCCTCTTTTAAACGATAGACAATATATTTTCCATCATTGCAGTACTTTAAAACAATTTGTGCTTGGCATCCAACACGTGTGATTAATCTTCTTCTCGGTTTATGTCCTTCAGTATCTTCAACATTTTTTTTCTGCTTATGGCCTGCTTTATTGCACAAACAGTATTGAAAAATCACAACATTTGTGTTCTTTCTTTTTTTCACTGTAGATTTTCTAATATTAAATCCTGCTTCAGTGGCATATGCTTTGTAAAATTCAATACCCTCATCAATAGTATTAAATTTTGTTCCTACAATAGGTATTTTTTCTGGAGAGCAACATAGGTTCCATTCTTTTGTTCCTCCAGGAGTCAGGACAATTTCTACTTGTGGAGTGTAGGATATAATTGCAGTGGAAGAATCATTTGGCTGCTCTTCATTTGACACTGCATTTAAATGCAATTTTGGAACATATGTGATAATATATAGTACATATGAACAATTGTTTAGAACATGAGGTACAGTTTGAAGAACGTAGTGAACTCTATATTTCAATACACTCAATTTTATTTTTTCAACAATTTTTACAACTAATTATAAATAAAAAACGAATAATATGTACTAATATCTATAGAACACATGAACAATTATTTAGAACAAGATTTTTTAGATTATGAAGAACAGAGAAATTATGAAGAACACATGTACCTCTTTCAATAGTTGAAGACAGAGAAATTTCATGGTTATCATCATTCTCTTGTAGATCATTGTCTATTATATCATGCAATTCCATTGTTTCAGAATAGAATCTGAATGATTTCCAATCTGTTTCAGATTTAAGCAATTTCTGAATAATTATAAACATAAAAAACAGAACACAATTTAATATTCATTTATAATTGTTGGAGATAAAATTACCTGATTGATGCTATTTCTTTGACTGTAGATCGTTTTTTCTTAATCTGATTTGCGATTTCAGATTATTTTTTGAGTGTTTAATGACGGAACGTTGAGGAAGGAGGTCGATCTAATTGAGGATGATGAAGATCGATGATGGAGAACTATGATGGAGAAGATGATGGAGAAGATGATGGAGATCGCTGATGAAGAACGATGATGGAGAGGATGTGAGGGATTTGAGCGATTTTTGTTCGTGATTTTGCTGTGAGTGAATCACGTGATTTTTTCATTAGAGTAGCAGGTGGTTTTGGAATGAGTAAAACGGTGTAGTTTTAGGTGGTTCTCACCTATCAAAGTGTCATCATCTAAGGGAGGGTTCTCACTTGATCCCTCCCCTATATATATATATATATATATATATATATATATATATAGACACTTCCTTAGGTGAGAACCACTCAAAACTACGTCGTTTTGAGTAGAAAAATTAAAAAAAATGGAATGCTGTTGGTGGGGAGAGGATGTGAGGGATTTGAGCGATTTTTGTGAGGGATTTGAGCGATTTTTGTTCGTGATTTTGCTGTGAGTGAATCACGCGATTTTTTCATTAGAGTAGCAGGTGGTTTTGGAATGAGTAAAACGGTGTAGTTTTAGGTGGTTCTCACCTATCAAAGTGTCCTCATCTAAGGGAGGGTTCTCACTTGATCCCTCCCCTATATATATATATATATATATATAGACACTTCTTTAGGTGAGAACCACTCAAAACTACGTCGTTTTGAGTAGAAAAATTAAAAAAAATGGAATGCTGTTGGTGGGGAGAGGATGTGAGGGATTTGAGCGATTTTTGTGAGGGATTTGAGCGATTTTTGTTCGTGATTTTGCTGTGAGTGAATCACGCGATTTTTTCATTAGAGTAGCAGGTGGTTTTGGAATGAGTAAAACGGTGTAGTTTTAGGTGGTTCTCACCTATCAAAGTGTCATCATCTAAGGGAGGGTTCTCACTTGATCCCTCCCATATATATATATATATATATAGACACTTCCTTAGGTGAGAACCACTCAAAACTACGTCGTTTTGAGTAGAAAAATTAAAAAAAAACGGAATGCTGTTGGTGGGTTTTGAACCCTGACCACTTCACACATACTCCATGCTACTTACCACTAAGCTAATTGTTTCCCTTGTTTATTATGGAGCGCGCTGATTAATATATCATTATCCATGTAGCTTCTATTGTTTAATATTTGACACATGCACTTATTAATATCGATTAAATGTGCATAATTAATAGAAAAAAAATGTGCATAATAATGAATTATTAATAGAACAAAAAATCCAAAAACATGCTCCAATTTTTTATTTATTTAATTCCTCTATATTTTTTTTGTAATTTATGTTTTTAAATGTTAAGGACGATGTTCTAAATATTGTTACATACGTTCTAACCTTTATAATTTGTGTTCTAAAAATTAAGTATAATGTTTTAAAAAAATCAGTAAATATATGGACCATTTTTACATTTGTTCTATAATATAATTTATAACTCATATTTTAAATAACATAACGTATGTTCTAAAGTTTATAGTTTGTGTTCTAAAAATTAAGTATAATGTTCTAAAAAAATCAGTAGATATCTGGATCATTTTTGCATTTGTTCTATAATATAATTTATAACTAATGTTCGAAAAAACATGACGCATGTTCTAAAAAATATAACGTATGTTCTAAAAAATATGTCCTATGTTCTAAAATTCATAGTTCGTGTTTTAAAAGTTAAAATATATGTTCTAACGTATGTTTAAAAAAATATATTTTCTTATATAAATAAAATATTAACATGAAATTTATTAAAATATATAATATATTTTTACTTAAAAAATATTATATGGACCATTTTTGCATTTGTTCTATAATATAATTTATAACTCATATTCTAAATAACATAGCGTATGTTCTAAAGTTTATAGTTTGTGTTCTAAAAATTAAGTATAATATTCTAAAAAAAATTAGTAGATATCTGGATCATTTTTGCAGTTGTTCTGTAATATAATTTATAATTCATGTTCGAAAAAACATAACGCATGTTCTAAAAAACATAACGTATGTTCTATAAAATATGTCGTATGTTCTAAACTTCATAGTTCGTGTTTTAAAAGTTAAAATATATGTTCTAACGTATGTTTAAAAAAATATATTTTCTTATATAAATAAAATATTAATATTAAATTTTATTAAAATATATAATATATTTTTATTTAAAAAATATAGTATTGGATTTTTTTTAGCATTAGATGCACTTAATAATATATAAATAAGAATTGTATAACGAACAAACTAAAGCAAACGTATTTTTATTTAAAAATTATAGTATTAGATTTTTTTTTATCATCAAAAGCACTTAATAATATATAAATAAAAGCATTGTATAATGAACAAACTAAAGCAAGTGTATTTTTATTTAAAAAATATAGTATTGGATTTTTTTTAGTATCAGAGCCACTTAATAATATAAATAAAGGAATTATACAATGAACAAACTATATAAGTGGCCCAGCAGCAGATGATGTGCGCGTGTCTCTTTTTTTATGCCCTAGTCCCAGGTTATATATATATATATATATATATATATATATATATATATTATAATTAAAAGACTAGATTATTGGGTGCTATATTATTTTAAAGAATTATTATTTTAAAGACTTATCTTTTTCTATACATCATACATTAGGATTTCTTATTTATAATTAATAAAAAAAAGGGATTATATATAAAATAGAACTCTTACCCTAATATACTAGGTTGGCCGTATTAGAGAATATATAGGTGTATATATTCAATTTGGGAAGAAAAAAGACGGAGGAGAAGCAGCCGCCCATCATATTTCTTTTCTTCCTCCATCTTCTAAAATTATATATAAAGAGTTATTAGAGAGTGATCACTTTTTTTTTTGGAGATCTCGTTAAATTATGCTCAAAGCTATGGTGATCAAACATGTGATAAAATAGAACTCTTACCCTAATATACTAGGTTGGCCGTATTAGAGAATATATAGGTATATATATTCAATTTGGGAAGAAAAAAGACGGAGGAGAAGCAGCCGCCCATCATATTTCTTTTCTTCCTCCATCTTCTAAAATTATATATAAAGAGTTATTAGAGAGTGATCATTTTTTTTTTTTTGGAGATCTCGTTAAATTATGCTCAAAGCTATGGTGATCAAACATGTGATAAATCAGAGATCTATAACTGTTCGTATTTTTGTTTGCAATCAATGTGAGTAGTTAATTAAATATACAGTACCTTTCATTATATATTTGTTGCCATGTTAATTGGTTGAGATAAATTGTCAATTGGTTCGATCTTCGTGTTTGACATGTGTAAATGGTTAATTAAATATATAGTATGTGTGCTTGTATGTTTGAGTGTTATATTTGACTTGGTGTAATAATTGCTTATTGATTTGATTTATATGTTTGACATGTATACTTGATAGTTATGATGACTACGGTGACGTGAATGAATTGAATTTGGTATTTATGGTTGTGAGAACATGAATGGATTTTAGACCGAGACTTATTGGAGATAGAATGCAAATCGATTATGATACAAATTGATAAACTTTGGATAATATGAAAGACTGAAAAATTATAAGAATAAGAGCTTATCCAGGATAGTATATTCAATGGTTGCGACTGAAATGAGAAAAATGAATATTGTGATCACGTGAAATATAAACACCGAGTATTTGTTACGACATGGTGTTAAGGTACCGGGTATTTGTTACGACATGGTACCTAGAGATATGAGACGGGATACCGGGTATTTGTTACGACAGGGTATCCCATGATATAATTTTATTGGCCATGCAACCATTGAGTATTACTAGACTATGATAAGCAGTGTCCTTAAAGAAAAAGGACTATTAAATTTTAAATTGATAAACATATTGCTTGATAACCTATAAATTAAATGCACGAAATTATTGTATGCGCATGTGGTTGAACTGTGTATTTAATTAACTATTTTATTGAGTCGGCAGCTCACCCCTTGCCACCACCACTTTTCAGGAATAAGAGACTAGCGACGCTCGTATGGATCGACTAGTATGTAGAGTCGCACTTCTTAAGATTTTATTTTTAATAGTCTAGCTTATCTGTACTTTTTAGTTTCATTAGTATATAAAATGGAATTTATTATTGTTGCAAAAATTGACGGTTTCTAAAAAGGGGTGTTACATTAAAGACAATAACAACTCGGAGGTTACATGTCAGAGTTAAGCTGCATTAAAGGTCTCTAAACCACTATCAAGGGGAAACCTCCGATATTGATGATAGTAATAACTCCATTGATACTTAAACCCTCAAGTATAACTAAAGTAACATCAAAACCCACATTCAAGGACAATAAAGGGGATTAATGCGATTGTTACAAAATTGCATATAAATACTCCAGCTTCCTAGTATCAAAGGTACACTTACACATTATTCTCAACCTTACTTTGTCATTACAGTTTATTCTCTTGAGAAGTTTACTGACTTAGGCATCGGAGTGTCCCCGGCCGATCCCAACGACACCTCACAGGGAAGGGCTCCGATCAAGAATCTTTTCACAAGATATCAATTGGTGCGGTGAAGGTGGAATCCTAAGATTAATAGGATTTACACAATGAACATAGAATGTCTTCAGAGTTTCACGAGGAACAAAACAATGGAGTCAACGGAACAGAAATCTTAATCTCAAACCTTGGCTCAATTAGTACAAACAAATCAATCCAAAGATAAGGTTATCTATATATTGGTGGGAAAAGAGTTTTCTACATTAAATCTGGAATTTTATGATAAATAAGATAAGTCTCTTCCCCTTTCTTATTCCATTTTTAATTAAAGAAAATTGAAGTTTCTTACCCTTGTGAAGTGCTATGAATATCATTATGATAAATCTAATAAGCTATGAAAGAAAAATTCATAGAAACATATCTTCATTAAATCTTACATGTTCAATATGTCTTATATTTTTATGCATGACGAGTATAATATGTCATTATCGTTGAAATAGAACAAAATGCATATATAAGACATGTAATTTTGGAATTTTATAAAAAATTCATTCATTCAAGGTGATTTTATCACTTAAGATTAAGATATCATAAAAGGCTCGTGTAATTACAGATGATTTAAAGTCTGATCAGTCTTTTGGATGAACATGCATATAAATATTAGAAGAAATTACAATAAAAAAATCATATTCGCCTCTCTCTCTCCCAAATGCTTTCTTGTTAAATAGATCTGACTTTTTATTTGAGCAAAAGTAACTGGATCTACTTGGAGAAGGAAGAATGCATCTATATTTCTATCCCCATACTTTTAGTGTTCTTTATTTTGTTAGTGTTTTCAATGCAGTTGAAATCCATACATATATGTTTCTATTAGATTTTTTCTGTCTGATTTGCATTTGTCAGTTATAACTGATATATATTTTTTCGAATTTAGCAAGAACAGAAGCATATTATTTTATACGTAGATCCATGGATCTACGAGGTTGCACCAGTAAAAATTGCTGTCAAATGATATCTTGAGTTAAAGTATAAGTCCATGATAAGGTCATTCACGCTTCAACCTAAATTGCTTAAGTAATGGTTTTAAAATTTCTATAAAACATGCTTGTTTCTTAAGATATGTACATACCTACAAATGTTTAAACCAACTCCAGTTAAAAAATTGACTCATTGTTTTTTTTTTTTTTTTTTTTTGTGCTCTCTGAAACATAAACTACCATGCTGATTTCAGGCTCTAAATGGACATGTCAAAAACAAAAAGTGCAAGAATCAACACTTGATCTGTTTAGGAACTACAAGTTAATGAGTTCAATTTTTCATATATATGGCATTTATCAAATAAATTTACTGATATCATTAGCTATATTTGTTCATCATGTTACATATTTATGCTGAAATCAAATTCATCAATGCCTTTGTATCTAAAATGATAAAATCCTCAATTAGGGACTAAACTGAAAAGTTTAGAAAGTTTGCATATTTTGTAAACTTGTTATTTAAAAAATGATCTCCCATGAGAAAATTGAAAATGTTTAAATTTTCTCTCTCCCTAAGGACATTCTGATATATAGCCTATAGAAAGCTAAAAAAAAGACCCAAGTGAAAACTTCTAAGGATTGAAGTACCCAAGTGAAAACTTCTAAAAAAGTGCAAACTTTCTCTCTCCCTAAAATTTTTTACCCAGCCTTACCAACTGCATGGCTAAAATTAGACTTCAGATTAGGGGTGAGCAAAAAGTCCAATACCCGATGATCAAACCGATAACCAAACTAAATTTTTTATTTAGTTCGGTTATTTTAATAATTTGGTTCGGTTCGATTATCAAATTTTCCTTATTCGATATTCGGTTATCGGTTCGGTTATTCCGGAAAAAATATTGGTTTAATCGAAAATCGAACTAAATATATATTTAAATAAACATAATATAATTTTACTTATTTATTTGTTTTTCATACTTTAATTTGTACAAGAACGCCCAAAATTTTAGTTTTAAACTTTATTGAATTAATTTGTAATATATAAGATATTTGGTTCTTTGATTGGTAACCGAACCGAACCAAAAAATTTCGATTCGATCAATTTTAATTATTTTAATTATTTAGTACGGTTCGGTTTTTAAAATTACACAAAATTTGGTTCGATCAATCAATAATTCGATTTGGTTATAACCGAACCGAACTGATGCTCACCCCTACTTCAGATACGGATTCCTAACTCCGAAGCCCCTGCTTCCAATTCTAATAGAATTTGAAAGATTTTTAAATGTGGATTGAACCGAACCAATGTATCTAGATTCTAGAATATGTTCAAATATGGTGTAAAGCCTGAATGCTTATCCGTGTCTTTTCTAACATCACAACACAACCCTTATCATCCCTTCCTTTTCTTGTGTCTTCCATTCCAACCACACACTCGGGCATCACCTGCTCTTTCTTTCCCTCCATTTCTCTTCTTCGATTTCAACTTCCCTCTTCACTCTGCTACTTTCCCTCGTATAAAATGACCTCTGCCACTGCCCAATTCCACATCTTCTCCGCCGCTGCCTTCTCTTCTACAAATCCCACCTATTTTTCACCAACTTCTATCTTTCTCGGCCGGAGTTCCGTCAAAAAGACTCCGCTCGCCCTCACAATTACAGCTCCTAGATTCGATTTTTCCACTCAAGCAAAACCTAATCCCACTCAGGAGCAAAAATGGACTCATGAAGGCTCTGTCACCGAGTCGCTGCCCAACGGTATGTTTCGGGTTAAATTAGACAATCAAGACCTCATTATTGGGTATATTTCGGGTAAGATTCGGAAGAATTATGTTCGGATATTGCCTGGAGATAGAGTCAGGGTTGAGGTCAGTCGATATGATTCCTCCAGAGGCCGTATCATTTACAGACTCCGAAACAGAGATCCAAGTAATGATTAATTTTTCTTGTTTTTATATCAAGTTTTCGAATTTAATTTTGTTTAGGTCATCTACTTAACTTTATAATTGGATATATATAATCAGCATGAGAGTTCTTGATTTTCATTTCCATTCTCCCAAAATTGCTACTGTATTTCTTAATATGCTGCTTGATATGAGAAATTTGCTGGTGATGGGATGGATATTGATACATAAATTGCACATAACATGCTATTGATTGATTTTCATTTTATATTCCATTCATCTAAGCTAGAAAATAAAGCTAAAAATGTCTATATAACATACACTATCAAAACAATACAGCAGAAATGTAAACCAATGTATTATATATAGCTCTATGGGAGTCCTTTAGGCTAATGGTTTAAGAACTTGATCACTACAGAATTCTGTTTCTAAAGCTATAGGGGAAATACACTATTAATCTAGATAAATACTCCTTTTAAAGATTCCTGCAGAGACCCTGTCTTCTAAATTCCTATACTTAAGTATAGTCTTGAAATCCGGTAGTTGTTCAAACTTCAAACGCGGGTTTGCTGGTGGGTCAATGACTGTTGATTCTGGCTGCAGCTCCCTTATAAAACACAAAGTTTATGGCATGGTAGAGACCAGTTCTGGGTTTGTTAAGTAGCAGAAAAGAATTTTAAGAAGAAATAGGATAATAAACACTTGAATTACAACCCAAAATGCCATATACTACAGAAGAATTTGATTATAAAACCTATCCTGATTTGAATCATCAAGAGCAAAGCTGATTAAGATCATATAAGTGGCTTCCATAAAAGTCAAAGTGATGCTCAAAGAGTATGCTTAGAGATGCAGAAAGAGATAGTTTTGTTGTAACAGCCGACCAAATTACCATATAGATATTATTTGCTTTAGCCTACATGTATTGGAAACACATCTTACTAATATAGTCTAGTTACTTCCTCCCATTTCCGATATGTGTTCTAAGCCTCTATTGCCATTGTTTAGAGCATCTCATTGCTTAGGCCTTCCACCCTGTGTCACCCTCTAAGGACCTAGTCCTTACAGTTCTAGATGACAAATTCTTGGTTGATATACTTGTGAATATAAATTATTGCTAAAATTTCTCGCTTATAGTATACCTTTATTAATGATCTCATCTCATATTAGTTCCAATTTTGTGTTCTGTATGATTTACCTGGGAATCATTTTTCCAAAGTCTAGTAGGTGGTTGAAGTGCAGCTTGGAAGGCCATGGAGACAATCAGTGGTAGAGTCAGCCCTAAGAGGTTGGGGTGCTGGGAAATTTTTTTTCCTTTTGGCCCCCCTGCACGCCAAAAGGGCTAGGCACCTGTTATTTTCTTTAAGCAACGCCAAAACGACTATGTACAGATTTATCTCTGAAACAAAAAAAATATCGTGTATTTAATTTCTCTTTTAGGCATTTGAGTTCTGTTATTCCAGAATCTCCAACTTCAAAAGCATTAGTTTGGAGATTGTTGATGTTAACTTTGAGAAGCGACTGGAATTTCCAGATTGCACATTGGTCTATCAGAAATCATTTTTAAAGCAGTAACTCGTCTACAACACAGTTTTTCCATTCATTGTTCTCTTTAATGTTTCTTTTATTTTCAACTAAGTAAATGAAAGCTTCTGTATTTGAAGGAATCACTAGTGCTGCAATTCACAATTATGATGCAACATCAGCAAGTTTCTTCAGTCTTAATTTTCATTTATTTTTCTTCAACTGTTTTCTAGACTATGAAAGTATGAATGGCTGGCAGGATTATTATTATTTTTTCTTTTCCCGTTGAAGCTAAATTTGAAAATTGCTTTACGTGAAGTTGAATCTCGTAGAGTGGGGTTTGCTGCCTGTAACGGCGAGTTTTCACACAATCAATCTCACACTAGAATATTTGGCAACTGCATGTTTGACTTATAATAATGTAAATATATCTGAAATTTCGTTATGAATTAAGTCTCAAATATATTTGCAGATTATTTAATTTTAGGAATAATATTCAAATTTGTCAGTAATTTATTTGAAATAGTTAAATTTTATTTCTTAAACATTTTCAAAATGACAATACATGAAGCAATTTTGGGCCAGATAATAGAGTCTATAAAATGAGACTCATACTTGGATTTGGAAGCAGTGGCAAGGTGACGGGCTTACCAGTGCACCTCAGATCATTGGAAACCACCCGTTATAGGGGTTTAAAGTACAATTTCGGCCCTTCCAACCCCTTGATCTTTATGGCTGATGAAATGTTGTGTATCTTTATCTTTTGCTTAGCGCATGCCAAAATGAGGTTTTTAAACCCAACACATGTGTTAGGGTTTATTTTCTACACTTTAATCAGTCAAAACTGACTCTGAACTATATTGAAAACTGACGAGTTTGGTTTAGAAATTAAACCTCATTCATTCTCCTTGATATTTACACAAGAATATATAACCCCTCTAAAATTGCGTGCAAGCTAAAGAAAAAAGAAAAAGCCCAAATTGCCTCAACTTCCTCAGTAACAAAGTTAAGGAAATTATTCCTAAATTACCTAACTTTCAAAACAACAAATCAAAGTAATTAATCTTCCTATTCACGCAATACTCCTCCTCAAATCGGAGTATGATGATCTTAAATGTTAAACTTGCGAATGAGGAATTCAAATTGTGCTTTTCTGAGAGCTATTGTAAAAATATCCGTTAATTGCACCTTCGTAGATACATAAGAAGGTGAAATAAGATCATCAATATAATCATTGCAATTCATAAGTAATAGCCACCATTGAACGGTACTTTGCTTCAGTGGAAGAACCAGAAATTGTATGTTCTTTCTTTCTTTTCCAAGACACATGAGAATAACCGAGAAACACAAACCAACCACTCAAAGACCGTCTAGTAATAGGACAACTGACCATATTTGAATCACACCATCTTTCTAGCCACATATTGCTATTAGAACATAACAAAATGCCTTGGTCTGGATTTTGTTTCAAATAATGCAACACATGGAGAGCTACTTTTCAATCCTCTCTCGACTTTTGCATAAACCGAAACAAAATATGAATAGAATACGCAAGATCTCGACAAGTGATAGACAAATATATAGATGTGCGGCAAGTTTTTTATATTTTTCTGTCTTACGATATCTTTCCATCTACCATGCTAGGTTATGATTTTGCTCCATAAGCTTTAAAAACAGTCAATCCCATTTTATCGTTTCCTGCAACAATGAAATCATCCATATATATCAACACATTACGTTGCATTTTTCCTTTTGTCAAAGTGAAAAGAGCATAGTATGATTGTGAGAAACCATAACTCTTTCATGTAGTTGCTAGTTTTTTTTTCAGCCTGTAGACCATATCATCGTCATTGTTTGTAAATCTTGGAGGAACCTTCATGTGAACTTCTATCTTCGGTTCTCTCCTAGGTGATATCTTTTTAAAAAAATTTACAAAACTAGGTTAAATGGGAGGCCTATTTACATATTTAAGCCATTTACTCAACCTACTACATATCTAAACTGATTTTGTGTGACTTTTCCATAATACCCTTAACCTTCCCACTTCCCCAAACGCGAACGGTCTATCCCCTCTTCTCCTTGGTTGCGCGAAACGGTTGGCAGCTCCTCCATTAATGATTCTAAGACTTTTGATCTTCCTATCTTCCTTTAAATTACACGAAATCTGCACCATTTCTCCAAATCACAATGTATTTCTCTTCTTCCTCTCTTCATCTCTTGATTCTGCAACTTCCTAATCCTAGAAAACGAAGCCATGGTTCTTCATCTTCCATTTTCTGCTCGTTTCTTAGTTTCTTTCTTCTTGTGACCATCGAAGAAATGGTGATTCTACGTTATTTTCATCGTTTTTCCCAGTTTATCATAATGGGTTCTTCGAAAAATGTAAGTATATACTGTTTTTTCTGCGTTTTTCCCATAACCACTTAGCATATGTGGTTTTCGCGAAGTCTGTGGGGAGAAATTTATCGATTTCACTTCGCGAAACGATGATTACGCGAAGTTTGCGAGGTAATTCGATAAATTTCTCTCGCAGACTCCGCGAAATCATTGTTTCGCGAAGTCAGAGCGTCACATTTCTCCTCGCAGACTCCGCGAAATCATCATTTCGCGAAGTCAGAGTGTCACATTCCTCCTCGCAGACATCGCAAAATCATTGTTTCGTTAAGTAAAATCACCCTCTTCCTTGCACATTTATGTTCGCATTACTTAGCGAATCATCGTTTCGCGAAGACAAATCTTCCTTTTTTCTGACTAACACGATTAAATTTTTCTGAAGGTGGTTAAATACATAATATTCATTTCTAGAAGTCGGCGTGTTAGGGTGCCATGAGAGACATCCATTCCAAAAGGCCTGGACTTCGAACCATCCGTGGTGAATAGGAGTCTACACTGTTAGGGATGGTAATGGGTAGGGTACCCGCAGGTAGTGCCAATCCCAAACCCTTACCTTTTTATTTTTTAATTACTCGTACCCTTCTCATTACCCTAACAGGTATATGTTTTGCATCCCATACCCTTCCCATTTAATTCACGGGTACCCTTACCCGTTAAGAATCAATCAATAAAATAAAAAATATTATAAATTTAACAAAGTATAAATTTAATAAATCATCAATTTAAAAATTGAACAAATTGAACCTTAATCAATAAAAATAAAATAGTTTAGTGGTATCACTTAATGGTTAAAGAACAAAAGGTTAGTATGCAAATCTCACATTTTACATTTAAAACACAATAATATTTTTTAATATATAAAAAATTTATGACGGGTAACGGGTACCGGGTACCCTGGGGTCTTCCCATACCCGTCCCATTACCCTAATGGCTAATGGTTTTGATCCCATACCCATCTCATATCCTTTTATACAGGGTACGAGTAGTTCCATTAGGGTCGGGTAGTGCCGGGTACCTGCGGGTAGAGTACCCGTTGCCATCCCTATACACTGTGGGACACGTCCATCCCTCAGTGGTTAATAAGAGCCTATGTGTCGTGAGACATCCATCCATCAGTGGTGAATAAGAGCCTATGTATAATGAAGTGATTTGTTAGGAGTTTATTGTGGCAATCTTGTTATGTACCGTGAGACACATCCATCCATGGGTAGTGAATAGGAGCCTATGTATTATGAAGTGATTTGTTAGGAGTTTATTGTGACAATCTTGTTATAAATTTTGATAATGTTATGATTTTAATGTTAGAATCCGTTGTTGTTTGACATTTTTTGTTATATACCACTTCGCGAATTAGCTTCAAAACACATTCAGGCTTCGCATATGCTAATTAAATTCATCAAGTAAACCAAACATTAGCTTCGCATATGTTAATTAAATTCATCAATTAACCCCAAACATTAGCTTCGCATGCTTCAAATAAGATCGAATCTGCAAAGTCGGACGGGAGGGAGACAGACGCGCGTAAAAATTGAGAGTATTATGGGAAAGTCACACAAAAACAGTCTAGATATGTAATAGGTTGACTAAATGAGTTAAATATGTAAAAGGGTCTCCTATTTGATTCATTTTTGTAATTTACCCTATTTTTTTTTTTATAACATTTGAATGTAATCAATCGGACCCTATGAATCGAGCGAAGGAACAAACAGACACATGGACCAACCGCCAAGCTTCCCGCCTTGATGGCCCACCTTACTGTGACCTTCTTCTATTCTACACATTCTCTTCTCAAAGTTGCAAGAATCACTTTTTTTTTCATTATCAATAATTACTTATTTTCATATAAAAATATGGAAATAATTATTTTCCGGGAAAATTACAAAACTGGATCAAATGGGAGGCCGGTTTACATATTTAATCTATTTACTTAACCTACTATATATCTAGACTTATTTTGTGTGACTTTCCCATAATACCCATAACCTTCCCACTTCCCACCACATCGCGAACGACCGCTCACTCCTCCTATCTCCTTGGTTACGCGAAAAGTTGGCTCCTGCATTAATGATTTGAAAACTTTTGATCTTCCTTTCTTCCTTTAAATTGCACGATATCTGTACAATTTCGTCAAAATCACAATGAATTTCTCTTTTTCCTCTCTTCAACTTTTGATTCTGCAACTTTCTAACCCTAGAAAACGAAGCCATGGTTCTTCATCTTCCTGTTCGTTACTTGGTTTCTTTCTTCTTGTTACCATGTTAGAAATGGTTATTCTACATTATTTCCTTCGTTTTTCCCATGTTATCATATTGTTATTGTCGCTTTTGGGGGTGAAAGGGGCGAAAAATGTAAGCATCTGTTGTTTTTTCTGCGTTTTTTCATGAATACACTTCGTGCATCGATGGTTTTGCGAAGAGAAAGAGCATGGAAAGTGACGATCTACTTCGTGAATCGATGATTTCGCGAAGATCGCGAAGAGATAGAGTCTGAAACGTGTGGATCTACCTCGCGAATCGATTAGTTCGTGAAGTTTGCGAATAGAACCTCACGTTTCAGTCCTCGCAGACTTCGCGAAAGGATCGATATGCGACGTAGATCGTCACGTTTCAGACCTCACATACCTCACGAAAAAATCGATTAGCGAAGTAAAATCACCTCTTTCCCTGCACATTTACATTCGCATGCTTCGCCAATCCTCATTTCACGAAGCCAAAATCGTCTTTGTCGCTGCCTAACACGATTAGTTTTTTCTGTAGGTGGTTGAATACGTACCATCCCTTTTTGGAAGGCGGCGTACTGAGCTGCAGGGGAGATGATTTTTCTTCCTGTATAGAGATGAACTTCCCTCAAGATTGACACATTCACTCCTGAAATGGTTAGTTAGGAGAGATTGTGCCAATCTTGGGGTGCACCATGGGACACGTTCATCCCATGGTGCCAATCTTCAAAGTGAACCTAACTAATCTGGTACCAATTTTGAATCGGATGAGTAATCTTGGTGTGCACCGTGAGACACGTCCATCCCAAAAGGTCTGGACTGCCATTTTTGTGATGAGAAATGGAAGTCCAGACCTTTTGGGATGGATTTGTCCCACGGTGCACACCAAGATTACTCATCCGATTTAAAATTGGTATCGGATTAGTTAGGTTCACTTTGAAGTGCTTTGTTAGGAGTTTATTGTGGCAATCTTGTTGTAAATGTTGATGTTGTTGTGATTTTAATGTTGTTATTGTGGCAATCTTGTTGTAAATTTTGATAATGTTATGATTTTAATGTTAGAATCTGTTATTGTTTGCCATTTTTTTTGTTATATACCACTTCGCGAATTAGCTTCAAAACATATCCAGACTTCGCATATGCGAACTAAATTCATCAAGTAAACCAAACTTTAGCTTCGCAGGCTTCGCATATAAACCCAAACATTAGCTTCGCAGGTTTCGCATAATATGGAATCTGCGAAGTCAGACGGGAGGGGGCGAGACGTGCGTAAATATTGAGGGTATTATGGGAAAGTCATACAAAATCAGTCTAGATATGTAGTAGGTTGAGTAAATGGGTTAAATATGTAAATGAGCTTCCAATTTGATCCAGTTTTGTAATTTTCCCTTATTTTCTTGTTTCCAAAAATATAATTAATTATTTTCATACTGAAAATTGGCTTAATACACAAATAACCCCTGAACTTGTCCAAATGTTGCAACTGCCCCTTCCAACTTTCAATTGTAACAACTTACCCTTTAAACTTGTCCAATTGTAAAACATAACCCCAAATTGGGAATTTTTTTACCCCGTACTTGAAGCAATCGTAAAAACGTTTCCTCGGATTCGTATCACGCCAAAGATCTGATTATCACACTCCACGAGCGTTGCAGCTTTTGTATTTCACGTGTTTCTTCAATTGCAGTCCATGTCAGCAATTTGGGGTTATGTTTTACAATTGGACAAGTTTGTGAGGTAAATTATTACAATTGAAAGTTCGGGAAGGGGGAGGGGGGGAGGGCAGTTGCAAGATTTGGACAAATTGAGGGGTTATTTGTATATTAGGCCCTGAAAATTTGATATGTCGTACGCACTCTTAACTAATTAATTGTGCTTCAAAACAACTATAACATAAAAATATAATTTCTTAAATAGCTCTTCAAACTTTTCCCTCCTAGGAAGCAGCTGCTTAATCAACTTCCTAAAAAATAATACTACTATATAATAACCATAAAAAAAAACAAAAAATAATTCTTTATTATCTTCGCATTTAACATTTCTCTTTTTCAAATAGCCAAATTATAATCTAACCAGTGATGGAGTAAGAACGAAAAATATATTAAAGATTACAATTTTTTTGGAACTAAGCATCGCATCAGTGACTAATATTTTCGCAGATTCCGCCATTAATGAGAAAATTGTTACAAGCTCTAAATAAAATAAATTACCGATAGATGTTATACATTGATGACGGAAATTTCTATCCGGCAGGGTGAAAGAAGCCTCCGCAACTCCTGTCCCTCCGCCCTGCATCTACCTAAATCAAGAAAGATTAAGCTTTATTCCCCCAATCTTGATCACCTTAACCACCTGCTAAGATCATTAGTAGCAGGATGAGAAATGTCATCACCAATGATACTCTCTGTGCAACAAGACCTGTGTTCATTTCCAG
Organism: Euphorbia lathyris; assembly: GCF_963576675.1. Taxonomy (NCBI): domain Eukaryota; kingdom Viridiplantae; phylum Streptophyta; class Magnoliopsida; order Malpighiales; family Euphorbiaceae; genus Euphorbia; species Euphorbia lathyris. Next base: position 37,572,336 of record NC_088913.1, on the reverse strand, counting down.
TATAACCATTGCTTGTTTCTGGAAAAAACAGTCGTTTCTTAGCAGAACTTCCCTTCTTTTCTCTCTCCCTCTCCGGGGTTGCATTTGGCCTTTGCCTGGGTGCACTTTGTGACCGAAACCGAGCTTTGGCAGATGCAGTGGAAGCCATGTAATTAGGCGTTGAAGAAGAGAGAACATCGTGAGTTGAGCAGCGAGGGCTGGCTGAATAAGGTTGATCAACAAGTAATGGTGTGGCTGGTGACTCTGCCGGTGTGAAATTGTTGGGAAAAGGAGAGGCAGCTGAATAATTACTAGGCCTTTGGTGATATTGATATAGAAGATTAGATTTGCGGTTTCTAGGAGTTAAGAAATCATGGTAATAAGGTTGAGATGAAGTGTCCATTTCTACAATTTTGATTGGATCTGATCTCTTGCTGTTCATCATCCATCTGGGTTTCTCTTCTAATTCTCCTTCACTTGCATATGCCTCTCTACTGGGTCTCCATATCTTCATAAAAAAACACCAATTCAGAAGCAACAAATATGTTATATTCCTTCCTATAGGTAGAGTATTATGAAGGCATAAAAAAGAAGAAGGAAATATATGTAAAATGAATGGACCTTGTGAGAGAAAGCATGGGAAAGTGAGTTCTCTCTTTTGAAAGCAATATTATCCTTAGACATGACTTGAATGTCCTGAAATGGTTGATGATGTGAATGATGATATTCAAAATTGGAAAGCCTGTTTCTTTGTTCTTTGAGTACTCTATCTTGTACTCTCATAAGAGCTTGCATGCAATGAAATGTCATCTTTGCTCTCTTTCTAACATTGTGTCCTCTCACTAATGCTTGTAGTTTTACCAGTCCCTTCAGTGCTACAAGAGCTCTTCTTGCCTTCAATCACAAAACACTCAATAAGTTCAATGCACTAGTCTATCAAATCCAAATAGTATTGATTAATGGGATACTCTAACCATTTTGAAGAAATACAAATATATTCTAAAGTAATAAATGGGGAACTTTCTAACTTATTAGAGAAAGTTTGGATCAAATAACACCATATGAAATAATTTTGGATTCAGATAACAAATGAGCCTAGAAGCAGAGTGATAAAGCATTGGATCTTGATATACCCGGCCATCGGAACCATCCCTATAGGAGTAGTTAAAGGGTGGTTCCATTCCGCCTATCCATCTTCATCTGCGGAGGTGTTGATTGCACCCTCTAAAGAGTATAGTGCAATTTTTTTTTTGGTTATGAGGTATAAATTTATCCAATCGATTTTGGGGTAGTCTAAATTTACCCTTAACATATAAAATAGTAAATTTTTACGCTGAGCATTTGAAAACAATATCAATTTTACCCATATTTAATTTAAAATTTAAAAATATCAATTTACCATTGTGTATCTGTCATATCAGACTTTCCAAACATCAATTATATCTAAAATGTTAAGGATATTCAATTTACGTATTACTATGTTAACAATTACAAAAGACCTTTAAAAATACACTAAATTGCTTCAGTTTAGCGATAAATTTATTTGGAACCTTGAATGTTTTAGTAAAAATAGTTGTTCAAATTTTTTATCACAAGAATAAAATTGTTCTTCTTGTTAACAATAAAATTTAATCATTGTGTACATTACAAAGTAAATTTAAATTTCTAAAAAAAAAATAGAGGAAATTTGAACATTGTCCCTTTTTTATCCTCATCCCAGTCCAAAATGGTGTGGTTTTGGCTTAGATAGGAAATTCTTTTTTTTTTAACCCAATTCATTTCTCAATTTATTTTTGTAGTCAAAGGTTGACTTGGCACTGCATGATCCCAAATTGTTCAACGTTGGACACCATTTATTACTTAAAGAGTATATTTGCAGTTCTTTAAAAAAATTAGGGTGAAATTTGGATGAAATGAAGATGATTAGTTTAGTTAAATACCAGGTATCCTCTAAAAGCTGTCTGAATGGAAATGGCAGCAATATGTTGCTTAAGAAAGAGGGAATTAGGTCTTGTTAGCCTAGCCACTTCCACAACTGCTTGAGCTGTTGCAACTGCTGCCTGAGCTGCTGCTGTTGTAGCCATGGCCACTGCAACTGCATGTCTTTCTTTTGCATCTTCTGCTTCTTCTTCTTCTCTTGTCTTATTATTATTAGCACAATCATGTATTACTGTTTCTTGACTGCTTTGACCCTTCTTGAATATCCATCTTCTTTTTCCTCTCTTCTAATTAATACCCATTACAGTACAAATTCAACAAACTGATTCAGTAACACCAAATATACAGAAGAAGAAAAAAAAAGAGTAAAAAAAACAAACCTTATCTTCTTCCTCTAGCTCTTGATTTTCTCTCTTCTTAGCATTATTCTTTTTGGGAGACCTGAAAGCCCTTTTAACTGCAGCTAACCAGTTAGTTCCTCTATTCTTCCCCATACCAAAAAAAAAATCACAAACAAAGCTATAATTTAAAACAGCAGTGATGTTATATTATGATCAGACAGAGAAGTTAATAGCTTTAAATGCAAACTGAAGAGAGAATAAATGAAATGAAAGGGAAAGGGAAATGGTGAAATAATTTAGGATATTGGAGAACAAGGATATAGTATAGTCCATCAATAAGGGAACAACCTCTGCATTTTCTTATTATTATAATATGTTGTGTTGTGTATGTCATCAAAAAATGACAAAAAGAAAGAATCCTGACTCTGTCATCTTTTTGGTTTTTCACACCTTAAGATCTTTATCTTTCAATTTGATAATTTTTACATCAAACCCTTAATAAACAAAATAAATGTGAATATATAAAACATAGTTAAAAGGGTGTGACTTATTTCATCAAATACTATGATGAATTTAATGGGTTAAAATAAAAGATCCGGAGTTTAATGTGTAAATATTGAACTCATTAAGAGTATTAGAATGTTTTTTTTTTGTTTTTTCACTAAGAAAAATGTAAAGAGGAAAAGGTATTTGTTTGTGGCATGGGATGGAGAGAAACAAACAGGGAGTAATAAAAGTATGTATTTTTGACACAATATAAAAGTATGTATAGGAGGTAGAAAACAACAAGTAAACCCTCGAAAATGGTGAAAGCTGAAGAAAGAGAAAAGAGAGAAAGAGAAAGGAGATGAATTAATTCTATTCTATTGTATTGTATGTATGTATGGATGCTTTTGCTTTGCCTTGTTTTTTGCTTTTGCTTTTTCTATGTTTTCATCTTTACAAATATTAATACTTATTATTACTCAACGAATCTCATTATGTAGTTACAGATATGCTAACAAATTCATAAATCCACTACTTATATGAGATTATGAGATAGATATTTATGCAACAGAATAAAACAGTAAATGTCTTTTAATTGCAATGATCTAACTAATGTTTATCCATAACATTTTCAAGTTAGATCAATTTTATTGATATTTAAAAAAAGTTAAACGAACTAGTTATTATTATTTGGTTGTCACATCAGTCCTTTTAAATGCCAATTATATCTATAAAAAATTGTGTTACTAATACATTTATAAAAAAAAAACATATTTACGTGTCTAAGTGTCTCCTAAGTGCAAATTCTTTCTAAACCTAGTTTTTTTATGTTGCCTTCTTTTTTTCAGCCACCGCTAATGGAAGAGGGATTTATAAGGTTGTCTGAGAGTCTTGAGGAAGAGAATGATAAACTGGTCCTAGGACAAGTGGTGGCTGGTCATTCAGAGAGTCTGATTGGGTTCTATCTGGTAGGAGGGTTCTTAACTAATCGAACTACCAACCTTCCGATCGCGAAGCATCGGATGGTGAAGATATGTCGCCTAGAAAAGGGCATAACAATCAAAGTTATGGGAAAGAAGGTTTTGTTCCAATTGTATCATGTGTCAAACTTGGAACAAATTATCGACGGAGGCCCTTGGATCTTCGATGGATAAGTATGTTGTAGTTAGAGTTGGTATATGAAGTTTTTCACTTCAAGAGTTGGTATAAGAAGTGTGTTCAGCTTCAGTTTTCCTAGTTAGAGTTGGTTTCGTTCAACTGACTATGTTTGTATATATATAACACGTGTTATGTTAATTAATAAGAGTTAAACGCGGATTATTTCAACCGTACATTATTTACAGAAACATCATCCTCGTTCATCACCTTCAACAATGTGACGTCCCATTGGATGTACATATGTTCTCTCTCCGGTTTGGATCAAGTGCATGATGTACCTCTTGGGTATATGTCCATAAATGTTGGTAAAATTGTTGGAAAAGTTCATGGGTTGTTATATCGATTACGATGCAAAAAAAAATTTGGTGATTGGTAAAGTTTTATGAAGATACTTGTGGCACTAAATGTTTGTTTAACACTGAAGATGTGGAAAAAGATTAAGCTCGCTAATGAGACTTGGAGCATACTGCAATTTAAATATGAGATACCCTTTTTAAGTTGGATTTGATATATTTATGGTCTGTTAGGTCATAGTGATTCCTTGTGCCCTAACTGGTTCGCTTATCCTGTGGTTCACTCATCGTGAAGGGGAGATAAACCTCGAATGGGAGAGATGGATTAAGGCTTAGGATTGTCGATAATTTTTCGGAGGAGGTGAGAAGTGGTTGAGGGAAGAGGACAGTGGTGAGGACGACAAAGGCGCTTCAGAAGCTCTCATGCACATGGAAACTGAGAATCAGTCTAAAACAAATTCATTGATTCAAGGAGCCATCAAAGAGGTGAGAGGAGAACAAACTACTATTACCATGTGCGTATTGCATATCAAAGTGATTAATGTTAATGAGGATTCTATAATAGTTTCCTAACTCCGTTTGCATGGTTGATCTATTGCTTCTGATTTCAAATCAACCAATAATAATATATGTAAAACGTCGAATACTTTTTCGGAGTCGGAGAAGTACGATCATCATGGATGCCTCTAACGACTTGTGTGGTTTTGAGGGGCAAACATAACAATGTGGCCAACGATATCCATGACTATGACAATGATTTAGAATACAAGCCAAAACCCTAACCGAGAAACTCTAACAGAGCCATCTTTCCATGTTAGCTAAAAAAATCTATCCTAACATAATACATCAATGAAATATAAAATACGTTAGCTTTTGTATATTTATATTTAATCATTAGAATATACAAAAAGATGAACATGTTTTAAATCAATATTTAATAATTATCCAAATGAAAAAAATTATACAAATATTAATAAAAATGTAATTAAATAATTTTTAAAAATATAAAATATATATTCATAAATTTAAAATTTATAAATAGATGTCTTATTTTTCATTACTATGAATATTAATTTGAAGTACTGAATGAACTATGTGATATATATGATGTTATAGAGACTCGATAACATTAAAAATAAAAACATATTTTCTAAAAATAAAAAAGTAGAGTAATTTTTATTAAAGACCAAATAATTTTTTTTTTTGTAAAAGCCCAATGAGTAATGCTAAACGGAAAGTCTACCACGGTACCCTGGAAAATTAGACAAGACTGGCTTCAGTGTTTATCTAGATTTTCGAATATGAATTGCAAAATCACTCATATCTACAGAGAGGGCAATCAGGCGGCAGATCGGCTGGCCAGTTTTGGTAAATCAGCTTCCGCTCTTACTTGGTGGCAATCAGCTCCTCAATTTTTTCAATCATTTGTGTTTGACGACTTATGTAATGTTGCACATGTTCGCTTCCCTTAATTTTCTTTTCTTTGGATGCTCTTTATTTCTTTTCTTCCCCCCTTTGTAATTCTCCTTTTTTTTATTAATAATATTTCGGATTGATTTGGTGTGTTAGGGGTGCCAACCTAGTTGGGATGTCTAGCCACTTACCGTTCAATTCAAACAAACTTGTCGGGAAGGCAATCAGGCTGCTGACTGAATGACAAATTTCGTAGGCGCTCTTAGTCTGGGTCATCACGAGTGCGGTGTGCCTCCTGCAGGCCTCCAGGTTATCCTTGATGCAGACCGCCTCGGCCAGTCGGCATTAAGAAATACATCTTCTTGGTTTTTCTTTTCCGTTTCTATTATTTTTCCTACTTCGGTTTTTTTTTCCTGGCTCTTTAACCTTCTAGTTTATCAAAAAAGAGTCTTTTCTTTATAAACACTTAATTTTTTTTTTCTTCTTACCAAACAACGGTTAAAATACCCTCCAAATAAAAAAAGTTCAAAAGTTCAAGTTGCTTGAAATATCATTTTTATCTGGTCTGTAGCGAAAGGTTACATGTTATTGTGTTATTAGAGTAGTAATTTTTTTACCAATGATAAATGGATAATCATGTAAAATTCAAGAATTATAACATCTGATTTTGAATTTTGAAGCTGGTAAGTATAAAATTGAAGGGTGGTGTGAGTAAATTATCCTTCGTAAGATGCATTATACCCATTGTAGTGAGAAATTTTACAGTACACAATGAAAATCGTTTTGAATCTCATAGGTGAAAAAAAAAAACTATATACACATATATCGTGAATGTATTATGGGAAGTATTACTGCAAAAGTACCCTAAAATTTTACAATTGTAGTAGTGTAAATAATTTGCTATAATAGGAAAGGAACAGGATGGAAACTTAGAATATTTATGTAGGGGCAGCTAAAGGAGTTTTGCGTTGGGATATATTGGCCCTGTTTGGTAAAGAGCGTTTTGGGATAAAAAGAGCGGTTTTGACCAACTTTAGAGGTTTGACCACTGAAACCGCTAATTGGAGTGTTTGGTGGAGAGAGGTTTGGGAGAGAGTTTTGGGATGAAAACGCTAATTTAGAAAAAGCTCTTAAAAGGAGCTTTTTCAATTAGCGTTTTGTAATATTAAAATTAATGGACGTCTTTAACTCTAATAGATAGACTCCCTCTTCTCCTGCGCCAAAATTAATGCCCTTATTCGTCTTTTTGCACAAACCGCTATTATCAATCAGCTAATTTTTATCAAACAGGTCTACACAAACAGCTAATCAAATCAGCTAGTCAAATCAGCTAATGTAATCAGCTAACAGCTAACCGCGCTAATGTAATTAGCTAACATCTAACATCTAACAGCTAATTCCCAAACAAAGCCATTATTATAATTTAATTACTTTCTTGAAAGTTACTGATTGTCTCCTCTTCATTGACTAGTCTGAATTTTTCAAACTCCATTTATTACCCGCCATATAATTTCTGACGTGGAATGGGTATTATATTGAATTAAATGAGCATTGGATTCTCTAAAAGAAAAGAAAAGAGTATGGATGGGTCATAAATAAAAAAATACTTGTGTTTCATTTATCTCCTGGTTGGTCCATTTTATTATTGATTGAAAATGACACTTTAAAGTATTATATACTGTCCATTGCTTTTCTTTTCCTTTTTATTAGTATTATTTATTAATATCTAAATTACAATAAATAAATAGACCAAAACTCTTTTTGTTTAGTAAATGTTGCGTTACATTTTTATAGTATTTATTGATTTATTTTTATGTCATTATTAGATTAACAGACTTGTTTTTTCGTTATTTTCTTTATGCTTCATTTACATTTTCTAGTGATTTAGTGTGTTTTATATTGTTTTTAGGTGTTCTTACAGTAATTTGGATGCAAATATTGCGATCTGAATGTGCCAGAATGCTAAATGAGGAGCCTACTTGTCGAGCAGAATGCCTACTTGTTGAGCACACCCCGAACTCACCAATTCTTTGTTTTTCAAGATTTCACATACTTTCATATTTTGGGATAAATCTCTATACGAGATCGGATTAAGGTGATTCAAAATGCTATGTAAAGCTAAGTCAAATGGTTTCAAATTCTCTCTTTTGCAAAAGTTGAGATTCGAACTCTAACAAAGTCAAAATTGGACTGGAAGTCGACACATTCGTTGAAATTCACGATTTAAGTGAACAATTCTTATTTTAAGTCAGTTTTCACTTCTTAAACAACCAATATTCGAATAATGATTGATAACATCTGCACGTTATCTCTGGGGCAAAATAGTAAAAACCCATAGATAAAATGATATATTTGTACATAGCACGACCACGTGGCGAAAACCACATATACAAAGATAAGGCATACGCCAGCTGAGGCTGGATACGTCATACGAGATTGGATACGCCAGTTAGGGACGGATACACCAGCTGACGACGGGTACGCCATCATAATTACAAGTGAGCCGTTTTTCAGGAACATCGAAGAATCAGTGTCATTAATGGTCCATTAATGACACTAACAGACAAACTTGGAGAATGCGCAATAAATACATTAAAGAGCACTAAATCTTAAATTGTTCATATACTACCACATTTATTGAAGATGGTTATATAATCTAGTATAATTACACTAATCCTAATTACTATTAGGTATGCTTTCTTACTTTACCAAAGTGTTTTTGAGATTATTCTTGGTATCAATACTGACTTTGGCATCAGAGTGTCCCCGCCGAACCCAATGGCACCTCATATGGAAGAGCTCCGATGAGAAGTTAATTTCACTATTATCAACTGGTGTGGTGAGCATGGAACTCTCAAGTTTTTGGAGTTTACACCTCGAACACGATGACATCGGAGGGACCAAACCGTCCCACAACTGGAATCAATGACACTACAACTTAGGGGGTTTCAAATCCACTCTCCATTGGAACCTCCACCTTCCTAATTGGGCCTATTATTCAAGATATACATGATGCTTCTCCTTGTTCCTTCCAATAGGAAGTTGAAGCATTGGTAGTAAATCATATGGGTTCTAAATCAAGGGATCGTATAAGGATGATCATAGAGAATCAACCTGTAGGAGGTGTGACAACCGACCGGCCCCCAAGTACACGGGTATGGAAGGGGAATCATGATGCTCGTAAAGTATATAGCATTTAATAGGACAAGTGTATCCTATCGCAACAAGTAATATTGTGCTAAGCACGAGATCGAACCACAAAGACTATTTGTTATAATTAGTAAATCTACCTAGAGTGATCTAATTGTTTAGAGGGTTGGATAAATGTTTGGGTTTTGAATAACTAATTAACTAATTGAAAGCAGTAAAGATAACAAAATAGAGTGAACAATTGACGAGGTAGAAGGTGAATTAATGGAAGGCACAACCTAGGTTGAGTAATCCTTTGATTAAATCCTATGTATGGGTTTAGGGAGTTCAGATTTATGTTCTACCAGTGATTGACGGTAATTGCCCTAAGTGAAAGACAAATGTGACCAGTATTCGTCTATCCTATTCACATGCATTCGGGTGACGGCTTGATTAGGCATATACCCTAGGTCATGCAAAGCATTAGGTTCTTTGGCAACTAAGGCTAAAGCCATAGCCCAATCATGAAGCCGCACTCCTAGTGGTCTCTAGCGAGGTCAGGTTTACACAAATTCGGTATAGATAATTCCATGGTCAGGTTCTTATCTATCTATAATCCTATTTAATGTCAGGGTCATAGGCATTAAGCACATTATATACATAAACAGGCTAGTTGATCATTATCAATGTTCATTCTAGCATAAATCATGTTCCTAACAATTTCTAGGCATTAAGCATGCATAAACTGATCAATCAAATGTCCTAGATCCCTAATCATACATATTCATACAATCAATTTCATCCCCATCCCAAATTGGATGGGGATCAGTTCATAGACAAACCAATCATAGCAATAGGCATATATGAATAATGGAAAAAGCTTCAATTAAATATAAAAGGAAAAGATAAGAGGGAGAGATAGAAATCCAAAACTCGCTTGTCGATTCTGATTACAAAAATAGAAGATGAGGAGCTTCTCCCATCAATTGTTCTTCAATAAGAAATAAAAACAGAAATAAACCTGATCTAGAAAGCAGGAAAAGCTAAACTAAAAGCTAAAAATAAAAATCTACATTGTGACGGCTCTTAAGGAATCCGTCTCCCCGAATAATGAAGATTAGCTCCCTATTTATAGAGTTAGGGAGAAACCCTAATGTCTCCGGGGGCGAAATAGGCATTTACAAAGTGTTTTGTTAGGCTTCTGGGCCCGATCCGCGGATTTCAGCAAGGGGGGAAGGCGCTGGTGCGCCTTCCCCCGCCTCGTCTCATCGAGACAAGGCCTGTCTCGACGAGATAGCCTGTGTCTCACCGGTTTTATCCTTTTGAGTCCATGGGCTTCCGAAAGATGCTCTAATAGTTCCTGACGAATCCCAAAAGTGCTCTGATGGTCCCTGAAAAGTACGATAATTCTCCAATGGGCTTTGGTCTGGTTCAAAAATGCACGAAAGGTCCCTAAAAATCCCTGAAAACACCGAAAATGCCATAAATAAAAAAATTTATTAATTCTAACTAAAAGGTAACAAAAAGATACTCAAATTAAAAGGAAATAAAGCAAAAAAAAACTAAAATGATCCTAAAAACCTATAGAAATGGGAGCTATCAACCTCCCCATACTTGGATCTTGCTTGTCCCCAAGCAAGACAGAATCCAAAATAGAGAAAAATCAACAAATAGCTCCCTTACAAAAACAAGAATCTACTACACTTTATTATCCACAACAGTTTAGACTACTCATTTTGCAATTAAAAACATAATGAACCTCAGACGAGTCTCCAAAAACTGATTAATTGGTTTTATCAATCAACACTTCATAAAAACGAAAGAAGAGAACTAAAATTGATAGCTCACAAGTGGTCACTCTAACGCTCAAGTGTTTGGGTAAAAAAAAATTTATTTGTAAACGCTCTACATGTTATTGCACAAAGTGGTCATGTTGGGATTGCATCATCCATCCGGTCAAAATTAATGCATTAAAATTAAACAAAATCATAGGTCTTTAAAGGGTTGTAACATTGGCTAAAGGTTGGGGTAGGAAAAAAGAAATTTATAGGCAAAAAGTTAATGACTCAAATAGTTAAAATTTTTGCAAAAATGACACATTTTTCGCATTAGGGAGCTATCAACCACCTCTCCACACTTAAATCTTGCTTGTCCTTAAGCAAGTCAGAATCCAAAAGGGACACGTTATCCGCTATGTATAAAAAGGTTTAAGCTCAAGGTTGTTTTTGTGATTCAAAAGTATTCGGGAAGCAACTAAAATATAAGCACGTCTTTTATCCTTTCCTCTATATTTTGTTTTTGATTTGGTTTTTAACCATTTTTTTTCTTTTGAATAGAGGGGATTGCTAGCAGGAATTTGAAGGATAGGTGTGTTTAAGGATTTATCAAAATTAAATTGAGTCAATTAACTTGGGTGAGAAATGATATTTAAGAAGGCTAAGGTTTGTAACAGGGTGATCAAAGAAAGGGGTAAATATAGGCTCAAAGAGACTTATCTAGTGGAATTGTTAAGGGATTTTGGCCAAACAAAGAAATAGGCTAAATTCACAAAGGGCTATACCTAGGTTGCCTAATCATTTCAAGTTTAATAGAAACACAAAATTCAACCAGTATTTGATGCAATTCCTATGAGCACAAAGACAATAAATGTAATCCCACACCTAAGAGATCAATTGTTCCTAATCATGAGTCTAAAATATTGATCTTTCTGGCTCTAACTCACAATTTAAGGGTTATTTGTATCAATCCTAGCCTCAATTAACGTTCCGTTCCATGTCAATTTTAGGTAAATAATACTTTTTGGAGACTCAAACGTTGTTCAAAATTTTTTGCTTGCATCAATTTCATTTAGAATGTGCAAATTTTTAAGCGCATTGTCAACTGTATTGCGGGATAGCTAAATGTATCAAATTCAACTGCCTAGGATTCTTTTTATTCCTAGAATCAAAATAAAAAGCAAACAAAAACAGAAAGCATGAAATTCTAAAATTAAAACAAAAACATGCAACCTAATATAGAAAAAAAAAATTTAAAAAAATTAAAAACATGCAAATGGCAGAATCAAAAATCATCATATCCTAGTACCTCCTCCCCACGCTTACAACATGCAATTACTTCAATCATTACATAAAAGCAAAACATAAAGTGCAAAAAAGAAATAGGATAGAAAAACTCCCTCAGGGGTGGCTGTCCATCCAACCCCGAATATCTGATTCTAAATTGTTCAAATCCAAGCGGATGTCCTGGAAATCAATCCGGCGTCGGTGAGTATTCCGATGAGTGGGTTCTGCCAATAAAAAAAAGAAAACAAACATAAGAATATATAAAACAAAAGAAAAAGAAAAAAGTTTAATTTTTTTAATTAATTTTTTTTTAAAAAAACGAATTTTTTTACGTTTCTTCGAGACAGCCAGGTGTCAAGGTTGTTTTTGTGATTCAAAAGTATTCGGAAAGCAACTAAAATATAAGCACGTCTTTTATCCTTTCCTCTATAAATTTTTTTTTTATTTGGTTTTTAACCATTTTTTTCTTTTGAATAGAGGGGATAAAGAGTGAAATTCAAATGGGTAAAGGTTGCTTCTTCTATTAAAATTACAACCTTTTAATGATTGCTAGCAGGAATTTGAAAGATAGGTGTGTCTAAGAATTTATCAAAATTAAATTGAGTCAATTAACTTGGGTGAGAAAGGATATTTAAGAAGGCTAAGGTTTGTAACAGGGTGATCAAAGAAAGGGGTAAATATAGGCTCAAAGGGGCTTACCTAGTGGAATTGTTAAGGGATTTTGGCTAAACAAAGAAATATGCTAAATTCACAAAGGGCTATACCTAGGTTGCCTAATCATTTCAAGTTTAATAGAAACACAAAATTCAACCAGTATTGGATGCAATTCCTATGAGCACAAAGACAATAAATGTAATCCCACACCTAAAAGATCAATTGTTCCTAATCATGAGTCTAAAATATTAATCTTTCTGGCTCTAACTCACAATTTAAGGGTTATTTGAATCAATCCTAGCCTCAACTAACGTTTCGTTCCATGTCAATTTTAGGCAAATAATACTCTTTGGAGACTCAAACGTTGTTCAAAATTTTTTGCTTGCATCAATTTCATTTAGAATGTGCAAATTTTTAAGCGCATTATCAACTGTATTGCGGGATAGCTAAATGTATCAAATCCAACTGCCTAGGATTCTTTTTATTCCTAGAATCAAAATAAAAAGCACACAAAAACAGAAAGCATGAAATCCTAAAATTAAAACAAAAACATGCAACCTATTATAGAAAAAAAAATTAAAAAAAAATTAAAAACATGCAAATTGCAGAATCAAAAATCATCATATCCTAGTACCTCCTCCCCACACTTACAACATGCAATTACTTCCATCATTACATAAAAGCAAAACATAAAGTGCAGAAAAGAAATAGGATAGAAAAACTCCTTCAGGGATGGCTGTCCATCCAACCCCGAATATCTGATTCTAAATTGTTCAAATCCAAGCGGATGTCCTGGAAATCAATCCGGCGTCGGTGATTATTCCGATGAGTGGGTTCTGCCAATAAAAAAAAGAAAACAAACATAAGAATATAGAAAACAAAAGAAAAAGAAAAAAGTTTAATTTTTTTAATTAATTATTATTTTAAAAAAAAAACAAAAATTTTTTTACGTCTCGTCGAGACGGCCATGTGTCTCGACGAGACGACACGAAAAACCTGAAAGTATATATATATATATATATATATATATATATATATATATATCTAAACAATTATTTCAACCTATTTAATTTACACAGATTATAATCGGAATAGTACCCGGCAACAGCCACCAAACAAAAACTTGATGGTGTTGTTGTCGGGTATTTATAGATTTAATCTAATTATAAATAAAATAGTTCCCGGCAAATTTCATCTAATTATAAACGAAATAGTCCCCGACAACGACGCCAAAAACTTGATGCTCGTAAAGTATATAGCATTTAATAAGACAAGTGTATCCTATCGCAACAAGTAATATTGTGCTAAGCACGAGATCGAACCACAAAGACTATTTGTTATAATTAGTAAATCTACCTAGAGTGATCTAATTGTTTAGAGGGTTGGATAAATGTTTGGGTTTTGAATAACTAATTAACTAATTGAAAGCAGTAAAGATAACAAAATAGAGTGAACAATTGACGGGGTAGAAGGTGAATTAATGGAAGGCACAACCTAGGTTGAGGAATCCTTTGATTAAATCCTATGTATGGGTTTAGGGAGTTCAGATTTATGTTCTACCAGTGATTGACGGTAATTGCCCTAAGTGAAAGACAAATGTGATCAGTATTCGTCTATCCTATTCACATGCATTCAGGTGACGGCTTGATTAGGCATATACCCTAGGTCATGCAAAGCATTAGGTTCTTTGGCAACTAAGGCTAAAGCCGTAGCCCAGCCATGAAGCCGCACTCCTAGTGGTCTCTAGCGAGGTCAGGTTTACACAGATTCGGTATAGATAATTCCATGGTCAGGTTCTTATCTATCTATAATCCTATTTAATGTCAGGGTTACAGGCATTAAGCACATTATATACATAAACAGGCTAGTTGATCATTATCAATGTTCATTCTAGCACAAATCCTGTTCCTAACAATTTCTAGGCATTAAGCATGCATAAACTGATCAATTAAAGGTCCTAGATCCCTAATTATACATATTCATACAATCAATTTCAACTCCATCCCAAATTGGATGGGGATCGGTTCATAGACAAACCAATCATAGCAATAGGCATATATGAATAATGGAAAAAGTTTCAATTAAATATAAAAGGAAAAGATAAGAGGGAGAGATAGAAATCCAAAACCCGCTTGTCGAATCTGATTACAAAAATAGAAGATGAGGAGCTTCTCCCATGAATTGTTCTTCAATAAGAAATAAAAACAGAAATAAACCTAATCTAGAAAGAAGGAAAAGCCAAACTAAAAGCTAAAAATAAAAATCTACATTGTGACGGGTCTTAAGGAATCCGTCTCCCCGAATAATAAAGATTAGCTCCCTATTTATAGAGTTAGGGAGAAACCCTAATGTCTCGGGGGGCGAAATAGGCATTTACAAAGTGTTTTGTTGGGCTTCTGGGCCCGATCCGCGGATTTTAGCAAAGGGGAAGGCGCTGGTGCGCCTTCCCCCGCCTCGTCTCGTCGAGTCAAGGCCTGTCTCGATGAGACGAGGGCCTGTCTCGATGAGACAGCCTGTGTCTCACCGAGACAAGTCCCATTTGGGGGATTAAACTCCAGTTTTTATCCTTTTGAGTCCCTAGGCTTCCGAAAGATGCTCTAATGGTCCCTAACGAATCCCAAAAGTGCTCTGATGGTCACTGAAAAGTCTGGTAATTCTCCAATGGGCTTTGGTCTAGTTCGAAAATGCACGAAAGGTCCCTAAAAATCCCAGAAAACACCGAAAATGCCATAAATAAAGGAAATTATTAATTCTAACTAAAAGGTAACAAGACGATACTCAAATTAAAAGGAAATAAAGCAAAAACAAACTAAAATGATCCTAAAAACCCTATACAAATGGGAGCTATCAAATCATCACTGGATCAGGTAGCGCTAATCCAGGACACTGGGAACATCTTATTACCCATAACCCAACGGTTGTTCGAGGAGGAATGGTGTTAGGTCTGAATGCAGAATTCTCTATCTTTATGGAACCTGGAAGGATGAATCCTCCTTGCAACCGCAACATACAGGCAAACAATCAGCAATACCAGATCCGCCACCATCCCTCTTCGAAAGCAGTTATTCAGAAATTTAGACAGGGAAGTTCATAGAGAAAATTGGCAGTATGACCCTGTAACGGGGCGAAGATTGTCCCAGACAGAGAACGTCCAAATTCTCACATCGTGAACCGATTCCAACCTCTATTATGCGGACATCAAGATCCAGAGCCATCTACACCATAACTGTTTGGCATCGAGCATATGGAAGATAGGATTGAAAGGCGAGTGCAAGCAGCGATGATTAGGCATGGAGATAATGCCGATAGATTCGCCAACCCTGCCAATAGGGATTCATCGTTCACGGGACATATCTTAAGATTTGAAGGAGATCGAAGGTTTAAAGCTCCATCTCTACCCCAATACAGAGGGGAAGACAACCCAAAGGCACATGCTAGACAGTACAAAGAGCTGATTGCGGCTCCAATAAATGGATCATTTGTAGGATATTCTCCACTACACTCAAGGGGCTAGCATTTGATTGGTTCGAATCCCTCCCTATAGGATCAATTAATAGTTGGGAACAGTTAAGCCGAGAATTCTGTGTCAAGTTTGCAGGAAGCATTCCTCCTATTGTACCAAAATAAATAAATAAAAAGTATGATTTTAAGGAAATAATGAAAAAGGAAAATTACCAAGGTATGTCGCTTAGGAATAAAGCCATGAAATCTCATTGTTGCAAAAAACAAAAAAAAAAACTTTAAGGACTATAGTCCAATTTTGGTAAGTCTAACTTCAAATCTAACGTACTAGAATAAGTTTGTAAGAATGGATCCAAAAACATAAACGGATTAGATCATGGAAAACCAAAATAAAGAACAAAATGGATGGTAACTAGATTTACAGAGGAGTTAGAGAGAGAAAGGGAAAGAGATAGAAAGGAGTTGCAGAAAAATGGAGAAAGGAAAAAGACGATGATATTTTAGTAATTGTATAAGGGATAATTGTATTTTAGTAATTGTATAAAAAGTAGACCTGGGGATGGGTCGGGCTGGGCCGGGCTCGGACCGGGTCTGTCAGGGTTTTAATAAAGTTTGGCGAGCCCAAGTCCAACTCAGCCCGTAAGAAATTTAATCGGACTTGGGCTGGGCTTGGGCCTAAGATATAAATCCCAAGCCCGCCCATCCAAGCTCATCTATATATTAAAAAATATATTATAATTTATATTTATATATTATAATTTATATAAATATATATATTATAAGTTATATATATAACAGCAAACTTTCTTTTTGAAATATATAACAGCAAAGTTTTTTTTGAAAAAAAGTTATTTATATTTATATTTATAAAAATATATTATAATTTATATTTATATATTATAATTTATATAGTATATCAGGTCGGATGTAAAAGTTGTAAAGCCCAAGCCCGCCTAGTTTTTGACGGACTTATACGGGCTTGGGCCGGGCCGGACCTAACAACATTTTCATGTGTCCAAGCCCGGCTAAATGGGCCTGGACCTAGGCGGGCCGGGCGGGCTCGCCGGCCCATGCCCAGGTCTAATAAAAAGTGAGTACCGTTTTTTTAAATGGTATGATGAAAAATATTGATGTGGTGCGTTGACTTCGGACTGACCGGTCACAATTACCGGTTGTATATTTTAATGTGAGGTTACCAAAAGGTTGTACAGTTTTGTGTGCAAAATTGAAAGTTGTACAGCAAAGTGTGAACGTGGACAAAGGTTGTACACCACATATGTAATTCACCCCACAATGAGAAGTATAAGGATACTATATAAGAAATGGTTCATGGAACCAAATGTACTTTTAAATGCTCTTGCTTAGTCTATTTCCTTTATCATTCTTTGAAAAAGATACTTTCTAATTCTCAAATATATTTATCCTTTAATATTATTTCTATTTCTATAAAAGTATTGGTGAAAGAATAAAGTTTTTTCTCCATTCAATAATTTTTTGTATTTAGATTATTTTTATTAATTTAGTAATTTAGATTATATTTTTTTTATTAGGAAAATTCTAAATATAATCATATGAAGAAGAGAAAATATGGTTCAAATATACATTTTGACTTTTCAAAATCAAGAAGTGAAAAAAATATATGGAAATAGTGACTTTTAGTTCTTTTTATGGAAACTGTAGTGTTTTGAAGTTTTTTTTAGAGAAACTTGTTTGTATATATTTTAGGGTAAATAATTATAAGGTCCCTGTGTTTTTACCTAATACACTACTTAATCCCTATGTTTTTAGAAATAATTATATAGTCCTTTAGTTTTTGTTTTTGTTAACTCCTTAGTTCTTATGCTTGGGTCAATGGTCAAACTATATAAAATAAATTTTAAAATACCAAAATTACCCTTTATTTTATGTTTTAATAATAAAACATATATTTTTCTATTTTATATATATATTCTCTTTTTTCCTACATAATCACAATCTCTCCAATCCAATATAAAGTAATTGATTTATTAATTTTTATATAATTATTGAACTTTAATTTAATAACGTAAAATTTATTGACTAAACAAATGAAATGAAAAATATTTTAAAAATTATTAAAATAGGAGTAAAACTATTATTGTAAAAAGTTTTTACAATTCTAATAAATTTTACCGAATGAAGAAAAAAATTATGATTTTTAAAAGATTTATAATAATATTTAATGTTAGTTTAAAGATATTATATTAAAAAGTAAAGAAAAAATAATTACAATTTAAGAAAATTAGTAATAAATTTTTTTAAGTATATTAATTTCGGAGTATATGTAGTTCAAAAACTTCATTAAAATTAATTAGATTAAATTTGAAACTAAAAGATAATTTTTTAATGTATATAACTAGGGGTAATTTTGGACTTTCACTTATAAAAATAAATGGAAGGACTAAAGAATTGATTAAGATAAAACTTAAGGACCTTATAATAATATAATGGACTTACTAGAGTGTTAAGTAAAAACATAAGGACCTCATAATTATTTACCCTATATTTTATGGTGACAAAATTTATCTTTCTTTTTTTTTTTGGTAGAAACAAGAAAAGAAAACACAAACAAGAAACAAAACTAGCCTGGGATCAGCCTAGGAAAGCTAACCCCAACTCTATCCTCAACAAGGAGAGACGAAAGAAAGATAGGAGGATCAGAAAGGGTGGTAACACCTAACATCCCCTCATGCCCGGCCGCCGCCAAGCGATCCGCAATCCGATTTTATTCTCTGAAGATGTGGCTGAACTCCAAGGACTCAAAGGAGGAACCAAGACTTCTTATAGCTTTGATAAGGTTCAGGCTGCTAAGACAAATAGCATGATTATTAGAGATCATACTAATTGCCTCCTTATTATCAGACTCCACAGCAAGCCTTTTAATACCCAGATTTCTGGCAAGCTTGACTCCAGAAAGAATACCCCAAAGCTCCGCTGAAAAAGAAGAGCCCAACCCCAGATTATGGGTGAACCCAGACAACCAGGCACCTCCCGCGTCTCTGAGAACACCACCAGCGGCGACTCTTCCATTGTTGAGGCAGGAGCCATCCGTGTTCAGCTTCACCATCCATTCCTTCGGCCTACAGCAACCAACAAGGTGAACCTCTTTATTCTGGGTAGAATTGGCCAGGGGGTCCCCTTTGAAGCTCTCAGTAATAGAAAGGAGCTTTTTCGAGAAAAACTTGGGTAAGTTCTGAATAAAAACCTTCTTCTCACCAAAGATCTCCTCGTTCCTCTATCTCCAAAGATGGTGGTAGATAATAGCAAAGAAAATGTCTCCCTGCTTCATGTTAGCCAGTAACGTACCCTTAACCCCATTAGAGAACCAGTCACTCTCAGAGTGGGCAAAGAAGGAGGGGAGAATGTGGTGCGGAAGAACTTTCTGCCAAACCTCCTTACTCTTAGGGCAGTCCCTAAGGGCATGGCACAAGGATTCAACTTGGCCTCTGCATTTAATGCAAGCTCCTGAGACCGCCAAATGTCGTCTATGTCTCTCTGAATTAGTAAGCAACTTGTCCTTAACTCCTAACCACAGGAAGCTCCTCATTCGATAAGGGATTTTCAGAGCCCAAATGTATTTCCAAGTATCCGAGAGAGGGATGGATCTGTCAAGAGAAAAGGTTTCAAAGGTAGATTTGCAAGAGTAAGCTCCATTGTTAGTCAGGGCCCAGCAATGCCTATCCTTGTCCTCCTCAAGATTGTTAATCTTAACTCCTCTGATTTTGATGAGAGAATCCAGGCTCAAGAAGGTATCAAACTTAGACCAAATCCAGTCCCCATCCGAGTCCACCACATCAGCAATCCTCCAGTTGCGAATATTGCTAGGCGGGGGAGAGCTACAAACATCTATAAGCGGTTTATCTCCGATCCAGGTATCATACCAGAAGCTTATTGACTTACCATTGCCCACTTCCAGGCCAACCCCCGAGCAGAATTCAGCAAACACAGCACTAAGTCCTTTCCACAGGAAAGAACAATTGACACTTCTCTCCTTAGGGCCCCCAAAGATTTTGTCCTTTCAATACTTGCCACAAAGCAGACGAACCCAAAGAGAAGAAGGGTTCTGCCACATTCTCCAAAGGAGCTTCATTAATAAAACTTTGTTGTTGTCCTTAGCTTGTCTAATGACAAGACCCCCCTGCTTTTAGGTTGGCAGATCTCCTTCCAAGGGACAAGGTGAACCTTCCTTCCCTCTCCAGACTCTCCCCAAAGGAAACGCCGATTAATTTTGTCAAGCTCATTGAGAACCGGCTCAGGCAATTTACAGGCTTGCATGATATGATTGGGAGCCGAGCAGTTGACAGACTGAATTAAGGTTAAACGGCCTGCCAATGAGAGAGAATTGGCCTTCCAACTAGCACACAACCCATTAGTTTTATCCAGAGTCTCTTTAAAGGAGGCTTTGGAAACTCTGTCGCTGTGGAGGGGGACCCCAAGATATTTACCCAAGGAGTGAGTAAGAGGGATGCCCGAAAGATCGCTAAGATTCTTACAAATGCTTCTATCCATGTTCTTAGAGCAAAGCATCCTAGACTTGTGGACATTGATCTTCTGGCCAGAAGCAGCGCAAAAGCAATTAAGGATATTCATAACCACACCTACTTGCTCCTCATTCCCTTCCACAAAGATCATCACATCGTCAGCGAAGAACAAGTGGGAAATAGGAGGGCAAAACTTGTTAATAGACACAGGATGGAGAATCCCCTTGCTCACAGCCTCTTGAATTAGGTGAGCCAGCCTTTCCATAGCTATCACAAAAAGGAAGGGGCTCATAGGATCTCCTTGACGGATACCCCTAGAAGGAGAGAACTCATCAGACATATCTCCATTGATCAAAACCTGGAAAACAGGAGAAGAAACGCAACCTTCAATCAACCTCCTCCAGTCCTCAGGAATACCAGCTCTCCTTAAGCTATCCATAAAAAAGCTCCAGTTTAAACGATCATATGCTTTCTCTAGATCAAGCTTGAGGGCCACGATCCCTTTCTTACCTTTCTTCATTTTCATAGAATGAACCATCTCCTGGGCAATAACCACATTGTCCATCATTTGCCTACCAGGAACAAAACTACCTTGATTTTGGCTAATAATCTCAGGAAGGATACGCCGGATCCTATTAGCCACAATCTTAGTGATAGCTTTGTATAACACATTGCACAGGCTGATCGGCCTCATTTGTAAGAAGGAGGAGGGATTTTCAACCTTAGGGATCAGAACCAGGAGGGTTTTATTCACCAGGCTAATCTCGTTGGAACCGCGGAAAACTCCAAAGATAAAGTTGTAGACACCTTCCTTTACCGAGTCCCAGTGTTTATGGTAGAAACTAGCAGGAATACCATCAATCCCTGGAGCCTTAGTAGCTCCAATACTGGTAAAGGCAAGATCAATTTCTTTCTGGTCTATAGGATGAAAGGCCTCTTCAATAGCATCCTCCTCCAGCCTAGGAAAGGTGACCCCGGAATGGGCTTTGTCCAGAACCACAACTTCCTCTTTAAAGAGGTCTTTATAGAAATCAAGAGCAAGGCGACGAATATCTTCCTCCTCATAAATCCAGTCACCATTGGAGTCTTTAATAGCATCGATCTGGTTCCTCTGTCTTCTAATAATAGTAGAAAGGTGAAAGAATCTGGTGTTACGGTCACCATCCTTAATCCAAGCCTTCCTAGATTTCTGGAACTAAAGGAGCTCTTCCTGTCTAAAAACCGCTTCCAACTCGTTCTGGAGAGATCTAAGCTGACAATTCAGACTGTGGTCAAAATGGATCTCCAAACAGCGTTGAATGCCATCCATCCTCCTTAAGAGCTTATTCTTCCTACGGATAATATGGCCAAATATGTTTTTATTCCATCCCACCACATTCCTTCTAAACTCCTCAGCAGCAAGGAGAACATTAGAATGGGGATGCCAATTATCCTTAACAAAATTCCTGAACTCAGGATGGGTATCCCAAGCAACAAGGTACCTAAACGGTCTATTCCCTTTGAGCCGATTACCTTTAACCAGCTTAACGAGGATAGGACAATGTTCCGAGTGGCGAAAAGGGAGGTTCAGCATGTTTACCTCGGGAAATCTATAGATTGCAGCCACATTCGCATAGACTTTGTCCAACCGAACAAACACGCTGTTCCTTTTCCAAGTAAACTTGTGGCCAGCCGCACCCAGGTCCGACAGCCCACAAAGATCCATATTCTGCTTATGGTTAAGGCACCGGTTGATATAATGATTACCCCCCCTTTCTGATCACTCATCAGGGCGATATCATTGAAATCACCAGCAACCAACCAAGCATCCACCATATTCGTACTAATAGAGTACAGGATCTCCCAAAGCCTTCTCCGGTTAGCCAGGATCGGATCGGCATAGACAAAGGAGATAAAGAAAGGATTGTTGCCAGGATAACACACCTTACTATGAATTAATTGATTATCGATAGTAATAATACCAATATTAACACGACCTGGCTTCCAAAAAAGCCAAATCCCCCCTGCTCGACCTGTCGCCTCCGACCTGACACACTTCCAATTCTTAAACTTTTTAACCACCTCATCTGCTTGAGAACCACTAACCTTGGTTTCCAGAAGAGCAAAACAAGAAGGATTAAATTGCTTAATAAGATCATTAACATGGATGCGGGTCGCCTTGCTAGCCGCACCTCTAACATTCCAAACAAAAAAGTCCATCAGAAGGAAGACAACTGATCACAGGCCCAAACCCTAGAGCAGGTATTTATTCGGAGCTCCTGATAGCCTAGAAGAGGTGCCAGCCGGCCCTCTTTTATCCCAAGAATCAAAAGAGCCCAGGTTCTTCTTAAGGTTAGCCTTAGGTTTCTTCAAAGGTAACTTATTAACTCCTATAGACTTACCAATTAAGGGGTCTACAAGAGGGTGCAGGACACTAACCTCATTAAGCTTTGCTTTCCCTGTCGAGCCAGTGATCTTGGCTTTCCCCTTAGCATAAGCTTTGGGATCGAAGAGAGGATTAATAGAGTCCCTGAGGTAGGTAGCTGGCTCAGCAACCTCCAGACCAGGCATACTTAACTCCATATGCTCAATAGGTAAATCCGAACCCTGACCATCCTCAAGAGATAGGGCTCTGAATCTAGAACCTGAACCAGAAACTGAGTCAACATCAGCACCACTCTTAATAACAGGAGGCCTAGCCTTGATCTCAGGAGCCATCTGGAGAGAGTTCGTCTCCTTGCTGATATCTGGAGCTTGATTCCGAGCAGCATTAGCACGTGGCTTCCTTCGGATCGACCTTTTGGCCAGCATCCATGGCCCAAAGTTCTTCTCTTCACCTTGGCTAGCTTCATCACTACCTATAATAGGCTCCACCACCTCCTCAACCACATTCCTTCTTTTAGGGCAGCCATCAAAGGTATGGCCAAACATGCCGCATTCAAAGCAGATATTGTGAATACCTTCGTATTCTATATGGAAGACCTTATTCTGAACGGATAATTTAGACAGAAGAGGCTTAGCAAGATCAATGTCAATACATACCCTGGCAAACTTGCCTCTTACTGCCCCAACGGTAGTTTTATCAACGTGGTGAACTTTCCCAACCAGGCCACCAATCTTATTCAGAAATCTTTCGTTATAGTATTCAATGGGTAAACCTGGGAATCTAACCCAAGTAAGGATCCTATTAACAGAGCAGTCATGAGGATTAAAATTTGGGACCCATGGCCTCAGCGCTAAAACATGATTGGAGATAATATAAGGTCCACCATTAATCATTGTATTATCATCTTCTGCCCTTGTAAATTTTAT
Organism: Euphorbia lathyris; assembly: GCF_963576675.1. NCBI lineage: Eukaryota > Viridiplantae > Streptophyta > Magnoliopsida > Malpighiales > Euphorbiaceae > Euphorbia > Euphorbia lathyris. The sequence continues at coordinate 37,548,631 of NC_088913.1, read as the reverse complement.
GACATAATAGTCATTCTCCAGATCCGTGATGGTAATCTTCCCTTTCTTTGCCCATTGGGCCTGGATCCTCTGGGCAAAGTAATTGAAGCTTATCCTTTTCCCAAGAACAATGACAATTAAGGAGAGTTTCCATTTGGATCTAAGAACCCGCTTGTCTTCCGATGAAAGCCGGATAACAGGACACAAAGGGTCCTCTTGCTCACCATCCTCGATATCTGAGTCATAAACATCTCCCTCAGAAACCTCCTCGATAATGTCATCATCAATCATGGGTTCTTCCTCTACCACCCCCATTACCTTGTCTTTCCAGGATAAATTCCCCAGCACTAATCCAGGGTTAACATAAATACCGGGATTAGACCTACGACCTGAGATTTTTAGGCAAGCAGCCCATTGGGCCAAAGCCCCGCTCAACAGGGGAGCCACAAAATCCACAACATCCCTAGACTTCATGCCATCCTTCAGGGCCTCGCCTTGGGCAACCACCTTTAGTGCCGACAACCCCTCATCGCTGCCTACACTCGTAGGAATGCCAGGCGAAGGCCTACTGCCCTCCCTAGCCGGGGCGATAAAATCCGCAACGCAGGCCAAGGATCCCGCCCCCCACTCATGCTCACCCTCTCCTGCAGCCGGCAGAGAAACGGAGCCAGCGCTCCCGCCTACACCATCAACCAGTCCCGGCGCCCCTAAAGCCACGGCCGTAATCTGGCCACGCTCCGAGCCACAAAGCCCCGCTGTTAGATGAGGTGCCGCGGCCTAATCTCCCGGGCGGACCTGGGGGTGGACACCTCATGGCGACGTAAGCGGTGATTGGCGCCGAAAGCAACCAATCGTGGAATCAAGCTGCTCGGCAGGACCGGAGCTCGGAGTATGGAAGAGTCGCCACCCACGAATGGGAAAATGAACACCGATCCCTTGCGGGAGAGCGATGAGGGTTCGGGAAACTTAGGTACGAGCCGAGAAGGCTAGCTCCTTTCCGGAGAAAAGCTACTAGGCACCCCGACATCGCCCGGTTATGAACCACCGGCCTCCTACTCAGCGTGTTAGGCGATAACGGACTAATCACATATTTCTTTAAGTTTAAAATTCATTTGAAACCTTTTCTTTCTCGTTTTAAAAACCGTTTTGAGCATATATTATTGAAAGCCACGTAGGTAAAGAATCACCCATTTACATTGATGCTAAGTATAAAAAGAGAGAGGGGGAGAAGGGAGAATTGATTTATTTTACAGTGTGTCTTATGCTTCGATTCACATGTTAACTCTACACTAAACTCACTCCTCGAAAACGAGTTTATTTACATGGTTCGTACCTTAATCGCCGTTGGAACGATTTAGGTACGTTTCAAAACCCCGTTAATTTACATGGCATCTACTCGAATCGCCGTTGGAACGACTCGAGCGTTTGAAGACGTGGAATAAAGAATTTTAACCCGAAAACGTGGTTAGGCATACAAGTCAATTTATTTTGTACAAATCATTTAAGAAAACGATTCAAAACTTTTATTATTTACAATAAAAACGATTTTAATTACAAGGTTCGCCTAATCCGTCGTTGGAATGGATTAAGGTTTCAACACGTGATGTTTTGGAAATGGTTTTAAGAATGTCAAGAAAATGTTATTTACACTTTAGGAATATTTAAAAAACTTTAAATTTAGATAAGCAAATTAAACTCTTTTTTTGTGATTTTACTTTTTCCCTTTTCACTCAATTAACCTTTAACATTGTCATAATTACCACAATAAACCAATTAAACCAAAATTCACCAAGTAAAACCCATTTGGAATATATACAAGAATAAAATAGAAATACATATATACATAGTTTTATCTAAAAATAGGGATATATCTATAGATGAAAATAAGTAAGAAATATTATATGATATAACAAAGAAAGTGAAAAAGAATGCTAAATATAATACCTTTTTATTCTAATTCAAAACATGTAAAAACAATGAACCAAGTTCATAAATGGGAAGAATAACATTTAATCTCCAAAATAGTTTTACCCAATGATAACTAACATAATTCAAATGAGCCAAAAACCATATATATATACATATATACTACTTTATAATATTAAATCCAAACGAATTAAATTTCAACATGAAATAAATAAATATATAGTACATAATAAATAGTTATAGGATTAAAAAATAATTTTTATAAACATATTACACAATAATATACATATATATACAAGTAGAAATGTCAAAAAGTGGAGAAAGGAGGGTAAAAATGGTGATTTTCGGTTTCCAGCAGATTACCGACGGAAAATCCGTCGCCAATCTGCTGTTAGTGACAGAAAAGGTAGAATTACAGCAGCGCTCCAAAACTTTCCAGATTCGTTCAAAAGCTTTAAATTAAATCTAATTCAATCGTTTTGGATCTCCGAACTACCAAAAATGGATCATAGTCTATAACGGAGTTTCCTAAAACAACGTTTTTATTTTAAAACGTTATTCGGAAATATCTTTTCGAAACTTATAATTACAACGTTTTTAATACCCGAACTACCTTTTAATCGGATCACGGTTCGTATTGGGATATTAAAACGAGGTTTTTTATTTTAAAATAAAACCGAATTTTTATTTAACACGGGATAAAAATAAATATATACGAAGAATTAAATAAAACGTGATAAATAAATGAATAACTAAATAAATAAAATTATAACATAAGAATAAATAAAGAAAATAAAATAAATGAAATAAATAAAACGAGTCTAGTCCTCGGATAATACCTCAAGTTCGGTATTGACGGTTGAAGTCGGTTGATTCCACGAATCGTACTTTTCCGGTGTTTTTGTGTTTTTGGTAAAATTTTAACTTTTAGGAAATTTGGAATTTTTAGGAAAAAAAATGTTTTTTCCCAAAAAAAAGATTTTCTCTCTCTAAAAATGTTTAGAGTGAGAAGCTCCTCCCCAAAAAGTCCTCCTTGAATGCATGGGGATCCGTGCCTTATATAGGCAAACGGATCCCCGGAACTTTGGGCGACGCCCGAAGAAAATTGGGCGAACGCCCAACTTATGTTGGGCGGACGCCCAACATTAGTTGGGCGAACGCCCAACATGGTTGGGCGAACGCCCAACTATTGTTGGGCGCGCGCGCCCAATTGACGTTGGGCGTTCGCCCGACAATCGTCGGGCGTCCGCCCAACGTCGCTGGGCGCTCGCCCAGCGGCCGTCGGGCGTGCGCGCCCCACGGTCGTCGAGCGCGCGCCCCGCGCTGCCAGGCATGCGCGCCCAACGGACGTCGAGCGTGCGCCCCGCGCTGCCGGGCGCGCGTCCAACTGTCGTCGGACACGCGTCGGCTGCCGCTAGGCGCTCGCACCACGTCGCTGAGCACTCGCGAGCCGTCCACTTGGCGACCGCGACTCACATTAATTTTTCTTTTCTTATTAAATATTTTTGTTTTAAAACTTCCGGAATCAACCGCTTCGACCGTCTTGTCTACAGGTTTTCGTCACAGGTCCTCCGACCCGGTGTCTACAGTTGCCCATACTTTCCTATTTTGACAGTGATGTGTGTGTTTTGAAAACGTTTTTTCTAACGCAACACATGCAATGTAAAACATATAAAAGTAAGAGACACGTAAAGAGTAGGAGGAAGAATACCTGATCTCCATGCCGCATGCTCCGGCCTTGTCTTCGATCTTCGCCTTGGTTGTCCCGTCCTTGCCTCTGAATCGACTGCAGACGAACGCTCCTTCCGGCGACCCTAGTCTCTAAATCGACCGCAGGTGTATAGCTCTATCTAGCGACCCTAGTCTAAATTGACCGCAGGTACAGTTGCTCTTTCTAGCTACCCTAGTCTCCAAATCAACCGCAGGTGAAATTGCTCTTCCCAGCTACCCTAGTTTCTAAATCAACCGCAGGTAAAATTGCTCTTTCTAGCTACCCTAGTCTCTAAATCAACCGCAGGTAAAATTGCTCTTTCTAGCTACCCTAGTTTCTAAATCAACCGCAGGTAAAATTGCTCTTTCCAGCTACCCTAGTTTCTAAATCAACCGCAGGTAAAATTGCTCTTTCCAGCTACCCTAGTCTCTAAATCAACCGCAGGTAAAATTGCTCTTTCCAGCTACCCTAGTCTTTATCTCGACCGCAGGTAAAGTTGCTTTTTCTAGCGACCCTAGTGTTTATCTCGACCGCAGGTAAAGTTGCTCTTTCCAGCTACCCTAGTCTTTATCTCGACCGCAGGTAAACTTGCTTTTTCTAGCGACCCTAGTCTTTATCTCGACCGCAGGTAAAGTTGCTTTTTCTAGCGACCCTAGTCTTTATCTCGACCGCAGGTACTCTTTCGTTTTGCATATCTCAGAATCCATCATTCTACCCTAATCTCTACATCGATCGCAGGCGTTTTCTTGTATTGTAGATCTCCAAATCGAACATTCGACCCTAATCTATACATCGATCGCAGGTGTCCTTTCGTTTGTATATCTCCAAATCAACTGTTCGACCCTAATCTATACATCGATTGCGGGCGTCCTCTCGTTTTGCATATCTCTAAATCAATCGTTCAACCCTAATCTATACATCGATCGCGGGCGTCCTCTCGTTTTGCATACCTCAAAATCCATCGTTCTACCCTAATCTCTACATCGATCACAGGCGTTTTCTTGTATCGTAGATCTCCAAATCGAACATTCGACCCTAATCTATACATCGATCGCAGGCGTCCTTTCGTTTGCACATCTCCAAATCAACCGTTCAACCCTAATCTCTACATCGATTGCAGACGTCATTTGTTGATGAGAGTTTTTTGACCGCAGTCGCTTTGATATTTGGGCTTTATCACTCGTCCGAGAGTTTGTGACCGCAGTCGCTTTGATATTTGGGCTTTATCACTCGTCCGAGAGTTTGTGACCGCAGTCGCTTTTTTTTGCCAGGATCGTCTGCGTTTGACCGGAGTCGATGATGCCGTAGACCGAAGTCCGTAGCAGGACCTGTGCCTATTGACGATGCCGTAGACCGCAGTCCGTAGCGGGGTGCCCATTGATAATGCCGTAGACCGCAGTCCGTAGCGGGGCCTGTACCCATTGATGATGCCGTAGTCCGCAGTCTGTAACGGGGCATGTGCCCACTGATGATGCCGTAGACCGCAGTCCGTAGCGGGGCCTGTGCCCATTGATGATGCCGTAGACCGCAGTCCGTAGCGGGGCCTGTGCCCATTGATAATGCCGTAGACCGCAGTCCGTAGCGGGGCCTGTGCCCATAGATCGAATCCTAATTTGCCTATCGAAGCCTGCCTAGACTTGCACAAATTTCATGGAGCTATCCAAGTATTTCTGCATGCGGCTTGACTTGAGCCACGACCACAACCTGGTGAGTATTTTTATTGTATAACCTAGTGTAGTGATATGCATGCACATGATTATGAATGAATGTATATATATTTTTCTCTCTTTTTTTTTACATTGCTTCCCTCCTATTTTTCGTTACAGGGAGACCTCCATTCTATTGACCGAAGATTATAAGAGAACGTGGCGGTTGGGCCAGGGGAGTGGCTACTGGATGCTGACGCTCAGATCGGATGTCGTTGTCGGGATAGGGAGGATGAGCGCTCCAACTGGGAGGAGCGAGGCCGAGCAGCCGAGGAGAGGAGCCGTGTGGATGTGGAAGCCCAACGAGCTGCTGAGGGGAGTTTGCGGATTGCGGTGGAGAGCCGCCGAGTTGCCAGGGAGCGGGAACCTTACTTCGGAGGCTTTGATTCGTTTGAGGGCTTTTGGGACTTTGGGATTCCTTCTCATTGATAGTCCCGTCATTATTTTGGTTTACAACTCTATTAGTACTATCGTGATGTACGGCGGGTATATGTGAAAAAGATATTTGGGTAGGCTTTTTATTTGGTGGTGGGGAAAAGAAATGTATAACTCGTGACTTACAATACCATGCATTCAATCGATCATAATAATTCCAATCATTCTCTTCAAATATATTCATGCCTTTATTTATTTACAAACAATAGAAATACTTAGCCACTTATACATTATTTTTATAATTGCTCAAGATACAACTACTGTTACCAGGACCTGCCTTTTTTCGGTTTTCAGATCCCAGCGATTTTTCATCTCTCCTTTTACTATCCCGGAATTTTCAAATGAGTGCCCTTTCGGGTTTTCACCCATTGGGATGTCCCTTATTGTTGCATAGGCCGCCCTTTGCGGGTTTTCAACCTATCGGGAATTTTTCTTTCTCTTTGTTTTTTTTTTTTTTTTTACGAAAAGTATTTCTTAAGCTTATCCAGATTGGTAGGTTTGGAGAATTCAATGTCATCCATCGTGGTTAGTTTCACGGCCCCTTTGCTTAGGATCTCCTTCACGAGAAACAGTCCTTCCTAGTTTGGCCTAAACTTGCCCCTAGGGTCGGTGCGCGTCATTCGGATCTGTTTCAGCACCATGCCTCCTTCTTCGATAGGACTGACCTTAACCCTTTCGTTGAAAGCCCGGCCCATCCTCCTTTGATATAGTTGTATGTGGTACAGGGCCTCCATCCCCTTCTCATCTACTAATGCCAGCTGTTCATAACGCTTCTTCACCCATTCCGCTTTAGGGATCTCTACTTCTACTGCAATTCTCAACGATCGCTTTTCAACCTCAATTAGGAGAACAGCCTCTGCCCCATATACCAAAGAGAACGGTGTTGCCCCAGTAGACATTTTAACCGTCGTGCGATAAGCCCATAAAGCGAGCGGAAGTTGCTCGTTCCAATTCTGATGCGACTCCACTGTCTTTACGAGAATCCTCTTAAAGTTCTTATTTGTGGCTTCTACTGCCCCATTAGCTTGCAGACAGTATGGAGAAGATCTATGATGCTCGATATTGTACTCTTGGAAGAGACTTTTCACTTCCCCTTGAAACTGGATCCCATTATCCGTGATCATGTGGTGAGGCACCCCAAACCTGGTGATTAGATGCTTTTCAATAAACTTTCTCATCTGCTTCGATCCCAGCTTACTAAACAATTCTGCCTCTACCCACTTGGTGAAGTAATCAATGGCAACTGCGATGAACTTGTGTCCATTTGATGCATTAGGCCTCACCTCACCGATGATATCATTGCCCCAAGCTGCAAACGGCCAAACGGGTGCCAACACGTGCAGTTCCATAGCTGGCAGGTGATTATAATCGCCATGGATTTGACAATCGTGGCATTTCTTCGCATATTCATTGCAATCTCTTTCCATAGTGAGCCAATAGAAGCCTTGCCTTATGATTTTCTTTGCTAGCACTGCTCCTCCCTTGTGGGCTCCACAAATTCCCGAGTGCACTGACTCCATTACTTCACGGCCTTCTCCCTCGTCTAAACATCTCAATTGTAACCCATCGGTGTGCCTTTTGTAAAGCAGATCGTTGTGGATAACAAATTGCTGAGCTAGCCTTCTGATCACAGCCTGATCCCTAAGTTCTGATCCTGCCGGATACATCCCGTTTTTCATGAAGTTCACGATGTCGAAATACCAAGGCTTTTCATCCACTCCCAACAACATTACGTCTTCATAGCACGGTTTGTGAGACCTCTTTAGCACCAAAGGCTTTGAGGCCAGATTCCGTGGATTATCCCAAACTGACACCAGAGTGGCCAAAGCATCCGCCGCTTGGTTCTGTGCTCGAGGGATGTGATAAAAGCGACACTCGTTGAATCTCTGTGCCAACCCTTCTAATTGGTCCAGGTACGGGCGCAACCTTTCCTCCCTTACTTCCCAATTTCCTTGTGCCTGTTCGATGATCAGCTTTGAGTCGCCCCAGATTTCGACATACGATGCTCCCAATACTGCTAGCGACTCTAACCCATAGATGCACGCTTCATACTTGGCCATATTGTTAGTAAGAGGGAATGATAACTTCTTCGCCATTGGGATCCTTTCTCCTTCCGGTGAGATGAGTAGCAGTCGTACCCCAGCTCCATTCGAGTTAACTGCTCCATCGAAGAACATTTTCCACGGTATAACTTCTACTGCGTTCAAGTGCTCATCGGGGAAGTCATAGTTTATCTCTTCTTCTTCCGCAGTTAGAGGCTGATTGGCTAAAAATTCTGCTACGGCTCTCCCTTTAATAACCTTCTTCGTCATATATTCGATGTCGAACTCTGATAATAACAACAACCATCGGGCCAGCTTCCCAGTTAGAGATGGAGTTCGATATAAATACTTCACGGGATCCATCCGGGATATAATGATCACCTTGTAGGACTGAAAATAGTGTCATAGCTTCCTTGTTAGCCATACTACTGCCACACACGTCTTTTCGATCATGTTATACTTGAGCTCATATTCCAGGAATTTCTTACTCAGATAATACACCGCATGCTCCACACCGGTGTCCCCTTTTTAGGCCAGCATTGCCCCAATAGATCGCTCCTCGATCGCCACATATAGAAGAAGTGGTTTCCCGAGTTTAGGTGGCCTCAAAACTGGCGGATTAGTCAAATAAGTCCGTACACCCTCCAGCGCTTGCTGACACTTATCGTTCCAAATTGTGGGTTGATCTTTCCGTAACAGCTTAAAAATGGGTTCACAGATCGTGGTGAGTCGTGCTATGAACTGACTGATATACTGAACCTGCCCCAGGAATCCCCTTACTTCTTTCTCATTTTTCGGTGCCGGCATTTCTTGTATGGCCCTCACTTTGTCGGGATCCACCTTAATTCCCTTGTTACTAATCACATAGCCTAAGATCTTCCCCGATGAAACGCCAAAGAAGCACTTCTTCGGGTTCAACCTTAGCTTGAATTCTGCAATTCGGGCCAGAAACTTCTCAAGTGCCACGAAATGTCCTTCTTTGGTATCCGATTTGACCATCATATCATCCACATAAACTTCCACTTCTTTGTGTATCATATCATGGAATAGTGCCGTAGCCATCCGTTGATAAGCTGTCCCGGCATTTTTCAAACCAAACGGCATTACTCTATAGCAGTACGTTCCCCACTCAGTTGTGAACGAGGTCTTTGCCTTGTGCTTTTCTGCCATTTGAACCTGCATGTAGCCCATGAAGCCATCAACATTTGTGTGCAAGACGCTCGATGCAGCACTGTCAATTAATACGTCGATGTGAGGCAATGCGAATTCATCTTTGGGGCAAGCCTTGTTGAGATCTCTATAATCGACGCACATTCTCAATTTACCGTCCTTCTTCGCGATTGGTACTACATTTGCAACCCAAGGGGGATAGTCGATTACTTCGATGAAGCTTGCTTCTAACTGTTTCTTCACTTCCTCTCTGATCTTATCTGCCCATTCCAGCCTCATGCGTCGGAGTTTCTGTTTCACGGGCTTAGCCTCGGGGTATGTTGGAATACGGTGAGTTACGATTGATTGATCGATTCCTGGCATGTCTTCGTACGTCCAAGCAAACACTATTTCGTATTTTTTTTATTATTCTCTCAAATTCTTTTCTCTCTTCAATAATTAATTCTTGAGCAATTTGTATAAGTTCAGGATTTTCATCCGTGCCAAGATTTAAAGTTGACATTTCTATTGCATTGATTTCAAATGTAGGCATGTTATATGAATGAGAATGCATGGAATGATCAGAATCAACATCAAGCAAGTAAGCAAAATCAGAATTCATTTCATTAATAGTTTTGGCGAGTACATCATCGGATTCAAACAAAGCAGTAACATAGTTGTCATCATCGGGGTTCTCGGGGTTTTCATGGGTCTTAGAGGTACTGGGCTCATCCACCGCTCCCACAGTGGCCTCAATAGTGATCACCTGCTCCTCAGCATTCAGGTCAAGCATCATGATCCCCTCTATGAAGCAGCTTGCCTTTCCTTTGCCCCAGTCAGTAACATTGTTGAAGATCTTAAATCCGGGCAGATTCTTTCCCTCGGTGCCTCGGCCCGACTCTACCATTACGGAAATTTCCGGCTCATCATCAGACTCATCCCAGATATGGATTGGAGCTTTCTGATTGATACCTTCCTCTTCCGAGGAACTTCCCCAGATATCCACAACAATCAGATCCATCACGTGAGGGACGTTCGGATTTATGTAGGAAGGGTCCGACGATCCATACCGAGCCCATCCTATAACCTCATCATAATCCTTCAAGAACACCCTACTCAAACTCTTTGCCACAAGTGGAATAGCACCCTTTCGGATGCACATGAGTTGCTCCTGATCGCTCAAGGTGACCTGACGTGAAGCATACTTGAACCTCCACCTTCTTGCGTAATCCACAAATGTTTCTTCGGGAAATTGCTTGATCCTTTCTAAATCTTCCAACGACCCCGTCCACGGAATGTACATCTCATACCTTTGCACAAAGGCCTCCATGAGGGACCCCCAGTCCCCTTTTGTCTTTGCCGAGAGCATTCGGTGCCACATCAAAGCTTCTCCTATGAGTGTCTTTGGGAAATGCTGAATCAACTTACTTTGATAGAGTCCTGCATCATACATATGAGCACGGAAACGGTTTATGTGATTAATGGGGTTCTTATTTCCCTTGTACTTAGCCATAGTCAATACCGCCTCAGGTGTCTCCTCCTCGGGTGACTCAGGCACTTTCTCTGGATGTCCCCATGCAGTGTATTTCTTGATGAACCTCTTAGTCATTTCAGCCCAATTCACCTTAACATTCATCGGAAGAGACATATACCACACCAGTGACCCTCCTGCCAACGAGTTGCAAAACAAACTCGTAATTTCTTCCTCTTTGAAGCCGAGGGGACCCATAGCGGACAGATAAAAACGTAGGTGCTCCATTGGGTCCTTATCTTCACTATACTTGCTGACAGCTGGAAACAGGCGTTTGATAGGCCCAATTTGCATCGCGCTATGTTTCACCACCTGTGCTTTGGTCTTTCTATACTTCATCAAAAACAAGCTTGCCATCAGCGACCAATCATGCTTAGTCGATTCAGGTAGCAACTGAAACCACCTCAAAGGTTCACCCACTAGCGATAGATAGAACGACGGAGCGACATCTTCCACCTCATATGGCTCTCTAAACATAGCACACACATACCCGAACAAATGGGCTTCGGGATCTTCTACCCCACTGAACAAACTCAACACGGGCCTGGCCCTCTAAGATGACACCTCTTCGGATTTTCCTTCGTCATTTATCACTTCCTCTGTTATTCCCTCTCCTAAGACGGATACATGCAATCCATTTCCCACATTTAACTTGTCTTCGGAACTCAAAAGCTCTTCCTTAAATTCACAGAATGATTCCACCACAAAGCTCTCCTCCATCCCAGATCCGATTGCGCTCACCCTATGACTAGGCGATGGATTGCGCTTAGGGGGAGGGCTTGCTAACGATGGGTCGACTATTTTCTTTTTATCAATCAGATCCTGGATCTCATGCTTTAGCCTCTCACAATTTTCAATGGTGTGCCCGTAGTTACTATGGAACTCGCAATACCCCCTGGTTATCATCCGGGGTGTGGGTCATGTCTTGTTCTTGGGAGTAAGAGCTTTCAGCAACTCCTTTTTCTGCAATCGTTCGAAAACTTTTGCATAGGTCTGCTCGAACTTGGCAAACTGCCTCTTCTCGATAGCGTTGAGTGCAATCACCTTTACCGCGGTATGTTCTACATTAGAACTTGGCCCTCCGGCACTATACCTCGACTTCGTCTGTTTAGCATAGGCTCTTTTCGGCTCTCCATCCCCCTCAACTGTCAAAGCGTAGCTATATATCTGATTAAAATCGGTGAAAGGCATGCACCGCAACTCATTCTTAACATACGACAAAGTGTTGCTGATTACCACCCGGATCTGATCCTGCTCCGACGGCTTTTGTTTCATAACTGCCGCCTTAGCTCTCCACCTACTCACAGAGTCAGACAAAGACTCCCCAGCCTGCTGCTTGGTGCTCTCTAGCTCACTCAAAGTAACCTCAAACATAGTGTTGAAGCTATATTGGGTGATGAATACCTTCGCTAGTTCTTTCCAATCTCTCTTCGTTCCTAGTGGCAATGCATGAAACCATATGAGGGCAACTCCTTCCAGATAGGCGCTGAACAACCCTAGGATTTGTTCCTCCGTCAGAATTATGTGCTTCGTTGCTACCACATATTGGTTCACATGGACGGTAGGATCCCCAGTTCCATCGAACTTCTTCATGTTCGGGAGCTGGAATTTCAAAGGCAAAGCAGTCGCCGATAAGCAGTTATTCAAGTTATAAAAATGCTGACTCCCAGAGCCTACCCCGCGTAGATCATGCACTTCCTGAGTGATGTGCTGCTTCCATTCCTCTTCCCTTTGTTTTCTCTTTCCCAAACTGCTTGTTACTCAATCCTGATAGTTATTTCCAAAACGGGGACCCGTGCTCACAATGTTCTCAACTGGTTTACTGCCACTCCTGTTACTCTTAATTGCAAGCTCGTCCAGCTGGACTAAAATTGCGGTTAACTGATCGTTGAGGTTGTTTACCACTCTTTCTAACCCTGATATTCTCTCATCTGGCATAGACATACTGACCGAAGACTGAGCTGATTCGGACAACGATGATTCGAACGTCACAATTGCTGATTCGGAACTGACGATCCGTAACTGATCAAACTGCCCGACTAGTCGATTACTCTCGCGGAACCACAACCGCTTAATGATGAAGTCTGCGTGAACGGCGTCCATTAGTATGTATGCATGATTTTATATGCATGATTCGTGGTGTGTGCGTTTATTTATTTACGGATATATAAGATAAGAAGAACAAACGTTAGTCTAATTACACGTATCACAGCATCTCTCTTCCACCTTTATTCCTCCACACACTCGATGGTCCAAGTCTCTTTCCTAGGATTTTGGTTTGGGGCTCACATTGCGGTCCAGGGGACGCGTGATGCCGTCGATTATTGCGGAAAAGTAAATCATTCATCAGACAATACAATTCGTTTTAACGTATCAGCGTTCAGTGACTAAGATATTGACCAAATTGGATTGTCCTTTCGAATAACTCGTCTTTTGTCATTTCGCGAGATGCATTAGTCCGGGTTTTGATTCCCTTTTGAGCGTATCTCGGATTTAGACGTGGTACGAGTTATTCTTCTGGTTCAATCGTTCGTTATTGACAATGACTCGTTCCCTTTTATTCGCGTGGGTTCGTGTCTTCATTTTTGGATTACAACGGGATCTTTTGGATCTATCGAGAGACGTAACCACGTGTTTGTTTAGTGATGATATCACCTTTGGATTTTATTTTAGGGAACGGACTCATCGCGTAACGTGTTTGTTTTTAGCGTCAAGAATCCGCTTGCTCGTTTTAGCTACGTGAAAAGACGGCGAGTCTTATTTGAGCGTACGATATTCTTTCGGCTAATAACAACTCTTTATTTCTTCCAATTTATGGGATATATCATCCTAGCGTGGTTATAGAAAATCAACGTTTGTTTAATCGCATGCTTATTCGAAGCAGGGATATTACCGTTCTTTTTCATTTAGGCGTGAGTCAAGCAAACACGCAGATCGGGCCATATTTCTTGTAGTTTTGGTAACGGTCGAAATGATCGAGCCATTAATCAAACCCACAGTCTCGTCCATATGGTGCAATCATGCGGTTTAGCTTAATTCGGCTTTATGATTTTAAACGGCGTATATACCAATTCGAGACACGTATTTAACGATATCGGTTCATTTTCTTTAACTACCCTCGGGATGGATATATATCGTAGATACAGAATGACTTTGGTCGTTTGTTTATTTTTGCTTTTCTTTTATTTTCTTAGTCACTTTTGCGGACACGTCCATTTCTCTTAAGAACGACACAAAGCATAACGTAAGAGCTCGTCTTTTATTCGGAAGGGACGGGCCACGTTTGCGAAACTCTTTGCGTTACAACGGGGTCATTCAAAACAGAAATGTTCTTTGTTTTCGTTTTGTCATAATCTCGTTTTATCCCAACCTATTTAAAGAATGTGAATAACGGCTACCGTTAATATAGTCTTTTGAATCGAAGTATAACTATCCTTAATACCAAACCAATTCATACTAATACGTGCTTACGTCATAACGTATTTCCTGAACAGGTGCCTTCTTCGAGACACGGAAAGGGACCAGTTGGGTCGCACAAGTTCATTCATACGAGATGACTAAGTCGTCTTTAGTTCGAATCATTTCGATGTTTTGGGGTAGTTTGTATATCGGTCTAAAAGTATATATTAACGTATCATTTCATTTTCTTTACATATTTTAGGATTAGACACGTATCATGGCAATTTGAAAACACGAACTGATTCATTCATCATATCAAAAATGGTAACGGGTGATCTTATGGCAACTTCTAAGGATACTATATGCTGACACGGCTGATCGCGGGACCTCACAAGACCGCACAAATTCGCCCCTAACGAATGGATGGGGACCCTTTGGCGCCTTACTGTAAGGGGGAACTTACACTAGCCTCTTTCGAGCGATGAATGGACTCTCGCTAGAGGTTTCACGGAAATTACCCAAAAGGTTTGCAATAATGCACATGAATGCATACGAAAAGAAATAATACGATCCGTCCCCATTAAGGGCTTAATACACGCCTTCCGGAATCAAATTTATCGCTTCCCCAGCAGAGTCGCCACTTGTTAGACGAGGTGCCGCGGCCTAATCTCCCGGGCGGACCGGGGGGTGGACACCTAATGGCGACGTAAGCGGTGATTGGCGCCGAAAGCAACCAATCGTGGAATCAAGCTGCTCGGCAGGACCGGAGCTCGGAGTATGGAAGAGTTGCCACCCACGAATGGGAAAATGAACACCGATCCCTTGCGGGAGAGCGGTGAGGGTTCGGGAAACTTAGGTACGAGCCGAGAAGGCTAGCTCCTTTCCGGAGAAAAGCTACTAGGCACCCCGACATCGCCCGGTTATGAACCACCGGCCTCCTACTCAGCGTGTTAGGCGATAACGGACTAATCGCATATTTATTTAAGTTTAAAATTCATTTGAAACCTTTTCTTTCTCGTTTTGAAAACCGTTTTGAGCATATATTATTGAAAGCCACGTAGGTAAAGAATCACCCATTTACATTGATGTTAAGTATAAAAAGAGAGAGGGGGAGAAGAGAGAATTGATTTATTTTACAGTGTGTCTTATGCTTCGATTCACATGTTAACTCTACACTAAACTCACTCCCCAAAAACGAGTTTATTTACATGGTTCGTACCTTAATCGCCGTTGGAACGATTTAGGTACGTTTCAAAACCCCGTTAATTTACATGGCATCTACTCGAATCGCCGTTGGAACGACTCGAGCGTTTGAAGACGTGGAATAAAGAATTTTAACCCGAAAACATGGTTAGGCATACAAGTCAATTTATTTTGTACAAATCATTTAAGAAAACGATTCAAAACTTTTATTATTTACAATAAAAACGATTTTAATTACAAGGTTCGCCTAATCCGTCGTTGGAATGGATTAAGGTTTCAACACGTGATGTTTTGGAAATGGTTTTAAGAATGTCAAGAAAACGTTATTTACACTTTAGGAATATCTAGAAAACTTTAAATTTAGATAAGCAAATTAAACTCTCTTTTTGTGATTTTACTTTTTCCCTTTCCACTCAATTAACCTTTAACATTGTCATAATTACCACAATAAACTAATTAAACCAAAATTCACCAAGTAAAACCCATTTGGAATATATACAAGAATAAAATAGAAATACATATATACATAGTTTTATCTAAAAATAGGGATATATCTATAGATGAAAATAAATAAGAAATATTATATGATATAACAAAGAAAGTGAAAAAGAATACTAAATATAATACCTTTTTATTCTAATTCAAAACATGTAAAAACAATGAACCAAGTTCATAAATGGGAAGAATAACATTTAATCTCCAAAATAGTTTTACCCAATGATAACTAACATAATTCAAATGAGCCAAAAACCATATATATATATACATATATACTACTTTATAATATTAAATCCAAACGAATTAAATTTCAACATGAAATAAATAAATATATAGTACATAATAAATAGTTATAGGATTAAAAAATAATTTTTATAAACATATTACACAATAATATACATATATATACAAGTAGAAATGTCAAAAAGTGGAGAAAGGAGGGTAAAAATGGTGATTTTCGATTTCCAGCAGATTACCGACGGAAAATCCGTCGCCAATCTGCTGTTAGTGACAGAAAAGGTAGAATTACAGCAGCGCTCCAAAACTTTCCAGATTCGTTCAAAAGCTTTAAATTAAATCTAATTCAATAGTTTTGGATCTCCGAACTACCAAAAATGGATCATAGTCTATAACGGAGTTTCCTAAAACAACGTTTTTATTTTAAAACGTTATTCGAAAATATCTTTTCGAAACTTATAATTACAACGTTTTTAATACCCGAACTACCTTTTAATCGGATCACGGTTCGTATTGGGATATTAAAACGAGGTTTTTTATTTTAAAATAAAACCGAATTTTTATTTAACACGAGATAAAAATAAATAAATACGAAGAATTAAATAAAACGTGATAAATAAATGAATAACTAAATAAATAAAATTATAACATAAGCATAAATAAAGAAAATGAAATAAATGAAATAAATAAAACGAGTCTAGTCCTCGGATAATACCTCAAGTTCGGTATTGACGGTTGAAGTCGGTTGATTCCACGAATCGTGCTTTTCCGGTGTTTTTGTGTTTTTGGTAAAATTTTAAATTTTAGGAAATTTGGAATTTTTAGGAAAAAAAATGTTTTTTCCCAAAAAAAAAGATTTTCTCTCTCTAAAAATGTTTAGAGTGAGAAGCTCCTCCCCAAAAAGTCCTCCTTGAATGCATGGGGATCCGTGCCTTATATAGGCAAACGGATCCCCGGAACTTTGGGCGACGCCCGAAGAAAATTGGGCGTCGCCCAAAGTCAGTTGGGCGAACGCCCAAGCTAGTTGGGCGAACGCCCAACATTATTTGGGCGAACGCCCAACATGGTTGGGCGAACGTCCAACTATTGTTGGGCGCACGCCCAACCAGCTTTGGGCGCGCGCGCCCAACTGACGTTGGGCGTTCGCCCGACAATCGTCGGGCGTCCGCCCAACGTCGCTGGGCGCGCCCGCCCAGCGGCCATCGGGCGTGCGCCCGTGCTGTCGGGCGTGCGCGCCCCGCGCTGCCGGGCATGCGCGCCCAACGGACGTCGAGCGTGTGTCCCGCGCTGCCAGGCACGCGTCCAACTGTCTTCGGACACGCGTCGGCTGCCGCTAGGCGCTCGCACCATGTCGCTGAGCACTCGCGAGCCGTCCACTTGACGACCGCGACTCACATTAATTTTTCTTTTCTTATTAAATATTTTTGTTTTAAAACTTCCGGAATCAACCGCTTGGACCGTCTTGTCTACAGGTTTTCATCACAGGTCCTCCGACTCGGTGTCTACACCCGCCCCATCAACGCCTTCCTCCAGAACAGAACCCCGTTCCCTCGACCTTTCACGGATACGGTCGGTACTGAACCGTCTATCCCGCGGAGAAATAGCCGCCGATTTCCTAGCCTCCTCCGCCAATTTTCCATCCGGAACCAGATCCACGCCCAGCCCTTCGCCGCCACACGAGCCGTCGCCTCCTTCGCAGCTCGGCCGCCCGCTCCTCCCATCGTCACCCTAGACCTAGCCTCCCTTTCCTTCGCCATGAAAATCGCGAAAAGAATCGCCCAAGAGAGTCCAAATTTAAAATAATAGTTATTAATTCCCTACCTACAAAATTTATCTTTCTAATTCTCAAATATATTTATCCTTTAATATTATTTCTATTTATGTAGCATTATTAATGAAATAACAAAGTTGTGTCCAATTCAATAAAAATGTTATTTTTAATTTTTATTTATTTAAATTGTATTTTTATTGGAAAAATAAGTAACAGTTTAAATTATTTTCATCAATTTAGATTGGTTTCGTCGATTTATGATTTATAAATGAGTGTTTGTGGTTTTTTTTGGAGAATCAATGTTAACATTGTTAGTAATACTAAGAACTTTTAAATTGACATTGTTAGTTTTGCGCACCGATAACTTCAAATTAGAAAATTACAATAATTAAATTTGTTTAGTACCATATTTATCATGAAACTACATTTTCAATTTTCTAAAATTACAATTTTCGAAATTTTCTCTTCTGAATGCAATTTGCCATCTCATGATAAAAAAAAAATACATAAATGACTTTAAAATTAAAAAAAGTTGAAGAATTAAAATTACTTATAATATTATCAATTCTTGAAATTTTCTATTTTGAATCAACATCTAAAACTGAGAGGGTCAACTTAATGTCAACTTAAAATTTTATAGTTTCGAATTTACCTTTTTTTATAATTTATTCATTGATTAAAATATGTCTAAAACATTTTACATATTAAGAGTAACAGTTTATCATATTTGTAGTTTTGTTAATTTACAAAGTCATATCTTGTATTTTGAGTAATTTGTAAATTCATTCTTTTTAATTGCTCCAAATCGCTTAATTTTTGACAGAATGACTGAAGTTTGTAAACTACACAGAACCATTGTTTGCAAACTTTTAATTCACCAGACTATATTTGTAAATACAGTAAAACCTTAATAAATTAATATTCGATAAATTAATAACATCTTTAAAATAATAATTTCTTCTGGTCCCGACTTGGACCATGTCATTAAATTAATACTCGATAAATTAATATCTCTATAAATTAATAAAATTTCATTGATACCCTACCTTCGAATTTTGCGTATCTCGTTTCCTCTCCTTTCTCAGTCGAGCGTATCTCGTTTCCTCTCCTTTCTCAGTCGAGTTAATTCATAACAATAGAAATCCGGAGGGTACTCTCGGGCGAAAGGGCAAAAACGGCTTTTGTGAAAGAAGATGAAGATCTGGTAATTTCATATCCTCAGAATCGAAGGCTAGACCGATCCGTTTTTGGCTATAAAAAAAGTGCATTTTTTAGTTCGAAAGAAGCTGAATCCGGGTTTGTTTTTCAAATCAAATGATTATTCTGTTTCGGAGCATGCTGCGCAGACTCGCCTGGTAAAAAAAATGCAAATTCCAATATTATTAATTTACAGAGGGTGTCAAGTGATAACTTTTTTTTTTTGTACTTTTCCATTTTCTATGGTGTTTTTGGATATATTATTATATTGTCAACCTAGTAACATTTTGTTTGGATTGAGTGAATATAAGATAATTAAAATGAGTAGTAGTGTTTATCTCATCATTAGGTTTAGGTTTATGAAATTTACGTTTTAAGATGTTTTTAATCTCCACTATGGTATTTTAATATGTCTAAATTTAAAACTGAATGATTTAAAGTAACCAATATAGTTTCAAGTCATGCGGAAAAATGCAATTTTTTTATCGCAAAAGAAGTTGTGTTTTTTTATGACGATGTAGTATTTTTATTAATGTGGCACATTTTTTAAGCAAAAATACATAACTAAACCCTCAAACTTTGCATGTTTTAAGGATTAAATTTTTTATTACTTATTTTTTCACATTGAGCCCTTAATCATTGATTTTATTATGAATTACGCTTATTTAAATTTTCCATCGATTTTGGACAACAAACGCCAGTGAAGAAGCCTGTTGACGTGGACGCTTTCACTTCCAAGTGGACAAACAAAAAATAAGTTTATTGACTAATGGAGAGAGTAGGAAGTAAAAAGAAAATATAGAAACCGATTTCTAGTAGATTCTTCCAAGTTGGAAATAGAGTTTGAAAGATCTTGCTGAAAATGGATTTTGGTATTAGTGGAGAAGATTGATTCAGCGATTCTAATACTGAATTGAAAGACCCTATTGAAAATAATTTGTGTATTTTCCTTTTACTTTTTATTCTCTATCTTTCCTAATTAAGAAACTCTTGTTTTTTTATTTATCCACGTCAATGCTCTAACGATGCGGGCCACCCAAACTCGTCGAAAAAGTTAAATGAGAGCCGGATATATAACAGAATCAATGATTAATGGTTTAATATAGAAAAATAATTAACCAGAGATTTGATTTTTAAAACATGCAAAGTTCACGAGATTAATTATACTTTTTACCCCATTTTTTATATTGACTTTTGGTGATATGGATACATATTGCTCACTTAACGATTGGCATATGATATTATTAGTCGCACAAAATATTGGTAATGGTGCAAAGAGCTCGGTCTGTTTTGAAGAGAAAAATATAACATTTTTATACTTGGAACCCACATCAAACATATCCAATACATTATTTAATTACTAAAAACAAAGAAAACTATGAATGGATCCAAACTAATAACTACACCCAAACTGAATAGAATGATTATAAATGTTCAAAATAGTCACCCGACTTGTCTGATCACTCTTCTATTTTCCATCAATTGCAAGTCTAGATAGATGCGCCACTTTGACTGATCTCTTGATACAGAGGATTTCTTGCGGGGGAAATGCCAATCCTCCACCAAATCAAGATCCATTCTCGATTGGATATCATCATAGAGTCCGAGTTCTAATATCGATAGGGTGAAAAATAAAATTTTCTTTCCAGATCATTTTTTCTATGATTTTAATTATTCTATGACACAAAGTTACTAAAAACTTCTCATGGAGTCTTCTTTTTTTATGAAAGTTGGAGAAAACCTTTCCTAAAGAAAACTTTTTGTAAAGGGAATATTTCTTAAAGGAAACATTTCGGGAAACTATTTTATGGAGGAAACATTTCCTTGGTGAGAACCTTTTTAGGCAACTTTCTTGAGGAAACTTGGTGCTAAACTTTGTTTCCTTATCAATACACTTCTTTTGATATACATGTCGCTTAGGAATAAAGCCATGAAATCTCATTGTTGCAAAAAAAAAAAACTTTAAGGACTATGGTTCAATTTTGGTAAGTTCAACTTCAAATCCAACGTATTAGAATAAGTCTGTAAGAATGGATCCAAAAACATAAACGGATTAGATCATGGAAAACCAAAATAAAGAACAAAATGGAGGGTAACTAGATTTAGAGAGGAGTTCGAGAGAGAAAGGGAAAGAGATAGAAAGGAGTTGCAGAAAAATGAAGAAAGGAAAAAGACGATGATAATTTAGTAATTGTATAAGGGATAATGATATTTTAGTAATTGTATAAAGAGTTAGTCTCATTTTTTTAAATGGTATGATGAAAAATGTTGATGTGGCGCGTTGACTTCGGATTGACTGGTCACAATTACCGGTTGTATATTTTAATGTGAGGTTACCGAAAGGTTGTACAGTTTTGTGTGCAAAATTAAAAGTTACAGCAAAGTGTGAAAGTGGACAAAAGTTGTACACCATATATGTAATTCACACCATAATCAGAACTATTAGGAGACTATATAATAAATGGTTCATGAAACCAAATGTACGTTTAGATGCTCTTCCTTAGTCTATTTCTTTTATCATTCTTTGAAAAAGATACTGACTTTCTAATTCTCAAATATATTTATTCTTTAATATTATTTCTATTTCTATAAGGGCTCGTTTGGTTCGCGGAATAGATGAGGAATAGAATAGTTATTCCTATAAACTTGCTATTCTCACCTTTGGTTGGTTTTCTTTCATGGAATAACAATTCCATAGAATAGGCTATTCATTGATTTTGTGGAATATGGATTCTTTAATTTAAGTCAGGAATAAGCTATTCCTTGTACATGTTTCTTGTAATTTACAAATTTACCATTTCATTAAATCCCTAATTTGTCTATCGCGCTTCACTTTTTCCTATCCCAACGCTCTGCATCTCATCGATAGATAGTCGACCTCCATTTACTCGGCCAACCGTCCACCACCATTCCAGCTGCCAACGTTTGTTCGGCCACCCACCGACTGACGTTTTGGGGCTGGATTCTTCGTATACAGAGGTTCCTTCAATTTTACTCTTGTTTTTTTTACTCTTGCCTTTGGATTATTTTCTAGGTTTTCTGTTGTTAAATGCTAATGTTGTTGTTTTCTATTGTATGTGCCTAGAGATTAACTATTCAGCAGTTAATCTAATCGATGTATCAATAACCTTTATTATCACCACCACGATTTGTAGAGAATCTCTCTATAAATATTAATTTGAGTTTTCAAATTAATCAGGATGATACATCAAATGATGAATCAGGAAGTTATTATTAGAAACCATTTGTATGGGTATACATGAAATTAATACTTAGAGACAATATGGTACATTGATTTTGATTTTCTTTAAAAGACTTGTGATTACTGCTTCTATATTAGAAACCATTTGTATGGGTATACATCAAAATTAGGAATGTTGTGTGCATGTGCTGAAGTCTATGGACAATATAGTTGATCTATGATAGAACCAAATTAAAAAGTACCATTATGATAGAAGATATTTTGGTTTTTAAGATGGCATCGATGATCTTATTGATTTGTCTCCTTCTATGCACACTATACCCCCATTTCTCAGACAAGGTAGAGAGATTTGAAACAATTTTAATATGAATTAATTGGAGATTCCTTTTATTACCAATGAGTTGGCACCCTAATGCATATGAGATTCCTTCTAACAGTTTTCTTAATTATAGACTTGTTTAGTATTTTTGGTCAGGCAGTTTTTTAGACTATAAAATAACTTCAGTACAGCAGAAGATTGTAATAAATAAATAACATATGCATGCCCCACAATTGCAGAGTGTCATTATGTGATTTATGTATAGGTATTACTTGAAAGTTGAAAGACAAAATAGACGAAACATATATACTCTTATTGGGTATTTAGATTTGGAGAAACCCCACATTCAAATTGAATGAATTGATGAATTAACATTTTGAATATGACCTTTATAATATTTGGCCAAATGTCATTGATTGAAAGAGAAACCCACCAGAAGTAGGGATGGTTGCAAAGAGGAGTTGGAAATCCACTTAAGTTATTGTTTTTAATGAAATAAGGACAGGAACATAACATAACATGCCTCCAATCCGACCTTAATCTGTTATCCAACCTTAGATTTTTACTCATTCTTTTTCTTTTTCTCATACTACCTTTTTCTTTCTTTGTAATATTATGCTCTCCGGACAGCTTGAATGTTGTTTTTATTATATTGACTCAGAAAAGATGAGGATCTGCATTACATGTTCATTACTTATTTTGTGATTGATATGATTATGACTAAGGGATTTAATGATTATCTGTCATGCAGCAATGGCCCGATTGAGTTTGATTCCAGTTAAAGAGAGAAGAAAATGAATAGCAGTTGTTTTGACTTTATGGTTACAAATGTGTGCCGTTGTAAATTGGTTTATAACCATAGCTGGTATAGTTTCATCAGTTCATAGGTATAGACCTAGAATTAGATCTTATGAATTGAATTCTTATATGAAAAGAGAATACATTAGAAGGCTTGTCCATAGTAATGACACCACATGCATTAGTGAATTAAGAATGTGTAAAGAAGCTTTTCATAAGCTATGTGGGATGCTAGAAAGTATTGGAGATTTAAAGGCATCAAGAAATATGCTTGTGGATGAGTAAGTGGGTTTGTTTTTGCACATTCTCTCCCATCATCAAAAGAATCGTACGTTTCTAACTAACTTCCAAAGGTCAGGAGAAACTGTGAGTCGATACTTTCACAGGGTGTTGGATGCACTTATGCATTTGCGAGCTCATTTGTTTAAAAAACCTATACCAATTCCTGAAAATTGCACCGATGAATGTTGGAAATGGTTCAAGGTGAGAATAGATTTGATTATCATTTTTACTTATTTATGTAGGATATAAAACTAATTTATTTTGACTTTATAGAACTGCTTGGGGGCATTGGATGGGACTTATATAAAAATTAAGGTGCCATTGAGTGAGAAAAATAGGTATCGAACCCGTAAAGGTGATATAGCCACAAACGTCTTAGGAGTATGTGCACCTGACATGCAATTTATTTACGTCCTTCCTGGTTGGGAAGGCTCAGTCGCTGATGGAAGAGTACTTCAAGATGCAATTTCTAGGAAAAATGGACTTAAAGTACCACATGGTAAGATGACTCTATATGTATTATACATAGTTTTGCACTTTATATTAATGTACAATTTTTTTGATATAGGTTGCTACTACCTAATAGATGCTGGATATGCAAATAGTGATGGATTTCTTGCACCTTTTAGAGGTCAAAGATACCATTTAAATGAATGGAATCATGGTCGTTACCCAAGAAATGCATAAGAGTTCTTTAATATGAAGCATTCATCTGCTCGAAATATTATTGAACGATGTTTTGGTCTACTAAAGTTGCGATGGGGAATCCTAAGAAGTCCTTCATATTATCCCGTTAGAACTCATAATCGAATTATCATCGCTTGTTGCTTACTTCATAATTTCATTAGGACGGAGCACACACTTGATCCGTTAGAGGCTTATTTGAATGAAAGCAACAATAATCACCTGCATGATGATGTGATATGCTCAGTTGAACCTTCAGAATATTGGAGTACAAAGCGGATGAATTTGGCAAATGAAATGTTCAGTGCATGGAATGCTTCAAGAAATGGTTGAAATTGACGAGCTTCAAAACTTATGTTATTTTGACCTTTGTTATTGATTATGTTCTTGATTTTTAAACTTGAGACTTTTGTGGTGTGATATTATCTAGTTTATGGCGATACTTTTAATCAAAAAAAATTATGCTTTAGTTTGTTTTTATCTTATATATATATATTTATGCTAGTGTATGTACATTTTAATAGAACTATCAACTATGGCGGATTCTACAAAGGGAACTAAGAGAAAGTGGAAGTTACTGGAAGATAAAGCATTAGTAGCTTGTATGATTGAACTTTATCATGCAGGGACACATAATGCTCCAAGTGGGTTTTCAACTGGCTAATTGCAGGTTCTTGAAAAGATGTTAAAGTTCAAGTTACTAGATACTGACTTGAAAGCTAAACCACACATCGAGTCTAGAATTAAAACTTTGAGAAATGATTGGTCCACCGTGTATGATATGGTCTATGGTTCATGTACAAGTGGTTTTGGATGGGATTCTGAAAGGAAGAGTGTGCTAGCAGATTTAGAAGTGTGGGAGGCTTATCTACAAGTAAGTGTGACAAGGCTTCTCTTTAGTTATAGACTTTTCATCTTTCTGTTTGGTGTTTTTTATTTGATGGTCTAACTCTTTTTTATTAACAGAGTCGCCAAAAAGTTGCACCTTTTAGAACAAGAAGTTTGTGGTAGTTTGAAGAATTCTGTATGATTTATGGCAAAGATCGAGCAACAGGAAAAGATGCTCAAGGAATTGAAGATGTACTTGAGGAGATCCATGGGGAAGGTAACAAAGATGAATATGAAACTGAAAGTAGATATGAACATGAAGTTGAAACACGAACATGCTATACGAACTGATAGAGGCAGTAGTAGGATTGATGATGTTTCATCAAAGAAAAGGAAGGTAAAGAGTACTTCGATAGAGTCATCAACAGCTGAATCAATATTGAATGTTGCTAAAATGTTGGGCAACGACATGAAAGAAATTGGTAAGGAAATTAGTAGAAGTATTGGAGTTGAGTTGACAATTCAACAAAAAGCAGAAGAGTTGTTCGGAGTGCTAAATGAGGTTGAAGGGTTAACTATGAAAGAGAAGTTTTCTGCTTTGAGGAAGATTCCAGATCACCCCCACACAAATGCTGGTTTTCTTTAGTCTTCCAATAGAATTCAGATCCGAATGGGTGAAAGATTTTCTCGCTAACACTACTTGAATGTCAGGTACTCTGTCTATACCGTATGATCTCTTATTTGTCTTGGCTTATCTCAATTTGAGCAACGATGCTATAAGAATTTTTCATGGCTTATCTCTAATTAAACAGATATTCTGTGTTTTATTATTCTCTTACTTTGTTGAGTATTTATTTTCTTTGAATCATATTACTAATTAGCCTATAATATTGATGCAGTTATGGAAATATGGCATGAGGTCGCTTTTTGCTGAGTTTATCTTCTAGGCGAGATCGTCTTGATGTGACAGACTTTTATTATTAATGTTACAATGATGTATCACAACCGTGGAACAGTTTTTGCTATTTTTGTTAGATTACATGCCCGTTGAATTATTTTGACATAGTGATTGTGGTACTTCTACTTATATAAAGTGGTGACATTAAAGAAACGTTCTTCGTTTTTGTTGTTTTTCAGGTTTTTACTTATATGAACGTAAATAATTATTTCGTGTTTTTTTTTGTTTTTACTATTTTCCACCTCTTTTTCCTTTTTTGCATGTTTTTACAATTTTTCCATTTTTCGTGTTTTTACTGTTTTTTGTTTTCCATTTATTTTCTATTTTTCGTATTTTTTCGTCTTTCATATTTTTCATTTTTCCATTTTTTTATATTTTTAAAATAATATATATTGAATATTTGAATTGATGGTAATAATCCAAATTTTAAAAGAAATAAGAAATTACACTTGAGGGCTATATTGTCTTTTGAATAAAAGAATTATCTATTCAATTTTATTCTATTCCACCAACCAAACTTATGATTAGTTATTATTCAAGAATAGCTATTCTATTTTTTGTTATACTATTCTTTTGGAATAGTAATTTTATTCTATTCTATTCTATTCCGCGAACCAAACGGTACCTAAGAGTATTGGTGAAAGAATAAGGTTTTGCCTCCATTCAATAATTTTTTTATTTAAATTTTTTTTATTAATTTAGTAATTTAGATTATATTTTTTATTAGGCAATTTCTAAATATAATCATATGAAGAAGAAGAGAAAATATGGTTCAAATATAAATTTTGACTTTTCAAAATCAAGAAGTGAAAAAAAATGGAAATAGTAGCGTTTAGTACTTTTTATGGAAATTATAGCGTTTTAAAGTTTTTTCGTGAAAAGTTGTTTGTATATATTTTATGGTGGCAAAATTTATCTTTCTAATTTCTCAAATATATTTATTCTTTAATATTATTCCTATTTCTATAGCATTATTAATGAAAGAACAAAGTTTTGTCCAATTCAATAAAATTATTATTTTTAATTTTTATTTTATTGGAAAAATGAGTTACAATTTAAATTATTTTTATTAATTTAGATCGGTTTCGTCGATATATAAATGAGTGTTTGTGGGGTTTTTTTTTTTTTTTGAAGAATCAATGTTAACATTGTTAGTAAAGTTAAGAACTTTTAGATTGACACTGTCAGTTTTACGCACTGATAACCTCAAATTAAAAAATTACAATAATTAAATTTGTTTCGTACCATATTTATCATAAAACTACATTTTCAATTTTGTAAAATCACAATTTTTGAAATTTTTTCTTAACGAAATTTGCCATCTCATGATAAAAAAAAAATACATAAATGACCTTAAAATCAAAAAAGTTGAAGAATTAAAGTTACTTATAATATCATCAATTCTTGAAATTTTCTATTTTGAATCAACAACTAAAACCGATAGTGTCAAATTTTCTAATTTTGCTAATGACAATGACTCAGTTCTCCGTATGTAAAAAAAAAAAAACTCATAGGCACCAATTTCAAAATCCGCAAAACCATATGAATAATATTTCGAATTTACCTTTTTTATAATTTATTCATTAATTAAAATATGTCTAAAACATTTAGATCTTAAGAGTAACAGTTTATCATATTCTTAGTAAATAATAATATAAAAAAAAATTGTTAATAGCAATAACAACGACAACTAACATTAATAAACAAACCCTTAATTATCCAAAATAAAATAAAGTGTTGTCGGTAAAGTTTTTCTTAATATCAAAGCTAGGGTTGTAAATGATCAAAGTCGTTCATGAGCAGTTCGGTTCGGTTCAATTTATAAACGGGCCATTCGTGAACATGATTTTAAGGCTCGATTTGTAGACGAGCCGAGCTTGAACAGACCAAAGTTCGACTCGAAAACTCGCGAGCAAGTTCGATTAAAAGCTCATGAATAAGTTTGTGAACAAGCTCGATGGAAGCTTGATAAAACCTCGTGGAAAATATTGAATAAAATTATTTTATATTATTTTTTATATATTATTTGATATTATGTAAGAACTAAGCTCGGTTAGAATGATTTGATACAGATTAACTATTATAATTTCTGGCCCATGTTATTTCTGGTAACATTGGCCCATGTTAGAATAATTATTATAATTTTTGGCCCATGTATTACTTTTCTTCTCTACCGCAGCGCAGTACTGAAAAATGATCTGCCGCCACAAATGGCACCATCCAGCCCATTCGTCGAAACGACGCCGTCGCGGCCCTTGATGGGTAAGAATCCATCCTCTTCTCGAGTAGTCTTGTCCGGGTTAAATAGTAAATTAGTAATGAGAATAACAGAAACTAGAATAAAGCTTTGTTCTGAATTACAATTTCAATAAAACTGAAATAATAATATAATCCATTAAAAATAAGGTGTTCGTTATGGTTACTTTGTTTTTTACAAAGTACCGTTACTTGGTGTGGTTTTCACCATTGGATTAATTTTATGCTTCTATCATCCAATGGTGAAAACCACACCAAGTAACGGTACTTTGTAAAAAACAAAGTAACCATAGCGGGCACCTTAAAAATAATAATAATTAAAATAAAAATTTGATAAAATTAATAATGGTTTTAATAATATTGATAATAATAAAAAAAATATTATAAAAAATAATTATAATTTCAATAAGTAATAATAAATTACTGAATTAAATTGATTACTGAAGTGCACCAACTCATCTTTCTCATTGAGGACTACTGTCGTTCCTCCCTTCTTTGGCACAACATGAACAGGGCTTGTCCATACACTATTGGATATTGGGTAGATAATTCCAGCATCGAGAAGCTTGATTACTTCTTTACGTACAACCTCCTTCATGTGGGGATTTAATCTGCGTTGCGGCTGGACCGTTGGTTTATGCTCCTTCTCCATCAAGATTCTGTGAACACAGACTGCCGGGCTAATTCCTTTTATGTCATCAATTTTCCACGCGATTACAGCCTTGTTTCTTCGCAAAACCGCCAAGAGTTGCGCCTTTTGATCGGGAGTCAACTTTGAAGATATGATGACCGGACGTCCGATGGGTGGTTCAAGGAATGCGTACTCAAGATGATCAGGCAGTGGCTTCAATTCTGGTTTAGACACGGGCACAGTTGGTACCTCTGGTGGTTCTTGATGAGTTGGAACAGTAGGGTCGAACGGAGGTGCCGGAAGGTTGGGCTCAATGGAACAGCCTGTCCCCGCGCATATGTTCACCTCTTCTCCCAATAAAGTTTCTAATGTGTCCTGTTCCTGCAAAGTAGAAAGACTTTGAAAATCATCTAAGAAACAGCATGTGTCATCATTATTATTCGCACGCCTCATAGCCTCGTTCATCTTAAAGATAACTTCTTCCCCATTAATTCTTAAAAATAAGCGCCCCTCACCCACGTCTATCAATGCCTTCCCTGTTGCTAAGAAAGGTCTTCCTAGGATGATAGGAACATGCAAGTCTTCATCTATGTCCATTATAATAAAATCAACGGGCAAAATGAATTTTCCTACTTTTACTAGCACGTCTTCCACAATCCCCCTAGGGTAGCATACGGAACGATCAGCTAACTGAATAGACATGCGAGT
This sequence comes from Euphorbia lathyris, assembly GCF_963576675.1. Classification (NCBI taxonomy): domain Eukaryota; kingdom Viridiplantae; phylum Streptophyta; class Magnoliopsida; order Malpighiales; family Euphorbiaceae; genus Euphorbia; species Euphorbia lathyris. The sequence continues at coordinate 37,519,181 of NC_088913.1, read as the reverse complement.
AGGTTGGGGTTCTCCTAGTCCAAGTTTTGCATACACAGAATATGGCATGAGATTTATGCTAGCCCCTAAATCACACAGTGCATTTTCAATATTCAGTTTTCCAATAGAACAAGGTATCGAAAAACTCCCTGGATCTTTTAGCTTCTTGGGCAGCTGCTGCTTGTTTTGGAGTATTGACGAACAATCTCTGTTGAGTTGTATCATGGAAATGTTCTCCAGCTTCTTCTTGTTCGATAAGATGTCCTTGAGGAATTTGGCATATGTCGGCATCTGTGCCAGTGCTTCCACGAAAGGAATGTTTATATGTAACTTCCTTAAGGTATCCAGCACCTTCGAATTCTGCTCTTCCAACTTCTTGTTGATTAGACGCGTTGGATATGGCACAGGTGGAACATACGGTGGTGGTGGTTTATACGTTCTTTCCTCCTCCTCTTGATCTGGCTCACTTGCTTGGTTAGCCTTCTTTGTTTCTTCATTTCTAGGAACAGCCTGTTCCTGTTCTCCTTTAGCTTCTTTGGACGTTCATGCACACTCAGCGTTCTTATCAGATTTAACCACAGGTTGAGTTTTCTTACCAGACCTTAGCGTGATTGCCATGACGTCGCCTTTAGGATTTGGCTCTGTATTACTCGGCATTATCCCCTTTCCTCTTGATGTGGACGCAGCTATTTGGTGAACTTGTGTTTCCAGACTCTTGATTGATGCCTGCATCTGTTTCATGAACTGCATCATCATTGTTTTCATATCTGGTTCGACATCTTCCTTTTGTGGCACAGGTTGCTTATAGTGCTGCTGAGGTTGTCTTTGGTAATGTCCTCCTTGCTGTTATTGATACCTAGGCTGATCCTGATACTGTGGTTGTCCCAGCTGGTCCGGTTGTCCTGTCCATCCAAAATTTGGATGGTTCCTGGTTTCAGAGTTGTACGTGTTAGAATAACGGTTAGGCTGGTTCCTCTGATTGTACCCTGCATAGTCGCATTCAGCCCGTGTGCCTTTTCCTTGCTTAACTCCGGGACAGTTGATATTGAAATGAGCTCCTCCGCAAAAACCACAACTGTCATTAAATGGCGGTTCATTGAATGGCGGTTCATTATGAATGGACGAGACATTTATCTTTCCCAGCTGTCGAGTAAGCTGTTCTACTTGGCTTGTCAATTTCGAAATGACATCCTCGTTTCCTGTCCTTTTCCCTTCACTTCTGGACGAGTGCCAGTTGTAGCTCGTGCTTACTACTTTCTCTATTAGGTCATATAAAGCTTGTGGCTCTAGATCTTCTGGGTTACCATTCGCGATAGATTCAATCTGGATTTTGTAAACGTTGGTCGCGCCATTGTAAAAATTCTGCATTTGCATCCATATAGGGATACCATGATTTGGCACCCTTCTGAGCAGCTCCTTGTACCTTTCCCATGCTTCAGCCAGCGACTCATCTTCGTCCTGTATGAAGCGTGACACTTCATTTCGTATCTTGATGGCTTGTCGAGGCAGAAAATACTTCATCAGAAAAGCTCTTGCCATCTCTTCCCAACTCGTGATCGTTTCCGGCTGCAAATTTCGCAGCCAGGTTTTCGCTTTATCCCTCAGGGAAAAAGGAAACAGCTTCAATCTGATCACGTCGTCAGAGACACCCCTGTTCGACCTGAATGTGTTGCACAATGTGATGAATTCTTGAAGATGCCCATTTGGATCTTCCGATTAAAACCCATTAAATTGCACTGAGGCCTGTATCATCTGTATCATGGACCCTTTTAGTTCGAACATGTTGTTCCCCTTGTTGGGCAACACGATACACGATGAGTGTCCCTCGGTAGTTGGCCTAGAGTAGTCTCTGATTCTCATAACAGGAGGGTTATTGTTTTCTCCTTCTTCTTCTTGGTTCGGTGGAACTGGCTGTTCTGGGCCTTCCCTTCCAGCCATTCTTCTTTCTCTTTGCCTTTCTCTCTGTCTAGCACGTCGAGCTCTCGCTCTGTTTCGTCTACACATTCTCTCTAATTCGAGATCGATAGGAAAAACAGGAGGTGCAGCTCTACGCATAAACGGGTAATTAACTTCTTTGTTCCTGCACGCCTTAACACACAGATTAAAAACACCCTGTTTTACAGAAACTTCAGCTATAAATTTGTTGTCTCAATCCCCGGCAACGGCGCCAAAAACTTGTTGTCCTCAGATAAGACTCTAGCAAGTGCACTAGATACAAGTAATAAAGTGATAAGTGAGTATCGTCTCCACAGGGATTGTGATTCAAATCAATATTAGAAATCGTTGTTAAACAGTGTGTGTCACAACAGTGTCTTCTTTTATCGTTGATTGTTTGATGTTGGTTACTTAACAATTCAGGCAGACTGATGAAACAAGAAAATGAGATAACTTTTCTAAGATTTTAGAGAATAGAACAGGCTCGACATAGCCGAACACGGTGAGCTACGTCTTACAACATTCCATGAATACAAGACAATGCCAATGAAGCCAAAGTTTCAGTTTGAAGTGAGTTGGAGTCAACTTTCGTGTGTTCTCAAACTCCTAAGATTTACTAACACCTTTAGCGTCCTAAAGATACGTTCTTTCAAGCATTAAGAGCAAAACTGCATTTCTAGATGAGAAAACCCTTGACACAACCTTCTAACTGGTCAGCTTCGAAGTTGGGAGATCAATAGAGATATCAGTGAAGATGAAAGCAGTGTCTTATCATTCCTCTAACACATATATATATGCCTAAGCATGAAAGTTAAACCCTCATTGACCACAACATTGGCAAAATACTAAATATTCATTAAAACATTGTAACACTTACATCACCGGGTCGGCCAGGCCGTGCCCATTCAAAATGGACTACTCACTCATATCGAGCAGTGAGCAGATGATGGTTCTTGATACAGCTTGATACAGCTTGAGACTCTCTTCTTTCTTCTATTCTATTTTGCTAAAGAAAAATAATAAAAATCCGAACCCTTAACTTTTCTCTGCTTCACCTACTTAAAGGGAAAGACAGAGGCCAAAATCGGTACAACTTTCGTACCCTTTTTACAAAATAAGTCAACTACCAACTACGATTAAAATAAACTAAAATGATTAAATTTCGATTAACCCTTGAACACTCAAGGGGGTGATACTTCAAGTCATCTTGCTTCTTTAGGCAATCTCATCGCCACACACTTTCACCTACCGCTCTGCCGCTTTCTCTGCCACTGCCACCATGATATGTCGCTGCCCGTCATTGGATAATCCGACGTTTGACCGCTAGATACAAGTAAGGCTCCACTCCTTTTGGCTTTAGCAAAACAAGCTGTTTCCAGCGAGTTTAGCATTTCTCTTTGCTTATCTGCACAAGGACAGTAATTAGCCCTTATTTCTTACCAAATGACATAATAAAACACCCAAATTCCCTTATAAATACTATGTTAAACTTAGTCAATTTCATGCCTAACAGCCCCCTTGCCCTTCTGAGGATAGTTAGGATTGGGAGAGTTCCCTTTCCTCTTCTTTGATCCTTCAATAGCAAGGGCCGGTATTCCCTCGTTTTCTTTCATATTGGGCTCGACTGTCTCGAGCATATTTGCAAGCTCTTCAAGAGAGGTTTGCAAGACATTCACCTGGTAGTTCATGATGAACTGTGAATAACTCTCGGGGAGGGATTGAAGAAGTAAGTCTACACTTAGTTCATGATCCATCGCATCTCCAATACTAGAAAACTTGGTAATAAGGCCAATCATCTTGACACAATGTGTCATTACAGATGTGCCCTCCTGCATCTTGCATCTATATAACTGCTTTGTTATCTTGTAGCGTTCGCACCGACTTTGATTCCCAAACAACTCTTTCAGGTGCGCGACCATGGAATAGGCATCCATTTTCTCATGTTGCCTTTTCAATTCCGGTGTCATTGATGCAAGCATGATGCATCCCGTGTGATCGTCATCAGCCTTATGCTTCAGGTAAGCATTGATCTCTTCGATGGGAGCATCACAAGCCGAGGTAGGGGGTATCGATGTATCAAGTACATACCCTATCTTGTTGAACTTCAAAAAGATTTTGAGGTTGCGATACCAGTCGGTGAAGTTTGAACCGTTCAACTTGTCATCGGTAAGTATATTTTGCAGATTGGTTTTAGTCATGATTTTAGGAGTGTTTTAATTTAACCTGAGAGTGAGAAAGAGTAAACGTATGTTATTCATTTGCCTTAAAGTACATCAATCTAAAATTATAGGTCTTTTAATTCATTTTAAATTGCTCTCACTATTTTGCCAAATTAATAGCCCTCCATATTAATTCGAAGAATTTCACAAATCCTTTAGTGAGCTAGGATCCTAACTCTTGAGATTTTACATTGAGTTTACTCAACAAGCTAGTCTCATTTGTTAGGTAGATTCATGCAATCAATCACATCAATAATGTGATTCCTAGGTTATTGGGTTACTAACCACATTAGTAACTAATATGCTATTCATATTAATCTCAACCATATTGTCCATTAGTTTATGATAACATGAGTTTACCCATCCAATTACCATAATCTAATTTAAGTATTACCCCATATTCATGAAAAACGATTTTTCAATAATTCAGGTGTTACCATAAGACCCCCGAGCTTGAGTTTACTCAACAACCCAAGGGCCCCCAATACTGCCGGCTGAATTATAATATTAGGGAGGGGCAACCGATTTTAATAACTTGCTTATTTACTTAACTTTTAATTAGTGATGGATTTTTATTTTAAGTCTCATAATCTAACCTAGTCTTGATTTGCTTTAGCATACATCAGACACATACATTGGCGTTATAGACATATTACCTAAATTATTCCGTTGAGCCAGAAACGGAATAAAAGGTCAAACCTAGGGAAATACTAACTATTACATATTTCTCTTTAGGTCCTCCGTCTTCTCCATGTCGCCTTGAAATTACATATTAATTTCTATACTACTAAAGAAAACTTCAATTAACTTGAAGGGAATTAGATGAGAGGAGAAATTACAATAGATAGTAGATAGGCAGGACTCGCAGGCCCTATTTCAAAAATACCAAAAGACTAAATAGAGGGTCCAAATATGTTCATAACTCCAAACATACATAGACTCAATTAAATAAATTTAATTGGTTGATTACATAAAATATTTATGTAATATTTAGGTTAATCGCATTAACTTATCAAATCAACTTTCATCCAATTTTAATTCTATCAGTTTCGTATCTTCTATATTAAATCTAATTAAATGTATCAATTACATATTAGATTAATACAACTATACAAAACCTTATTTATGCATATCCCGGTTATTTTTATTTTAATTCATTTAATACTTTTGATTTACAAATAGGTAAAAACAAACTTTTAAATAAATTTTCATTCGATAATCAAAACAGAAAACTATTAATTTCTGAAACATATATATATAAATATATTTAAAACTATTTTATTTTAAAACGGTTTTAAAACAAATAGGCTTTTACTCGTGTCGGGCCCGCAAAGGGGGCCGAGACCTAAACATGGTGCTGCCGTTTGGCAACAGCGCCGCGGCTGCCTTACGGCAGCGACGTCCAGTCGCAAAACGGTTGCTGCCGCGAGGCAGCAACCGTGAACAGTAGTTCGGGTTGCTGCCTCGCGGCGCAACCCGGACTACTGTTCCGTTTATATATATATATATATATATATATATATATATATATATATATATATCAGTATTAAAACGGTTTTAAAACGATTTTCAGAAAATAGGAAAACCTTTCAAAGATTTTATGTTTTATCTTTAGAATTAATAAAACTAACTTTTATCAATCTAACTATAAAACTAATAGATTTTGTCACAATGATGATCAACCAAAATAATTAGGAATATATGCATAATCTATTTTAATTAACAATTAATTACAACTTATTTATCTTTAGAGTTAATCAATCAAAACAGTTTCGTTAATTAACCTAACTATAAATATTTATTCAATCTGATTGAAAAAACCTTTTAATTTTCATATATGAAATAACGGATTTAACACAGGCTCTGATACCACTGAAGGAAAATAGGCTAACGTTTGGCAGCGGAAATATAAAATTTTTTAACCTTTTTCCATTAACCCAAGATCCGTTAATCGTTATTTCATATAAAGAGGGATAGCAGGAAATACATTTCGAAGTTCTATCTACCGTTGCAATCGAAGTGCCCACAACTCTTACTCCGAGTTCCTGAGCACAAGACAAAAACACAATTCAAAATTAAGTTAGAACTCAACCGTGTAAAAACAATCAAGAATAGATTGTCTCTAATTAATCAACACAAGATCAAGGAATAAGAGAAAGAGATGAAATTCGATCGAATCGGAAGGAAGCGGTGAATGATCTCGTCCTCAACAAGAGGGTCGAAATTCTCTCTCTTCGGTAGACTAGGGCTTGGCCAAAATTCTCATATAAGGGGGTATATATACTCTCTTGTATCTAAACCCTAGTTAGATAGAATTAGATTACTGAATAAGAATATAATTCGGAATAAAATTCTTATTAGTTATTATCTATAATTATATCTAAATATAAAGATAATAATAATAACCTTATAGGATAATAATAGAAGTAATTTAATCTCATTAAACCTCCTAACTTATTTATCCTTTAATTAATTTAATTCACAATCATAATCTAATTAGAATTGTTAAAATCAAATTAATTATTTATGTATTTTTCATACATAAAATCGCCCCCCTATGTACTGGGCCTTAGTGGACTCAGTTGGGCTTCCATCAATTAATTAACATTTGTTTCTCTTTTGGGCTCCAAGTCTTATGTGTGACCCATTAGGTTCTTATTGCTTCTAGCCGTATGCAACTATTAAATTAATTTTCTCAGAATTATATTTAATCTTTGCACAACGGAATGAGTACGCGAAATGTGATTAGCAAATCCGAAACATTCCCCCAGAGCTATAAGAAGACATGTTGATTCTGTCGTTGACCTTTCCGTATTAGTTACAGTATAATTCGATCCTTTATCAACTACATCCTTGAACTGAATCTTATGACTATGGATAATGTCAAGTCATATATAGCGAGACGTCCGTTTTACTTGTACAGGCCGAGTTAACTCCAATTAGATAGGTTAAGTGAAATCTGTATTTCAAGTCTTGAGCTATCACCTTGCAAGGATTTAGAGTCAAGTCTTCCACAAGCGATCCTTGGACGTATCTCCCATTTATCGGGAGTGACAAATGCTCAATCCAATGTATAACTATCCTGCAATTACTTCCTGTGATACCCAACGTCTGCCGTTCACACCCCAGAATCATCTCTGTTATGGATCGTGTTACAACAGGATCAAAGCATCACATTCCATAATCCAGAATCACTAATTAACATTTCTTTGAGTCTTAGGATTACTTATACCTATTAATACCAATGAGATGAACAGGTGACAAGGATGAATCTACCCATCCTGTTATCTCAAGTCGGGCCCCCAATCCTAATGAACTCCCTTTCATCGGATCCATACAACTGTCCAGATATCTGCATATATGAAGCTTGTGAGATCAGCTCTCTGTCTCGACAGAAGACATTGTTACATGCAAGTCTCAGCAGTGATATGTCAATCCTATTTCTAAACATATTACTTAACTTGGGGTGGTTTTAAGTTTATTAGTTTATTATAAAGTTCCATCTCACTTCATGCTTGTATGAACACTTTATAATCACTTTAAACAAACTTAGGGATTTCCTTTTATTAGACTTATCTAGTTCTTAAAAGAGGTTGCCTTTATATAGTTATGAAACCATATCTTATTAAAACAAATGACATAAAGAACACTTCATTTATATTTAGTTCATATCCTAGAACAATTGTCTATAGGACACTAAATCCCAACAGTTCAGGCCTCGGATTACTTCCGGTATTTAGGATCTATTATCCAAACGGATGGAGAAGTAGATGGAGATGTTGCTCATAGGATTAAAGTTGGTTGGTCGAAGTGGAAAAGTGCTACGGGTTTCCTTTGTGACCCCGGCATGCCTAATAGATTGAAGGGAAAATTCTACCGGACGGCAATTAGACCAGCATTGTTATATGGTACGGAGTGTTGGACAGTGAAACACTGCCACATCCATAAGATGTCGGTGGCGGAGATGCGTATGTTGAGATGGATGTGTGGTCATACGAGAAAGGATCGGGTGAGTAATGAAATAATTAGGACAAAAGTAGGGGTCACATCTATTGAGAATAAAATGAGAGAAAACCGACTAAGGTGGTTTGGCCATGTGAGACGTAGAACGCTTGATGCGCCGGTTAGGAGAACCGAAGAGTGGCAAAGGGACGTAGTGGTGAGGGGTAGGGGAAGACCTAAGCAAACTTGGAGGAGGGTGATCGAGAGTGATATGAGTTTACTGGGAATTGAGGAAAATATGGTAGTGGATAGGACGGAGTGGAGGGAGCGAATTTGTGTCGCTGACACAACTTGATTTCACGGTTTTATATGATGGTTCATGTTAGCCGACCCCAAATCATTTCGGAAGGCTTTGTTGTTGTTGTTGTTGTTGTTTTCCATTTTCTATGGTGTTTTGGGGTATATTATTATATTGTTAACCTAGTAACATTTTGTTTGGATTGAGTGTACACAAGATAATTAAAATGAGTAGTAGTGTTTATCTCATCATTAGATTTAGGTTTATTAAATTTAGCATTTTAAGATGTTTTTAATCTCCACTATAGTATTTTAATATGTCTAAATTTAAAGTGAATGATTTAAAGTAACCAATGTAGTTTCAAGTCATGCGGAAAAATGCAATTTTTTTATCGCAAAAGAAGTCGTGTTTTTTATGACGATGTAGTATTTTTATTAATGTGCTAAACCCTCGAACTTTGCCTGTTTTAAGGACTAAATTTCTGATTACTTATTTTTCCACATTGAGCCCTTAATCATTTATTTTATTATGAATCTTACGCTTATTTAACTTTTCCATCGATTTTGGACAACAAACGCCAGTAAAGAAGCCTGCTAATGTGGACGCTTTCACTTCCAAGTGGACAAACAAAAAATAAGTTTATTGACTAATGGAGAGAGTAGGAAGTAAAAAGAAAATATAGAAATCGATTTCCAGTATATTCTTCCAAGCTGGAAATCGAGTTTGAAAGATCTTGCTGAAAATGGATTTTGGTGTTAGTGGAGAAGATTGATTCGGCGATTCTAATACTGAAAATCGCAAAATCATAGAGGAATTGAAAGAACCTATTGAAAACAATTTGTGTAATTTCTTTTTGCTTTTTATTCTCTGTCTTTCCTAATTAAGAAACTCTTGTTTTTTATTTATCCATGTCAATGCTCTAACAACGCGGGCCACCCAAACTCGTCGAAAAAGTTAAATGAGGGCTGGATCTACAACAGAATCAATGATATTTGATTTTTAAAACATGCAAAGTTCATGAGATTAATTATACTTTTTACCCCATTTTTTATATTGACTTTTGGTGATGTGGACACATATTGCTCACTTAACAATTGGCATGTGATATTATTAGTCGCACAAAATATTGGTAATGGGGCAAAGAACCCGGTCTGTTTTGAAGAGAAAAATATAACATTTTTATACTTGCAAACCCACATCAACCATATCCAATGCATTATTTAATTACTAAAAGCAAAGAAAACTATGCATGGATCCAAACTAACAACTACACACAAACTGAATACAATGATTATAAATGTTCAAAAAAGTCACCCAACTTGTCGGATCACTCTTCTATTTTCCATCAATTGCAAGTCTAGCTAGATACGCCACTTTGACTAATCTCTTGATACAGAGGATTTCCTCCGGGGGAAATGCCAATCCTCCACCAAATCAAGATCCATTCTCGATTGAATATCATCATAGAGTCTGAGTTCTAATATCGATAGGGTGAAAAATAAAATTTTCTTTCCAGATCATTTTTTCTATGATTTTAATTATTCAATGACACAAAGTTACTAAAAACTTCTCATGGAGTCTTTTTTTTTTATGAAAGTTGGAGAAAACCTTTCCTAAAGAAAACTTTTTGTAAAGGGAATATTTCTTGAAGGAAACATTTCGGAAACTATTTTATGGAGGAAACATTTCCTTGGTGAAAACCTTTTTAGGCAACTTTCTTGAGGAAACTTGGTGATAAACTTTCTTTCCTTCTTAATACACTTCTTTTGATATACCTTTTATAATGTATTTTTCTTCAGATTATAAAAAGTTATTCAAAACCTTGTACAGACCGTGGATTACTAGATTGTGGAGCAGCTTTTGATAATGTAGGTAACATGGAAACCTAGAGGTTTTTTTATAATGTAGATAGCATGGAAACCTAGGGGTTACCAGTGTCACCACTGTTTATCTCATGATGAAAGAACTCTACACGCACTCACTCCAAAAAAATCAAGCAAATCTAGATTTCAATCTTCAACTGTATTCAGAATCTTGAGAATTTTATCATCTTTATTCCTCGCAAGAGTAGGCATTTTACTCTCACAGTTCTCTAACACATTTTTCACAAAAAGAGCCAACACTTTATATCAATAAACACATATTCATATCATAAATGATGTTTTTCGTATCATGTAAAACATGCAAAATTAGATTTAAATAACAAAAACATTATATTTTACTCTTTGTTTAAAGATATAATGCTCATATATATATATAGTGGATTACTATACTTAGCCACTAATTCCCACACTTAGCCTCGGAAAAAGATCGAAATACCCTTTAGTCAAATTTCAAATTTCTCAAATCCTCTCAAACAACCTAAACTCTCTTTAATCTAATCCGGACTAATTTATCAACAAAAACATGGATTGGGGGAGGGGCGACAAAGGAAAGGGACTTATAGTATGTAATTTCGTTTGATTTTGATGATTTTATACGTTTTTTAATCGGATTTGGCTGTATTTTGAATTCGGAATCGCGACATGGGGGCGTGAGGCTATCACGTCGTCACCTCTGGTGCGGCGTATGAACATCACGCCGCACCACAGGTGACAACGTGATAGCCTCATACCTCACCACAGGCGAAGATGTGATGTTCATACGATGTCACCTATGGTGCGGCGTGATAGCCTCACGCCCTCATCTATGTGAGGGCGTGTAGCCCATATGCCCGTGTGGTAAAATACCAATTTTTTATTTTATTTTTTTTAGTTAATTTAATTTAGTTAAATTTGTGTTATTTTTATTTTATTAATTTGAGTATAATTTTTATGTTGTTAATTTTAGTTTGTTTAATTTAGTTTAACTAAATTTTTATGATGTAAATTTTATTTTGTTAATTATAGTTAAATTTAGTTGTTATAAATTTTATTTTGGTTTAATTTAGTTTAGTTAAATTTTTATGTTGTAAATTTTATTTTGTTAATTTTAGTTAAATTTAGTTGTTGTAAATTTTATTTTGTTTAATTTTAGTTAAATTTTGATTTTGTTAATTTTAGTTAAATAATGTGGTCAATATGTGTAGATGGAGATGGAGAGTGTAGCCGGAAAATCTATGTCGTCAGCAGCTAGGCGGCTAGATATGGATGAGGAGGATACACCACGTCATATGAGAAGACGTGGTGTTGATATATCAGCCTGTAGACGGAGAGCGATTGAGACGTAGCAATTGCGGGCGGCTCAGATATATCAACATGTGTTGGATCAGCCCGAGTTGGGGGACATGAGTCAGATGATTCGGGAGACCGAGATCCTGGCCTTGACCTTGTGGATGAGTATTTTTAGGAGAGAGTCGCGACGCAACGACGACAGGGATCTGATGGTGATAATGATGATGATGATCACGTGCAGCTGACCCAGGGCTCGAGCAAACAGCGTATGGATGGTCGATTTGCTAGTACCGGTATTATTTATAGTTTAGTATTATTTATAATTTTAGTATTATTTATAGTATAGTATTATTTAAAATTGAGTATTATTTTTAATTTAGTATTATTTTTAGTATAGTTTAGTATTATTTAAAATTTAGTATTATTTATAGTTTAGTATTATTTATAATTTTAGTATTATTTACAGTATAGTATTATTCATACTTTTAGTATTATTTATAGTTTAGTATTATTTAAAATTTAGTATTATTTTTAGTATAGTTTAGTATTATTTATAGTTTAGTAATATTTATAGTTTAGTATTATTTAAAATTTAGCATTATTTATAATTTCGTATTATTTTTAGTATAGTTTAGTATTATTTATAGTTTAGTATTATTTATAATTTCGTATTATTTGTAGTATAATTTAGTATTATTTATTGTTTAGTATTATTTATAGTATAGTATTATTTAAAATTTTAGTATTATTTAAAATTTAATATTATTTATTCCAGGGACCAGAAAATGGTCCAAAGCTACTAAGGACCGTAGCTGGATTGTTTTTGGGCCGATGGAGGGTGGTCCCAGTGATGGTTCTGTGATTCCTAGTTTTCTAGGACACGTTGCCTCACGGATATTGGGAGGGGATCTTCGATCGTATCTTACGTGCTACAACAGATCATTAGCATGTGCCACATTGGAGCGATGGTATCAGGGTATGACACCCGAGGTAAAAATAATTTGCTCAATAAATTATTTTACTTATTATTTTTAACCCTAACTCTCAAAAACATTCAGTAATTGTATATGTGTCATGTTTACAGCTGCGGGATATGGTAGAGAGGACTGGGTTGTCTCACCTCTCATCCACTATGTTTAGGAACCTGGATGCGCCTCTGATATCTGCGTTCGTGGAGCAGTGGCAGCCCGATACGAACTCCTTTCACATGCCGTTCGAGGAGATGACTATTCTTCTACACAATGTATGGCAGATTCTACGTATTCGGGTGCACGGTCAGATGATCTCCGATGCATGCAGTGCTGAGCGGCTACAGGCCCTGTGTATGATGATGTCCGGGGTCACTCAGCAGGAGTTACTATCGTCATCCCTGCATTACTCAAGTGGTGGAGGTGTTTATGCTGACATTGTGGAGAGACTTACCCACCCCGGGGGTCGGGAGGACAGGACTCGAGCCACAGCGTGGATATGGCTTCTGTTAGGATTCACCTTGTTTGTCGACAAGAGTGGCGATAGGATCAGGCTGTCCCATCTCCAAGAGGTTCACAGCGGTGTCAGAGGGGCAGTTAGACTTTCTTGGGGGTCTGCTACACTTGCCACCTTATATCGGCAGCTGGGGATAGCGAGTAGAGGAGAGTGCTCGGGTATTTATGGATGTTTGACCCTCCTCCATATATGAGTATTTTTCGGTGTTGCGGCCCCATCGACTATCACTCCAGATCCTAAATGATTCTCCCCGGGCGTGCAGATGGGAGGTCGGGACTCCACGCAGGAAGGCCGCCCGACTCAAAACCATTCGTGCACAGTTGGACCGCATGACAGCAGCCGGGGTAAAATAAAAGTTTATAACTTGCAATAATTTACTTAAATAAATGTAATTTGTTATTTTCATGTGATTATATATTTTTTGCAGGTGACGTGGTTGCATTATGGTCCTGTCGCCGATGACGATTAGCTATGAGTGTCCTACGCCGGTTGGATACGGTGTAGAGACATTGTTGAGCCGTATATACCCGATCGAGTCCTACGTCAGGTCGGTTATGTTCAGCCTATCCCGGCTGAGCATATTAGACCTGATACTGCATTCCGGTCATGAAAGTCTCTATTGTACAGACTCGCGCATTCATCTGTTACAGTTGATGATACTTGGCGGAGATTTTCATTGACTCGTGGCGTTGATCGGAGGACATGCTAGCCAGTTGGAGCCGATCCCACTGCTTGTGATGCCGGGATGCGCCAGTCCACCATTCTCGCTCCAACAGCGAATATATAGGTTTATTATTATTTTTTATTTATTATTGGTTTATATATGTTTGTTTTCTAATATTTAATTTTTTGATGTGGGTTAGCCGTTTGGCACGCATCATTGAGCGGGCGCTCGCACGCCTGCCCGATGAGGATGAGGAAGCTCCACCTATTAGGACTAATATGGAGCAGTTTATGGACAAGTAACACCGGACGAACTGATATATGTTTTAATATACTAGAACTTATTATTAAATTATATTTGAAAATGATCGAATGTTTAATATGTCTAAATTTTTTTCAAAGAAATAATTGTATATAGATTATTTAAGTTAAATTAGGCTTACTACGGGTTCTGGTAGCTTAAGCTTACCCGTTCCCTAGCGCCAGTCACAATCCGTGGATTGGGTTTTTAACACATTTGAAAACATATGTAATATTGCATATATATTAATTAATTGTAATGTTAATTATTTATATTTAAAACTAAAAGGTTAATAACTATAATCCACAATAATCCGCAATAATACACAAGGTTGGAAACATATTTTTTTCCTCTCCCAACACGCGGGCGTGTGGCTATCACGCCGAGCTTTTATTGAACCAACCGTCGAGCTGCTCATGAGGTTTTATCAAGCCGACCAAATTAATGAAAAAATATGCAAAATCTATTTTTTAAACCAACTGATATGAAACTGGTATAAAACATATGAATATAATCTATGTGTGTTTTAATGATGTTTGAAATTGACTCAAAAATAATTATTTTAGAGATAAAATTGTTTTTGACTGTTAATATTAGGGTAACATTGTATTTTATAATTAAATATTCATAAAACATTAGGAATAAAATTGTTTTTTTGGTAGGGAGGAATAAAATTGTTTTTAGTTACTAATATTATATTTTATAATTAAATAAATAAAATTTTAAATATAGGAAAAAGAAAAAAGAAAAAAATACAAACAATACTTGTTATTTGGATTAATAAATAAAGAAAAGAATCTTAAAGAAAAAGAAAAAAAAATAATGATAATTAAATTTTGAAATTGTAATTAATAATGTCATTGGAAACCAATATAATCATAAATCTTTATGGTTAAAATTCAAAGAACATTATGACAGCAGAGTTAGGCTATGATTATTTTGTTTTAACAAAGTAAGTCTTACTTGATAAAGTAAGCTCATCCAATGGTTTGAAAAACAAAGTAAAGCTTACTTTGTTTTAAACAAAGTAAGCATAGCTATATATTTCGAATAAATAACACTATATTAAATAAGGGTGTTTTAGTCCTAATAATTTCTATCCGGATAAATTCTATCCATCTACCTTTATTGTTATTTTATTTGATATGATGCAAATTATTACTTACATAATTCTACATAATTTTTATAAACTGAATTTCAATGTAAATTTTCCGATTTTTTTTATACGTTTCTATTTATAAAGTACCATTACTTGGTGTGTTTTCACTATTGGATGATGGATTAGAAAATTAATCCAATGATGAAAACACATAAAGTAATGCTTACTTTGTTAAAAACAAAGTAAGCATAGCCTTCACCTTAAGTTCTTGGTATAGATGTATTTAGATCCTTGGCATTCTTAACATTTTAAAATTATCAGTTAACTTTCAATTTATTCTTAAAAGTCAATTAAGTCTCTAATCTTCTAAAATCATGGATTAACCTTCTAAATTCATCAACAACAAAAAATTGAAAATCTAAAATCATCAATTAAGAGTAAGTTATCTTTAATTTTCTAAAATCATCAAGTAACATATGCTGAAACTACCTATTAATTCCCCCACTCAATTGAAATAACATTTTAATTTAATTTTTATTAATGTTTTATTATATTTTTATTCGATTCTTGATTCAATTATTTTATATATTTTTAGTTTAATAATTGATTAGTAAACAAAGTAAATACTAATATTGATTAGTATTTTATGATATTTTTAATTTTAATAATCAGTTCAATTTCAGTAAAAAAAAAAAAAAAAACTAAACTTACACCAAAATAAATATTATATACACACCGAATGAAACTGATTTAGCTTAAATTTTGCAATCACCATCTAACCAACACCGAGATGGGGTGCTGACGAGATTCCAAATTCATCATCAACATTTTGAGCATTAGGTTTCAAAAAAACATATTGACCATTATGGTTCATTATCTTGGTATAAATGAACAATAACTGCTTTGAAGAAATAAGGTCAAAATAAAGATCTAGCACATATATTCTTAGTAAAATAACCTATCATAGTATGCTTTTATAAATATACATTATAGATATAGGCTATAGGTGCCCCTGATAAACACAAAAAATAAAACAAATTCAAAAAAAAAACATCACCAGCACAGCAAACTCAAAGCCTCAGGTTTCCAGATTGTACCGTCAGAAATTCCTCTTGCAACAGTCTCAAGAAATGAGAAGATGACAACGAAATTAGAGATTTTTTTTTTAATTCTTTTTACAAATGTGGATATAGGACAGTATCGTAGATGATGAGCAGAAGCAAATGTTTGTAACAGTTGCTGCTAAGTGTGCAAAGCCATGAATAAGTTCTGCTTTCGCGCATGTTCCGGAATAAGCCTATTCACAATATCTTGTGGTATGCCTGACAGCTCTGCCGAATACAATGATAGACAATAAGGCATGAAACAGAAAATAAAACCATCTACAATATTTTCAGCCAGAGTGCATTAAGAAATGATGAAAGGAAATGAAAAGGGTTCATGAAGTTGGGTTAGACGCGTTAAGAGATCGTAAAATGTATTGGTGAACCAGATTCTTCTCTTACGTTATTCATGTCTCCAGATAAAATGCACAACTATATGATGCAGGTGTTAATACACAACTTACCTTGAGATTTAAAATTAAACAATGGAGGAAGCGGGCGACCGTTGGGAAGCCGAGTATTTGGATCTCTCAATTCGTCAAAAAAAGGGTGAACACATGCTTCCAACTGCAGGGAACGATTCTAATTGATTAATAAGTGAAAGTGTAACACTCAGAAAACTAACTACGTAAAACACCACAAACTTACAGCAGTGCATCTCAAATTGGGAGAATACTGGAAAAACCTACATACAAGATCCACTGCTTCTGGGGGTAAACACTTTTGAAACACCTGGTGCATAGAAAATTCGAAATAATGAATCTCAATAGCATATACAAGTCTTGTCACAACAAAATAGCAATCACGATAGATTGTATATAGAAAAATAGAAGAGACAGGCAGGGTGTTAATATGTGACATAAAGGAAGAGTAAGGTCCATGATGCAGCTATAAGTTGGTTATAACTAAAGAATGTTGTGAAGTTAGATAGTTGTTTCTAGCTGATTTCACATTGGCATATAACAGACTTCCAATTACTCCGTGTTATTCATTTCCTATTTCAGGTAAGTGCAGGTCACTTAATACGAAGTCCTCTACTATGAAACAACTTAACAGACCGTACCCAAAGAGTATTACGATCTTGAATTTATAATGATTTTTCTCAGCCTGTGATGTCCAACCAATTGTTCTTTCAGAAAAGGCTTGGCAGGCCTCTTTTTCTGTGAAGTTTTAAGCTTTACAACACATACATTCCATATCAGGCATGCACTCGGTTGAGCAATATTCAGCTCAAACTCACACAGGCAAAAGGAAACTCCATGAAGGGATTTCAGAGTATGGAAGAACAACACATACCTTGTGCCATGGATGCGGTTTTATTTGTGGAAACTTAAATTCGGTATAGTTTGGATTCATGCACTTTATCTCCTCTCTGGTTGGAGTCCCCAAAACCTGAAAAACAACATACAAATTTATTATTTAGCACCCCCAGGTAGCAGTAAAAAAATGGTCTAGTTTCACTGTTTCAATCATGAGAATAAGAAAGAACAGACAAAGAGAAGGCAAAGTTTCGTCATAAACTGCATTCTTAAGCATGCAATATTGGACTCTTTGTTTCCTCCAAAAATGATAGTCCTCTGTCTTGAAGTTTAGCAAACAAATTGTCAAGGGAGAAAATATAACTAAGGGTACAGAAAATAAATTCCAACATGCAACCGGTTATTACTGAAGTATAGACTTATTTACAGAACAAAACAGCAAGTGATGTCATTTCCAGCGTAACTGAATTCAGCCAGACATTCTAATAAATTCCTTCCGTGAAAAAAGTTTGATATTTTGAGATCTTGTAAAGTTCAGGGGTAACGTCCCGACATCACATATAACACACATAAAAACATACAAATTGTAACATCCGTGTATGAAAATTCTAATTTATTTATTTCAAAATAAATAGCGTTAATTAATTACGATTTTTTAATCAGTATTGGGTTTAATTTAATGTGTTTAGGAGTAAATTAAAAGATTTTGGTTAAGTGTTATAAGAGTTACAAATTAAGAGTACCAAAATCAATATTTTTCCAATTACAAAATCTTCTATACACGTAAATGGTATAATTTGATTTTAGGTTGCCATTAAATTCCATATTATATTATAATAAATAAATAATAAAACTTTAGGTATCTGAATGAATTTTTATCTATTAGAAAATTAAATTAAGAATTGAACTAGTTAAAGATTGAAGAGCTGAATTCGTAGATTGTTATCCTGTTTTCTTTTCAGGCTGTTAGGCATTCGGTATCCTATTTTCCATTCATACCCGATGCCGATTTGGGTCGGGTGTGACACAAATATTCCAAAGGGAAATAAGAATCAAAAGAGAATATCACCTTAATGATTTCAACTAGTTGGTCAACTCCACTTTCGCCAGGAAACAAAGGCTGCACAAAATGGTCATCCAAGAAAGAAGACAGTCATAAGACATAGAATCCAGACTTATCATATAAAAAATGCACAAATGTATATGTGAATGAGAATGTGAAAGTGTTTAGTACTGAGAGAGAGAGAAAGAGAGAGAAGAGGCAGAAGAAAGGAGAGGAAGTTGAGTTATGCAGACAGCTACCTGCCCAAGTAGCAACTCTGCCATCACACAGCCAGTTGACCAAATATCAATAGCAGTTGTATATTCAGTTGCACCAAATATCAATTCTGGAGCACGATAGTATCTCGAGCAGATGTAAGAAACATTGGGTTCTCCTTTCACCTTAAAAATGGAAAGGGATTTCAAGCAAGGAAATAATATAATCATTAGCAAATAGCCAACAACTTTATAAGAAAACTTACCAGCACTTTTGCACTCCCAAAATCACAAAGTTTTAGTTGATGTGTGTTTGGGTTGACCTGGACAACAAACGATTCACTTTTAAAACTAACAAAACAATAGGAGAGAATAATACTATCAAATTAGTAGTAAGAGTACTCTCTCACATAGATTGATTGTATTTCACCAATAGGGGGAAAAAAGTTGCACAACGGATTTAAATGTAATACTAACACATAAAAAGGTGCTACTTAAAACAAAATGCACCAACGGGGATAGGAACAGCTTCAGCATAAGTCCCAAGCCCAAAATAATGGGTGCTCTTATTTTCTGAGTTACAACATGGTTAGCATCAACCCCCAAAATTATACTCAATGAAGCACTGTTAACGATGAACCCACTACTTACCCTCCACATATACATAACGTAAAATTGCATTAGCAGCTTAAGAGTAAAGGTTGATGGGAGAGTAGCCAGTGACGACATGACAAGAAGTACTAGAAGGATTGGAGGCTCTAACATAGTTAGAGAAACCAATAACAGATATGATTCCACTTATAATACCAAAATTAATTTAACAAAACACCAGAGAATAAAGTTATTAATTCATGCAGCTGGAGGCAATAGAAGACAATAAGGATTAGTATTATTATGGATACCATGCCATCATTGTTATATGCTACAAGAATATATTCCGAAGTTCTTCTGTTTTATGAGATATGAAAAAATGTTGCTGATGCAAGATCTTAGACAGTCAGTTGACCCCCAAATCAAATTAGGGAACCACATTACTTAAAATTTATCTCCATAAAATACAATAGTACATAAATTTAGCTATCCAACCCAGCAGGACTATTGAAAATAATGTTTTCTTCCCTAATATAGGTAAATTTGACACAGGATTCCAGTTTATCAAATATAAAAATGCCATACTGATAACCAATAATGTGCATTTGCATCATAGTTGTTAAATCGAGATTCGACTCGTGACTCGAAATCTCATGTTGTGAATCCGGACTCGTGAATCGTAAGATTCGGATCAAATTCAAAATATTATAAAAAATAAAATATTAACCATATTTAACTTTAAATATTAGTCTAAAAATGCAATTTTAATATGCAAATAGAAATTATATCAAGTTATCATCCAAACACTCGAGTTAAAATTCAAATTTAATGCAATCTTAATAAAACTAATTGCAAAAAATCTAAATATCTATTGTAATTTGTAAACAATAGTAGTTTTAATTTCAACTAAACAAAAGTAAAGAAATTGTTCAATTAACCTCAATTGAGTGTCTTTTGTCAAATTGATATCTCTATCTTTGATATATATTGCTGCACTTGCACATTTGAGACTTGAAGTTGATGATGATGATTAAGAAATTTTCTTTTTTGTTCTAATCATGAACTTTTACAGTCTGCTCCTTCTTGTACAAGATGCCTTGTAAAAATTTGGCTCAAGATTTAGTCTCCTGTATAAGTCATTTTTCTCTAGTCCTTAAATTTTTCCTGCGAGACTTCTCCATTCACACTCTCATTCTTAAAGAAGGTTGGTTTCGAACAAAGAATGTTATCTGCTTCTCTCTAATAGTCCTCTTATTTTGTAAGCCAAGCATACAATGTCATTATCATCATATGCAGAATGTAGAAACCCAAAATATTTAACTAATTGGGATCCTCAACCATCTAATACTGAATCGAACAAGTTAGGATCCATAACCATCTATCTAATGCTTAAGTGTAAATACTAAATACAGCTAATCCTAAGATTTTTTTTTTTTTTTAAAAAGTATAGGCATATGTATGCAATGAACATTCCCTAGAAAAATATACAAACAAATAGAAACACTCTTAGTCATGGGCTTAATCAATTTAGTTGATAGACATAGAAGTCACTCACTGCTTGATTAAGGGTCATATATCAAAATGTCTTCCTCAACATGTAAAATTCTTACCAGTAAGTTTTGAGGCTTGATGTCACGGTGACAAATTCCGATGCAATTGTGTATATAAGCAAGTGCCCTGCAGATCTGAATCCATAAAGACAAAAGATATATCAAAGGCATTCTTAAAAATCCAAAGAAGGAAAATATAAGAAGTAATGGTCAGTTGTGTTGATCGAATAACAATATGGATTCTCATGTTCATTAATAAACCTAGACAATATACATTTGTGTTTTAATTTGGAAAAGCAATGGTATCACATTTCATGCTTATTTTTTTTGTGATGTGAGCATAATATGAACCAACAATATAAGCAATTTGTCCTTCCAAACATCCAAGGTTTTGCCATGCAAGAGGCTTCAATTCTTCATTCAGATTTTTAAGCAGAAGATTGATTTAAAAATTGCTCGGCTCTATATGGACAAAGTCAAGAAGCATAGAATCATGCAATTACACTGACGGAATCTAACTGGCAAGACCCCACTAATCAGACACATATACTTCTTCCAAGTCATAAAAACACATTCTGCAATATTATCTAGGGGTGTAAGCTGTCTGCTTGTGCCCTAGTATATAGGTAGAAGCAAGAGCGTCATTTTATGCTGTTTAGTATATTTGTATTAATTAAGCAGTAGAACTCTACATTTCGGAGGAAAAGAATACAACTTTCTTGAATCACAAGTTCAGTTACCAGAACTTTTGTAATCCAATCTTTTCAGAAACTATTGTTGGAGTTGTTATTCTGCCTGCAGGACTTTAACCTCATTTGTATAAGTTGGATTGAGAGATCCGGTCATGGTCAAAGCCTGTGGGCCTTCTCAAATTTAGCTTCTTTCTTTTTCAATTCCAATCAGCCCAGATAATACTTTCTCACAAATAAAACAGAGCCGACAAAACCTTAATCCAGAACCAGATTATCCATAATCGATAACTAGGCTAGTCTTCCTTATTAGTTAATGACTTGATTAACATGAGAAATCGACTCCTCATGACCAGCCATAAGACATCCATGGACCATGGTCCTTGATACTGAGATACAGGCGTAGTTTTGCATCTGGCAAACATGAAAATAAATGTTCACCACAAAGGAGTCTACAGATAACCATTTTAAACTTTGGTGAACAAACAGAAAAAAAAAAAAAAAATACTTTCAGTGTCATTTAATCGTCGAAATAAGGATAACCATTTAAATTGACTGAGCATGCTCGCTGTCAGAGCAATAGTCATTATATATCATTATCTCCTATGGCACATGATAGACAACGTCCGAGTAATACTCTTGATTCCACAGCAATCTAATTGTCAGAGTTCATGTTATCTATTGTCACTTGTGAAAGCAACGTCCATTCAATCATAAACCAGAGAGAAAAGAGCACATAAATCAGTACAAACCTGATAAGTATAAAGTTTAACATATATCAAAGGCATTCTTTGGTTCATCCTGCTGTAGTTCCTTGCAATACGGTTGACAGTTTCAGGAACATATTCAAGTACCAAATTAAGGTAGACCTCTTCCTTGTCTGTGGTTGAAAAAAAACAGTGCTTAAGGGAAACTACATTTGGATGGTCCAACATCTGCATAATCTGTAACTCTCTATTCTTGTAGCGCTTGTCCTGGAGAACTTTCTTGATAGCAACGATTTCTCCACTTTCTCTACATTTTGCCTGCAAGAAATCAAAAGAATTTAAATGATGCAACTTTCAAGAGAAAAGGAAAGACAATTCAATGAACAGAAAAACTAATTCAACCAACAACTGCACTTACTTGGAAGACAACACCGAAAGAGCCTGTTCCAACCACATGCTCTGCTATATAACTGATTGTCTATCAACCAAACATAACACAGATTTAAAAAAGATTTATCCGTTTACCAATTATAATATAAACATAGTGAGATCATACATTCCAGATTCTAGAAACAAGTTGCTAACCTGTCTCGATTGACCATTTCGACCACCAACAGTCGTTCTTATGACATGTCCAGCTTCTGCACCCACACCATCAATTACATCTGGTTCACTATCCTGCAAGAATGAGAAAGTTAAGACTTTTGCAACTGCACATATATTTTCATAAAGCCAGTCTTAAAAATAAACCAAACAATCAATCAAGTGAAATGCCAGATTGTGAAGGAGGTGAGTAGCTTCCCCTTTCATTTTTTGTTTTCCTATTGTTGGTATTATCTTAATCTTCTTTACAAATAACCTTTGATCCCTTATTCACTTCTTTTTATATAATTTAGATATACCAAAAGCTGGCAATTAAAATATTAGTTGAAATACATAGAGAATGTGACACCAAAACCAATAATCTCAGAAACTTTACAGTGAATGTTTTTTGATATCCGAAACTTCTTAAAGTGAAAATGGTGGGATTCAAAGCAGACTATAACAAGTTCAGTGGCAAATAACTATTACATTGAATTTTTCTTAATAAGTTTAATGTTATTAACTTATTTGCTCCACCTAAAGCATGATTTCATTGGAAAGGAACTGTGGTTGCTATCATATAGTCTAATAATTATAGGTCAAACAATAAGAGAAGTTTTTTTTTCACTGTTATACTACTTAATCATAAACAATTTCTAATTTTAATTGGATACAAAAGTAACTTTCAGGGGTGAATACTATTTAGCATCCCTATTCAAGCTAATATGAATTGCCCTTTGCAAAAGCAAATCACCAAGAAAGCAATTTCCTACAAGTGTTTCTACTTACAAGAGGTACTCAATGGAGAACAAACCATCCACTAGAGTATTTACAAGGGCTCAAGAGAAACTTAACAAAATAAAAGAAAAATAAGATATAAGAAAATGTGACCACTTACTCTGTCTTCATCATGGTCCACCTTGTCCCTCAATTTCATCTCAAGCATCTCTCTTCCCAGCCAATCAACTGAACTAGATGAACTCTTGAACCCATTAACAGACCTTGAACTTCCAACTCCCCCATTTCCAAGGCTAGCAGAAGCCATAATAGTGCAACTTTGAAGTACTACACTTGCTAATACTTATTACCCTTGTGATAAATTGCAGCTCCACCTACTATCCAACCCAGACACCTATAAAAGAATTGCAAATGTTCAAGCCAACAAACTGATAAGAACAACTAAAAGACAGAAAGGAATTCAAGAGATTCTTTAAGCATTCTCAACCAATCAGTAGAATTAAATCATTCATATTGAGTTCAGATCAGATAATACCTAAACAATTAAAGAAGAACTTGACATGGGGATGAAAAAAACAATCAATTAAATAAAGACACATATTCCTTATCTCTAGTTAGTTACAATAAAGTGACACATTTTATCCAAAAAAAAGACACATAACACCCAAGTAAGAAATTGATGTGTTTCTATCATGAACATTTACCAACAAGAAATACTCAGAGAGTGTAATTTGAGCAAAAATTCACTTCTTAAACCATGATCTAACAATAACAGATGACAAGCATAAAAATCCAAAATAAATAAAAGTAAGAAAAAGTTATATGCCAATTTGACTTGAACGAAACTGATCGGATCTGAACTAAAACCATTCAAAAATTATTAATTACAAACAGGGACAAATTCCATTTTAAAACAGAAAATCTCCATCAGCGGACATAGAAATTAAACAGCATAAATATCAGCAATCACCAATAAAAAAAAAACCTTGAATAAAACCAGAAAAGTAAAAATAAAACAGATCGAGAGCAATATCTTCGGTGTACAAAAGGAACCTGAAAACGCATTTCTCGCATTTGTTGCTTCCGATACTGACAAAAGTGGAAAGCAGTAGAAGAGAAACAAAATAACGGTACTGTTGATCAGATTATAAGAAGGAGAAGAAGAAGACGACGACGAACAAGGAAGAAGATGAAGGAGGAGGAGAAGAATTGTTGGTATTATCTCTTGTAATTTTTTTTAATTTTTGTTTTTTTTTTTCTTAAATTATTTTCGGGGGATTTCTGTTTTGAGTAACTACTGACAGTAACCTGACAATGTTCATTTCACCTCTTCTTTCTGACATGAATATATTATCCGTTGCATTCCTCTCATTGGCCATTTTATTTTCATTATCATTATAATAATAAAAATACAATCTATAATAATAGGTATATACACGTATTCCGTGGAAAATTTACAGGGTAAATTACACCCATGGGATAGTATGATACCTCTATTTTATGCTTTGCTAGTACAACGGTCTTTTTCTCTTTGATCAAGATGGTTACTCAAATAGTAAGCGTCTGATGTATTATTTGGTTGAAAGATAAAAATATGTTGTTTATATAGAAAAATTTACTGAAATGATTTGGAAAATTAAAACGGTAATTAAATGAAAAATGTGATTCTATATAATTTTAAAATTTAAAATTTTATATTTTGAGGTTGTTAATTATATTTTATCTTGGTCAATAAAGTAGTCATTATATTGAGTAAATTGCATTAAATATATCTTCAGTTCACATTTTGATATTTAAATTACAATTTGTTCCAAAAAATATACCTTAAATATAAATGATTGAACAATTTAATAGTTTTAACAGTAAGTAACCAGTCAATTCGAATTTGACTATTTATTTAACAATTTTTAAGAATTTGATTATTTGTTTGACAACTTTTAATTAAAAATTGAGAAGACTCACTCTATCTCCTTTGAATCTCTCTCTCTCTCTTCTGTTTCTCTATCTTTTTATCTCTCTTCTCAAATTTGTTTGTCTCTCTCTCTTTTTTTCTCTCCTCAAATCTGATTCTGGAAGATGAAAAGGATGAAAAGTTTCGATTTATTTCGGACGGAACGACCTAGATTTGCACTAGCTATATATTGTTATTGTTCAATATAATTGTGCACAACTAGAAAGAACAGACACCAATGCAAAATTATCAAGTCTGGGCTTTAAATACATCATATGATTGAACATTACCAGAATCTCACACAAGCATTTGAAAACAAAAATTAATCCAATAAAATCCCAAAACAAATTCATAAATGAATAAAAACACAAAAATAGTTCAATTTAATTTAGTTCGAGATGGACAATTTATATCCTTGTTAACCCAAAACAAATTCATAAATGAATCCAAAACTTTTCGAGACAGTTATCCGTGTTGCCTTCTCCCACCACCGAATCCTTTTTCAGCAAGACGTGCAACTTCAATGGCGTCTTCCTTCTCCCGCCATC
The DNA here is from genome assembly GCF_963576675.1 of Euphorbia lathyris. Lineage (NCBI taxonomy): Eukaryota > Viridiplantae > Streptophyta > Magnoliopsida > Malpighiales > Euphorbiaceae > Euphorbia > Euphorbia lathyris. The sequence continues at coordinate 37,493,133 of NC_088913.1, read as the reverse complement.
AAATCTCCTTCTTAGAGTAGCACCTTGCTCGCTTGTAAGCCCATGTTGCCTTAAATAGGTACTCCCTTTCACTTTCAACAAGATACGTCTCAATCGGCTCAAATACATCATTATTACATCCCCTTTCGAAAAAACAGTTAGTTTACCAACAATTGAGGAAGGCGATCTAGGTGGTTTTATCTTGAACCTCCTTGAAATATCGCAAAACACATCAAAGCTTTCTTTGCTATTTTCCACATCGATTGTATATGGCAATCATTATTTAGCTCATTCTACTATGTTTCAGTTTTGTTATCGGTATGGTTTAGAGAGAGAGAAAATGAGAGAAAATCAAAGAAAGAGAATGAAATGGGGGGGAGAGAGTTAGAATGTAAATAAGAATTATTTTTTTAATAAAAGATTTTTGGATTTAATTCTGATCTTTTGGGAGTCAAAAAGGTAAATGGTAATTTTATCTTTTTAGGTTAGTTGGGTGTATAGTAGCTCCTAACTATTGACCGGTTAGTGACCGTCAAATGCACTAAATTGTCCAGTCGCCGCTACTTAAGTATATTTTTGTGACAAAATACAATTCAAGTACCAAAATATGAACTAAGATAAAGTTTAGGTACCATTCGAGCCCTTGTAATGCCGACCATAGTTGTGAAGGCAAAGGAGAAAAAAAAAATTAGGCCATGAACTAAATCTTTCATAGATTCAAAACCAATTTCGATCCATTTCTTTGATGACCATTCGATTCACGACAAAAATAATTTTTCCAGAATACGTGTGTGTATGACATTATTGGTTACACAATATTTGCAAACAGATTACATTCATACAGTTATATGCAACGGACGACATATAAATTTATTTTAAAATAATATTTGATTATCTATCATGAACTAATAATCAATGAATTAGAAAAAAAATATTTCGGAAGGAAGCCTGCCAGCCTAAGAGCAGGGGGGTCTTGGTATAAGGCAAGCTAAGGACAATAATAAAGTCCTGTTAATGAAGCTTCTTTGGAGAATGTGGCAATCCCCCTCCTCCCTTTGGGTTCGTCTTCTGTGCGGCAAGTATAGGAAAGATAGAATCTTTGGTGGCCCGAAGGAGAGGGTTGTCAGCTGTTCCTTCCTCTGGAAAGGGCTTAGTGCTGTTTTTGTTGAGTTCTGTACGGGGATTGGCTTGGAGGTGGGTAATGGGAGATCCATTAGTTTCTGGTATGACACCTGGATTGGTGACAAACCGTTGATTGAGGTGTGCATCGCCCCTCCGCCGAATGATCTCCTCTCCTGGAGAATTGCTGATGTGGTGGACTCGGAGGAAGACTGGATCTGGTCTAAGTTCGACTCCTTTCTTAGCCTGGAGACCCTCCTTAATATTAGAGGTGTGAAGATTAGTAATCAGGAGGAGGATAAGGACAGACACTACTGGGCCTTGACTAATAATGGTTCTTATTCTTGCAAATCGGCCTATGAAGCTTTTACCCCTAATAGGGCTGATCCTCCCTTGGAAATTTGGAAGTCCATTTGGGCCCTCAAAGTCCCCTATCGCATTAGGAGTTTACTATGGCTGGGAGTCAAAGACAGACTCCTCACGAATGCAGATAGACACAGAAGGCACTTGGCTGTATCTGGTGCCTGTAGCAGATGCAGCGGCCATGTGGAAACCTTGTGCCATGCTTTGAAGGATTGCCCGAATAGTAGAAAGGTTTGGGAAGGGGTCCTTCCTCACCACATCCTTCCTTCCTTTATGGGGTTCTCTGATATTGACTGGTTCTCTGAAGGCGTTAATGGGAATTTGTTGGCCAGTATGGAGAACGGGGCTATTCTCTTCGCTATTATTTGTCACCAAATGTGGAAATGGAGGAATGAAGAGTTATTTGCTGAGAAGACTGTCTTTATTCCTGACCTCCGGTTTTACTTCTCGAAAAAACTCTCTGTTATTACAAAGAGTTTTGAAGGAGAGCCCCTGGTTCACCCCTCCCCGGTTAAAGAGGTCCAGTTAGTTGGTTGGAGGAAGCCCATGGAAGGGGTTGTCAAGTTGAATACGGATGGCTCCTGCCTTAGTAATGGCAGAATTGCTGCTGGTGGAGTTCTTCGGGATGCTAGTGGCGCATGGCTGGCTGGGTTTACCCATAACTTAGGTACGGGCTCCTCCTTTACTGCGGAGCTCTGGGGGATCTTGTCTGGCATTAAACTCGCCATTCGCATGGGTGTTAAAAGACTTTCGGTAGAGTCTGACAATTTGGAGGCTATCAACAGGATTTCGGATAGACATGCTGTTTGTCTTAAGAGTCAGAATCTCATTAAAGCCATCTTGAGGCTTCGTCCTGCCTTCGATTCTCTTACCTTCTCCCATATTTATAGGGAGCAAAACCGTGTGGCGGATCGCTTGGCAGCTGCTGGGCATGGGGGGATGTTAGGTGTTTCTACCCTCTCCGTTCCTCCTTCTTTTCTGTTACCTTCTCTTCTTGAGGATAGGATTGGGGTCAGTCTTCCTAGACTGATCCCGGGTTAGGTTTTTGTTTGTTTGTTTTTTTTCTTCCCTTCTTACCAAAAAAAAAAAGAAAAAAAATATTTCTAATAATTAATTTTAATCACACGTACATTCAAAATATATTAGAAATACATTTTGAATATCTAAAAATTAAAAAAGTATAATTAATCGTTTATTAATTTTACTCTAATAAGAAACATGTCTCTGAAAAACGTTTTACTTTTCTGTAATTTAATTTTAATTTATATAATTTTCTATGCATTTAAAAATAATTTTTACACATTAAAAACTATTACAGAATACCAATTAATTCAATATCAATCATTTTGTACACTCAAAAATAAATTAAAAATTATAGAAAAATCCAAAAAAAAAACATATGAGCAGCCTGGTAAATTCGACACTGAACGGATGTAGGAGAGGCCGCACGCGTCGCGAGTGTGCGGTGGCCCGTCGGTGCGTGCAAGCCACGTGCCGCCATCCCGGTGTCAGACAACTCTGTAACCTTTAGTGATGGGAGGTTTTCGAGGTCTGCGAGTTTGATGGTGTGGTCGATTTTGGGTTTCGACAACTGGAAATTAGTGAAATAGCACAAACATACCCTAACTGCGTGTGTTAAATTGCTAAAACACGCCAGAAATTTCTAATAGCCACGAGGCGAATTTCAACAGACTAAAATCATCCTGAGACACACAAAATATGTAGATATGAGACATAACTGGACCAAGCATGCATTTATTCAATCAAACCAATCAAAAAAATCTCAAAGCATGTAAAAAAGGTTCCTAAAAGATGGAATGCGGAGCTAAAGGGCTTCCATACCAATGAAGGCTCTAATACAACCAATGCATATTATCTCCAACCTCAAAGGGATAGGTAATGAACCTGGAACAATTAATAAACAAACAACAGATTTAGACTTACCTCTTGTAGTGTAGATCCGTTGAATAGCAGCGGAAAAAATTAACTTTGGCTCCGTATCAGCGATATAGGAGGCTGCTACGCCACAAAAGCAATCACTATTGTTCCACGAACTAAGAACATACACCGAGGAATAGAGGGAGGGCAGCTATGGGTGTAGGGAGAGAGGAATTGCCTTGTGCAGTATTCTAATTCTTTACGAATGTGAATTTTTTTTCCAAAAACGTGATATTCATTAACCAAAGAAAAACCGACAGAGGGAAAACCTCTGCTTACAAACCTACTTTGGCTCGAAGCCAATTGGTACAAAGAAAATCATCTAAACACACAGAATCAAAAGCAATGGCTTGTTTAGCTACTAAATGAGCTGCCCAGTTACACTTCCTCCTAACTAGAACAAAAGTACAGCTAGGAATAGCGACAGATAAACACTCTATATCCTCGACCACAGTTAAGATAAAGCATGGTTTTTCGTTGGTTCCGTAGTTGAGCGAATCGATTAGCTGCTTCGAATCCCCTTCCAAAATAACCTGAGTGAATCCATAATCAACACAGAACCTGACTGCTTCTCTCATAGCAAGAGCTTTAACCGTTAGTGGACACAGATTGCCTTTAAATCTACGAGCTCGGCAGATAAGAATTGTACCAGCGTGATCCCGGGCCACTATGCCTGCGCTTCCCCTCTTTGAACGGGCATTGCAACCCCCATCCATATTGACTTTCACCCAATTCACAAGAGGCGAGGACCAAGAAAGATTTTGCTGATCTTCTACGTTCGGTTTAATACGGTTCAACAAGGAAACCGACTCAAACCAATCTTGTGTTTGGACTCTAGCTCTACTAAGAAATTCGGAGTTACTCCACGTTATCTGATTAAAAACCAGCTCATTCCTTCCTTTCCATATTTGCCATAGGAGAAAGCAAACTCGCGGAAGATAATCATGAGACAATTGTCGTTGGACGTACAAATTGAGAAAAGCCTTCCAAATTTCCACAATGTTATAATTAACAAAGCCTTCCGCTCTTAATGAAAATGGAGGAGAGAACCAAATATTTTGAACCCGATCACAACCAAAGAACAGATGGACCATATCTTCAATCTCAGGGCACATGGGGCAAACAGGGCTGATTGAGATTCCTCTTCTTGCCAGGTTAGCATTAGTAGGCAGCCTGTTGGAGAGTAGACGCCACATGAAAATCTTGATTTTATTTGGAACATATAACTTCCAGACTTACTGCCAGAACTTAGCTTCAACCTGAGGTGCCTGTGGGTTCACTGAATCCCGGATTAAATTAGATGCAATTCTATATCCAGATTTAACTAGATACATTCCAGATTTGGAAAAATTCCAAATGAGAGAGTCTGGACAGCCTGTGATACTGATAAGGATTGCCAAAATCTGCTCAACATCTTCATCCACAAACAATTCCTTAATTAAATTGACATTCCACTTACCCGATTCAGGACTGCAAAGATGATGAACAAAAATATTGGGTGTCTGATTTGGGTATCTAGGACGTGCAATGAAGGACGGGGAATGTGGAAGCCAAGGATCAACAAAGCATCGGATAGAGTTACCGCTGCCCACATGCCATCTTAAACCCTGTTTCAAGATTTCCCTTCCTTTAAGCAAACTTCTCCAACCCCAGGACGGGTTAGATCCCAATGTAGCCTCAATGAGAGAAGAGAAAGGGAAATATTTTCCTTGGAGAACCCTGTGTATTAATGAAGAGGGATTAACAAGCATTTTCCAGCTTTGCTTAGCCAGGAGAGCAAGATTGAAGGCTCTAAGGTCTCGGAATCCCAAACCCCCATCGTCTTTAACTTTGCAGAGATCAAGCCATGAAAACCAATGCACTTTCCTTTTTATATCATCTTCACCCCACCAAAATTTTTCTATCAAACTGTTAAGTTCTTTGCACACTCTATCTGGAAGTTGAAAGCAAGACATTGTGTAGATTGGGATAGAAGTGGCAACTGCTTTAATAAGAATCTCTTTCCCTGCAAGACTGAGTAATTTACCTTTCCAACTTGCCAGTCGAGAAGCAACTCGCAACTTAAGGTCTCTAAAAGCTTGTGTCTTGGATCGATTAATGACCGAAGGAAGCCCGAGATACTTATCCTGCCCCCCATATTCTGAACTCCCATAATCTCTGCCAACTGGTATCGAGTCACTAGAGGGGTGTTCTTACTGAAAAAGATAGAGGATTTTTCCAGATTTATGCACTGCCCACTTCCTGCACAAAAGGCAATTAGGGCTGATTTGATATTCTGGATGTTCACTTCATCAGCATGACAAAAAAGCAAAGCATCATCAGCAAAGAGGAGATGAGACACCGACGGACTTCGTCTTGCCAATTGAATTCCCTTAATTTTCCCTTCCATGTCGGCCAAGGTTAGGATATGAGTAAGGCATTCTGCACATAAGATAAAAAGGTAGGGAGACAGGGGATCACCCTATCGTAGTCCACGCTGAGGCTGAACAAAGCCATGAGTCTCACCATTAATGTTAAAAGAGTAGGTGACTGTAGAAACACACTCCATAACCCAATTAATCCATTTGCTATGGAACCCTGAAATGCTCAAGATGTGCCTTAGAAAGCTCCATTCAAGACGGTCATATGCCTTGCTCATATCGAGTTTTATTGATGTTTCCATCTTCCCCTGACGGCGGTTCTTGAGACTATGCATTAGCTCATGTGCAATGAGAATGTTATCAGCAATATTCCTATTCCTAAGAAAAGCACTCTGGTTGTCACTGATTAGGAAGGGCATGAATTTCTGCAATCTTCTTGTTAGAATCTTTGAAATGATCTTGTAGAATACTGTGCACAAACTGATTGGCCTAAGTTGGCTCATGTTGCGAACAACCTCTGTTTTTGGTATGAGTGTGATGATGGTGTGATTAAACCCCTTAAGCATTTTACCCGTTCTGAAGAAACTCTTCACTGCTTTCAAAAGCTCATGTCGAATGGTGGGCCAATAATGTTGGAAGAACCCAGCAGAGAAACCGTCAGGCCCTGGAGCTTTGTTAGGATGGATAGAAAAAACAGCTTTGTGAATTTCCATCTCAGTAACTTCAGCAGTAAGCTCACAATTCATAGCTTCTGTTACTTTTGGAGTCCAGTTTGCTGTGAGCGAGTCCCAATTCAGTGAGTAATCAAAAGCGAATATCCCTTGGAAGTAGCTAGTAACAATACTGACCATCTTGTCCTTATCGGTACACCAGATTCCATACTCATCTTCTAACCCCAGGATAGCATTCCTCCTACGTCTTTGATTAACTGTCATATGGAAGAAGGCTGTATTTTTATCACCAATTTGGAGCCAGGAGATTCTGGATTTTTGGCTCCATTAAATTTCTTCTTTGGAGATTTCTGAGCGTAATTCCTTTTCTAAGGCATCCCTTTATTTCACCCCTCTAGGACACCTTGTCTTGCTAATCTCAGCTAACTCTTCCTTAATACGGATGATATTCTTTTTTGCATTATTGAAAGAGTTCCGGTTCCAAATAGCTAACTGTTGGCGACATAATTTTAGCTTACTATGCATTTGGAACATAGCAGAGCCTCTAACATGACTGTCCCACGTCGAGTTGATAATCTGCTCCACCGCATTGTTTCCAATCCACCTCTTATCAAAGTGAAAACTAGAACGTGGCTTTAACGGCATCATGCCTGTACTTAGCAAAATAGGGCGATGATCAGACCCCAGTTCATCTAGGTGTGAGACAAGAAAGCGTTCAAATCGGGTACACCAGTCCGTTGAAGCCAAGAAACGATCCAACCTCCTCTTGATGTTAGCCTGCTGACCTCTTATATTGTTCCATGTGAATGGATAGCCTGAAAAACCCAGATCAATAACTTGTAGCTTGTTAATCAGCTCTATCATCTCACAATCAGTTCTATCAATTCTATCAGAACCCCCTTCCTTTTCACTGGTAGAGAGAATCATGTTGAAATCCCCACCCATAACGAATTGGTGGTTCAAACAATGCTTATAGTTACACAGAAAATCCACTTACAGCTTGCGAATATGCTCATCACAACTCAAGTAAACTCCTACAAAATCCCAATCAGCCACCCCGTTTGAACCTTTTATTACCACATTTATGAAGAATGATTGCACCTCTTTGATGAATATCGACGAGCTTGGTGTCTTAGCTACAGTAAGACCACCGCTTCTACCTTCAGGTTCAGAAGCCACCACCCACTGTAAACCACACTTTCGAACAATGTTCCGCATCTTCCTCTCTTTATTCTTTGTTTCACTAAGGAAAACCACCTCTGGGGAATGAGATTTGACAATCTCTTTTAAATGGTGAAAAGTCAGGGGGTTCCCCGCACCCCGACAATTCCAGCACAGAAGCTTCATGGATCACTTTGGGGCCATTTGTGGCTGGCTTCCTCCACCAATTCAGAACTAACAATTACTGCTTTGTTAATGCACATTTTCTTGCTTTATTCAAGGAAATTTGACACTTCCAATTGCCTTTTACCTTCCAGTGAATGGTTATGTTGAACCTCCTTTGCCTCGCTGATTTCCTCTATTGTGACTGAATGTTGTCCCCCTTACATTTTCCTTGCTAGCCTTTTCCATTTACTGGAAGCAGAGACACCCTTTGTATGTTGGTTATCATCATTATAAATAGTCAACTGTTCTAACTCAGTTTGTCTTGTGTATTTTTGTGTATTTTTGTGTATTTTTGTGTTACGAATGTGAGTTAAGGTAAAACTTTGTCTTCTGTATTTTTGTGTTAGGTTTAGCCTCCATAGCTATCTATTTATAGCTAGGCTAAACCTAACCCTAACTAATCAGGTTACGGATGGGTCATAAATGGATCGGTAAATGGACCAAATCCGTTTACTCCATTTATTCCTACAGAAAATAATTCCTTTACATGAGTTGCTTTTTTTTAACTCTATAATTAAAAATGTCTCTTTTTGAGGGTTAATCCAAATACTATTAGATCAATTCCATATTGATAAAATAAAGTAATTTCTTCAATGTCTGAAATCTCAAATGACTCATGTCATCCAAATGAATTTCTACAAATCAGAGGAGGTATCATTGGCCTGGTGTAAGCTTTAAATTTTAAGTTAGTACCACTCTTATAACAAGGTTGCAAAAGATGTTAACCGCTAGTTGGACGGATAGTACCCCCAGGATTAATCGGGATTACTCAGATTTGTATTTTTATAATTTTTAATAAATAAATTATTATATAATTAATACAATTAAAATATGAATTATACTATGTAAAATAATATTATAAAACATTTTAAGATCGAAAAACATATATATTTTAATATTTGTTTCATTAATGTCCTTAAACAATACAAATATAACAATAAAATAACATTAATAACAAAATGTACCAAAATAATAATATTAATATCCTTAAAAATAGCATTTGATAGTTTTAGGTATTTTCTTTTAGTTTTTGGTTATTTAATAATTTATTGAAAATTTAAAAAAAATGACATGAAATTAAATGGCCAATTTTTTTTAAAATGGACTTCCTAGGACCGTCTAGAGCTGCCTAGGTCCTCCTAGATGGATAAAAATCGGTAAACCGACTTATGCAGACTGACTTGAGAAATTCGGGTAGGTATTCTAAAAATCTCCGAGTGGACTGATTTTTGGAATAGTGAAAAAGTAATAAAGACTAGGGTTTCCAGCATACTTGAAAGATTCTCTTAAACTCTCTTTATATGTTATTGTGGCTCATGTTAGGGTTGTAAGGTGTCTCTTCCTATTGGGGGATCATGTTGTCTCAATAGAACCATCCATGTGTATTACATTTTCCTCATTGCGTTCACACTAGCATTCTTTGGATACATAACATGTGAGCTCATGCTCTTCATCCATCAATATCCACCTTAATTTGTCTAAATCTCAGGCTCTCAATTGTTAGGGATTTGGAGCTTCTCCACTCAGAAATCGACACATGAAATTAAGCTTCGGTAGGGCACAGAACCTGATACATTATAAATAGAAAATGTATATGATGTAGAAAATGTACATTCTCATTTTGCACACCCTAATTCCATTCTTCATTACTATTTTTTCTTTTTAATTTGCTAACTTAAACATCTGAATCCTTTGATTTTTTTTCTATCTTATGTGAAATATCAAAAGATCCCAAAAAGTCTATCTCATATTATCCCAGAAAGCAATATTCTTGGGCTATCCAAAAGGGGTTAATGGATATCGTTTTTGGTGTGTAAAAGACTCTAAGTTTGTAATCAGCAGGGATGTGACCTTTGACGAAAGATCCATGGTAGCTTTATCAAAAGATACGGTTCCCAATGATGGTGATGGAAAGACTTCAAATATGCAGGTGGTTGAGATAGAATCTACAAATCCACCAAATGTTAGTCATGTTCGGGTGGAGAATCATGATGTTACTCAAGATGAGGATGATGAGCTTGATCATGAGGAGATTCAACAAGAAAGTACACAAGTATTACAATAGCAGTAGGAGGAATCTTTGGTAACCACTAGGCCAAAGAGGAATTACAAACTAGTTCAGAAGTTTGGATCAGACAAACCTTTGAGGCATTATGGGCAGGTAAACTTGGTGGAATATTCACTTTCAGTGGAGGATGATGAGTCGGTCACCTTCAAACAACCTATCAAAGATAAGGATAGAGAGATGGCTAGTTGCTATTAAGGAAGAGATGCAATCTCTCCATAAAAACCAGACATAGGTGGTGGTCTCATTGCCCCTAGGAAAGACTGCTATTGGTTGTAAATGGGTGTACAAAAGAAAATAGGATCCTACCAAGCCCGATAATATAAGGTATAAGGCTAGGCTAGTGGCCAAAGGGTTTGCACAGAAAGAAGGTGCCGATTATAATGAGATATTTTCTCCAGTTGTAAAACATACTTCTATTCGGGTGCTATTAAGTTTTGTTGCTCATGGTGATCTTGAGCTGGAACAACTTGACGTGAAGACAACCTTTTTGCATGGAGACTTGGATGAGGAAATCTATATATATCAGCCTGAGGGATACAAGGTTGAGGGTAAGGAGAATCAGGTGTGTCGCTTGAGGAAATCACTTTATGGATTGAAGCAATCTCCTCACCAGTGGTACAAGTGATTTGACTCATTTATGTTAAAACAAAGGTTCTCTATAAGTGTTTATGATTGTTGTGTATATATTCATAAGCTTCCTGGAGGTGATTATGTTTATCTTCTGTTGTATGTTGATGACATGCTTATTGCTTCAAAGAATAAGGTGGAGATTGAAAAGCTAAAATCTCAACTTGGCAAAGAGTTTGAGACGAAGAACTTGGGTGTTGCCTGGGTATGGAAATTAGAAAAGAGAGAGCACCAAAAATTATTCTTGACTCAGAAAAGCTACATTGAGCAGGTTATTGAAAGGTTTGGAATGAAAAATGCTAAGTCATTGGTGACTCCATTGGGTCCACATTTTAGGCTCTCTAGTAAACAATCTCCTACTGCAGCAGAAGAGAAGGCATACATGGAATGTGTACCTTATGCTAGTGCAGTTGGCAATTTGATGTACGCTATGGTGTGTACACGCCTAGATATTTCACAAGCTGTCAGGGTCGTCAATAAATTCATGGAGAATCTAGGAAAGGCACATTGGGAAGTAGTGAAGTGGATTTTGAGGTACTTGAAATGTACTATTAACACGGGTTTGTGTTTTGGTGGAGATACATGTCAAATAAGCGGTTTCGTTGATTCAGATTATGCTGGTGATCTAGATAGACGACGATCTACTACTGGTTATGTGTATAAAATACATGGTGCTCCAGTTAGTTGGTGATCGATGTTATAGTCTACATTGGCACTATCTACCACAGAGGCCGAGTATATGGTTGTGGCAGAAGGAGTGAAAGAAGCATTGTGGCTGAGGGGTCTTCTAGATGATTTGGGCTTGAAGCAAGAATGTGTAAATTTAAGGTGTGATAGTCAGAGAGCGATTCACTTGGCTAAGAATCAAGTTCATCATGCTCGTATAAAGCATATCGACGTAAGATATCATTTTGTATGTGATGTCGTAAAGGAAGGTCATATTTCTCTTATAAAGGTACACACAGATGAGAATCCATCTGATATGTTAACCAAGGTTGTGATAGGTGGCAAGTTCTGACACTGTTTGGACTTGCTCAATATTCAAACATGTTGAGTCATGTGGAGGAAAGTAGAACTACAGTTGGCTTGATCCTAGTTACAGGGTACGTAGGCAGTCATGGACATTATGTTGCAGCCGGTTCAAATAATGCAATTTGTTCATCCAAAAGCTGAATGGTTTCAAATTATGAACGAGGTGGAGAATTATGGAAAAATATATACTAAAATTAGTTTTTTACTATTTTAATTAGTATGTTTAAGAGAATTTGATTGCCTAAATTTGTAATTAGATGAGAACATATAGAATAAACATATTCGTAACACAGTTTATATAATAAGAACACATTTACATTCTTCTACATTAGTTGTATTTCATATCATCGATTAGAAGCTAAGTTTCCGCTGCGGCTCCACCAATAACCATATTATTTCTAACAGTTTTTCTGAAAATAAGTTAAAGTCCGAATGATGATAGAATTTTTTTTTTTTTTTTTTTTTGAGGAGGATGATAGAAACCTTGAGTGGTCCTCTTAATTGTTCATGAATTAATAGTTTGACATATAATTCAAAATTATCTGTGGGTTATGGACAGGTGTAATACAGGTCCCCGCAAACACAAAATAGAAAATGAATTTGATTATATTGGCTTAAGAAAGAAAAAAAACCTTTAATTTTTATTGATAACCCTAATTTAATCTGTACTGAAGTATGTCCTAATAAACTGAAAGGCCCAACGTCAAACTCTATAGCTTTAATATTATTTTGAAAATTTAGCTTAACTTCTTTCTTCTAGAAAATACACTAAAAAAACAGTGGAAAAATATATAAATTTTTTTTTTTTTTGAAACAGAAAAGTATATAACTATTGACTTAATAATTGCTTAATTTGAAATACTATCTCAAAATTTGAACGTGACCGTTTAATTCTCCTTCCCATAATTCTATTTTTTTTACTTCAAATAGTAAATAAAAATATTTAATTATATAATAAAAAAACTGCTTATAATTATTTTAAAATGAAAATTATATACAACAACAAATAATAAACAATAACATTTAAATCAAGTAGATTTTAAATTCTTTAGTTATTGAAATTACAGATGGAATAAATTAGCTTGTAAATTTTTTTTAGTACAAAATCATAATTAAAATTTGGCCATATAAAACCAATAAACATGTTCAATCAGAATTGGATATTGTTTTTTCAATTTTAAGTTCAATCAGAATTGGATATTGTTTTTTCAATTTTAACCCTCAATTTCATTTGATAGTAATGTAATAGTTGAACAAAACAACACCGTTTGATCACGTTTGACTTTTAGAGTTCAACCTATTTATAGGTATAACGAGTTATTTTAAAAGAAAAATTCTTTACATGTATTAAAATAAAGATAAATTCTATAATATTTTTGGAGTAATATATTTAATAACTGATATTATTTATATAAATTTATTTTTTAATATTAGTCATCTTTTCCATGAAAATTGTATACATCTCTATTTGGTTAGAGATTGATTAATTATGTGTATTATTCAAAAAAAAAATGTAAGAAAGATGTAGGAATAGACAAATTGAAAATTGAAATGAAAAGGATGAGAAATGGTGGGACTTGAGATGAGATTATGCATAGAAATGTGTGGTCCAAAGTTGCATATAATTGAAAAGAAAAGTAAACTAAACTAAACTAAAGCAATAATTATATTGAAATACATGAAAATAGATGTAATAATAACTAACTACTACTGCCTCAAAAAGAAGAAAAAACTTTTGGTCAAATTCAAAATGCAACTTCTTAAATGAGCATGCCTGCATTATTCATAATATGTGTGCAATTTATCCAAAAAAAAAAAAAAGTGTGCTTGCATGCATGACCATATAGCCATGCCTCTCCACTTTCTTTATTCCACAACTATAACTTTAATTTTGTAAAATCTAAAATCAAAATCTATTTCATGCTTTTATAGAGCTAAACAATATGTTACCTTATGACGCGGCTTCCTTCAAGACTCAAATGTGTAATGGTTTGGGTGCCTTAATCCGCTCTTCGGATGGTTCCTTTATGGCCTATGTTACATGGACTCTGATACGAGTATCCGACACGGATGCGGATCCGAGTATCCAGTACGGCAAGTTAAAAAAATTTGGATACAAATTTGAAAACAGATACGGGAATAATTTTTTGGATTTAGGATAGGATGGTAGAGATAGGTGAGAGATGAAGAGTCTGAGAAGAAGAGGAGGCGGGATATTCTGGCGAAAGCTATTTGTTCTATTTTGGATTTAGGGATATGTTTTAGTTTAATTTTTTTTGGAGGAGGTGGGATATTCTTTTCATTAGTTCTGCACTCCAAAACGACGTCGTTTTGGAGTGCAGAACTAATTAAAAAAATGGGCTCAGATTAAATAATTTGGGCCCAATTTTTATTTTTTAAAATGGTGCCCATCCCATTAGGGATGGGCACCTTCTTCTTCGTTGAGATCTCAATGAATACGATTAACATACAACGGCAAACCTTCATCTTCAATGGTGTCGGTGCACATCTTCTACATACAGCGGCGGCAGACCTTCAGAGCTTGCCGTATCCGAGAGTTTACTCAGGAATCCGACACGGATCAGTGTCGTGTCGTGTCGACACCGGTACGTCGCCATTTTCAACGGGTCCATGTAACATAGTTTATGGCTTGTCGAACTCCCGTTTACTGATGACGTGCATGCGGCTGAGGCACTGGCACTAAGAAAAGCTATGTATTGGTCAGTCCATCTAAACTGTATCAACGTAATTTTCGAAAGTGACTCATTGTCTGTGGTTAAGAGCGTTAATTCTGATGGTTTAGATTTATTAGAGTTTGGAACTATAATACAAGATTGCAAAGTTCTTTTAAGTAGTCGACACAATTTTACAGTGTCTTTTTCTCCGTGCCTAGCGAACCGGAGATTTATGTTGTTACACGACATGTCCTGTCCAATATTAACGAGTTCGTGTCCTTTTCTGTCATGTCTTAGCTGCAGGAAACTATTTGTTCTGATTTGTTCTTTGATTAGTTATATTCCTTGATTCCAAAAAAAACAACAACATGTTACCTTATCTAATTCATCAAATTATAATTTTCCAATTTTAAATTTAACTCTAATTTTACTTTTTATTAAAACATATTTTTAGCTCAATACATTTACAGACCTCCTCAACTTGACCAGAAAAATTAATTGTTTATTTGAATTTTAAAGATGTCTTATTAGCATCTTAAATTACTAGGGTATAGTCGGTTGACCAGTCCATTAAGTTTAATTCGGTCGGTTAACTATTTGATCGTTTTTTTAAAAAAAAAACACTAACAAATATGGTATTAAATAGTGTTATGGCTTAAACGAATAAGTCTAGACACATGAAAATTAGTTTTTTTTCCAAAAGCATGGAATCCCTGCTTTTCCAATATTAAACCGCAAACCGTAACAACAAATAACAGATAAATCAAATGTACTTTTAAAATAATATATTGGTCTCCTAAATGGTTACAATAATCTATTAGATCTTTAAACTTGCTTAAAGTAAACATGTTCACGGGTTGAGTTGGGTCATGCCCTATGGGCTTTTGCATAAAAATGGTTATCTAGACATAGTCCAGTCTGCTGTTATTTAAGGCGGGCTCGACTCGGGCTTAAAAATCAAATCTCAAACCCAACACAAATAAGCTTATATATATATATATATATATATATATATATATATATATATATATATATATATATATATATAAAATTTATGCTTAATAATAAATATTCAATATTTAATATATAAATTTACTAATTAATAATAATAGGGCAGATCAGGTTGGGCCGGCCCATGCTATTTTTATAAAATCCAAGCTTGTACTAGATATAGACAGACATTAGTGGAGTACAATCTTTTTTCTTGTCCAAGCTTGGTCCATTGAACATAGCGGGTACCCAAATTTATAATAAGACCTAGCTCAAAGTGATATACATTTTAACTTGTCTAAATCTCTCTTTGTTCTGCCAAATGGATTTAGAGAGATAATAAGATATTTTAAATAAGTTCAATGGATTAACAAAATACCCTTAAAATTTAGAGACTCAATCAATTTTTTTCATAAGCTCAGGTAACTCCTAATATATTAGTCATATATACTTTTATAAATAAAATTATCACATGCATCAGGAACTTTGTTTCATAATGAAAAAAAGTTCTTAAAATTAGGGAAGCTCATTACTTGGGCTTTGGTATGGTAAATATAGATTCTAGCAAATGTACTAGGTCAGTGTAGTGTTGGCAAAAACAAGTATCATTTCCACAGAGATTGAGAATTAAACTATGTGAATCATTACCTTAACAGCTAGAAAACATTGAGTTCGAGTTGGTTGTTGTTAAATTAAACATGCAAGATAATACAATATAAAGGTGGATAATTTAAGTTTACTAAGACACATGCCTATCACGATCAAGAATAGGTAATTGTGTTGCACAATTGTTCGCATTATACAAGAATGTTCATAATTTATGGTTCAGGTCTCTTTCATCTTAAGTCACTAAGGTCCGGACTCTCATACTCTAAAGATACTATGGGCACAGAATAACCAAGTCTTTGTGCATCATTTATACCCACACATTAAGCCCATGAAAGCATTTCATAAAACAAAAACCCTGATGCATGACCATTCGCGTCTCCATCCCTAATGACACATGCAAATAGATATTTTCGCAACTCAAGAGCACTCTCATGTCATCTCTCGTTGCTATTACAAAGATTGATCAAGTCTAAGCATTTAAGAACTCTATTCACAACTATTCATAAGAAACATTCTTCATTAATAGAACAAAAGTACTTACAAAGACCAATCAATGCTGGCTAGACCTGTTAAGAAGACTACTTACCCATTGTCATGAGTGAACAACCAATTGGCAAGAAAAAAACAACTACTTAAAGGTTGGACCTTTAATTTCTACAATAACTACGGTGGCTTTTGGATCAGATCCCTTCACCAACCACATAAGTTTCCTTAATTAATTACATAAAATAAAACCTAGATAAAAGCCAAAAATGTCAAACAATTGTCCATTACAAAATAAGATCAAATCTTGGCCCTAGGATAACTATTAATGATTGTAAATCATGCAAGTCGATCATAGCTGTAATCCACACCTCTTTTACTTTATCTCTACCACTGGATCCGCGCACAAATCCGGAAACCCACATGTTTAGAAAAATTTAGGATAATTTGTTGAGAATGAAAAATATTGTACTTTTATTGTTCTTAGCAGTAGTTTGTGGATTATTATCTCTAGTATCCTATTTAGTTTTAGAAATTAATTATATCCTCAAGTCTATGTACTTATCCAGCTAAAATTTAATTATTATTATATACTTTTAAAGTATCTTATTTATTCTCATAAATTTGTTTAAAGCAGCTTTTGATTGGTAAACTTTCTTAAAGTAGTCTATTTCCCACTAAACTTTCTAACAATGGTCTATTGGCCTTTTTTAATTTGCTTACAATGTATTTGAACTCCTTAAATTGATACACGTTCAACTTATCCAACATTATTTCTTAGTTTTATAATGTGAAGTTGAGAAGAGATCAATAAATCACTTTAAATAAATTCAAGTTTTCAAAACATAGGGTGTCAATTAATTTGATGGACAAATATAAGGAATTAGCACCTTACAAGCATGCCAGTGTCTCAGGTAAAATACACTATCTTTTAAAATCACTATATTCTTGCTAAATCATTTGAATTTGGAATCCACGAGTTTATAAGAAAGTAATCAAAAAGAAAAACTCAAAACCAAATCTGGAAGATGATCCAAAAACCGAAGCTTAAAATTTCTTAGAGAGTGAAATGTTGAGAGAGATGGAGGATGAATGCGTGAGCTTTCCTTCTCCACCATTCACCTATTTATAGGCTAAGAGGAAAGGGTGGTCGCCCCTATATTCTCAGTTGTCTAGCCACAGATGGGATGTGCACAACTCTGTCTACATGACTGATTTCCGAGGAATTTCTTAGAAAACTATCTTCTAGACAGTTCAAAATAATTAAATGAAAGATAGTTTTGCCTCCAATAGGCATTTGTTTCACTAACAAAATGTAGGTCAAAAGACCAAGAACCCAGCCAAGAGGCGAACTCTCGATGCTAATCTCGATCAAAGCCAGAATATGAACCCTTTTGAAGATGAGGCAAATCATGAATAACTCTAGCAACAACACCTCTAAGACAAAGAAAATCTTAAATAGTCAAAAGTAGAACCTTATAAAGTAAATCTTGAACATCTCCAGCACCAACTCTTTCGATAAAATACGAACAACTCTGAAACCAATAACACTAAAGGCGAGATGACACCAAATTCTAGTCAGTTGTGAGCACAGATTTTTTCAACCTCGATGATGTATGAATTGTTAACCTTGAGCTGCAATTTGCTTCGGTGAAATGTCTCGCCTCCAAGCAACAAGTTAAAGTTCCGAGAAAATGAATGAGAATGAGAAATGAAGAACTTGCTTAAGATGAAGAACTTGCTTAAGACTAATGTCGATCGGCTTTCATCAGTGTCGATCGCCCATTACTAAGGTTGATTGGCCTTTAACTAAAATATCCTAAATGTTTGACTATTCAGCGGACAAAAAGTGCCACATCATACTTATAAAGGCTGACCAGCCTTAACGAAAACCCAGAAGAGGTCGATCGGCTCTAAATCCTAAAAACTCTGGGATTTTCCATGCCTCAACTATAGCAATCTCAAATCCCTGCAATCTCACCTATTTAAGAGGTGCAGCGGGTCTGCATAAAAGAGGATTTCGTTGAGAAATCAAATCACGTAAATTTAGGGAGAGAGAGAGGAAAAAAACAATTATTTGGGGTTTAGATTTAAGATTGTTCTTAAGAGAGAGAAAGGAAAAAGCTTGGGTCCTAAGAATTAATCCCACCAATCCATTTTCTGACTTCACCAACACACTCGCAATGTTTGATTTGCTAAGATAACATCTTTGAATCGGTTAAAAGGTTAAAAGGTGTATAAATCACTACAATCATTATTTCATTCTTGTTCGAGTTCAAGGAACTTTGCTTAAGGGCTTGGAGGAAGAGAATCACTCAAATCAAGTTCATTTAATCTCTAGAATCACACTATAAAGATAACAAACTGAGAGGCCTAAAGATCTTGTGTGTTTCGTGTGATTTACGTGTTAAGTTCGTTTATTTTTACATTTCTGCACATAGGGGACGATCGATCTTATCTAGTAAAAATGAAGGACGATCATCCTTTTTTTCTAAAAGAAAAAGGAATTGAAGGTTAAAGGGTAAGGTCGATCGGCCTTAACGAGTACCAAAATCTTCAGGTTTAGAGGTAGATCAATGTCGTTCCTTCATTTCATACGAAGGTTTGAGAATCGACACCGTCCTCCTCGAAAATGTTGTTTCTAACTCGGTCGGAGTGAAAGACCACCCCTTTCTCATATAAATATGGTCAAAGTGTGAATATGAAAGTATCTTGACACATCTATCAAGAAAAAACAGCAATATCCGAGAGAATATGCATGCCAAAAGGAGATCATTGTCTCTTTCTTGGAAAGGAGATTGATCGGCCTTAAGTTCTAGGAAAGACCATTTTTACCTGTTTTTTGATTTGCAAGTTCCGATCCATTTTAACTATACTATGGTATTTATTTATACTGTATAATGATATATATTATCTGGAAGTAGACTTACACACTCGTTGTGTTTTAGGGTTAATACAAAGATAAAATCAGCCCTAAAAACATCAAGATTTTCTTATAAAAATATCCAAAAAAATATTTTTCCAAAAATAAATGAAATGCATGGATTCTAATGAATTAACAAATAATTTGATGAATTGTGATGGTTTAATTGTGTGTTGTTTTATTTATGGTTCACTTTGGTATTTTTACCAAAATGAATAAAAGATAAAGACAATAAACAATTAGATCTGTTATGTTATTTGTTATTTGTTAAAGCAGGTTAACGATAAATTGATTATTGAAGTTAGTGATCGGCTTTTCATAATAAAGTTTAATTGAACATTTTGAGTATTTTATACTCAAAACGTGTTGATTAACATTTATTATGATTTTTTCAAAATATTTCTAATAATCGGTTAATCGATGATTATTATTGGTTGATTGTTGAAATTAGGGATTAGATTTTTAGAAAATATTAATTAACTTTTTTAAATATTTTATATTCGGAATAAGTTGACTGATATTTAATGTGACATCTCAAAGATATTTCTAGCACTTAATTGGTTATTGAACTAGAGTTAATTGTGTTTCACGATATCCCCATAACACTCCCACTCCATATAATCCATATCTATCTTTCTTGAGTCCATACTTGAGTATTGCATATGTCGAGTTCGACGTTCCACAAAGCACTGAAGATGAGCCCAAAGTCCTCCAACCCTAACTGTGATTATTTCTGGAGGGTGTAGTAGTCAGACGCCCTATCTACCATACCAAATTTTGCGATCTAGTAGATCGGGTGACGAATCTGTACAATTTAGCCATATATTGTTCTATGTCACATTTTACAATGCATCATTAATTTTCTTGGGGACTCGGATGAGACTCCTTCCTAGAAATATGGTGATGTTTATCTCGATTTTCGGGATGGTCTTTTCCTATATTCCTATTGTTTGTCTGTTTCATCATCCGTTTTCTCTCATTTTATACTTTGATGGAAAAGCCAATTCTGAGGATCAAGACCAATATTACTTCACTTCTCATAATCCCTTATTTCTTTCATATTACCATTCTTCTTCCAATTCTACTTTAATTTTTGCGTTTGTTGCCGATGAAGGTTTTCCAAACACCGTCAAGATAGATAGGTATATATTTTCCATTTCTAATATTACATTTTATTTCATGATATCATATTGTACTAGTTAGAATTGCCGATAAAATTATCGACTAATTTTATTTTTAGTGTAACTTCTTTGTATTAGTTGAAGATCTACAAAACTTTATTTTGATTAGTTAAAGATTTACTCTTTTCCTTTTGAATTTTGTCTTTTAACTATTCGGTGGTTTTTTCTGTTTGAGATAACTAAGTATGTATACGCTGAATATAAATAATTTCATGGACCCAAACAAAAAAAAACACAAGGCCAAATGATATAAAATAGTTTTGCTCACTTAAAGCATTTGGCTTCCAAAACAGGCTCTCCCTCAAAAGTTCCAAAACCAAATGTGTAGCTCCAATTTCAGATCTGAAATCAAAGAAATCAAACTATTGGCAAATCTATTCTGGAAATTCCTTTAATTTCGGCAATATCAATTATCTCTAGTTTTGTAAGGCTGAATTTAGTTGTCCCTTTATTAGTTGGTCATGTGCGCCTGCCGGCTGATTTGGTGCACTTTGCTATGGACTCATATTCTTCATCAATTGATATTATATATAATTAGATTTAGGAATGAAATCCCGAGTGGCGAGAATTTCTCATCTCTATCCCATCCCAATTTTAGAGATAAATTTCTCCATCAATTGATATGTGGAAGAATTCAATTGTCGTTTTAATCATTTTAGTTTGCATTTAATTCAATTAAAGTGTCAATTTGTGAGTGGCACGTGTCTTTTTGTTTTTGTCGTTTCTGTTCTGTTAGAGGAGAGAGAGATGGTACAACGGCTATATCAGCTTTGCTCATTGCTGTAAGACATTTATGTGATTTATACTGAATATAATCTTCTCCTTCCTTCTCAAACTTCAGATTTCTCTTTCTCCTTTCTTAGTTATATTTCTGTGATATCATTTGGTATCAGAGCTGTTGAGCCTTCCTTAACTCATCATCTCTCGCCACATCCAAACCTGCAATCGCCATGGCTGAAACTCGTTCTCAAGAGTTGAAGAAAATCGAGGAAAACCTCAAATCCCTAGTGAAGAGCATGTTCGTGGAGAACAATAAGAGATAAGAGCAAATGATAACTGAGCTTATGAGCAGACAGCAAATCTCGGTTGTAGAAGAATTAAGGGGCTCCATTGTTGATGAGCTCAAAAGCTTCATTTCCACTCTCAACGTTAATGGAGGTGAGTCAAATAATACTAGTCCACGGATAAATCCTTATGTGAATCTCAACTCCTCTAATTCAGAGCAGCAGTACCAACTTTCCACAAGATTCACCAAAATGGAATTTCCCAAGCTCGATGGTACAGATCTGGAGGGATGGCTTTTTCGTTGTGACCGGTTTTTCCAGATTGATGCAACCCTGGTCGGTTCGAAAGTGAAGTTAGCTTCTCTGCATTTGGCTGGAAAGGCTTGAATGGCATCAATCGTATTTGAGAAGCAGGGGACAATTAGCAGATCCACCATGGGAGGAGTATGTCAAGGCAGTTACTGGAAGGTTTGGTGAAAGGATCTATGAGGATCCTATGGCAGACCTAAAATGGTTGAATCAAACCGGTTCTCTGCTGGATTACATTGAATCATTCGATGTATGTGCATATAAGGTTTCACTTTCAGAGGCAAATATACTGAGTTGCTTCCTCGGTGGTTTGAAGGATGAAATCGGGTTTCCATTACAAATGCTTGGTACTAAGACACTTCAACAAGCTTATGCTCTAGCCCGGATGTAGGATGCTTACCTAACAGCAACAAGAGGAGGGAAAATGCAGCAGAATCGTGCAACCACTTCCCAATTCCAAACTGCTAGCCATTCCCAAAACCCAGGTATTGGTTTATCTTCCAACCTTAACAAACCTCCCTTGCTACCAACCCCAAATATTCCCAAATTGCTTACTAATTACTCACACTCCAACACAAATCCTAGACCAAATACCCAAACTACCAAACCAAACCTTCCAACCAGAACTAGAAGGCTTATTGATGCAGAACTCACGCATAAAAGGGCCAAGAACCTCTGCTTCTGGTGTGATGAGAAGTTCACCCCAGGACACCAGTGTAAGAAGAAATACATGCCCATGATAATGGTGCAGGAATGTCCAGAAGAGGAAACAAGGGAATTAGAACCAACAGATGTTACAGGAGAATTTGATGAAGCACCAATGATCTCTTTATGTGCAATGGGGGGACTTCAGTCTTCTGCTGTTCAAACAATGCATTTAGTTGGACATCACAAACATAAGAGCTTGCAAATTCTGGTGGATTCAGGTAGTACCCATAACTTTATAGACCTTACTCTGGCTAGGGGATTAAATTGCCAATTGGAAGCTATAGACCCAGTTAAAATTACTATTGCTAATGGCCAAGAAATGCAGTGTCAATATATGTGTGAGCAGTTTATTTGGCAGGTTCAAGGGCAAGAGTTTACTGCTCCATTCTTTGTGATGAATTTAGGGGGATGTGAGGTGGTGTTGGGAGTTCAATGGCTTTCAACTTTGAGGGATATAATTTGGAACTTTAACACATTATGCATGACCTTTAGGCTGGATAACAGAGACTATCAGCTTAGGGGACTTGGGAATTCATCTTCAGTACAGGTTGTAACTGAAGGTAACATGTTAAGAATGCTGAAACGTGGTTACCCAGCTTTCCTAGCTCAAATGCACACTACCCAAGACTCTCTTCCTTTGGAACAAACCCAACCCAAGGAACTTGATTCCCTTCTTACTGAGTTCCATTCCCTATTTAATAAAATCACCAACTTACCACCACAGAGGTCCCATGACCACCAAATTCCTCTTGTTGAGGGCACTTCACCTGTTAATATTAGACCCTATAAACACTCTCCCTTACAGAAAGATGTGATTGAGAAAATGATACAGGAATTGTTAGGGAATGGGACCATTCAACATAGTGTAAGCCCTTTCTCTTCTCCAGTAGTCTTAGTTAAGAAAAAAGATAGTACTTGGAGGATGTGCATTGATTATAGGGAGTTAAATAAGAACACAGTTAAGGATAGGTTCCCTATTCCCATAATTGAAGAATTGTTTGATGAGTTACATGCTGCTGCTGTTTTTTCTAAGATAGATTTAACTTCTGGATATTATCAAATTCGTATGCATCCAGCAGATATACATAAAACTGCTTTCAGGACACATGAAGGGCACTATGAATTTGTAGTCATGCCTTTTGGGTTGACAAATGCCCCCTCGACCTTCCAGAGTTTGATGAATGAGGTGTTCAGGCCTTACCTTTGACGTTTTGTATTAGTGTTCTTTGATGACATATTGGTGTACAGCAGGAACATGGAAGAACATATACAGCACCTCGGGCCTATTTTTTTGAAGCTTCAACAACACCAACTCCTAGCAAAAAGAAGCAAGTGCATATTTGGCACCAATTCGGTGGAGTATCTGGGACATATTATCCACCAAGGGAGAGTATCTACTGATCCTAAAAAGTTAGATGTTGTGGCAAAATGGCCCATTCCTGTGACAATTAAGCAGCTTCGCGAGTTTTTGGGGCTTGCAGGGTACTACATGAGGTTTATTAAACAATATGGGGTCATTAGTAAACCTCTCACAGAACTGTTAAAGAAGGACAACTTCAAGTGGACGGATCAAGCCCATACAGCTTTTGAAGTCTTGAAACATGCTCTCACTTCATCCCCTCTCTTGGCTTTACCATCTCCGGATAAACAATTTATAATTGAAACTGACGCTTGTGAAGTTGGAATTGGAGCTGTTCTTATGCAGGAATCACACCCAATTGCTTACATTAGCAAAGCATTGGCCTCTAGACACCAGTCCTTATCAATTTATGAAAAAGAGCTACTGGCAGTGGTATACGCAGTAAGGAAGTGGGATCATTACCTGGCTCACTGACATTTTTCCATCAGGACAGACCACAGAAGTTTGAAATTTCTTCTTGAACAACGAATTACAACCGCTCACCAACAGAAATATATAGCCAAACTCTTTGGGTATGATTTTGATATCACTTACAAGAAGGGGAGTGATGACACAGCTGCTGATGCCTTATCAAGACTGCCTAGTGCAGAGTTAGCAATCTTGACGGTTTCCGCTGCTGATGGGAGTCTTATGCCAGAAATAGAAGCTAGTTGGCAGGATCCACAGTTACAAGCTCTCATTCAGGAATTGCAAAGCAATTCCACTTATGGGCCCTATTCATGGCAGGAATCTATCTTAAGGAGGAAGGGACGGATGGTAATCGGCAATGATGTGGCCTTGAGATCCAAACTGTTGACATTGATGCATGACACAGCTCAAGGAGGAAATTCAGGGGTGCAGGCTACCTTTAAAAGATTGCAACTTCTCTTTTATTGGAAGGGAATGGAGAGAGATGTGCGAAATTTTGTCATGAATTGTGCTATTTGTCAAACTTGCAAACCAGAGAACGTGGCAACTCCAGGACTCTTACAACCCTTGCCTATACCCCAGACTATCTGGAGTGATGTGAGCATGGACTTCATTGAGGGGCTTCCAAAGTCTGGGGGAAAAGAGGTCATCAAAGTTGTTGTGGACCGCCTAAGCAAATACGCCCATTTCATAGGCCTCCACCATCCATACACGGCAATTACGGTGGCTCAGGCATTTATGGATAACATCTTCAAGTTACATGGTCTGCCTACCTCAATTGTGAGTGATAGGGATCCCATCTTCGTGAGCAAATTCTGGGAGGAAGTTTTCAAACTACAGGAAGTGGCATTGCTTAAATCCTCTGCTTACCACCCTCAAACTGATGGACAAACAGAGGTGGTAAATAGGTGTCTGGAGACTTACTTGAGATGTATGACAAGTGGAAATCCAAAGATATGGGCTAAATGGCTGCCCTTAGCGGAATGGTGGTACAATACTACCTATCATACTTCCACTCAACCCACCCCTTTTGAAGTAATCTATGGGGTTCCCCCCCCCCCCCCCCCCCCCCAATTCACATTCCCTACTTCTCAAAGGATTCTAAGATTGAATCTGTTGATCAGTTTTTGAGAGATAGAGAGGAGGCCCTGCAAGTAATGAAGAAACAGCTTGGGAGAGCTCAACATAGGATAAAGCAACAAGCTGATCTCCACAGAACTGATCGTGAATTTAATGTTGGTGATTGGGTCTATGTCAAACTACAGGCCTACAGACAACAAAGCACAGTCAGGAGAAGTAATCACAAGCTATCACCATTGTATTTTGGCCCCTTTGAGATAGTGGACAAGATTGGCCGGGCAGCTTACAAGCTCAATCTTCCCCTTAGTTCGCAAATACACCCAGTATTCCATGTCTCCCAATTGAAGACGAAGGTTTCATCACAAGCATTAACTTCAGTTCAGTTGCCATTACCAGTTGAAACTAGGCCAACGCAGTCCTGGAAAGGAAAATGGTCAAACGTGGGAACCAGGCAGCTACTAAACTTCTCATACATTGGTCTGACTGTTCCATTGCAGAAGCCACTTGGGAATTCGCTCCAGAGATTCAAGCTAGATTTCCAGAGTTTCAGATCACTGAACCTTGAGGTCAAGGTTCCTAAGGGGAGTGGATTGATATGTGGAAGAATTCAATTGTCGTTTTAATCATTTTAGTTTGCGTTTAAGTCAATTAAGGTGTCAATTTGTGAGTGGCACGTGTCTTTTTGTTTTTGTCGTTTCTGTTCTGTTAGAGGAGAGAGAGATGGTATAACGGCTATATCAGCCTTGCTCTAGGTCAAATAATGAATAAATAAATAAAATTAAAAAAACAATTTTCTATTTCTTCTCTTCATTTCTGTTCATCACTGTGTAAACTTGTAATACAACATGTAAAATAAATGGACTGAAAACTCAAGGGCTATAAACAAGATCAAAATTATACAATTCAAACTGGACTTACTAATAAATTCAAATGCCAACAGCATCAAGAAGCTGAGAGTGTTGTGAAACTGAAACAAGAGAGTTGGCAACAATAGCACCACTAGCAGCAACTGCAGGCACACCAATACCCGGAAAAGTAGAATCTCCACAGCAATAAAGCTGTGAAACTGGAGTTGAATGTCCAGGAAAAGAACCTTTCCCAGCTTCAATAGCTGGTCCATATGTTCCTCTATTTCTCCTAAGAAATCTTTTGTGTGTCAATGGTGTTCCTACCAGCTTCACCTCACACTTCTCGCGCTTGAACCCTGGACCAATCGCACGCTCCACTGCCTTCCACATTACCTGATTTCCACAAAATGTTATACATACTGATTGGCTGCTAATAACAATTTTAAGATTGTACAATGACTGAAAAGTTGTAGATACCTCTGATCTTTCAGCTTTAAGTTGTTTATATTCAGAGCTCGTCCGGTCAAGCCCTTCCCACAATTCAAATGGCTCGGTTCCAGGTGTATAAGCATGTAGGACATGCTTTCCAGGCGGTGCCAAATCTGGACTAAGAACACTAGGAACAGATATTAAAACCACATTCTGATCTGCATCAACTCCTCTTTCCCAGTCGTTTACTACTATATGATGAATCCCCAGGTCCTCCCGTATGCCCTGGTTCGTTACAAAATTTAGGCTACAACTATATATTTGCTAAAATGCTACATAATGCTTTCTACTTCCATATCCAGAATCTTAAAAACATAGCATCAAATTATGGTCATTTCCGTTGCACCAGCCAAGATAGACTGGTCTAAGCATGATTCCAAATTTCGTTACAGGACGTTGTAACGATTAAGAGTTAACTTGTGCCTAATCTTCTATAGTTTCTCTGCTAAAATAAGCTTGGATAAATGCCAAGAAGGTGGCTTTCAATATCTTTGGTATAAAAATATACAATTACTATGTTTTATAGGTGTTTTGGAGATTTAATTTCAAATTGGAGGTCAAAATGTTGATTTTGTATAAGCTATTCAGAGTATCTAGAACTAAGATTCATAGTTCCATCTCGTGTTACTGTAGCTACAGATTGTTTCAAGATATAGGATGATGAGAAGCTAAACTGAAAAGTGTATTACGATCTCATATATATTTCTTACTGCTGATACATAGATATCAGTTCAAAATTTGAATCATATATGCTTAAGTACTCATTTGATAGATAGGGAATGGAAGTTGCATAAAGATAATTTAAAAGTTTGTTTGGTTGCTAATCATAAGGGGGGGAATTTTGAAAAGATGGTTGAGAGTTAATTGCTCACCTCTGCATCGAAACCCAAATGAAGATGCATAAATGACTCGCACTGTTGTGTTGTCTTAACCCTGTCGATGTATGACTTTGGAAGGGCTTCCTTTGGTAACAGATTTAAAGTATCCCACATTGATGCATTGCTGATGACAGCCTTTCTAGCGCGTACAAACTGCAGCACACAACAATGTACCTTTATTAGTTTCTCATTTATCAGACAATAACGAATCGAATAGAGTCTACTTACTTGACCACTTCTTAGCTTCACTCCGATTGCTCTATTGTTTTCTACAACAATCTCTTCCACATGGCTCCTTAAAGAAATCCGTCCTCCAAACTTCTGCAATCCCCTGACAAGAGCATCAACAATGGCTCCACTTCCGTGAAGAGGGTACTCAAGAGAGCAACCGGGTTTATACCATTCTGCGAACATGTAAATCTGAAAGAGAGAGAAGTTAGAAAGACAATATACCATATTCACTAGCATATGTATACTGTCAAATATGTCCTATTATATTAAAGTTGGGATAATGATGTTTTGATTCTTGAGAATGTAAATAAGTCATAGTTACCATCTCTGCTGAGAGAATACCATTAGATTTCACCCCTGCAAGGAGGAAGGCCAAAAGGTCGATCCAGTTGCGTACAAAAGGATCTTTAAGCTCAAGTGAGTCTACAATTTCTGAAAAGGGCCTAAGAAGCTTCGTGGCACCTAAAGCTCCTTTAGGTCCCATCTCAATAAAAGATTTCAACAGGGAAGGAGCATATCTAGCTGCTGCAGTAGAGATAACTCCAAAATCACTGCGGATGGACAAAGGAGGCAGAGCCATTGCGGCTGAAGACAGTGGAAGTATTGTATCCTGCAGCAGATTTTTCATTTTGAGCATCAAATTGTGAAATGAGAAAATTTGTCACCTTAGAATTACAGAAAGGGAAAAAAATTCAATTCCATAAGCCTATTGCTCTGAATTTATGTATTTTAAGAAGTAAGATGAAAGAAAATTACTGCAACTTACCAGAAGCTTCTTCCAGTCTTGCACTGCATTGGGTCCTGCATACTTCTCAAGGTCCTAGAAAAAGAAGAAAATCTCTGTTAGGCACGTGGATGAGTGCTTCATCAATATGAAAAGACCAAAAAATTAATGCATTCTGCAAAATGGGGGCAATAAACATCAAGATTAAACTGACTGCTCATTACTGAATACACCAAGCTAAGCAAAGAGGAACCTAACCCAAGAAGAATATCAACTCTGATATAGAATCTTTCATTCAACAGATGAAGGTTTCTTACCCCTGTTTGATATTATAGTTCATATTCATAAGATTTCTCTAATTTTATGAAAGCTGCTTGTATTATCCCTGTTTCCTTTTCTCTAACCATTTTTTTAAAACTTCTACAAGACTGATAATGGCAATCTTTGCTTGCTTTTCTCATATCAACTTTGATAGACAAGAGATGCATATATATTATTCAGATATGCTTATAGCATACACTGATATACTAAAAAGAAGACAAGTAACCAATACACCAAACAACATCTACAATGGCTAAATTTGGAAAGGGTAATTGAAGAAGCCCACCTTGTAAAATTCTGTAGGGCCAATCCGTGACAAGAATTCGCCTTCAGGCACATAAACCATCCAAGAGTCATAGTTCACACATGGAAGTGACTCACCCAATGCATCTAGAACCTGAAAAATCACATGAAATATGCTCATAGTTACACTAAGCTAGAGATAGTGCTACCGCTACTAGCTTAAAAACAATAAAAAAAATATTTGTAACAGCCTAGTCCAATACCAGGTAAATATTGTCCATTTCGAACCAAGTTTCATTAGTTGACCCCATGGCTTTATAACGGATCATGCACGAGAAACATAACTTACTTATATAGTCTGATTATCTCATAGGGATTCAATTTATTATGACGTCGTCATGGTCCTCTTTAAATCAGAGTTTCTTAAACCAAAAAGGTCTGAAGTCAATTGCAGTTACATTCAATCTTATTAATTAGAAATTTCACCATAAATAAAGGTGGATAGATGTCTTAAGGGGATTGTGGTGCCTAAGCTTCAAACGCCAGTTGAAAGTGCTTGTTTTAAAATTATTTCCAATATACTGTTAGAATTCAATTGGTATTAACTATAACAAGCTTGACATGCGAAACAGAAAATTAGATACAGAATCACAAGAATAAGTCATTTACTACATCCACAGCCAAATGCAAGGGAGAAACACATAATTCATTAGTAATGGGCAAGTAAGTACAACAATAAGAAAACCACATTCTTTACCCAAGTACCTAACTCTCAAATCTCATGACATCAAGAGCACAAGCTCCAAAACTCTCAGCACAAATAAATAAGCAAACCCTTGTTTATATAAGCCTAAAAATATATCCTTTTCCTAGTAGAATTCACTCTAAATAGGATACTAGAGATAATAATCCACAAAAATACAACAATTTTCAGCCAAAACAAATTACCTGAGCAAGAGGATTGGCCTGGAGACCCCTTGATTGAAAGCCAGAGAACAAGGAAGGACCGGAATCGAACTTGTAGTCTTTAACCTCAAAAGAGTGAGCAGCACCACCAGGCTGATCGTGACTTTCAAATAAGAGAACATCTTGTTCGTATCTAGCCAGAAGACTAGCACAACAAAGTCCCCCAATCCCACTCCCAATGACAACCACATCTGCCTCTGCCTTCCCTGCACTTGATTTGCAAATTGCAAGACAATCGAAGCATCAAAATTCATGTCCACAGCTGCTAATTACAAGTGTCTAGAATTAAGAAGTGAGAAGGAGACCTGGAAAAGATGTCTTATTATCTTTGACAAGGAGAGTACCGTTGGAGGAGGGCACATTAGTGATGGAATTTGGCGCCACATATGAACTTCTGGTATTGGAAGATTTGTTACAAGTGGTGGGGAAGAGGAAACGGGGGTAATTGGGATATAAAGACAACGCCATGATCAGATAAGCTTCGTCCTTGTTGAACAGGATATATAAATAAAATGCAAGGGGATGAAGATGGAGATGGAGATGGAGATGGACTCATCCATTTTTTCTTGTGAAATGGAGACATCCACGTTAACACTACAACACCTCTATATTTTGGTCTTGTCTGTAACAACTACTATTT
The DNA here is from genome assembly GCF_963576675.1 of Euphorbia lathyris. Classification (NCBI taxonomy): domain Eukaryota; kingdom Viridiplantae; phylum Streptophyta; class Magnoliopsida; order Malpighiales; family Euphorbiaceae; genus Euphorbia; species Euphorbia lathyris. The sequence goes on along the minus strand of NC_088913.1, from coordinate 37,462,460 downwards.
CTTTCTGTAATGCGAGACTAATTTACTTTTAAGTTTAATCAGATAAAAGGCCTAAAACACAAATAATCCCCTCAACTTGTCCAAATATTGCAAGTGTCTTCTGAACTTTCAATTATAACAACCTACCCCTTAAATTTGTCCAATTATAAAACATAACCCCTCAAACTTGTTCAATTGTAAAACATAACCCCAAATTGCTGATATGAACGGCAATTGAAGAAACACGTGAAATACAAAACCTGCAACGTTCGTGGAGTGTGATAATCAGATCTTTGGCGTGATACGAATCCGGAGAAACGTTTTTACGGTTGCTTCAAGTCCAGGATAAAAAAAAATTCTCAATTTGGGGTTATGTTTTACAATTGGACAAGTTTAAAAGGTAAGTTGTTATGATTGAAAGTTAGAGGGACAGTTGCAACATTTGGACAAATTCAGAGAATTATTATTTTTATTTTAATATTAATACTAAACTTCAATTAACATCTGAGATTAATTACCTGCAAAATGTTTATTTGGACAACATTTATTAAAGTTGTTTATAATATTACCAATTTTTGAAACTTTCCATTTTGATGTCAGTCAAATGTCAATTTTAGACTTTAATGAAAGTTAGTGATTATAACATTAAAAAATATAAAATTGGCTTTTAAAGTTTAGTGGTTATAATGTGAAATAAGTAGAGTTTAATGATTATAAGTGTAATTTATACCAACTTTAATATGTATAAATAGGATAAATTAGACGTTACACTTGATTTCATTATACTTCGTTAACTTCAAAATGAATATTATGGCTCCCTAATTTTACATTTTATTAACAAAATGACACCAAAACTTGATATTTTAACATAATAGCTCTTTTATTGTTGATCAAGTTAAAATGATATATAATGACTTCAAAATATAAAAATCTAACAAAAAGATAAGGTGTAAAAATATCCTTAACGTTTACCACTAAAAGCAATTTTACTTCTGATGGCTAAAACAGTGCAATTTTACTCTTGATATTGACAGCCAAAAGTAATTTTACTCCTAACGTTGATAAGTTGAGTCAATTTGAGAAATAATTCATCTAAATGTCTTTTCGGTCATGAATCTTATCATCTATACTTCACATATGTTTCATTTTATCTCTAATTAGTAACAAATCACAAATATATGATTAGACGTGGAAAAAAAATAAAATATAATTAAAAAAATATAATGTATTTTTTACGAGTTGGAAAACAATTTAAATATTTCGTCGAATTTAAAAATATCAATCTCCAATTTTGTTATGCAATCACAAAAAAAAATATGATTTTTTTATAGAACCAACAGATATGCAATTGGTGCAGAATAAGAAACAAAATATTTGTGTTTTATAAAGATGTCTGGTATTAATCCAACTTGTCAATATTGGGAGTAAAATTACTCTTAGCTGTAAATATTATTGGTATTTGTGCACCTTATCTCATCTAAGAATTAAAATTGTTTAAAACCACATTTCTCATGAAACCACCGTTTTAGATTTTTCAAATCACTATTTTCTAAATTTTCTCTTAATATAATCATTTTCTACCTCATAACTAAATTACTTTAAAACCAAAAGATTCAAGAATTAAAATCGATTAAAACATTCAATTAACTCCTTGTTAGACTTGTAAGTTAAATTTTGAGGAGTTTATCACAAAATCCAACTTTAAATACCTCTCCTCAAAGACTCTGTGTCTTCTCTCTATTATTAAGGAGGTTCCGCCCTTCTTTTTATTTCTTTATGGAAAATTATATTTCATTCCATTAAAGGAAACAAAAAAAAAACAAGAACATAAGCCGGATTAAAACCTCACACAATAAGGTAATAAAAGCTAAAAAAAAAAGTAAAAATATAACACAAAGGACAACAAATTCATACTTCTCATAAATCTAAAGCTACACGAAAGCAGCTGCAAACCAATCATCATTTAGTTTCTTCTAACCAATTGAATCAAGTCATTTCTATTGGTGCAATCTCGTATAAGATAATATGCTCCCTTTTCTTGCTAAATCTGAAAAAAAAAAAAGTATAAATGAAAGAGTTGTATAGTTGACAAATGCAAATCACACAAAAAAATCTGATGAGATGTATGAATTTCAGCTGAAATGAAAACACTAACAAAAAAAAAAGAATACTAAAAATATGAAGATAAAAATATAGGTGAGGGGAAGAAGAAGGAAGACAATCTCTCTCCTCCAAATAGATCTAATTACTTTTGTTACTAATTAGCAATTTGAAGCTTCAAATATGTGCCTTCGAGAGGTATCTTCCACTCTCACTGTTGTTAAATATAACAATACATAATATTTTTAATAATAAATAAATAGTGACCATGAGAAATATTGTTAGAAATGACATATATTGTAAGAAACAATTATTTGTATTATTTATAAAGAGTTGACTAAGAGCCTCTTGAAGATACTCTTAGAAAATAATTTCAATCAAATCTACAATAAATAGCTACATGTTATTGGAGTGCTCATCTTAATCTACGATTTAAAAAAAAAAAGATCATTATGTTAGAAAATGCAAAGTTTTGGGGCACAATGTTTGTTTTTGAAATTCGGATATCATAATAAAAGCAAGTTAAGTTATGCCTGGATGTGATTTACCTTGTGTAAATAGTATTCTTCTATAATAGCTCACCCTACCGATTAAAAAAAAAAGATAGATATTATCAATTAAAAGAAAGATATGAAGATTAATATAAAAAATAAATATGTATAAATAACATCGTTTGATTAATTGGATGTATTATTATCGAAATATTATAAAGTTTCTCCATAATTATGTCCAGGGATGTACAAAGTATAACTAATCTATCAATTCAACTCAATCCAGCATATTCTATATTATCTAATTTATTTATTAGGTTAGACGGGACTGAACTGCATTTGATTAAGAAATATTGAATGTAATTTAAATTATTCATCCACTAAACTAGAATTAATTAAGTTTGCTAAAATATAATCTAATACTAGAATTATTTCATTGATACTAATAGTTTTTTCAACTCATTATATATAGTCTCTTTTGAAATAATCTATTTATTTATAAAATGTGAAAATGTAGCACCAACACATTTCTATTATTATTTCATTCTCTTTTCTCTTCCACAACAATTATCTCTCTCCACCATTATCTCTCTTTTCTTCTTTTCTTATATTTTTCTTTTTTTCATTTTCATGAATTCCAAATTTCTAAAATTTCAAAAATTATAGAATTTCAAAATTTTTTAGAATTTTAGAAATTCTGAAATTCCAGAAATCTAAAATTCTAGAATTTCAAATTTTTTGTAATTCTAAATTTCTATTCTGAATTTCGATAATTTCAGAAATTCTTGAATTCTAGATTTTTGGAATTCCAATTTATTTCCAAAAATATGGAATTTCAAAATTTTCTAAAATGCCAAAAATCCGGGTTTTTACATTTGAAATTGTTTAAATCAATAATCAATTCCTACCCAACTCAACCCAATCTATTCAATTTCAATATTTAATGAATTGGATTAATTTTAACAACCTTTTAATGGATGGAGTTAAATTGTAACCCAAATATAAAAAAAAAAAAAGGTTTAATACATCATTTGTCTCATGAACTTGTCCAAAAAATTTGACTGGTCTCCTAAACTTTCAAAGTGTGTCCGTAACTCCTGAACTTGCATAAGATGTTCAGTTGGCCTCCTAAACTTGCGTAAAATGTCCTCAATTAATAACTCCATCACAAAAAAGAATGCGGAATATATATTGCATCCTACTTAAAAATATTAAAAAGACCAAAATCAGAGTATGCAATTGTAATATTAGAAAATATAAGTTTTACAATTGAAAAAGTAAGAACTTTTTTAATTTATTATATGAATTATGTAATAACATTACAAGGTACATGCAACACATTTCACATTTAATTTGCTTTTTTGAACATTTTATGCAAATTTATAAGGCTATAAAGACTCTTTGAAAGTTCCAATCAAGCTTTTTAAACAAATTCAAATCTTGGACAAATTCAGAAAACAAATGACGTATTAAACCTATAAAAAATTAATTCTTTATACACTCCTAATTATGTCCTTAACGTCTAAAAACTCATTAGTAATAATGAGTTACTAAATTAACATATTATAAATTACATCAATGCATGTTTCCGAAAGTGAATTTTATTCATAATTATCTCAATATTTTTTTTACACCGAAAAACTGATTAGAAATAATGACAAATGCTAAATTGATGTCATGTAAATTAATAAAATATTAAGAATTTTATTGAGTTTGACTTGGAGCGAGAATCAAAGCTTTGCTCAGAACCCTTTCGTTTCCAAGACAAAGATGATAATTTATTTTCGAACATCATGTGATGGATAACAGTTCAATAGACATAAGACATAAGACCAAGTTAGTTGCTACCCATCTGATAATTAATATTCATTCACGCTTTTAAACCCACTCAATTCTCATAAACATTCACATAAAAATGACATTTTCACTAATAAGCTGGCCAAAGGTCTCCAGCTTTTCTTCTCTTCAACAAAACCCAATTATAGATAGATAGCCCTAAAAACTACCCGAGGAGGCGCCTACTACAAACAAATCCTCTCACCAATCACGTATGCTAAACTGCTTAACAAGACATAAACGCAAAAGCATCATAAAATCAACTAATGCTTTGCTTTCCATATCTATATACAGTTTTAACCGAAGTAGCAAGGGATCAACCTATTATAGACCTAGAATAACCCGATTTCCAGTCAGTCAAAGACAAGAATGTTGCACATCCCTGGCTCTTCCCGAGTAGAACCCACAATGGGGGAACCCCCCTGGCAAAACCTGTCTTCCTATCTATATATGGTTATAAGGATGATATTTTTCCCCCTTCTCCCTTTCTTCCTATTCCGAGCTGTCTTTTGACTATCAGGATTCCTTCAGCCCATGTATTTAATTACACCAAAGTATCTGCATCATTGATGGCTACTTTCATCTTTCTTCTAGCTTCTGCGAAGAAGAAACCACTCTCCACTGCTGAAACTTTCACTCCTGACCATCTGTTTAGTAAAAAGAGAGGCCACGCGACTGAGAGCAACTGCTTGCTCCAAAATTTTATAGGACTAAGCCTTCTGCTGCAAAATAATTTACCACATCGCACCATCAGTGTGTGTCAAAAATTTTAATTTTTGAACTTGCAAACACATTACTCAATAGCATTATTCCGAATACAGTAACCAATGTAGCTGACATTTTGGACCGCCATACTGTAGCCCATATTCAAATTATTACTTCCAATTACAGCCAGGCAAACTAACTCTAGTTAATATATGCATAAAGACTGAATTGTTTGATACAAATACATATTCATCCAACATCTCAATTTCTGCATTTTTGTGTTGATTTTACTAATAGAACTGAAGGGCCAAAATTCAACACAAGTTCTACACTTTATATTTGATTGATAAGTAAAATCTTAAGGTTTATTTGTTGATCAACCTATAAAAGAACATATACAGTGTAAACAAAATGCATCTAAATCATTGTTACTGTAAGAATCCAATGGACATCATATTGCTTTTTTTCTAATGATCAATTCCTAACTGCCTATCCTAACCAGCTGGAAGAATTAGAAAAGGACATTGGACAAAGACAGAAAAGAATATGCTTTTCCTTGTTTTGTATAGAGGAGGGGCAAGGCAACTACAGTGATCCTTTGGGGTCCTTCATTTGGGAAATCATGTGGTCTGGCACGACTTGAAGAATCACTAATAGAAAGGATTCAACTTTGTTCACGGATTCTCTCCTTAAATAAAATATGAAGCAACTCAAGACAAAGCTGGAAAGGATATCTGGTCAAACTCCATGAGTTACTTGAAGTGATCATTTAACTAAGTGGTGGAAGGAAAGCTGAGAGTGTGCTCCCTATGGCCATCCAACAAGCCCTTCTTTCCCAAGAAATTCTGTTCGGTTTGTGGGTATATCTTCTCAGGGCAGGGCTCTTGCTTTAATTTTAACAAGTGACATCAAAATGTGTCGTTTTCTTCAATTTCTTTTTGAAACAAAACATCCAATTAAGGAGTATTAAAACGGAATGTACTTCACTTATCTATCTCCTACTAGATTCATTCTTAGTACAGAAAGAGCACAGAGAACCAGGGAAAAGAATAGATGTAGAGGTGGACTGTCATGTCGTGGCATTATAATTAGAAATATGGAAAGTCAATTTCAATAAAATAAAATAATCACCTGTTCAGAAATACTATGAACCAGAACTTGACTTTTGAACCCAGACCTGCTTCTGTCAAAAACTTTCAGCCAGTTAGTATGAAAGGAAACAGAAATGACACAAATGGAGCAAAGAACTTTAAATCCAAATGGTTTACAAGTGTAATCACCTCATGGGAACCATAGCTAGAAACACCACCTCTCTTTGAAGGCTTCCCCTCCACAGATGAGCCATCAGCATCCCTCACTGAATGTGATGGTCCACGACGACCAAAATGTTTATGTGACCCTATATAAGATCAAGCACCAAAATCATGGAATCCAAGTCTCGTGAATGATTCATGCAAGTGTGCCATCTAACAGAAATAGATGCTTTATCTAAAATAAGTTGCCAACAAACAATTATCTAGAGAAGATTGACTGTTGAGTCCAGTCCCAAGGATTTTAATTTCTCCAGTCCTTGAGTTTGATGAACCACCTTTTACATCTCCAATATTTCCTAGTAGATGATAGGCATAAGACTACATATATGCACATATCCATTTATTTACGCATATATATGCATGCTCGACATTGAAATATGCTATTCATTGGAACTTGTTTTTTCAGAATAGAGTGCCAGTAATTCAGTTGTATGTATACTTGTATAGTTCAGCATATCTGGTGAATCAATTAGGTGCAATCACAAAGACAGTATTTCCCAAATGCTTTAAATATACTCTTTACTGCAATTCAAAGATTTATGTTAAGTAATGGTATACCTTGATAAGAATCTCCACCTGATTGTGAGGATTGTGATGCAGAGGGCAAGGATTCATCACTCGCATAAGATCCATCTGACCGGCGAAGAGGAGTCCATACAACACGATCAGGCCTATCCTTATTTCTCATGCGCTTTTCTTGCTTATCACCAGAAAACCCATGCAAGTCATTACCAACAACCTTGTCATCTGAAGCTCCATTTGAATCCTTCGAAACAATGTGCACATGTGGAGGCCGAGGAGGACGCTTTTCCTTTTCCAAAGTTTGAGCTTGCTGATCAAATTGGATTCCAGAAGATTGATTTTGGCGTGAATCCTTGTTCAAAAGTATGCTTCTAATTATCCTTCCACTGGCCCTCTGGCTCTGCTTCAGGGAAGGACCAATCGCATTTTTATCAAATGATCCTGCATTCTGCAGTGACAACCACCAGACAGTACCATAATTTATACACTTACCAGAAATCTAAAAAGCTATCTGCTTAAACATGAACTTAGTCATTATTATGACTGAAGATCCACAAAAAGGGATGAGGCATAAATCAGCAAATTGCACGTACGCATACATAAAATATGGTTGTAGAAAAATGATATCACGCAGCTCACAAAAAATGCAGAGTTGGGCCCAAATGATGGGAACCACCTTCTGAAGACTTGGCATATTGCCAGCCACAAATTATTCCAATTTAAGCAAAATCTGAATATGTCCCTAGGATAATGCCTCAAAAAGCATGGTTAAATAAAACACAATAAAAGAATTAGAAAATCTAGAAGTGCACGTGATGAGATGCGAGCCAACAGCAGAAAAACTTATTGCATAACGTTTTTGCCTAGACAGTACATTAGATCCCACCACTATCAACGCTCATTTAGTTAAATTCTTTCATTATATCAGCAGCCTCATACTTTCCTTTTATTTTTTTTGGGGAGAACCTTAAACCTTCTTTGTGGAAGTTCTGAGTTCACAAATATTGATCGGGTGTAGCTCAAACAGTAAAACTGTTCTTAAAAACAATAAGGAAAGCAAGTGCACTGTACAAGCAAACTGCAACTGGCAGAGCAGGAGAAACATAGCCACAGTAAAAAAAAATGAAATAGATTCCTAAAAGGCCATAGCAATGGTCACAGCAGCAAAAGTAGCAATAGAGACCCCAATGAAGAATCCAACAGAGTGTAGAATCCATTATAAACAATAGAAAAGTATAAATAAGGTAAAATTGTAGTACAAGCCTTTATGACTACATCGCCAATGCTTCTTTATTTATGTAACTGTTACAAGTATGTTTCTTTCAATACATCATCTGCTGGCTGTTACTCTGAGTTCCCTGTAAATAAAACCCAGGATATTTTTAAATCTTCAGATCTCTGTTAAAGACTTATTTCAGTCCTCAGTTTTTGTGAACCATTGTTTCCTTCATAGTTTTTCAACAGCTCAAGAGTCAAGACTGAAAAATTAATATTAGTTTTCAAGTTGTAGCAGAATTCACTAACACTTCTAATTCAGTTAGGGAAAATTCTTATAGTTCAGTCTTCAGTTAAAACATAAATTCCAGCACTTAATCTCATGCTGACTATGCCATGCAACCAAATTCTAGGTTTGATGCCTACAGGAACCTCATCTGTTATGCACAAGGACCATAGTTATCAAAGGCGCGCCTCAGGCTCAAAAGGCTCAAGGTATGTCGCCTGAGAAGGCAAAAGGTGCGCTCTGTTCAAGAGGTGCACCTCTAAGTTGAGCCTTTGCGAGCCTAGCACCTTGCTGGAGGCGTGCCTAGGCGCAATTTCACAAGACACAATTTTTTTAGGTTCCAAATTAAAAGTTGTTTCAATTTCAACCCTTCCCTATCTATATCATTTAGGGTTAAAGAAAGAACTTATCATATTAGAGTAAGAAAAAAATATCATGAATACCTCTAGGCCTAGAAGGCTCAAGCACCATCTTTTAGTGTTCGAGAAAGAACTCCTAAGTTCTTAGAGATGAGGAGAAAGAAGAATCAGCCTTTGCACATGAGTATCATGAAGATGAAGAGGATGAGATTGGGAACCTTGAATTGAAGATGAATTCGATGTTGGTGACTTTCATGAGTGATGAATATGGACTAGAGAGACTTTAGACTTGATGAAAAGTAGTTGCTAGACTAATATTAATTAACTTGGGATTTGGTTGAACTTTAGTCTCTAGATTTAGAACCTAGTATTGCGAATTCTGATTGTGGAAGAGTTAATAGTTAATTTCAAATTTATTTCATGCTAAAATTTATAATTAAGATGATGGATAATTGGATATGATTTAGTATTTGACTATTTATTACATTTAGAAATGTTAATTATTGTTGTTTTATGATTTTTATATATTATTTCTCTTTACTGTGCCTTGTGTCGCTCAAGCGTGCGCCTTGTGCCTAGACTCAAGGACCTCCTTGCGCCTTAGTGCGCCCTGTGACTTCAATAACTATTATAAGGACTTCTCAGGTCCATGCTTAGATTCTTTTGCCTTCTCTTACTTTCTACTTTCTATCAGCTCCCACAAAATACCTCGTATTTTGTATTCAATAAAAGCAACCTACAAACTGTTATTCTACTTTAGGACCTATCTAATACAATTCCTGAAAGCTGTCATATTTCTGCCAGAGTAATATAAATAATACAGAAATATAGAAGAGTGACTAAGGAAATCTTCCTGGCCTCTTAAAGTAAGGACGAGAGTAGCACTAGCAGGTTGATGATTAATTCATTAAGGTCATAATACTCTTGCTAATAGAAAAGAAAGAATTGTTCAATAGCCATAAACAATAATAACATCAATTTAGTTTATATTGCTAATATAAGCAACAGCCGAAGAACATGGATATAACAAGGATCACAAATCTCCATTCACCAATCATTTCATGATGCGCAAGATATTCAGTTAACGTGGATGGTCTAACAAAAAGGCCACTTAATTGAAAACAAGAAAACCGTTTTCTGCTTCTGGTCTTTCAACTAGCATCTGTGACACTAACAACGACAGTGCAAGGATAGTGAAATTCATCAATAGCTATCTATATCACAATATAATTATATTGAACACAAGCAAAATAAGAAGCAGTATCAACACAGGTAGATAGACATGTTGAAGTTTATCCATTTCATGTCCTCTTACTTTTACTCACTCTATGAGCCATTCTATCTAAACATTAAAATAAAATATCTCCATTTATGCGTAATATAAAAAAATTCTGAGCAAGATCCAACAGAAAATGCAGAGTAATGCAAGACTTACAGGTGAAATTTCTTTCTCTTTCCCTTTCAGAAGAAGGATTTTCTTTTTGCCAGTATCAGCAATTCCGGGAACTCCTTTAACAAATCCATTAACAAAAAGTCATATTTATTGCCAAGTCATTGTAGAACCAACAAAATCTACCAGTAAATGCTATATTGGCAAAATTTAAACAACCATGTAATGATTCTAAACATAGGTAGTGAGCAATAAGGAAAATGCACATAACTGAATAACCCCAAACACTAAGTTCAACTTACATAATTTATGAAAATCAACCTGCCTCTGACAGCTATTATGAGGCACTAGCAAAAACAATTTATACAAGGCAGCTCTATGTTCCTGCTTAAATGTGTGATGAAGCAGAAAACATCATGTATACTCAATATTTGGTTTCCAGGTGTTACTTCCATATTCTATTGTCTCTCATGCATAGTTCCAATGGCAAATGTTTGAGAAAATTACTATTAAAAACTTGAAATTCGGTTGCACAGTTATACCACTTTCATCCTCCAATACTTCAGCTCCACTTGCAGAAGCAAAAGTAACAGCTTTATCAGAAAGTTGCTGGTCATCTCGTTTCGGAACCAATAGATAGGTTGATTTATCTTTTCCACTTGTACTTTTTGCAGTGTCCCTTAAAACATACTGCCCACCAAACAAGTCAAATTACTAACGATTTCAAACAACAGGACATAAAGCCTATAATACTTAACAAAGAATAAATTGATAATTGAACTCTGGAATACAGGTGCTTTTTGCTTAGAAAAATAAACATTACACAAAAAACTAGGAATTTGGAGCTCCAAAACAGACAATATTCTTTCACATCCTAATGCCTCCATATATCTCATTTTACTAGATTTTAGATTTTTGCAAGCTTATAATCACTTTTTTTTTTTTTTTTCGGCCCGGTCGCATTACGCGTCCCCGCTGAGCGAGGGTCCGGGGAGGGGTCCCACCACAAGGGTGTATTGGGGGCAAGCCTTCCCTTGCCAATTTAATTGGCAAGAGGCCGCTCCTAAGACTCGAACCCGTGACCTCTGGTCACACGACAACAACGTTTTACCGTTGCGCCAAGGCTCGCCCTCTCTTATAATCACTCAACTAGAAAAATAAAATTAATTAGAAGCGGAGTAATATATAAAAAAGCCTGTCTACCAAAATGACAAAAAGCAGATAGCACACTTTGCCCTTAAATCACCAAGCGACAAAAGTAGGCTTAGATTAGATCAATCAAATATTTATTTGTCAAATATCCTCCCTTTCAAACTACACAATCTTGATCTCTGTGCAAATTTAAGCATTTCAACTTTCAATAGTTCTCAAGTAACTATAATTAACGTCACTACTAGTCTAGTCTGAATAGCAAAAAATTTACTCTTCAGAGTGAGTTTATCACGCATCTCATCTTAACCATCAATCTTGTCAAGTGAATTTTTGTTCAATTACAAACTGCATATTTTATCAACCTATGTACACTTCGCTTAGGTACATCTGAGTACATAAGCTAAAACGCATGCTCGCAAGTTTCCAGAAGAAAATATGGTTTTATTATACAAAAAAAAAAGTACAAGTTATGATGGATGAACACTGCAATAACAATCTTCCAGCTTTAGATACATAAAGCAAGAATATAAGAGCACAAAATGAAGCACAATAATTTACTATTGCACAGAAAACACATATCGGCCTAAAAAATCTCAAAAAACTGAATATACTTATCATCAACAATACCATTGTGGTTGAAACTCTCTTCTTTTCAGAACTTCGTTTGGAAGAGCCAGAGCTTCCACTTGCACCAGCACGTCTGCTGATTTTCCCATTTGACAACATTCTCTGCTACAAAAAAAAAAATAATAAATACTGAACATATAATGGAAACAAATATGATAACAAATAAAATAGAAGCAAAGAATCACAGAAGGAGCAAATTTTGAGATTGGGGAAATTAATACGACTTTTAACATGCTTTCCAAGAAGGAATAACACAATTCATCAGTATTTTACCAAATAAGCAATAGCCTCTGATAAATAGCATATAATACAAAGATAATCACGCTGATGTTCTCTAAGAAAATCCCCAAGCATTCATATTAAATCAAAACAGTACCCGAGATCCACTCTTAGCAGCTCTTTTTTGACGGACAAAATCCATTAAGGGTGTAACTATTGGAGCATCCTTTGGTGCACCTGCAAAAGATCTCAAGTAAGGAAGAATGTATATCTAAGTGATATAAAATTAAGTGTTTCAAGATATATTGCACTATCATGCATTTCCTCATTTTATTAGACTATTTATCCAGAAAGCTGCATGCGACAAAGAAAGCAACCAACCAACTCTTTCAGCTTCTCTTCTTTCCAATTGTATCTCTGCACTCGGAAGATTCTCAGCAGGCTTTGATATCGATTCAAGGAACTCCAAATATGAAGGATCTACATATTCAACAAGTAAATTTTCTATTTCAAACAGAAAGATGATGGAAAACATATGTTCACAAGAAATAATTATATTTCCAAATTCCATGATGCTAAATTTTCTGGTAAAGCAAACCTTTTGATATGGTTCCTTCACGACCATCCTTCTTAGACCACTGTTTTGGAACACGCTGTGACGGAGCATACTCGACAATAGCTCTGAACTGAGTGCCTGGAAAAGAAAATAATCAATTTCGTATTTTCACAGCTAGCATCAAATTTTGCGAAGTTACTCATTCAAGAACATGAAAAGAAAAATAGAACTGAACACAAGAAAAGCTAAATAAGTTTGTTGACTTCTTTACCCTATGCAAAATAGAATAGTGTTTTGAATTAAAACAAAATCATAATATTCTGACATGATTTGTGTCTCTCATCAATCTTTTTTTGAAGGTGTGCTCAAGAATTACCCTTCTCATTCACAAAGAGATGGCCATTAAAAAACTCTGCAAACTCAATAACATCTTCAGGCTTTTTGAAGTCAATATAGGCTCTGGAAAAGGATTGATGCTTCTGACTGCAATGATTTTAAGAAAAATTAGAACACAACACAACATCTGAAACACAAAAAAAAAACTATAAGCACCAGTGTTTATAAAACACAATCAGAGTCGCAAAAATTAATAATAATAAAAAGAAAGTGACCAGTTCATTACAACAACAGTCATTCTTTCACAAGAAGAATTACAAATAAAACATTAACATGGCATGCAAATGATTTGAGTTGCCAAATTTATATTCAAGAAGGTGATCAAATTTGCCATAAGAATTGGCATTCCTTCCTTATAACTTAAGCATGCTAGCAGAGATATTACAGCAGTTGAATTTTTAAAACCATCTTTATGGGAAAAAATCAAATTATAATCAAATGAAGCAGAACACTTTTGTATGAAATATCCAATGATGGATGTAGGAAAATAAAAAGATAAAAGAATGATCCGCCATAGAGTAAAATCAGAAGAAACCTGAAACTATATAATCGAACTACAAATGATTATAAAAACGACTAATATTTTAACAATAATTGAAGGTAATGTACAAATAGCTTTTACATTTTCCTTTTAGCAAGTTAATTACAAACAATTAACTTGGTCAGGCATGGATTTGAGGAATTAGAACAATACAACAACTGTCAGTTTCTTTACTACAAAACTGTTTACTATAATTTCCTCCTTTTTTCCTCAAGTGTCATGTAATTAACAAGGAAGAGCAAACCCATGTTAGACCAAGCTAACCAGGCAGAATCCTAAAAGTACATTTAGTTGATCTCAACTCAATTCAGTTCCCATTACCATACCTACCACCTATTCAGTCACTGGATGTACAGTTTTCATAAAAACATTAATTGTTTTCCAAATTGACACCCATCCTTCCACTAAAGCTAACTACTTCAAACATCCAGAAACCCTTAACCGCAACTAATTTATAGCCAACTCAGTACCTCCCCAACATGGTAACCCACCTTGATCGGAGTTAGTGCAGACTGATTTTACTTCTCAAATTCAACTTTAAAGACAATAAACCCGGTCATACATACATCGTTTATGAGTATAACACACTTCAATTAAATCCACCTTCAACAGGTAAAAACAATAAACTCCACAATGATATAACTAACAGAAAGCATAGATAAAACCCTACACATTCAGAAAACGGGCAAAAAGAATCCTGTCGAAATGAGAAAAAAAAATCAAGAAAATCAAAGCTCTAACCTGCTTTTGCCAGGACGGAACGATGCCCAATTATAACGTCCACCGAAGGCAACGTCGATTTGCTCCATAAGCATGACTTGAGAAATCGTCGGTGGCAGGTGACGCACCACCACCTTGGTCTTTTCAGATTGACCCTTCATGCCTCCGAAAACCTAAACGGAAGAGAAAGAAAGAAATAGACGAAACCCTAAAAAATCCGAAATCCCCAAAATCGAAACTATGATACTCTACAAATCTATCTTAAATCTTCCAAATTGATCTTAAGAGGTAGAAAAATCTCCATGAGATTACATCTTCTTCATGAAGAAATAGCATCGATCGAGAAGAATTTCGTGGCCTAATGATGGATTGGAGCCCTAATCGCCATGCACGGAAGTTGAAGAAAGAAAAAAAAAAAAGGAAGAGCGAAACGAATAGATTGGGAGAAAATGTATATATACGGCTGGATATGTAAAAATACGGGATTTGGTAGTGCAGTGAGAATATAAAATAGAATATAAGATTAGATGAGGTGCAAGGAAATATGTTGGAAGCAGCCAGCGGGCGGTTGTGCAACTAAATCGTCCGTAACGGTTTAAATCTAATCATAAGTTAAATGTATCACAATTTTATGGTTTGCAACTCCCATAAATAAAAGCCCAATTTGATTCTCCTTTTTCTATTTTTTTTTTTTTTAAGATAAGAGGAAATATATTAATCACAGCCTAGCGGCATCGTTACTGACCGAGTCCCAAATACTGACGGAGCAATCTTCTATAAATAAAACATCGAAAAATTAATATCCCTCGCCCACCGAGCCAAATTGTGAGCCGGCACATTTCCTTCCCGATGTACAAAATGAAAAGAACAAAGAGCAAACCCCGACCTAAGACTTAGAACATACTCATATAGAAAACAGAGAGAAGCCAACGGTAACTGATCACCATTGAGCGTGCCGATAACAATTTTTGCATCCGACTCAATCTGAATGTCAGTAAAATGACAATATCGTGCCAGAGTCAGACTTGCAAAAATCGCCTGAAGTTCTGCCGCTTCTGCCGAGCCACACGGTTCGATTGGAATTCCCGCTGAAGCTAGAATCTGACCCTCATTGTTCCTTGCAATTAGCCCGACTCTTGCGAAAAGGCCATTTTCCCCAATTGAGGCATCATAATTAATTTTTGTAATACCCCGTGGGGGAGGATACCAAATCTTATAAGAGTCAAGGGCCGGTGCAGGATGAGGATTGGACACTATTTCCCTCGTGCCCGGCTGCCAATCTGTCAAAAATCTCAGTGCTTTGTTTCGTAGAATCTCGTCCGTCGTCCATATGCCATTGTGGATCAAATTGTTGCGTCGGTTCCAAAGCCACCATGTAAAACACACAGACCTTGCAAAATCAGAAAATGTTAATCGTTCTAAGCATACTGCATCCATGATAGCGCATCCGTCACCTCCATTTTGTCGATCCAGAATGGTAGATTCGTCTCTTTCGAGAAAGTTTTGTTTGCAGGGCATGTTTTTAAGCTGTGTAGCACATCCTCTGGTGAACAGTAGCACAACGGCCAGGTTGTCGAGCATGGGATGCCACACTTTGCTAGAACCGTAAATGTCAGCAAGATCTCCTAGGCTAATTTCCAGATAAACTGGCGTACCTTCAGTGGCAAGTTTGCAGCCCATAATCGTTTCCAGAATGCCGTTGGAGTGCTCGACGACAATGATGCTACACTGATCATTGATTTCCGCCTTTGTTCTTCCAAGTAATACGCAAACTTAACGGAGAAGCTTCTGTTTTGTGTTTTGCCCCAGTACCATTTGTCAGCAGGTCTACGAACGCTCAGCTTGATTTTACAGATTCTCACGCCTGTCAAATTGAGTAAAAAATCAAACCAGCTGTTCGTGATTCCACGCCATTCTCTCATTTCGTATCAACTCACTCACCAAAGTCGGCCTCGGATTATCAAGACATACCAGTGGGTGTCTGGTATTTATCCCCGACACCCAATTATCTCTCCATATATCAATGCGATTTCCGTCCCCAACTCGCCACATAACTCCCGCTTTGATTAATGACCGAGCCTCATGCACCCCCGCCAAAAGAAACTTGGGTTGGTGGACATTGGCGCTTCCATAAAGCTTGTATTTGGGAAGTATTTGGCTTTCAATACCTGGGCACACAGTGAGTTTGGGGACTTTAGGATTCGCCAACACTACTTAGCAACAAAGGCCAGATTGAAAGATTTCAGCCAACGGAAGCCTAGTCCACCTTTCTCCTTGGATTGACATAATGCTTCCCATGCTAACCAGTACATCGAACGTTTCCCTTCATCCCCTCCCCACCAGAACCGGCTGATAATGTGTTGTATATCCAGACATAGGGTATCAGGGAGCAAGAAACATGACATCACATATTGAGGAATTACTTGAATCACAGTTTTGATTAAGATCTCTTTGCCACCAGTTGATAAGAGTTTTTCTTTCCATCCAGCTAATCGATGCAGTATTCTCTCAATCATGGAAGTAAAAACCGCTTTTTTGGATCTACCAACAATTGTCGGCAAGCCAAGATATTTAGGCAACCCACTTGTCTCCTTTACCTGTAGTACTTCAAGCAGCTGATTCCTCAACTCTGTAGGCACTCCCGCACTGAAGAACATTTCTGATTTTTCAAAATTGACTGTTTGTCCTGATGCCTTCTCATAATCCTGTAGTATCGTGGCAATGGCTTGTGTTTCCCTGGTATTTGCTTTTCCAAAGATAAGGGAGTCGTCTGCGAAAAATAGATGGGAAATACTAGGACCATTATGGCTCGGCTTCACCCTATGAATAGCACCTCTAGACTCAGCCTATCTGATAGCTGTAGAAAGCGCCTCAGCACAAATAAGAAACAAGTACGGGGAAATTGGGTCTCCCTGACTTAATCCCCTCAACGGCTTAATAAACCCTTCCAACATTCCATTAATTCTGACTGACATTGTTACAGATGAAACACACTACATTACCGTCTCAATGAATCTTTATGGAAACCTCATCTACACCAACATAAGCTGAAGGAAACTCCACTCAACCCTGTCGTAGGCTTTACTCATATCTAATTTGAGAGCAAAAGTGCTTTTTTCCCTTTTCATACGCCCTTTCATGCTGTGAAAAGCCTCAAACGCAATAATCACATTGTCGGTAATCAGCCTTCCAGGTACAAAAGCAGATTGTGCTCCATTGATCAGTTTAGGGAGAACCTGTTTCATTTGATTCTCTAGTGTCTTTGAGATTAGCTTGTACATTACATTGCATAGCGCAATCGGGCAAAAGTCTTTAACTACTTCCGGATTTCTAGTTTTAGGAACAAGAGCAATCATAGTGTGGTTTAATGACTCCGGCATCATCCCATGATTCAAACAATTTAGCTCAACATTCGCTATCTCAGTACCCACGACATCCCAAAAAGATTGGTAAAAGCATGAAGACATACCATCGGCCCCGGGGCTTTCACCGGATTAATTTAATTGAGTGCCGCTTCTACCTCCTCTTTTGTGAAAGTCGCGTTCAGAAACTGTTGGTCCTCATCATTCAGCATCGAGTCCACATTTTGTACGAATTCGATTCCACTAGTCGGATTTGCAGTGGTAAAAATATTCCTGAAATAATCAGTAATTATCCCAACCATATTCGTCTACCCTGTTATCCAACTGCCCCGAGCATCACGAATTCGTTTGATTGCATTATTCTGTCATCTAGTAAAAGCCATCACGTGAAAATAGGTCGTGTTCTGATCTCCGAATTTTAGCCATTCAGTTCTCGCCCGCTGTTTCCACATTATTTCTTCCTTTTCGAGCAAATCACGTAGCCTCCTGCCGATATCTAATTCTTTAATGCTCTTCTCTGGATCAGTTTGTATTTGCATCGCGTTTAATTCATCCGTCAATGATCGGATGTGGTTCCCAATCGAACCATATTCATTTCTGTTCCATTCTGTCAGCTTCTTCGCCACTCATGCTTGTCTGTCTGCATAGCATTGGTCCCTGACAAAATGCACACTCCAAGCTTCTTCCACAATTCTTCGGCAATTGGCATCCTTAACCCACATATTCTCGAATCTGAATTGATGATGTTTAGTGTCATTGAATCCTTGCTGGTTTTCAGTGCTTAACACCAACGGGTTATGATCCGAACAGATTCTCAGCTTGACTTCGATCGTTGCCGATGGGAATAAGTGCCAAGCCGGTGTAGCCAGGAAGCGATCCAGAACTTCCCATACCACATCCTCTCCCTCTCTACAGTTAAACCGTGTATATTTTGCCTCAACATTGTCACAATCCACCAGATCGCATCTTTCCGTGCACTCGTGGAAATCAGCCATTGAGCTTGTTTCTCTAAGCTCCACATAATCTCGTTGAAATCCCCAAAATTAATTAGCAGTTCCGAGTCAAGAGGTCCGAAGTAGTTAACTAGGTCCCAAGTGTGTTTTTCCAGTTGAGCTTCTGGCCACCCATAGACACCAAGCCCCCTCCAATTGATTGAATCGATACAGTGTTGTGAAAACCTGCTAATTGTAAGCTCAAGATCCTTTTTCCATCCCAATATCAGGCCTCCGCTTACACCCAGAGCATCAACAAAAAATAAATTAAAATCATACAGAGAGTTAATTAAAGTCATACTTGTTGGAGTTTAGTGTCCTAAAGACAATTGTTTTAGGATATAAATATTTATGAATAAATTGTTTATTTAGTCATTTGTTTAATCAGATATATATAGCATTAAAATGTAACTATATATATACAGGCACTAATCTTTCATAAAGAAAGTAATCCTAAGTTTGTTTAAGTGGTTATAAAGTGTTCATACAAGCATGAAGTGAGACTGTACTTTATAATAGATCAATAAACTTAAAATCAACCCAAGTATGGGGGTTGGTATATTACTGTTGAGACTTGCATGTAACAGTGTTTTCTATTGAGACAGAGAGCTGATCTCACAAGCTTTAGATATAGAGATATATAGACAGTTACATGGATCCGGTGAATGAGTTCATTAGGATTGGGACCCGACTTGAGATAATAGTATGGATTGATTTATCTAATGTGTCAACTGTTCATCTCATTGGTATTAGTAGGTATAACTAATCCTCAGACTCAAACATTCATTAATTAGTGATTCTGGATTATGGAGTGTGATACTTTGATTATGTGCGAGCACGACCCACTATAGGTGAGAGCCTGGGATGTGTGAGAGCAGGGTTGGGTATCACATAAGGTAATTGCAGAATAGTTAATTTTAGATTGAGCATTTGTCACTCCTGATAAGTGGAAGATATATCCAAATGGCCACTTGTGGTGAATTGACTGAAATCCTTGCAAGGTGATGCAGTTAAGAGTAGAAATAGAAATTTCACTTAACTTATCTTTCAGGGTAAATTCAACATGTACAAGTAAACGGACTCTTCCTTATATGTAACCTTGACACGTTCCATGGTTATAAGGAATTGACCAAAAGGATATAGTTGATGAATGATCGAATTATACTGCACCTAATGCGGAAAGGTTAACGTCAGTTATCAACCTGACTTCTTATTTGCTCTAGGGGAATATCATAGGTTCTGCTAGTAACAGCTCACGACGATATTCTGTTATATATATGTTGGAATTAATCAGGATGAATTAAATTCAAAGGATATATACGACTAATAGCAATAAAGACCTAATGGGTCGCATATGGGACTTGGAACCAGAGCACGAAACTGTAACTAGTGGGACAACACTGCATGGGCCGAAATTTAGTGTATAACTACGGATAACTAATTTGATTAATAATTATAATTAGATTATAGTTGTGAATTAAATTAAAAAAGATTATATGATAATATTAATTAGAGGTTTTAATGTGATTATAACTCTAATTAATTATCCCTAACCTAAATTAAATAACTAATTAGATTAGTGTTATTGTCTAAATAAAATTAGTTATTATTTAGATAATAAATAAGTATTTATTTAATTATCTAATTAGTAATTCTATTCCGAATTGAATTCTAATTAATTAATTAAACAATACAACTAGAGTTAGGATTTGAGGAGTCTATAAATAGACCTTCAACCTAGGAATTTCGGCAAACAACATAGAAGGTGACTAGAGGAACCGTTCCGAAATCATCCTGGCTAATTTATAATCTTTCTTACTCTCTCTTTAATCTCGTATCAATTCCTTTAGAGGCAGTCATTGCGACTACTATTATTAAGATTGATTACTAACAGTTCTTCTTTTCTGTGTTAATCAAATTGTTTGTGGCTCACGGATTAAATCTAAGAAGTTGTGGGCACTTCGTTTGCAATTGTAGATAGTTCATCAGACAATGTATTTCATTCTATCCCTCTTTGTATGAAATAACAATTAACAGATGTTGGAAAGGGAGAATAGATAAAATAGATAAAATTTTATTATTCCGATGCACCTAGGCTTGTCTATTTTCCTACATTGCTATCAGAGACTATGATAATCTGTTATTTCATATATGAAAATAAATGGTTTTTCACTCAGATTGAATAGATTTATTGTTAGGTTAATTAATAAATTTGATTTAGTTAATTAATCTAAAGATAAATGGAGATTTTAATTATTTAGTAATTAAAATTATGATTCTGAAATTAGTTTTAATTTGATTGAAAATATTAAATGGTTAAGACGGGATTAAGATGTTTTGTGATTCGGTTAATTAACAAAGGGGTTTGTAGAATTAAACAGTTGATTAGAACAATGGTTGTATATGTGATATACGTGTTTTGTGGATTAAGGGTTTAACCGTTTGAATCGTTAAAGGAATTAATTAGATTAATATTCATAATTTTGATTTTGTTAAACGATTTAAACGAAACGGTTAGAATCGATTAATTATTGATATATATTTGAAAAGGTTATATATATAAACATAAAATAGTTTTATAATATATTTATATATATAAAAGTTTTGATTAAAAGTTTTTTAATATAAAACGAAAATCAATCAAAAGTTTTGATTTGAATTAAAAGGTTTTATATATAATTCATTCAGTCTCTAGAAAAAAAGTCTCCCTAAGTGAGAGGTGTGCGTCTCTCCTTGTGAGGTTAATGGTGGTGTGGGTATCAGTTACAACCTCCCATGTAGTTGCGTTCGTGGTTTCCAGGCTCTGATTCCTTCGTCGGTTCTGTTCCTGCGGTGGTGCACGGTGAGTAAATCCATTTTTGCTCCCGGTTTCTTTCATTGTTACTTGATTTTTCACCCTTGTCTTGGTGCCGCTCAATTGCCGGAAATCTCCTGTGTCGCATAATTTGGTTGTTCTTCTTATCTGGTATAATGGAGGAATCATTGGGTAATCTTAACCTATCTGATGGCGAGCAAGACGCCCTTGACCTGTCTGGCCCATCTTCTAATGCTACTGCAAAAAATCTCGGGCTCTCTCTGGTTGGACGGTTTCTTACAGACAAAAATGTCAATGTGGTAGCTATGAAAGCAAGATCGGCGTCCCTCTAGCGCCCGGGAAGAGGTGTGACTATTTCGGAAGTGGATTCCAATTGCTTTGTCTTTGAATTTTTTCATGAAATTGACAGGGCTCGTGTCATTGCTGGTGGACCGTGGTCCTTTGATAATCATATGCTGATTATATCGGAATGGCATGATAAGTCATCTCCTGAATTAGTTCCTCTTTTTGAAGCAGCTTTTTGAATTCAGGTTTATGATCTGCCAGTGGGGTCGATGTCTGAGGTGATGGGAAAGCAGATAGGTAACTTCATAGGGCGTTACTAGGAATATGATTTGAACAACAATTCGGGTCTCCGGAGGCAGTATATGTGGATCAGGGTACTTGTGGATGTGAGGAAACCTTTAAGGAGGTGTAAAAAGATCAAAAGGGCATGATAATTGGTCGTTCATTATGTTTAAGTATGAAAGGCTCACTAGTTTTTGTTATATTTGTGGACTTCTTGGGCATACCGAGAGGTTTTGCGAGAAGATATTCACTCTCAAACCAGAGGAGATTAAACGTGAATGGGGGGAGTGGCTCAAAGCCACGATAAAGAGGGGTGGGGATACAGCAGCAGTGAAATAGTTGAGAAACCCTAAAGGGGTCTTAGTATCCGGGGGCACGGCAAGCCTTTGTTCACGTCTTCAATCTGATGTTTTGAGGTCTGATATGGTTCAGGTAGTTGAAGGGTCAGAAAATACATTTATGCACCCGAATATTCCATCTTCCGGAACCGTTGAGTCCTATGAGGCAAACCATGCCTCCAAGGAGGTTGAGTCGAAGACGGTGGTTGATAGTGAGGATGACGGTATGGAGTTAGTGGATGACTGTAAACGACGTAGAGCTGCCAGTTTAGTCCAGATTCTCGAGGAATTGGCAACAGGTGATATCAGTGGTACCCCGAGGATTCCTATTTTTATAACACCTACAGATTTAGGGTCTTCTCCTTTATCTGAAGCGGCGAGGCCTGAAATCTAGGTCCGCCGAGTCTAATGATTTGCCTCAGTTGGAACTGCCGGTGTCTAGGCAACCCTAGGGCAGTTCAGTCACTTGGGGATATTCTGAAGTCGAATAAACCTGACCTTGTCTTTCTTATGGAGACTCTAGTTATAGAGGGCTCCATTGATAGTTTGTCTCGGAAGTTTAATTTTGAAGGTTCGTTTTCTGTGAATTATAGAGGCCACAGTGGGGGCCTGGCATTATGTTGGGAAAAAAAGTAAGTCTGTCTCAATTTCTTCTTATTCTGATCATCATATTGAAGCCCAGGTTCATAATGTGAAGGGTGGAGATTGGAGTTTTATCGGATTTTATGGCTATGCATATAGGAATCAGCACCATCATTCTTGGAATCTTCTCCAGCAGCTTTGTTCTGCTTCTATTCTGCCCATAGTCTTTTTGGGTGATTTTAATTGTATACTGGCACAGTTAGAAAAGGCAGGAGGGTTAGAATTTCCGCAGGCTCTTATGGACCGATTTAAGGAAGTGATAGTAACTAACGCCCTTACTGATTTAGTGCTACAGGTAGGAATGTTTACTTGGGAGCGTAGTCGGGGCTCGGCCTTCTGGATTCGTGAAAAATTAGACTGTGCATTGGCGTCCACATCTTGGTGCTCTCGTTTTCAAGGGTATCGCCTATCGACAGCGACTACTGCTTATTCCGATCATCTTCCTCTACTTCTTAAAACATAGCACAAATTAGTCACAGCCCGGCGTCGTCGGTTTAAATTTGAGAGAGAATGGTTGTTTGAAGACCAATTCTCCGATTTTGTTCGAGTGGGATGGTTGCGTAGCAGCGGGGTTAATCTGGATAATAAACTGGCAGCTTATGCCAACAATATGGAGCAATAGGGCAGGGATTACAGGTCTCGGTTTAGCAAATGGGCTTCGGGTTGCAAACAGACTATAAACAGATTGATGGATAAGACAGACCCAGTTTTAGTAAAAGAATTTTTTGAAGCAAAGAGGCAACTGAACATGCTATTAGAAGCCGAGTCTGCTCACTGGCAACAAAGGGCAAAAACTTTCTGGTTAAGAAGTTGAGATCAGAATTCTCATTTTTTTCATGCCTCAGTCCGTGTCAGACAAGAAAAAAATCCAATCCATCGACTCCGTGATACTATAGGTATTTTTACTACTGATGATGATGGGCTCAATAATTTAGTCCATGGATACTTTTCTTCTGTTTTTGCTCCTTCTTGTGTTTCTTCTTTTGGGATTGTTGAGGCTGTTCCGGCTGGGGTTACTGATGAAATGAATAATGGTCTGATAGCTCCATTTACTTATGAGGAAATCAAAATGGCTATTTTCCAGATGCACCTTGACAAGTCCCCAGGTCCGGATAGGTTAAGCCCTAGTTTTTTTCAGTTCTTTTGGGCTGATATTGGTATGGAATTCTTTCAGGCATGCTCAAGGTATCTAGCTCGGTTCGAGTTCCCTGCAAATCTCAATGATACAATTGTGGTGTTAATCCCTAAAGTTAATCAGCCTGAGTATATCAAGGATCTAAGGCCAGTCTCTTTATGCAATGTGTTATACAAACTTAATGCCAAAGTGTTAGCTAATCGATTAAAGATAGTATTGCCTGGATTAATTAGTGAGTATCAATCTGCTTTTATCCCTGACAGGTCTATCACTGATAGTATTATGATAGCCTTTGAGGCTATTCATCACATGAAAAGGAAGAATCGGGGCTTATTGGGAGAGGTTGCCCTCAAAATTGATATAAGTAAGGCCTATGACAGGGTGGATTGGGGATTTCTGCAGGCTGTTCTTCAACAAATGGGTTTTCATGACAAATGGATCCGGTGGATAATGGTGTGTGTTACTACAGTGGAATACTCGATCTCTGTGAATCAACAGCTTGTTGGCCCTATCAAACCGGGGAACGGTCTAAGATAAGGGGACCCTATCTCCCCATATTTGTTCATCATCTGTACTGAAGTACTTTCTAGAATGCTTCAGAAGGCTGAAATGGAGGGTCATATTCAATGTTGTCGTATTGCTAGAGGGGCCCCTTCGGTATCTCACCTATTTTTTTACGGATGACAGTTTCATTTTCTTCAAAGCAATGCAGGGGGAATAAGCACATAGCTAGTATTCTTCAGGCTTATGAAGCTGCGTCTGGTCAGGCAGTCAATCACCAAAAATCTGGAATCTTTTTTAGTCCCAATATACCGGTAGTCACACATGTAGAACTTAGCAATCTCTTACAAATCCATTTGCCACTCGACACTGGGAGGTACTTGGGGCTGTCGTCTTTGATTGGGAGGTCAAAAACAGCCATCTTCAGCTTCTTAAAGGACAGATTAAGGAGAAGGCTGAGTAATTGGAGTCTTCGGTTCTTGTCATCTGCTGGGAAGGAAATACTCCTTAAGACGGTAGCACAAGCTTTGCCAACTTTTTGTATGAGCGTGTTCTTGCTTCCTAAATCTATTTGTATTAACCTGCAGAAGTTGATCAACTCTTTCTGGTGGGGCTTGAAATCAGGAGGTCAACGTCGGATTCACTAGTTTGAATGGTCCCAACTCTGTACTAGAAAAAGGAAGGTGGGTTAGGATTCAGAGACCTACAGAATTTCAACTTTGCTCTTTTGGGAAAGCAAGGATGGAAGCTCCTCACTGAACCACACACTTTGGTAAGCAGAATTATAAAAGCTAAATATTTCTCTAATGAATCTTTTCTATCCTCTAAGCTAGGCAATAATCCTAGTTATGTTTGGTGGAGTGTGTGGCGCTCGATTAAATTCCTTAAATTGGGGATCAAATGGAACATTGGTGATGGCAGATTAATCTCGGTTTGGCGAGATCCTTGGTTAAAGGAGAGTGCGGGTTTCCGAGTGGGGTCGCCTGTACAACTTGGTTTTGAAAACATAGTGGTGGCTGATCTCTTTATTCATGGCACACGTATTTAGGACCGAGGTAAGCTATTTAGATTCTTTTCCCCCTCTAAAGTTGAGGAAATTGGTAATCGGATTGTACCTTACAGACAAGTTGCTGATAAACAGATTTGGCATTATACGAGGTATGGAATCTATTCTAGCAAGTCAGGATATAGAATTCTTAATGATAACCGATCATCGAATTCAGTTGGCATCATCGGGTGGAAGCAGATTTGGGAGACGGAACTGGCACCTAAAATTAAATCCTTTCTTTGGAAGATTGGAACGCATTGCATTCCTACTCGGTATCGACTTTCTACTCATCGGGTACCTATACCAATTCATTGCCCTTTTTGTCATATTGATGTTGAATATGATTTCCACCTCTTTGTGAATTGTGTTTTTGCCCAAGAATGCTGGTTGATAAATAGTGTGGATATTGTAATATTTGATCATGAACATTTTAGCGATTCCTTGCTATATGTGTTTGCTACAGTTGGTATGGAATTACGTGTGAAGGTGGGCTTAACGTTGTGGGTTACCTGGTCTCAGCGCAATTCAATTATTTGGAGATCCAAATTTATGCACCCTGGTCCTGCTGTTCAGTTCGCTGATTTCGTTGTTCATGAGTGGCGCCAACAGCAACAGCATGTTCGACATCCAATAGGTACGGCTCGTGGCAGCAGTAGCTCGGGCTCGATTACATGGAGTCGTCCTCCCTCAGGCTGGGTGAAATGTAATACAGATGGAGTCGTATTCAGCCAGCAGCAGCATTGCGGTTCCGAAGCAATCCTTAGGAGTTCAGATGGTTCGGTGATGGCCCTGCACAATGAGTTGTACCTCTATACCCCTGAACCTCGAATTGTCGAAGTAGTGGCATTACGAGCTGCTATTGTTTGGGTAATTTCGTTGAATTCTTGCAATGTCATCTTTGAAAGCGATGCCAAAGAAGTAGTGGATAGTATCAACAGCGATAAAGCAGATTGGTCCAAGTTTGGAGGTATTATCTTCGACTTTAAATATCTTCTAGCTAATAGAAACGATTCCTTAGTTTCTTTTTCTCCGCGTGTAGCGAACGGGACTGCTCATGTTATAGCACGACAGGCCCGATCCAATGCTCACGTCTTTATATCTTTTACCATCCCTAGTTGGTTAGGTGATGCGCTTTGTAATGATTCAATATCTTCTTCTTAATACATTTGTTCGTTGGTTTCAAAAAGAAAAAAAAGGTTTTATATTAATATTTATATATAAAAAAAATTAATTACAAGTTCGAACACAGTAGTGTTCGACTTGTATTTAAACAAAACAAGTGGAACTTGTTTTGAATTAAAATAACAAGTTCCACTTGTTTTGGACTTGTTTGATATAAAACAAGTGGACGGCAATGCTGCCTATTTGGCAGTAATACCGTCCAGCGTCGCGGATGTGATCTGTGACGGGGATGATCCTGGTTTTCGCCGTTACATTTAGTTTGAATTTCTGGTTTTTCAAAATATTTTGATTTTTCATAAAAACTAAAATTAATATATATATATAATTAATTAATCCACTTAATTTTAATCGTTGTTTAATTTTAAATTATACAGACTGAATTGAGTTGTCTAATTAAAGTTATTTGATATGATTAATTAGGCGAACTATTTCATTGATATAAAATTAAAATTTAGGAACAACGAATCAGCCCATATAAGTTTATTAATTTATAATTGTTATAATTAATAAAAGAATATGGTAATTATATGTGTTTAATTTGATTTTGCAAACTATTTTGTGCTTAATAATTATATTTGATATACTAGTTAAACACGTTAAATAGTTTCGGTAAAATAGTTAAATATAATAATTTAATAATCTCTCGTCTTAAAAGTTTTGTGTTTTGGAATTGATTTTGTAAAGTTTTTTGACATTTAATTATTTGTATGTGATACGCTTGAATTAAACACGTTAAATAATTTTGGTAAAATAATTGAACAGAAATAATTAATATTTTGTATAGTTATATTTTGAGTGTCTAATTAAGTTTATATTTGATATATTTTAATTAGAATAAAATATAAATGATACAAAATTAATTAAGGGTTAATTTGATAGTAAAGTTAATTAAAGGACTAAATTGGTAGTAAAATTAATTTAAGGGTTAATTTGATTAACTAAAATATTACATAAATAGTTTATGTAATTAACCAATTAAATTTATTTAATTGAGTCTTTTCATGTTTGGTGTTATGGACATATTTAGACCCCTCTATAATTGTTATTTAGTCTTTTTGATATTTTTGAAAAATAGGACTTGCGTGTCTTGTCTTATCTACTCTCTATTGTATTTCTCTTCTCACTTAAACCTCTTCAAATTAGTTGAAGTATTATAAAGTAGTATAGAAATTAAATATTGTTGTAAATCAAGGCATCAAGGAAAAAACGCAAGACCTGAAGGATAAATATGTAATAGTTAGTATTTATCCTAGGGTGACCTTTATTCCGTTTCTGGCTCAATAGAATAAATTTAGATAATATGTCTATAACCGCCAATGTAAATTGTATGTGTCTGATGTATGCTAAAGCAAATCAAGACTAGGTTAGATTATGAGACTTAAAAATAAAAATCCCTCACTAAACAAAAGGTTAAGTCAATAAGCAAGTTATGAAATCGGTTGCCCCCCTAATATTATAATTCAGCCGGCAGTATCTGGGGACCTTTGGGCGACTGAGATCTCAGGGCTTGGGGTCTTATGGATAACACCTAAATTATCGAAAAGCGTTTTCATGAATAATGAGGTTAATGACTTAAATGGCTGAGAGTAGTTAGGCGAGTCGTCTAGATTATTTAAAGTCGTTGGCTAAGATGGTTGGGATTAATGTTAAAAGCATTAGTTACTAATGTGGTTAGTAACCCAACAACCTAGAAATCACATGGTTGATGTGATTGATTACACGAATCTACCTATTAAAAGGAGTGAACTTGTTTGAGTCATTCAAGGTAAGCTTCACAAGATAGGATCCTAGCTCACTAAAGAGTTTGCATAAGATTCTTCGAATTAATATAGAGGGTTATTAATTTGGTAAGATAATGGGAGCAATTTAAACAACTAAAGTCCTATATTTAAATTGAAATGAATTAAAGCAAATGAATAACATCCGTCACTCTATCTCACTCTCAAGTTAAAGTAAATACTCTGAATCATCATATCTAAAATGGATCTACATAATATTTTAACCGATAACAAATTGAATAGTTCAAAATTCACCAACTATTTTGGCAAACTCAAAATTGTTTTGAAGTTCGAAATGATTGGGTATGTATCAAGATACACTGATACCCATCGTCAAAATTGTTTTGAAGTTCGAAAGGACTAGGTATGTATTAAGATACGCCGATACCCAATGTCCTAATTGATGATGCTCATGTCAAGAAGATTGATGTTTACCGGAAGCACCAATCAGATGACGAACGTACAGGATGTATCATACTTGCAGCCATGGCACTAGAGCTACAAAGGCAACATGAAAACATGGATATGTATTCCATGGTTATGCACTTGGAGGAGGTGTTTTAAGAAACAGACTCAAATGCAAAAGCTATGAGATAGCGATGATTATTTCGCTCTAGGATGCAAAAATGTTCTTCCGTTGTGACATTTTATTGGCTACATCACCAAAGTTTTCTAATATTGGATTTATGATGGATAATAAATTAAGTGTCGACTTAGTTCCACGATCCCTCATAGATATTTATTCATAAGTTCATCATGAACTATCAGATGAATAACTCAGAGACCTCTATAGAAGAGCTCTTGAATATGCTCAAGTCAGTTGAGCCCAACTCTTAAAAAAATGATGTCAGCACTTGTTATTGAGGGATCTCACAAGAGAAAAGGGAAGTTTCCCAATTCTAAAGATTCCAAGAAGAACAAATGCATTAAACCCAAGTCAATAAAAGCAAGAAGGGAATGCTACCAATATGGTAAAGAAGAGAATTTGAAGAGGAACTTTAAGAAGTACTTAGACTCTCTCTAGAAGAAGGGGCAAGATGGTGCTTTTACATTTGAAAGGATAGATAATTCAACTTACTTGTAGTAATGTCACCTAGGCCATATAAGCAAGAAACTCATGTCTAAGCTATATTAAGATGGGCTTATAGACTCGGTTGATTTTGAATCAATGAGCACATGTAAGTCTTATTTAAAGCAAAGATGACAAAGACACCCTTTAGCAATAAAGGAGAATGTGTATCAAACACTCTAGGACTAATACATTCAGATGTATGTAGTCATATATAAACACAAGTAAAGAGAAAGGTTCAGTCACTTCATTAGCTTCATAAGATGATCATACCAGATATTGATTCATCTGCTTGATGAAGCATAAGTCAGAAGCTTTTGAGAAAGTTCAAATGATTTAAGAATGAAGTAGTAAATCAAACGGGAAAGACTATTAAAGTACTTCGATTAGATCGAGGCAGATAATATCTTTCAAATGATTTTCTGAATTATCTAAATGAATATGGATTCACTCACAATGGAATCCTCCATATACACCACGATGTATCTAAAAGGAGAAATTGTACTTTATTAGATATAGTACGATCCATGATGAGCACAACCTCTCTTCCAAAGATGTTCTAGGGCTATGCCTTGGAAACCACATTAGTTACCTTGAACCGAGTATCCATAAAATCCGCCAGTTATATTCCATTTGAATTGTTCATTGGAAAGAAACCTAGTTTCTCTTTCATAAGAATTTAGGGGGTGTTCAACATATGTTAAATGCATAACATCAGATTAAGTTAGACCCTAAATCTGATAAATACTTCTATATTGGAAGTCCGAAAGAAACAGTAGGATATTACTTCTATCATCTGGATGATCAGAAAGTAATAGTATCCAAACACGCTATATTTCTAGAGAAAGAGTTTCTTCTAGAAACACAAGTAGAAGGCGTGATTGAACTTGAAGAAGTTCAAGAAGAAGGATTGGCTGAAATAGCGAAAGCGATAATGGAACCTGATGCTCGTAAAATATATAGCAATAAATAGGACAAGTCTATCCTATCGCAACAAGTAATAAAATAGTGCTTAAGCACGAGATCGAACCACAAAGACTATTTGTCACAACTAGTCGACCCAAGAAAGGAAACATAATTGTTCGAAGGTTGAATAAGTTTGTGAACTGAGAAAGTAGACAAACTTCTAAAATAAAAGACAAAAGCGTTCGACAATAGAAGATTCGAATTAATGAAAGAAACAATCTGGGATGGGATTTTCCTGATTGGATTCTGTGTATGACTTGCTGGGATTTGGGTTTATATCCTAATGGTAATTGACGGTAATCACCTAATGAACCACGTGAAGATGGCCAATCTCAAGTAGTCTATTCACATGCATTCGGTTGACGGCTTTATGAGGCATATAACCTAGGTCATGCAAAGCATTAGTTTCTCTGGTGATTAAGGCTAAAGCCGTAGCCCAGCCACTAGTTCGCACTCCTAGTGGTCTCTAGCGAGGTCAGGTCATGCTAGTTCGGACTAGATAGTTCCTTGGTCAGGTCACTATCTATCTACAATCCTATAATTATCGGATTCAAGGCATTGGGTTCCACAACTTCAGGCTAGTTGATCATCATCGAATCTCATTCTAGCAAAGATCCTATTCCTGATAAATCTAGGACATTACGCACGCATAATCTGGTCAATTGGAAGCAATCCCATAAACCTAAATCCCTAATCATACATAGTTACGCAATCAATTCTATCCCCATCCCAGATTGGATGGGGATTAGTTCATAACTAAACCAAACAAACAATTAAAGCATGGATTATTAACATAAATCATCATTAATTTGATAAGTAAAAAGTAAGAAACAGAGTTAGGGATTAGAAGTCTAAAACCCGGTCTTTGTCTGATTCTGATTACAAAGAAGAACTTCCACTAACAATCTTCAAATAAGATCTCCACTAATTACAATGGGAGAAGTAAAATTAACAAAAACTAAATTGGGGAAGAGAAAGAGATGAAGAGGAGAAGAAGGAAAAAGGAGAGAGAAAGAAAAGCCCTATTTATAGTGTAAACAAGGTTAGGGACATTTTTGGCATTTTTCAAAGCCAAATTCGTGTTTAACAGGTAAGAGGACGCTGGGGAATTGCTCCCCAGCGTCTCATCTTATCGAGACCAAAACGGTCTCGACGAGACACTAGGCGTCTCGCCGAGACACCACGCGATGGTTCCTTTTCCGAACCATCGCTACCGCCTCGTCTCATTGAGACAGGCTGTGTCTCGACGAGACGAGGGCCTGTCTCGATGAGACAGGCATTGTCTCAACGAGACAGGCACCAAATGAGGCAGCATACTCCGGCTTCTCTCCGTTTAGGTACCTGGACTTCCGAAATTCGCTCTAAAGGTCCCTGATTAATCCCAAAAGTGCTCCGAAGGTCCTTTATAGTCCAAAAGTATTCCACTTGGCTCGGGTTTGACTCGGAAGCACTAAAATAGTCCCAAAAATCCCTGAAAACACCAAAAATGCAATAAATAATGAAAATTACTAATTTCAACCAAAAACCAACAAAACGATAATATAATTGAATAGAAACATAGTAAAAACGATCTAAAACGATCCTAAAAAGACTATACAAATGGGAGCTATCAGAACCCAAATCTGTCTCGCAAGATGAGACACTGGTGACACTAATGACTCATAGGTCTGGTCGAGTTCATCAAATCCCAAAGAGATTTGGATTTCTAGTGGGAGACGATGAAACCCCAAAGAGATTTGGATTTCTAGTGGGAGACAACGAAGAGGTTCACATGTTAGACGATGAACCTACGACTTATGAGAAGGCTCTTGTAAACCTATACACGTAAGTTAGTGGGAGCTCGTATGAGCCTATACATGTAAACTAGTGAGAGCTTGGTTGTTTACTTAGTATTATACGTCGATGATATTCTACTAATGGGAACGACGTAGCTATACTTCAATCGGTGAAAATTTTGGTTATCGGATAAAATTCTCGATAATAGACTTAGGAGAAGCAGCTTAAATCTTAAGGATTAAGATCTATAGAGATAGATTGAAAGACTGCTTGACCCCTCCTAGTCTACATACGTTGACAAAGTGCTCAAAGCGTTTTGCACTAGACCTAACATCACTTTTGGCTTTAAAGCATGACAAAGTCGATTATAGGTCAATCTGAGTGATGGTCACTGGATTGTTGTCAAGAACATTTTTAAGTACTTAAAATGACTAAAGATATGTTCTGGGTATATGGAGATGAAATTTGAAAGTTGGAGACTTTTAGATACAAGTCATCAAATAGATAAAGATGATCTTACAAAATACAAGTTTATTCTGAAAGAGGTATAGTTAGCTGGAATAGTTCCAAACAGGAAATCGTGGCCGAGCCAAAAGATTAAATGAGAGTATGTAGCAGCTTCGGAAGCAGCTAAAAGGAAGTTTGGAATGGAAGTTCATCAATGAACTAGGCGTGGTACCTGACATTGTTAATGAGATTAACAATAGGGCTGTTGCTCTTGCTAAGGGCTCGCAGTCTTATAATACGTCTAAACACTACCTCAGTCGTTACTATCTCTTCCGAGAGATAACTACAAGAGTAGATATGAAAATTAAAAGAGTTCCCACCAAGGCACAATCTTATAAATCCATTTAAAGAACGCCTTACCCCCAAAAGGTTCATGATTGTCATGCAAACGCTTATGGGAATGTTTTAAAAAACAATTGGCTTTAGTCCAAGTGGGAGAATATTGGAGTTTAGTGTCCTAAAGATAATTGTTTTAGGATATAAATATTTATGAATAAATTGTTTATTTAGTCATTTGTTTAATCAGATATATATAGCATTAAAATGTAACTATATATATAAAGGCACTAATCTTTCATAAAGAAAGTAATCCTAAGTTTGTTTAAGTGGTTATAAAGTGTTCATACAAGCATGAAGTGAGACTGTACTTTATAATAGATCAATAAATTTAAAATCAACCCAAGTTAATAATATGTTATAGGGGTTGGCATATTACTATTGAGACTTGCATATAACAGTGTTTTCTATCGAGACAGAGAGCTGATCTCACAAGATTTAGATATAGAGATATCTAGACAGTTACATAGATCCGGTGAAGGAGTTCATTAGGATTGGGACCCGACTTGAGATAACAGTATGGATTGATTTATCTAATGTGTCAATTGTTCATCTCATTGGTATTAGTAGGTATACCTAATCCTCAGACTCAAACATTCATTAATTAGTGATTCTAGATTATGGAGTGTGATACTTTGATTCTGTGCGAGTACGATCCACTACAGTCGAGAGCCTGGGGTGTGTGAGAGTAGGGTTGGGTATCATATAAAGTATCGCATAATAGTTAATGTTAGATTGAGCATTCGTCACTCCTGATAAGTGGGAGATATATCCAAATGGCCGCATATGGTGAATTGACTGAAATCCTTGCAAGATGATACAAGTAGGAGTAGAAATAGAAATTTCACTAAACTTGTCTTTCAGAGTAAATTCAACCTGTCGCCTAGTAGGTTGTGAATAGAGTGTGGATGATGGGTGAGAATATATAAGTGTAAGGGATGTACGTGTTCCCAGACTCTACTAGACGTGACTACATAGGGGCAAGTGTACCCCGTCGTATCAAGTAATAATCCGGTTAAGACCGGGTATCGAATCCACGGGATTATAAAAAACTTGATAGCTAGTTTCGCCTAGTAGGTTGTGAATAGAGTGTGGATGATGGGTGAGAATATATAAGCGTAAGGGATGTACGTGTTCCTAGACTCTACTAGACGCGGCTACTTAGGGGCAAGTGTATCCCGTCGTATCAAGTAATAATCCAATTAAGACCGGGTATCGAATCCACGAGATTTATAATTGCAAGTATTAAATGACTCGGTTTTATACATTATTTAAGCGGTGAATACTTTGAGTTGGTTCGGGGAACAACTACAAACTACTCCTAGCTACGGGTGAGGCAAATTTATATAACGAAACTCTATGGAATGATACGGATGGCGATAAGTTATAAATATGACAAATAATGACTCCTAATGCATGTACGGTTGATGTTTTGCTCTTGCAAAGACGACTACGTGTAGTGTAACCGACCCGTGAAGTACTTAGACTACGTGGTTCCTAGTCAAGGCGTGTCTAATGCTTGGGACCAGAAATTAGGGCCCGTAAGTTCCATGGCTTGTCAATTCCTACGGTTTCCGATTTGTCACTTCCGGTAAGGCAACACCTATATGAATCCCTAAAGATAGCCCGAATGGCATCGGAACTCGCGTTCTCCTACACGATAATCAATTATGAATATCAAAACAAGTAACAAACATCAACACATATATAGAGAAGAAGATTATGAATCATAAATTATAAATATGGAGAATGTAAATATGGATTACAACCAAGCCTAGTACATAGGATGAGTGCAAGCTAATTAGCAAGTGTAAAGGGAAGAATCCACCCTCGGAACTAGCTAACCGGACTCAAAGCCATCTCTTAGGACTTGGATGGTGGAGCTTTCAAGCTTGGTGCACGGAGATGGAGCGGAACTTTGATGGAATGCCGGAATCAACGAACAAGCTCTCAAGGTGGAAGAGTTTGGCTATATAAAGCCTAAAAACAAAATCTAAACTACAAATGACAAGAATTTAATCTCAAGAAGGTGTATATTACAAGGTGTCTATGGTGTGTCAAATGAGTGCTAGTCACTCTTATTTATACACATCAAGC
This sequence comes from Euphorbia lathyris, assembly GCF_963576675.1. NCBI lineage: Eukaryota > Viridiplantae > Streptophyta > Magnoliopsida > Malpighiales > Euphorbiaceae > Euphorbia > Euphorbia lathyris. The sequence continues at coordinate 37,426,942 of NC_088913.1, read as the reverse complement.
TAGGGGTAAGATTGTAATTCCACAAGGTGCAAGCATGGAGGAACATGATTTTGTGCAGAAATCCCATAATACGCCTCGCGTAGGGTGTGGAACGCCCCGCGTGTTTGCCCATTCCGTCAGAAATCTCCTGCATGTGGACCAATTCTAGATCTTGTTGTCTCAAACACGCCCCGTGTAGACTGGGATGCGCCTCGCGTGTTTGAGTTTCTGAGTTTTTATTGCTTGAATTGTTGGAAATTAGGCTAAGCTATAGCAGCGGAAATATAAAATTTTAGCCTACTTCCTTTTTAACCATAGGATCCGTTAATCGTTATTTCATATAAAGAGGGATAAGAAGAAATACCTTTTGAAGAACAATCTACCGTTGTTAAAGAAGCGCCCACAACTCTTCTCCGAGTTCCCACGCACGAAGTAAAACACGGTGAGGTTAAGTAAGAATCAACCGTATGAGATGCAACCAAAATAGATTGCCTCTAATTAATCAACACAAGATCAAAGAGAAAAGAAGATGAATGAAATTAATCAAACGATGAAAGCCGTATTAGTTCTCGTCCACGAACTAGGGGAGTCAAATTCTCTTTCTCTCTCTAGATGTAGGTTTCGAAAATCACATAGAGGGGAGGGTAAGAGCTGCGTCGAAATTCATGTAGTAGGGGGTATATATAATCACTTGTATCTAAACCCTAGTTAGATAGGAATAGGTTACTTAATAGGAATTCCATTCGGAATAGAATTCCTAATTATTATCTTACTATATATCTAATATATCTAGGATAATAATAAACAACCTTATTGGATAATAATAGGAGTATATTAATCTAATTAAAACTCCTAACTTAATTATCTCTTAATTAATTTAATCCATATTCCTAATCAAATTAGGATTAATAAAATCAAAATAATTAATTACTAATTATATATAAATTTCGGCCCCCCTTTAATTAAATGGGCCTTACTGGGCTCAATTGGGCTTCCATCAATTAATAACATCCATCTCTCTTTTGGTTCCAAGTCTTATGTGTGATCCATTAGGTTCTTACTACTTCTGGCCGTATGCAACTATTAAATTAATTTCTTCAAGAATTATATTTAATCTTTGCATAACGGAATGATGTACTGAGTATGTTATTGGCAAGTCTGTAATCATTCCCCCAGAGTCCGTTAAGAAGACAGGTTGATTCCGTCGTTAACCTTTCCGTATTAGTTACAGTATAATTCGATCCTTTATCAGCTACATCCTTGAACTGAATCTTATGACTATGGATGATGTCAAGTCACATATAGCGAGACGTTCGTTTTACTTGTACAGGCCGAGTCAACTCAAATAGATAGGTTAAGTGAAATCTGCATTTCAAGTCTTAAGCTATCACCTTGCAAGGATTTAGAGTCGAGTCTTCCACAAGCGATCCATGGACGTATCTCCCATTAATCGGGAGTGATAAATGCTCAATCCAATGTATAACTACCCTGACATTACCTCCTGTGACACCCAACCTTTGCAGTTCACATCCCAGAGTCATCTCTGTTAAGGATCGTGGGACGGCAGGATCAAAGTCTCACATTCAGTAATTCAGGATGACCAATTAACATTCCTTTGAGTCTGAGGATTAGTTATACCTATTAATACAAATGAGATGAACAGGTGACAAGGATGAATCTACCCATCCTGTTATCTCAAATCGGATCCCCAATCCTAATGAACAACGTTTCATCGGATCTGTGTAACTGTCCAGATATCTATATATATGAAGCTCGTGAGATCAGCTTTTTGTCGGACAGAAGACATTGTTACATACAAGTCTCAACAGTGATATATCAATCCTAAACATATCACTTGACTTGGGGTGGTTTTAAGTTTATTAGTTTATTATAAAGTTTTGTCTCACTTCATGCTTGTATGAACACTTTATAATCACTTTAAACAAACTTACGGATTTCCTTTTATTAGACTTTATTCAGTGCTTAAAAGGGATTGCCTTTATATAGTTATAAAACATATATCTCATTAAAACAAATGATATAAAGAACAATTCATTTACATTAAGTTTGTATCCTAGAACGATTGTCTATAGGACACCAAACCCCAACATGAATTGGGTCTTTTACGCCGTGCGTAGCTGAAGCACGCCCCGCGTAAAAGAGTCTCTGAGCTTTTTGCATTGAAGAACTTCCTTACACGCCCCGCGTGTAAGGTGATACGTCCCGCGTATGGATAGTTGACTCAGGGAGACCGTGCAGTCTGACTTTCAGGATTAGGTTAATCATTTCTGACATATGTTCCACGCCCCGTGTATGGTGGTACACGCCTCGCGTATTGATGATTAGATCCCACATGGTGCCTGTGGATAAGTCAATTATTTCTGATCCAATGTTTCACGCCTCGCGTGAGGAGTGATGCGCCTCGCGTGTATGGGTGGATTTTCACTTCTTGCTCGTACCTGAAATACAATTCTCGGGAGCCGAGTTAGCTTGACGTTTTATTTACTAATATTAATAAAAAATACAGAAAATTAACCGAAAGTACGGAATTTATTTTTATTTCGTTATTTTATTAAAACATTCTATTTTTGTAATTAAACTTATTTATTTCTTCTAAAATTGAACCGTAAATCACGCTAAAAGATAGGGGTAAAATACCCCTATCAAACCTCCTCGGACTTTAAAGTTTTACTTGTCCTCAAGTAAAAGAAATCGAAAGACAAGGGATTGAGATTATTAAGAAACAAACCGTCGGTTGGTTTTACCAAGTGCGTGATTTCAAAGTTAAATTTTTATGCAAAGTTTTCGGTAAACACCTACGCAAACAATCGAGTGACCAAAACTTATTTGAAACCTCCATGATCAAAGTTAATAGGCAATATTAACGGGGGTTGATTATCTTTTGAGGACCCGATAGTACCTCACCAAGGGATTTCACTCTTACGCTCAAACTTTGGTGGGTCGGTGTTTTAGCACTCTTCTTTGCACTTACCCGAGATCACTTTGAGTTTGCATTTTCATCCGGGTTTTTCCTCTTATGTTATGGTTTAGACAATATTAAAAATGAACCCGGAGGGGGGTTGTAATGTGGGTGGCTTTTTAGTGGTTAATTTTTGGAAACTCGAGTTTAAATACCATTTTGGTGATCGCACCGTATTTTTATTTTGGCCTTAGTAAGTTCGTAAAGAATAACTCGAAATTGCTCGGGTGGAGCTTGAGAATGCCTTTTGCTCTTTATTGTGTTTTTCTTTTTCTTTTTGTTTCTAGAGCGGCACAAAAACGATTTCGAAGACTTTTGGTGCTTACTTGTCAAGGCCTTTGGCTTATTTCGGGTGCGAATTGATTTTGTTGGTATTTAATCAAGAGGAAAAAGGGTTAAATGTTAAAAGGGTATTAACAACAAAAAGTCGGTTAATAGGCTCGAGGGGGTTTCCTAGAGGTTAATAAAAACGAGAAAAATAATTTGAGAAAAGGATTAGACTAAGTGGGTTCGTTTTATCATCTATTGCCATTTATACTAAAATAAGTGTACTAAACCCGGTATTAGGTGCAAACTCTATGAGTCGAGTGAAGTCAAAGCTCTCGAAAATTGTGAAAGAAATAGAGTCCTCACACGAACTCTTTTAGGCTCAAAATTACCTCACAAAATTTCGGGTTTAAATTGTGTACTATCGAGTCTTCGCTAATCTTTCAAACATCCCGTTTTTATTGCCTTTTTAAATTTCATTATGGAGATGACATGTAGGTTAGGACTCAATGCTTTTGTTTAGTATAAACCTAGGCTTTGCATAAATTCTAGAACTTCAAAATTAAGACTAAAATTTCTCACTAAAACCGATCTTTTGTGTTCCGTCTTTTTATTTTAAGGACAAATAACGGAACTTTAGCTAATTTCCAAGGGAGGGTAGTGTGTCGGAAAAATTAAAGAATCAATGAATTAGTTTAATTATTTTGTTGTTTATTTTATTTTTTTATTTTTGTTTTTATTAGTGCAAAACAAACGTTAAGTGCGGGGTTGCACGGCCCTCCGTGTTATTAAAATGATGTCTATTCCAAGGACGTCGCAAAAGAAGAAAGACAAAAACAAAAATAGAGAAGAAATTTAAAATTAAACCCATTTAAGGTTTGGTCCTACGCGAGGCGTGCCTAGAGGGGCGCCCCGCGTAGGAGGTGCGATTTGAGCTCTTTTTGGGCAGAGACTCAAATACGCGGGGCGTAGGAAGAGGGGCGCCCCGCGTGTTTGAGTTTCTGGGCTTTTTATGCCTAAAAATAAAGAGCACGCGGGGCGTACCAGGGGTACGCCCTGAGTGAATGTTATTAATGGTGCACAAAATAGAGAAAAATGAACACGAAAAAGAACGGAACATAAATGTAAATTAGATATATATTAAAACAGAAAGTACAATAAAAAGATAAAAGGGCAACAAAAATAACAAAACTAACTAAAACACGAAAAGGGAAAATAAAAAACAAAGGGAAACATAAAAGAAATGGAAATTATGGTTGAGGCGGAGGAGGATTGCCGTGGATGTTGAAGTAGGAGGCGAAGGAGTTGGTGAGGGCGTCAAAGCGAGCATCGAGGTAAGCCCGATCCTCACGTTGTTGCGCTTCGATGGAGTTGAAGCGGGTGATGAAGGTGGAGTGGTCCAGGAGTCGATTAGCCTCAAGGGTGTCAAAACGGGTGTTGAGGGTGGCGAATTGGGAATCGTAATGGGCGCGATCGGCACGTTGGTGGCCCTCCAAAGCGTCCAACCGAGCATATATGGAATTGAAGTCGTGGTTGGGCGGAGGACTAAAATTTAGGCCCATATCCGAATCCGAACCCTCCTCCTCGTGTGAGTGGGTCGCTCCCGAGGTTTCACCCGGGCCCGAGGTGGAGCGCCTAAGAGATTTGAAGGCATTTTTCTCCAAGGGCCGAGGTTCAAGACTTGGGAGGCGATCAAGGGCAGCCTCGCCAAGACCGGAGGTGGAGAAGAGAGTGACGAGATGTCCCAACCCGATCTTGACGTTTGTGGGTGGAAATATGGTGGAGTTGGACTGCCACGAGATAGGAAAGGTCGTAGGTGCGATTGTTGGCACAACAATAGAGCGCCAAAAGTTCGTCCTTGTTGACCTTGGTGGACTCCGACTTCCCCGAAAAGTAGAAGGAGATGAAGCGGTGGAGAAGTTGGAGGATTAGATCACGGATGAGAGATGGGCGGAGGTTGGAGACATCGTAATCCTCGGACCCGATGATGGAGGTCCAAAAATCACGAGCGGAAACACCCTCGGGCCAATGGGAGATGCCACCCTCCGCTTGTTTGGTGAAGTGACTGCGGAGCCATTGGGTGTCAATGGTGAAGGGGTGGTTGTGAAGGCGGAAGTTGAAGAGGGCGGCACCGGGGACGTTGTTAGAGGTGACGGTGGTGTAGAACTCCAAAACCAAGGAGGGGTAAATGTGTGGCCGTGCATGAAAGTGATCGAGCCAAAAGAGGGTACGGAGGTGCTCCACGAAAGCCCCGCTAAGGTCGAAGCGGTCAAGAGTGCTTCGCTCAATGTATGGGAGCTCCATAAAGTGGGCGGGGGAAAGTGTTTGGTAGTTTTGGGCTTCCTCTTCGGTGAGGAGATGGAAAGGAGCCCGGTATTGTCGGGTGAGTGGTGGTGTCTCCTCCCGTTCGGGTGGTGGCGGTTGTTATTGATTTTGGGTGCGGGCGGTACGGGCCCGAGTGGACCATGGGGGACGCATGTCGGCGGTTTGTTTTCGCCTAACCATGGTGGTAGTGGGTGATTTAGAAAGAGTAGAAGAAGAGTTGGGGAAGTAGGTGTAAGTTGTGGGGAAGAGAAAGAATGAGAAGGGGGAGTATTTATAGGAGAGGGATGGGAATCCAAGTAAAACTCGGATTCCCAGGGGGTACGCGAGGCATGAAGGGGCCACGCCACGCGTATCCCACCTCCTGACCGTTATTATTCACAAAAGGGGTAAGGTACGCGGGGCGTGAAAGGGAACACGCCTCGCGTATTACACCTCCTGCCCCTTTTTGATGGAAAAAGGGGAAGGACGCGGGGCGTACATAGGGGTACGCCCCGCGTAAAAGGCAGAAGTTGAATAATTTTTCGGTTTTAGTAGTTTTTTTTATTTTTAATTTGGTGGTTTATGGTTTATTTATGAGTATTTAATGATTTTTATGGTTTTTAAGTTTATTTAAGAAGGTGGTTTAGATAGAATTAATGTGGAGAGAAGGTGAAAGGATTTGAATTTGAAAGGAGGTGATGTGATTGGAGAGAAGAAGAGGTGGAGTGTGGAAGTGGGAAAGACATATGGGGAAGTGGGAAGAGTGATGGGAAGAGTGGAGAAGGGAAAAGGCTGCCATGGGGAGTTGTGATTCACAACTCCCCGAAGATACGCGAGGCGTGCCCTAGGGCACGTCCCGCGTGTCCTCCCACGTGGCATTTATTCGAAAGGGGTTAACTGCCACAGGTTACGCGAGGCGTGGTAGGAGAAGCGCCCCGCGTAACGTGTCTTTTATTGAGAGAAATGGGTCATAAACGCAAATGCGCGGGGCGTACTGGGTTGTACGTCCAACGTGTTTAAGAATTTTTGGATTATCAGTGGGATTTGTTTTTCTTTTAATTTATAAAAAATGATAAAAATAAAAATAAATAAAAATAAAAATAAAAATAATAATGAAAATAAAAGCAAAAATGAAAATAGAAATAAAAGTACAAATAAAAATTTAAAATTCAAAAATAAAAATGACTTAAAAAGGGGGAAAACTAAAACCACATAAAAGGGTAAATAAATAAAAACAAGTTTATGATACATATAAACAAGAGGTTCGAGAAATTCAAACCGATGCTACGTTTAGAGTCGAAGTAGCTCGACTTTCTCGTGCGGCTGCTCAATGCAAGCTGTCTGAGTTGGAACTTGACGGGTCCGAACTTCCACTATTCATGAGCGCTATCGCCTGTCCAGACTCCCGATTTTTGCCCCGCGGGTTTTGCTCGGTGTTCGCCGGAGGGGTTCCTAGCGGCCTTTCTTGTTGCTGACGATTCAGATGGGCTACTTGACGGCTAAGGTCCCTGCAAAACACCTCACTATCGGCCAAACGAGTTAAGATATCCTTTAACAAGGACGTTACGGACTGGCCGTGCACATTATCGGGGGGTTGTGTGTTCCGATTACCGGGCATCGCTTGTGATTGCCCTAACCCATTTTCCCGATATTCTTGATCAAAGCCGGATGGGGGCCTCAACACATTATTATTATTGCCATATGACAAGTTCGAGTGTTGGTATCGAGGCCGCCAACCGTTGTTATTATTATTGTGGTGGTGATAGGAGTTCGGGTTAGGATTATACCTTGGATTGCCTCCTATATAACTTACATTCTTGGTGTCGCCGGCGAAAGGGCTACCGGCTTGGCAATTGAGTCCGTCATGGTCCCCACCATAGTGATTGCACATCAGGACCTGTGCACTTTTGTTGAGGCTCAACTGGGCTATTAACGCGTCAAGTTTCTTATTCATCTTCGCCATGGAAATTTTTGGAACCTCTTTCTCCACGGTGAACGTTTGTGTCGCGACGGTCCGGTAAGCCGATCCTCTTGCCACTGCACGCTTTTTCTCGCAAGCTCGTGAATGAGCTCGTAGGCCTCACTTGCTGACTTCTGAAATAGATCCCCACCTGCAGCGGAATCAACGGTTGCACGATTAGTGGGTGTTAAACCGTGGTAAAAGGTACTTACCAAATCGTGCTTTGGAATGTCATGGTGGGGGCAGTTTCGGAGCAACTTCCGGAACCTAGCCCAAGCTGCATGAAGGGCCTCGCATTCCAGCTGCCTAAAAGACGTGATATCCGTCCGTAACTTGACCGTTTTGGACGGCGGGAAGTAGTAGGAAAGGAACTCCTTCTCGAGCTCCTCCCATGACGTGATTGATCCCGCCTCCAACGAGTGTAGCCACTCCAACGCTTGCCCTGTCAAAGAAAAAGGAAACAATTTTAGTCTCACAGCCTCAACGGGAACACCATTTTGCCGAGAGGTGTCGGCACACATAAGGAATTTATCAAGATGTTCGTTAGGGTTCTCATGGAGTTCCCCTCCAAATTAACCGCATTGTTATATCAGCTGGATCATGCCGGTCTTTATCTCGTACGTGTTGGCCGATATCGTGGGGGCGACAATTCCGTTACGATTTTGGGGACGATGCGGAGCAAGGATCTCCATCATCGAACGTGTGTCGTTGCCCCCGTGGATGTTGTTCACATGCGGCCTTTGGTTTCCTTCGGGCTGGTTGACCTCGGCGTTGGGGTTTTCCATTTTCTCTCTCCGAATCCTACAAAGAGTACGTTCAATTTCGAGATCAATAGGAACGAGAGGACAACTTCGAGATCGGGTGTGCATAAAAAGAATGAAATAAAACACAATATCAACAAGGAAGAATGATGTTAGTAAAAGTATATATAAACAATTTATACAAAAAGAATGCTTAAACTAACAATAAAACGTTTTTGTCTAATATTGCAAGATATTATATAAATCCCCGGCAAACGGCGCCAAAAACTTGGTGGGCACTACGCCTAGTAGGTTGTGAATAGAGTGTGGATGATGGGTGAGAATATATAAGTGTAAGGGATGTACATGTTCCTAAACTGTACTAGACGCGGCTACTTAGGGGCAAGTGTACCCCGTCGTATCAAGTAATAATCCGGTTAAGACCGGGTATCGAATCCACGGGATTTATAATTGCAAGTATTAAACGACTCGGTTTTATACGTTATTTAAGCGGTGAATACTTTGAGTTGGTTCGGGGAACAACTACAAACTACTCCTAGCTACGGGTGAGGAAAATTTATATAACGAAACTCTATGGAATGATACGAATGGCGATAAGTTATAAATATGACAAATAATGACTCCTAATGCATGTACGGTTGATGTTTTGCTCTTGCAAAGATGACTACGTGTAGTGTAACCGACCCGTGAAGTACTTAGACTACGTGGTTCCTAGTCAAGGCGTGTTTAATGCTTAGGACCAGAAATTAGGGCCCGTAAGTTCCGTGGCTTGTCAATTCCTACGGTTTCCGGTTTGTCACTTCCGGTAAGGCAACACCTATATGAATCCCTAAAGATAGCCCGAATGGCGTCGGAAATCACGTTCTCCTACACAATAATCAATTATGAATATCAAAACAAGTAACAAACATCAACACATATATAGAGAAGAAGATTATGAATCATAAATTATAAATATGGAGAATGTAAATATGGATTACAACCAAGCCTAGTACATAGGATGAGTGCAAGCTAATTAGCAAGTGTAAAGGGAAGAATCCACCCTCGGAACTAGCTAACCCGACTCAAAGCCGTCTCTTAGGACTTGGATGGTGGAGCTTTCGAGCTTGGTGCACGGAGATGGAGCGAAACTTTGATGGAATGCCGGAATCAACGAACAAGCTCTCAAGGTGGAAGAGTTTGGCTATATAAAGCCTAAAAACAAAATCTAAACTACAAATGACAAGAATTTAATCTCAAGAAGGTGTATATTACAAGGTGTCTATGGTGTGTCAAATGAATGCTAGTCACTCTTATTTATACACATCAAGCTAGGGGTACGATTGTAATTCCACAAGGTGCAAGCATGGAGGAACATGATTTTGTGCAGAAATCCTATAATACGCCTCGCGTAGGGTGTGGAACGCCCCGCGTGTTTGCCCATTCCGTCAGAAATCTCCTGCATGTGGACCAATTCCAGATCTTGTTGTCTCAAACACGCCCTGCGTAGACTGGGATGCGCCTCGCGTGTTTGAGTTTCTGAGTTTTTATTGCTTGAATTGGGTCTTTTACGCCGTGCGTAGCTGAAGCACGCCCCGCGTAAAAGAGTCTCTGAGCTTTTTGCATTAAAGAACTTCCTTACACGCCCCACGTGTAAGGTGATACATCCCGCGTATGGATAGTTGACTCAGGGAGACCGTGCAGTCTGACTTTCAGGATTAGGTTAATCATTTCTGACATATGTTCCACGCCCCGCGTATGGTGGTACACGCCTCGCGTATTGATGACTAGATCCCACGTGGTGCCTGTGGATAAGTCAATTATTTCTGATCCAATGTTTCACGCCTCGCGTGAGGAGTGATGCGCCTCGCGTGTATGGGTGGATTTTCACTTCTTGCTCGTACCTAAAATACAATTCTCAGGAGCCGAGTTAGCTTGACGTTTTATTTACTAATATTAATAAAAAATACGGAAAATTAACCAAAAGTACGGAATTTATTTTTATTTCGTTATTTTATTAAAACACTCTATTTTTGTAATTAAACTTATTTATTTCTTCTAAAATTGAACCCTAAATCACGCTAAAAGATAGGGGTAAAATACCCCTATCAGTGGTTATAAAGTGTTCATACAAGCATGAAGTGAGACTGTACTTTATAATAGATCAATAAATTTAAAATCAACCCAAGTCAATAATATGTTATAGGGGTTGGCATATTACTATTGAGACTTGCATATAACAGTGTTTTCTATCGAGACAGAGAGCTGATCTCACAAGCTTTAGATTTACAGATATCTAGACAGTTATATGGATCCGGTGAAGGAGTTCATTAGGATTGGGACCCGACTTGAGATAACAGTATGGATTGATTTATCTAATGTGTCAATTGTTCATCTCATTGGTATTAGTAGGTATACCTAATCCTCAGACTCAAACATTCATTAATTAGTGATTCTGGATTATGGAGTGTGATACTTTGATTCTGTGCGAGTACGATCCACTACAGTCGAGAGCCTGGGATGTGTGAGAGTAGGGTTGGGTATCATATAAAGTATCGCAGAATAGTTAATGTTAGATTGAGCATTCGTCACTCCTGATAAGTGGGAGATATATCCAAATGGCCGCATGTGGTGAATTGACTAAAATCCTTGCAAGATGATACAATTAGGAGTAGAAATAGAAATTTCACTAAACTTGTCTTTCAGAGTAAATTCAACCTGTACAAGTAAAACAGACTCTTCATTATATGTAACCTTGACACGTTCCATGGTTATAAGGAATTGACCAAAAGGATATAGTTGATGAAGGATCGAATTATACTGCACCCAATGCGGAAAGGTTAACATCAGTTATCAACCTCACTTCTTATTTGCTCTGGGGGAATATTATAGGTTCTGCTAGTAACATCTCGCGACGATATTTCGTTATATATATGTTGGAATTAATCAGGATGAATTAAATTTCAAAGGATATATACGGCTAGTAGCAATAAGGACCTAATGGGTCGTATATGGGACTTGGAATCAAAGGATAAAACTGTAATTAGTGGACAACACTGCATGGACCGAAATTTAGTGTATAATTAAGGATAATTAATTTGATTAATAATTATAATTAGATTATAGTTGTGAATTAAATTAAAAGATTATATGATAATATTAATTAGAGGTTTTAATATGATTATAACTCTAATTAATTATCCCTAACCTAAATTAAATAACTAATTAGATTAGTGTTATTGTTTAAATATAATTAATTATTATTTAGATAATAAATAAGTCTTTATTTAATTATCTAATTAGTAATTCTATTCCGAATTGAATTCTAATTAATTAATTAATTAAACAATACAATTGGAGTTAGGATTTGAGGAGTCTATAAATAGACCCTCACCCTAGGAATTTCGGCGAACAACATAGAAGGTGGCTAGATGAACCGTTCTGAAATCATCCCGGCTAATTTACAATCTTTTTTACTCTCTCTTTGATCTCGTATCGAGTCCTTTAGAGGCAGTCATTGTGATTGCTATTATTAAGGTTGATTACTAACAGTTCTTCTTTTCCGTGTCAATCAAATTGTTCGTGGCTCACGAATTAAATCTAAGAAGTTGTGGGCACTTCATTTGCAACTGTAGATAGTTCGTCAGACAAGGTATTTCATTCTATCCCTCTTTGTATGAAATAACAATTAACAGATCTTAGAAAGGGAAAATAGATAAAATAGATAAAATTTTATTATTCCGTTGCGCCTAGGCTTGCCTATTTTCCTACAATTCTGTCATTCTTCCTTTTCCTTGTTTCCATCAGAAAGAATATATCCAGACAATTCGCCCTAAGAATCCTTTTCAGGACACGGAACGTCTAGGCATTGCCCAGGCCTTGGACGTTCCAGCTTATGATTTTCATAATGTAGGTGGGGTCCTTCATAGGACGCCACCCTCTGGTCACATTCCATATCTATTCTTCTGTGCTTTCCTCCTTTAGTGTCGTGTTCGATTCCCCCCATCTCCGAATACAGACGTTTCTGATTACCACTTTTAAATTGACCGGCAGCATTAGGATCATCTTTCCCTTTAGTATATCCACGGGCCAGGCTCTTCAATTTCACCCGTCTAAGTTTAGTTTTGCTCATTGCTGGTAGGCTTTGGGCTCCAGAATTACCATCTTCAGCTTGTAAGGAGGTTTTCTACAGATTGGCAGCCACCTGTGCAATCAATTTCTCTAGATTAGAGTTCCTTTATGAGTCCCCAGTTTCAATTTCAGCTAGTGTTTTGCCCATGTTGGGGATACAACTAACAGAATCTGATTCCTCCCTATTAACTGCTTGCTGATCTTCACAGAATAGTCATCTGACACACTGCCATCTTGCGAAAATCCTTGCATCTTTAGACATTAGAGAAAGGTGACCAAGGTTGTGGGAAATCTAGGGATCACTTGGAGAAACATGATCCCCCTTATAGCGTTGGGCTCAAAGCGAAAACAAGCATTTGAGGTTAGTGTTGGTCCCTTAGATATATGAGAATTAGTTCCAAAGAGGGGGGGGGGGGGGGGTTAATGGAACTAATAAGGATTTAAAGCTTTTTATCGTTTAAAACATTTCTCAAATTACATAGCACAACTCAGAGTGCAAAAATTGAGATTCAAAGGCAATGTTAGTTAATCAGTAACTAAGATTGCTTATGTCCTTGGTTCGGAAGGCAGCATTTAGAGGGCTTCCGAACTTTGCTCATTTAAGATATTACTCTGGTTCGTTTAACAGTTCCAAATAATAAGCATACAAATATAAGGAGTAAGAGTTAGAAAATGATACTCAGCAGATTTATCCTGGTTCGGCCTCCTGCCTACATCTAGTCCCCAGAATTTGTCTTCCGAGCTTTAATCCGCTACTGGGCTCTTTCTGGTAGAGCATAAACTCTTACAATAGATATTGAGATCTTATCGAGTACCTTCCTTTATAACCTACACTCAACTATCTAATTTTGTTTGCTAAATACCGAACAAACATAGATTTCGAATTAATCTATAAGATTGATAATTTTTGTTCTAAACTTAGAACACTTTGAAAGAACTTGAAGAAAAGATTACACAGAGAATTATGGAAGTTTGTGTAATAGTTATTACTTTTTTCTTTGCTTTGGAATAGAAGATAATCACTTAGCGTTGAAGATCATTTTCTCTTTAATGTGTTCCAAGGTTGCAAATGAGAGGCCTTTTTATAGTTGACACTTGAGGCAGGAGTCATTTCGAAATTCGAAATAACCGTTGAGAGGGAAACGTTCAGCTGTCGTTTTCACTTTCCAGAGGCTAGTGCCAACAGCCAATCATCTTCTATCTTTTGTCTGTTGGTTTGTCTGTTGTGTTGTTGTGCAGAGTTGGTCGGAGTTAGTCTTATTGGTCTAACCAAATCAGGCAAAGGTTTCAGGTTGACCAGGAGAAAACCGTATGTGGTTCTGAAACTTTCCTTATCTGGTATAGGCAATGCCAGTTGCATGCAGGTCAACTCTGTCTCTATCCATCGTTTGATGATCTTGTCCAACGTGGCTTGATTCTTGTCTTTCGGAACTCCTTCATCTTTTATAGAATGTTGCAAGGTTTCTGGATCCTTCCGTGGGCTGGGCTTAATGCTTTGATACACAAGCCTTCTTGACGTGGGCTTTCATTTAAGCCTTAAAACCTAATTTAATATCTTTGAACTATTGCTTATATTGATCAAATACTTCAACAAACACATTAGTATAAATAAATCATTTTTTATTTTTAATTTGTTATTAATTATTGAGATATTAATTTAATTTAATATTTTTGTCATAATCAAAATCTATGTGGAATTGTGTTTCAACAGTTAGAAAAATCCCAAATAGCATAAAAGGAACGTAGATAAAGAAAACGTACTGACCCAAGAAATATCATACTGCACGAATCGAGCCTCTTCTTCCATAATCAAAGGCCCATCCACTAGGCTCGCCTCCATTCCCCCCCTCTTAGAGTGCATTGGAAGAACGAGATTTCTTCCTTAGAGGAATAAAGGAATCATTCTTTGAGGAAGATGCCTGTTGGTCCCTTGTAAGGTTGCAAATATAGTTCCAAGGGGGGGTTAGGAACTATTTTACCTTTTTAAAATAATTTGGGCAGATTTCTTTTCTTTAAGAAAAGTTTATAAAACAGCGGCACTTAACACTCAGCAAGACACTGGCTTAGTCAACTGGTGATTAGGACAGCTTCGTTGCTTAGGTCAGGAAATAGCACTTAGAGTCTATTCCTGAACCTGCTCGTTGGTAGCGCACAACTCAGCTTGACCTCTTTTACTTGGTCAGTTTTAGTTTGTTTTAAGCAAGCAATATAAATAAGGAGTTAAGGTTTAAGAAAACTTCACTCAGCAGATTTATCCAGGTTCGGCTTCTTCTAAGCCTACGTCCTGTCCCCGGAACACTTCTAAGATTTCAAATCCTCTACTGAGCTCTTTAAAGGTAGAGCCTCAAACCTTTTACAATATCAGCAATTGAGTATGACAAGAGTACATTCCTCTATACTTCTACTCAATCCTAATCTCTCCGCTGAGTACTTAAAACCGAGTACTCAGCCTCTCCTTTCTACTTCTAGAAATGATAAAGATTTTGTCCTAAACAACAATTGCTAGAACACCTTAGATGATTGAGAAATAATCACTCTAGACTTTTACACAAATGAATAGACTTTGTAGTGTAAGTATTTTGCTTTGCTTTTGATGGAGAACTTTTATATACGTTTGGTCAGCGTAACGGCTTTTGCTCAAAGTTCTCTTGAGAATGTGGATTCTGAATGCTCTATTTATAGAGAGCTATGAGAGCTTCTGGTTATTTCGAATTTCGAAATAACCGTTGGAGGGAAACGGCTACAAGTCGCTTTCACTGAGTCTGCCAACAGTTCTCTTTAGCCAATCAGATTCCAGCGTCTTCTGTTCTTCGGTCAGTGTGTCAGTATGTTCCACTATTTTGGGTAACGTCAACCAGACAGCTTGTTGTGTCTTCTGATCTTTACTAAATG
Source organism: Euphorbia lathyris (assembly GCF_963576675.1). Lineage (NCBI taxonomy): Eukaryota > Viridiplantae > Streptophyta > Magnoliopsida > Malpighiales > Euphorbiaceae > Euphorbia > Euphorbia lathyris. Next base: position 37,411,689 of record NC_088913.1, on the reverse strand, counting down.
GGGAAATACTTTGTCTGGAAGCTGTCTTATGGTCAACAGCTGTCTTGCACGTTTTGTCGAGACAGCTCAGCAGCTTCATACCGAAGTTGTCTACGTGGATCTTCTCGATCCTTCTTTACTCAGCATGCGTTTCATCACTTCAACGGCGACGTTTTGGAGATACGCGGGCTGAGTGGTCTTTGGCTTGTTTGACTTGGGCCTTGATTTCCATATAGGGCTTGAGCCTTATGATCTTTATGTCTTATGATAAATTATAAACTCAACATTGAACAAACACATTAGTAACACTAAATCAAAGCATTTAAACTTAGTGTGTTGTAGAATATTTACTTTCACTAAATTAATTTTGTCAAATCAAAATCTTGTGGAAAGGTGTTTCAACAAACTCCCCCATTTTGATGTTGGCAAAACTAATCAGCAAGGAACTCAGTATGTGCTCCCCCATGATAGTTGACCTTTTCAATTAAGTGAACTCCCCCGTGAGGACAGAACTACTGACTTAGTTTTATTCTAAACATTCTAAGGTTTAGCTGAATAAGCCTAAGATCAGTTTTCAGTTATAGGTCAGCTTATGGGTCATATTCTATTTTACTCAGTATTCAGCGGAAGTGATGTATAGTGACGGAGCGCTGAGTAAATCATTTGTTCAATGGTTTATATTTGACAAGTTCAAACATTTATATGTAGCATGCATTTATATAATACTTGGCATTTGATGGATGAATAATCAATAATTTAAATACGAATGCAAGTATTTCAGAAGTTAGGCATATTGTTTAAAACAAAACAACAAACAAGAAAAACATTACAAAACAAGATAACTTAATAACAAAATAAACTTCTTCTTCCTAACTTCTAACACTCTAGTTTCTTTCACTTAGAGTCTCTAGTTTCTTTCACTTAGAGTTCCTTCTCCTTAGTTGCCACTTTTCTCCCCCATTTTGCCAGCATCAGCAGTAGGCAAATCAACGGTAGAGGCAGGAGAATTGGCCTGATCCTGCAGCACACGTATTTGACCCTCCAAGGAATTCATGTGACTGACCATAGTCAGCATGAGTTCGGTCATTTTGGTCAGTTGAGCATGTGTTGGTGGCTGCGGCTGGACAGAGGAGAAGTGATTGATCAAATCATGGATTTTACGCAGAATATGGTGAGTGACAGGTGGATGAGAGGACTGAGCATGAGTTGGTGGAGGATGGGCTTGTTCTTGAAGCAGAGTGTTAGCTGAGGCGATGACACGCCGTCCTGACTCAGTGGCACCTAGATGTGCATATTTGGCAGGAGTGGGCTCACACTGAGTGCCTTGTGTAGTGACAGGACTACAAGGCGTGTTGACCGCAGGTGCTGAGTCGCTTTGAGCTTGAGGTGGAAGTGGAGCTTCTTTTGGACTTGCAGGGGTCTTGGCTTGTTTCTCTCTTGGAGGAACAGAGGCTTGATTTTGTGGAGACCCTTCTGGAGCAGCATGGCCTTCAAGAACAGGTTCTTCATCTGTTCTCAGTTTCTTCTCAGCTGACTCAGCTAGGTCCTGATCAGCTTTCCTCTTGTTTCTTTCCATCAGCCTTATCTTTCTCGGGACAGTATGAATATCCTTCGAGCATGCTCCCTTTTTCTTCTTCTTCTCAGCTTTAGCAACCTCAGATGGCATAGTAGAAGGATTCTCAGTTGGAGGTTCATTGATTGGTTCTGTACCGTCAGCAGTGTGTGCAGCTTCAGCCATAACATCATCTATAATGGCATCCAGGTTTGTCAGATTTTCCATTTCTCCAATGGGTTGCTCACCCTCAGCCATAGGATCCTCCTCCTCAGAAGTTTCATTCTCATCATACCCTTTCAGGGGTTGGCTGTGTGATAGTCCATTCAGCAGACGTGCTGTGATAGCAGTTCCTATTGAACTTATTTCATCAACAGTTTCTATGTTCTGGTCTTGTATTATCCGGGTGATGAGAGAACCTAAACGGAGCTTCCTTCCACTTCGTTGAAAGGCTCCTACCAGAAATACAGGTAGATTGAATGGAGTGCTGGTCAGCATATGCCAGATGAAACACTGTTCAAAGTTAGAGGCAGATGAGGGAGAGCTGAGTTTAGGGAAGATAAAGTTGGTCAGCAAGAAGTGGGCCATCTTCTGATTTTTGCCCATGCAGGTGCTGGGTACTTCTCCCTTGTAGTTTCTGGGTTTACAGAACCCCTTCATCTTTTCTGCGATGGCTTTTGGTATCGGCTCCTTTGTTGTCCTGAACTGAATCCCTGTAATTGGTATCTCTAGCAATGTGGCTAGATATTCAGGGGTTATCACTATCTTTTGACCCTTGACTGTGGTCTCTAGGTAGTCAGAGTCATCTGCATCAACATGCAGGTTGGAGTAGAACTCTCTCACCATTGTGGGATAGGTTTGACCGATAAGAGAGAAGAGACCTGTCCATTTGCTGTTTTTGATCCATTCACAGAATGGAGTCTCTGAAGAGATGAAATCAGGATGGAAGAATCGACTCCTTAGTACCTCTTGATTCTTGGCCCAAGAGTGTACTTTGATCATTTTTCTCATTAGGCTAGTTGAAGGACCAGCCTGGTCAGAGGATTTGAGAGTTGGAGAGAAATAACTTTCGTTATAAGACATTTTTGAAGTTTTGAAGCTCTTTGGAAAATTTAGAAGCTTTCTTAGGGTTCAATGTATATGTGACGAGGGTAGTGGGTTAGTATTTACTATTTATAGATTTTATGGTTTAGGGTTCCGTTTGAATTTTATCCAGTTTTGCTCTGGGTTGTCCAATCGGCAGAAACCCTGACACTTATGACACTATTAAGACGTTATTCGGCGCATGCGCAGTACAGGTGTCACTTCGCGTGTAGTGACATTAAATGCTAATAAGTGCTTTTACTTAGCGTTTGTTGATATAAACGTTTCATATTCTAAGTAGTCAGTGCATTCTTTAAGGATGGTTTTTAGTTCAAGTTCGAAAACTAATTTACTCAGTGTGCAAGATTACTCAGTATTGTATATTCAGTCAGTTTCAATGACATACTCAGCAAACAATGAATCATTCAGCATGTAATTCATTCAGCATTCAATAATCATTTATGCACATAAATTTACCGAAGAGGATTAAACATACCAGTTGCTTCTCTCAGTATGCTAAATTGCTCTCGTGCTAGAGGCTTTGTAAAGATATCAGCAAGCTGCTCGTCTGTTGGCACATAAGTCAGCTTGATTTCTTTCTTGAGTACATGATCTCTGATGAAGTGATGTCTTATGCTGACATGTTTCATCCTGCTGTGTTGAACTGGGTTCTTTGAGAGGTCAATTGCACTTTTGTTGTCGCATTTGACTTCAATTGTCTTTGTTTGAACACCATAATCTTCAAGCTGTTGCTTAATCCAAAGGACCTGAGCAACACAGCTTCCAGCAGTAATGTACTCAGCTTCAGTTGTGGACAGGGCTACTAACGCCTGCTTCTTGCTGAACCAAGATACAAGACAGCTTCCTAGGAATTGGCATCCTCCAGAGGTGCTTTTTCTTTCCAGCTTGTCTCGTCCATAGTCAGCGTCAGTGTATCCGATGAGTGTAAAGTCATGAGTATTTGGATACCACAGACCTGCATTTACTGAGCTTTGCAAATATCTAAGGATCCTTTTTACAGCTATGTAATGGGATTCCTTAGGGTTAGCTTGATATCTAGCACAATAACATACTGAGAACTGAATGTCCGGTCTACTTGCTGTTAAGTAAAGTAAAGAGCCAATCATACCTCGGTATAACTTGCTGTCTACTGACTTACCATTTTCATCGGCACAAAGGACAGTGTCAGTGCCCATAGGAGTGGATATTGGCTTACAATGTTCTAGTTCATATTTCTTCAATATCTCCTTGGCATATTTAACTTGACTTATGAATATGCCATTCTTTCCTTGCTTAATTTGAAGTCCGAGGAAGAAGTTGAGTTCTCCCATCATTGACATTTCGAATTCAGTCTGCATTTGTTTGCTAAATTCCTTGCACATAGATTCATTAGTAGCACCGAATATAATATCATCTACATATATTTGTGCCAGCAGGGTATCTTTACCCTTTCTCTTAATGAATAAGGTTGTATCAGCTTGACCCCTGACGTAACCTCTAGTCAGTAAAAAGTTGGCCAGCCTCTCATACCAAGCACGTGGTGCTTGCTTGAGTCCATACAGAGCCTTTTTGAGTTTGTAAACGTGGTTTGGGAACTTAGAATCCTCAAACCCTGGAGGCTGATTTACATAGACCTCCTCGTTTATTACTCCATTAAGAAAGGCACTTTTGACATCCATTTGAAACAGTTTAAAGTTCATGTAAGATGCATATGCACATAAAATCCTAATAGCTTCTAGCCTTGCCACTGGGGCAAAGGTCTCACCGTAGTCTATACCTTCTTGCTGACTGTAGCCCTGAGCTACAAGTCTTGCCTTGTTTCTGACTACGTTTCCTTGCTCATCTAGCTTGTTCCTAAAGACCCATCTTGTTCCAATGGTCTTTTGGCTCCTAGGATGTGGCACCAACTCCCATACATTATTCCTCCTGAACTGATTGAGTTCTTCTTGCATGGCATTCATCCAGAATTCGTCATCCTCAGCTTCGGCAAAGTTCTTCGGCTCAAGTACTGAGACAAAAGCTACATTGCCGAGATATTTCCTTAGTTGATTTCTTGTCATCAGCGTATTTCCAGCTGAGTCAAGAATTGTATTTTCTGAATGCCCTCTTGGGACTCTTATCTCCTTTGGTAGACTTGTGTCTTGATCTATCTGTGTTTCAACATTCTCTGCAGAAGTAGATGGGTCAGTGAAAGTAATTTTAGGTTCACTCTTACTTTTGGTCAGCCGTTTTATGAAGGACTCAGTGGCTGGTTCTTGATCAGCAAGTGCTGAGTTTGGTTCATCTTCTGTCAGCGGCTGGTATCTTCCTGCAGGGTTAGTTTCATCGAATTGCACATGTATAGATTCTTCTAATACTTGAGTTCTCTTATTAAAAACTCTGTATGCTTTGCTGTTTGTTGAGTAGCCTAGAAAGATAGCCTCATCAGCTTTTGAATCAAATTTGGCTAAGCTATCTTTGGTATTTAAAATAAAACACCTACAGCCAAAGGCACGAAAGTATCCAATGTTGGGCTTTCGTCCTTTCCAAAGTTCATATGGGGTTTTCTTAAGTATAGGTCTAACTAAAGCCCTATTCAGAATATAGCATGCTGTGTTGACAGCTTCTCCCCAAAAATACTTTGGAAGCCTATGCTCATCCAGCATTGTCCTAGCAATCTCAACCAGAGTTCTGTTCTTCCTTTCAACAACCCCATTTTGCTGAGGCGTTCTAGGAGCAGAGAAATTGTGGTCAATGCCGCTGGCTTCACAGAATTCAACAAACTTTTGGTTCTTGAATTCTCCACCATTATCACTACGGATATGAGCTAATTTTAGGTCTTTCTCATTTTCAATTTTTCTAACCAAGTTTGAAAATGTCTCAAAGGTCTCATCCTTACTGGTCAGCAGGATAACCCATGTGTACCGAGAGAAATCATCTACAATAACCAAGGAAAACCTTCTTCCACCCAGACTCAGCGGCTGGACTGGACCAAAGAGATCCAAGTGTAGCATTTCTAACGGACGCTTAGTTGAGACAATGTTTTTACTTTGAAAAGATTGCTTGGTTTGTTTTCCAGCTTGGCAGGCATGGCATAATTGATCTTTTTGAAATTTAAGTTCAGACAGTCCCTCAACCAATTGCTTTCTTGCTAATTTGGCCAGGAGGTCCATGCTTACATGACCAAGTCTCCTGTGCCATAGCCAGGAATTTTCTTCCTTTGTGACTAAGGATACAGTTTTTGAAAACTTCTTTTCGAGGTTTAGCATAAAGACATTGTCTATCCGAGGGGCAGTTAAGATTAACTCATTAGTTTTACCCTCGTATATTTTACATCCAGTAGCATCAAATATAACTTTTCTCCCATTGTCACATAGCTGAGCTACGCTGAGTAAGTTATATTTGAGTCCGCTGACTAGGGAGACAGATTCAATAGTAGGGTTACCTCCGACGGTTCCTGAGCCTACTATCTTACCCTTCTTGTTGTCTCCAAAACTTACACTCCCTCCTCGTTTACGTTCAAACGTGATGAACTGAGTTTCATCACCCGTCATATGCCTTGAGCATGCGCTGTCAATATACCACATCTTTGACTTCTCGGCACATCTCAGGCTTACCTGCATTGTAACTAGTTACTTTTAGGTACCCAACTCTTTTTGGGTCCTGACTTGTTAGGTGCAACAGGTATAGCATCATATTTTATTTTATGGCGGCATACATGGACAGTATGGCCATTCTTTCCACAGAAGTCACAACTGACCTTCTGTTTAGGATTTTTTACTGACTTGTCAGCACCCCAGTGCTGAGCGTGCCAGCACACTTTAGTAGTGTGTCCTAACTTCCCACAAAAATCACATTGGACTTTTCGCTGGGGATTTCTTCTCTGCTGAGTACCTTGGTACTGTGTACCTTGATACTGAGTTCTCTGCGGAAAATTCTTTTTGTTTGGAACCTTTAATTGGTTCTGAATGGTTGTGACATCCTTCCTCAGTTTCTTTGAAACTGACTGGACTTCAGAGACAGACTCATGAATGATTTTCATATTTTCATGCAAAACTGAGTTGTCTTGAAGAAGGTATCTGAGGTCACTCAGTTTGACCTCTTCTACTTCATCACAGCGCCGGCTGAGTGCTTTAATCTTCCTATTACACTTTTTAACAAGTGTATAGAGATCACTCAGGGCGTTACCCATTTCATTTCTGAGTTGAGAGAGTGAGATTACCTCATTAGATTGCTCTTCATTATCTGACTCATCAGATTGGTCAGCATGCTCAGAAATGTATGGCTCAGCAAGTTCGTCAGCCATAAAGCATATCTTCGCTGACTCGGTGGCCTCAATTTCTATTGATGAAGATTCATCACTGTCACTCCAAGTAGCCACCATTGCCTTCTTCCCACTTTTCTTGTCTTTCCTCAGCGTGGGGCAGTTTGACTTAATATGGCCATCTTGGTGGCACTCAAAGCATGTAATGGGCTTTGAGCTGTCCTTTCTGTATTTGCTGTCGCTTGAGTCAGCCTTCATGACAAGTGACTTCTGCTTCTTGTCATCAGATTTTTCCTTCACCTCAAAGTTCTTCATTGATATCTCATGGGTCAGCAATGAACCGATGAGTTCGTCATATTTGTAGGTGGTTAAATCCTGAGCTTCCTCAACTGCTGTCTTCTTTGCTTGCCAGTCTTTTGGAAGACTCCTAAGTATCTTTTTGACTTGTTCTTCCTCAGTGAAGATTTTCCCAAGTCTCTTGAGCTCATTAATGATGTTGGTGAACCTTGCGTTCATGTCTGAAATGCCCTCATCATTGTTCATCTCGAACAGCTCGTACAGTCTCATCTGCTGATTCACCTTGGATTCTTTTACTTTGTTTGTTCCCTCATAGGTGACTTCCAGCTTTTTCCAGATCTCTTGTGCCAACTCACAACCTGAGATTTTGTTATATTCTGTAGCATCGAGCGCACAGTGAAGCATATTGATAGCCGAAGCATGGTTTTGAAGCTTCTTAAGATCATCCTCTGTCCATTCAACCTCAGCTTTAACAACTGACTGGCCAGCAACAACTTTCACAGGTACAAACGGGCCTTGGACTACAGATAGCCAGGCACTCATGTTTGTAGCTTGAATGAAGTTTTTCATCCTATTCTTCCAAAAGGTATAGTTTGACCCGAAGAATAGGGGAGGCCTGGTAATGGACAGACCCTCAGGTAATATCTGAGTTGTCTGGTTTCCAGGGAGAAACCGAGTGCTGTTTTCGCCCATGGTATGGATCAACTCAAGGTTGTTAGACCTTTAGTAATGAGCTTTTAGGCTCTGATACCACTTGTTGGTCCCTTGTAAGGTTGCAAATATAGTTCCAATGGGGGGTTAGGAACTATTTTACCTTTTTAAAATAATTTGGGCAGATTTCTTTTCTTTAAGAAAAGTTTATAAAACAGCGGCACTTAACACTCAGCAAGACACTGGCTTAGTCAACTGGTGACTAGGACAACTTCGTTGCTTAGGTCAGGAAATAGCACTTAGAGTCTATTCCTGAACCTGCTCGTTGGTAGCGCACAACTCAGCTTGACCTCTTTTACTTGGTCAGTTTTAGTTTGTTTTAAGCAAGCAATATAAATAAGGAGTTAAGGTTTAAGAAAACTTCACTCAGCAGATTTATCCAGGTTCGGCTTCTTCTAAGCCTACGTCCTGTCCCCGGAACACTTCCGAGATTTCAAATCCTCTACTGAGCTCTTTAAAGGTAGAGCCTCAAACCTTTTACAATATCAGCAATTGAGTATGACAAGAGTACCTTCCTCTATACTTCTACTCAATCCTAATCTCTCCGCTGAGTACTTAAAACCGAGTACTCAGCCTCTCCTTTCTACTTCTAGAAATGATAAAGATTTTGTCCTAAACAACAATTGCTAGAACACCTTAGATGATTGAGAAACAATCACTCTAGACTTTTACACAAATGAATAGACTTTGTAGTGTAAGAATTTTGCTTTGCTTTTGATGGAGAACTTTTATATACGTTTGGTCAGCGTAACGGCTTTTGCTCAAAGTTCTCTTGAGAATGTGGATTCTGAATGCTCTATTTATAGAGAGCTATGAGAGCTTCTGGTTATTTCGAATTTCGAAATAACCGTTGGAGGGAAACGGCTACAAGTCGCTTTCACTGAGTCTGCCAGCAGTTCTCTTTAGCCAATCAGATTCCAGCGTCTTCTGTTCTTCGGTCAGTGTGTCAGTATGTTCCACTATTTTGGGTAACGTCAACCAGACAGCTTGTTGTGTCTTCTGATCTTTACTAAATGGGGAAATACTTTGTCTGGAAGCTGTCTTATGGTCAGCAGCTGTCTTGCACGTTTTGTCGAGACAGCTCAGCAGCTTCATACCGAAGTTGTCTACGTGGATCTTCTCGATCCTTCTTTACTCAACATGCGTTTCATCACTTCAACGGCGACGTTTTGGAGATACGCGGGCTGAGTGGTCTTTGGCTTGTTTGACTTGGGCCTTGATTTCCATATAGGGCTTGAGCCTTATGATCTTTATGTCTTATGATAAATTATAAACTCAACATTGAACAAACACATTAGTAACACTAAATCAAAGCATTTAAACTTAGTGTGTTGTAGAATATTTACTTTCACTTAATTAATTTTGTCAAATCAAAATCTTGTGGAAAGGTGTTTCAACAATGCCTTCCTCTTATGGCGCATGTGATTAACCTTAAGCTCCCAAGCCAAGACAAAACTTGAGCCTCAACCTCATCTAGAGCTGGCCCATTGGAACCCTCCCTCTCATCTTCGCGCTGAGGAACTTGAACCTTAGGCACATCCTTCGAACGAGCCCCCTTAGGAACGGTTCCTACACCTTCCTTTAAAGGATCTTAATGATTAGGTACGGTTCCTTGTGGAACCTCTCCAGCAACATCCTCTCGCGAGGTGTCTGAATCAGACAATACGACCACATGGATTTCTTTGATGGCCACCTCACCTTCTTAAACCGAACCTTCGACACTTGGTTCCTCAATAGGCTATCAAGCAGTAATGTCCACCTCGAACAGATACACTCTAACCTCCACTAGAGGCGTATAGCAAAATCTCATACTCAGAAGTGACCCCACTAGGTGGGAAAGAATAGGCTTAGCCAATGGAAAAATTGCTCAACGAGTAGAGGAAGGCACATTAAGTCCAAAATGGACCTTGCTTCCTCTACCAACAGTAATGTATCCTATATGTGCAGTGTCTTTATGAGGACCACTTACACTCTTAGGAATTTGGGTAGCATGTTCACGAGGACAACTAATGCCATCAAATTCGGTTTGAGTATCATCTTCCCTAACCACACTAGTAGATCTATTTGAGTAGCATCTTTGCGAGAAATACTACCCTCTAATGGCCTTAGTCTCGCCACAACAAGGGTTGGATCATTCTCCAAAGGCTCATTCACCCTCGGGGCAGGAATGCCCCTATAAACGACAACAACAGCTCTACGGGCGACCTTTCTCACTCTCTCTCCTTGCTAATATACAAGCAAGAGTAGTTGAGTTTGACGTGATAAAGACTTGCAATGCAAAACAAAAGAATCAAAATCAGGAAATTCACCTTGGAGAAAATTAACATACTCATCTGTGACCGTGGCATAAAGCAATCCATCCAAGCGTTTATGACACATGACATGTCCCTCCTAAGCATCTTTATCATGGTCGAACAATTCCATTCAAGATCAAACTTAATGAGCAGAGCCACAACCCTCTAGTCAGCTTTAATCATCTCATTTTCTTCTCTCCATCCATTATGATCTCCGGAAGCTGGATTCCAATCCACACAGAATGGGAAACCACTAGAATAAGGACAATCCAATCATCTTTATTGGGACGAACCCAGAACCATTTCATCTTGAAGCCTTTAAAATTATCCTTCTTTTTGGCCAAGAAAGTGGTCCGCTCCTTATGCATCTCCCAGATGAGAAGGTCATTTATATAATCCGCAGTTTTGGCCTTTAGAAGTGGAAAAATATGGCCCCATTTAGTTCAATTCCCATATCCTCGATAAACTTCATAAATTCTAGAAGCTCCACCTAATAATTGGGTGAAATATAGGAAAGACAAGGTGAAAATTCCCTAACAATTTCCACAACGCTGCTCAAAAGAGGAAATCACAGTCCTAACTCAACATGTTGGGTATAAATACCTTAAAAATCACGGCGATCGATGTTCACCTGATAATAAGGGGAAGGAAGACGCACATCTATCCTTCATAAATCAGGGTGATCATCAAGAAATGACTGTAATTTCTCTATAGTGAATAAAAAGGGTTGCTGCTTAGTCTGCAGATAAACATTCTTCTTCATTGCAGAATTATCAGTCTCAAAAGGCTTCTTAAGATTTTATTTCTTAGGATCAGAAAAGGAAATCTGGAAAAGAAAGGAAAGATAAAGAGTACTTACGTTTAAACTGTAATCGTAAAAAAGAAAAGAAAAGCAAGAAGCAACAAGAAAGCAGAAAGCAAAAGGTGAAAGAAACTCACCAAACATTTTCTACTATTCAAGAAGTAAGCGAAATGACGGGCATCCTCATTTCTAACAAGTAATGATTAGAGGGTATTAACTGCTCGTGACGCGCTCCTGATAGCTCCCACTTGTATAGTGTTTTTAGGATCGTTTTAGATCGTTTTCCCTTTGTTTCTATTTGATTTCAGTATCGTTTTATCACCTTTTAGTTAAAATTAATAAATTCTGTTTTTATGGCATTTTCTGTGTTTTCAGGTGTTTTTAGGCCTATTTGAGCATTTCCGAACCAGACTCAAGCCTTTTAGAGCAATTCCGGACTATTCAGGGACCGTCGGAGCACTTTTGGGACTCATCAGGGACCATTAGAGCATATTTCGGAAGCCCAGGGACCAAAACAGACAAAAATCAGAAGTTCTGCCCCATTCTGGCACCTGTCTCGATGAGACACATAAGTGTCTTGATGAGATAAGGGATGTCTCGACGAGACACATAAGTGTATCGACGAGACAGCCCTCGTCTCGACGAGATAGTCCCTGTCTCGACGAGGCGAGGTGCTGAAATACGCGAATCTGCCCCAGAATCCACTAAAACACATTGGAATTGCCCATTTTGCCCCCGAAGACATTAGGGTTTCTCCCTAACTCTATAAATAGGGAGCTAATCTTCATTATTCGGGGGGGGGGGGTCGTCATAATGTAGACTTAAATTTCAGAATAGTTCTTTTTGCTTTTTAGATTAGATTTCCAGCTTTCTAGGTTAGATTAATTTCAGTTTTTATTTCTTATTGAAGAACAATTGATGGGAGAAGCACTTGATCTTCTATGTTTGTAATCAGATCAGACAAAGCGGGTTTTAGATTTCTATCTCTCTCTTATCTTTTACTTTTATATTCAATTAAAGATGTTTTTCCATTATTCCTTTACTTCCTATTGCTATGATTAGTTTGTCTATGAATTAATCCCCATCCAATTTGGGATGGGGATGAAATTGATTGTATGAATATGTATGATTAGGGATCTAGGGCCTTTTGATTGATCAGTTTATGCATGCTTAATGCCTAGATGATGTTAGGAACAGGATTTATGCTAGAATGAGCATTGATAATGATCAACTAGCCTATTTATGTATATAATGTGCTTAATTCCTGTGACCCTGACTTAGATAGGATTATAGATAGACGAGAACTTGACCATGGAATCGTCTATACCGAATTTGTATTAACCTGACTTTGCTAGAGACCACTAGGAATGAGGCTTTGTGGCTGGGCTACGGCTTTAGCCTTAGTTGTCAATAAACCTAATGCTTTGCATGACCTAGGGTATATGCCTAATCAAGCCGTCACCCGAATGCATGTGAATAGGAAGGACAATACTGATCACATTAGTCTTTCACTTAGGACAATTACCTTCAATCATTGGTAAAACATAAAATTGAAATCCCTAAACCCATACATAGGATTTAATCAAAGGATTCATCAACCTAGATTGTGTCATCCATTAATTCACCTTCTACCCTGTCAATTGTTCACTTTATTTTGTATCTTTATTGCTTTCAATTAGTTAATTAGTTCACCAAAAACCCAAACATTTATCCAACCCTCTAAACAATTAGGTCACTCAGTCTTTGTGGTTCGATCTCGTGCTTAGCACAATATTACTTATTGCGATAGGATACACTTGTCCTATTAAACGCTATATATTTTACGAGCATCAGCTCCCCTCAAAGAACGCGATTTACAACACGTGGCGAACAAAGATGAACCACAGTCAAATAAAAAGATGCTCAAAACACAGAAAACACGCTCTAACATCTGCATTTAATAGCAGATCAAGTGATGGGAAAATTAACCACCAGGAGTCCGCATAACCTTCATATCAGTCCCCCATTTCTAAAAAAAAACCCAAAAAATTTCAAGATAAATTGCCCTCTTTCAACTTATCAGGAATCAACAATCACGACGCTTCCCGAGGCCAATGCTTTCTCATTATAAAGAAACGATAAATTAGACTCGGGGAGACATTTGATATCAAGAGAATATAAACTCACCCACGTGGTATTTATGAAGTCTGGGCCATCACTCGGGAGAGAGAACACATGGAGTCACCATATCAAAGTTGCTCAATATGACCATGTCTTGAAGGTCTCGGCTCGAAAAGTCCTAACCACCCTGTTAATGATCCACCCATTACGCCCAATCCCATAAATCACGGACCTAGTAGGCTTAAAGGATATTAAACCTTGATATGCATGTACACATTCACCTATCAACATGTGACACGTAGAGTGTCCCGCTCCTAAGCTTCTAACCATCTTCTACAGATCGATCACAATATAAGTAGAGTAGGCACAACTCAAGGTACACTACTTCATTCATTCATTAAGATTACATCATAGCTTTGGTTATTGTTGTGTTCATCCTCAAGTCTTTCCTCAAAGCTGACTTAGGCATCAGAGCGAGTTAGTCGGATTCTGACCCCTCTTTTGACCTTGTTTTTGTCTAATTACATGTCTACAAATGGACTTACATGATTCAACCACATCACCATATATTCATAACAATTAAGCATAATATATATATATGATGGATTTTTTTCTCTTAAAAACGAAAATAGACAATAAATATATACATAATACTTGCTCAAATAATGATAAAAGTAAAACAATGTACCAATTAAATTGATTTGGGTAATAAGAGCCTTAAGTTGTGTAAACTAGAGATGGTGAGCTCAAATCCTAGTATACATAATATAATTTAATTATGAAAGAACCACCTAAAAAGTATATGAACAAGCTTGCACTAATTAATCAGACCTAATAAAAAATAGGAAGGTAAAATGTATTTGTGAAAAGAAGTAAGAGTAATAACAAATAAAATATTTAATGGACATTATATTTATAAAAATTCAATATCTATTTTCGAACTTGTCTACATATTTTAGGATATATGCTTGGTCACAACTGCTCGAGACTTTTGGAGAAATTTCTCGCATCTTCTCAACCGGCCTGCCTTTTATTCAACAGATCTCCTCCATTAGCTCAACCAGAATTTAAAAGATCCAGGAACTATTTGGGGGCATACAGTGGTGAATAATTTTCTCCTTTAGCATCTGGTGGCTATGGAAATGGAGGAATAATTTTGTCTTTAAAGGGATTGACAAGCCTGTTACTGGCGCTTCTCTGATTCGCGCAGCTTGTGAAGAATTTAAGCATGCTCGGACTGTTGCCAGGGACGTGCGGGATGACAGACCGAGATGTGTTTGGGTTCGATGGCAGATGTCGGGGGAGAATCAGATTAAAATTAACACGGATGGAGCGTGTAAAGGCAACCCGGTCATGCATCTGCAGGAGGCTTGATTCGTGACTGGAGGGGTCGTTGGCTAGAAGGTTTTGGAGCTAATATAGGCTATTGCACTATCACCCTTGCTGAAATCTGGGGATTATTTCTCGGGCTTAGCCTTGCCTGGAATAAGGGCTTTAGGAACGTCATCCTAGAATCAGACTCGAAGGTTGCCCTTCATCTCCTTGCAAGCACACCGAAACTCCATCACCCGTATGTGTGGCTCCTTATTCGATGTCAGGAGATTAGAGATAGATAGTGGTCTGTCCAATTTGATCACACTTTTAGAGAAGGTAACCGTGCTGTTGACTGGCTGGCGAACTTCGTAGCCCCCTAGGTCATCATGAGTTTGATGTACCCCCTGTAGGTCTCCAGAACATTCTTGCTGATGACAGCAGAGGAGTAATAACTAGCAGAGTTTCACATTATTAGTTTTTGTTTTTTCCTTTGGGCCTTGCGCCTCCTTTGTCTACCAAAAAAAATGAATACATATTTCAGATATATTATCGTTGCCCATTTAATAAAACAATTAAATAATAAATTCTACCAATCATTTAAATAATAAAAGTAATTCTAAATGAAATTCTTAAATTTAAAATTAATAAATTCACACACAAATAATATTACAAACTGCATAATTTAACAAATCATTTAAATTTTCAAACTTTGAATATAAAACAGACATTTTAATTAAGACTAAATACATAATTAATCCCTTAAACTTTCACAATTTTAAATATTAAGTCCTTGTCATTTATTTTTTTCAAAATAGCCTCTAATTATAAACATGGGTTTGAAATTTAAACAAACAAAAAAAATTGATAATTTAATTTATGCATATTTTCACATTAGGGAAATAGGTATCTTACAACTAAGTTACCGTAAGGGTGACCAACCCTTTAAATTCCTTGTTATATATACTATCAACAAAGAAAGAAACTTCTCTATAAAAAAAAAAAAAAACAACAAAGAGAAAATTCATCTATAGACAGAAAAAAAGAAGAAGAAAGGAAAATGGGTAGGAGAAAGATAGAGATGGAAATGGTGAAAGACAGCAGCACTAGGCAGGTGACTTTCTCTAAACGGAGAACTGGTTTATTCAAGAAAGCTAACGAGTTAGCAATCTTATGTGGCGCACAGATTGCCATTGTTGCCTTCTCTCCTGGAGGAAAACCATTTTCCTTTGGCAGTCCTAGTGTTCATTCTGTTGCTAAGAGCTTTCTAAATCAGAAGAAGAAAGTTTCTTCTTCTTCTTCTTCCGCGGCTAAATTGAAGAAACTTAACAACCGACTCCTGGAGCTGCAGAGGCAAATTAAGACTGAGAAAAAGAAAGCACAAGTGCTGGAAAAAGCAATGAAAGCTAACAACATTCTGAAATCCTGGATAAGCCTGGATGGGATGAGCCTGGATGAGCTTTTGAAGATGAAAAGGGCTATGGAGGACCTTCGTGAAAAAGTGACAGCCCGTGCTGTTGAAATCGAAGCGTCGTCTTCCCTGCTTCTCTTGTCCAAGAAGCCTGTTCAGAAAAAATGACTCATCGCATAAATAGTTTCAAATTGAAGAGATGCAAATGTTTGTGATCATTTTATAAAATTGTGGTCCAAGAATAAAGTCTGTTTAATCATCTATTCCAATAAAGAGAATTCACTTTATTTAGTGAATTGGTTCGATGTTACATGTGTTTTGGCTTGGAAATAATTTTGTTGATATTATGCAGGTGAATAAGCTTCTCGTTGAATTCATTTGTTTCCAGCCAAAGACTGTTTTTCAAGAGACTTTAGGTCTTTTCTTGGTCCTGCTTCTGAGTTTCAGTGGTTTATTTCCTTTGTTTTCTGCAGCAACATGAGAATTTAGCATATATTCAAATGAATTGACAGTTTGATATTTCTAATTTAGCATCCTAATCAAACTTGTCTTATTGGATATTTTAAAAAACATATCTAGTGCTTACCTAGCAAATTTTGCCCATTGATTCAAATTGATCGACCTTGCTACAAGGTATTTTGTTTAGTTTTTTTGGTTGCTAACTCAATTTGTGCTTAGCCAATGCTTTGATTCTGTTTTTGTATGCTTATGGCTCTCATCTTTTGCATTTTCGATTGGTTTATCCACTCCTATAGGGGCTGCAAGAGTGTTGTGATCTTGTCATGGCTCTAGCATCGAAATGTTACAAGTTTTCGTTAACTTGTTTGTGTTATAAGGGCATATCTTGATATTCTAATCTAATCCTTCTTTCATGAATGTATGTTTCAATGTCAAATCTTGACAACTTGAATTCCATATTGTATTCATTATAATATTACCTTTCAGAATGCGAATTGGTATGTAAATTTGTTTTGGCCTTTTCATGTTTATTATAACATGAGCTGGTATGTGTGCCAGTTGTAGATGTGGACTGAGGTTGATTTATTTTTGGTGATGTCTAGAACTTATACTCATACCTTGATGTGCTCACATAGTTAGTGTTTCTCAAGTCCTAATTGTTTGAGCTCAGAATGTGGTTATAAAGTTTGTCTTTACCTGTTTCAGTTTCTTAATTCTTTGTTATGCAAATACCTACCTAATTTCCAATCTTATCTCTATTGCAACTTGCTAAAATATTCCAGAGATCACACATATGCAATCTATTAGGCGTCATGAGTTAGCATAATTCTTGTATGGTAGTGATATGGATACTAAAATATGTGAGTTATGAGGCGGACGGAAGTGCACAACCCCATAATTCTGAGGCGACAAACACAACAGAGCAAACTAGATGGAGACCACCGATAGGAGGAAATGTCAAGATAAACGTGGATGCCTCTTGGATAGACGGAATGTCAAGAAATTGCAGAAATGCAAGCAGCAGCTTAGGGTCTGGAGCTAGCTCGTGACAGTGGCTGGCGGTCGGTCGTTCTTGAAACGGACAACGTTAATCTCGCAAATACACTCAATGGACGACCAGAGGGACAAGGAATTGGGTCAATGATATATAAAGATCTAAAAATTCTATCAACAGCTTTCCATACGATAGAATACTCGCATATTAGACGACCCGGTAATACTGTAGCACATGAGTTAGCTAGGTGAGGACGAAATTTAGAACAAGCTGTAACCCTGATTGAGGATGTTCCAGCTGGGATTTCATACTTTTGTGTTCAAAATCAATGTAACTTAGCTATTCATTAATACAGTTGCAATTTACTATATAAAAAAAAAATCAAACTCATGCCGATTGTTCGGATCCCACTGTTGTCGAGCTTAACGTCTAAAATGTCCAATGTATTTATTCGAGAATAAATTACAATACAATTTGAAAAAAAAAATGAATTTCAATTTCAAAGAAGACGTTTATTGCTCAATATTGAATGCAAAATCGAAAAATGAGTTTTTTTATTCCTTTTTCACAAAATTTGATGCATATTGGGATCTACAAGTATCCTAATGCTTTTAAAGGGAATGAAAATAAGTATGTCATCCACATCACTTGTTTGAATGATTTCTTTTTAAAAAAAAATTATTTTGTTGATAATTTTGTCCTTATATCACTACTAAATCACGTTTTAACAAAAACATTCTAATACTCTATTTTTAACTGAAAATAAATAATAAAACTATAAAAATATAAGGTTTTATTTCAAATAAATAATCAAACTATAAATAATCAAACTCATGCCGATTGTTCGGATCCCACTGTTGTCGAGCTTAACGTCTCACAAGAATCCCGTTTCAATCATAATGACTTATTTCGCTCTAAAATGTCCAATTTATTTATTCGAGAATAAATTACAATACAATTTGAGAATCTAATAAAAAAGTCTGACTTGGACAAGACCTTACTTGTGTTTGAAGCAACTTAACATTGACACAAGAAGCATTCTATCTAAAATTGTTTGATTCGAACTAAGAAACGTCACGATAAGTTAATGAATTACGTTACGTATTGTAAGCTCATGCCGATTGTTCGGATCCAACTGTTGTCGAGCTTAACCGTTTACCTACAAGCATCTTCTATTGCTCTTCTTAATCGAAAAAACTAGTATAACTAAGTAACGAAACCCTCCCTTTCACACATAGAGTGCGGATTGCTTTACCCCAATCCCAATTTCATCTTCCTCACTCTTTTTTTTTTGTCAACACATGCATTTATTGCAGCTAATAAATGAGTTCCGTTATTCATTTTTCACAAAATTTGATGCATATTGGGATCTACAAGTGTCATAATGCTTTTAAAGGGAATGAAAATAAGTATTCCATCCAAATTACTTGTGTGAATGATTTCTTTTTAAAATTTATTTTGTTGATAATTTTGTCCTTATATCACTGTTAAATCATGTTTTAACAAAATCATACTAGTACTCTATTTTTAATTGAAAATAAATAATCAAACTATAAAAATATAATAAGTTTTTATTCCAAATAATGATAAACTTATGTAGCATATAATAGTTTTCATTTTATACAATGTATGTGGTTCAATTGTTATTTAAAAAATTCAGACCTAAAAAAAAGTACACATGCTAAAAATCCCTATTGATGTTTAAATCGAGATTATAAATATTATGTTACGTCGCGGTAAGTTAACGAACACTACGCCAAAACCCTCTTCAGACGACGGTTAAAAACCGTCGTCCCGCGAGATATTAATCTGTCATGGGGCTCGCTGCCGTCTATTGCACCTTCAGACGACGGTCAGGTTCTGTCATGTTTCGTCATCACACATGACATTAGCCTATTTGCTTAATGTCATCTTACCCTTGTTACGATTAAAACCGTCAGGTTAGTGTGTGGGAAATTGACATATTTAATTTGAGATGACAGTCCGTATAATAATTTCTGCCGTTATAGCCTATTTAAATGGCACAGGTCTTAATCAATCATGTCAAAGGATTTTTTTCATATGAAAGATACGTTTATTTTAATGTCTTTTTTTTATTGCTGTTTAGATGACATTTTTAAAAATTACAATGTCACTTTATGCCTTCTTCTTCGTTGAATTTCTGGTTTTTATACCTGAATACTGAAACATTCTAAAATATGAAGATGAAATTCTGTATATCAATGGTTTTAATTTTATTGGAGACCAATACTCATAATATGTTTACATTTGTGCCTATAACGTCAATCCATATCTTGAATAACCAATACATTTCTGAATTAAAACACACAAAAAATAACCAATCTTCCATAACGTCAATCTATATCTTGGAGTAATAATTAGGCATATAATCCCAAAGGTCTTGGTATCTGCAAAAGCCAAGCATGTCATTAATATTACACACATCCCTAAACTCAGTAATTACGTAGACCCTTCCCCTTTCACAGCCTTTCACTTACCACAATCATATCATTATAAATATATGCATCATAAACATTCAGAATCCATACCTTCAACAACCAGAAAACTTACGATGTAACAACGGATCCCCTTGTTGAAACTCCACAAGAGATAATTGCTGACTTGGAGAAATTGTACATGGAGAACCCAGAGTGGCTTCTGGCCATCGATGGTACGTAATGTCAATCCGTAGTTGTTCTGTAACTCTTCCTGGTTTCTTCTGTGTATTTCTAATAATTCTTCTTGGATGATAACGTACAGGTCCTCTCAATGGTAACTTCTTCAAATGGTCGATCAGAATGAAAGGCCCCCAATACACCCCATATGAAAGGGGTGTATTTGAAATCAGAATCAGCTACCTTCCGGATTTCCCAAACAGTCATGCAAGAGTAAATATTAACTCAGATCAGTAAGATATAATCACTTACATGAAACATACACTAATAAATCTCTCCTCTTATTCTCAGTTTTGCTTCTGGAATAGGATATATCATCCTAACGTGGCTCCTCAGGGGTTGATTCATCTTCCCCGTATCCTTAATAACCATCGCTTTTCCACTGCCACGGTATAATGCAACCATTTATCTATTTCATTTGATAAACATACAACATCATATTTTTTTATCTAATTATTCTATGCATTTTGTAGTGTCCGTGGCACCTATATGATATACTTCTACAGCCCCACAGTGAGGAGCCATATCCTGGGCAATAAGCAGTTGCTGAGCAATACCGCAGCAACAGGGAAGAGTATGAGGGGCTCACTCGGATATGGACTGAGGAGTATGCAAAGTGGATATGAGGGTGTCCAAATCTCCTAAACTATCTTGAGTGAGGGAAAGGAGAATCGAAAGGCAATGCGAGCTCCAAATGTGGTTCTCATTCCAATTCGAAATTTCCTTTCTCCACTCAAAATAGTTAAGGAGATTTGGACCTTTAATTCCCCCCCTTTTGTAATATAATGTAGAGCTTTGCTATTCAGTTCGTATGTTTGTGCAAGTAGACTAAACTGACCCTTTTATAATGCTCCTTCCACTTGGGTTGTGCTCGTTGTACTCTGAACTTGGTAATGAGGGTTATGATGCTGTCACCACAAGGGACTCTGTTTGTGCTGAATATGAGGGTGTTCAAATCTCCTAAGCTGTCTTGGCTAAGTGAAAGGAGAATCGAAAGGCAATGTGATATCCAAATGTGGTTCTCATTCCAATTCCAAATTTCCTTTCACTAGTCAAAACAGCTAAGGAACTTTGGACTGTCAATTACAACCGAAAGGCAACACTCATCCCCGCCTTTTGTAATATAGCATAGAGCTTTGCTATTCAGTTCGTATGTATGTGCAAGTAGCTAGACCTGTCAATTTCCGTGTTCGTGTCGTGTTCGTGTCGTGTCACGTTTCGGGTTCGTGTCAAAACCTGAAACACGAACACGACACGAAAACTTTTCGTGTCATAAAATCAGAACACGAACACGACCTGCTCTTGACACAGTAAACACGACACGAATTTTTTACACAACCAATTAAATTGACACGCCAAGACCTGCTAACACGACCTGACCTGCTAACACGATCCGACCTGCTAACACGACCTGACATGCTAACACGATCTGACCTGCTAACACGACCCGACCTGTCATTCCAAATATTTTGAACTTTACTTCAACTTCATAATTTGAAAAATTAAAACCTAATAAGTTAAGATAATTATTACAAACAATCTGAAATATGTTTCAAATCCATCAAAATAAGTTTAAAACATCCATAAACACACAAACTAAAAATATTTAGGTTTAACATCCATCAAAATAGCATAATCAAATTACACATATCAATCAACTTGAATTGAACTTGAACCAGTAGCCATAGTTGTAGGAATACTCTTAACCATATCATCCTTCTCCACAATATCTTCACCCAAATCATCTTTGGTCAATACTGAAAAATATTAACACAAATTAAAGATCCTTAAACATTGATTATGAAATTGAAATTCAACAAATACAATTTTCAATTGTTAGTAAGTTATAAAATTTACCTTGCTCCCCAAATAACCAATCTCTTGTGCAAATCAATGCCTCAACCGTGTCATGTGTAAGTGAACTCCTAAATTGATCCAACACTTTTCCACCTACACTGAAAGCACTCTCTGATGCAACAGTTGGCACCGGAATGGCTAAAACATCACGAGCCATGGCTGAAATTTCAAGATAGCGGTAGGAATTGGCCTTCCAATATGATAGGACATCCAAGTCATTAATTTCCAACCTTGGCTCATCCAAGTATTGATCAAGTTGCGATCTTTGTTCGGCAACCTCCTTATTGTCAAAAAAGTTCTATAACAAAGCAAAAAACGTAATTTCAATAAGATAAGCTACAAAAAATTAGATAAAGAATACAAGTTATGGAATAGAAGTTACCTTCAAAACATTTTTTTGTTTGATGGAGAGTAGCTTATCTCGCACTTCTTGGGTATGACTTTTTTCCGGTGGGAGTGATGTTTGTGAGCCAGGCCATGATGTCATATTTGCTTTTGAATAGCAATTAAAGAGAGAGTACAACTTATTTTTCAGACGCATAATCTCATAAGTCCCATCATTCTCATACACCTCTTTATAACACCATTGAACAAAAGTAAGCTTGTAACATGGATCTAGGATGACTGCAATTGCCAATATGTCACTAAAACTTTTCCAATACTTGTTGAACTTTTCAAACGTTCTACTTGCCATTTCTATTTTGTATCTATCGTCACCCCTCATTTCTTGTACCAAAGTCACATAAATGGTAAAGACTCCAGGAAAGTATAAATTTACAGTTGGATACTTAGTTCTTGAAAACACAAGGGTAAGATCATAGAAATGTGACAAGAACTCACTAATTTTCTCCAACTTATCCCAATCTTCTATAGTAGGACAACTCTTATAACCCACATCACTAGCAGTCAAAAGCATGAAGGCACGTTGAAAATAAAGGGCATTATCAAGCATAATGAAAGTGGAGTTCCATCTAGTAGGCACATCTTATCTCAAACCCTTCTTAGACTCAAGATTACAATTAGAAACACACTCAAGAAACTTTTGTTTTCTAGCTTGTGAACCTTTCACATACTTGACACTTTCCCTAACTTTCTGAATTGCATAATCAATTTCCTTTAAACCATCTTGTATTATCAAATTCAGAATATGAGCACAATAACGAATGTGAAAAAACTCCCCGTCACACAAAAGAGCATCCCTCAAAGTCAATTGAGTTCTTAACTTCTCAGCACAAACATCATTAGCACTAGCATTATCCAATGTAATCGAAAAAACCTTTCTATCTATCCCCCGATCAGACAAGAAATATTCAATTTTTTTCACACAAAGAAACATCATTATGAGGTGGTGGCATGAAACAAAAGTTCAAAATTCTTTTCTGCATGTTCCAATCTTTATCAATGAAGTGACGAGTTAAAGAAATATAACCATCGGTGGTCAAAGAGCTCCAACAATCGGATGTCAAACTAATTCTACCAGGAGCATCAGCCAACATAGTTCTTATCCTAGTTTTCTCTCTGGTGTACAACTTAAGACAATCAGATTTGCAAGTGTTCCTAGACACAAGCTTCACATCTCCACAATAATAAGAAAAAGCCTCCCTAATGCCATCATATTCAACAAATTGAAAAGGCAAATTATGCTTTATAATAGCACCAGTCAATATCTCTCTAAACTTTTCATCATTAAACTGACCACCACTTAATGCCATTTTGTTTTGGGATATAAGTAACTGACCTACATGGCGAGTGTCTCTCCTCGGACAAGTTTCTATATGGCGAAGCAGATTTCCAGTTCCATACTTGCTCTCCGAAATATAAATATTTCCGCACATCTTACATTTGCATTTTTCTTGCTCCTCATCTTCGCTAGATAAAATATCAAAGTACTGCCAAGCCGGAGACAAGAACTTTCTGCGTTTTGTTGGTTGTTTTGTTTGCTCTGTTGTTGAATTTTTTGGTGCATTTCTTGGTGGCTTTTTGGATTTAGCATCATCTTTTAGCTCCATCAACTCATCGTCACCATTTTCACCAACTTCACCGGATTGATCAACATTAATAGCTCTCATTTCATGATCCATCTATATGACAATAAAATCAATTCTTTAGACACAGCAAAAAGTCACATAATAGGCATACCATTTTTAATTTATAAATATCTCATTGTTACATAATAAAGCTAAATGGAAACTAAGAATAATATAGTGTTTGTCGTGGGCTTCTTCCGCATAAAGCCACATACCAGACATAACATTCATTTAAGCCCCTAAATTCAAACTTCAAATTTAATCGAACACTCTTTAAAATCTTACGAGTTCAATTAAGAGACATACCATTTATGTGACAATAAAATTTAATCGGACGATCTTTAAAATCCTACGAGTTCAATTAAACCCCTAAAGTCACATAACAGAAAATAAATTAGTAGAGAGTACAAGTGACCAAAGAAGCATTATCTTCTGAAAATGAACCCAAAACCGAGGTCATAATCCAAAAGATTATTTCAATTTCCAACCTAATGTCCACACACAAAGCAAGACCTTGAAATGCCTCATCATTTCCAATCTAATGTCCACACACAAAGCAAGACCAAAGAAGCATTATCTTCTAAATTGCATGATTGTTGCTGTCCAAAAGCATGTAATTAAAATAACAATGAATTTGATTTATTTGATGTCAAGATCAGGCAAAACCAAAATCATGCAATTAAAACCAAAAGCATACATGGTTATAGATATTGTTGCTATCCAAAATCATGTAATTAAAATCAAGAATTTTGCAGATCTTAACCATGTATTTGATGTCAAGATCAAGCAAAACAGAAGCAATTAAAAGAATCGCATCTTCCGCATAAACTCAGATAACAGACATAAAATTCATTTAAGCCCCTAAATTAAAACTTCAAATTTAATTAGACTTTAAACTATAAAAAAATTATTAATTAGATCAGATCAAGAGAGACATACCATAAGATGAACTTCTAATTTGACTGCGGAAAACTAAATAAAGGATAAAGAGAGACATACCATAAGATGAACAGCAGTCGATGAAGAAGATGATGAACAGTGAGAGGGAGAAGGAGAAGCAGCCGCCGCCGCTGGCTAGGGAGGGAGAAGGAGAAGCAGCAACCGTCGCTGGCTAAGAAGGGAGAGGTGGAAGGAGACGTCGCCGTTGGCTAGTGAGGGAGAGGGAGAAGCCACCACCGCCACCGACTATCACGAGATGATGAAGAAGCGAGCAATGAGTGAGATGAGAGCAGAGGATAATAATAAGATAAGATAGTAGGGTTTTTTTATATTCTATATTTATACTCTCTGATAAATAAGAAAAGTATGTCTATTTTACTTTTAACCTAGTTTAAGTTATTTATAATTTATACTTTTTTTTAATTAAAATTCGGGTCAGTTTTGTGTTTTCGGGTTGACACGAAAACGACACGAAAATTAACGTGTCATTTCGTATTGTGTTAATTTTCGTGTCGTGTCATAAAACCCTAAACACTAACACTAAAAAAGAAGGTCATGTTCGTGTCGTGTCATCGGGTCGTGTGTCGCTTTGCCGGGTCTAAAGTAGACTAAACTGGCCCTTTTACAATGCTCCTTCCACTTGGGTTGTACTCGTGGTACTCTGAACTTGGTAATGAGGTTTATGATGTTGTCAAAACAAGGGACTCTGTTTGTGCTGAATGCATCATAAACCTATCACCATGTTTAATGTTGTTGTTACGATATCAAACCGAGTGGAAAGGAACATAGTAAGAGCCAATGCACATAAATAACCCTTTATGTAGACCTTGTTATTCAGTTCGTATGTATATGTATATTCTATCTAATCAAAATATATCTTATCATTTACAAGCCATATCAGTACATGCAATTAGCCTAAATTTACCCTTTAATACATGCTTCATAAACGAATTGCATTCAGAATCCTTACTTATCATCATAACTCATGTTCAAATAAAAATGAGTCAGTTGAGTTCATAACATTTTCAGCTTTAAGTGTATGCCTAACATGCTATAACAAGTAAACATCTTATTCAAGTAGACATATGTATATTCAAGTGAACATGCTATAACAAGTAGACAACTTATTCGTGCATGTCTATTCCTTACTTATTCAAGACAACTTATTCCTTACTTATCATCATAGGTCATGTTCAAATAAAAAGGAGTATGGTGATATATCTTATCATTTGCAAGCCATATCAGTACATGCAATTAGCCTAAATTTACCCTTTAATACATGCTTCATACATGCTCAATGACCATTTTACAATGTTCCTCTAATACTTGGTGCATGATTAATACGCTACATGCCCAAATGAACAATCGTACACATACTCATACAGAACATCAAACATAAACATCAACAGAACATCAAACATAAACATGTTTCATACACATACACATACACATACTCAATCACTTCTAGTAGTATAACTCATAGGTGTAAGAGTATTGCCAATCACAATGAACATTCAAAGCTTTAGAGTATGCCTAATCAGCCACATGCTTAATGATCATTCATACATAAACTCTATGAGTCCTAGCTTCCTAAACAGTTATATCTAACCAATAAGTTCATACCAATCATTTCATCATCACCCACAACATCATACATATATGTAATCGTTCAGTTCAAACCCACATAACAATATATATACTAAATCAGGCTAGTTTCCTAAATCAATGAGTTCTAGGTTCCTAAACAGTACATCAAACATACTCAATCACTTCTAAAGGCATGACTAATCAGTTCAAACCAACATAACATTAATATATATTCATTAAGTTAAAGAAATCTTCCCATATGCTAAAGGCATGAACCGATTGACAATGTCTTCAGTCAACCTTCCCATGTACTGAAGCATTCTTACTATCCCTGCAAATATTGTGTTCAAATAAAAAGGAATCAGATGAGTTCATACCATCTACTTTATCAGGCACTGTATTGCCCTAGGTTAAAAAAGATAAAGACCCAAGCTTTTCAGTAGTGAATCTAAATACAATAAAATCAGTGTAGCTAAGCAAGAGATCTAAACCTTTAAACGATAGGGCTGAAAATCACAAGATCCTTATTCCAGCTGCTGAAATCGACATACACAAAAGTAAATCGGATGAGAAAAAGATAGAGTAAGGAACAATGATACTCTAATACATCTAGGAACGAAGAAAATATGGCTTACTAGTACAGTGTTTCGAGATCACCCAGTGATTGCATGTTTAAATCAACTATGGAGATAGAGAGGGATGAGAGGGATTGCGTAACCTAAACTGGGGTTTGGGATTAGAGAGAGGGTTTATATATCAACTGAAATTTCAGTCAAACAATAGAGCACCTAAAATTTGGTATGACCACGTAAGTGAAATTTCATTTGCCGCTTTCTTTTTGGGCATACAATGACATTCATTTATTAGAGGTGTCATCTGTTGAGCGCATCAAATTTAATGAAAACACGCGTTTTCTTTGGATGACAGGATTCTGTAATTGTAATGTCATCTGAGAATCGAGCGTATTTTTTTATTTCGTCTTCATATGACATATAGTTAAAATACTGTCACGAAAAATATTCAGACGACACGAAAACAAATGTCTGTCATATATCTTGTGTCATGTGAAAGGGAAAATGGCATAATGGAATTACGTTACGTTACATATTGTAAGCTCATGTCGATTGTTTGGATCCCACTGTTGTCGAGCTTAACATCTCACAAGAATTCCGTTTGAATCACAATGACTTATTTTGATAAAAGTCCAAAGTATTTATTCGAAAATGAATTACAATACGATTTGAAAATCTAATAAAAAAGATTGACTCGAATAATACCTTACTTGTGTTTGAAGCAACTCAACATTGATACAAGAAGCATTCTATCTAACATTATTTGATTTGAGCTAAGACACGTATTGTAAGTTAACGAATTACGTTACTTTACTTATTGTAAGCTCATGTCGATTGTTCGGATCCCACTGCTGTTGAGTTTAACATCTCACAAGAATTCCATTTGAATCACAATGACTTATTTTGATAAAAGTCCAATATGATTTGAAAATCTAATAAAAAAGACTGACTTGGACAAGACCGTACTTGTGTTTGAAGCAACTGAACATGTTGTATCATTCCATAAAATTTCACATGAACCGAAGAAGTACAATTATACAAGAAGCATTAATATTGTTTTTTATTCGAGCTAAGAAACGTATTGTAAGTTAACGAATTACGTTACGTATTGTAAGCTCATGTCGATTGTTCGGATCCCAGTGTTGTCGAACTTAACATCTCAGATAATAAATTACTTCCTTTATTTCCTTTTCACAAAATTTGATGCATATTGGGATCTACAAGTGTCCTGATGATTTTAAAGGGAATGAAGAAAAAGCATTTTATCCAAATTATTTGTGTGAATGATTTTTTTTAAATTTATTTTGTTGATAATTTTGTCCTTACATCACTAGTAAATCATGTTTTAACAAAATCATACTAGTACTATATTTTTAACTGGAAATAAATAATCAAACTATAAAATTACAAGGTTTTATTTCAAATAATGATAAACGTATAGTAATTTTTATTTTAAAGGATGTATGCGGTTCAATTGTTAAACAATCGAGATTCTAAATATTACGTCACGGTAAGTTGACGAATTACGTTACGTTACGTATTGTAAGCTCATGTCGATTGTTCGGTTCCCACTGTGTCGAGCTCAAAATTTACAGTATTCTATTTCAAATACAATAAACATTTTGCTAAAAGTGCATTGTAATTATTTGAAAATAAATTACGATTCGATTTGAAAACATAATGAAAGCGTTCTATTGTAATCCCAAAAAGTTCATTTTACAAATGCATAAACTTGATCACAACAAATGAAGATGTTTATCCTTAGCATTAATTTTGAAAATCCAAAGGCAGCACAATTAATGCCATGAATCTCAAAAAATCACATAAACGGCTAACAATTTCCTAAGTAGTATTTGTAGAAGTGACTCTTCAGTTTCTTGTTTTTATATGTCCATAAAGAACACGTTTTCTTATTGCATTTATTAAATTTTTATTCATTTTTTCACGGTGGCCGGAAAATTCATCGCGTAGGCCGCAAAACTAGAACCTTGTGGCCGGAAACTGGAACTTTACGCCGGAAACATCAACCTTGTGGCTGTTCAGTTTCTTGTTTTTATATGTCCATGAAGAACTTATTGCATTTATTAAATTTTTATTCATTTTTTCGCGGTGGCCGGAAACTGGAACCTTGCGCCGGAAACATCAACCTTGTGGCTGGGATTTTCTATAAAAATGGTGCATTGTAAAGATAAATGGAGAGAGAAAGTCTAATAATTAATTAAGAAGAGATAAATATGATCTGTATTTATTGAGGAGTTATTTTATTTTGGTTCTATGGCATGAGTTGAAACCATTGAGGACTTTCCCATATATATATATATATATATAATGACAGTATTATAATTTTATGTTAATTGAGTGTATATAGTGTGTCCCAATGTTTAGTTTAAAATGGTCAAACTCACGTTACCCAGTCACTAACCGATCAAATGAACTAAATTTTTCAATCACATTTACTTGAGTTATGTTTTTAGGATAAAATAAAATTCAGGTACCAAAGTGCGAATTATAGTAAAGTCCAGGTACCATTGATATAATTAACTTATGAAACTCATGTTGACTGGTCGTTAACTGGTAAAATATACTAAATTGTCCTGTCATCGTTACTTCGGGTATATTTTTGAGACAAAATATAATCTAGGTACCAAAATGTGAATAAGGTAAAATTTAGGTACCATTGGTGTAATTTATTCTAATAAAATGTGAGAAACTCAAGAAATTTACCTCGTTCCAATGATTCTTCTGATTCATCATGTCCACGAAAAGCAAAACCCTGCATTAAAAGTAGACGAACAACATTTATAACTATTGTTGTGATATGAGTATCATAAGCAACCTCATTCGTTTCCTTTGACTTTGTCAACATATAATCAATATTCAACCTTTGATTTTGAAATCCATAAACCCGGTCTGTAGCATATTTGTGGGGACTGGACATACCACCTAAATGATTCCTAAAATTTTCTAAAGCTTTCTTCCAATTTTTAAAACCAATTTCTATAAATGCTTTATCCCCAGACCTATTTCCTCTACCAAACAGATAGCAATACAAACAAAAATCAGCATCTTTGGATACACTGGACTCTAACCATGGAAACATATCAAACCAACTTGTTTGAAAACTCCTTTGAACTCTAGAAAAATTAGTTCGAGGAAACATATGACCTTTTGGTTGACATGGGCTTTTTAACAAGTAACGTCGCCATAATTCATCTTGAATGGTATTATCATACATAGTAATTTCTTTTCTATTTCCGGGATCAAAAATAATATCACATTTCCACACACTGTGTCACACCCGACCCAAAACGGCATCGGGTATGAACGGGAGATAGGATAACGAACGCCTATATTCGGACAAAAAAAATGTATTTAATTATTTGGCTTGGACTCGATAATTCTATCAAGCTTCCTACGTATCCCGAACGTCTTTTAATCTTTAACTCGGGAATCAAAGCCACGTAGTTCTACCTGTTTTAGGTAGTTCTCTTAAATTTGATAGTTCTCTTAACTTATTAACTCGTTTTCACTTATTGACACGTTAATTAACTCGCTAAAGATTTAACCGTATACTTCACTTTATTAGTATATAATTATATATATAAATAAATCACTTTATCAAAATGAATCAAAATAAATAAACGTTTTATCAAACCAGCTCGTGAACAAATAAACATTTTATCAAACCAATTCGTAATCAAATAAATTGCTTTAACAAACCAACGCATAATCAAATAAATCGCTTTAACAAACCAACTCGTAATCAAATAAACCGCTTTAACAAACCAACTCGTAATCAAATAAACCGCTTTAACAAACCAACTCGTAATTAAGTAAATCGCTTTAACAAACCAACTCGTAATCAAACAAATGTAAAATATCAATTCATCCAGCATTTTAAAAAAAACATAATATAAAATTTGTGTGTGTGTGTGTGTCCATCCTCGAATTCCACCCGTGTAGCTTATCATAACATCAATCATATCAATAATCGAGATATCTCATTCATATCTCGTTCCTTGCCTAACGTTAGGACTACCAGCCATGCACTCTGGCCATACTGTCGTTAGGTATGGTCTTACAACTCTTATAACTCCTACCCCAGGCAATCCTAGATGGACAAAACCATTTTATCTTTCTTTCAAAATATCACAACATAAAAATCATATTGGATTTCAATCCAAATCTCATAAATATTAACAACAACTGAAACAGTTTCCTCAATCCAAAAATTGTTCACATAAGATTGTCGAATTCATTTCTTTCGACCAAATTTCCGAAATACCACGATAATAAATAATTATTCTTTAAATAATCAACATCAAAAGTGTACGAATATTTAAACAATATATTTTAAACAATTTAATAAAATGTATTCAAAGTCACTTAAATAGTTTAAAACTGAAACTTATTTTTATCTGTCACCGGAATAGCTATTTTTAAACTGAATATAGCGTTAGACTCGTAATATTATCATAAGTCTATTTCAACTAAATCCTTGTACAAATTTTATATTCGACTCTATACCGACTCTACTTGGAAAATATCAGTATTAATCTTTCTATTTTCAACTTATTTTAACTCTAACTGTTAAAGTTGCTTAAAATATTTTACTGATCGAAATATTCTTATTGGATTATTTTCGGAACAACGTAGTTAATTTAGACTGATTATACTTTTAAACTCGGGTCGATTATACTTTCAAACTCGGGTCGATGCTAAAATATCGTCTTGAATAAATCTAATGGACAACTGTCTAAAATTTATATTTTTGTTAGTAATTGATAGACGCTAACTCATTAATCGCAAATCTATTAAAATTTGACGAAAATATCGAAACTAGACTTACTCAAAATCATACTTATAACCTTTTAAAAAATAATTTAGATATAAAGTACAGTTACCGAAATATCGTCGTCGATCACCGGAAATTAATCAATGTAATCCATTGACAGCTTATCTGAAACGTCATCGTTATCGGTCACCGACGTGATCCGCCAAAAATGTTTGTCCCCAAAATTTGATATATAAAAAGCATTTTTTTTTCTTTTTCCTTCCTTTGTTCCTCTCTCCCTCTCCCTCTCGTTTTCTTTTTCTTTTCTTATAAAAACTCTTTCTACCCCAAAACCCCAAAAATCAAGTCTGTATATATATATTTTTTTGACCAACAAGATCACTAATTACCTTACGTAAGACACATGTTTATTTTTTGTCTAATTATAAAGACACATGTTCTTTTTTTATTATGTTATTATAAAGACACATATTATCTTTTTGTAACATGTGTTCAACACATGTTAAGTTTACATAAAATGAAGTTTTTAATTAATTATTTTTTTAAAGGTATACATGTAATCATGTAAATTCGTTTTTTAATCAATATTTAATATGTTAATTATAATAAAAGGTCCTTCTTAATTACAACTTCTTTTAAAACTAACACAAAACCTTAAATTTACCCCTTAAACATTAAATTAAACCCAATTAATTAAACCAAATAGTATATTTAAAATTGTAATAATTAACACTCCAGAATCTATATCGAAAAATAAAGATTAAATATTTTAGACACGGACGTGACACACTGTCTCTTCTCACTATTTGATGAAGACTCAATGTTTTGACCCTTGTCAATCGTTTTAAAAAATCTACGCATCTTGTTTCTAAATAAAATAAAAACAAATAAACGAAATTAATCCCTAACATAGAAATCCCTAAATTAGAAATCCCTAAGTTAGAAATCCAATAATAAACCCTAAATTAGAAATCCCTAAATTACATTTCCTAAATTAAACCCTAAATTAGAAATCTCTAAGTTAGAAATCCAGTAATAAACCCTAAATTAGAAATCCCTAAATTAGATTTCCTAAATTAAACCCTAAATTAGAAATCCCTAAGTTAGAAATCCAGTAATAAACCCTAAATTAGAAATCCCTAAATTAGATTTTCTAAATTAAACCCTAAATTAATTGTAATTACTAAAGAATATTTAAGTAAACAATATATTAATAATAATCCCCTAATAATAAACCCTAATTTAGAAATTATAAAACTAAACCTAGAAGAAATAAAATACAAAATGAGAAATAAGAAAACTTACTTGGAAATTGCTCGATTGAGAGAAGAATAGATGGAAAATTGAAGTTCAAAAGAAAGTATGGTGTGATTTGGATATTTTTTCCAAATATTCAAAAACCTTCCTCCTTTTCTTTCTCAGCTTCTTTTTGCAAAATTAAAGAAAGAAGAAAAGGAGAAGGTGAGTGAGACGGTGAAGGCTTAAAAGCCTCCTAATCTTTTTCCGAATAGATAGGAAGGGTAATTTCGCCCTTTCCATCTGTTTAATTTATTTAGTACGTGTTGAAACTAAAACCCGAATAACAAAATATAATCATAGTTATATTATTTAGTTAGGTTCGATTCTTATTTTAAGTGTTGTTCGGTTTTCAGTTATTTTGGTTCAATTCAGTGTTCAGAAAGAACCAACCGTTGAACGCCCCTAGACTTGACTAGAAAATGAAAACAAATTAGAGTCATATACAAAGAGTAATATGCTCTAGTTGATACCAATAAACCAAAACCAAGTAGGACTATATGAAAAACCACTTCAAGGTGCACCCAAAACACTTCAAATCATGACCTTATCCATATGGAGTTGGCCTAGAATCATGGTATGGCATAGACGTACAAATATCTTTTTATGTCAACACATTTTCTACAATTTTGGCGTGAAATTGTCTACTTTTTTGCACCAAAAACAATCACAATGCTTCTAAAACCTCTAGTCATATGGATATAATTTTCTAGAAATGATCTGAACCCTTACTTTTTGGCTTAAAATCACGATGCTTTTTCTTAAAAATGAAAATAGACAATAAATATATACAAAATACTTGCTCAAATAATGCTAAAAGTAAAACAATGTACCAATTAAATCTATTTAAATAATAAGGGCTTTAAGTTGTCTAAACTAGAATATTTAGTTCAAATCCTAGTATACGTAATATAATTTAATTAAGAAAGAACCACCTAAAAAGTATATGAACAACCTTGAACTAATTAATGAGACCCAATAATTAAAAAAACAAGGTAAAATTTATTCGCGAAAAGAAGTGAATTAAGAGCGATAACAAATAAAATATTTAATGGATATTATATTTATAAAATTTCATTGTATATTTTCGAACTTCTTTACATATTTTAAGATATATGTTTCATCACAACTTCATTTAAAATTTACCATTAGTTATTAATGAATACATATTTCAGATATATTATCCATCTAATAAAACAATTAAATAATAAATTTCACTAATAATTTAAATAATAATAGTAATTCTAAATGAAAATCTTAAATTTATAATAAATTAACACACAAATGATATTACAAATTAGGCCCTTGAACTTTAATATTTACAAACTATGTAAATTTAACAAATCATCTAAATTTTCAAACTCTATATATAAAAAGACATTTTAATTAAGACTAAACATATAATTAACACCTTGAACATTTACAATTTTAAAGATTAAATTCTTGATCATTTATATTTTCAAATTAGGCCCTTGAACTTTAATATTTACACACATTGGGCTCCCCACTAACGACTATGTTATCTAAACAGTTAGTGAAAGGATCAATGTAATTAAAGATCATGAACTGAATCCTTAAAATTTTAAAAGTTCAAGCGCTTAATAGTGTTTTTTAATATTTGTTTACTTAATATCTTATTATTTTAGTAAGATAATAAATAAATCATTTTTTCAAATTTTCTTTCTCAATAAATAATCTTAACTTAAATATGAGTTTTGTTTATAATAATAGAACAAAATGAACATGAATTGCTTAGGCTCATTTAATATAAGATGATTATATATGTCGTTAATTAGTATAAAAAAATTTACTTACATTTTTTTTATTAGTTGTTTTTATGTATTAATTTAAAAGTGGAATCTTAAATTTTATCAATTCAAATTTTATTATTTAAAGTTATTCATTGATCTTTTATTTTTAGCTTAAAGAATTGTATTAACATGTTTCAACTTCATTTTCATTGTATTATTATTTAAAGTTTTAGTTTCAATTTCTTTAAAACTCTAACAATTCAAAGATAGAAACATGTTTATAACCTCTAACTAAAACAACTTAAATAAAATTATTTTTCATTTGACAATTTAATTTGTGCCTATCTTCACATTAAGAAAATATGGTATCTTCCAAGTGAGTTACCATAAGAAGAGTGAGTTAGAAAAATATGGTATCTACTAAGTGAGTTAATATAAAATATTATATCTTCCAAGTGAGTTAATTTAAAATATTATCTTTTATAAATGTTTTGTGTGCATAAAATGAGGCTTAAAGTTATAAATTTGACTATTTTTTTATTAGATAATAAATTTGACTATTTTAATTGTACGATATTCATTGATAACCATACGACGATTATAAGTGTCATCTTCCTCTATTCTTAATTTTTTCTATATTACTTTCATTAAATAATCATTTATTAATTTATTTACATACTAACCCATTTTATTTCGTATCCCTATGTGAAAATATGTACCCCTCTCCATTTCACAAGTTGCAATAATTTAAGTAGATTTCTGTTTCATATTTATTCACTAGTTCGAATCAGATTGCCATTATTACTTTGTCTTCTAGAGGACAACCATTTTCCTTTGGCAGTCCTAGTGTTGATTCTGTTATTTAGAGGTTTCAGATGCTTATATCAGTTTCTTCTTCTTCATTTTCTCTGGTCTAACTCACTCCAAAAGGTATCTCAGATGGAGAGGATTCCCCTATGTAAGTAAGGAGCCATATAACATTCCAATATAGCAATGTGGGATATTTAACATGCCGCTCTCACGCCCAAATTATTTGAGGTGTGAAGTAAATATCAATAAGCAATGTAACATTGAATATCATGGTTCTAGTACTATAAAAATTTAAGAGGTGGCCATATGTTAATTAGTGAATTAAATAAAAGAATACAAAAAAGTATTTGTACAAAGTTGTCTATGAGACCTAACTAGAAAAAGAAAAGAAATTAGAGTCATATACAAAGAGTAATAGGGCTCAAGTTGATGCAAGGTAGGATTTTATCAAAAACAACTTTGAGGCGAACCCAAAACACTTCAAATTAGGGCCTTATCCATATGGACATGACCCAAAAATATGCTAGGTGTACTTATATCCTTTCATGTCAGCCTGTTTTCAGTAGTTTTGGCATGAAACTCGATAGTTTTTTGTCCAAAAAACAATCACCATGCTCCTAAAACCTTTAGTCGCATGGATATAATTGTCAAGGAATGTTATGATCCTTTAATCTCTCATTTTCTCTATAAAAACCAACTTTCAAACCTTAAGCAGATTAACAACATCCACAACCTCATTTGAGCTCTTTATATATATATATATATATATATATATATATATATATATATATATGTATATGTATATATCCCATTTTTGTGCATTTTTTTGTATCTTTAAAGCTCATGGAAGATATATCTCTTACCACTATATAAATTTGGAAGAGAGCAACCTAAATCTCCATTTTGTCTTTCTAGTGTTCTATAAAAGTAAGAAAAACACCTGAAATCGTGTTTTGCCTCTGATTTTCTCGCTAAGCAACAAAAAAATACCTCGAATGTCCTAGATCCAAGTGTTTTGGAAGATTTAAATATCAAAGGAAAAATTGGTGCACATCTGGAGTAAGGTTTCAGGTCATATAATGTGCTTCTTTTTTATTTTTTTATTTTTGGCATTTTTTAGTTTTCTATTCTGTCAAGAAGTCATAATCGTAAAGATATTGTCCAAGGTAGATAATATTCATTCGACTAAAGATAATGGAAGTACAGATATTGTTTCTTGGACAAAGGAAGATTCACTTAAAACCTGACCCGCCCTTTTGTGTTTTAAAGCTTATTTTCCCTACTTTATACATATATTCATGCATTTTGGGACCATTCGAGCTTGAATAATATACATATACTATGTTTTATAAATAATGTTAACATAAAATGAGGCTTACAGTTGAAAATTCAACTATTTTAGTTATTCGACATTCATTGATAATTGTACATCGATGATATGTGTCATCCACCTCTTTTTTTTTTACTTTTGTGTTTCTATATTACTTTCATTAAATTATCTTTCATTCATTCATTTACATACTAACCCATTTTATTTTATATTCTTATGTGAAAATGTGTATCCCTCTCTCCATTTGACAAGTTGTAATAATTTAAGTAGATTTATTTTCCACATTTATTTACTAGTTTGAGAACTCCCACCTAATAAAAGCACTAAAATAAACAATTAGATTAAATTTAAAAAATATATTTTAAAAGGTTAATTAAAGGAATTAATAGATAACTAGTCGAAAACCCGTGCGATGCACGGGATATAAAACTTCTATATAATTTTATATCATACTATGAAATGTTTTTTTTATATTATGTATATTTGAAATTAATATATTTATATATATATTTTTTAATATTATGTTTTTTTTGAAATTAATTTTGTACCCATTAATTAAAATTTTTATTTGTTTTTAATGAAGTATTAAGTCCACTCAGTACAAAAAAAGCGTTTTATAATTCATATGTAAAATTAATTCTATTAATTAGAATCATTATGCTCAACATTTGAGAATTTGAAGAGATTCAAATAATAATATTTTTTAATTAATATTTTCCAACAACTTGTCCTATGATGATGTTTCATTTTCATATGTTCAAAACTCTTGAAATACTAACAAATTTGTACAAACCATAATATAATAGTTAAAAACTATATAAGCCAATATTGCAAAAACAATTATCTCAATATTCCATAATTAATGTACATTTTTAGAATTTTGAGCATCAAAATTTATTTTTATTTACCTTCATTTTGAATTCGTATCTACATAATCCAAATTCTTCAAGAATAAACATCTTATCAAGTACATTAAACGCTTACAATCTCTTTGTCTTAGAGAACTGAAAAAAATAACTTCTTGATAATAATAATAATAATATAACATAATTTATAATTGAAATAAACTTCATTTTAAGTATAATATTTCAATATCTCTTTAATATTTTATTCAATATGTCTCAAACTTCAATGAACAACTATTATGTTAAACTTTATAACTATTTATATCAAAATGCATAAAAATAAAATACAATCAATATCAGTTCGATAAACTCAAACTAAAAAAATGAGTGGATTTCAACAGTTCCGAATTAGAAAAATTAATCTAACTTCAATTAAAGCTAAAAATTGAGTTCATATAAAGTCGAAAATCTAAATTTTAGTTAGAGTTAACAATTGAAACGATAACACCTAGCAACATATACTAAAAAAGAATGCAAATATACAAAACCTTTATTTTAATCATTTTGAAAAAAAAAAGAGAAATAAAAAAGAAAACATGGATAAGGTAGCGAAAGGTATGGAACATGGGTAACGACAGAAATGGAATTTCATCTCTGAAAGATGAAACTACAACAACTATTATTTAATAAGAATAAAACAACAACACAAAATAAAAATAACTACAACATATGAAAAAATCGAATAATTACCTTGAGAAACGTAAGATTTTTTGTAATTTTTGACACTTTTGTGTTTCCCGATTTTAGTTGTCCATGTATCTACTATTTCTATCGGATTAGTTTGAAAAAAAAAGACAAATAAAAAAGGAAAACATGGATAAGGTAGAGAGAAGTATAGAACCTGGGTAACGACAGAAATGGATCTGAAAGATGAAACTATAACAATTATTGTTTAATAAAAATAAAACAACAACACAATTGAGAACAAAATAACTACAACATATGAAAAAAATCGAATAATTACCTTCAGAAATATAATACTATCTATCATGACCAATGAATATAATGGCAGAATACTATCTATCATGCTTTATATAGAAGTTTATTTGTGACTTTTGGATTTCATTTGCTTTGTGCTTTTTCATCTTCCCGTAACTCTTACTTTCTTTTATTATTTTAATTAATGGGCTAGTAATTGTTTAATTTATTATAAATATAAATCTGTTATTTTTAATTAATTAATTCTTTTTAATCTTGATTTTTTACTACGTTGACAACTCATTAAAAAAGCCTCTAAAATACTTCTCCTTATTTCTCTCTGCTTCGACTATTATATATAGTATAGATATCCACAAACTTAGAATATATATTCTAATAGTCGACCCAATCGACTAATTTCACCAATAATTTAAATAATAAAAGTAATTCTATATGAAAACCTTAAATTTACAATAAATTAACACATAAATGATATTACAAACTATGTAAATTTAACAAATCATTTAAAATTTCAAACTCTAGATATACAAAGACATTTTAAGTAACATTAAACACATAACTAACCTCTTGAACTTTTACAATTTTAAAGATTAAGTCCTTGATTATTATTTTTTTCAAATTAGCCCATTAAACTTTAATACTCACACACATTCAGCTCTTCACTAATGAGCCTATCATCTAAAATGTTAGTGAAAGGCTCAATGTGTGTAAAAATTAAAGATCATAAGCTCAATCCTTAAAATTTTAAAAGTTTAAGGTCTTAATAGTTCCTTTTAACATTTGTTTACTTAACATCTTATTATTTTAGAGAGATAAAAAAAATTCCAATTTTTTTCTCAATAAATAATCTTCACACTTACGTATGATTTTTGTCTATAGAACAAAACAAATATGAAATGAATAGGCTCAGTTAATATAAGATAATTATATATGCCATCAATTAGTATAACAAATTTTACTTATATATTTTTTATTAGTTGTTTTTATGAATTAATTTGAAAGTGGAATCTTAAATTTTATCAATTCAAATTGTATTATTTAAAGTTATTCATTGATATTTTATTTTTAGTTTAAGGAATTATATTATTTAAAGTCAAAACACAAAGCTATTTATTGATGTTTTATTTTTAGTTTCAATTTCTTTAAAACTCTAAAAGTTCAAAGATATAAACTTGTGTTTAGCCTCTAACTAAAATAACTTAAACAAAATTATTTTTTATTTGACAATTTAATTTGTGCCCACCTTCATATTAGGAAAACGTGTTATCTTCTAAATGAGTTACTATATCGATGAGTTTAGGAAAATATTGGAAGGAATAAGGGGAAATTAATAATAGAACAAAACTAATAACACCCCAAATTATTCTTTGGCAAATTAATATAAATAATGGCAAACTGTTATTCCTTCTAGAAGAAGGATTAATGACGATTAAAGCATGATTAATGTAGAGTTAATGATAATTAATGCATGATTAATGCACAGGTAAATATGAAATAATGAAGAAATAGAAGGAGCCTTCAAACACTATACCATGCCATTTGGATTGAATAGTGAAAGATACACAATACAACTAAGATACGACGAAATTAGTAGGAACCAAGAGATCCGCCAGTTGACATGTATCCGCGATCATATCTTGTCCTAACAGACTTAGAGAAAAGCAAAGGACACCTTTTCATCTTCCTCTAAGGGAATGAATCCACTTAAATGGTAATTAATGATCATTAAGAGGAGTAATGACATGACTGTTCAATTAGAACACCATTAATGGTAAAAGGTTACAAAAATCTATATAAATACCCCAACTCCAAGGTATTCGAGGTATGCTTACTGATTCTCTTAAAAACTCTTGTCATTCTTATTGTTCTCAAACAATATACTAACTTTAGCATCAGAGTGCGCCTCGCCGATCCCAACGGCACCTCACAGAGAGGAGATTCCAGCCAAGGAAATTTATGCAATTATCAATTGGTGCGGTGAACTTGCATTCTAACAATTAAAAGATCATAAAATCTTGATTGTATAGAGTTTCACAATGAACAAAACAACAGAGTTAATAGAATAGAAACTTCGACCTCAAACTTTGGCTCTATTAGTACAAAACAAATCTATCCAAAGACAGGGTTCTCCATAGATCGGCGAGGGTTTCTCTTTTAACTTCATATGTTTTTATTATAAATGATGAGTAACGGTAATGCCCTTTAGACTTCTCTGAATTAGGTTAAAGGGCATATCTGTATATCATCGGATGTATAGAGGTTACAGATCCTTTTTAGCCGACTCTATCTATAGATTAGCGGGTGTATGGAGGTTGCAGATGCTCTTTAAGCCAAAAAGGTTACATACATTAATCTGAAATCTTTATGATAAACAAGATAATTTTCCCCCTTTATTATTCTTTTTTAATTAAAGAAATTTGAAGTTCACTACCCTTGTGAAATACTATGAATATCATATATGTTATTATTATATATCTAAACAAACTATGAAAGATAAGTATGGTTACTTTGTTTTTGACAAAGTACTATTACTTGGTGTGTTTTCACCATTAGATGATGGAACATCAAATTAA
Source organism: Euphorbia lathyris (assembly GCF_963576675.1). Lineage (NCBI taxonomy): Eukaryota > Viridiplantae > Streptophyta > Magnoliopsida > Malpighiales > Euphorbiaceae > Euphorbia > Euphorbia lathyris. Next base: position 37,370,397 of record NC_088913.1, on the reverse strand, counting down.
TCTAATGGTGAAAACACACAAAGTAAGGCTTACTTTGTAAAAAATAAAGTAAGCATAGCCTTTACCTCAATATGTATCACATTTTTATACACGGCGAGTGTAATAGGCCATTATCGTTCGAAAGCTTGGAATTTTATAAAAAAAAAACTATCCATTCAAGGTTATCCTGTCATTTGATATCAAAGTAACACAAAAGGGGCTCATGTAATTCGGTTGATCTAGGTATGATATGTTTTTTGAACAAGCATGCCTATAATTATTAAGGCCATTATGAGTAGATGAATTACCAAAATTGGGTAAATAAAACTTTCAAATCCTGAGCTAACTACAAAGAGAGTGCAAGTGTTAGTTTTAAATAAGAACATTAATTTATATAAGGTTTTTAGAGTATAATAAAGTTTCTTAATGATCTCCGAATTTCATTAGTACATGGATGCACAATATTGGCTACAAGTAAATAGTGACTATGTAAGATATCTTACCCAATATAGAAGGTCATAATTTTTATGATGTTTAAAATAAATATATTATCCTCGGTAATAATATGCATTAAAATGAAAAAAAGGCATTGTTTTTTAGCCATTATCATTATGGTTATTCGTTATTAAAAATCCATTATGAAAATGATATTTATGTGCAAAAGTAATATTTATGGTTATGATTGTTATATGTGGTATTATGAAAAACAAGCACAATTAAAGTTCTATTATGGATTATTTTGACATATAATATTTACTTGGTTTTATCTTTTGACTAAGTTTATTCTAGAGTCAATAATCGATGTGAAAGAATTACTAAGTTGATTCTAAGACGAACTAAAAATTCTATAAAGAATCATAACAACAAACTTGATATTTGCCAACGTGGCCATGCAAACAGAGTCTTCCGCCACGAAGTATATTCCATGGATCAAGACATTGATCCCCAAGGTAAGTGAACATAACTTTTATGCCTTATCATAATCTTTTAATGATGGACAGGGTATGACCCCACTTCTAGAGTTGTTTCAGTACTTACCCACAAGTACAAGGGAATCACTAATACTGCAACCAGCACCAAACACTGGAATGAAAAATAAAGCCTGATGTGGCAAATAAAGAGCGCCTAGATAAAGCCTATTGAATGGCGAATGGCGAAAAGAGTGCCTAGATAAAGCCTATTAAATGGGGAATGGCGAAAAGAGCACCTAAAATAAAGTGCTACGTGGTGAATACCTAGATGGAAAAAATAGAGCCCTACGTGGCGAATTCCTTGATGGCACAAATAAAGCCCAAAATGGAGAATGCCAAAAATGGCAAATGAAAAGTGAAATTTTCACAAAGAAGAGATACTCTGAAAAATGAATAAAGCCTAAAATCACAATAGAAAGTGTATGCTAAAAGCAATAACTGTGGATATAGGGCAGGCCACCTATTTATATCCTTGAATGGAAACTTACGCCATATGAAATTGAATGGCGAATGGAAAATGAAATTTTCACAAAAACAAAGTAAAGCACTTTGGAAAATGAGTAAAGGCTAGTGCCAAAACTTCTAGAAGCGTGAATAAAGCTTGAAATGGTGAACAAAGCCTAGAGTGGCAGACGTCTAGAATGACAGTAGAAGGGAAAGTTCTTTGAGTTTCCTGAGGATTTCATTAGCTTATGGAACGTAAGAAGGAGTTTCGGGTTAAACATGATGCTTAGAAAACTTAAATGATGTGTCCCATTCCTACTGGTCTAGGGAAATATGTTTAATAGAAAAGAAGTAAATGTAAGGCACACTTTTAACAGCCCTAAATAGCTTTTTTGACTTTTAAGGGGGGCTTTTGATAATATCCCAAAATTTTCTTTCTAGAGTGAGAAATAAGGGCAAATTAATATAAATAATGACAAACTCTTATTCCTTCTAGAAGAAGGATTAATGACGATTAAAGCATGATTAAAGTAGAGTTAATGATAATTAATGCAGGATTAATGGAAGTGTAAGTATGTAATAATAAAGAAAAAGAAGGAGCCTTCAGACATTATACCACGCCATCTAGATCGAATAGTGAAAGATACGACATACAACTAAGATACGATAAAAGTAGTTAGAACCAAGAGATTCACCAGTTGACCTGTATCCGCCATCGTATCTCGTCTTAACGGATTTAGAGAAAATCAAAGGACGTCTTTTCATCTTCCTTTAATGGAATGAATCCACTTAAATGACAATTAATGATCATTAAGAGGATTAATGACATGAGTGTTCAATTAGAACACTAATAATGGCAAAAGGTTATAAAAATCTATATAAGTACCCCTATTCAAGGGTATTCGAGGTATCCCTACTGGTTCTCCTAAAAAATCTTGTCAATTATTCTTATTGTTTTCAAACAATATACTAACTTTGGTATCATAGTGTCCATCGCCGATCCCCTCACATGGAGGAGATTCCAGTAAAGGAAATTTACACAATTATAAAAAATGAACATGAATTGTATATGCTCAGTTAATATAAAATGATTATATATGTCGTTAATTAGTATAACAAATTTTATTTATATATTTTTTATTAGTTGTTTTTATGTATTAATTTGAAAGTAGAATCTTAAATTTTATCAATTTAAGTTGTATTATTTAAAGTTATTCATTGATCTTTTATTTTTAGTTTAAAGAATTGTATTATTTAAAGTGAAAAAACAAAGTTATCTATTGATGCTATTTTTAGTTTCAATTTGTTAAAATATATAAACATGTTTTTAGCCTCTAATTATAAACATGTGTTTAACCTCTAATTAAAATAAATTGAACAAAAAAAGTAATTTGATAATCATACGATGATGATGAGTGTCATCTTCCTCTGTTCTTATTTTTTTCTATATTACTTTCATTAAATAATAATTTATTTATGCATTTACATACTAACCCATTTTATTTATATCCCTATGTGAAAATATGGTATCCCCCTCCCCATGTAGATTTATTTTCCACATTTATTTACTAGTTTGAATCAGATCACCGTTTCCCTTTCTTCGTTGTCTTTGCTTCTGTACGTTCTTTCTTTCATCGAAATTTGAAACTTTTGGAAGGCTTGTTTCTTTATCTTCTAGAGGACAACCATTTTCCTTTGATAGTCCCACTGCTGATTCTGCTATTGAGAGGTTTTGAAATGAAGAGAAGATGCCTACATCTATTTCTTCTTCTTATTCATCTTCTCCGGATTAACTCGCCCCAAAAGGTATCTTAAATGGAGTGGAATCTTTTGATGTATCTAAGGATCCACATAGCTTTACAATGTAGCAATGTGGAATATTTAACATGCCCCTCTCACACCCAAATTATTTGGGGGTGTGAAGGAAATATCAATAGGCAATGTAACATTGAATATCATGGTTTTGATACCATAAAAACCTAAGAGGTGGCCATATGTTAATTAATGAATTAAATAAAAGAATACAAAAAAGTATTTGTACAAAGTTGTCTAGGAGACCTAACTAGAAAAAGAAAAGAGACCAGAGTTATATACAAAGAGTAATAAGGCTCTAGTTGATGCTAAGTAAGATTCTATCAAAAACCACTTCGAGGAGGATACAAAACACTTCACATTAGGGCCTTATCCACACAGATTTGACCCAAAAATATGATAGACGCACTCCTAAAGAAATAGGCGTATGTATATCCTTTCATGTCACCCAATTTTCAGCAGTTTTGGCATGAAACTCTATACGTTTTGGCCCAAAAAACAATCACCATTCTCCTAAAACCCTTAGCTGTGTGGATATAATTTTCAAAAAATGATATGATCCCTTAATCTCTCATTTTTACTATAAAAACCAACCTTCAAACCTTAAATGTTAGCAACATCCACAACCTTATTTGAGCTCCCCCTCTCTCTCTCTTTCTTTCTATCTCCCATTTTTGTGCATCTTTAACTAAAAAACCAAGCTTTAAAGCTCATGGAAGATACATCTCTTACCATTGTATAAATTTGGAACAGAGCAACCTAAATCTCCACTTTATCTTTCTAGTGTTCTCTGAATGTAAGAAAACTCTTGAAATCATGTTTTGCCTCTGATTTTTTCTCTAAGTAACAAAAAGTACCTCAATTGTCCTAGATCCAAGTTTTTCGGAAGATTTAAACATAAAAGGAAGCATTAGTGCACATCTAGTGTAAGGTTTTTAGGTCATATCATGTGCTTCTTTATTTTATTTTTTTATTTTTGGCATTTTTTAGTTTTCTGTTCTGTCAAGAAGTCATAATCATAAGTATATTGTCAAAGGTAGATAATATTCATTCAACTAATGATAATGGAAGTATGGATATCATTTCCTGGATAAAGGCTGATTCACTTACCACCCCCCATTCGTGTTTTAAAGCTTATTTTCACCACTTTATACATATATTCATGCATTTTGGGACCATTCGAGCTTGAATAGTATACATATTATGTTTTATAAATAATTTTAACATAAAATGAGACTTATAGTTGAAAATTCAACTATTTTAGTTGTTCGACATTCATTGATAACTGTACATTGATGACAAGTGTCATCCGCCTCTTTTTTTACTTTTTGTTTCTATATTACTTTCATCAAATAATCATTCATTTACATACTAACCCATTTTATTTTATATTCCTATGTGAAAATATGTATCTCTCTTTCTCTATTTAACAAGTTGTAATGTCACACCCGACCCAAATCGGCATCGAGTATGAACGGAAAATAAGATAACGAATGTCTAACAGCATAAAAGCCGAACTTATTTTCTAATAGATCAAAATTTAATTCGGACTACCTAAAGTTTTATTTATTATTTGGCTTGGACTTGATAATTCTATCAAGCTTCCTACATATCCCGAACGTCTTTTAATATTTAAATCGGGAATCAAAGCCACGTAGTTCTACCTATTTTAGGTAGTTCTCTTAACTTATTATTTACACGTTGATGAAATTTTATCGCTACTACTATTCACAATATATAACATCCCGATCTACGAATTCGACTAAATTCATCAATTTTTAACATGTTAAAAATTTAATTTAATTTCCTAATAACTTAACTTAATTTCGGAATAGACCAAAAACGCTTATTCAGACCGTCTAAAATTTATTTATTCTTTATTTAATATACGCGGATACTTTATCGATTCGACAATATAAAACTTAAACTTAAAAACCTTAAAATCACGTTATCAAATCAGATCAAATCACAGATAAATATCGATATCGTTATATCGGCATTTTATCAAAACAACTCGTAACCAATCAAATATTTTATCAAACCAAATCCGTAATCAAATAAATGCATTTATCAAACCAAATTCGTAATCAATCAAACTCGTAATTAATCAAACGTAAAACCTTATATCATAATCAATTTATAACCGAAAACATAAAACCTTATATATCCTTATATCCATCATAGAGTTTCTCCCCTTATGTATCAATCCATAACCACAGATATCAATTCAATAACCACATAGTCGAGATGTCTCTTTAACCTTGCCTAATCCCGTATTGGTCTTACCCCACACTTCACTGCCAATACCCGACTAGGTCTTTACACTGTGTACACAGACCATGTTCCTCACTGAACATGGTCTTCAAATATCAAAACCACCAATCTGGATCACTCTAGATGGATATAAAAGTCATAAAATCACAATATGCTCAAGTCTCTTTTCACAATCAAACATTCAATTTATTCCATAATCATAAACCATTTGACTTCAAATAACTATTTTCGCAAAAATAATCGCAATCGTTAAAATTAAATAATCTAAAATTGTTAAAAATTCGTATAAAATCATCGATTCATAATTTAATCGAACTCCAAGAATTAAATAGCTCAAAATATTGTATCGATAAAATTTAATATCGTTAAAAGTAAATATTCTTATCGGACTATTTTCGATCACCGAAACAAAAATTCTAAACCGAATTACTATTAGACTCGTAAAACCACGTTAAACTATTAAGAGTATATTCGTCCTAATTTTATATTCAAATTATTGTACCAACTTTTATATTCAAATTTATATAAACTCTATTTAACAAATATCGGTACTAATCCTTCTAATTTATAATGTATTTTAAATCAACAATTTAAAGTCACCTAAATATTAATCAAATAACTTAAAACTAAATTTTAAACTAAAAACTTTTATCGGACTATTCTCGTTTGCCGACCAAATTGTAACGTGTAAACTAAACTGATACCGTTAATTCCAACCGGTAGTTCAATTAGACTCGTGACACTGCTATGAGTCTATTCGTACTAATTTTATCTTCAAATTCGTTGTAATTTTCTGAATCTATAAAATTCAAATTTTGACAATTTAACGATTGACTAACGTTGGTTTCTTCCGTAACCGAAAACTCTAAATGATCGTCTAATTTAATATGCAACTGTCTAACTAAAATCATATTAAAAAGAAAATAATATTATCTCTTCTAGACTGCTCTTATAGACCATTCGGAGAGCTTAACACCGTATACTAAACATTTCTTAAGTCTAAACCGTACGAAATGTAATATACTATAAATGAAAGTCTAAACCGTACTAAACGAAATATATTAAATTCTGAATTTACACTTGAAAAACTATCGAAATCTCCATACCTGAAAAATCATTGAAATTTGATGGTGTAAAGATACTTATATGTATCACCATCTCCCATTTTCTTCCCAGCCCCCAAAAAGAAATAAGACAAATATATATATATATAGTGTCATTTCTATTTTCATTCTTATTTGCCCCTCTTCCAAGTATATATGATTTATATTTATAACTCTTCTTTTCTATCTCATATCCAATTTCATGATTATATGGTTATATCAAGACTTGCATGTAGGACACGTATTATTTTCCACTTAACATATTGCATGACACATTTTATTTTTTTCATTTTGTGAATGACACATTTTTTATAAGGTAGAACATAAATGACACATTTTATATGCATGATAATTATTTTTATTATTTTTCTTTATGTAATTAAAACACATCATATATCCTAACATGATAATGATAATGTAACCCATTAATTATTATGATTGATTTATTTTACTATTTTACTATTATTATTATTATTAAGTTATTCTAACATTATAGTATATTTTTGTATTTATTACCAATAGATCATTTTAGTTTTAAATGTTTATAAAACTTATATAAAACTTTTAATTTATATTTAAAAACATTAAATTGAACCCTATAATTTATTTACATTCATAAATAATTCACACTATCTATTTCGAAAAATATAAAATTTTAGACATGAATGTTACATGTAATAATTTAAGTAGATTTATTTTTCACATTTACTTACTACTTTGAGAATTCTCACCTAATAAAACCACTAAAATAAGTAATTAAATTAAATGTAAATAACTTATTTTAAAAGGTTAACTAAAGAAATTAATAGATAATATATCCACAAACTTAAAATATCTATTTTAATAGTCGACACCAGTCTAATTTCATTATTTATAAGGTGGCTACTCTACAAAAATTTATTTTTATACAAAATTAATAAAAGCGAAATGAGTCAATATTTTAGCTTTAATAAAAACGAGGTTTTCTAAAGATAGCACGCTAAAATGAGTCCAACGCTCATGTTTATCTTATTCGTGTTTTGATCTACCGATGAATCACTTGTTGCAAAAAAAACGCTTTTTTGCTCACAATCATATTAATTAAAAACTGAATATTTTGGATGATATCAAATTCATTGTTATCCTTGATTTATACCAAATCGTTTGTTTATAAAAATAGCCAAAAGATGGCATGTGGATGCAAGAAATAAAATTTTAACTGTAGAGTATATTTTCTCTTGGTTAGGAGATTTTGAGATAGTTTTTCAGAAGATAGTCTAATTATTTTTTGGGAATGACAAAATAATAAAATAATTATTTTTGGGGTACTTTCAGAAAACACACGAGTCTATCATTTTGTGTTTATTAAATTTTTGAGTAAATTTAGAAAATTATGTAGAGAACATCATATTTGTACATATGTTATTTTATAATTGTTATCATCTTTATTAATTATTTTATGATTGTCTTAGTTTTTTATATACCACTTTATTTTTAATTTTTTTAATAAAATACAAAACTTTGAGATTTACATAAAACGCTTTCCCAGTGTTGGACTTTCTCACATCGGTTGTGGAAGGGGTGAATGTTAAGTTAATAAGTGTGAGGGAGAAACCTCTTTCTTTATACCAGCATTCGTGATAAGAGGTTCAATAACACCTAAATATGATATCATAGCCCATGGTTACATCATCTTCATCCTAATATGGAGGTTGTTGTTGTCTCAGCCCTAGCTCGATGTGTGAGGAGAAGAATGTTTGGTTTTTCCATATCGATTGTGGAAGTGGTAGATTTTTTTTATTGACAAGTGTAAATGAGAAACTTTATCTTTTAAAATAGCTTTTGAGATTTTTTATACTTGTTCATCCAACAGTGAATTAGTGAATTTGAATATTATTTCTACTAATTATTATTATAAGAAATTATAAAGTCAAATATTTTTTTGTCTATATATTTTTCTATTATTGTAATTTATGGTAGTGCTCGGAAAGTTGTAACTGTCTAAGCTCTTAAAATTTAAAAGCCAAATACCATAAATAGAAAATCTCATATGGAGAGCTCTAATTACAAATAAAACTATATATGCTAAATCATTAAAAGGTAAAATATCATTAAAAATAAAATAAAAAACGAAAAATGAATAAAAAAATTATTGTCAAAGTATAAAAAGCAAAATATTGTGTGCAAGTCGATGAATTTGATTTAGTAATTGAAAAAGGTAAAATTGATGCTAAATCTTTTTATTATTCCAATTTTAGTGGAATGAGTTCCTAATATTTTATTTCTAACATATTAAAAAAAAATTTATCATTTTTTAAAAGTACAATATATATATATATATAATAGTAAAATATTATGGAAATGAGTATAAACAAATAAATAAATAAGTTATTGAAAGGAGTATAAATAAATAGGAGAAGGTACACATTTTATCTTTTAGAGAATAAGTTCAGGCGTTTGTGATTCCACGTGACAAAGTTATATTTACCTAATATTAACAAGTAAAAAAGCCACTATAATTGTTTATTACTTCCAAATTTTGTAGGGTTCACTTGTTATAAAATACTATATATTCACTCAATAATTTTTTACCCAACAAAATAATTATTTCACTACTTATTAATTATTTTCAGAAAAAATATTTATCTAATAAAATAATAATTATTAATTGAATAAAAATTATCGAGTGATGAATTATTTATAAATTGAAATTTTTTATTGAAATGAATATAAATAAAGTGACTGATTAAACAAAAGTTACAGTTTTTTTTTATTATCGTTTAGGAACAATATTTTCGTCTTTTCAATATTGTAGTGGAATTAGTACTAAAATCAATTGTAGTGGAATTAGTACCAAAATTAAGTGAGTCAATATTACCATTTTAATTGGAAATTATTGAAAGGGAAAGAAACCTAGGCCCCACCAAAATAGTTAATTTTGCTGCTTGGAAGACGCCAGACGTGCGGCACCTGCCGTGAATATCACATACGACTATCTCCTCTCTTTATTATTTATAGTTAAATGTCAGAGAGAGAAAGTTTTTTTACCAAAACAAGTAATACACTCCAATTTATTCAAAAAGTAACACATTCCAATTTATAAATTGAAAAAAATATTGAAATGAAAATAAATAAAGTGATTGATTAAACAAAAGTTACACTTTTTTTTATTACTGTTTAGGAACAATATTTTCGTCTTTTCAATATTGTAGTGGAATTAGTACCAAAATTAATTGAGTCAATATTACCGTTTTAATTGGAAATTATTGAAAGGGAAAGAAACCTAGATCCCACCAAAATAGTTAATTTTGCTGCTTGGAAGACGCCAGACGTGTGGCACCTGCCGTGAATATCACATATACGACTATCTCCTCTCTTTATTATTTATAGTTAAATGTCAGAGAGAGAAAGTTTTGTTAGCAAAACAAATAACACTTTCCAATTGCTTAAAAAAAGTAATACATTCCAATTTCTTCAAAAAGTAACACATTCAAATTAGTAAAAACGCGACTAATAATTGGTTATAGTTTAATAAGTAATAAGGGTTTTTTTTATGTGGACAACAAAATAAAAAAAAAACCTCATATATTTCTTCTCTACAAGACACACTACTTACCACTGAGACAATAGCTTCTCTTGTGCATTATATCACGCGCGTTGCTTAATATGTAATAAATGTGCCTAATAATTAATTTAATAGAAAAAAACACCAAAGTGATGATACAAATAGTCAAACCTTGCACATTGGTTTATCCTGGACGCTGCTTACCATTGTGCTAGTAGCTTCTATTGTTTAATATTTGACGAATGCACTTATTAATATCGTTTAAATATATATAATAATGAATTATTAATAGAATAAAAAGAAATGTGCATAATAATGAATTATTAATAGAAAAAAATCCAAGAACATGCTCCAATTTCTTATTTATTTAATTCCTCTATATTTTTGTAATTTATTTTTTAAAATGTTAAGGACGATGTTCTAAATAATGTTACACATGTTATAAACTTTATAATCTGTGTTCTAAAAATTAAGTATAATGTTTTAAAAAAATCGGTAAATATTTGGATCATTTTTGCATTTGTTTTATAATATAATTTATAACTCATGTTCGAAAAACATAACGCATGTTCTAAAAAACATAACGTATGTTCTAAACTTTATAGTTTGTGTTCCAAAAATTAAATTATATAATCTAACGTATGTTCTAAAAAATATGTCGTACGTTCTAAACTTTATAGTTCGTGTTCTAAAAGTTAAAATATATGTTCTCATGTATGTTTTAAAAAATATATCGTATGTTCTAAACTTTATAGTTTGTGTTCTAAAAATTAAAACATATGTTCTAAATTTCATGTCATAAGTTCTAAATATATCGTATTCTAAAAATATTAATATGAATAAACGAATTGTATAATGAACAAACTAAAGCAAGTGTATTTTTATTTAAAAAAAATATAGTATTTGATTTTTTTTAGCATCAGAGGCACTTAATAATATATAAATAAAAGAATTGTATAATGAACAAACTAAATCAAGTGTATTTTTATTTAAAAAATATAGTATTGAACTTTTTTAGCATCAGAGGCACTTAATAACATATAAATAAAAGAATTGTATAATGAACAGACTAAAGCAAGTGTCTCAGCGGTAGTTCTGTGCACACTCCACTCCCCATATACCCCAGGTTCAAATCCCTCTGCCCCCATTTTCTCATTTAAAGGACAAATTATAATAAAAGCTTTTCACTTGAAATTGCATGTATAATCATTCCAATATGTATATTGATGAATTGCTACCTCATTGCCTTTTTTTCCTTTGCTTCTTGAAATTTTTCTCATACATTGCTCACATGATTTTCCGTTCAACTCAGATTGGTTTCCTCGCTGATGTTTGGCCTCGATCCATAATTTTTATTCTCCATTTTGTTTACGTTGGAGCGTTGAACTTTGGACTTCCTTTTCTTTTCTTAATGACAATTTTCTATTTCTTTTTTCTTAATGACGATTTTTCCGTTTCTTTTTCTTAATGACAATTTTCCATTTCTTTTTCTTAATGACAACTTTCTGTTTTTTAAATGATAATTTAATGAGTATTTAAAACTGACATATATCAGTAAGAATGTTATTAAAATTTGTGAAACTTCCAATAGTCAAAGAACTACATAACAATTTAAAATTAAGTCTCTCATTGTGGAGTGTTTTTGTCTTCTCTATTGAGATGTTTCCTCACATGATTTTCCGTTCAACTCAGATTGGTCTCCTCGCTGATGTTTGGCCTCAATCCATAATTTTTATTCTCTATTTTGTTTACGTTGGAGCGTTGAACTTTAGACTTCCTTTCTTTTCTTAATGACAATTTTCCATTTCTTTTTTCTTAATGACGATTTTTCCGTTTCTTTTTCTTAATGACAATTTTTCGTTTTTTTTTTGTTAAAGACATTTTCCGTTTCTTTTTCTTAATAGCAGCTTTCTGTTTTTTCAATGATAATTTAATGAGTATTTAAAACTGACATATATCAGTAAGAATGTCATTAAAATTTGTGAAACTTCCAATAGTCAAAGAACTACATAACAATTTAAAATTAAGTCTCTCATTGTGGAGTAGACCTCGGCATGGGCTGGGCTGGGCCGGGCCTATCGGGCTTGTGATCAAATCTGATAAGCCCAAGCCCAGCCCAAGCCTACACTAATATAGTCGGGCTCGGGCTCGGGCGGGCTTGGGCCTAAAAAAGGAATCCCAAGCCCGCCCGCCCAAGCCCATATCTAAATTAAAAAAAATCAATTAAAATAAAATATTAACTTTTTTTAATAAAAAATAATAAACATAATAGTTAATAAGTCTTAGAAAACTAATTGTAAATTGTAAATACTGATTACTTATTTAATTATCTATAAATTTATATATGTAGGGTTTTTATGGACTCATTTAATTTATATAATTAAATTTATAAATACATATATATATATATATATATATATAACGGGTCGGGCGGGGCCCGTCGGGTATTTACATAGCCCAGGCCCGCCCATTTACTAGGCGGGCTTAATCGGGCTTGGGCCGGACCGGGCCTGACACTAATTTTATGTGTCCAAGCCCGGCTAAATGGGCCTGGGCTCGGGCCGGGCGGGCTCATCGGCCCATGGCGAGGTCTATTGTGGAGTGTTTTTGTCTTCTCTATTGAGATGTTTCCTCACCCTTGGTGATTCCGCTCGGGATTATGACATGTTTAAGCTGTAACTATCATGGATTGGGCAATCCACGTATAGTTAATGTCCTTCATGACTTGCTATATGCCCACAAACCATTAATCATCTTTCTCATGGAGATAATGGTAAAAGAAGAAAATGTTCGCATAATAAGTAAAAAACTTGGTCTCAATAATTGTTTCATGGTGCATAGTATAGGCCATAATGAGGGTTTAGCCTTATTATGGAAGTCCTCAGTATCATTAACTTGTATATCCTTGTCTCAAAATTATGTGGATGCTCAAATTTCACTAAATCATATCTCGCCATCGCGATTTACCGGTTTCTATGATTATCCTAAGAGAGGTAGGAGACGCGAGTCATGGGATTTATTAAAACCACTTTCTGACCAATCCCATCAGGCCTGGTGTTATATTGGAGACTTTAATGATCTTATATGGAGTACGGATAAAAGAGGAGGCAATCAGCATCCTAATTAGCTTTTTGAAGGATTTCAGACAGTATTAACAAACTATGAATTAAACAGCATGGAGATGCGAGGACATCTATATACTTGGTAAGTTGGGAGAAGCTCCATTGGATTGAGAAGAGGTTAGACCAAGTGTTCATTAATGCATGATGTAAAGAGTTGTTCTCAAATTCAGTTTTGCAACACCTAACAACAATTAGCTCAAATCCTTCAGCATTATTGTTGGAATTAAAAGTATAGATTCCAGTACCCAATATTAAATGTTTCTGGTTTGAAAACAATTGGATGCATGAAGAAAATTGCAGTGTGGTGGTAGCCCAGACATGGGATAATCGAAGTTTGGTTACTATCTCAGAGAAAATTCGTAGTGCTGCTATTATACTCGGGAGGTTCGATCGATATGTTTCTCAACGTACCCGGACAAGTGTCCAGGACCAGATGGATTGAACCCGGGTTTTTCCCATCATGTTTGGCATATAGTGGGATCTGATATGGTAAGTATGAGTTTGTCAGTTCTAAATACTTCTCAGATTCCTTCGGGGCTTAATGATACTCTTATTGTACTGAACCCAAAAAATCTAACATAGAGTATGTTTCTGATCTCATAATGATTGCACTCTGTAATGTATTGTTTAAAATCATATCCAAAATGTTGGCTAACAGGTTCAAGCAAGTTCTTCCATCCAATATTTCAGAATATCAGAGTGTGTTTCTCGCTAGTAGACTTATCACTGATAACATTATAGTGGCGTATTAAGTGGTTAATAAGTTAAAAAATTTGATGCAAGGTAAGAAACGTTTGGCTGCACTGAAGCTAGATATATGCAAGGCATATGACCGAGTTAAGTGGGACTTTCTTCGCGCCATGCTTATTTGGTTGGGGTTTAATCAACAATGGAATTTGTGGATGATGTTTTGCGTTTCTACAGTTCGATATACTATTTTATAGGGGGAGGGAGGTAGGCCTAATGACCCCCATCAAGAGGACTTCGATAGGGGGATCCTCCTTCTCCATTCCTATTTTTGGTATGTGCGGATGGCCTTTCTTTATTGCCACAATTAAAGGAGCGGGTTGGTCTGATGCATGGTTGTAAGGTGGCGCGTTCGACCCCAACTATTCCATATCTATTTATGTACCAACAATAGCTATTTATTTTTTCATGCTTCTAGCATTAAATCTAAGACTATTAAACAATGGTTGCAGATCTATGAAAGGGCATCAGGACAAAGTATCAATTTTCAGAAATCTTCACTTATGTTTAGTAAGAATACACATGAGAGGGATAAAGTGAGTGTTAGCTCAACATCGGGAGTGAGGGAAGTGGAAGACATGGGTTTCTATTAGGTTCCCCTATTGCATTGGGTAAAAGAAAAATGCATTAGGTTTAAAGGAACAGATTTGGAATCGAATAAACAATTGGAATGAAAAATTCCTTTCTCAGGTGGGGAAATAAGTACTTATGAAATCTGTTTTAGAATCCATACCAACTTATATTATGAGTGTTTTTCTATTACTAGATCAATTTTGCGATGAGGTGCATAAAATGCTTGACCACTTCTGGCGAAATTCTTCGGGTAGCTTTGAGTCTAGTATTCATTGGCTTCGATGGGAAACTTTATGTGTGCCTAAGGGACAAGGAGGTATAAGATTCACGAATATAAGAGATTTCAATTTGGCTATACTAGCAAAACAAGGTTGGAGGATTATACTAAATCCCAATTCATTGGTATCAAAAATTCTGCAAGCAAGGTTGTTTCCTTCCTCTTTATTCCTCAATGTAACATAGATCATAATACATCTTATCTCTAGTGAAGTTTAATGGCTAGTAAGGACCTTCTAAAAAAAGAGCTTTGTCACAAAATAGGTAATGGGGTAAATACGCTGATCTCTGACTGCCTGATGGGTCTTAGTCATATTTGATAAGTACTCGTCTCAATCTATCCTCAGCAAGCACAGTGAGGGATTTGTTATCGAATGCGGGGGAGTGGAAGCGCTAGTTGATACAGGCTAGTGTGATCAGAAGTTGATTTTCTCAATTCCAAGTCGAATGCTGGTGTGTGAGAATGGATGGTATTGGTATTTTGATAAGTCGGGTTCATATACAGGAAGTGGATATGAGACATCTATAACATCCATCAGTATAGTTAATATAGCAACCATGGTGAATTGGAATAAACTCTGGAATATGTCAATCAACCCTAAGATTAAAAACTATATGTTGCGTCTGTTAACAGCTTGCCTGCCTACAATGTCTAATAAGCGTAGCAATTTGCTTAACATCTGTCCAAGTTGTGATCGTGTTTGTGAAGATGGAAGTCATGCATTTCTTGAGTGTTTAACAGTTAAATTTGTTTGGGGGATATTTTTTGTGATAATCGAATGAAGGCAATTGGAGATGTTAAATTCTGGTTGGGTAACATGTTGTCATTAGTTTGGTCAATTAAGTTTGCAGAGATAGCAATGCTCATTTGGACGATATGGAGAAATCGAAACGCGACGATATGAAAAAATAAACAGCTACAACCAGTCTAAATAGTCACAGCTGTCAGGTGGGAATTTGTGGACTGGCAGTCCGCACAAAAGTCCCACTCGAAACCTCATTGCGTCTTTGGCCTCATTTCCAATAAGTGGTAGATGCCTCCATCGGGTTTCCTGTACTGTAATATGGTTGTATGAATGTTTATAGAACAAGACTATAGTTCGATTGACATTCTCCTTCGAGATTCGGATGGGCATTTCTTATATGCTCAACATTCTTCTATTTCAAGATCTATTAAACCATTATGGCAGAGGTAATATCGATTCGGGAAGCACTATCATGGATTAAATTGTCAGGCATAATTAATTTGATAGTTCAATCAGATTGTCTTTCATTAATAAATTGGCCCATTGTTTATCATATTTGGCCGATGTGGTTTTTAGTATGTCAATTTCATTAAAAAAGTTAGATAACATGTCAATTTTTTTATGTCAAGCGTTCAGTGAATTCTACAGTCCATTGCTTAACAAAATCGGTAGTTTATGTGTCTCTTCATGGAGTGTGAGAATACTCACTTCCTTTCTTTATTGATGTATTGGTTTTAAGCTTAATTTAATGAAGTTTTGTAAAATAAAAAAAAAATAGATTGTATAGAATGAACTTTTTTTTTGTTAATATTTAAGTAAAAATATAATTATTGCATCAAAAAAAATAAAAAGTCATTATTAAATATGAAAAATAAAGATGGGCCTATAAGAATAAATGGGGATTGAGCCCATAATAGTTTGATGGGCCAAGTGAGTTGAAAGAGGCAAAGAAGTGGAGGAGACAGCAGTTTCACAAATCTGAAGAGCAGATAGAGAGAGAGAGAGAGAGAGAGAGAAGGGATATTCATGGAAGTATGTAGGCATCTGTGGCTTTCTAAAAACCCGATCTTTACGACACGACACTATCAATCTGACAACGACCCCCCTAAACAATTTCAACACTATTCAATTCAATTCATTTTCCATTTTCCATTTTCCTTTTTTTTTTCACTTACAAAAATACAAAACTATACAGTAAGGAAAGATCCAGTGTGTGGGTTTAAATACAGCGAAGCAAAGGATCTAAGAGTCCTCTTGGAGTAGGGCTTGGACTTTGACACACTCCTCTACTCTTTTGCGATAAAAAGGGCAGGCAGAGGCTAGAGACTAAAAAGCTGCAGTCTTTGCCTCTTAAACCTCTGCCCCCCTTTTTTTCACCTTCCACCAACCTCCTCCTCTCTTTCTTTCTCAATTTCCATCCACATCCAGTAAGTTTCTCTCTGTTTCTTTGCTGGCTTTTCAACTATTTATGCTTTCAATTGTGTTTTGATCTTTGTCCTTTCAATCCTTCTTTTTGCAGTTATTAGAGTAATCTGTTTTGTGTTTGTGTGATGGGAGAAAGAATTCCAGCTGGGAGTTTCTTCCAGTATCCTCCTTCTGGACCCCATCAAGCTTCTCCTCATAGGTCCAACTCTATTTCTTCAGATCGTGAAAGGTTTGAAGTCTGCAGTACTCTATTTTTTTTTTCCATACTGTCTAGTTTTCTTGTTGATTGCTAATTTCTCTTAATTGTTCAATTGTTTGTTTGGTTGCATATGTGTTGTTGGAGTCTTTGATTGGATTTTGGTTTGATTGGTACTTTGATTGATGTTTTGATACTTTGACTTCTTGATCTGTGCATCATGGAAGTTCGGATTGGTTCTAGTTTTTGTTGGTGTTTTCGAATTTGGTTACCTTTTTTGTTGGGTTTTTATCATAATTCATAGGCCTTGTGTGCAGGCTTTGGTTTCTGATTGTCAATTTTAAATTACTCTTTATCAGTAAAAAAAGAAAAGAAGTAATATTTAGGTGATGTATACAATATTGAATTTGATTTGAACTTTGGTTTTTAGTAAAGCGTTTATACGAAGATCATTATGTTTTGGTTAAGTTTGATTTGAGGTTATTGGTTATAATTGAAAAATGTTATTTACAAGTTATAAAGTTTATAGGATGATTTGGTTAAATGTTTTTACAAATGTATTTGTATAGCTATTTTAACTAAAAACTAGTTTCTATAGTAAGTATGAGGTACCAAGAGAGGTATTCGACACTAGGGCGAGGGTTGGATACGACCACAATTGTCCAAGTCGTCTTTTAGGGTATTGCAATGTATACGCGTATTTAGACACTTGAGTTGCCAAGCTTGAAAGTTAATGAAGTTGTGTGATACAATATTTTGGATTGAAATGTTGAATTATGGTATTTATTTGTGAGTTTGGGCATATTTTTCTATGTTTTAAACTGCTTTTAGTAAAAAGCAAAAGAAACAGATTCGTAACCGGAAATCGTAAGTAATTTTTGGACATATTCTAGATGTAAAAGTAAGTTTAAAAATGTTTCTCAAGTTTCAAACAAAATTGGAATTTCTTAACATTTAATTGTGAGATGTTACTTACGACTCGTACACGTCTGTGGTTATCTTTTTCCTGTATGACTGAAAGTATTAAAATTTCAACAGTTTCTTTACTTGTTTGTCGTCTATTTAACTTGTGTGATGATAACAGATACTTGGCTGAATTATTGGCGGAGAGGCAAAAGTTGGTTGGATTCATACAAGTTCTACCTCAATGTAGCAGGCTTCTTAACCAAGGTAACCAAACCATCATGCATAACCTTTAAAGATGTAATATTGCTGAGCATGTTTTCATGATTCTTAAAAACACCATTTCCACATTGTTTCTGTAATTTAAAAGAAGCTTGTTGACATTTGTGCAGCACTATGTTTCACTAGCAAATATAAAATGATACAAAATAATGAGTTTTGGAAAGATTAAAAAATTTAACTATTTGTTGCGTAATATTATTGCAGAAATCAGGCGAGCTTCGGGTTACAATCAAGGTTTTGTAGATCATGATAGATATGAGCACGAGAGTCCATATAGGTCATTTGGTCAGCATGCTAATGGAAGACCAATGGATATGGAAGCGTGGTCTGGGATGCAAACAGAGGTAATGCCTATTTATTTTTCATAGCCCATTGTATTCTCTTGGTATATTATGTTATGGAGTCCTTTGATGATGTTGTTATTGTGATGGTGGTTGTTATGGAGTCCTCTTACTCATCGATGTGCTTTAGATTAAGCATACAAGTCTTGGGTATAACAATTTTTGTCATGGGACATGAGTTGATTTAAATTGATGGAAAACTAATTTGCTTATTTATCTTTTTCCTAATTATATTTATTGGGTGATTGTGGCAACATTTAGTCTGAATGGTTTCTGCACTTCTTGCTTGAAGAGTTTCTTACCCAATAAACCAGCAAAAAGGGACAATATTCCTTTCTGGTTTTTTAATTTGGAGAAGATTCTATTTAACGTCACTCTTGCATATTCTGTATGTTTTTTTGTTAGTAATTGAAAATGATTATGCCTCAAAATGAAAATGATATTCTTGTTATTGCTCAATATCTTCAAGGTTTAGGAAATATGTTGCCATTGGATAACTAAGAAACTCCGGTCTAGAGAATCATTAATTAAATACCTGGAATTGTATATGCTACATCTCTTTCTGCAGGAAAATGGGCATCTACAAAGAATGGCCTCATTTCAGGCAGCTTCAATGGGCTGGCCTGGAGTTCCAGGAATCCCAACAACACCTATTGTAAAAAGAGTAATTAGACTTGATGTTCCGGTGGACAAGTATCCCAGTGTAAGTTCATTGATTTCTTGGTTCCGAAGTTGAGAAATAGAATCACGCCTAACTCAAAAGTTTTGCAGTATAATTTTGTTGGCCGAATTTTGGGACCACGGGGGAACTCTTTGAAAAGAGTCGAAGCTTTGACAGAATGCAGAGTGTATATAAGGGGCAAGGGATCTGTAAAAGATACTATCAAGGTACGATTGGCTGTGATATGTAACTTTCTTTACTTTCTCAAGTAGTATACTTTGAATTACTTGTTCAGCTGCTAGTGAATCAGGTGAAGTATTGATCTCTTCCTATTATGGGTTCTGTCATCCCAAAACTTCTGCTTGCGTATGTAGACATAATTTTCTGTTTGCTGATACATCGTGACCAAATGGTTAGCTGTATTTATTTTCAATTGATAAGAGAGTGGGTGTTTTTTTTTTTTTTTTTTTTTTTTTTTTTTTTTGTATCTTTTTTGCTCTATTTACCTTACAATTTAATCTTCTAAAGGAAGGACATGTTAAATTGTAGGTGTTGCCACAAATAGCTCTTCCTCAACTTTCTAATGGTGATGTGCGTCTCCTTCACATTTTCACTTTTGAACTTCCAGAGTCTAATTTCTATATCTATGGAAGTTTTGTATATCTATGTGATTAAAAACTTCCTTGCATCTCCTTGTAGTTGGGCATCAGACATCATGCATGGTTTGTTAAACAAGTAGTGTTAGTGTTACATGAAACAAGTTATGGGGCGGAAAATTTGGTCGTGTAGTTTAAAAATCCTTTTTTACTTGCAGAGTGCACATGAGAGTGCTTCTTTGCATTAACACTTGTGTAAATATACAGGCAAGCGAGAAGAGCAAATTTTCTTGTACTGTATACATGTAGTCATTTTTCATCATGATGGCCAATATTGTTGTGGGTTTTCTTTCTTCCCAAGGGTTCAGAAATTTGTGCGGTGAACTTTAGGCGTTTAATTGTCCTTGGTAGTATTAGAGAATATACCAATAGTGGAGCCAATGAGCATTGAGGTTACCATACATATCTGATGTCCGGAAACATTAAGAGGCCAACTTATGCCTAGCTTTATTCATTTAGTAGGTGAATGTGAATCCTGCATAGTATTATTATGTCAAGTGCCTCTTAATCTTTATTTGCTGATTATTTGAACCAGATTTGAATGAATTGGTCATGCAAATTGTAGAACTTGATGTGGAAAGACAAATAGCTAATTGCATACTGCATGGTAGCTGTGCTGAAAGAGGAAAATGCTTTTACAAGCTTTGCTCTTTCCTTCAACCGTCACTAATTTGCCACCTTGATGTTACCGTAACCAGAAAAAGAAGGCCGAATACAACAGGGGCTCCTCCCTAAACTTAACGTAAAAAAACTGATTGCCTAAGGATGTCCCATTAGCTCCCTGAATTTTCTTAATGTGACATGTTTGACCCCCTATTGCTACGTAGCAGTCTAAGAGGAGATTTGGGCAAATTGAAATGTTCTTCACTCTTACCAAGTTTAAGGAGTCAATAGGTCACTTTAAGCAAGTTTAGGGGGTCAATCGGCTTTTTGAGCCGAGTTCAGGGGGGCCTAAAATCTTGAGTTAAATGTACCCTTTCTGCTTTGTCACTTGCTCTGCTTCTGTTTTCTGCTGCTAAGACTTTGTCTTGAAACATGATTTTTGCTTCTGCGATCATCTTAGCTCTTGAAATGAACCTGTATTCTTCCCCTCAAAATATCTCCTTGCTTTCTGGGCATTTTATCGTATTGATGATTTGTTTTTCTTCTCTCTTCATCTCAGTTTGTGCATAGTTCATTTTGATTTGTTTCTCTTCTCTCTTCATCTCAAAATATATGCATATATATTTTTCTTAGTCTTAGAATTAACCCGCTTCTTTTCCTTCAGGAAGAGAAACTAAAAGATAAACCTGGATATGAACACCTCAATGAGCCACTGCACGTGTTGGTGGAGGCTGAATTTCCAGAGGATATAATCAACGCTCGCTTGGATCAGGCTGTTACGATACTAGAAAGTCTCTTGAAGCCTGTGGTATGTATGGAGAAGAAGCTTATAATAGTTTTTGCTAATGATTTATTATTTAACTCACTTTATCTTGGGTTTTCTCTCACTATGCCGCTCTCTTTTTGAAGGATGAATCCTTGGATCACTATAAAAAGCAGCAACTGAGGGAATTGGCTATGATAAACGGTACACTAAGGGAGGAAAGCCCGAGTATGAGTCCAAGCATGAGTCCTAGCATGTCACCCTTCAATAATGCTGGGATGAAACGGGCAAAGACTGGAAGATAACCTTGAATTGTTTTTTTTTTTGATGTGGATTGATTTACAGAAGTCTCTGGTAGCTATTTTCTGACGAGCTTGGGAGGAGCGGTAGGAGCTGATCACTAATCAGAATTTGTAATGGAGCTTCTGAGTTAGAGGGTAAATCACTTGGAATCTCTGGTACTAGATGTGTTGAATATGTTTTTGATGATATTTTATTCATTCATGTAATATTGGTTGTTTGAAGACGAGATTAGTTATTTGATTGATTATGTGATGTAATGTATCAATCTTTTGCAATTTGTAACATTGGAATGAATTAGAGATTGTCTGAATTAATAATTTTCCATCATGTGATAAAAATGTTGGCATTAGTCTGTGGTATCATCATCATGTGATAAATGTGAAATTGTGATGGCATATTGTAGTTGATGTAGTATCTAATAGCTTTTTGTGGCAACAAAAGAGACAACACCATTTCTTTCTTTCTTTAGTTGTTGTGTAGCATTTAATAGATGGAGGTTTGAGAATCTCATACAGGGACAAAAGCAGAAGTTGACATCAAATGTGCTTTTATGACCTATTACAACTTGCTCAATCTTATGGTTGAAAATCAATCAATTTTTTAATTATCATGTGGTTAAAAGTTGGGGAGAGTTTCCTGCTGAGTGATTTATGGAGGTGAGACTTGAGATAAGATAGAAAATGATCAGAGTGTTGCACTCCTTAGGTTTTTAAGGATGATGGAGAGAAATAGAATGCAGATGATATTTTGATTGTGTTAGATCGCCTTTACTTCTTATTTATAAGATTTGGAGAGCGAAGCACGGGCTTCTTTGTCTTAGTTGATATTCTGGACACGTGTAAAGGTAAGATTGAAAGTATTTTATCAAATGAGATTATATGGATTGACACGTGTACTACTACAGTGTCGAATAAAGTGGAATGATCACTTTTAAACCTCAGATTTCTAATTTCATTTTATTGGTTCATGTGGCGCATTTAGTTTAAATTTTTCCGTCGTTATTTGAAGCAAAGTATTGAAGCGAAGCATGTTATTGCTAAATGTTATCAAATAACTGTCTTTAGAAACTTCTTAAAAAAACTGTCTTTGAAAAAAAATCAAGGTTTCAAAGCAATATAACTGTCTTTAGAAACTTCTTAAAAAAACTGTCTTTGAAAAAAAATCAAGGTTTCAAAGCAATAGAAAAAAGTAATTAATTTATTAGTCTCTATATTTTGATAAAATTCACTGTTTAGTTTCTATATTTTTAAAAACACACGATAAGGTCTCTAACCTTTTTTTCAGTGAACTGTTTAGTCATTCCGTCTGTTTGTTAGATTTTTTACCGTTTATGACTTTGGAAATGACTAAATTATCCTTTACTATTTACCTTCAAACTTCAGAAGAGAAAATCCAATTTAGAAGAAGAAGCTATTTGTATGGAGAACAAGAAAAAGAACAGACCCAATGTTTACGAATTTAAACGATTAAGAAGAAAATCAAGAAGAAGAACACTCAAAGTTGATTTCAAATGCATTAGAGTTTAACGGAAAAGAAAATAAAGGAAAAGAAGAATGCAAATTCAAATTGACTAACAGAATCTTCATGAAAGTCTAACGGTAGGGACAAAACAATTCACCGGAAAAAACGTTAGGAACTAAACATTTCATCAAGAAAAAGTTAGGGACTTTACCGTATGTTTTTGAAAATACAGGAAACAATGTGTTTTATCAAAATATAAAGACTAATAAATTAATTACCTAAAAAAATCAAGTTTTAGTGAAGGTTTTCTTCAAGAAAGATATTTTTCAAGGAAGATATTTTCTGGAAGATTTATTATTATTATTATTATTATTATAAGTAAATAAGTCAAAGTTATAATTAATGAAAAGTATTTTATAATCAGGTTTCTTAGAAAGATATTCTTCTGGAAGATTTTATTATTATTGTTTATTTTACATAAACATGTCAAAGTTATAGTGAATGAAAAATATTCTGAAAACGAGAAAATATTTTATGGTGATAGGATTAAGAAATTACTTTTTACCAATAAATAAAATAAAAATAATAAATATTGAAACTTTTAGATTTTTCTTATTAAATTCTTTTAACCATTGAATGAAAATAAACTCATCTGTATATATTCAAGTCAAGTAATAAATGTATTTCACAAGTTTCTGACTATGTGAAAGCCTCTAAGAACCATGGTTTCGGACTATTTGGATAAAGTGGCATCCCCTGATTAAGGCTGGATCAAATTGAATACTGCTGGAGCCTCAAAGGTTAACCTGGGGTTGATTTTGGCCGGTGGTCTAATGCGGAATGCTAATAGCATGTGGATAGGAGGTTTTGTTGTGAATACAGGGGTTGGTAATGTCTTCCTTCTGTGTGGCTTACTTTTTGGATTCAAACTTGTCTGGGATAAAATTATAGGAAGGTTTTAGTTGAGATGGATTCTCGTCTGGTTATAAGTTTCATGACACGAAGAAATGTCGTAACTCATCCGTATTCATGGCTTATCAAAGGGTGCCAACAGCTGCGAGACCGCGATTGGGAGATTATCTTTCAACATACGTATAGAGAAGGTAAACGCGCTGCTGACTGGATGGCAAATTTCGCAGGGTCCTTTCCCTTGGAACATCACACGAGTGTGGTGCGCCTCCTGCAGACCTCCTCGACATCCTTCATGAAGACCGTTGTGGTTCTGCTTTAAGTAGAATCGTTCATCTTTAGTCTTTCTTTTTGCTTCTGAACGACTGTCCTCCTTTATATAAAAAAAAAGTATTTTGCATTTTTTCGATAAATTACGTTATGTGAAATAAATGGAGCCTTGGTAAAAGTAATAGACAAAAAGTATATATCCTTAAAATTTTTCATCAACCCCCCTTATAGCATGTCACTAATTCTCACCTAATATTTACCTCTCTTCTCATTATTTACTATATAATTAAAATAAATAAATTTATAAAGTGATAGAAGTGCAATCTTCCCTTTATTTTTATCCAATATCTTCTTGTAAATTTTTCATATTCTTCATTGTAGAACCAAATTTATATTTTTTTAGAAAGATGTTATCAAATGAAGAATTTTTAGCAGGGCAAAATTTAGAAAATGAGTGAAATTGAGTAAAAACGATTTACAATTCAGAATTTTTCTCATACCTTTAAACAACATATAATTCAGAATGGGGGAGTATTTTACATCTCGAAATAAGATTTTTACAATTTTCCTATAGCCACATTATACATATAAAAAAAACTGCTTTAAATTGTAAAAAATACTAATTTCGAACACATGTAAAATAAATAACATTATGTTAATCGAGTTTTATGTTCAAAACTAACTTTTTTTTCATTAAGGGCTTAATGTGATAAAATAAAAAAGATCAAAGACTTAGGGCGCGTTTGACATTGCTTTCCCAGCTAAAAGCAGCGTTTAGTAAAGCAAAACTACTTTCCTTAAAAGTTGAGAAATATGTTTTTAGGAAAAGTTACAATTTGTAACATAATATGAAGATAGAAAAGGTATTAGGTTCAAAGAATTCCCTCAATTAGGGTTGAACATAAAACTTTTTATATATAGTGGAATACATGAGTTAGAGTTTAACTATGATTAATAATATGTAGTATAGAAAAATATAAACACTAGTTATTATCATAATAGGTATGATAAAAAAAACCTAAATAAGCCTAATAGTTATCCGTTAATACTTGAGGATTAGTAAGAGATAATTAAGAATAATTATCTCTAACACCCCCTTCAAGTCGATGATGAGCGCAAACTAAAAGGCGAGAGCAAAGCATTGTGAACCGAGCACTTGCAAGCGGCTTGGTTAAGATATCCACAACTTGATCATCAGTCGGAATAAAGTGGACGCTGAGAAAACCACACTGAACTTGTTCACAAACAAAATGATAATCAAGCGCAATATGTTCTGTTCGAGCATGAAACACTGGATTGGAGGTGAGGTAGATAACCTTAACATTATCACACCAAAGTTGAACATGTGTCGGAAGTGGAAATCCCAAGTTCGAGAGTATAGACCGAAGCTAGAGAAGTTTAGCTGTAGCGTTGGCAATAACCTTGTACTCACTTTCAGTAGAGAATCGAGTAATCATAGGTTGTTTGCAACTCTACAATGAAACAATGCTCATGTCAAGGTAGACACATAATGCTCACGTCAATCTTCTGTCATTAGAACACCCACCCCAATCACTATCAAAATAATAATGAATATGATCAATAGGTTTAGAAGACATGACTATCCCAAAATCGGGTGTGCCCCTAAATATAACAGAGAATCCGTTTGACACTCCCACAATGCTTCTGTATTTATCATTAGAGGCCAAACTGGTGCCAAGATCCTTAGAGAGTGTTGGCGTAGTAGCCATCGGTGTCAATGTGGGTTTAGAGTCAACCATTTTAACCATAACAAGAATGTCAGCCACATACTTGGCTTGACACATATGAATGCCTTCATTCGCATAAGAAATCTCAATACCCAGAAAATAGTATGCCTTGCCTAGATTGCAAATTGGGAATTCCCATTAATGGAGGCAATGGTGCTGATAATATGAGCAGGGATATTGCCAGTGATGATGATATCATCCATATAACAAAGTATATAGGTCTTCTTAGTTCCCCTACGTCGTATGAATAAAGAGTTACTAGCCTGCGACATCCTGAAACCAAGAGAAATTAAGAAGGTCCGAAGATGGGTGAACCATTCACGTGGTGTCTGTTTTAATCCATATAGACTTTATTTTAGAAGACAAGCATGTTCTGGTTTTTCATGATCCTTAAAACCACGTGGTTGTTCCATAAATATGGTTTCTGACAAATTACTATGGAGAAAAGCATTTGATACATCAAGTTGATTGATGAACCATCCATTTACTGCAGCAGTAGCAAATAGCGATATGATAATTGTAGCCTTAACCACATGACTGAATGTCTCTTTGTAATCAATTCCTGATTGTTGAGTGAATCTACATGCCACAAGACAAGCCTTATGTCTCTTAATTGTCCTATTAGACTTCTTCTTTATTCGAAATAGCCAATGAGAAGTAAGGACATGCCGATGTTGAGGATGAGGAACTAACTGTTGGGTGCCATTATCAAGAAGTGCTTTAATTTCTTTAGACATGGCCTTGCACCATTATGGAAGTTTGTTAGACTTGTTGAAGCATGTGGGGTCAACTGTGCCACTGGAATAAGTGGCAAGAAGAGCCTCAAAACGCCCTCTTAAATTCAAAGTGGATTGATGGAGCTGTATGCTATGCTGACAAACTAGGGTACCTGAAACTTTAGATGTTAAATAAGACAGTGAACCAACTGTAGGTACGGGAGCGATAGGCTGAGTTAACACAACATCATGTGATATAGGAGACGACAGAGTAGGCAACAGTTGTGAAGGAGAAGTATTCAGTGTTTGGCATAATTGGTGATGGCATAGGTGAAAAATTAGGAGATGATTACCGGATCGGAACCAGAAGGTCAATGGTCGTGCTATCAGAATCTGAGTTGGTATCGAGATTAGCAGAACTAAAGTGGAAACCATATATGTAATAGGGTTTGAAGAAGAAGAACAATGGACTAGATTAGGAATTACCTGGATATGGTCCGAGTAAAGATGGTAGTTGACAAGATTTACTTTCCAATGGGATGCTGGGAGATAATATCGAGGAAGCCGGTAAGGAGGCAAGAAACACATCTTCACTGTATTGAACAAACTTGCAGATATAAAATCGACCAGTAGTAAAATCAAGACAAAGATCCCATAATGATAGGCATAAGGACCCAAATAAACACACAACTTGGACAGAAAATCAAATTTATGTTGATTATATAGTCGAAGAAGACGATAAATTCCACTTCCAAAGATATACAATGATGAATAATCGGGTTGTTTGTTATAGAAAATGAGGTATAGTGATTTATTTTTAAGAACTTTTATGGGTAGACGATTGATTAATCACATACTATGAAGCATAAAATAGTTCCAAAATTTCAATGGTAGAGATGCATTAGCTAATAAAGTAAGGCATGTATCAACTAAGTTCCTAATTTTTCTTTCTGCAATGTTGTTTTGAGCAAGAGTGTGAGGACACAATTTTATGCACAATGCCATTGATTCTAAGAAAGGGTTGTATTTTTGAAATTCAACCCCAAGATCAGAATAAAAGTTCTTAACTCTAACACTATACTGATTACAAATCATAGCATAGAAATCATGAAAAGTGGAAGCAACATCACTTTATTTTTTTAAGCAAAAGACCCGTCCAAAACGAGCGAATTCATCAACAATAGTCAAGAAATAACGGTGACCAACACATGATAAAATCGGAGCTGGGCCTCAAACATCCAAATGTAGATTTTCAAAAATAAAAGTACTAGATCGATTGATGGAAGGTAAAGATGATCCATCTAATTTTTCTAAAGGACAAAAAGAGCAGCAACTAACTAGTGCTGAAGAGGCTAACTTGTTTTCTTTGATAACTGTGCTGGCAGTATGATTCTGACAATGTCCAAGCCGTGCATACCACCTTTCAAAAGACGCAGTCTCTCCCACAAGTGCCTCCTTAAGGGTGGCTGGAAGCACATAAAGCCCATATTTACTCAGGCAGCATAACAGGAATTTCCCAATTATTTGGTCCATTATAAGAAAATGGTTAGGCTAGAATTCAAAGAAACAAGAATTATCACGAGAGAATTTTTAAATAGATAATAAAGATTTAGCAAGATTAGGAACAAGTAGAGTATCATTAATTTGAAGATTATTGATTTTAGAGTGTCCAAAATAAGAAAATTTCAAACCCTGACCATTTTCGAATTGAACAATGTCATAACCATGATAAGGGTACATGTGCTAAAGCTGAGCTGGATTTGCATTCATATGATTAGTAGCATTAGTGACAAGATACCAAGGTTGAGGAGGTCTAAAAAAATAGATTCTAAGATTGCTGCCATATAAGATGTGCCTGAGGACCAGGGCGAAAGTTCTATGTAGTATAACCTTTTGGAAATTTGCATTTATCAGCCTAGTGGTTGAGATCGCTATAATTGAAGCACTTACCACCCCTTCTCTTTTTCTATTTGTCTATGAGGTTCAAACGGTCCAACGGTAGAAACATTAGCTTCATGAATAATAGATGCATCAGTAGTAGAGGCCATTAGGTCATATTTCCTGGTGGTATGAAGTAGGCCCTCAATAGTTTTCAAACTATTTAGTAGTTCATAGTAGTAAATGTTGGTGCCTCTTTGAGTGATGAGATTTTGAATGGTATATCGAAATTCCTCACCAAGGTTTTTGAACAGCAGAGCACGTAACAGATGCATCAGATAAGGGTAACCAGAGGCAATAATATCATCTAGAATACACTTTAATTTTGCATATATGCACTAATAGACAATTCATGATGTTCTATGTCATACAACTCAAGACTTAACTGAAATTGCTTAGTTCCCAAGATAGTACCATAAGTTCACTCAAGAGCTACCCAAATATCATGTGAAAGACTGAAGCATGTGATTAAAGGGTAAACCTCTTCAGTAATAGAGTTCAGGAGCAAAGTCATAACAATGTTTTCTAAATCATCCAAAGCAATAAAAGAGGGGTTTAGAAGCAAATCCTCATCAGACGTCATATACCCAAAACGAGAAACATGTTTTGGAGGCGAGGACTAATGCTAGTAATATGGTCAAAATAATGATGAGATTTTAATATGGATTCAGCTACCATTCTCTATGCCTTATAATTGTGAGGAGTTAATTTAATGTTAATTGTAATATTAATCGGAGGAGCTTGGGGTAAAGCAAAAAAAAAAAGATGCAACAGGACCTGAATAAACAAGATTTATAGTATGTGATGGATGAAATGGATAAGGTTGTGATGGAATAGGATTAGATTGAACTTGTGTAGGAGGAATATGATAATGATTACTAACCATATTTGAAAATAAAGTAGCAGAGGCATATGGATTTTGGATAGACTGAAGTTGAGAACTATGATAAGATGGGGGCAGACCAAAATCTAGTCGTATTTGATTTGGAAGGATCCTGTCTGTCGGATTTGGAAATAAGAATGAACCTAACTAATGCGATAGGTTGGAGGAGACGTTGATAGACCGGGCAACATCATCTGTAAAGGTTTGATCTTTAGAGATGAACAAACCCGGCTGAATGTATCGGTTGCCTGCTGCCACAATCAGTCGGACATTAGCGCCTACCGTGTTCCGCTTTACAAAGATAATAGACGTAAGCAGCTGCTGCTAGAGGTCGGGGATAAAACCTGGCGATCGAACGATAGAACCAACAACAACATCGTGGAAGGAAGAGGAAGTTGTGGCCGCGCCTGGTCGCATATGAGTAGTGTTTGCTGCAGCAGCATAGGTAGAATGAAACAGAGAATCAAAACCCCACCCCGAAGATGGTTGGAGGAAGGAGGCGAATTCAGTTACGTAGGTGAAGGAAGGAGGACTGGTAGACCTAGTACCTGCGGAGGCCGGATTGTATAAGGTTGATGCGGGTTGGTCAGGCGAGGAGGAAAAAGCAGACGTTGTAGCAACTGATACCATGTTGAACGTATATGAAGATAGAAAAGGTATTAGGTTTAAAGGATCCCCTCAACTAGGGTTTAGCATAAAGCTTTGTATATATATAGTGGAATACATAAGTTGGAGTTTAACTAGGATTAATAATATGTAGTATAGACAAATATAAACACTAGTTATTATCATAATATGTATGATAAATAACTCTAAATAATCCTAATAGTTATCCGTTAGTATTTGAAGAGTTGACTCTAAATAATCCTAATAGTTATCCGTTAGTATTTGAGGAGTTGTAAGAGATAATTAAGAATAATTATCTCTAACAGTCACAACTTATTAAGAAAGCTAATATTAATTTTTTTATATATAAAAATGATCATAACTTTCAATATAACATAATATTTTTTTTATTTCTTGACTTTTAGAACTTTTATTATATTTTTTACTAAACACTTGTTAGCTTTTTCTCACAATACTTTTCCTAACAGCAGGTTCTGTTGGCCACAACAATACTAAACTGACACTTAATAAGCTAAAAAAAAATCAGAATTTTATGATGCTTTTTGCCAAACCAACAACACAGAGGATGCAATAATTGCAATTATCCAAAACCACCAAATTTTAAAAATACTAATTATAGGTCTACATATTGCAAGTAGGTATAAGTTACAAAATGTCCTATCTTTATGGAAAGAATAATCTTAAGAGTATATTCGAGACTCATTTGTTGGGATTTTAATTTAACATTTGAGAAGTGAGAGTTAAAAACCAATTTTAGCATCCTCATGGTGGCTTCTCAAATCACTAAGAGTCTTCCTCCGTTTCTCTTTATTGAGGAGCCTCCCTCCACTCTTATTAGTGACTCCTCAAATTATTTTTTATCATAATTTATTATTGAGCAATATCTGTCCTCTCACTATTGGTAAATATAACAATATATTACAAATTTTAATGATAAAAAAATAAATAAGGAGTGAGTATGGAGAGTATTATTGGAGATTACATATATTAGTCACTCTTTAAATCACTAAGATTCAACTGTTTATATTATTATTGGAGAGTGGATTAAGAGTCTATTGGAGATGCTCTAACATCATAAAGTTAATAAGTTAATGATAACAACCCAAAGGATTCTTTCTAGAGTGAGGAATAAGGACAAATTAATAGAAATAACGACAAATAGTTATTCCTTCTAGAAGAGATATTAATGACGATTAACGCATGATTAATATAAAATTAAGGATAATTAATGCAAGGGTGAATATATAATAATGAAGAAAAAGAAAGGAGTCTCTAGCATTATGCCTCGCCACGTGGACCGTGATGAGGCACGCCATAACAAGATACGTCCAATGAGAGCGGGTAAAAGAGACCCGCCATAATTCTCAATGAGAGCGTACATACGCCTCGACGGTTCTAAGAACACCAAAAGACGCCTTTATAAGCATACATAAATGGGAATAAATACATTAAAATGACAATTAATAGCCATTAATGGTAGTAATGACATGACTGTTCGAATACACCATCAGTAATCCCAAAGGTTATAAAAACCTATATAAATACCCCACTCTGAGGTATTCTAAGTATCCTTACTGATTCTCCTAAAACTCTTGTCAATTATTCTTATTATTCTCAAATAATATACTGACTTTAATATCAGAGTGTCCCTCGCTGATCCCAACGACACTTCACTGGGTAGAGCTTCAATGAAGTTTATTTTTTCCAAATATCATTGGTGCGGTGAACATGGAACTCTAACAAATAAAAGATCACCAAAATCTTGATTGTATAGAGTTTCTCAATGAACAAAACAACAGAGTTAACAAAGTAAAAAATCTGACCTCAAACCTTGGCTCTATCAGTATCAAAAGAATATACTCAAAGATAGGGTTCTCTATTGATCGGTGGGGGTCATTCCTTTAAGTTCATCTGTTTCAATTATAAACAATCGGCGGGTGTATGGGGATTGTGGATCCTTTTTAGCTGACTTTATCTGGTGTATGTCCCCTTTGGATGATGTATCTCTCTTTAAGCCAAAGAGGTTACCAAAATTAATCAGAAATTTTTATGATAAACAAGACAAGTTTCTTTCCCTTTTTTGTTCCATTTTATTTAAAGAAATTTGAAGTTCACTACCCTTGTGAAATGCTATGAATATCATATATGTTATTATGATATATCTAACAAACGGTGAAAGATAAAGTCATAGAGATGGGTCAATATTAAATCTTGCATGCTCAATACACATCACATTTTTATGCATGACAAGTGTAATAGGTCATTATCATTGATTTAGAACAAAATGCATGTATAAGACTCGTAAGCTATTTTATAAAAAAAAAACATCCATTCAAGGTTATCATGTCATTCGATACCAAAGTAACATAAAGGGGCTCGGCTAATTGCAGATGATCTGGGAATGATCATTTTTGTGAATAAACATGCATATAATTATTAAAGTCATTATAGTATGAATTACCAAATTTGGTAAACAAAACTTTCAAGTCCTGAGCTAACTACAAAAAGGGTGCAAGTGTCAGTTTCGCATGAGAACATTAATTTATACAAGATTTTTAGGAGATACATAAAGTTACTTAATAATCTTTGAATGTCATTAATGCATAGATGTACAATATTGGTTACAAGTAAAAAGTAATTGTGTAAAATATTTTACCCAATATAAAAATTCATAATTTTCATGA
This sequence comes from Euphorbia lathyris, assembly GCF_963576675.1. NCBI lineage: Eukaryota > Viridiplantae > Streptophyta > Magnoliopsida > Malpighiales > Euphorbiaceae > Euphorbia > Euphorbia lathyris. The sequence goes on along the minus strand of NC_088913.1, from coordinate 37,337,437 downwards.
TGTTAAAAATAAATATATTATCTTGGATAATAATGTGCATTGAAATAAAAAAAAAACATTGTTTTTGAAACATTGTCATTATGGTTATTTAATAAAAATTCATTATGAAAATAATATTTATGTGCAATAATAACCGTATATGTGGTATTATTAAAAAAATCACAATTAAAGTTCTATTATGAGTTATCTTGACATAAAATATTTAATCGGTTTTACCTTTTGACTAAGCTCATTCTAGAGTCTAGAACCGATGCAAAGAAATTGCTAAGTTGATTCCAAGACGAGTTAAAAACTCTATAAAGAGTCATCACAACAAACTCAATATTTGCCAACGTGGCCAATGCAAGCAAACAGAGTCTTCCGCCATGAAGTTTGTTCCATGGATCAAGCCATTGATCCCCAAAGTAAGTAAATATAGCTTTTATGACTTATAACAAACTTTTGATATTGGATAGGGTATGCCCCACTTCTAGAGTTGTTTCAGTACTTACTCACAAGTATAAGGGAATCGCTAATACTACAACCAGCGCCAAACACTGGCATAAAAAATAAAACCCGATGTGGCGAATAGAAAGCTTGATGTGGTGAATGAAAAGTAAAGCCCGATGTGGCGAAAAAAAGCCCGATGTAGCGACTGAAAAAATAAATCCCGATGCGGCAAATGAAAATAAAGCCTATTGAATGGTGAATGGCGAAAAGAGCACTAAGTAAAGTCTATTAAACGGGGAATGGTGAAAAGAGCGCCTAATAAAGCCTATTGAACAATAAAACGACGAAAAGAACGCCTAAATAAAGCCTATTGAACGATAAATGTCAAAAAGAGTGCCTAAATAAAGCCTATTGAATGGCAAACGACAAAAAGAGCGCCTAAATAAAACCTATTGAAAGGCGAATGGCGAAAAAAGCGCCTAAATAAAGCCTATTGAAAGGCAAATGGCAAAAAGATCGCCTAAATAAAGCCCTACGCGTCGAATGCCTAGATGACAAAAATAAAGCCCTACGCAACGAATTCCAAGATGGCAAAAATAAAGCCCTACCCGACGAATGTTTAGATGGCAAAAATAAAGCCCTACATGGCAAATGGCAAAAAGAACGCCTAGAAATAACGCAAAAAATACCAGAAATGGCACAAAGAACTCCTAGATAAAGCCTATTGAATGGAGAATACCATGAATGGCGAAAAGAATGTCTAGATGGCAAAAATAAGGCCCTAAAATGCCTAGATGGCACAAATAAAACCCTACGTGGCGAATTCCTAGATGGAAAAATAATGAAAAGTGAAAATTTTCATAAAGAAGAGATACTTTGAAGAATGAATAAAGTCTAGAATGGCGAATACAAAGCGTATGCTAAAAGCAATAACTGTGGATATAAGGCTGGCCATTCATTTATATCCTTGAATGGAAACTTACGCCATGCAAAATTGAATTGCGAATGGAAAAGGAAATTTTCATAAAATCAAAGTAAAGACGCTTTGGAAAATGAGTAAATGCTAGAAAGGCTAGTGCCTAGAGTGCCAAAACCCTAGAAAGACGAACAAAACTCGAAATGGGGAACAAAGCCTAATGGCGGATATCTAAAATAATGGTAGACCTACGTGGCTTTGATTCCCCAAAAATTTATGGGGTACGTAGGAAGCTTGATAAGTAAGAAATTACAAAGTCCAAGCCAAAAAGATTGGTATATTTTGATAAGTCAAGAAAGGAGAGTTCTTTGAGTTAGACTCCCAAGCACTTTCATTGACTTACAGAACATAATAAGACGTTTCGTGTTAAGCATGATATTTAGAGAAACATGAAAGCTTAAATGACGTGTCTCATTCCTACTAGTCTGGGAAAATATGTTTAAATAAAAAAGCATTAAATGCAAGACACGATTAATGGACAGCCCTAAAAAGTTTTTTTTTTTACTTTTAAGGGGGTTTCGGATGGCAACCCAAATGATTCTTTTTAGAGTGAGAAATAAGAGCAAATTAATAGAAATAATAACAAACTGGTATTCTTTCTAGAAGAGAGATTAATGACGATTAATAATGATTCGCCACGATTAATGTGAAATTAATGATAATTAATACATGTGTGAATATCCAACCGGCCATTAACAAATCCAATAAAACAACTTGTTAAATAAGACTTTCCAAATACATCCTCAAAAAGGATTATTTGCCAAAAATAGACTAGAACAAACTATTTATATTTTTTTAACATTTAAATTTATTATCAAATTTTTGTTTGTTTTAATATTAATATTTGTTATTATTATTAAATAATTAAATTAAACTGACAATAATATATGTTCACTGAATTCGATTTCACGTACAATTTTTTGGAGGTATTTGTTTTAACTTTTTTAGAACTGGTTTTAAGTTTTTACTCCGGCTTAAGGTGTTATTGAGCCCCTGACCTATTCAAAATTTTATCATATGACCCCTGACCTATTATTCAGTCACATTTGGCTCCTAAACTATCCCAATTGGTGAAATTTCACCCAATTTAGATGGATGTGACAAAACTGTTATCCCTCCCTCATATATAATGATATTTTGACATATGAGCTTAACGCGTCACACGTCTTGAAGTTTATTTGCTACATAAACTCTCTTATATGAAAATAATTAATTAGATTAAAAAAGAAAAACAAATAAAAACAAATCTCTAAACTCAAATTTATCAAATTTAAGTATTAAAATATCTTCACGTGCTAATAGAATAACAATTATGTTAAGTCTCTATTTAAATTGGGTGAAATTGCACCAATTAGGATAGATCAATGACCAAATGTGACTAAATAATAAGTTAGAGGCCAAATAACAAAATTTTAGATAGATTAAAGGCTAAATATTGGTTTAAGCCTTTTTACTCCACACGTAGTGTTTTATTAGATTTATAAAACCCAACTTTTAGTTTTTTTTTTTTTTATGGAGCTAATAGCTTTTGATGAAAAGTTATTTATTTGTATTTAATTGAGTTTGATAAAATTCTCTTTCTTATTCTACAACAATGCATTATAATTAGACATTTTACACACTAACCGCAACAATACATCACAATTTTACCAAATATTAATTACTTATAAGCTAATAACAAATAACTCACAATAATAGCAAACATGCATTTAACTGCACCAACAACTATCAACTAATATTTAATACATATGCATCCACATAATAACAAATCAACTAATATTTACAACTATCAACTAATATTTAATACATATGCATCTACATATGTATTAATACATATGCATCTACACAACAACAATCGAACCAAACAAGTACTTCAACACAAATAATCAAGAAAAATTATCTTAAATTCTTATAACTTGGATGATTATTCTTAAATTAATCAACTATAATTATAGTTACATACATTATTGCAAGTGAGCCAAGCTTCAAACCCGAGTATAAAAATACATGGTTTATTTCAATTTTGACTATTCTCTCCATTTAGACAAAGAGTCATTATCTTTAATCTATATCCACGTTAAACATAAAATAAAATAAAATAAACAATTTTGACTATTCTCTCCATTTAGACAAAGAATCCTTATCTTTAATCTATGACTGCATTAGACTTAGGACATAAAAAGAGTCATTATCTTTAATCTATAACATCCAATGGCTAAAATGCTTCCCAATATTAATAAAGCTAATCCTTGTAAACACCCGAAATGTTAAATCTTATCTTTGAACAGATCCTCAAGGTTTTTAGCAACCATAACAGGAAATGGAACCATGAAGGATAAGATCAAAGACAGTTAGAAAAGTAAACGTGTTTTAACATAGAAATTAGCTTATTCAGTTGACTGATTATCTTAGAAGTCATACCGAAACTGTTATCAATTCCGATAGAGGCTTGCCAGAGTCAAAATTGAACTCAATATAAACACAGAGATAACCAAAACCATACAAGTAAGCAATTAGCTTTTGTTGGCACATTACTTAGAGACTGGGATGCCTCCAGATCACACACAGGAGGTAAAGATACATACTCTTGTTGTTTCCACAAATAAGAACTATTTTCTATTCAAGAATTCTCAGTCAAAACTTTCGATTCTTACACACCACCGACGTATACCAGAATGAAGAATTCATTTTTTACAAGCTGGAAAGTTTGTCCTTCATACATTGGATACAAACTAGTATCCTTATCTTTCTCTACACGCTCAAAGAATTCAGATTTCTGAAACGTTTTAATCTGGACAATTCATTGCTAATATTACAACACTATATATTCGAGAAAACTCTAACCTCAATACCCAGGTTCGCCAAATGTCAAACAACGTGGCCGTTGGAGGAAGAATTTCTCCCAATAATAAATTCTGTTTTTCGTCTCAGGGCCTGCACATCATGACCAGAACTGGAAATAATGTAAATTGCATACAAGGAAAAATTAACCTCGCAAAATGTTTAAGTATCCCTTAACTCTATACTAGAATGGAAGACATACCAATCATGTTTAAGTGTAAGATGAGTATAACTAAGATTCATGTCATGTAATTAGAACATGATGCTATGAATAGAACATGTAATAGCAAATGCTTGCCAAGTATATATGATCATTGATAAGTATAAGATTTTCGTACGTATCTTTGCTTTCTTTTATCCGGATTGGACATAAGGAACAAGAAATAAGAGCAAACCATATATAAACACCCAGTATCAATACTTGAACAGCATTAAGCTTGCATATGAAAAAAACAACAAGAATCAGAGGCTAAATGTTGTGGGGAAAAGTGATTGATGTATAGAATCGGTTGCTCAATCTAATAGGAAAGAAGACAGATGGAGAAGGAGCACTACAAGAGAAACAGCAGTGCACATTGACTACCTACTACTAGCAACACCAGTAAAGCAGATACATATTGAGCTCTCCTTTTTAGTTACATAAACATTAGGGATGGGCAAAAAAACATTAGGACAGATTTACTGAACCTTCGAAAGAATGTCCAAGTATTTTTTATTTTATCTCTGTCAAGCCCCATTTATGATCCTAATTGCACTCCAAACTGTATAACTTTTTACACATAAGACTAAATATCTGAAATGCAAAGTTTACATAAGCCGACATCTCCAAAATGACCCAACATCGAATAGCCTAAGATTAAACTAATAGCTATGATATTATCATGCTCTAAAAAAGGGCAGCCCGGTGCACTACATGTCCCCGTTAAGCGAGGGTCCGGGGAAGGGTCCCACCACAAGGGTGTACTGGGGTAAGCCTTCCCCTGCCAATTTTTTTGGCAAGAGGCCGCTCCTAAGACTCGAACCCGTGACCTCACGGTCACACGACAACAACGTTTATCATGCTCTAATTTCAAATAAAAGGTCTTTTAACAAAATGCATGAAGATTCACCAAAGGCATGTAAATATTATATGAGGAATTTACATTGAAGATCAAGTTTCATTTTAATTTTACAACTAAAGCAGTTAATTTTCTTTTTCCTATCAATAAATCCATTTTTATTAATAATATTATCAGTAGCCCATATTTTATTCTTCTTTTGTCAACTTTATCAGTTTCTCTCGCTCACTCCATCTTTCCTTCTTACAATTTTCTTTTCTCCTCTGTGTGCACCAACATTAATGAGGAAATTCTTCAAAGAAAATGCATGTTCAAAGTTTTTTTTTTTTCATTTTGTTCAGAAATGTTTATCAGTTTTAAAAAGGATCAATTTAAGCTTTAATTGTAGTTTCGAATGTTTTTTTCCCTGCTTTTTTTTTCTTCTATATACATATTCAGTTTTATGAATATTCAGTGTCTTTTTTAGTTCTTACTTATAATTTTCCTCCCAATTTAGTTCTTTCTATTGTTTACACCTGCAATATTTTGTTTAAAATTCCAGAAAGTAAAGTTTTTTAGTTATTGAAAACAAAACAGAGGACAAATTTATATGAATTGCAGCATCGATCCGATTTGCAATATCAAGTCGACATACATATGAATCTGGAATTAAATAGAAGCCATTAAAGCATGAGGATCAAAAAGTCTCAGAAAGAAAAAATGAATGGGTTTGAAAGAAATAATGTTTTCGGTTTCTTTTCCAAAGTGGAAGTTGCATTGCAGTTATCGTTTTCACATTGGAAGTTGCAGTTTCCTTTTATTTGACATTTTGAGTATAAGTTTAGGGTGGTATGATATAATAAGAATTAATTGCATTAGTGTGAGTTGTATGTATTTATTTCAAATAATTGTGATGTTTATGTAACTAACCCATATTATATACAGTATGGAAAGTGATGAAGAAAGAAAGAAAAAAGAACATCCAAGAATCATCTATTGGATGCTATTCATAAATCATGCATGAGAGGTAGGATTATAAAGGGGCGGGGTAAGGTTGGCTTGAATGGTTAAGGGTCTCCGTCATTTAAGCTAGAGATCTCGAGTTCAAGTCCTAATTTACGCAAAAATAAAATAAAAAAAATAAAAATAAAAACTTTAATTGGAAGAGGATCCATCTAAAGGGTGCATGTGAGCCTCGAACCAAGTAATCAAACAAATTATTTAAAATAAAAATAAAAATAAATAAAGGGGCAAGGTTGGGTGGGGAGAGGATTTCATCGAAGATTCTCCACCCCTATCATCAGGGGGGATCCCCAACCGGGACTGGAAATCATTGCCATATTGACAACCCTAATATTAAATATTCATCAGCAATGTCTTTGCATTAGGTCCATTTTTCTCTTTTTCTTTTCACTGTTCAATGCAGAGTGGAAAAGAAAAAGAAAAACAAAGGAAAATGAAACAAATCAAGTTGCTAAATAGTTACCATCTATCCGTTCCGTTAATACAGAAAACTAGTTAGATGACTAGAGAACTTGACAAGCTCACAAGTGCAAGTTGCCTCTACACATGCACTCAGGTGTTAGGTTTCTAACTCATTTAAATAGTTACCATCTAACCTTTCTGTGAATATAGACAACTAAGTTAGATGACTCTTGCCCCCTGCCACAAGACAACAAGTTGTGACATGCATTTCTACATTTCACCTTTTATTCATTTAATTTAGGTGATAACTCATTTTTCTTTTCGTAAGAGAGCCCAAATGCTAAAAGAGAACAGTAGGTTAGGCAAAAATAAGCAACCATTTTAATTTCTTACTCTCGCCATAGAAGTTATAAAACCATTATAATAGTGGCAGGGGACACTTAACTCCTCACTCCTCACTCCTTCACCTCGAGGAGTAAAGAGGTCTAAAGACCCATAACAAGACTTCCCCGTTAAAACCCATATCTAATATTCAACATGCTCCAAGAAAATAATGATTTCTACTGTAATTTAAACCCTGATTTCGTTCAACGATACAGTGAAGAGGATTTCAAGCCCTTCCATAAGTAGACTTCTTTGTTTTGCAAAGCTCTGTAAATTTGTTCATTCAAAGGTAGGTTTTCACTTTAAAACAATGGATCATTACTGGTAATATAAAATTTCAGATCTTGTTAATTGATTAAAAAGAATGTTCAGAAAGTGATCTCCATCTCCATCCAGATATACAGAACTCAAGTAAAAAGATGAAGGATCCACTTCATAATTTCACATACAAGACTCACTAGGTGGAAATTATGTGCTTTCTGATAAGAGACCATCTCTCCCCCAGCCCCTAAAGAAAGCATAGTGGATTGCACTCAACTAATATCTGTTTCACAAGGGCAAAATGTAGAACACCCGGAAGAAGGAAAAAAAAAAGACGCTTAATTTACAAAGAATGCAATGGGGTCCAAAGAAATGCATAAAATATTGTCTAAGATTTCTAACTTGAGATTGTTACAATTATGAAAGATTAACCACTACCCATGATAAAACATGACAAAAAAACAAAAATTGTAATTTTTACCTAATTGAAAAACTTTCTAAGAGATCATGTTAATGAAATACAAGAGTATGCAAACTTGATAGATATAGACGAATAAAGTGAAAAATAATTCCAACAGGAACACAAAAAAATTAACATAGAACTCATAAATATCATTGATTAAGAACCAAAAGCATACAAAATATAGACATACCTCACTACAACGAATGGAATCTACAATAGTTAAAGGGTCAATCCCGAAGACCGAGTTCAACCTCAAGCTCATCATCCTCTTCGAACAACTTCAGAAGACGTGCATACTGCTCTTCTCTTTTCTTCTTTTGCCAAAACTTGAAAAGGAAAAACGAAAACAGCCCTACTGCAGCAATTGCAAGAAGTATAATGACAATCTTTGGCCCAGTCTTGCTACTAGAAGAACCATGTGCATTTGCTGTTGTGCCATTGCTGGAACTAGAATGGTCACCGGAAATACCTGAAAAATAACCAGATTAGTTATCAAAGATGCCACAAAGGATAGGAGACAAATCTGAAACAACACAACATGAAAAATAAGCGAGTTAACAGCAGAAAGTTTGAAACATCACCAACCAATCATGAAAGATTACATTTAATGCACACATCAAGTTCACTTGTTATGTTGGACTAATACCTTCCTACCAGCTACTAGAGAATAGCGGATTTAACATGGGTAGACTTAAACTAGGTGATTAGGATTCTCCTGTTTTATCTAAAAGAATCCATTTGAATGCTTCCACCAATTTATGCAACTACTGATATTGGACCAATGAGCCTTCCAACAATCATACATCACAAAACAGCGGATTTACCAGTTCAGGAGTTAAAATGTTGATTGGGATTATCACGTTTCATCTAAAAGAACCCATTTGATGGTTATGTTCTTACAACCTCGAGATCACAAGTTGCAAACGCAATCATGGCACTCCAATTAACACAAGAAGTCCAGAGAATTGGATAGTTTATGGTTCCTTCCAAAAGCCAAAATGGTAAATTTAAATCATTTAGTTTTCTGATTTCACCCAACTGCACACACAGTGCTCAGAATCTTATTACAAAGAGCAATTCAACAATAATAAGAGAAGGCATGAACAATTTCCCAATCTGGACAGCAGAAACAGAGAAAATCGCTCATTTAGATTCAGAAATATTATCAAAATAAACAGATCGGTAACATGATTCTATTAGGCGGAAGGGATCTAACAGACAAACCTGAAATAAATTGCAGAGAAATTGAAGTGAAAAACAATAATAAGAGATAACACGAACGCCAAGATCTGCCTCTTGGGAATCCACTCATCCCTCTTTCTTTCTCTAAGATTTTCTTCTCTCTCAAAAATTCTTCCTCCGTAGAGAGATCGCTGTCTTGTGCAACTTTAAGCTACCAGTTTCAAAAAAATTATGACAATATTAATATTTTGGGCCGTTGCCCCCTATGTTTCTATTTATAAGTGCTTCTTTTTATTTTATTTACATTCTTAGTTTTGTTTTTTTTTTGTTTTTTTGAAATAAACTCTTAGTTAGTTAGTTTTGTTTTTGTTTTATATTTTCATCTCCCTTTTTTTCTTAAAATATACTCCAAGATATTTATTCTTTTCTAGTAAAATATTTAGATTTCACTTGAACTAAAAATTAAATTAAAACTGAATGAAGTTTACTAACAAGTTTAATTGATTTCAGGTGTGTAATGTTTCTAAGCTTGAACATTTTTTTTTCTTTGTAAACCTCATATTTCATTTTATGTTATTATCGATGTAATCAGACTTAAATTTAGTTCAAATTAAATTTGATGCTAAATTTATTGATAAATAGTGAACCCTTATTCCTCCCTACGCTGTGTTGTCGGAGGCACTTTCCTCCTTTGAAAGTCGCAAATTATGAAGAATTGGATCAGATATCCACTAACAGTGAGATTAATGCACACTTTTTTTATACGAATTCATGAAAAGCTGTGGGTATATGGCTTCCAAGCTGGCTTTTATTAGAGGCATTAGGGGAGAGTTGGACCTGTTATTTGTGATCTAGTTCGGAAGTCCTTCATTACTGGTAAATTTGATCCTTGTATCGATAGAACCTCCGTTGATCCCCAAAAAGTCCAACCCTAAGACCTTCAGCGACTTATGGTCCATCAGTCTTTGCAACGTTTGTTATAAGATCATCACAAAATTTATCTCTAATAAACTGAATGTGATTATGTCTTACATAGTCCTCCCTCAACATACTAGCTTTATGGCACGCTGCAACATTATGATAACATCATTGTAGCCCAATAAGTGATTCACACTATGTGTATATAGAAATATAAGAAACGATGGATGGCTATCAAAGTCGACATTGAGAAAGCTTATGATAGACTTTGTTGGGATTTCATTAATGACACTCTCCAAAAAGTTGGGTTTCTTCCTAGTTTTATCAAGCTGGTCATGTTTTGTATTTCTTATTCCATTCAAATCCTCTGGAATAGTAAGATGCCTGAGACCTTCCTCCTATGTAAAGGCATTAGATAGGGAGATCTGCTTTCCCCCTACATCTTTGTTCTATGTATTGTTCACTCTATTGTGAAAAATTGCAATAGTACATGTTGTCAGTTGCTTTCTTTTGGTAATGAGTGCCTGAAGCTTAAGGCCCTGTTTGATAACTTAAATAATCACTTGATTTAATAGTTTAAGCGCTTATTTAACTGTAATTATTCAATCACTTAAAATGTTCAATTAAGTTAAAAATCACTTATTCTGATAAATCAAAATATCTAACTTAAAATTTTAAATTGAAGATTATCCATTAATATTTTTTATATTCAGTACTTATCTTTAGTATTTATCAAACAGTTATATCATTTAATACTTGCAATACTTGTAATATTCAACACTTAAAAATTAACCTGGGCTAATTTTTTCAGCACTTAATTTCCAGTTCTATCAAACAACATCTTAGGCCCATTTGTTTGGGAGAAAATATTGTGTTTTGAAAAATTTTATGCAAGGAAAATATTGTGCAGGAAAATAAAATATTTTCCTGTGTTTGGCAACAACATTGGAAAATATTTTCTTGTGGTTGGCTACAACACTGGAAAATATTTTTCAACCACTAAAAACGCGAAAAAACACACACAAAAACGTGAAATTTGTTAAAAACATAAAAAATGGAAAAATACGAAAATAAAAAAACATAGGTAAATTACAAAACTAGGCCAAATGGGAGACGCATTTACATATTTAACCCATTTACTCAATCTACTACATATCTAGACTGTTTTTGTGTGACTTTCCCATAATACCCTCAATATTTACGCCTGGTTGTCTTCCTCCCGTCTGACTTCGCAGAGGTTAGCATATATGCGAAGTCTGCGAAGCTAATATGCGAAGTCTGTGAAGCTAATATGTGAAGCCTGCGAAGCGAATGTTTGGTTTAGTTGATGATTTTAGTTAGCATATGCGAAGTCTGCGAAGCTAATGTTTGGTTTAGCTGATGATTTTAATTAGCATATGCGAAGCTTGCGAAACGAATGTTTGGTTTAGTTGATGATTTTAGTTAGCATATACGAAGTCTGCGAAGCGAATGTTTGGTTTAGTTGAACAAAAAATGGCAAACAACAACGGATTCTAACATTATCAAAATTTATAACAAGATTGTGGAGAATATCGGAGATGAAAGCCAAAGAAAATGAAGAATATCGATCGCCGAACGGAGAAACTGAGAAAACCGATGGGAGATGAAAAACAGAGAACCAATAGAATCAGAAAATTGAGAGAACAGCCACAACTTGAAGAGGAAGACCAGAAAGCCAGCAGTAAATCGCAATAGTAGAAAGAGAGCCGTAATACCAGAAAAAAATTCAAGAACAGTCGAACCAGGAACCACTGAAGCAGATGAGAATATATGACGGTGATATAAAAGAAACGATCGTTGTCTTAGTCGAGAATAGAGAGAGAGATAAGGAAAACGTGTTGAAGATCTTGCAGGTTAGATCCCTGTGGAATGAGGAGGAGGAGCTATTTTGGGTGAAGCCACAAAAATCGTGCATTTGGAAGAGAAAGGGGAAGGAGAAGATGAAAGATTGGGGTATTATGGGAAAGTCACATAAAACAATCTAGATATGTAGTAGGTTGAGTAAATGGGTTAAATATGTAAATGGGTCTCCCATTTGACCTAGTTTTGTAATTTTCCCAAAAAACATTAAAAACATGAAAACATAGAAAAAAAGTGAAAAACGCAAAAATGTGAAGAAAAATAATTAATGTTAAAAACACGAAAAAATGTTTTTTCACATTTTTGGCATTTTTTGTACGTTTTCTCGTGTTATTAACGTTATTGTTTTTCTTTTGCATTTTTTCTTCATTTTTTCGTGTTTTCACGTTTAGTTTTTCGGTTTTTCCATTTTTCACGTTTTCTTTTTTTTCGCGTTTTTTTATTTTTCGCATTTTGTTACTTTTTCGTGTCATTCAGGTTTTTCATGTTTTTCGTATTTTTCACGTTTTTGTGTTTTTGTGTTTTTTACGTTTTTGTGTTTAGTTTGCATTTTTCGTCTTTTCATGTGTATCACGTTTTTTACTTATTGTCACGTTTTGTGTTTTAGCATTTTTCGCGTTTTCATGTTTTTCGTATTTTTCACTTTTTCATATTTTTTGTATTTTTCACGTTTTTGTATAATTTGTGTTGTCTCACTTTTTCACATTGTTCATGTTTTGTGCTTTTTTAAGTGTTTGTTTTTTGTGTGTTTTTGTGTTTTTCACGTTTGTTCACCCTTTTCATGTTTTTGCAGGGTTTTTTTTAATATTCTCGTGTTTTGTAACGTTTTCACGTTATTCGTGTTTTTTCGTGTTTCATATTTTTGTATTTTTATATTTTTTAACGTTTTCCCAATTTTTCTCTAAACGCATATGTTTTGGGGAAAATGTTTTACCCTTTTGAAAATGGTAAAACATTTTCCCTTATTTCTTCATTCATTTTCCATTGACTCACCACTTATTTTCCTTTGACTTATTTTCATGCCCAAACAAACACTGAAAAATTGGAAAAATATTTTCCTGCAGCATATTTCCCCCCAAACAAACAGAGCCTTAGTCACCTTTTCTTTACAGAAGATCTCTTACTTTTCACTAAAGCCTCTCCTACCCAAGCCTAGTTGATCAAACATGTCCTTGATGAGTTCTGCAATGCTTCAAGGCATCAGGTTAACCAAGCTAAATCCAATATTTTCTTCTATAAGAACTTGTCAGCTGAGATTAGAAAAAAATTCTTGATATCCTTCTTTTCAACCCCATGTAAGACCTAGGGAAATACTTGGGAGTTCCTCTGCTCCATAATCGAATCAATAAAGGAACTTATCAGTATGTTCTTGATATGATCAACAGGAAATTATTGGGGTGGAATTTACGTTCTCTTTCTCGGATTGGAAGAATTACCATGGCCAAGTTTGTGCTCTCTATCGTACCGTTTTACTCAGTGCAAACTACTTTTTATGGAGAAAAACAGATATTTATAATTTTCATTTTGAATATTATTTGGATTGAATTTGGAGAGGATGAAGAATTGAATTTTTTTTCTATAGTTTTTTTTAATGAAGAATGAATGAATATTACTCAAAAATCAGCCATAAGGCTTACAAGTGTTAAGGGAATACCGTTGGTTACAATCGTGGAAGATGTATTTAATCCTAAATGAGCTGCTTCGTCAGCCACCCGATTATCATTTCTACGAACAAAATGAAAATTACATCTAGGAATTGTATTAGCTAGCATACAACAGTCCGCTAATATAGCTCCTAAACTAGAAAAATCATCTTCGCCTTCCTTGAGTAATGAATTGATAACTGTTTGCGCATCTCCCTCAACTACGACTAGTTGATCATCTCTCTCTTTTATCCAGCTAAGTGCTTCTCTACATGAGATGGCTTCTGCTATTGTCGAACCAATTATTCCGGCTGCGGATCCGTATCGTGCTGCTACGAAGTGTCCCTGTGCGTCTCTCAGTATTGCTCCAAAGCCAAAGCGATTTTCATTTATTCGAACAAAAACGTCAAAGTTCAGTTTAAGTCCTGCGGCCGGAGTTGTCCATCGACTTTTCGATGTATTCTTCTCCTCGACTGGTTGGTTTCAGAGTTGCATCTGTCTCCATGATTGAATGAAGTTTGCTGCGTGGGTTGCAATGTCTGCTGGTATTATCTGTCTCCTTTCCCAAACGGCTTGGTTCCTGCTGTACCAAATAAACCAGAGGATTGTGGCCCAGTGGCCTGCTACTTCTGGAGCTTCATTTATCAACGCTTCATGCCACCATTGCGGGAAGTTTACCTCGTCTTGATGTTGTACATCATTTGTCAATGTTGCGTGTTGCCATATTCTCAGCGTTACTAAACATTTCAGAAATAGGTGTGAAATTGATTCCGCTTCCTGCATAAACGAAGGGCATAAAATATTAACTTGAATCTGTCGAATTTGAAGATTGTCATTAGTTGGTAAGAAGTTCCAAGCTGCACGCCATAGGAAGTTTTTAACTTTTGAGGGGCAAGACATTTATCATAGCTTATTCCACGGAGTTCTGCATATCTCATTCGTGGGCTTTGGATGCTGAGCCGCCAAAGCTAATAAGCTGATTTAACGCTATAAGAGCCTCTTTTCTCCCACTGCCAACTTAATTGATCTTCAATTTCACGTATGGGTATTGGAATTCGCAGGATGTGCTGCTGATCTTCCCGTGAAAATAATTTAGCCAGTAAGTTAATATTCCAGCGACCATTTTGTATGAGTCTATCATTTGTCCATTCCTCTTGTTGTTCCATGGTCCTATTCGGTACTCCCATATCAGTATCAAGCCATTTATCTCGCCAAATGCGAGTTTTGTGTCCATCTCCAATCCGATTTCTAACTCCATCAGTTAACAACGCGCGACATTTATAGATACTAGCCCATATTACATTCGGATTACTGCCCAATCGTGCCTCTCTGAAGTCCGATTGTGGAAAATAACGGGCTTTAAAGATTTTTGAGACTAGACTTTTGGGTTGCGTGAAAAACCTCCATGCCTGTTTGCCTAGTAAGGCAAGGTTAAATTCCTGAAATATTCTAAAGTTTAATCCACCCTATAGTTTACGGACACAGAGATATTTCCACGCTTTCCACTTAACTCCGCGACCCCACCGACAACCATTCAGGATAATTTCTATTCTGTCGCATATTGTTTTGGGGAGGGAAAATACCTACATAACGTAGGATGGTAATGATTGGGCCACTGCTTTGATTAGTGTCTCTTTCTCGCCCTGCGATATTCTGTTGCTCTTCCATCCTTTCAATTTGTGTATGAGTCTGTTGATTACATAGGAGAAGGCAGTCGTGCGATTTCTTCCTATGGATGACGGCATGCCCAAACATATGTCTTGTGTATCGACTATCTGAACTCCTAGTCGTTGCGCCAATTCAGTCATTCTCTCATGTGGAACTTTTGAGCTAAACATAATTTTTGATTTTTTAAAGTTGATTTTTTTATCCCGAGGCTGTCTCATAGATTTGGAAAATATGTACATTCTTCAATTGTTGCCTGAAAGAAAAAATAGTTGTCATCTGCAAATAATAAGTGTGAAATAGTCGGGGTGACCCTACAAACTCGATAACCATGAATGTTTCCCAGCTCTTCCGCTCTTCTCATGAGTGAGGTTAGGACCTCCATACATAGTATAAAAAGATATGGAGAAAGTGGATCACCCTTTATAAGTCCCCTTAACGGCTTGAATGGTGCAAAATACTCATTACGGTTTGTGATTTGATACTCCACCGCCAATACGCACTTCATAATTAACTCCACTATGCGCATAGGGAAGTTAAAACGACACAATACTTCCCGGAGGAAATCCCATTCAATTCTATCGTAGGCTTTTGACATGTTGATTTTCAGCGCTGTATATCCTTTTCTTCCTCCTATGCCAAGTCTCAACGTATGTCCCCTCATATGCTGTAATGGATTGTTTGGGAATGGATGCGCTTTGTGCTGGAGAGAGATAATTGAGGGTAGAATTGCTTTGATTCTGTTGGCTATCACTTTTGTTAGAATTCACATTAGTACATTGCACAAGGCAATGGGGCGCAAATCCGTCATTGCTACTGGAGGTTGCTTCTTGGAGATCAGGATTATGTTGGTACAGTTGAGGTGATTTGGGAAGTCTCTAGTGTTCAAACACATGATGCAATATTGTGAGACTGTCTAGAGAATGGTCTACCAGTGTTGCTGAAAGAATCCTGGGTTTAATCAATCCAGTCCTGGGGCTTTATCTGGATGCATTACAAACATTGGTTGTTTAATTTCCTCTTCCACAAATTCCCGTTTAAGTCGTTGCCATTGGCTCGCTGTTAGTTTGCTGCTTACCATTTTAATAATATTCAAATTCTCAATCCCCTAAGTGAATAGATCCTTAATGTGTTGTTGGATCACTTCCGCGAGTCCCGTTGTCCATGTCAGATGTATGCCATTACCTATATTTAACCCACAAAAATCATTCTTCCTCCTTCGGTTGCGCACAGATGCGTGAAAGAAGTGAGAATTGTTATCTCCCGCCCGTAGCCACTGAATTTTCGCCCTTTGTTTCCAGTACACTTTCTATGCCAGTCGCGTTTCATCCAATTCCTTACTGATTTGCTGAAATGTCTCCCTGTGATTCGACCCTCTAAATTCTTTTAACTGTCTTTGTAGGCGCATCATTTTCCCTCTGATCTCAACATGTGTCTAATCTCTCAGTAAAAACCAGCATGCTTGACGCTTCCCATTAGTGTTGGATTAAGTTTCTGCACTCGGCGTTTATACCCTATGCGTTTTCATAGTGGAATGATGTCGGTCTCCCTCTTTATGGCTTGTCGACTGATAATAGGAGTGCGGAGTGGTCAGATTGCGTTGTACAGATATTTTTAATATTAGCCTATGGAAATTTATCATGCCACGGTGGTGTTGCTACTCCCCTATTCAATTTTTCCTTAATCATGGCTTGTCCCTGTCTATTACGCGTCCATGTGAATGGATATCCACTCATGTATACTTCTGACAAATTGCAGTGGTTTAACATATCAACGAATCCTGATAATAGTGCAAACGGGTTGCTTCTTCCACCTAGTTTCTCAAATGAATACATCATGTCATTTGGATCCCTCATCACTAACTATGGAAGATTCGAGATTCTATACAAGTCCTTCATGCATTGCCATGAGAAAGTGCATTTGTTCCTCTCTGGGAATCTATAGAAGCCAGTGAACCTCCAAATAAATGTGTTGTCTTCCGAGATTGAGACATCAATGAAGTTCTCATTAAATTTAATCAGGTTCACATCTGTATCAACTTTCCAAAAGAGCGCCACGCCGCCTCCCCCACGAGAACTATCGACTGCAAAGCATCGATCAAAACCAATGTTGTTTCCCACCTGTATTACTGCTTCTTTACTGATCATTGTTTCCAATTGAAAAATAATGGAAGGTTTGTGGGTGGATATGAGCTCTTTCAACTCCCGAACTGTAGTGAGGTTACCCACTCCTCGACAGTTCCAGCTTAATAGTTTCATGGCTTCCAGTTGGCCTATTTATTAAGACATGCCAGTATCTCTATTTGATTTGTGATTCCCTCCATTGCACTCTTATCTGCTTCCTCTGATACCATATGTTTGTGCTTTGGTTCTTGTGACAACTTATATCTCATCTTCCTCGTTTACTTGATGAGTCAATCTCTCATGTGTCCGTATTGGGGTGTTCATCGGTCGGTTCGGTTTCCTTACATTAAAAATTTTCATTAACAATTATTTCTATATAAGGTTAATATTACACTATTAATGATGTTGCTTGGCATTTACTTATATATACAACAGTTTTTGTTTTTATTTTCTTTTTGGATCCTGATGGTGTATTAAAAAAAATTGTTATATTATATAATTAAAATATAAATTATAATTTATATTAAATTAAATGAATCCAGGAGACTATGTATTATGTTATGTATATAGTCTCCTGGAAGTATAAATTATAGTTTATACTACATAACAATTCCACCAATTTATTACTTGTTAAATCTAAAGTTAACTTATAATGAGGGACAATTAAGTTATACTAACTAATAATTAATAAATATATTTTCTAATTTAATTTAATTTAATTCGGTCGATTCGGTTAATTCAATATTTTTGATTTAAAAACCGAACCAACCGAATTTACCGAATTGTTATAAAAAATAAAACCGAACCCGAACCTAATAGACCGAAAAAATGAACCAAAAAACCGAAATATTTCGGTTCGGTTGGTTATTTCGGTTCGATTTGATTTTTTGTACACCCCTACGTATTAGCAAGTTTGAGGAGTTCGAATTTCTAGTTTCCTGGGATATCAGAATTGGTGAGCTAATTAGTATAAACAATTTTTTTAAGATAATTATATATGTTGCTAATTAGTATAAACAAAATTTTATTTAATTATATATTTTTTTATTAGTTGTTGTTATGTATTAATTTGAAAGTGGAATCTTAAATTTTATCAATTCAATACAACTTGTATTATTTAAAGTTATTCATTGATCTTTTATTTCTAGTTTAAAGAATTACCTGTATTATGTGGAACGGGACAGAGGTCACTGCAGCAGAGTGCGTGAGGCGAGTGAAACTGTAGTTGCAAGAATGGGTGGTGGCCAGGCAACCCGACTCAATGAACAGAACCAGACAGCAACATGTCGCGCAACCTGCTGAAGCGTCTGTGCAAAATAGAGCAGAAAGAGCAGCAGATCAGAGGACCCAACATAACTAGCTGCAATCCGGGAGCAACACGGTTGATCCGCTAACAGTCCTTGTTGCGGCTCCGAACACCACAGACCGCGAGATAAGTCGCATTGCAGAAGAGGGAGAAGGTTCAGACCAGATACGCAGAAGAGGGAGATGGCGTCGTCCGGGTTCGGGATTCATAAAATGTAACATGGACGGAGCTCTCTTTTGGGATCCATACGCTGGCGGAACATGATCCATTGTGAGGGACGAATCAGGCTCATTCTTGTGCTACAACAGCAAATTGCGAGCGGGAAAGTTCACACCAAAAACGATCGAAGCGCTAGCCTCACGGGACGGGTTGATGTGGGCAATTACAAATCAATGGGAGAAGGTAGAATTCGAGTCAAACGCACAGCTTGTAGTCAATGCCATACAAGACCAAGGTTGTGATTTATCTGAATTTGGTACTATTATCCAGGATTGCAAACTTTTAATTTCAAATAACCGGGATTTCTCGGTGTCATATGTTTCTAGATTAGCGAATGGGGCTGCCCACTTAGTTGCTAGGCATTCTCTTTCCGATGCTAATTCTATTTGTGCTTTTGTGAAGCCTTTTTGGCTAAACTCGGTTCTTGATCAGGATACTCTATCCTGTTCTTTTTAATGAAAGGCTTAAGTTTATCTCAAAAAAAAAAAAAAGAATTACTTGTATTATTTAAAGTGAAAAAAACAAAGGTATTCATTGATATTTATTTTTATTTTCAATTTTTTAAAAGATATAAACATGTGTTTAGCCTCTAATTATAAACATGTGTTTAAACTCTAATTAAAATAAGGCTTAATACACCATTTGCCCCCTGAACTTGTCCAAAAAGGTTGATTGACTCCTGAACTTTCAAAGTGTCCCAATAGCCCCTCAATTTACATAAAATATTCAGTTAGCCCTCTGAATTTGCGTAATATATAATCAATTAATCACTCGGTTGTAAAAAAGTATGTTAAATGCGGAAGATGTATTCCACACATCTTAAAATGTTATTACATAATTCAAAAATAGATTAAAAATGAAGTTATTACTTGCTCAGCTATAAAATTTATCTTCTCTAATATTAGAACTACATACTCCGATCTTGATTGTTTTACTTTTTTTTAAGACATGTGCAATGATACTTCCGCATTTAACTCACTTTTTTTACAACCGAGTGATCAATTGATTACATTTTACGTAAGTTCAAGGAGCTAACTGAACATTTTATGTAAGTTAAGGGGGTTATCGGGACACATTAAAAGTTTAGAGGGCCGGTCAAGTTTTTTGGATAAGTTCAGGGGACAAATAATGTATTAAGCCTTAAAATAAATTAAACAAAAAAATAATTTGAGAATTTAATTTCTGCATATTTTCATATTAGGAAAATAAGTATCTTACAACTAAGTTACCATAAGGGTGACCAACCCTTAAATTCCTTGTTATATATACTATCAACAAAGAAAGAAAATTCTCCATAAAAATAAAAATAAAAGACAATAAAGAGAGAAAATTCATCTATAGAAAAAGGAAGATGGATAGGAGAAAGATAGAGATGCAAATGGTGAAAGACATCAACAAAAGGCAGGTGACTTTCTCCAAGCGGAGAAGTGGTTTATTCAAGAAAGCTAACGAGTTAGCAATCTTATGTGGCGCACAGATTGCCATTGTTGCTTTCTCTCCTGGAAGAAAACCATTTTCCTATGGCAGTCCTAGTGTTCATTCTGTTATCCAGAGCTTTCTAAATCACGAGAAGACAGTGCATCCGCTCCCTATGGATCTTCCAGATGAGAAGGTTATTTATAGTTCGCAGTTTGGGCCTTTAGAAGCGACGAAATATGGCCCTATTTAGTTCAATTCCCATATCCTCGATAAACTTCATAAATTCCAAAAGCTCCACCTAATAATTGGGTGAAATCTAGGAAAGATAAAGTGAAAATTCCCTCAGAATCTCCACAACGTTGCTCAAAAAAGGAAATCACAGCCCTAACTCAACATGTTGGGTATAAATACCTTAAAAATCACGGTGATTGATGTTCATCTGATAAGAAGGGAAGGAAGACGCACATTTGTCCTTCGTAAATCAAGACGATCATCAAGAAATGACTGTAATTTCCCTATAGTGAATAAGATTTTATTTCTTAGGATCAGAAAAGGAAAAACTGAAAAAGAAAGGAAAGATAAAGATAAATATGTTTAAATTGAAATAGCCAAAAAAGAAAAGAAAAGCAAGAAGCAACAAGAAAGAAGAAAGCAAAAGGTGAAAGAAACTCACCAAACATTTTCCTCATTTTCTACTATTCAAGAAGTAAGCAAAATGACGGGTGTAGGTGTCAAGCCTCGTCCGATGAACCTGATGGGATGACACTATTAACGACAACGATGTGATTGGCGCCGAAAGTAACCAATCTGGGAATCAAGCTACTCGGTAGGACCAAAGCTCGGAGTATGGAAGAGTCACCACCCAGGAATGGGAAATGAACACTGATTCCTTGCAGGAGACATGTCGGGTTCATGAAATTGGGTACGAGCTGAGAAGGCTAGCTCCTTTCTGGAGAAAGGCTACTAGGCACCTCGATGTCGCCCGGTCTTGAACCAGCGGCCTCCTACTTAACACTTCTAGGCGCTAAGGGTCTAATCGCATATTCCTTTAAGTTTTAAATTCATTTGAAACATTTTCTTTCTCGTTTTGAAAACCGTTTTGAGCATATCAATGAAAGCCACTTTGTTTAAAGAATCACTCATTTTAAATAAATTAATTATCGTATGTGAGAGGGGGAAGAGAAAAGGAATAAAACCGAAAATTACATCCAAATATTCACATAAGCTATACATTATGTCTAAGATAAACTCTCTCCAAAAAAACCGTTTATTCACATGGTTCGTGCCTTAATCGTCGTTGGAACGGTTTAGGCACGTTTCAAAACCCCCCGCTAATTTACATGCTTTTTACTCAAGTCCCTATTGGAACGACTTAAGCATTTTAAAATGTGGAGTTAAAAAAATCTTTAATAAAAGGCGTGGTTAGGCATACAAGTCAATTATTTTATATAAAATCGTTTTGAAAGGAAATCAACTTAAAACTCTTTTATTTACACTTAGCAAAAAAAACATTCAACAAACTTCAATTAGAAAAAACCAAATTAAAGCTCACATAGACTTACATGTTCCACTTAACTCCGCGACCCCACCGGCAACCATTCAGGATAATTTCTATTCTATCGCATATTGTTTTGGGGAGGGAAAATACCTACATAACGTAGGATGGTAATAATTGGGCCATTGCTTTGATTAGTGTCTCTTTCTCGCCCTGCGATATTCTGTTGCTCTGCCATCCTTTCAATTTGTGTATGAGTCTGTTGATTACATAGGAGAAGGCAGTCGTGCGATTTCTTCCTATGGATGACGGCAGGCCCAAATATGTGTCTTGTGTATCGACTATCTGAACTCCTAGTCGTTGCGCCAATTCAGTCATTCTCTCATGTGGAACTTTTGAGCTAAATATAATTTTCGATTTTTTAAAGTTGATTTTTTTGTCCTGAGGCTATCTCATAGATTTGGAAAATATATTGTATAGCTCTGCATTCTTCAATTGTTGCTTGAAAGAAAAAATAGTTGTCATTTGCAAATAATAAGTGTGAAACAGTCGGGGTGCCCCTACAAACTCGATAACCATGAATGTTTCCCAGCTCTTCCGCTCTTCTCATGAGTGAGGTTAGGACCTCCATACATAGTATAAAAAGATATGGAGAAAGTGGATCACCCTTTATAAGTCCCCTTAACGGCTTGAATGGTGCAAAATACTCATTACGGTTTGTGATTTGATACTCCACCATCGATACGCACTTCATAATTAACTCCACTATGTGCATAGGGAAGTTAAAACGACACAATACTTCCTGGAGGAAATCCCATTCAATTCTATCGTAGGCTTTTGACATGTCGATTTTCAGCGTTGTATATCCTTTTCTTCCTCCTATGCCAAGTCTCAACGTATGTCCCCTCATATGCTGTAATGGATTGTTTGGGAATGAATGTGCTTTGTACTGGAGAGAGATAATTGAGGGTAGAATTGCTTTGATTCTGTTGGCTATCACTTTTGTTAGAATTCACATCAGTACATTGCACAAGGCAATGGGGTGCAAATCCGACATTGCTACTGGATGTTGCTTCTTGGAGATCAGGATTATGTTGGCACAGTTGAGGTGATTTGGGAAGTCTCTAGTGTTCAAACACATGGTGCAATATTGTGAGACTGTCTAGCTAATGGTCTGCTAGTGTTGCTGAAAGAATCCTGGGTTTAATCAATCCAGTCCTGGGGCTTTATCTGGATTCATTACAAACACTGGTTGTTTAATTTCCTCTTCCACAAATTCCCGTTTAAGTCGCTGCCATTGGCTCGCTGTTAGTTTGCTGCTTACCATTTCAATAATATTCAAATTCTCAGTCCCCTAAGTGAATATATCCTTAATGTGTTGTTGGATCACTTCCGCAAGTCTCGTTGTCCATGTCAGATGTATGCCATTACCTATATTTAACCCACAAAAATCATTCTTCCTCCTTCGGTTGCGCACAGATGCGTGAAAGGAGTGAGAATTGTTATCTCCCGCCCATAGCCACTGAATTTTCGCCCTTTGTTTCCACTACACTTTCTATGCCAGTCGCGTTTCATCCAATTCCTTACTGATTTGCTGAAATGTCTCCCTGTGATTCGACCCTCTAAATTCTTTTAACTGTCTTTGTAGGCGCATCATTTTCCCTCTGATCTCGACATGTCTCTAATCTCTCAGTGAAAACCAGCATGCTTGACGCTTCCCATTGTTGTTGGATTAAGTTTCTGCACTCGGCGTTTATACCCCATGCGTTTTCATAGCGGAATGATGTCGGTCTCCCTCTTTATGGCTTGTCGACTGATAACAGGAGTGCGGAGTGGTCAGATTGCGTTGTACAGATATTTTTGATATTAGCCTATGGAAATTTGTCATGCCACGGTGGTGTTGCTACTCCCCTATTCAATTTTTCCTTAATCATGGCTTGTCCCTGTCTATTACGCGTCCATGTGAATGGATATCCACTCATGTATACTTCTGACAAATTGCAGTGGTTTAACATATCAACGAATCCTGATAATAGTGCAAACGGGTTGCTTCTTCCACCTAGTTTCTCAAATGAATACATCATGTCATTTAGATCCCTCATCACTAACTACGGAAGATTCGAGATTCTATACAAGTCCTTCATGCATTGCCATGAGAAAGTGCATCTGTTCCTCTCTGGGAATCTATAGAAGCCAGTGAACCTCCAAATAAATGTGTTGTCTTCCGAGATTGAGACATCAATGAAGTTCTCATTAAATTTAATCAGGTTCACATTTGTATCAACTTTCTAAAAGAGCGCCACGCCGCCTCCCCCATGAGAACTATCGACTGCAAAGCATCGATCAAAACCAATGTTGTTTCCCACCTGTATTACTACTTCTTTACTTATCATTGTTTCCAATTGAAAAATAATGGAAGGTTTGTGGGTGGATATGAGCTCTTTCAGCTCCCGAACTGTAGTGAGGTTACCCACTCCTCGACAGTTCCAGCTTAACAGTTTCATGGCTTCCAGTTGGCCTGTTTATTAAGGCCCGCCGATATCTCTATTTGATTTGTGATTCCCTCCATTGCACTCTTATCTGCTTCCTCTGATACCATATGTTTGTGCTTTGGTTCTAGTGACAACTTGTATCTCATCTTCCTCGTTTACTTGATGAGTCAATCTCTCATGTGTCCGTATTGGGGGTGTTCATCGGTCGGTTCGGTTTCCTTACATTAAAAAAATTCATTAACAATTATTTCTATATAAGGTTAATATTACACTATTAATGATGTTGCTTGGCATTTACTTATATATACAACAGTTTTTGTTTTTATTTTCTTTTTGGATCCTATTGGTGTATTAAAAAAATTGTTATATTATATAATTAGAATATAAATTATAATTTATATTAAATTAAATGAATCCAGGAGACTATGTATTATGTTATGTATATAGTCTCCTGGAATCAGTATAAATTATAGTTTATACTACATAATAATTCCAACAATTTATTACTTGTTAAATCTAAAGTTAACTTATAATGAGGGACAATTAAGTTATACTAACTAATAATTAATAAATCTATTTTCTAATTTAATTTAATTTAATTCGGTCGATTCGGTTAATTCAATATTTTTTATTTAAAAACCGAACCAACCGAATTTACCGAATTGTTATAAAAAAAAATAAAACCGAACCCGAACCTAATAGACCGAAAAACCGAAATTCTTCGGTTCGGTTGGTTATTTCGGTCCGATTTGATTTTTTGTACACTCCCTATGTATTAGCAAGTTTGAGGAGTTCGAATTTCTAGTTTCCTGGGATATCAGAATTGGTGAGCTAATTAGTATAAACAATTTTTTAAAGATAATTATATATGTTGCTAATTAGTATAAACAAATTTTTATTTAATTATATATTTTTTTATTAGTTGTTGTTATGTATTAATTTGAAAGTGGAATCTTAAATTTTATCAATTCAATACAACTTGTATTATTTAAAGTTATTCATTGATCTTTTGTTTCTAGTTTAAAGAATTACCTGTATTATGTGGAACGGGACAGAGGTCACTGCAGCAGAGTGCGTGAGGCGAGGGAAACTTTAGTTGCAAGAATGGGTGGTGGCCAAGCAACCCGACTCAATGAACAGACCCAGACAGCAACATGTCGCGCAACCTGCTGAAGCGTCTGTGCAAAATAGAGCAGAAAGAGCAGCAAATCAGAGGAGCCAACATAACTAGCTGCAATCCGGGAGCAACACGATTGATCCGCTAACAGTCCTTGTTACAGCTCCGAACACCACAGACCGCGAGATAAGTCGCATTGCAGAAGAGGGAGAAGGTGCAGACCAGATACGCAGAAGAGGGAGATGGCGTCGTCCGGGTTCGGGATTCATAAAATGTAACATGTACGGAGCTCTCTTCCGGGATCCAAACGCTGGCGGAACAGGAGCCATTGTGAGGGACGAATCAGGCTCATTCTTGTGCTACAACAGCAAATTGCGAGCAGGAAAGTTCACACCAAAAACGATCGAAGCGCTAGCCTTACGGGACGGGTTGATGTGGGCAATTACAAATCAATGGGAGAAGGTAGAATTCGAGTTAGACGCACAACTTGTAGTCAATGCCATACAAGACCAAGGCTGTGATTTATCTGAATTTGGTACTATTATCCAGGATTGCAAACTTTTAATTTCAAATAACCGGGATTTCTCGGTGTCATATGTTTCTAGATTAGCGAATGGGTTGCCCACTTAGTTGCTAGGCATTCTCTTTTCGATGCTAATTCTATTTGTGCTTTTGTGAAGCCGTATTGGCTAAACTCGGTTCTTGATCAGGATACTCTATCCTGTTCTTTTTAATGAAAGGCTTAAGTTTATCTAAAAAAAAAAAAATTACCTGTATTATTTAAAGTGAAAAAAACAAAGGTATTCATTGATATTTATTTTTATTTTCAATTTTTTAAAAGATATAAACATGTGTTTAGCCTCTAATTATAACATGTGTTTAAACTCTAATTAGAACTAGTCGAAAACCCATGCGATGCACGGGATACGAAACTTTTATATAATTTAGATAAATAAATAAATTGACATATTTACTTTTAAGTAATTTTATATCATGCTATGAATTTTTTTATATTATGTATATTTGAAATTAATATATATTTTTAATGATTTATTTATTTTTACAAAATTCAATGATTTGTAGTTTTTAGTAATTTTAATACATTTTCTTATTTTGGAATTCTATAAAACAATAATAATAAAATAGAAGATTAATTAAGAAATATATTAGAATATAATAAAAAAAACTAAAAATTGAATTAAACTACAATTAAAATTAAATATTATACTTACGATACAAAATAATTATAATATATGTTAAACAAAAATTGAATTAAACTATAATTAAAATTAAATATTATATCTACGATACAAAAGAATTACAATCTATGTTAAAATGGAAGCAACATCAATATATTATGCTATAAACTATTACAATCAATACTTTTCTAATGTTGCACATGAAAAAACTTTATCAATTCAATATGTTACATATAAAAAAAATCCATAAGAATTAGTCACAAATTCATCTTGATGATAGTCATCTTGCTTGATGGAATTTCATGATCACCAAGTATTCGAACTCAATTATTCATTTTACTATAATAACCCAATATATCCAATTGAATCAGTTTAAGGTGGTGATTTCTCCTATTTTCATCTCGTAATATCTCATTAAGACATTCAATCAATTTGTTCTTCATTCTTTCACTGTATAGAATATCAGTCATGCTCGCAGATATCACTTATTTGATTTCATTAATATTTTCTAATAATTATATATTCTTGAATTTTGAAAGCAAAAAGAATAGAAAACAAAAATGAATGGACAAAAAAGCTAATTAGGAGAGAACTATATTCCTCTCATTTTTTTCGAAAATAAGAGAGAATGTCAAGATATAAGCATATAAAGAGGAGAGTGAATATATTTTTTACCCATTAATTAAAAATTTTATTTTTTCTTAATGAAGTATTAAGTCCACTCGGTACAAAAAAACGTTTTATAATTAATATGTGAAATTAATTCTATTAATTAGAATCATTATGCTCAACATTTGAGAATTTGAAGAGATTCAAATAATAATATTTTTTAATTAATATTTTCCAACAACTTGTCCTATGATCATGTTTCATTTTCATCTATTAAAAACTTTTGAAATACTAATAATTTTGTACAACCCATAATATAATAGTTAAAAACTATATAAGTCAATGTTGCGAATCCAGGATTTCTCCCCCATGGAGGCAAACAATATGACTAAAATAATTTTTATCCAAAAAATAATAATTATAGAAAATCAGAGATCAAAGCTCAAGTTCAAGTAAAATAGTGGCATAAATATCAAATCCAAATTCAAGTAGGAGAAAAAAAATACCAAAGCAGAGAGGCAAAGATCAGAGATGGAGTGTTGGACCAACGATCCAATTACGGAAGGATTGGCTACCGAATTTGATTTAATCTTACTTAGGATTAAGGATTTCAATTTAGGCTTAAGAAGAAAGAGGAATTGAGGAAGAAGAACTAAAGAGATTAAAGAGAGTAAGAGAGACCGGTGGTTTGTTTTAGGACCTATTTAGTGTTACATTTAAATATTTATTTTTTATTTTTTTATTTTTGTTGTAAATAAAACGATATAGTTCTAATTAAATAAAACGACGTTGTTTTGCTTTAAAACAGAATTAAAAAAATAAAAATAAAATATTAAATTTAAAACCATTCTTCATCCTCAATTATAGAACCAGTAAACCTTAAACTTCCATTGATGAAGGGGACAAAGCTCTAAAACTTCAAAATTAATACCTGGATTTTAAAAAAATACAAATGTCAGTGGGGGCAACTGCCCCCAGTGCCCCCATGCTGGATTCCCCCTGGTTGCAAAAGCAATTATCTCAATATCTCATAATTAATGTACATTTTTAGGATTTTAAGCATCAAAATTTATTTTTATTTACCTTCATTTTTAATTCAAATCTCGCATAATCCAAATTCTTCAAGAATAAACATCTTATCAAGTGCATTAGATGCTTACGATCTCTTTGTCTAGAGAACTGGAAAAAAACAACTTCTTGATAATAATAATAATAATTTATAATTGAAATAAACTTCATTGTAAGTATAATATTTCAATACCTCTTTAATATTTTATTCAATATGTCTCAAACTTCAATGAACAACTATTGTGTGAAACTTTATATCTATTTGTACCAAAATGCATAAAAAAAATACAATCCATATCAGTTAGATAAACTCAAACTAAAAAATGAGTGGATTTCAACAGGTTTCGAATTAGAAAAAATTAATCTAACTTCAATTAAAGCTAAAAGTTGAGTTCATATAAAATCGGAAATCTAAATTTAGTTAGAGTTAACAATCGAAACGATAACACCTAGCAACATATACTAAAAAAGAATGCAAATATACAAAATCTTTATTTTAGTTATTTTGAAAAAAAAAAGACAAATAAAAAAGAAAACATGGATAAGGTAGCGAGAGGTATGGAACCTGGGCAACGACAGAAATGAAATTTCATCTCTGAAAGATGAAACTATAACAACTATTGTTTAATTAAAATAAAACAATAACACAATTGAGAACAAAAATAACTACAATATATGAAAAAATCAAATAATTACCTTGAGAAACGTAAGAATTTTTTGTAATTTTTGATACTTTTGTGTTTCCCAATTTTAGTTGTCCATGCATCTTCTATTTCTATTGGATTTTTTCAGTTGGAGATATCAGTTTGAAAAAAAAAAGACAAATAAAAAAGAAAAACATTGATTAAGGTAGCGAAAGGTATAGAACTTTGGTAACGATAGAAATGGACCTGCAAGATGAAACTATAACAACTATTGTTTAATAAAAAATAAAACAACACCACAATTGAGAACAAAATAACTACAACATATGAAAAAAGAAATCAAATAATTACCTTCAGAAATATAATATTATCTTCATGACCAATGAATATAATGGCGATATATTATCTTTCATGCTTTATATAGAAGTTTATTTGTGACTTTTGGATTTCTTTTGCTTTGTGTTTTTTTATATTCTCGTAACTCTTACTTTGTTTTATTATTTTAATTAATGGCTAGTAATGGTTTAATTTATTATAAATATAAATTTGTTATTTTTTATTAATTAAATCTTTTTAATCTTGATTTTTTACTACGTTGACAACTCATCAAAAAAACATCTAAACCGCTTCTTCTTATTTCTCTCTGCTTCCACTATTATATATAGTATAGATAAGGCTTAATACACCATTTGCTCCATGAACTTGTTCAAAAAGGTTGATTGACTCCTGAACTTTCAAAGTGCCCCGATAGCCCCTCAATTTATATAAAATATTCAGTTAGCCCTCTGAATTTGCGTAAAATATAATCAATTGATCACTCGGTTGCAAAAAAGTATGTTAAATGCGGAAGATGTATTCCACACATCTTAAAATGTTATTACATAATTCAAAAATAGATTAAAAATGAAGTTATTACTTGCTTAACTATAAAATTTATCTTCTCTAATATTAGAACTACATACTCCGATCTTGATTGTTTTTTTTAAGACATGTGCAATAATACTTCCGCATTTAACTCACTTTTTTACAACCGAGTGATCAATTCATTACATTTTACGTAAGTTCAAGGAGCTAACTGAATATTTTATGTAAGTTAAGGGGGCTATCGGGACACATTAAAAGTTTAGAGGGCCAATCAAGTTTTTTGGATAAGTTCAGGGGACAAATAATGTATTAAGCCTTAAAATAAATTAAACAAAAAAATAATTTGAGAATTTAATTTCTGCATATTTTCATATTAGGAAAATAAGTATCTTACAACTAAGTTACCATAAGGGTGACCAACCCTTAAATTCCTTGTTATATATACTATCAACAAAGAAAGAAAATTCTCCATAAAAATAAAAATAAAAGACAATAAAGAGAGAAAATTCATCTACAGAAAAAAAGGAAGATGGATAGGAGAAAGATAGAGATGCAAATGGTGAAAGACATCAACAAAAGGCAGGTGACTTTCTCCAAGCGGAGAAGTTGTTTATTCAAGAAAGCTAACAAGTTAGCAATCTTATGTGGCACACAGATTGCCATTGTTGCTTTCTCTCCTAGAGGAAAACCATTTTCCTTTGGCAGTCCTAGTGTTCATTCTGTTATCCGGAGCTTTCTAAATCACGAGAAGATAGTGCATCCGCTCCCTATGGATCTTCCAGATGAGAAGGTCATTTATAGTTCGCAGTTTGGGCCTTTAGAAGCGACGAAATATGGCCCTATTTAGTTCAATTCCCATATCCTCGACAAACTTCATAAATTCCAAAAGCTCCACCTAATAATTGGGTGAAATCTAGGAAAGATAAAGTGAAAATTCCCTTAGAATCTCCACAACGTTGCTCAAAAGAGGAAATCACAGCCCTAACTCAACATGTTGGGTATAAATACCTTAAAAATCACGGTGATCGATGTTCATCTGACAAGAAAGGAAGGAAGACGCACATTTGTCCTTCGTAAATCAAGACGATCATCAAGAAATGACTGTAATTTCCCTATAGTGAATAAGATTTTATTTCTTAGGATCAGAAAAGGAAAAACTGAAAAAGAAAGGAAAGATAAAGAGTACATATGTTGAAATTGAAATAGCCAAAAAAGAAAAGAAAAGCAAGAAGCAACAAGAAAGAAGAAAGCAAAAGGTGAAAGAAACTCACCAAACATTTTCCTCATTTTCTACTATTCAAGAAGTAAGCGAAATGACGGGTGTAGGTGTCAAGCCTCGTCCGATGAACCTGATGGGATGACACTATTAACGACAACGACGTGATTGGCGCCGAAAGTAACCAATCTGGGAATCAAGCTACTCGGTAGGACCAGAGCTCGGAGTATGGAAGAGTCACCACCCACGAATGGGAAATGAACACTGATTCCTTGCGGGAGACATGTCGGGTTCAGGAAATTGGGTACGAGCCGAGAAGGCTAGCTCCTTTCTGGAGAAAGGCTACTAGGCACCTCGACGTCGCCCGGTCTTGAACCAGCGGCCTCCTACTTAACACTTCTAGGCGGTAACGGTCTAATCGCATATTTCTTTAAGTTTTAAATTCATTTGAAACATTTTCTTTCTCGTTTTGAAAACCGTTTTGAGCATATCAATGAAAGCCACTTTGTTTAAAGAATCACTCATTTTAAATAAATTAATTATCGTATGTGAGAGGGGGAAGAGAAAAGGAATAAAACCGAAAATTACATCCAAATATTCACATAAGCTATACATTATGTCTAAGCTAAACTCTCTCCAAAAAACTGTTTATTCACATGGTTCGTGCCTTAATCGCCGTTGGAACGGCTTAGGCACGTTTCAAAACCCCCCGCTAATTTACATGCTTTTTACTCGAGTCGCTGTTGGAACGACTTAAGCGTTTTAAAATGTGGAGTTAAAAAAATCTTTAATAAAAGGCGTGGTTAGGCATATAAGTCAATTATTTTATATAAAATCGTTTTGAAAGGAAATCAACTTAAAACTCTTTTATTTACACTTAGCAAAAAAAACATTCAACAAACTTCAATTAGAAAAAACCAAATTAAAGCTCACATAGACTTACATGTTCCACTTAACTCCGCGACCCCACCGGCAACCATTCAGGATAATTTCTATTCTGTCGCATATTGTTTTGGGGAGGGAAAATACCTACATAACGTAGGATGGTAATGATTGGGCCACTGCTTTGATTAATGTCTCTTTCTCGCCCTGCGATATTCTGTTGCTCTGCCATCCTTTCAATTTGTGTATGAGTCTGTTGATTACATAGGAGAAGGCAGTCGTGCGATTTCTTCCTATGGATGACGGCAGGCCCAAATATGTGTCTTGTGTATCGACTATCTGAACTCCTAGTCGTTGCGCCAATTTAGTCATTCTCTCATGTGGAACTTTTGAGCTAAACATAATTTTCGATTTTTTAAAGTTGATTTTTTATCCTGAGGCTATCTCATAGATTTGGAAAATATATTGTATAGCTCTGCATTCTTCAATTGTTGCTTGAAAGAAAAAATAGTTGTCATTTGCAAATAATAAGTGTGAAATAGTCGGGGTGCCCCTACAAACTCGATAACCATGAATGTTTCCCAGCTCTTCCGCTCTTCTCGTGAGTGAGGTTAGGACCTCCATACATAGTATAAAAAGATATGGAGAAAGTGGATCACCCTTTATAAGTCCCCTTAACGGCTTGAATGGTGCAAAATACTCATTACGGTTTGTGATTTGATACTCCACCATCGATACGCACTTCATAATTAACTCCACTATGCGCATATGGAAGTTAAAACGACACAATACTTCCTGGAGGAAATCCCATTCAATTCTATCGTAGGCTTTTGACATGTCGATTTTCAGTGCTGTATATCCTTTTCTTCCTCCTATGCCAAGTCTCAACGTATGTCCCCTCATATGCTGTAATGGATTGTTTGGGAATGAATGTGCTTTGTACTGGAGAGAGATAATTGAGGGTAGAATTGCTTTGATTCTGTTGGCTATCACTTTTGTTAGAATTCACATCAGTACATTGCATAAGGCAATGGGGTGCAAATCCGTCATTGCTACTGGAGGTTTCTTCTTGGAGATCAGGATTATGTTGGTACAGTTGAGGTGATTTGGGAAGTCTCTAGTGTTCAAACATATGGTGCAATATTGTGAGACTGTCTAGCTAATGGTCTGCCAGTGTTGCTGAAAGAATCCTGGGTTTAATCAATCCAGTCCTAGGGCTTTATCTAGATTCATTACAAACACTGGTTGTTTAATTTCCTCTTTCACAAATTCCCGTTTAAGTCGCTGCCATTGGCTCGCTGTTAGTTTGCTGCTTACCATTTCAATAATATTCAAATTCTCAGTCCCCTAAGTGAATAGATCCTTAATGTGTTGTTGGATCACTTCCGCGAGTCCCGTTGTCCATGTCAGATGTATGCCATTACATATATTTAACCCACAAAAATCATTCTTCCTCCTTCGGTTGCGCACAGATGCGTGAAAGAAGTGAGAATTGTTATCTCCCGCCCGTAGCCACTGAATTTTTGCCCTTTGTTTCCAGTACACTTTCTATGCCAGTCGCGTTTCATCCAATTCCTTACTGATTTGCTGAAATGTCTCCCTGTGATTCGACCCTCTAAATTCTTTTAACTGTCTTTGTAGGCGCATCATTTTCCCTCTGATCTCGATATGTGTCTAATCTCTCAGTAAAAACCAGCATGCTTGACGCTTCCCATTGGTGTTGGATTAAGTTTCTGCACTCGGCGTTTATACCCCATGCGTTTTCATAGAGGAATGATGTCGGTCTCCCTCTTTATGGCTTGTCGACTGATAACAGGAGTGCGGAGTGGTCAGATTGCGTTGTACAGATATTTTTGATATTAGCCTATGGAAATTTGTCATGCTACGGTGGTGTTGCTACTCCCCTATTCAATTTTTCCTTAATCATGGCTTGTCCCTGTCTGTTACGCGTCCATGTGAATGGATATCCACTCATGTATACTTCTGACAAATTGCAGTGGTTTAACATATCAACGAATCCTGATAATAGTGCAAACGGGTTGCTTCTTCCACCTAGTTTCTCAAATGAATACATCATGTCATTTAGATCCCTCATCACTAACTACGGAAGATTCGAGATTCTATACAAGTCCTTCATGCATTGCCATGAGAAAGTGCATCTGTTCCTCTCTGGGAATCTATAGAAGCCAGTGAACCTCCAAATAAATGTGTTGTCTTCCGAGATTGAGACATCAATGAAGTTCTCATTAAATTTAATCAGGTTCACATTTGTATCAACTTTCTAAAAGAGCGCCACGCCGCCTCCCCC
This sequence comes from Euphorbia lathyris, assembly GCF_963576675.1. NCBI lineage: Eukaryota > Viridiplantae > Streptophyta > Magnoliopsida > Malpighiales > Euphorbiaceae > Euphorbia > Euphorbia lathyris. Next base: position 37,303,371 of record NC_088913.1, on the reverse strand, counting down.
ATGAGAACTATCGACTGCAAAGCATCGATCAAAACCAATGTTGTTTCCCACCTGTATTACTACTTCTTTACTTATCATTGTTTCCAATTGAAAAATAATGGAAGGTTTGTGGGTGGATATGAGCTCTTTCAGCTCCCGAACTGTAGTGAGGTTACCCACTCCTCGACAGTTCCAGCTTAACAGTTTCATGGCTTCCAGTTGGCCTGTTTATTAAGGCCCGCCGATATCTCTATTTGATTTGTGATTCCCTCCATTGCACTCTTATCTGCTTCCTCTGATACCATATGTTTGTGCTTTGGTTCTAGTGACAACTTGTATCTCATCTTCCTCGTTTACTTGATGAGTCAATCTCTCATGTGTCCGTATTGGGGGTGTTCATCGGTCGGTTCGGTTTCCTTACATTAAAAAAATTCATTAACAATTATTTCTATATAAGGTTAATATTACACTATTAATGATGTTGCTTGGCATTTACTTATATATACAACAGTTTTTGTTTTTATTTTCTTTTTGGATCCTATTGGTGTATTAAAAAAATTGTTATATTATATAATTAGAATATAAATTATAATTTATATTAAATTAAATGAATCCAGGAGACTATGTATTATGTTATGTATATAGTCTCCTGGATTCAGTATAAATTATAGTTTATACTACATAATAATTCCAACAATTTATTACTTGTTAAATCTAAAGTTAACTTATAATGAGGGACAATTAAGTTATACTAACTAATAATTAATAAATCTATTTTCTAATTTAATTTAATTTAATTCGGTCGATTCGGTTAATTCAATATTTTTTATTTAAAAACCGAACCAACCGAATTTACCGAATTGTTATAAAAAAAATAAAACCGAACCCGAACCTAATAGACCGAAAAAATGAACCGAAAAACCGAAATGTTTAGGTTCGGTTGGTTATTTCGGTCCGATTTGATTTTTTATACACCCCTACGTATTAGCAAGTTTGAGGAGTTCGAATTTCTAGTTTCCTGGGATATCAGAATTGGTGAGCTAATTAGTATAAACATTTTTTTAAAGATAATTATATATGTTGCTAATTAGTATAAACAAATTTTTATTTAATTATATATTTTTTATTAGTTGTTGTTATGTATTAATTTGAAAGTGGAATCTTAAATTTTATCAATTCAATACAACTTGTATTATTTCTAGTTATTCATTGATCTTTTATTTCTAGTTTAAAGAATTACCTGTATTATGTGGAACGGGACAGAGGTCACTGCAGCAGAGTGCGTGAGGCGAGGGAAACTGCAGTTGCAAGAATGGGTGGTGGCCAGGCAACCCGACTCAATGAACAGACCCAGACAGCAACATGTCGCGCAACCTGCTGAAGCGTCTGTGCAAAATAGAGCAGAAAGAGCAGCAAATTAGAGGACCCAACATAACTAGCTGCAATCCAGGAGCAACACGGTTGATCCGCTAACAGTCCTTGTTACAGCTCCGAACACCACAGACCGCGAGATAAGTCGCATTGCAGAAGAGAGAGAAGGTGCAGACCAGATACGCAGAAGAGGGAGATGGCGCCGTCCGGGTTCGGGATTCATAAAATGTAACATAGACGGAGCTCTCTTCCGGGATCCAGACGCTGGCGGAACAAGAGCCATTGTGAGGGACGAATCAGGCTCATTCCTGTGCTACAACAGCAAATTGCGAGCGGGAAAGTTCACACCAAAAATGATCGAAGCGCTAGCCTTACGGGACGGGTTGATGTGGGCAATTACAAATCAATGGGAGAAGGTAGAATTCGAGTCAGACGCACAGCTTGTAGTCAATGCCATACAAGACCAAGGCTGTGATTTATCTGAATTTGGTACTATTATCCAGGATTGCAAACTTTTAATTTCAAATAACCGGGATTTCTCGGTGTCATATGTTTCTAGATTAGCGAATGGGTTGCCCACTTAGTTGCTAGGCATTCTCTTTTCGATGCTAATTCTATTTGTGCTTTTGTGAAGCCGTATTGGCTAAACTCGGTTCTTGATCAGGATACTCTATCCTGTTCTTTTTAATGAAAGGCTTAAGTTTATCTCAAAAAAAAAAAAAAATACCTGTATTATTTAAAGTGAAAAAAACAAAGGTATTCATTGATATTTATTTTTATTTTCAATTTTTTAAAAGATATAAACATGTGTTTAGCCTCTAATTATAAACATGTGTTTAAACTCTAATTAAAATAAGGCTTAATACACCATTTGCTCCTTGAACTTGTCCAAAAAGGTTGATTGACTCCTGAACTTTCAAAGTGCCCCAATAGCCCCTCAATTTACATAAAATATTCAGTTAGCCCTCTGAATTTGCGTAAAATATAATCAATTGATCACTCGGTTGCAAAAAAGTATGTTAAATGCGGAAGATGTATTCCACACATCTTAAAATATTATTACATAATTCAAAAATAGATTAAAAATGAAGTTATTACCTACTCAACTATAAAATTTATCTTCTCTAATATTAGAACTACATACTCCGATCTTGATTGTTTTTTTAAGACATGTGCAATAATACTTCCGCATTTAACTCACTTTTTTACAACCGAGTGATCAATTGATTACATTTTACGTAAGTTCAAGGAGCTAACTGAATATTTTATGTAAGTTAAGGGGGCTATCGGGACACATTAAAAGTTTAGAGGGCCAATCAAGTTTTTTGGATAAGTTCAGGGGACAAATAATGTATTAAGCCTTAAAATAAATTAAACAAAAAAATAATTTGAGAATTTAATTTCTGCATATTTTCATATTAGGAAAATAAGTATCTTACAACTAAGTTACTATAAGGGTGACCAACCCTTAAATTCCTTGTTATATATACTATCAACAAAGAAAGAAAATTCTCCATAAAAATAAAAATAAAAGACAATAAAGAGAGAAAATTCATCTACAGAAAAAAAGGAAGATGGATAGGAGAAAGATAGAGATGCAAATGGTGAAAGACATCAACAAAAGGCAGGTGACTTTCTCCAAGCGGAGAAGTTGTTTATTCAAGAAAGCTAACAAGTTAGCAATCTTATGTGGCACACAGATTGCCATTGTTGCTTTCTCTCCTAGAGGAAAACCATTTTCCTTTGGCAGTCCTAGTGTTCATTCTGTTATCCGGAGCTTTCTAAATCACGAGAAGATAGTGCATCCGCTCCCTATGGATCTTCCAGATGAGAAGGTCATTTATAGTTCGCAGTTTGGGCCTTTAGAAGCGACGAAATATGGCCCTATTTAGTTCAATTCCCATATCCTCGACAAACTTCATAAATTCCAAAAGCTCCACCTAATAATTGGGTGAAATCTAGGAAAGATAAAGTGAAAATTCCCTCAGAATCTCCACAACGTTGCTCAAAAGAGGAAATCGCAGTCCTAACTCAACATGTTGGGTATAAATACCTTAAAAATCACGGTGATCAATGTTCATCTGACAAGAAGGGAAGGAAGACGCACATTTGTCCTTCGTAAATCAAGACGATCATCAAGAAATGACTGTAATTTCCCTATAGTGAATAAGATTTTATTTCTTAGGATCAGAAAAGGAAAAACTGAAAAAGAAAGGAAAGATAAAGAGTACATATGTTTAAATTGAAATAGCCAAAAAAGAAAAGAAAAGCAAGAAGCAACAAGAAAGAAGAAAGCAAAAGGTGAAAGAAACTCACCAAACATTTTCCTCATTTTCTACTATTCAAGAAGTAAGCGAAATGACGGGTGTAGGTGTCAAGCCTCGTCCGATGAACCTGATGGGATGACACTATTAACGACAACGATGTGATTGGCGTCGAAAGTAACCAATCTGGGAATCAAGCTACTCGGTAGGACCAGAGCTCGGAGTATGGAAGAGTCACCACCCACGAATGGGAAATGAACACTGATTCCTTGCGGGAGACATGTCGGGTTCAGGAAATTGGGTACGAGCCGAGAAGGCTAGCTCCTTTCTGGAGAAAGGCTACTAGGCACCTCGACGTCGCCCGGTCTTGAACCAGCGGCCTCCTACTTAACACTTCTAGGCGCTAACGGTCTAATCGCATATTTCTTTAAGTTTTAAATTCATTTGAAACATTTTCTTTCTCGTTTTGAAAACCGTTTTGAGCATATCAATGAAAGCCACTTTGTTTAAAGAATCACTCATTTTAAATAAATTAATTATCGTATGTGAGAGGGAGAAGAGAAAAGGAATAAAACCGAAAATTACATCCAAATATTCACATAAGCTATACATTATGTCTAAGCTAAACTCTCTCCAAAAAACCGTTTATTCACATGGTTCGTGCCTTAATCGCCGTTGGAACGGTTTAGGAACGTTTCAAAACCCCCCGCTAATTTACATGCTTTTTACTCGAGTCGCTGTTGGAACGACTTAAGCGTTTTAAAATGTGGAGTTAAAAAAATCTTTAATAAAAGGCGTGGTTAGGCATACAAGTCAATTATTTTATATAAAATCGTTTTGAAAGGAAATCAACTTAAAACTCTTTTATTTACACTTAGCAAAAAAAACATTCAACAAACTTCAATTAGAAAAAACCAAATTAAAGCTCACATAGACTTACATGTTCGCCTAAACCGCCGTTGGAACGGATTAAGGTTTTAAAACATGATATTTTTAGAAAGCGTTTGAAGTGGGAAATGAAATTTAAACATTTTATTAACATTTTGAAAACATTTGAATGCCTTTAATTTAAAAACCAAGTTGAAACCTCTCTTTTTGTGATTTATTTCTCCCATTTTCACTCAATTTAATCCTCACTTCTACTTAACCAATACAAGCATGATTACAACATTGAACACATTAAGTCAAAAAAATCACCCAAAGCCGCTACATCTAAGTATATATACATAGGTTTAAATGAGAAAAATAACTACTAAGTATAACTATCCTAACCTTCATAATTTAGAAATAAGAGTGGAATTAATATTGCATATACATATGCATATATATTTGAAGAAAACAAAACAAAATGAAATTATATAATATAGTTTATATTAAAAAAAAAAAGAGTAAAATGTACATAATGAATTAAAATGGAAAAACAAGTCATATGTACATATACCTTATATAATTACTTAATTCCATACTATATATATATAACAAATGAAAAGTCAAAAGAAAACATTAAAGAACTAAAAAAAGTATAATATAAACATAAAAATAACTAATATCCAAATATAAATAACATATATCATATACACCCAAAATGATTAATTAAATATATACTTAATATAATTAGTAAGCCAAAAAGTGCCACATGCCATTGATAAATAAGAAAACATCAATTAATTAATCAAAAGTAATTAAAATGAAAAGAAATAAAAAAACAACAACATTATTCATACCACTAAAAAAGAGTGTTGTTATTCCCTGAACCATATAGACCCATCTCCAGTCTTCTCTAGTGGAGTTCTCATCGTAATGTCGTCGCCGAAAATTTTCAGTCATCTATTTCTTTCAGGTGACACATTCAGTTTAAGTTTGTATCCCTGTCTCAATTCGATATTATATTCTGCAATTTTACAATAGCTTCTAGTTCTATTGTAAAATACTTCTTTAATTTATACTTGTCTTGCTCTCTCTCTCTTTTAATTCTTATTATTTGATATTCGATTTGTCTTTGGTATGCTTGATTTCACACAGGGTTTTTTAGGATTTAGGATATTCATTCTATAATTATTTTGAAATTGATTACATTGATCAGTCTTCGGTTTGAACAAAGTAAAAGTCCGATTATGGTTTAATTGAGTTTTTTTTCTGAGTAATATTACTTTTGATTGTTGAAAACATATATACTGGAAAGAGCCTTCAAATTTTTGACATCCAGAAATCCACTATATTTTTCTTTATTTGAATATGCAGAGAAAAATCATTAATAATATGTACATACATCGCATAGTCATATATGTATGTTTTGGATGTTGTTTCTCTGCGTACAAACCTATAGACCCAAGTGATTTATATAGAGCAATACGTTATTCACAACACGTCCATGTCTAATTTTTTAAATTAATATTGGATCAATGTAATCAGTTTATATGTTACATGTGATTTTAACAAGAATCGAGATTTGTTATATAAAATAGAAGTTTGTGGTTGAAATAATAAATAAAGGTTCAATTTGGAAACTGATTAATTGTTTGTTCGGGTTACTGATGAATTTTCAGTTCTTCGACTAATACTAAATAATTAATCTCTTAATTTTCTATTTACTTATGAAATGAAAATAAATACGAAAATAAAGAGGGAATAAATTAACGAATAATTACTCGAATTAGAAGGTTGGAGGCTAAACTGAAATGTGGGAATAAATTAAAAGAGGAATTATAACACTAAGGCCTTGTTTGGATGGAGGTATCTTAAAGTAAGTGAAGGTAAGTGATCTTGTTTGTTTTGAGGTGTAATTGATTGTAACAGTAAGTGAGAGTAGGTGAGGTGAAATTTGACCAATTTTCTTTACACCCCAAATTGGAGGGTAGGCATGTGAGAGATCTTTCTTTTTCCAAAATTACCCTCAATGTTTTATTTTATTTTCAGGGTTGATTTTGCTCTATTTCAAAGGAAAGAAGATATCGTGAAAGCCACATATCAACTTTCTCTTTACCGTCTTCAATCCATGTAAAATTTTTCATTCATTTTCTTCGCTCTGATTTTGCTCCATTTCTTCTTCTTTTGTTGTGAATTTACTGTATTTTCTCTCTTTCTTGTTCTTTTGCAGGGATTGTACTTGACTTTATGTGAAGAAACATAGATACATGAATATAAGATCTGTGATTATTTGTGTACGATGATTTTAATTTTTCTAATTGAAAACATGTCTATCTGTTTGAAAATATTTCTATTTAGACCTTGATATCATTGAATTTTTGTTGTAACATAAGTAAATATTATTTGTGGGTCTTGTTTTATGTATTTTTTTAATGGTAGTATGATGTAAAACAATGAAAAATTGAATGTTAAAATTCAACAAATCCATCGTGATCGGCAAGAAAAATATTTGGTACAGTGTGAAAATTGCTCATAAATAGAAATTATAAAAGTAAAAATATAAAAATAATTTTATATATAATTTTACCCTATCTTACTATCAAACCAAACATAATTATATTATTAAATCATCACTAACTTTACCTTCTATACACTTCACTTGTTTTAGCTTACTTTAATTACCTATACTCGGCTCCATGGATTCCGAACCATTTCTCTCCGATTTCACTCCTGTCCTGGGTTCTCCTAACTATCTTCTATGGGTTCTCCTCAGTTTGAGACCCTTAGGCAGTCTCATCAGACAAGTTCCAACGGCCGTTCATCACATCGCTCACCTCCGGTCGTTCCTGTTTTTCTGCCTGTCCGTCCTTCAAAGTTTGATTTCACTGTCTACTTTTCTTCCCCAAAAAGTAATTTATCTTCACAGCTTCACTGGTCTGCTTTTCTCGATTTCTTTATTTCTTAATTGTTAATTGTGATTCCTTTTTAGTTGTCTAATTGTTAATTGAAATTCTTGTTTTGTGTTAATTGAAAGTCTGGAATCAATTAGCATGGATCTTAAACTGCTCAAGCTTTGATACTTCTGCAATTCTGCCTCTGCTTCATTCCTTTTTCTTCTTGTTTGAAGTGCTTTTAATGAGAAGTTCTTTATGTTTTTTTTTTCCCATGTGGAGAACATGGAAGAGCTGGGGAAATGAGACACCGTGGAGGTGAAACTAGAAGGGAGCAACTAGGATCTGAAGGATAGGAGGAGATGCGAAGGAAATTTCCATTTATTTTGAAAGAAACGTGAACCTAAAAAATGAAATCTAAAATTTTTCGTCTGATTATTTGTTTGACGGTATAGTTTGCCCCCACTAGTTAAAAATTCTGGATCCGTCCCTGATGGCAGTGGTGGCGGTTTTGGCCTCCGATGAAGAAATTTGAGTCCTTAAGGAGGTCTAGTCAGTCCATAACTCACATGCAAAGGTAAATTTGAGGTTTGTGGTTCTTTACTCTCTATTACGTTCTCCGGGTTCTTGCGAGTTCTAAGAACTCCTAGTGGCTCAAAAGTGTGTTCTGTGTCTTTTGGTTTGAGATGGCTGTCTGCTATACTTGTTGGCTTTGATTTGGTTTATTCTGGTTCCTGTTTACAAGCTTGATTCCGGTTTACCTATCTGAGGCTGGTTTTGTTTGAAAAGGGTCATTTGAGACCCTCATAATGTGTCTTCAAGTACAACCTTGTAACTCCAAATTCTATTAAAAAAAATTACAATTGCTTTGTTTTGGACCTTTGGTTATGACAATGATAACTGGGTAAAGAAATTTTAATATTATTTTACAATTAACACTAGGTCATGACTAATTTAAATAGTCAGCCTATTAATTGCTAATTTCTATGGAAGATTGCCAATTGCAATGCTATTGAAGTGAAGTCTAAAATGAGATATTTGCAAATATGAACTAAAAATTAGTAACAGTAGTGAAGTTCATAATATAGTTGACTAGGAATGAATTAACACCTAATTATATGCAACTTATTTGTGTGTTCAACCTATCAGTTACCAGGTATGAAGCAGTGTTATATATCATTGTCTTTGCTCCTTTGATTGGGTAATTATTTGATTAGTTAAATCTCTGTGTATGTCTTCAAGTACAACAAAAGCCATTACAGGCTCTGGAAGGCACTCTGGAGCACAACCCAATTCGTCTTGGTGTGAAATCTAAGTTCCTATTCAGATTTAAGGGACTGGCTTGTGATTTTTGTGTGTGGATAATAGCCTTAAGGCTCTGATTTTCGTATATATGGGGGTGAGGAAATGCTGTGAATTTTCTCTTTCAGCCTATATTGTTTGCTTGTCCAAAGAGTGGTAATAAACATAAAATAGAATCAATCAATATATGTGTGCTTGCAGTCTCACATGAATGGTTCTTTCTTTATGTATACAAGTTTGTTTGTCTCTGAATGAATATATTTTTAGTTGTGTACTAACAAGTGATGGCTATCTACTATTTTTTATTATATTCAGTATTTTGATTTCCTTATAGGAATTTTAATATGATTTGCATTGGGGATTCTTTTTGTTCACATATGAACTTTCTGGTATTTTCTGCAGATTAGTAATGTTGTGATTTCTGACATTTTTCTGCAGATTAGGTTACAGATGGTTGTATTTTTTTTAGTAAAAATAGTAATGTTAGACGTTTGCGTTTGATTCGTTTGGTAAAAATGATTTCTTTAGTAAAAAGAGTCGTGTTGGACGTTTAAGTTGGTTTCTTTTTGTAAAAGGAGAAGTGATAAAAACGTTTTAGTGGTTAAGTTTCGTAAGTGGTTGGAAGATATTAAGAGTGTGTAAAATTATTTAGGATATAAATTTTTGACAAGAGTCAAAAATTGATATCATAGAGTAGTTATTGTATTAGATGTAAAAAATAAAATAGACATGTTAAGATTAGGCAGAACTACGTGGCTTTGATTCCCAATATGAATAGGAAGCTTGATAATAATTATTATTAAGTCCAAGCCAATTAAGTTAAATTAAATACTTGCCAAGAGTTATTCGACTATTAGATTAGCTAATATAGACATCTCAAAATAAATTGTTCGTGTCGTGTAGGAGTTAAGTGACAAAAATATAGACTTGATATTATTGGAGAATGAATTTGGTTTTGTGAATCAATTGGTGGCTATAGATCAAAGATAACAAGATCTGTTATCATAGTTATTAAAGGCGCGCCTCGGCTGAGGCTCCAGCCTTAGCGCCTTGGTCAGTCAGGCGCGCGCCTTGGCTACCTTGGGGTAATTTAGGGTATTTTAGGGGTTTGAGGGTGTTTTAGGGTTAGGGTATTTTAGGGTTTGTTAAGTTTAGAAAATAAAAGAAAAACAGAGACAGACGAAGATCGAAAGTTCTTACTACACATATCGCAGCAGACATTATGCCTTAGTAGTTAACTAGAACTTAACTCATGCATTTTATGGTTTTATTGTTGGTATTTGACTATTTGTTGTGATTATTTGTGACTAGTATTATGAATTTATGATTTTTTTTGGTGCGCCTCGAGTCGCTCGGGCGCGCCTTAAGTTGCGCCTTGCGCCAAGGCTCTAGGACGCCCCTTGCGCCTTAGTGCGCCTTGCGCCTTTAATAACTATGTCTGTTATTACATCGGGTACAAGTCGTACAATAATGAGTTATGAGGTGATTAGTTTGTTAACTTAATGTGGTTAAAGTTGATAAACGTTTAGGTAATAAGTTAGAGACTATTCTCTTAGAAATTAGAATTGTATTTCGGACCCATAAGCGTCCGTTATTTTGTCTCACCGTCTTATCCGATGGTTTTTAGGGTCGGGTTTGACAGCCAATGCCAGGTTATTCAAGAAAGGTGCTCCTTCTATCTTTGCAGATACTGCTGTATTTTGCTCATTAATGCTGAGAAGAGCTAGAATACATGAACCTGCTTATATTCTTCTAGCTTTTTGCTTCTTCAAGGGCTTCCAGTCTTTGCTATTGGTATTGGGCTAAGCATATGCTATAAAGTATCTGGAATTATCATGATAAGATGTGTTAACTTTTCATTCTAGCATCTCTCTGAATTTGGATAACATAGTTATTAAAGGCGCGCCTCGGCTAAGGCTCCAGCCTTAGCGCCTTGGTCAGTAAGGCGCGCGCCTTGGCTACCTTAGGGTAATTTAGGGTATTTTAGGGCTGAGGGTATTTTAGGGTTTTGAGGGTGTTTTAGGGTTAGGGTATTTTAGGGTTTTTTAAGTTCAAAAAATAAAAGAAAAACAGAGACAGACAAAGATCGAAAGTTTTTACTACACATATCGCAGCAGACATTATGCCTTAGTAGTTAACTAGAACTTAACTCATGCATTTTATGGTTTTATTGTTGGTATTTGACTATTTGTGACTAGTATTATGAATTTCTGAATCTTTTTTTGGTGCGCCTCGAGTCGCTCGGGCGCGCGCCTTAAGTTGCGCCTTGCGCCAAGGCTCCAGGACCCCCCTTGCGCCTTAGTGCGCCTTGCGCCTTTAATAACTATGTTGGATAAGTAAATTGTCATTTTATCTTAACCCTGCAATTACTGCAGAAGTATGACTAAGTAGCACTATTTTGCATCTTCTATTTGATTGTAGGTCCATTGCAATAGTATACTACAACTTGAACCCGAAACATCCCACACTTCATTTGCCCCTAATTGACTATGATCTTACTCTTCTCTTCCAGCCAATGTTGGTGTTACTTTTAATGTTATTTTTGACAACTGTATGATTACAGTCTTGCTAGTTACCATCTTCATTTGTGTGACCCTAGTCTCTTCCTTAATTCTTAAATTTTCTAATAAGCATTAGTGTAGTTACGGATTGACTCGAATGCTAAGTTTTTTATTAAACATATGAAGATGGTGAAATGAGTTGTCTTATGCGGTGTGTTGTTTAGAGTTGATGGATCAATGATATTATTATATATGCAGAGGAAGGAAGGATGGTTAAACTTCTTTATAGTATCAAGGACCTTCTTAGCTGAAGTAGGCCGAGGTGTTTGGAAGCCAGTATTTATGAATGGTACAGATTGGCCCAGTCCTGCAGCAAACTTGTTCAATGTTTTAGGAAACGAATCAAGAAAATTTTAGCTGCTACTGGCGTTGATATTCCAAGTCTTGCCACAGGTCAGCTTTCTACGATTTCAGTTTCAGTATGATTTCATAGTTATCCTTAGGCTTAATACATCATTTGCCCCCTGAACTTGTCCAAAATGGTTGATTGGCCCCCTGAACTTTCACAGTGTCTTGATAGCCCCCTGAACTTGCATAAAATGTTCAGTTAGCCCCCTGAACTTGCATAAAATGTAATCAATTAATCAATCGGTTGTAAAAAAGTAAGTTAAATATGGAAGATATGTTGGACGCATCTTAAAAATGTAAAACGACCAAGGTCAGGGTATGCGATTATAATATTAGAGAAGAAAATGTTTTATAGTTAAATAAGTAAGAAATTCTTTTTTAACATGTTTTAATCTATTTTGTGAATTATGTAATAACATTCTAAGGCACGTGTAACATATCTTCCGCATTTGACTTACTTTTTAGCAACCGAATGATTAATTGATTACATTTTACGCAAGTCCAGGGGGCTAACTGAACATTTTATGCAAGTTTAGGGGGCTATCGAGACACTTTGAAAGTTCAGGGGGCCAATCAACCATTTTGGACAAGTTCAGGGGGCAAATGATGTATTAAGCCTTATCCTTATGTTGGATTTTACAAGAAAAGTGCAAATGAAACTAATAAATAAACTTACCCTCCCAATATAGATGGGAAAACTACTTGTCTAAGGAATATGGTGTCTGTAGTGCACCATTTGGACCGAAATCATAGTATTACTAATTAATTATTTTATTAGTTATTTAGCAATCCACTCTGTTATGTTGTACAATTGATATATATAGAATACCACTATAAAACGTGGTCTAAATGCATTCACCTGCCTCATCAGCCAGTGAGCCACTTTCTAAACTAGTAGTCCTACGTGACTAATAACTAAACGCCACGTGAAAATTAACAAGAAAAAAAGCCTTTGTTAATTACTTTGTTTTATTTATCTTAATTGTACTTATTAAAAGCTACTGCACAAATTACACAGTTTCCAATTTCCCAAGTAAATGGGTTGTGTTTCATATTCCTCTTTTCTGTATTTGCAGTTCTTGGTGAGTTCATATGAGTTCCAAGTTGGAAGGAAGAAAGGCTGGACTAAACCAAGTGCAAATGCAACCTGAACTTACAATCACTAGGCTAGTAAGAATAGGTTCCAAGTTGATGATTCTCTTAGTAAGTTGATGAGAGTTTTCCATTTCTATTTAATTAAGTTCATGAAAGAAAATACTAAATAGTTTAGACTTTGATGGGTTTGGTCCTTTTCTTATATTTCAAGATGAAATGGACTTGGTATTAATAGTGAACGCCACATCTTATGAGAAGTGCAATGTATTGAATCCCATTTCTACATTTGATGATGGAAACACAATATTTAAAGTGATAGCAATGACTTGTTTTACTTTATTAGTTGACAAAATGGTAGCACATGTGATGGTGCAACCTTGACTGGAAGAAACTGGCAGCAGTAATGACGGAAATGACTGGGATGCTTTCAACTGGTGACCTCCTCCTCTTAATTCTACACTTCATCTCTTGCTTCTTATTTTTTGACTGCTCTTGGTGGTGTATGGCCATTTTGTATTTGTTGATGTAGTTAGACGTTTCAATTATTTGTGTTGCATCTTATTAGTACGTAATTAGCTATTTAGCATTCCACTTTGTTATATTGTACAATTGATAGGCATCATCATTTTTCTGCTTTTGTTTTCTTGATCGAACCATTCTTTTGCTCATGCTGGACTTTCACCGCTATGGGTGTGGATCTTGCTATTGTAGGCATTGGCCCAGCTGTTGCACTTCATGCAGCAGTAAAGGCTGCTGGTCTTGAACTTCAGGACAATTATCTTTTTGAGGTAAATGAGGTAAGAAGGATGGATATTTAGTGATTCTATGTCTTCCATTGTGCAACTTAATTACTTTGAGTTGTGGAACCAAAAGTCCATGAAATTCTATTTTTTCATGTACAATTATTATGCAGGCATTTGCTTCCCAATTTGTTTATTGTTGTAAGAAGTTGGAGCTGGACCCTAAGAGGATAAATGTTAATGGGGTGCAATAGCGGTTGGACATCCTCTGGATGCAACAGGTATTTATGCTGCCAAATTTATAATTTGATATGATCCTTACTAATTTTAAATTTTTCTTAATAGGCAATGGAACTAGGTGTTCTTAAATACAACAACAACAACAAAGCCTTAGTCCCGAAATGATTCGGGGTCGGCTAACATGAACCATCATATAAAACCGTGAAATCAAACTAGGTGTTCTTAAATACGTCGTATTATTTACGAATTACATTCTGCTTGGCATGATTCTTTAGTTTTCACCATTCTTACTCATTGTTGCATGTTTTCGAATTAAGTCAGTTTTGAATGAATTTGAACATTTGTACCTTTCTAGAACATTTGTATTCTCTCAAAATGGATGGATGCTATAATTTTCAATGTAAATTTGGGAACATTTATTTGCTTAATTTATATATATATATATATATATATATATATATATATATATATATATATTTTTCAATCAATCCATGATATATAACTACTTTGAAGAGAGACAAAGAAGAAACTGATTAATAACAAGTAGTAGTTGGAAGTGCAGAAAACAAAGCTCACCAATTCTCATGTTGGTGCAGAAAACAAAGGAAATAAACCACTGAAACTCAAAAGCAAGAGCAAGAAAAGATCTAAAGTCTCTTGAAAAATAGTCTTTGGCTGGAAACAAATGAATTCAACGAGAAGGTAACAATTCAAAACAAATTTTGAAAATTCTGATTCCTTAATAATAACAAAATTAACTAGCTAGGTTGAATTCCTTGAACCAAAACCATTAAATTATAAACCTTATTCACCTGCAATTTAAACTTGCTCAACTTATATGTTTCATAAAATAGCAACTTGGATCCACAACAGCACAAATTAAACTCTAGGAAAACCTTATTCACCTGCATAATATCAACAAAATTAGTATATAGTTTCTATTGAAATTTCCAAGTGAAATACAATCACTCCTTTCCATGTGAAATAAGAAGAGGTCCCATAGATTTTTCTTTTCTTTTCTTTTCTTTTTAAGTGGAAGAAGAAAGATATCGAAAGCATTTAATTTCATATAAATATATAATTTAGAAGGCAGATCTTGCTTTAACTTTATTCACATAGCCTCTCTTTAAGACTATTCCATCTTCTAATAAAGCTTAGATAACTGCATATTAAGCATATAGATAGAGTGCTAAAATAGTTGGACCCAACCACAACCATGCATGTATAGAGAGAGAGAGAGAGAGAGGAAGAAGGAATAAAGTTTATATTAAAACAAAAATAAAATAAAAAAGCTTACAAATGTTCCCTTAGCTCTTACATGCAATCACAATTATATATTGATCATTAATTCATCACAAAAACATAGTAATGATATATTAATAATCATCATCTTTTTTACTACTATTCTTGCAGTCACATGTTTCCAACTCAACATTTTACTACTATTAATTAACTCTACATTGGTAATCTAAATTTACCCTTATGCATCAAAGTACACAAATTCCTCTTCTTACTTCAATTCTGATTCTGCTATCTTCGTTATATACAGAAATATGATTCTCATTAAGTCTCTTTGGAGCTTTTCTCACCATCTAGGTGCTAAATAATGTTTTTTAATCATTGATGAGAAATTGAGATTCGGGAGTTATGTCGAGTCCACTTGTGGTACTGCGTTAGAAGGTCCTTAAAATACACTCTGACGGTCAAATTAGTATTTAGTAATGGCAAGAAAATAATATATACACATATATATATGAATATAAAGAGAGAGAAAATATGACTTATCTACTGTGAGGTGAGATCTCCTTATTAATAGACTTGGCCCATAGGGTGGTGGAATGTCCTTACTGCCCCTATGAGTCTAGATGTGATTGCCACCCCTGGCTGTGTGCGACAGCGAGGGATGGTTAGGCTTTGTTGGTTCACCAAATTCCCCATTGGGGCGCTATCTGTGGGCCTTCGAGCCCAGATGTTTCATCAGAAGTCCTCCTCCTGGTTCAGTCGAGGCGAGTCACTGGGTGCGAGCTGGTTTGAGAGCGATGACCTCTCCTGGTGACGGGTGTATTTGTTTTTGTTTAGGTTATCGAATGTGAGGTGTTCTCACTTGGCTTAGTTAAGAGTTGCGCACGTACGCGTTAGGCGGCTGCTCTTAATGGTTCTCCTTGAACTAGTTTGAGATCGATGACCTCTCCTGGCGATGGGTGTCTTTGCTTTTATTAAGGTCGACTGTGAGGTGTGTTCTCATTTAGCTTAGTCAAGAGTTTCGCACATACGCGTTAGGTGGCTGCTCTTAATGGTGCTCCTTGAACTGTTTTGGGAGCGATAACCTCTCCTGATGACGGTTGTCTTTGCTTTTGTTAAGGTTATTGACTGTGAGGTGTTCTCACTTGGCTTAGTCAAGAGTTGCACACATACGCGTTAGGCAGATGCTCTTAATTGTGCTTCTTGAAAGCGTGTCACGCACGTTTCTGGTGTAATAATGACTTTTCTTTTAATGTCTGTAGTAAAGTTAAGTGATAATTGGACTTCCGAGATCACTTATAAATATGCCATTTTATTTTAATTTTGCTCGATTTATTTCTCCATCCTTTTTTTGTGTCTTCGTTTTTCTCCTTCTTTCAAGTTTCCCTATTCCACCTTTAAGAGTTGGTGCAATTTGAGCTTTTCCAGAGGAAAAGAGGGGGAGTTGCTTCTTTGGTTCTTTCTGCGAGTGGAGTTTTCCATTGGTTTTAAGGTCAATCCATTTTCCTCCACATGTCAGTCTTTTCTTCCTTTTCACTTTGTTGAGTGTTCATCCCTTCTGCCGGTTGGGAAACCCTTTAAGTGTTTGAGTGTTGATTTAGTATGTCCGTCGGAGACTTGTCCATTTAATTGAGTCCTCGAGCTGAGGTGCAGGTAGAGTCACAGGGTGAGGAGGAGTTGGGGCAGGTTAGGTCAGATTCTGTGGAGGAGGTAGAGACTATGGGGTTTCATTGGGAGGAAGAAAAAGAAAAAGGCAAAACCTAAGTTGTTGCCCTCCATTCCTCAACCTAGTGGAGGGACAGTTCGTGATAATAGACTCTTCGTGATTGTGACCTTGCCTGAGTTCTATAGGGAGGCTAAACTTGGTGTTGGGGCGATATATCGAGGATTGAGGGAAAACATGTTATCACGAGGGCCTGGGAGGAATTGTCGATCTGATGGGCTTAGGTTCAAGCCTTTTGTCAAGCCTCATGCACCATAGTCAACGAGGATGGAGAATGCTTATAGCATTATTATCAATAGGGACCTTGGAGATATCGCCATGTTTTATACAATGGGCAGACCCTTGATTCTGGCTGTGATGTCAAGATCAAAGTGGGATAATAATCATTGCACTCTGAATGAAATGGTGGTGTATGAGGATCACTTGGACATGGGCATAAGGCTGTCTTTGCTACCATTCTTTGTGGAAATGATGTGAGATGTTAACTTGGCTACGTCGTAAATAACTAGGAACAGGTGGTGCTTGATGGTTGGGATGTATTCGTTGTGCACGGTGGCCATGTTTCGTTTGACTAGGCTAGTATTTTGTCATTTTTTTCTGGCTGATGGCATCGAAGCAATCGCAACATATAAGCTAGATTCACTTTAAACCTATTGGGGCTGCAGTCAAAACCTCTCAAATGGTGACATCATTATTTCAAGGTGAAACGAGGAACCTAGCCTTCCCGTTTGCTATAATTAATCTGAAGCAAGCTTGTTCAAGCACCTGACTAGTCCCAAGGGACATGACAACATGTGAGTTAGAGTTGGTCAGGTGGTTGAGCGAGATGTCACCTGAGCCAAAGTTGGATTGTGAGAAGCTGATAAGTGAATACTTAGGTGCGATGTATGATGGCACAATACCTGATTGGTCGATGGACTTGGACCTTCTTGAGTTCCCCTTTGAGCTCAAGTCGTTGAAAGGTGATTATTATGGGTGGACGACTGCCTCTAGCCACCAATAATGTTTTTTTAAGGTTGGTGCTATATAAGGTTCGAGAGTAGGTGCATCCTTATCGGTTGTGGGAGTTGAGGTTGAAGAGACGGTAAAGGATGAGATTGAGCCTTTGTCGAGAGTTGAAGGAGATAATGTTCCAGAAGATATTCCAGTGGTTTTGATGCCCTTAGGGAGTTCACATGAAAGAAGAGAGCTGGCAGGAGGGCGTTAGATAATGTCGAAGATCGCTCAGAAGAGCTAGAGGAAGAGGACATGGTTGCGACTTCCCTTGACGTCATTGTGTTGGAGGAAGGGCGCGAGGGTGCGGATGAGGCTAGGGTGACGATGAACCTGCTTCTAAGAGGTTAATGACTAATTCATCCTAGTAAAAGGGTCCAGAGTTGGGTGAAGGCTTCAGTCGACATGAGTAGCTGAAAGTAGTAGCTGAAAGTGCAGAAAACAAAGCTCACCAATCCATGACATATAAATTTGAGAACATTTGTTTGCTTAATTTATATATATATTTTTTTCGATCAATCCATGACATATAACAACTTTGAAGAGAGACAAAGAAGAAACTGATTAATTACAAGTAGTAGCTGAAAGTGCAGAAAACAAAGCTCACCAATTCTCATGTTGGTGCAGAAAACAAAGGAAATAAACCACTGAAATTCAGAAGCAGGAGCAAGAAAAGACCTAAAGTAACTTGAAAAACAGTCTTTGGCTGGAAACAAATGAATTCAACGAGTTGAGTGAAGACTGAATAAGATAACAGTTCACATCCAATTTTGAAAATTCTGATTTCTTAATTATAACAAAATTAACTAGCTAGGTTGAATTCCTGAACCAAAACCATAAAATTAGTTCCAAGCCAAAACACATGCAACATCAAACCAATTCACTTAATAAAGTGAATTCTCTTTATTGGAATAGATGATTAAACAGACTTTATTCTTGGACCACAATTTTATAAAATGATCACATACATTTGCATCTCTTCAATTTGAAACTCCTTATGCGATGAGTCATTTTTTCTGAACAGGTTTCTTGGACAAGAGAAGCAGAGAAGACGATGCTTCCATTTCAGCAGCACGGGCTGTCACTTTTTCACGAAGATCCTCCATAGCCCTTTTCATCTTCAAAAGCTCATCCAGGCTCATCTCATCCAAGGATTTCAGAATGTTGTTAGCTTTCATTGCTTTTTCCAGCATTTGTGCTTTCTTTTTCTCAGTCTGAATTTGCCTCTGCAGCTCCAAGAGTTGGTTGTTAAGTTTCTCCAATTTAGCTGCCGAAGAAGGAGAAGAAGAACAAACTGTCTTCTCGTGATTTAGAAAGCTCCGGGCAACATTATGAACACAAGGACTGCCAAAGGAAAACGGTTTTCCTCCTGGAGAGAAAACAATAATGGCAATCTGTGCGCCACACAAGATTGCTAACTCGTTAGCTTTCTTGAATAACCCACTTCTCCGCTTGGAGAAAGTCACCTGCCTAGTACTGCTGTCTCTCACCATTTGCATCTCAATCTTTCTTCTGCCCATCTTCCTTTCTTCTTCTTTTTCTCTGTAGATGATTTTCTCACTTTGTTGTTTTTTATTTTTTATTTTTATAGAGAATTTCCTTTCTTTGTTAACAGAATATATAACAAGGAATTTAAAGTGTTGGTCACCTTATGGTAACTTAGTTGTAAAATACTGTTTTCCTAATGTAAAAATATGCATAAATTAAATTATTTTTTTGGTTTGTTTAAATGTTAAACACAGTTTATAATTAGAGGCTATTTTGAAAAAATAAATGACAAGGACTTAATCTTTAAAATTGTGAAAGTTTAAGGGATTAATTATGTATTTAGTTTTAATTAAAATGTCTTTTTTATATTCAAAGTTTGAAAATTTAAATGATTTGTTAAATTATGTAGTTTGTAATACTATTTGTGTGTTCATTTATTAATTTTAAATTTAAGAATTTCATGTAGAATTATGTTTATTATTTAAATGATTGGTGGAATTTATTATTTAATTGTTTTATTAGATGGACAACGAAGTTAATTTTAAACGAAGTTGCAAGCATATATCTTAAAATATGTAGTTAAGTTCGAAAATAGACATTGAATTTTTATAAATATAATGTCTATTAAATATTTTATTTGTTATCACTCTTACTTCTTTTCACAAATAAATTTTACCTTGTTAAAAATATAAAAATAAACTTTGTAGTTATACTTCTTTTCGATCGGCATCCTTGTAATTTAAAAATTTACAAATTGGTACCTTGAGATTTATTCCGTTTGCAAACACATGCTAAATTGATCAACGCTGTTAAAAAAGTCAAAAGTCAAAGGAAAAATAGTTAATTTTGTTCTTATATTTATTTAATTTATAAATTAACCCCTCTTATTATCTAATTATCACAAACAAACCCTCAAATAAAAAGTAAAAATCAATTACGCCATTTTCTCCATCCTTTTTTAATATTTTTTCTCTCTCTCTCTTCTCTCAAATTTTTGTTAATTTTTCTCTTTCTAGAATTAATTAAACATAAAAGCAATAAATGTAATAATAATAATATAAAATACTATAAACAACTCACCAGGATGGTCGCAATACGAGCCATTAGAGCATCATCAGCATTACCAGCATTGTTCTCTTTTATGAAGCTTATTGTTGAATTGATAATAAGCAAAGTAATAATTCCAACAAAATCTTGCCAATCAGGCGGTTTCCCCTAAACAAAAGGTATCAATGGCGGAATTAGAACCCAAACTAAGCCGGGCTTAAATATTTAATAATAATTTTTTATAACGTTAAAAATATTATATTACGTAAAATTCAATAATTTTTAACACAATAATTTAGGGGGCTAATTTTAACCGTGCGATTGACGGTAAATTTTTTCTAGTCCAGCCCGCTGGTAATAATTCCAACAAAATCTTGCCAATCAGGCGGTTTCCCTAAACAAAAGGTATCAGTAGCGGAACCAGAACCCAAACTAAGCCGGGCTTAAATATTTAATAATAAATTTTTATAACATAAAAAATATTATATCACGTAAAATTCAATACTTTTTAACACAATAATTTGGGGGGATAATTTTAACAGTGCGGTTGACGGTAAATTTTAAAAGTCCAGCCTGCTAGGACTGGGCAAAATTTTTTTAGCCTTCAACGCGTTAAAACTGTAAAAATGTTATAATTTTTTAGAAACTAGCATTGAACTAATAGAAAATGATTCAACAAATGACCTACAGCCCATCAGTCCCACTTTACCAAAGGGCTCATCGAAGGCCCCAAGCCCATGGCAATGGCTTATAAATAAGCCAAGGGGATATCCCACAGAGGTACGCATGTGTTAACTTAAGCACTTCGACTGTTTATTTGACACGTCGCCTAGGACCTCTGACTGTCTTGAGCTTCAAAGTGTTTATAGGGACCGATCCCCTCACAGAGACGTCATCGAAGGAGATCAGGCAACTCGGCGAGGAGCTCCCTGACCGGATCGAACTTCCAAACCGACCACTGTAGTTCGCAACCTGATTATTTGGTGTGGTGAGCGTGGACTACGAGTGATCTCAGAACTTCAAAGAAATGCAGACACCCACCGAGTCAACTCCAGCAAAAGAGCCGGTCACCGGAGCGGCGAGCTCCATGAAAAACGAGCTGCGTTCTACGCCAGCGCTTCCCATCTCCCCCAGAAACCTGGCTCCCCTGATGGAAGAAGTCGACCCGACGGACGAGGAAGCATACATCACCTCGCAACTTCTCAGCGCCATACGCGATTTCCAAACTACCCAGGTCGTCCATACGGCGGCTCAGATGAAGATCATGGAGCAACAGAGAAGCTTGCAAGATGAAAATGCTAAAATCTGGCAGTATCTCAAGGAGACGGTGGAGCCGCGATCGGCAAACCAAGCCGCGGGGGAGCCTACAACCCGAAGCGCCCCGCAGGAGATCTAGTAACAATCATGTCACCCGCAGGGAGAGCCGCGGGCCCTGAGTCCGCAGCGGCCACCAATAGTGAAGAATTTCTAGAGCTGAAAATCCAGCGTTTCCTCGACAAGCGGGCGCTCGGAGGAGTCATGGGTGGAAGCGTCACTTCCAGCAAAACTCCTTTGGTGCAGAGGATAATCGAGACCAGATTCCCACGAGACTGGAAGGCCCCTCGCCTGTCCCAGTACATGGGAACGGAGGACCCCAATGACCACGTGGCTTCTTTCATGAGCACCATAAACCTCTATTCCAAGGACGAGGACATCATGTGCAAGGTGTTTCCCACGACGCTCTCCGGAAGTGCGCAAGAATGGTATCGGTTACTGGCGCCCAAATCCATCGATTCGTTCGATCTCCTAAAAGACCTTTTCCTCTCAAGATTCGTCGCTGCGGCCAAAGTAAGAAAGATCAGTTCTGATCTCAACAGGCTCAAGCAGCGAACCACGGAGCCCCTGCGCAACTTCCTCTCCAGGTTCCACCACATGGCCTCCCAGGTCAAGGGACTTAATTTGGAAGTAGCACACGACACCTTGGCTAAAGGCACCTCCTGCGAGCCCCTCAAGCAAAAATGCTTCAGGAAGATGCCTCGATCGTTTGAAGAGATGATGACCATGGCGCAAACTTTTATTCGATATGACGACTGCGACCGTCCGGCAGGCTATGAAGAATCAGAGAAGGACAAGGCCAAGGGAGACGTCCGTAGAGAGGAGAGGAGCAAGGTGCCAAGAGATGCCCCGACATGGGACGAGGATGCAGAGAGGATGCTCCCATACCCTACCCCCTGCGAGTCGAGGCACCCACCTTAGACAGAAGAGGAGACAGGGTCCGCGGGAAGGAGGTCAATTACACCTCGCCGCATGCCCCGAAGAGATACACACATCAGACCCCGTCGGTTGACATAGGTAAGACCCACATCGAGAAAGAATATTGCAAGTACCATAAATCTTTCGGCCACTCGATGGAGAATTGTCACCAACTGCAGAAAGAGATAGACAGAATCACAAAGCAGGGCGCACCGCCGAGGCTTCCCAGGCAAAGGGAGCAGAGCCCGAAGCAGAGAAACACTAACTGAGTCGAAGACAATAAGAGGCCGAGGTTCCAAGGGGAGATCCACGTCATTTGAGAAGGAATCCCAGTGCATTCCAACCCCCTGATTACAGCCCGCAAGAGGAAAGCAACAGATGAAACTTTGACACTGCAACCACCGCTTTGAACCAGCCACTCGGAGGCACTCGTCTTTTCCATAAGCATCGCTAACTTCAACGTGCATCGAGTGCTCATCGACACAGGGAGCTCAGTAAATCTGATCACCTAGACAGCATTGCGAGCCATAAAGAATATCGGCAGCACCCTCCGGGCAGGGACTTTCCCTCTGGTAGGGCTTTCCGAAATTGAAGTACCTTTCAAAGGCCTCATCTCCATTCCAACAGTTTTTCCCAAGGCGATGGCGAAGTAGAATGCGTGGCTGATTGGGTAGTGGTGGACATCCCACTGGCCTACAATGTGATCATCGGGAGGCCTCTTTTGGCGACCCTACGAGCCACAGTGAACATTTTTTACCTATGTCTGACCCTGCCCTATCACGGTAACCAAATCACAATTCTCGGAGACCGAATGTTGGCTAAAAAACTGCAATGGCAGGCGACGCAGCCTCGCACGACTTTCTATGTAGAAGACGACCTCATGGACATGAGAGGATATAATCCCAAGCCCATTGAGCCTGTGGTGGATTGTTCGGTCGGAGAGGACAAGGCGCTGAAAATCAGGACCAACATAGCTCCCGACCTCATAGATAAAATCAAAGCTATACTTACTAAGCACGAGAACGTGTTTGCCTGGAGCACCGAGGATATCACAGGCGTATCCCTCGATCAAGCAACTCATAAGCTGGAAATTGACCCCACCGTTGAGCCGGTGAAGCAGAAGAGGCGCGTCCAGGCATAGGAAAAGCAGGCAGCCGTCAAAGCCGAGATCCAGAAACTTCTACCTGTAAAATTTATCCGCGAAGTACACTACCCGGACTGGCTTTCTAATGTTGTACTTATAAAGAAAGCCAGTGGGAAGTACCGAATGTGTGTAGATTTTACCGATGTCAATAAAGCATGCCCTAAAGATTGTTACCCATTGCCTAACATAGATCAACTCATCGATCAGACTGTGGGAAGAAATTTTTTGTCGCAGTTCGACGCCATAGCAGGTTTTCAGCAAATACCACTGGACCCTTCAGACGCAGAAAAAACGTCTTTTATCACCCATGAAGGCACTTACTGCTACAACGTGATGCCCTTCGGCCTGAAAAATATGGGAGCAACCTACCAAAGACTGATCGACAAGATGTTCTCACACGTCATCGGCAACATGGTCCATGTTTACATCAATGATATGGTAGTTCTCAGTTCAAAAGAACAAGACCATCCTCGGGATTTGGAAGAAGTCTTCACAATTTTTCAAAAGTTTAACCTCAAACTCATTCCGAAGAAATGCTTCTTTGGCATCTGATCAGGCAAGTTCCTTAGCTGTGTGGTATCGGAGAAAGGGTTAGAGCCAAATCTGGCAAAAATAGAGGCAATATTAGCAATGAAGACACCTCACAACCTCCGGGAGGTGCAAAGGCTCAACAGGCGCCTCATCGCTTTGAGACGATTCATCTCCTGTTCGGTGCAGCACAGCCTCCCTTTCTACAAAGCGATAAAAAAGGAGCACCCCTTCACATGGTCGACAGACTGCCAAGCAGCCTTCGACGCCATCAAAACTTTCCTCACCACCCCACCACTCCTGTGGGCACCAAAACTGGGAAAAGACATTCATCTTTACTTCACCGTCGCAGAAGAGGCCGTTGTAATGGCTCTAACTCAGACAGAAGGAGGCGAAGTTTTTCCTATCTATTTCCTCAGCAAGGTACTCAAGGGGGCGGAGATCCGATATTTGGAAGTTGAGAAGGCACTATTTGCCATCACACAAGCATCAGAGCGCATGCGACCATACTTTCAAGCTCATACCATCATGGTCATAACAAACTACCCCTTGAAGAAGGCAGTACAGAAGCCCGAAGTCTCCGGTCCTATCACAAACTGGTCCGTCTACCTATCGTAATTTGACATCCGTTTTGAAGCTCGTAATGCTATCAAAGCACAAGTGCTCTCCGATTTCATTATCGAGTTCACTGGTGCCGCTTCCGCCAAAGCAATCCCGAACACAGACAACGTTCCAATCGACCAATGGTCCATGAGCGTTGACGGATCCTGCGGCCCAGGACGAGTAGGCGCCAACATAGCCATCCAGAGACCACATAATCTCCACCCGTGATACGCTATTCGACTGAACTTCCCGACCATGAACAATCAGACAGAATATGAAGCATTAATAGCGGCCCTCCGACTGGCTAAAACCCTAGTGAAAGGGCACCTAACGGTATACTCGGACTCCAAACTCGTAGTATGCCATATCAATGGCCCTTACAAGGCCAAAGACCCCACCATGTGCCTCTACCTAGAACTGGAAAAGACTCTCCTCCATGACCTCACGGACAAAGGGGTTACATTCGCCTTAATTTTGATCCCATGCGAAGAGAATGAAGAGGCAGATGCGATAGCTGCCCTCGTAGCAGGAGAGCAGTCTACTGATGCGGACACTCTCATAGAAATCTCGAATGCTCCCACAATTGAAGCAGGATATTCACTATAGATAGATCATGTGGACGCAACAAGCTCAGGGCGGTGAAGAGACATTATCAACAACCTCCAAGAGGGAACCCTTCCGAAGGATAAGACCCGAGCATCACTTGTCGTATGACGGTCTTGGCATTATGCCTTACATGACGGCATATTGTATCGCAAAGCCTCCTGTCAACCATGGTTAAAATGTATCTCGGAAGAGGAAGGGGATCATTGCCTCAAAGAAATACACAAAGGAGTTTGCAGGTCGCATCAAGGCGCGCGATCCATTGCAAAAAAGGCCCGACTTCCAGGGCTCTATTGGCAAACCATGGACTCCGATGCCACCAAGATCGTGCGCAGTTGCCAGGCATGCCAAGTTCACGCAAACACCTACCATGCCCCGACAGCACCATTCAGGGGCATCATCACACCCTGGCCTTTCGCCGTGTGGGGCATTGATCTTCTTGGTCCTTTTCCCATAGCCCCGGCACAAAAGCGCTTTATGGTGGTCACAATCGATCATTTCACTAAATGGATAGAGGCGGAAGCAATTACCAAGATGATAGCGGAGAATGTCATCAATTTCATTAAGCGAAAAATAATATACAGGTTCGGAGTCCCTCACTCTTTCATCACGGACAACGGGCGACAATTTGACTGTGCCCCATTTCATAACTTTTGTTCGGCCTGGGGTATCAAATGACATTATACGTCAGTCGCTCACCCTCAGAGCAACGACCTGACAGAGGTTAGCAATCGGACCATCTTAAGAGGGATTAAGGCCCGACTTTTCAACAAAGGACATGCCTGTCCTGACCATATTCCTTCAGTATTATGGTCATATCGAACTACCCCACATTCAGGGATAAGAAGGACCCCCTTCTTTCTCACTTATGGAGTTGAGGCCATGGCACCATCCGAATTCACACTTCGGTCACCTCGCTACAACAACTTTGACGAAGCAAGAAACAACGAGGCTCTCGCTGAAGCCGAGCACAGGTTAGAGGAGGAGCGCCTGAATGCATTACTTTACATCACAACTCACAAGTAGAGTTTAGCACACTACCACGACAAGAGAATGCGTCCCCACTACTTTTAGGTCGGCGACCTCGTTCTCCGAGACACCGCGGCATCACAATCCCCGCTGGCTAAGGGGAAGCTGGGACAATCATGGGAAGGACCCTACCGAATCCACACAGTACTGCATAACGAGGCCTACAAATTGGCTTCCTTAGAAGGTCATGTGTTCGACAACAGCTGGAATATTCAAACACTAAGGAAATACTACCAATAGCTCATGTAAATTTTCCTCATTAATGAAAGCCAATGGTTCACACTCACGAGCTAGCTTCAGAGCTACCCGCATATATGATAAGAGTCCAATTGCAGACTCGCGAGCCGCAGCATAAGCAACTCGCATACCTTCAAAGCAATTATAATTTAATAACCGCATGTTATTTATCAATTATGACATTGCGAGCTACCTTCTGAGGTACTCGCATATTCTAAAAAGAGTTTCAATTCAATAACCACAAGTTATTGTCAATTATAGACTCGCGAGCCGCCACACGAGTCCCTCGCATACCTCAAAAATGTAATAACCACGTTATTATCGATTGTAACGTCACGAGCTACCTTCTGAGCTACTCACATATTCTAAACAGAGTTTCAATTCAATAACCACAAGTTATTGTCAATTATAAACTCGCGAGCCACCACACGAGCCCCTCGCATACCTCAAAAATTTAATAACCACGTTATTATCAATTGTAACGTCGCAAGCTACCTTCTAATCTACTCGCATATTCTAAAAAGAGTTTCAATTCAATAACCAAAAGTTATTGTCAATTATAGACTCGCGAGCCACCACACGTCGCATAGATCAAAAATTTAATAACCATGTTATTATCAATTATAACATCGCGAGCTACCTTCTGAGCTACTCGCATATTCTAAAAAGAAGTTTCAATTCAATAACCACAAGTTATTGTTAATTATAGACTCACGAGCTGCCACATGAGTCGCTCGCATATCTCAAGCAATTATAAATTAAAAACCACATGTTATTAATTATCACACCGCGACAGACTGTCAAGCAGCCTTCGACGCCATCAAAACTTTCCTCACCACCCCACCACTCCTATCGGCACCAAAACCGGGAAAAGACATTCATCTTTACTTCACCATCGCAGAAGAGGCCGTTGTAATGGCGCTAACTTAGACAGAAGGAGGCGAAGTTTTTCCTATCTATTTCCTCAGTAAGGTACTCAAGGGGGCGGAGATCCGATATTCGGAAGTTGATAAGGCACTATTTTCCATCACACAAGCATCAGAGCGCCTGCGACCATACTTTCAAGCTCATACCATCATGGTCAAAACAAACTACCCCTTGAAGAAGGCAGTACAGAAGCCCAAAGTCCCAATCGTATCACAAACTGGTCCGTCCGTCTGTCGCAGTTCGACATCCGTTTTGAAGCTCATAATGCTATCAAGTGCTCTCCGATTTCATTGTTAAGTTCACCGGTGCCGCTGTCGCCAAAGCGATCCTGAACACAGACACCGTTCCAATCGACCAATGGTGCATGAGCATTGATGGATCCAGCGACCCGGGGCGAGCAGGTGTCGGCATAGCCATCTGGGGACCACACAATCTCCACCTGTGATACGCTATTCGACTGAACTTCCCCACCACGAACAATCAAGCAGAATATGAAGCATTAATATCGGCCATCCGACTAACTAAAACCCTAGTGAAAGGGCACCTAACGGTATACTCGGACTCTAAGCTCGTAGTATGCCATATCAACGGCCCTTACAAGGCCAAAGAC
This sequence comes from Euphorbia lathyris, assembly GCF_963576675.1. Lineage (NCBI taxonomy): Eukaryota > Viridiplantae > Streptophyta > Magnoliopsida > Malpighiales > Euphorbiaceae > Euphorbia > Euphorbia lathyris. The sequence continues at coordinate 37,275,307 of NC_088913.1, read as the reverse complement.
CCCACCATGTGCCTCTATCTGGAGTTGGCAAAGACTCTCCTCCGTGACCTCACGGACAAAGGGGTTACATTTGCCCTAATTTTGATCCCACGCGAAGAGAATGAGGAGGCAAATGCGATAGCTGCCCTCGCAGCAGGAGAGCAGTCTACTGACACGAACACTCTCATAGAAATCTCGAATGCTCCCGCAATTGAAGCAGGATATTCACTACAGGTAGATCATGCGGACGCAACAAGCTCAAGGTGGTGAAGCGAAATTATCAACTACCTCCAAGAGGGAACCCTTCCAGAGGACAAGACCCGGGCATCGTTTGTCGTACGACGGTCTTGGCGTTATGCCTTACATGACGGTGTCTTGTATCGCAAAGCCTCCTGTCAACCATGGTTAAAATGTATCTCGGAAGAGGAAGGGGATCATTGCCTTAAAAAATACAAAAAAGGAGTCTGTAGGTCGCATCAAGGCGCGTGATCCATTGAAAAAAAGGCCCGACTTCAAGGGCTCTATTGGCAAACCATGGACTCCAACGCCTGATGCGCGACGCTAGTAGGTGAATATGTGGTGATGTGGTAAATGGGTATAATATGTAAGTGGATAAATGTGTGTGCTTTGAACTCTACTAGACGCTACTACGTAGGGGCAAGTGTACCCCGTCGTATCAAGTAATAATCCGGTTAAGATCGGGTATCGAATCCGTGGGATTTATAACCACAAGTATTAAACTACTCGGTTCTATTCGTTATCTAAGCAGTGAATACTTTAGTTTGGTTTGGGTGACGACTACAAACTACTCCTAAACTATGGTGAGATAGATTTATATAACCGAAACTCTACGGGTGGCGATAAGTTATAAATATAATGAACAAAGACTCTGAATATATACGATTGATGATTTACTCTTGCAAAGACGACTACATGTAGAGCGACCGACCCGTGAAGTGCTTAGACTACGTGGGTCCTAGTCAAAGCGTGTCTAATGCTGGGGGATCAGAAACTAGGGCCCATAAGTTCCATGGCTTGTCAATTCCTACGGTTTCCGGTGTGTCACTTCCGGTAGGGCAGCACCTATATGGTTCCCTAAAGATAACCCGTAAAAGGGCACCGGTAATCACGTCCCCCTACACAATAATCAATTACGGATATCAAAACAAGTAGTAAACATCAACACGTATAGAGAAACGGAAATTGCAAATCATATATTATAAATATGGAACGCGTAAATATATAATACAACCAAGCTTAGTACATAGGAAGAATACAAGCTAATTAGCAAGTAGAAAGGGAAGAATCGGCCCTTGGAACTAGCTAACCGGATTCAAGGCCGTCTCGTAGGTCTTGGAGGTGGAACTCTCGAGCTTGGTGGAAGAGGACGGAACGGAACTTCGACAGAGTGACGAGATAAGTCAACAAGCTCTCAAGGTGGTAGAGTTTGGTTACATAAAATCTGAATGAGGAAATGAGTGCTAATCACTCTTATTTATACACATCAAGTTTGGGGGCAAAATTGTAAATACACAAGTTACAAGTAAGAATTCACATTGTTTGTGTAGGCTTCACATGGCACGCCCCGCGTGTCTATCATTTTACCCATTCCGTTGATAATTTCTTCACGCGTGGACTGATTTCAGAGGAGTTGACTCACCCATGCTCCGCGTAGACCAGGGTACACCCCACCTGGGTGAGTCTCTGGACCTCCGGATTGAAGAATTACGCCTGCACGCCCCGCATATATTTAGGGACGCCCCGCGTGGTTAAGCTCTTGGAACAATTGTCACTATTTCACACCTTGCACGCCCCGCGTACTATGCTCTACGCCCCGCGTGGTAGCTGTTGACTATGTGGGAACGCGTGGTTGAATGCCATGACTTAGTAGGAATTGCTCTACGCTTCGCGTGTAGCATTCCACGCCCCGCGTACGTGCTGAATTATCACTTGTTCATTCTTTAACTCGTACCTGCAAAATACGACTCCCGAGAACCGAATTAGCTTGATGTTTTATTTTTATGAAATTAATCAAAAGTAGAGGAAATTCACTAAAAACACAAAATTTATTTTTATTTTATAATTTATTTAAAAACACACTATTTTTGTAATTAAACTTAATTATTTAGCTCAAAATTAGATCGTAAATCACGCTAGAAGATAGGGACAAAACGTCCCTATCAACGCCACCAAGATCGTGCACAGTTGCCAGGCATGCCAAGTTCATGCAAACACCTACCACGCCCCGGAAGCACCATTCAGGGGCATCGTCACACCCTGGCCTTTCGCCGTGTGGGGCATTGATCTTCTTGGTCCTTTTCCCATAGCTCCGGCACAAAAGCGCTTTATGGTGGTCGCAATCGATCATTTCACTAAATGGATAGAGGCGGAAGCAATTGCCAAGATGACAGCGGAGAATGTTATTAGTTTTATTAAGCGAACAATAATATACAGGTTCGGAGTCCCTCACTCTTTCATCACGGACAATGGGCGACAATTTGACTGTGCCCCGTTTCGCGACTTTTGTTCGGCCTGGGGTATCAAAGGACGTTATACGCTAGTCGCTCACCCTCAGAGCAATAGCCTAAAATAAGGTTAGCAATCGCACCATCTTACGAGGGATTAAGGCTCGACTTTTCGACAAAGGACAGGCCTGGCCCGACCAAATTCCTTCAGTATTATGGTCATACCGAACTACCCCACATTCAGGGACAGGAAGGACCCCCTTCTTTCTCACTTACGGAACTAAGGCCATGGCATCATCCGAAGTCACACTTCGGTCACCTTGCTACAGTAACTTTGACGAAGCAGGCAATAGCGAGGCTCTCGCTGAAGCCGAGGACATGTTAGAAGAGGAGCGCCTGAATGCATTACTTCACATCACAACTCACAAGCAGAGTTTGGCACGCTACCATGACAAGAGAATGCGTCTCCATAACATTTAGGTCGGTGACCTCGTTTTCCGAGACACCACGACATCATAATCCCCGCTGGTTAAAGGGAAGCTGGGAAAATCATGGGAAGGACCCTACCGAATCCACACAGTACTGCACAACGAGGCCTACAAATTGGCTTCCTTAGAAGGTCTTGTGTTCGACAACAGCTGGAATATTCAAACACTAAGGAAATACTACCAATAGCTCATGTAAATTTCCCTCATTAATGAAAGCCAACGGTTCACACTCATGAGCTACCTTCAGAGCTACCCGCATATATAACAAGAGTCCAATTGCAGACTCGCGAGTCGCATCATAAGCAACTCGCATACTTTCAAAGCAATTATAATTTAATAACCGTATGTTATTATCAATTATGACATTGCGAGCTACCTTCTGAGCTACTCGCATATTCTAAAAATATTTTGAATTCAATAACCACAAGTTATTGTCAATTATAGACTCGCGAGCCGCCATACGAGCCCCTCGCATACCTCAAAAATTTAATAACCACGTTATTATCAATTGTAACATCGCGAGCTACCTTCTGAGCTACTCGCATATTCTAAAAAGAGTTTCAATTAAATAACCCCAAGTTATTGTCAATTATAAACTCGCGAGCCGCCACACGAGCCCCTCGCATACCTCAAAAATTTAATAACCACGTTATTATCAATTGTAACGTCGCGAGCTACCTTCTGAGCTACTCGCATATTCTAAAAAGAGTTTCAATTAAATAACCACAAGTTATTGTCAATTATAGATTCGCGAGCTCCCACATGAGTGCCTCGCATACATCAAAAATTTAATAACCATGTTATTGTCAATTATAACGTCGCGAGCTACTCGCATATTCTAAAAAGAAGTTTCAATTCAATAACCACAAGTTATTGTTAATTATAGACTCACGAGCCTCCACACGAGCCGCTCGCATATCTCAAGCAATTATAAATTAATAATCACATGTTATTAATTATCACACCGCGAACTTCCTTTTGAGCTACTCGCATCTCTCAGAACGAGTTTTGTTCAAATACCACAAATCCATCCAACACACATGGAACCAAATCTATGAAAAATACATTCCCCTGGAAAGATACAAATTAAAACAAATACGGTACAATAAGTAAAAATGGTCACATTGAAGTAAGACAAGTTGGAAAGCACAAAGCAATAATTGCAAAACACATAAGAATCACATCAGCTATGCAACTCGATCTATTCGGGGCGAATCATGACATGGTCTGGATTCGGTATGGCTTCATCATCCATCAGAGCCTGATGCACCGTTCGCCAGTCAGAGCACTTGTTAGTATTATGCCTATTTTGCCTGTGATACAGACAAGCCTTGCCCACATGAGTTACCCGATAGTTCGGATCCGCTGGAATGGGCCCTATTACGCCTTGACCAGTAAACTCCAAGAACACAACGCTGCGAGGTTTCAATGGATCCACAAACGTCGGCCCATAAGGATGAGATGGTGAAGCATGGCGACCTACTCCCCGATATTCTGCTTCCATAGGCAGATTCATGACTTGACCCATCTCGTCGGCAAGAAGCCTCCTAATCCACGAAAGGTGCGGATTCAATACAGGCGAAACCGTTTCACCCGGATTAAGAAAGCCAATCCCCTCCTCGGACCATGTCTTCTTCTCAGTAGTGGACAACGCGCTAGCAACAACGTCATAAGAATCAGTCGTCGAACCAGTATTGGAACTCTCACTTTCTACGATCTGTGTTCTGGGAATTCCCCCCCCCCCCCCCCCGATTTGTCCACACAGGTGAAGCGTATCGAGCTTTCCTCTTGCTGACATGATATGCCGCATGAGGATGGTAGAGATAAGGGTGGGGCATCGCAGAGATAGCCCTTTGCACTTCTAGAACCTTGGCCTAATCGACAATATCACGAAGAGACATCGCAAGCACAGAATATATAAAAAAAATGGACAATTCTGATTACAAGCAAGGAAAAGAGATCCCATTTATAGTTCAAGAGTGACGCGACATGAAAGACAGTTCCATAAAAGCAACAATCATATCAAAATAGGTAATTATAACAAAATGGACGATAGGTTGTGCATAATCCACAAAGTTGATTCACAAAAAGTACAAGTTATCATTACAGAAAAGATAGTCTATATAGCCTAGCTACTTCTTTTTGAAGCACCCACAGAACTCGACGAACTTCGACTGCACCTGTTTGTCATAGATTTCCGGAGCAAACACAACCTCCGGCAGAATGGTGTACACGGCAACGTGCGCAACAGTAATGATCATCATACGGTCCATCTTAATAAGGCTGTCTTTGCGCTTCGCTCTAAAAGCCCGAAGATCGACTGCCTCCTTACGAGCAACTTCGAGTTCTCGCTCCAGCCTCTCTTTCTTCGCCCGAAGATGGACCAGAATAATGTTTGGAGCAGGAGGCGGCCTAGGAGAAGCCAGAAGATATGATAAGATAACAGCATTTCTCCACAAAGAGCAAAAACCTTTAGAAGTGGCAAAGGACTCTCGAATCATTCGAAAGAGGGTGATCTTTGAGTGCTGAATAGAAGGAGAAACTTTCTTAAAGATTGCTTCATTCCTCTAATGCCAGATTAACCAGATGCAAGTGACAGCGGCAACACTCCAGATCATCAACACCTGTGAGCCAAAATGAATGCTATGAAGAGTCCTGAAAAAGTGGATAAATTAGGAATGACGAGGCAAAGAGCAGCCAAAATAAATCTCAAGGGCCCTCCAAAGAGAATTTGCAAAAGAACAGTTAATGAATAACTGGTTAATGGACTCAGCATCCCTACCACATAGAACACAACAAGAGGCAATGGAGAATTCTAGACACTGCAGGAGATCTTGAGTCAGAACTCGACCATGCAAAACTCTCCATAAAGTGAAGGAATAAGAAGGGGGGGGGGGGTGTGAGCATTCCAAAAAAAAATTATACTAGTCCACCGAGGAGGAACTAGGACTGATAACCGAATAGTACTCTTTGGCAGAGAAAATACCCTTCGCAGAGGGCTGCCAAGCGCAAAAATCAATATCATCTCTACCCTGGTGAATAAATCGAATACTGTCTTGAACAACTGAAGGTAGCTTATCTAAGTCAAGCCACTCCAAATTTACCAAAAAATCATCAATAGAATTATAGCGAGAACGCTTATCCTCGTGATCAAGACCCAATCTGTCCGCCACCGATGGATGATCCACCTATCTATCTAGAAATTGAGCGTTGAAGACTGGCCAATCCACCAAAAGGTCTGGTCCCAAATGGATGAATAAACAAACTTACAAGAAGATCGAATTGAGGAAGGAGCAATGGTAGCTTCAGGAAAACCAGAGACAGCCAGAAATCTAGAATTCATCAGAGAAATAGCTAGACTGGTGCCTTGAATTAATTCCCAACACATCTTACCCAAGAGAGCATGGTTAAAAATCTTAAAGTCCTTAATCCCCAAACCTCCACCCTCCAAACTTTTGCAACAAGTCTGCCAGGGAACCATGATTAGCTTCCTCTGATCAATACAACCCGTCCAAAGGAAATTCCTAACACTTCTATTGAGCTTATTCAACAATCCCACTGGCCACTTATAGATCAAGAATGAGTGAACTAGAGATCCAGTAATAGCAGACTTAATTAGAGTTAAACACCCTGCAAAGGAGAGAGAGCTACCTTTCCACTTGCTAAATTGAGAGAGAAATTTATCTGCAAGGTTGCTGAGATGACGAGCCCTTGGAGCTCCTTTAAATAGAGGGACTCCTAAGTAACTGAAAGGAAGAGACTCCAAACGGATGCCAAGACAGTGAGCAAAGGACTCACCTGAGAATTAAAAAAGACAGCAGATTTGTCCCAACTAGCCTGCTGACCGGAGATCTATCCATAGAGCAGGAAGAAATCCTTGAGTGCATGCAACTTGCTCAAGGATGCCACTCCAAAAATGACCATGTCATCAGCAAAAAGAAGATGAGAGGGAAAAGAATTTCCTCCAGAATAATACATAGGAGAATAAGTACCCTCCTTCACCATCTTAGCAAGCCAACGAGAGAAAAAATCCTCAGCAATGTCAAACAGAAGAGGAGAGAGGGGGTCCCCTTGTCTAACCCCTCTAAAACAAGAAAAGTAACCCTTTGGAGAACCATTAATCATCATAGAAATACGAACAGATGCCAGAATGTTTAGGATCCAATCCCTGAAAGTGAGAGAAAACCAAAAGAATCCAACACAGCCAAGAGGAAGTTCCTGTCTAAAGTATCAGAAGCCTTACGAATATCAATTTTTAAGGCCATGTGTCCACCAAAACGTTTTCTGTCAAGCATATTAACTCCCTTAGAAGCTAAGGCAATGCATTGATGAATGCTTCTACCTTTAAGGAAACCATAATGGTTAGGAGAGACAATCTTTGATGCAATAACTGAAAGGTGATCTTCAAGAATTTTTTAGATGATTTTGAAACCAAAGTTACTCATCACAATTGGATGAAAAATTCTCTATTCTGATAGCTTCAGCAACTTTAGGAATTAGAGCCATAATACTAGAGTTTAAACCAGGCAGGATGCAACCATGATCAAAGAAAGCCTGAACCATATTGCAAACATCCTTCCCTACAATATCCCAGAAGAAACGATAAAAAGTTCCCCCAAAACCATCAGGGCCAGGGGCACTGTTAGGATCCATGGAAAAGACCGTGTCTTTAATAGCTTCAATGGAAGGTTTAGAAATTAATTCCTCATTTTCCAAAGAAGTTACTAAGTTGGGAATTACCTCATTAATTGGAGAAAGATCAATATGTTCCCTAGAACTACAAAAGAGATTAGAGAAATACTCAATTACATGATCAGATAATCTTACCGTGTCAGAAGTGGGACCTCCATCGTCGATCCTCAAATGATGAATATCGACCCATGTCTTTCTAACTCTAGCAGACATTTGGAAAAAACTAGTGTTCCTATCCCGCTCTTTAAGCCACTTAACACGACTTTACTCTCTGTATATCATCTCCTGCCGAAGAAGTTGTAAATCAAAGTTGGAGCAGGCTGCAGAAGCAGCACTACTCAACTCTGGAGAATCTCTTTGCTCTGAAATTTTCTTTTGAATATCTGCAAGATGAACTTCTGCCAGGTGGATATTAGAATCAATTCTGCCAAACACGTTTTTATTCCAATCCCTGAGATAGGCCTAAGAGTGCGAAGTTTATGACATAATAGTTGTGCAGGAGGGAGAGAGATGTGGGATGTTGTCCAGTGATTAGCAATTATCCCCTTTAAAGAATCATTAGTGGTCCACATGGCATGGAATCTGAACCTAGCTATCCTTGGTTCCCCAATTCTGCATTGAAGGAGCATCGGGCAATAATGAGAACTATACCTTACCAAAGCCGTGCACGAGATAGAGTCCCAAGAATCTAAAAAGCCCTCTAACACCAAAGCTCTATCCAGGCGAAATTCAACATGAGCCGCCCCATGCCGACCATTGGACCAAGTAAACCTCTGACCCAAAGTATCAATATCAATAAGATCACAATCATCAATAAAGTTCCTGAATTCCCTACAGGATACAACAGCAAGAGGGGAACCAAGCTTCTTATGAGAGCCCGTAATAGCATTGAAATCCCCAAACACCAATCAATTATTATGTGGAAAGCAGAAAAGACTTACCACCCAGCAGGTGTTGAACAGTAACATATTGGACATCAGAACAATGAGAATAGTTCTCCAATTTATTTAAAATGCAATTAATTAATCGCTCAATGACAAAGAAGTACGTTGCACGCGCCTTGAAAAAATAAAACGACCAAATTTGGAATACGCGGTTCTAATATTAGAGAGAGAAGGGTTTTTTTTGGTAGAAAAGGAAAGGAAAAACAATTAAAAACAACTATCTAGGGATTAGCCTGGGAAAGCTAACCCCAATCCTATCTTCTAAAAGAAGAGGAGAGAGAAAAACAGGGGGCTCAGAAAGGGTAGAAACACCTAGCGTCCCCTCATGGCCAGCTGCCGCCAAGCGATCCGCGACACGGTTCTGCTCCCTGAATATGTGATGGAACTCAAAACTCTCAAAGGAGGAGCAAAGCCTCTTTATTGCTTTGATAAGGTTGCGGCTCCTCAGACCCAAAGCATGATAATCAGTAATCATATTGATGGCCTCCAGGTTATCAGACTCAATAGAAAGTCTCTTCACACCCAGCCTTAAAGCAAGCTTGATACCAGTGAGGATGCCCCAGAGCTCAGCTGAGAATGAAGAACCCAAACCCAAATTCTAGAAAAAACCAGAAAGCCAGGCTCCCCCAGCATCTCTAAGAACCCCTCCGGCGGCAATCTTACCATTACTGAGGCAAGAGCCATCCGTGTTAAGCTTCACAACCCCCTCTCCCGGCCTAATCCAACTCATAAGGTGGACATTATTAATCTGGGAGGATCTGGTAGGGGACTCTCCCTTGAAACTATCAATAATAGAGGTAAGTTTATTTGAGAAGAACTCAACTAAGTTTGGCATAAACACAACTTTATTACCAAAGATCTCCTCATTTCTCCACTTCCAAACTTGGTGACAGATAATGGCAAAGAAAATGTCACCATGCTCCATAAACGACAGAAGCTTACCACTAACACCATCAGAGAACCAGTCATCCCCAGAATGGGCCATGAAGGAGGAGAAAATATTGTGTGGGAGAATTTTCCTCCAAACCTCTTTGCTATTAGAGCAATCCCTGAGAGCATGGCACAAGGACTCAATAGGGCCTCTGCATCTACTGCAGGCTCCAGAATCCGCCAAATGCCTTCTATGCCTATCCGAATTAGTCAGTAACCTGTCCTTAACGCCCAGCCACAGGAAACTCCTAATACGGTAAGGGACTTTGAGGGCCCAAATGGACTTCCAAACCTCCGAGGGAGGATCAGACCTAGTGAGGGATAAAGCTTCAAAGGCAGATTTGCAAGAATAAACTCCATTGTTAGTCAATGCCCAGCAATGCCTATCCAAGTCTTCCTCATGATTACTCACCTTCACTCCCCGAATACTAAGTAGGGTCTCAAGACTTAAGAACATCTCAAACTTTGACCAGATCCAGTCCCCATCAGAGTCCACCACATCGGCAATCCTCCAGTTTCTGATATCACTAGGCAGGGGAACAGTGCACACATCTACTAAAGGTTTATCCCCTATCCAGGTATCAAACTAGAAACTTATGGACTTACCATTACCCACCTCCAGACCCACCCCAGAGCAGAACTCAGCAAACACGGCGCTAAGCCCTTTCCAAAGAAAGGAACACTGGACAACTCTCTCCTTAGGACCCCCCGAAGATTTTATCTTTCCGATATTTACCACAGAGAAGGCGAACCTAAAGAGAGGAGGGGCATTGCCACATACGCCAAAGGAGCTTCATTAATAAAACTTTATTGTTGTCCTTAGCTCTCCTAATGCTCAAACCACTAGAAGCTTTGGGCTGACAAACCTCACTCCAGGGCACTAAGTGGACCTTTCTTCCCTCTGCAGCTTCCCCCCACAGGAATCTACGGTTGATCTTATCAAGATCATTGAGCACAGGGTCCGGAAGCTTACAAGCCTGCATGATGTGATTGGGAGTAGCACAATTAACTGATTGAATTAACGTCAGGCGGCCAGCGAGAGAAAGAGTTTTGGCTTTCCACGAGGCACATTTCGTATTGGCTTTATCCAAAGTGTCTTTAAAGGAAACTTTAGACACTCTTTCACTGTGGAGGGGAATACCCAGATACTTACCAAGGGAGTTAGTAAGAGGAATCCCAGACAGTTCACTTAATCTTTTACAAACTCTCGGATTCATATTCTTAGAGCACATCATCCTAGATTTCTGGATATTAAGCTTCTGACCAGAAGCCAAACAAAAACAATCAAGAATATCCATAATGACACTCAACTGCTCCTCATTACCTTCCAGAAAGATAAGGACATCGTCTGCAAAGAATAAGTGAGTCACCTGGGGACAGAAGCTATTAATAGCCACCGGGTGGAAACTCCCAAGATCAATAGCATCTTGAATCAGGTGAGATAACCTCTCCATAGCAATAACGAAAAGGAAAGGACTCATAGGATCACCCTGACGGATGCCCCGACCCGGAGAGAACTCCTCAGACATATCCCCATTCACCATAACTTGAAACACAGGAGAAGAGATACAAACCTTGATTAGCTTTCTCCAGCTTTCCAGGATCCTAGCTCTCTCCAGACTTTCCATCAGGAAATTCCAGTTGATGCGATCATAGGCCTTTTCCAAATCCAGCTTTAAAGCCACAATGCCTTTCTTCCCTTTCCTAATCTTCATCGTGTGGACCATCTCTTGGGCAATCACCACATTGTCCATCATCTGTCTACCGGGCACAAAACTACCCTGATTTTGACAAATGATCTCCGGAAGAATTCCCCGGATTCTATTAGCCACAATCTTTGTAACTGTCTTATAAAGGACATTACAAAGACTTATGGGTCTCATATGCAGAAAGGAAGAAGGCTTATCAATTTTCGGAATAAGGACAAGGAGGGTTCTATTCACCAGCTCAATGTCCTTTGAACCATTGAACACACCTATGATAAAATCATAGATACCCTCCTTAACCACCTTCCAGTGCTTATGGTAAAAGCCAGCAGGCAGACCATCAATCCCCGGAGCTTTAGACGCTCCAATACTGAAGATGGCTTGGTCAATTTCTTTTCGAGAAATAGGATGAAAGGCACTCTGAATGCTTTCCTCGCTTATCAGAGGGAAGGTAGCAACAAAGTGAGCCCTCTCCAGCTGGACAGGATCCTCCTTGAACAGGTCCTTATAGAACTCAAAAGCCAAGTTTCGAATCACCTCATATTCATACACCCAATCCCCATTGGCATCCTTAATGGCCTCAATCCTATTCCTCTGCCTTCTGATCATGGTAGAAAGATGGAAGTATCTGGTGTTCCGATCCCCGTCTCTAATCCAGGATTTCCTAGATTTCTGAAACCAGAGAAGCTCCTCCTGTCTAAGCACAGCCTCCAACTCCTTCTGAAGAGTTCTGAGGAGACCATCCAAACTGTGATCAAACCTCACATCCAAACTACGCTGGATGCCCTCCATCCTCTTTAATAAATTACTCTTCCTTCTAATAATATGCCCAAAGACATTCCTATTCCACCCCAGCACCTTATTCCTGAACCCATCAGCAGCTTGCAAGACATTCGAATGAGGCTTCCAATTATCCTGAACAAACTCCTTGAACTTAGGATGGGACTCCCACGCCAACTGATACCGGAACGGTCTCTTCCCCCTAGGGCGGTTTCCTCTCAAAAGTCTAAACAAAATAGGACAATGATCCGAATGACGGAATGGGAGATTTAAGACAGAACACTCAGGAAAAGAAGTTTGAGCAAGCACATTAGCGTAGACCTTGTCCAACCGAACAAAGGTATTGTTCCGTTTCCAAGTGAATCTATGACCAGAAGCCCCCAGATCGGAAAGCCCACATAAATCCATACTATTCTTATGATGGAGGCAACGATTAACGTAAAGATTGGACCCCCCTCTCTGGTCACTTATAAAAGCGATATCATTGAAGTCACCCACAATAAACCATGCCTCAGAGATGTTGACACTCATAGAAAAGAGAACCTCCCAAAGCCGTTTCCTATTGGCTAAGATAGGGTCCGCATACACAAGGGTAACCAAAAAGGGCATATTACCGAAAATACTCACTTTACAGTGAATGAACTGCTTATCTATACTAATAACATCAAAGTGAATCCGATCTGGCCTCTAGAAAATCCAAATCCCCCCAGCCCGGCCAGTTGCCTCCGATCTAACACACCTCCAGTTTTTAAACTTCTTAACCACCTCATCAGCTTTCTCACCACTAATCTTAGTTTGCAATAAAGCAAAACAAGGAGGGTTAAACTGTTTAATGAGGTCATTAATATGGATACGGGTAGCCTTACTAGCCGCACCCCTAACATTCCAAAACAACAAATTCATAGAAGGGAGGACAACTGACCACACCAACCAACCTAAGCCAGGTATTTGCTAGGGGCTCCTAAGAGCCTCACCGAGGAACCCGCAGGTCCCCTCTTCTCTGATATAGCCAAAGAGTTCTGGATGCTTTTCTGTTTACCCTTTGGCTTTTTCAGGTTAGGTTTAATAACCCCCATTGATTTCCCAGACCCAGGATCACCACAAGGAATAGGAATACTAACCTCAATTGTCTCCTTCATCCTTTGGGCTGTCAGATCGAGGGATCCCCCCTGGGCTTCATTCTTGGAAACAAAGAGGGGATTAACAGCTTCAACCATCAACTTAGAAGGTTCAACAGATTCCAGACTTGGCATGTTATGCTCCAAATGCTCCTCACCCTGGACAGGCATATGAACCTCCTCAATAGATAAGGCTCCAAACCTAGAACCAGACCCAAGGGCTGAACTGGTTCCAGCCTCCTCCCTAGCTTTGGGGGTAGGCCTCTCCTTCACACTTGGGCTATCAATAGGCTTAGATAGAGCGGATTTCCCCTTACTGTTGATATCAGGAGGAAGATTCTGTACAACTGGAGGTTGTGTTCTACGACGAGCGGTCCTTTTTGCCACCATCCAGGGACCAAAGTTCCCTTTACTCCCCTGGATTCCTACAGTTTTACTCCCACTAACCTCAACAGTCTCCTTTATAACCCTCTCCCTTTTGGGGCAACCTTCTTGAGAATGACCGTACATGCCACAATCATAACAAATGTTATGTAAACCCTTATACTCAATGAAGAACACCTTATCCTGAACGCAGAATTTTGACAGTAAGGGTTTCGCAAGATCAACATCCACACACACCCTTGCAAACTTGCTCCTAATGGCTCCTATAGTAGTCTTGTCCACATGGTGGACCTTCCCTACTAATCCACCAATTTTGCTAAGAAACTTCTCACTGTAATACTCAATGGGAAGGCCCAGAAATCTAACCCAAGTCAAGATCCTATTAACAGTACAATCATGAGGATTAAAATTTGAAACCCAAGGCCTTAAGGCCAAAACATGGTTGGCGATAATATACGGGCCCCCCTTGATCACAGTATTATAATCCTCCACTCTTGTAAATTTGATGATGTAGTAGTCATTTTCAAGGTCAGTAATACTAACTTTCCCTTTCTTAGCCCACTGGGCTTGAATCCTCTGGGCAAAATAGTTAAAGCTAATCCTCTTTCCCAGCACCTTAACTATTAAAGACACCTTCCACTTTTCTCTGAGTTCACGCTTCTCTGCTGAAGACAGTCTAATAACCGGACAAAGAGGATCATCCTGGATACCATCCTCGTCGTCAGAATCAGAATACAGATCCTCCGACTCACCTACCATCTCAACTTTTTCAAGGCAAGGCTCTTCTTCAACCACCCCCATAACCGTGTCTTTCCAAGACCCTTTACCAATCCCGTTAGGACCCATTATATTTCTGGGGGAAACCGCGTTCCCCTGTCCTTAGACATCACTCACAGCCCTAAAAGGCTTTTGACACGAGGCCACATGCCCCCCAACTGCAGCCCCATCAAGCCCAACGGTGCCCGGGATAAGACCGACAGTGCCAGGCACCGCGCCGGCAATCCCAGCCCAGTGCCCAGGGCCAGCGCCGGCAGAAGCAGAGCACAGCCCGGCGCTGTCGGCAGGGCTGCTAGGCGCCTCGCAAGAGGCAGGCGGCCTCTTGCCCATAAGGCCAGCTGAGGGATCGGCAAGCCCACCTCGAGCCCCTTCTAAGGCCGATCCAACGAACCCCCCCCCCCCTCTCCGCCGATAGATCCCTGCGGAAACTATTCAATTTTTTTTATAGAAAAATACATTTAAACCCCAATCAATTGAAATTAACTCAATAAACCCTTATTCTTTTAAATAAATATATTACATGTGTGGTGAATTATTTTTTAACATATTAAACCCGAATTAGCTATTTTTTTAGGGAAAATTACAAAACTAGGTCAAATGGGAGGCTCATTTACTCAACCTACTACATATCTAGACTTATTTTGTGTGACTTTCCCATAATACCCCTAACCTTCCCACTTCCCCACAACGCGAACCGCCACTCCCCCCCCATCTCATTAGTTATGCAAAAAGTTGGCTCCTCCATTAAAGATTTCAAGACTTTTGATCTTCATTTCTTCCTTTAAATTGCACGAAATCTGCACCATTTCGCCAAATCACAATGAATTTCTCTTTTTCCTCTTTTCATCTCTTGATTCTGCAACTTCCTAATCCTAGAAAACGAAGTCATGGTTTTTCATCTTCCTGTTCGTTACTTGGTTTTCTTTCTTCTTGTTACCATCAAAGAAATGGTTATTCTACGTTATTTCCTTCGTTCTTCCCAGTTTATCATATTGTTATTGTCGCTTTTAAGGGTGAAAGGCGCAAAAAATGTAAGTATCTGTTTTTTTCTGCGTTTTTCATGAATACACTTCGTGAATCGACGATTTCGCAAAGATTTGCGAATATAATGAGCCTGAAACGTGACGATCCACTTCGTGAATCGATGATTTCACAAAGATTTGCGAAGAGAATGAGCCTGAAAGGTGTGGATCTGCTTCGAGAAGTCTGCGAGTAGAAAAGTTCATGATTTGACTCGCAGACTTCGCGAAAGCATCGATATGCGAAGTAGATGGTCACGTTTCAGACCTCACATACCTCGCGAAAACATTGATTAGCGAAGTAAAATCACCTCTTTCCCTGCACATTTACATTCACATGCTTCGCTAATCCTCATTTCGCGAAGCCAAAAATGTCTTTTTCCCTGCCTAACACGATTAATTTTTTCTGAAGGTGGTTGATTACATAACATCCCTTTCTAGAAGACGGCGTCCTTGGATGCAGGGGAGATAACTTTCCTTCATATACAGGGAGAAATTCCCGTCAAGATTGGTTAGTTAGTAGAGATTGTGCCAATAATCCCGTACCAATTTTGAAGCGGATGAGTAATCTCGGTGTGCACCATGGGACACGTCCATCCCAAAAGGTCTGGACTTCCATTTCTCATCCCAAAACGTCTGGACTTCCATTTCTCATCGCAAAAGGTCTGAAAGTCTAGACCTTTTGGGATGAGAAATGGAAGTCCAGACCTTTTGGGATGGATGTGTCCCACGGTGCACCCCAAGATTACTCATCCGATTCAAAATTGGTACGGGATTATTGGCACAATCTCTACTAACCAACCATTTTAGGAGTGAATGTGCTTTGTTAGGAGTTTATTGTGGCAATCTGATGTAGATTAAATCGATCTGAGAGTTTTAATCTTAAACTCACAAAGAATACAAACTTCTCTAGCTTGACTAGAAGGTTGAGTAAACCCAAAAAGGATAACATCCTTGCTCCAAAGGAGGCTTCAATTCAATATTTCATCAAAAGTTTTCAAACATTACAAAATGAGAGGAATATATACTCCTCCCAAGTAAAAGACAAGAGACTAAAAGCCCCCCATAGGGTTACCAACAACTAAGGAACCATAGGGGTAAAGTAGGAATTACATAAAGAAAGATAATAGGGTAATTAGGTTAAATGGCAAGGTGGTAAATAGTTGAGTGGAAAAACAGTAAATAGAAGGTGGCAGATATTGTTCCTAACAAGAAGAACTTGGGGAGGAAGTATTCCTCAACTCTGGTACGCCCCGCGTAACCTGATTCACGCCCCACGTGGTTGTGTCTCTGGGCTGGGTGGCTCTCGTTGGGCATTCACATGTGTGACGTCCCCGACAGTACGCCTCGCATTCTTCACCTCCTGGACGGAACTCTCTTCGAAGCCCGGTTCCATGCTCCGCGCCTCGGAGGGCATGCCCCACGTATATGACCTGCTGGGCTGATCCCCCGATGTTGGATTCTTCACGCTCCGCACCCCCTTACGTGCGCTCCGCATGCTCGGCTTTTCGCCCTTGATCTCATCTCACTCGGCTAATTCTCTTCGGGTCTCGTCTTTTGGTTCCAGGTCCACATTCGGAGGACGGATGCCCTCATCGTACTCCCATTCTTTAAAAGAGTTGGACCCCAACTCAATGATAGAACAAGGATGACTCATCCCCAAGGTTGATGTTCCGATCACCCCATTAGTAATACTCTTCCATTGGCTTGGGTTACCCATTACTAGCAATCCGACGGGCTGCCCAACTCTTGCATCCTCTAGCGGCGTTGGTTCTCGGCTTAGGCACACAATCAAGGCGGCTTTCTTTTCTCCCTTAGTAGGACCCTTCAATAGCGTGAGAATGTACTTGGCCCCATCTTTGAATGCGGTGTACGTGTTGTCCCTTCCCGCATGTGAGGCATCACGGTCGAATTGCCAAGGCCTCCTAAGGAGCAAGTGACACACATCCATCTCAACCACATCACACATAACCTCATCTTGGTAGGCCCCAATAGAGATAGGAACCTTGTACCGGTGAGCGACATTAAGCTTCTCCCCATCTTTAATCCAACCCACTCGATACGGATTCGGATGTGGCTCGGGCACTAAGCCGAGTTTGCTCAAAGCGACTTTGCTAAGGATGTTCTCTTGACTTCCGCCATCAACAATCAACTCACATTTCAATCCGTGGATTAGACCTCTAGTCCTAAATGTTGGTCCCTTGTAAGGTTGCAAGTATAGTTCCAAAGGGGGGGGGGGGGGGGTTAGGAACTATTTAAACTTTTCCGCAATTAGGGCAGACTTCTTTTTCTAAGGAAAAAGGTTTTAACAGCGGCGCTGAGTAAACAGCAAGATACTGGCTTAGTCAACTGGTGACTAGGTCAGTTTCTTAGCTTGAGTCAGGAGATAGCACTTAGAGTCTATTCCTAAGCTCAGATGTTCAACGTGCACAACTCAACTTGACCTCTTTACTTGGTCAGTTTTTGGTTATTTTAAGCAAGTAATATATATAAGGAGTTAAAGGTAAGAAATAATTTACTCAGCAGATTTATCCAGGTTCGGCTTCTTCTAAGCCTACGTCCTGTCCCCGGAACACGTTCCGAGATTTCGAATCCTCTACTGAGCTCTTTAAAGGTAGAGCCTCAAACCTTTTACAATCTTAGCAAATGAGTATAACAAGAGTACCTTCCTCTATACCTCTACTCAATCCTAATCTCTCGCTGAGTACTATAACCGAGTACTCAGCCTCTCCTTTCTAATCTCTAGAAATTATAAGTGTTTGTCCTATACAAAGATTTGCTAAGACACTTTAGACGATTGAAATAATCACTCTAGACTTTTACACAAATGTATGAATTGTAGTGTAAGATTTGCTTTGCTTCTTTGCTTGCAGAACTTGTGTAGAAATTTGGTCAGCGTAATGGCTTGATCAAGTTCTGTGTTGAGTGAAGCTTCTGATGGCCCTATTTATAAAGACGTCTGGGCATCGGTCATTTCGAATTTCGAAATAACCGTTGGAGGGAAACGGCTTCTTGTCGTTGTCATCCTGACTTGCTCAGAGCTCTCGACCAATCAGATTTGTGTATCTTCTGTCCTCGGTCAGCTCAGCAGACTGTCTCTCCTTTTATGGTAAAGTCAACTGGACAGCATACTGTGTCGTCTGAACTTTACCCAAAGTAGAAATACTTTGTCTGGAAGTTTTCTTAAGCCAGCTGCTGTCTTTGTACGTTTGTCGAATCTACTCAGCAGCTTCATCTTGAAGTTGTTCCCGAAGGTCTTCTAGATCCTTCTTTCGCTGAGTTGCGTTTTGTCCAAAACGGCAACGTTTCATCAAACGCGGGCCGAGTTGTACTGAGTTGTTTGACTTGGGCTTTGACACTTATATTGGGCTTGAGCCTTTTAATTCTTGTGTCTTATAAACAATTTTAACTCAACATTGAACAAACACATTAGTAGAATAAATCAAAGCATTTAAACTTAGTGTGTTTAGAATATGTATTTTAATTATACTTAAACAATTTTGTCAAATCAAAATTTATGTGGAAAGGTGTTTCAACAAACTCCCCCATTTTGATGTTGGCAAAACTGTTCAGCGAGGAACTCAGTATGAGCTCCCCCATGATAGTTGACCTAGTATAACTTGGCAAACTCCCCCGTAAGGGTTGAGCTACTGACTTAGTTTTACTCAAAAATATTTAAGGATTTTATCGAGTAAGTCTAAGGTCAGTTTTCAGATATAGGTCAGCTAATTCGACATATTCTATTTACTCAGTATTAAGAGGAAGGTTTAATCATATAGAGTGCGCTGAGTAATTTGTTGTTCAATGAGTTCTTAACAGACAATGTTTTTATAAACACATAGGTCAATGTCAAACATGTTATCAGCATTTGATTCAGTCAATAAGATTTATAAGTGTAAAACATAGCTGATTTAATTGAAGATACGTAATGACTCAGTACACAATAACATATATTAACATATATCATAACTCAAGAATAGGAATAAAAGATGCAGATATGATATATTGATAGTAGTCAGTGTTTACACAACAAAACTTATAGATAAGGCATATAGATTACATCTGACTTAGTCTATGCTGAGCTAGCCTATCTATTTCTTTTTCTTGTGTTGAGACTGACTTCGCTCATGCTGAGCTCTAGCTGCTTGTTCTTTCTCCCCCGTTTTGTCAGCATTAGGAGGAGGAAGTCTGAAAGCATCAGTTAAGGCAGCTCGAGTCAGTTCTTGGGACAGCTCCTTAAGTTTCTCAGCGCTTTCATTGACGCCGTCAAAGATTGCAACTCCATCAGCTGATACCTCTTTGGGTACATTGAGTTCAGCAGCACTGAGCATGTTGACGCTAAACGCCTGAGCTTTGCCTTGCCAGATGAGTGCTTCAGTAAGACCAGCAAAGACTTGGTGAAAGGTCTTTAAAAGAGCTGTGTCGTAATACTGACGTTGAATATTGTTCTGACGAATGTGGTTGAAGGTTTGTTGTATGATAAACTGTATCTCATTCTGCTTCATTGCATCAGTATCCATCTCTTGCTTATTCAGATTAAGCAAGCGAATAGCCTCACCAATTTGCTCTACTGAGCACTGATTGTACGAAACCATTTGCTCGTTGGTCTTGAGTTGCTCGGTGTGAAGCTGAGCAAAGAGCATCTTGATTTCAGATGGAGTGGCATAGTCGGGATGCACATCTGACAAGTTCTGAACTTGTTGGTGTAGAGAGTTCAAGTGTTGCACGGTTGTCAGCTGGATCTCAGCCAGTTTGGCGATTGAATCCTGCTTAGCTTGATGTGCTTGGAAGGTAATGATTACATTCAACAAGTCCTTGAGTCCCTTAACTTCGTTGAGAAGTTGAGTGACCTGGGAAAGCTGAGTATTCTTAAAAGTTGAAGACCCAGCAGCAGGAGGAGTAGATTGTTGAAGGTCTCAGATTAATGCTTGCACGGAGTCAATGATCTTTTTGCCGGACTCAGTGGCATTCCGATAGCTTTGTGAGCCTTCAGGGACATCAGTGTGACCGGAAGGAAGAGGAGTGAAAGGAGTGACCTGGTCAGTGACTGGAAGTGTTGTACCAATCTGCACTTGAGTTTCTGGGGTAGTTGATTGATCGGCAGGGATGGTAATGGGAGAAGTAGTAATACAGATATTGTCTGTGCTGATGGGGGCGGAAGTGGTTGGAGTCAGCACCATGCTTGAAGAAATAGCATGCACAGTAATTGGTTCAACCTGACTGGTTGAGGTGGCGGAAGCATTTTGGTCGGCATGTTCCTGTTGAGAAGAAACAGAGGCTTGCTTTTCTAATAGCGCCGATGAAGTGGAAGTTGATTGGCGTTTGAAAAATTTGAGCTTTACTGAGGAGGGGTCCTTGGTTGGCTTTGAAATGACAAAGTCAGGAAGAGTTGGTGGTGGAACAAAATCTTCACTGACAGGCTTCTCACTGGCCTTAACCAACTTTCTTCTTCTA
This sequence comes from Euphorbia lathyris, assembly GCF_963576675.1. Taxonomy (NCBI): domain Eukaryota; kingdom Viridiplantae; phylum Streptophyta; class Magnoliopsida; order Malpighiales; family Euphorbiaceae; genus Euphorbia; species Euphorbia lathyris. The sequence goes on along the minus strand of NC_088913.1, from coordinate 37,254,571 downwards.
CGAGGTGGAGTGTCAGTTTGACTAGGATCTCCTGAGTGAGAAGGAGAAGATTCGTGTTCCTCATCATGAGGCTGGTCAGCTTGTTCTTGGACTGGATCAATATTGTGTTGATCAAGTACTTGCTCATCTCCAGCAGGAAACCCAGCATTGGCCTGCTCAGTCTCATGTTCACTGGCTGTCTCCTCAGAGTCCTCAGCGTCATCCTGACCACTGGCCTCTTCGTCTTCTTCTTCTGTACTGTCACCATCAAGTTCTTCCTCAACTTGTGAGATGAAATGATCATCCAGTTGTACCTCATGTTCTTCGGACTCAGCTATTGTACCTTGACACTGGGTGAAGTGAGAGTCACCCGGTACAACAAAGTCGGTAGGTATGGCGTTGAGGGGAGTCAGTGTAGAAGGCTTCTGCTTCTTCTGAGGTTGCTCAACAGTTTCCTCAGTTCCAGGCTCACCTTGCCTGCTTCGTTTCTCAGCTGACTTACCAGCTGACTTCTGTCTTTTTGCAGGAGACTCAACATTTTTGGAAGGAGTCTCAGCAGTTTTTCTTTTGCGGGAAGCTGGGGCCTTAGTCCTTCTCCCTTTCTTTGGCTCAGCAGTTCCCTCAGCTTGTTCAGCAGCAGCAGCTTTACCTTTCTTCAAAGGTTGTCCGAATTTTAGAGGTCTCAGTGAGGCCGCTGTGATCTCAGATCCTCGAGTCTTCTCCTCACCTTCGAGATCAACCTTTTGGTCAAGTAGGATTCTGGTGATGAGCGATCCTAGCCTCAACGTACCAGAGCTACGTAGGAAGCCAGCGACGAGAAATACTGGCATATTGATTGGAGTGTACGTCAGTATATGCCATATAAAGCATTGCTCGAAGTTAGTTGCTGATATAGTGCAATTGATCTTTGGGTAGATAAAGTAGGTCAACAAATAATGAGCCATCTTCTGGTGCTGACCCATCGATGAAGCTGAGACTTCTCCTGAGTGGCCCTCAGGTTTGCAGAAGTTGTGTGCATACCCAGTGCCATCCTGATCTCCAGATCTTCTCAGCCTTGCTCCCTCAGTTTTCAACTTGAGCAGATTTCCTAAGTAGATAGGGTTGATGAAGATGGTTTTCTTTTTCACCACTGTGCACATGTAATCAGTGTTGTCATTTGCAACTCGGAGGTTGTGGTAAAATTCCCTTACCAGGTCAGGGTAGGTGTCATCCCTAACCGAAAACAGTTCCGTCCAGCCATTTTGTGAAATCCACTCGCAGAAGGGTTGTTCGTTTTGTACGAAGTTTTCTGATACCCATCTTGAGGGCTCAACTTTCCATTCGCGGACGTTCTCAAAGACCTTGGAGTAGGTCCTGACTTTTACAGGCTTTCTCTGACCAGAGGTTTGGCCAGCTTTTCCTTTGCTCGGTGAGGTGACTTTGGTGGGTTCCGGCACAGAGGTTTGCCTGGAAGTGTCATCGGAGCTGGGCTTAGAGTGGCCAGCACCGGAGATGTTGTAGGACACCTTAGTCATTGTTGAGGATGGGAAGGCTTAGAGGGATTTTTAGAGAGAAAGAATTTCTTAGCCAGAGTATTCGATAAGCGTAAAGAATAAAAATGGGGAATTACCCATTATTTATAGAGGTAAGGTGTGGTGTGGATCTTAATCGAATCCATGTGTCAGTTTTGCCTTGGGATTGTGAACCGACAAAGATCCTGGCATTTATGACACATACGGCGTATACGTCATCCTAGGGCTATACGCGTGCTATTGCATTTATTCTAACGGATCTAACACTCAGCGTTTAGAATACTAAGCGTTTGATATTCTGAGTGGTCAGTATTGCATTAAACGGATGATTTCTAAGTTTAAAACTAACTTACTCAGTATGCAAGTTTACTCAGTATTTGCTGTTTAATTGATTTCAATGAGTACACAGCAAAAACAATCATTCAGCATAGTAATTCACCCAGCATGCATATTCATTTAGTTCAGGAATTTACTGAAGAGGATTAAACATACCAATAGCTTCTCTCAGTATGTTGAACTGCTCACGAGCCAGTGGCTTCGTGAAGATATCCACAAGCTGTTCGTCCGTTGGGACAAAGGTCAGCTTGATCTCACCTTTGAGTACATGGTCTCTAATGAAGTGATGTCTGATGCTGACATGCTTCATTCTGCTGTGTTGAATTGGGTTCTTAGAAAGATCAATTGCACTCTTGTTGTCACATTTGACTTCAATTGTCTCGTTTGAACACCATAGTCTTCAAGCTGTTGCTTAATCCACAGGACTTGAGCAACACAATGACCAGCAGCAATGTACTCAGCTTCAGTGGTGGACAAGGCTACTGACGCCTGCTTTTTGCTGAACCAGGATACAAGACAGCTTCCTAAGAAATGACATCCTCCAGAGGTGCTTTTACGTTCTAGCTTATCCCGTCCATAGTCAGCGTCAGTGTATCCGATGAGTGTAAAATCATGAGTATTTGGATACCATAAACCTGCGTTCACTGAGCTTTGCAAATATCTAAGGATTCTTTTTACAACAATGTAATGAGATTCCTTAGGGTTAGATTGATATCTAGCACAGTAGCATACTGAAAACTGAATGTCCGGTCTACTGGTTGTTAAGTAAAGTAGAGAGCCTATCATACCTCGATACAATTTGCTGTCTACTAACTTACCATTCTCGTCAGTGCAGAGGACAGTGTCAGTGCCCATAGGAGTGGATATTGGCTTGTAGTTCTCCAAGTCATATTTCTTTAATATCTCCTTGGCATATTTGGCTTGACTGATGAAGATGCCATTCTTTCCTTGTTTAATTTGAAGACCGAGGAAGAAGTTGAGTTCTCCCATCATGGACATTTCAAACTCAGTCTGCATTTGTTTGCTAAACTCCTTGCACATTGATTCGTTAGTTGCACCAAATATTATATCATCAACATAAATTTGGGCCATCAGAGTATCTTTACCCTTTCTCTTAATGAATAAGGTTGAATCAGCTTTGCCCCTGACGTAATTTCTAGTCAGCAGGAAACTGGTCAGCCTCTCATACCAAGCACGTGGTGCTTATTTGAGGCCGTACAGAGCCTTTTTGAGTTTATAAACGTGGTTAGGGAACTTATGGTCCTCAAAACCTGGAGGTTGATTAACATAAATCTCCTCGTTTATAACTCTATTAAGAAATGCACTTTTGACATCCATTTGGAATAATTTAAAGTTCATGTAAGATGCATATGCACATAGAATTCTAATTGCCTCTAGCCTTGCCACTGGGGCAAAGGTCTCACCGTAGTTAATACCTTCTTGCTGACTGTAGCCCTGAGCTACAAGCCTTGCTTTGTTCCTGACTACATTCCCTTGTTCATCCATCTTGTTCCTGAAGACCCATCTTGTTCCAATGGTCTTTTGACTCTTTGGATGAGGCACTAGCTCCCATACATCGTTTCTTCTGAATTGATCGAGCTCCTCTTGCATTGCGTTCATCCAGAATTCATCATACTCAGCTTCAGCAAAATTCTTCGGTTCTTGAACTGAGACGAAGGCAACATTGCTGAGGTACTTCCTGAGTTGATTCCTTATCATCAGGGTATTCCCAGCAGAATCAAGGATTGCACTTTCTGAGTGCCCTCTTGGAATCCTTATCTCTTTGGGTAGATTCATGTCTTGTGCTGTCTGTGTTTCAACAATCTCTGCAGAAGTAGATGGGTCAGTAAAAGTAATCTTAGGTTCATTCTTACTCTTGGTCAGCCTTTTCGTGAATGACTCAGTAGTTGGTTCTTGGTCAGCGGTGGTTACTGAGTGTGGATCATCTTCGGTCAGCGGCTGGTATCTACCTGTAGGGTTAGTTTCGTCGAACTCTACATGTACTGACTCTTCTAAAACTTGAGTTCGCTTATTAAAAACTCTGTATGCTTTGCTGTTTGTTGAGTAGCCCAAAAAGATAGCCTCATCAGCTTTTGAATCAAACTTTGCTAAGCTATCTTTGGTATTTAAAATAAAACATTTACAGCCAAAGGCACGAAAGTATCCAATATTGGGCTTTCGTCCTTTCCAAAGTTCATAGGGGGTTTTCTTGAGTATAGGTCTAACTAGAGCCCTATTAAGAATATAGCACGCTGTGTTAACAACCTCTCCCCAAAAATACTTTGGAAGCCTATGCTCATCCAGCATTGTCCTGGCTATTTCAACCAGAGTTCTGTTCTTCCTTTCTACAACCCCATTTTGCTGAGGTGTTCTAGGAGCAGAAAAATTGTGGTCAATGCCGCTGGCTTCACAGAATTCAACAAACTTTTGGTTTTTGAATTCTCCACCATTATCGCTACGGATGTGAGCTAATTTTAGGTCTTTATCATTTTCAATTTTTCTAACCAAATTTGAAAATGTCTCAAAGGTCTCATCCTTGCTGGTCAGCAAGATAACCCACGTGTACCGAGAGAAGTCATCTACAATGACCAAGGAAAATCTTCTTCCACCCAGACTCAGCGGCTGGACTGGACCAAAGAGATCCAAGTGTAGTAACTCTAACGGACGCTTAGTTGAGACAATATTTTTGCTGTGAAAAGATTGTTTGGTTTGTTTTCCAGCTTGGCAAGCATGGCATAATTGATCTTTTTCAAATTTAAGTTCAGGCAGTCCCTCAACCAATTGCTTTCTTGCTAGTTTGGCCAGGAGGTCCATGCTTACATGACCAAGTCTCCTGTGCCATAGCCAGGAATTCTCTTCCTTTGATACTAAGCACACAGTTTTTGAAAACTTTTTCTCTAAGTCTAGCATAAAGACATTATCTATGCGAGGGGCAGTTAAGATTAACTCATTTGTTTTACCCTCGTATATTTTACATCCAGTAGCATCAAATATAACTTTTCTCCCATTGTCACATAGAGGAGCTACGCTGAGTAAGTTATATTTGAGTCCGCTGACTAGGGAGACAGATTCAATAGTAGGATTACCTCCGATGGTTCCTGACCCTACTATCTTACCCTTCTTATTGTCTCCAAAACTTACGCTCCCTCCTCGTTTACGCTCAAACGTGATGAACTGAGTTTCATCACCCGTCATATGCCTTGAGCATGCGCTGTCAATATACCACATCTTTGACTTCTCGGCACATCTCAGGTTACCTGCATTGTAACTAGTTACTTTTAGGTACCCAATTCTTTTTGGGTCCTTGCTTGTTAGGTGCAACAGGTAAATCATCATATTTTATTTTATGGCGGCATACATGGATAGTATGGCCATTCTTTCCACAGAAGTCACAACTGACCTTCTGTTTAGGATGTTTCACTGACTTGTCAGCACCCCAGTGCTGAGCGTGCCAGCACACCTTAGTGGTGTGTCCTTTCTTCCCACAAAAGTCACACTGGACTTTTCGCTGGGGATTCCATCTCTGCTGAGTACCTTGGTACTGAGTTCTCAGAGGAATGTTTCTTTTATTTGGAACCTTTAGTTGGTTCTGGATAGTTGTGATGTCCTTTCTCAGTTTCAATGAAACTGACTGGACTTCAGAGATAGACTCATGTATGATCTTCATGTTATCATGCAGAGTTGAATTGTCCTGAAGAAGGAATCTGAGGTCACTCAGTTTGACCTCTTCCACTTCGTCACAGCACCTACTGAGTGCTCTAACTTTCTTATTACACTTCTTGACAAGTGTGTAGAGATCACTCAGGGCATTAACCATATCGTTTATGAGCTGGGGAAGAGAAATTACCTCATTTGATTGCTCCTCGTCATCTGATGCGACGGATAGGTCAGCATGCTCAGAGATGCATGGCTCAGCAAGTTCGTCAGCCATGAAGCATATCTTCGCTGACTCGGTGGCCTCAGTTTCTGTGGATGAAGACTCATCACTGTCACTCCATGTAGCCACCATTTCCTTTTTGCCACTCTTCTTGTCTTTCCTCAGTGTGGGGCAGCTTGACTTAATATGGCCGGTTTGATGGCACTCAAAGCATGTAATGGGCTTTGAGCTGTCCTTTTTGTATTTGCTGTCGCTTGAGTCAGCTTTATACTTATCAAACTTTCTGTAAGGCTACTTAGAGTATTTGTCATTTTTCCTGAATAGCCTTTTCATCTTCCTTGTGAACATAGCCATCTCCTCATCATCAGTTGAGCTCCCGTCAGTGGAGTCATCTTTCATGACAAGGGATTTCTGCTTCTTGTCTTCAGATTTTTCCTTCACCTCGAAGTTCTTCATAGATATCTCATGGGTCAGCAATGAACCGATGAGTTCGTCATATTTGTAGGTGGTTAAATCCTGAGCTTCCTCAACTGCTGTCTTCTTTGCTTGCCAATCTTTAGGAAGACTCTTGAGTATCTTTTTGACTTGTTCTTCCTCAGTGAAGATTTTTCCAAGTCTCTTGAGCTCATTAATGATGTTGGTAAACCTTGCATTCATGTCTGAAATGCCCTCATCATTGTTCATCTCGAACAGCTCGTACAGTCTCATCTGCTGATTCACCTTGGACTCCTTTACTTTATTTGTTCCCTCGTAGGTGACTTCCAGCTTTTTCCAGATCTCTTGTGCCGACTCACAACCTGAGATTTTATTATATTCTGCAGCATCGAGCGCACAGTGAAGCATATTGATAGCCGAAGCGTGATTTTGGAGCTTCTTAAGATCATCCTCTGTCCATTTGGCCTCAGCTTTTACAACTGTTTGGCCAGCCACAACTTCGACAGGTACAAATGGGCCTTGGACTATAGATAGCCAGGCACTCATGTTTGTAGCCTGAATGAAATTTTTCATCCTATTCTTCCAGAAGGTATAGTTTGACCCGAAGAATAGGGGAGGCCTGGTAATGGACAGCCCCTCAGGCAGTATCTGAGTTGTTTGGTTTCCAGGGAGAAACCGAGTGCTGTTTTCGCCCATGGTAGGGATCAGCTCAAGGTTGTTAGACCTTTTACAGTGAGCTTTTAAGCTCTGATACCACTTGTTGGTCCCTTGTAAGGTTGCAAGTATAGTTCCAAGGGGGGGGGGGTTAGGAACTATTTAAACTTTTCCGCAATTAGGGCAGACTTCTTTTTCTAAGGAAAAAGGTTTTAACAGCGGCGCTGAATAAACAGCAAGATACTGGCTTAGTCAACTGGTGACTAGGTCAGTTTCTTAGCTTGAGTCAAGAGATAGCACTTAGAGTCTATTCCTGAGCTCAGATGTTCAACGCGCACAACTCAACTTGACCTCTTTACTTGGTCAGTTTTTGGTTATTTTAAGCTAGCAATATATATAAGGATTTAAAGGTAAGAAATAATTTACTCAGCAGATTTATCCAGGTTCGGCTTCTTCTAAGCCTACGTCCTGTCCCCGGAACACGTTCTGAGATTTCGAATCCTCTACTGAGCTCTTTAAAGGTAGAGCCTCAAACCTTTTACAATCTTAGCAACTGAGTATAACAAGAGTACCTTCCTCTATACCTCTACTCAATCCTAATCTCTCGCTGAGTACTATAACCGAGTACTCAGCCTCTCCTTTCTAATCTCTAGAAATGATAAGTGTTTGTCCTATACAAAGATTTGCTAAGACACTTTAGACGATTGAAATAATCACTCTAGACTTTTACACAAATGTATGAATTGTAGTGTAAGATTTGCTTTGCTTCTTTGCTTGCAGAACTTGTGTAGAAATTTGGTCAGTGTAATGGCTTGATCAAGTTCTGTGTTGAGTGAAGCTTCTGATGGCCCTATTTATAGAGACGTCTGGGCATCGGTCATTTCGAATTTTGAAATAACCGTTGGAGGGAAACGGCTTCATGTCCTTGTCATCCTGACTTGCTCAGAGCTCTCGGCCAATCAGATTTGTGTATCTTCTGTCCTCGGTCAGCTCAGCAGACTGTCTCTCCTTTTATGGTAAAGTCAACTGGACAGCATACTGTGTCGTCTGAACTTTACCCAAAGTAAAAATACTTTGTCTGGAAGTTTTCTTAAACCAGCTGCTATCTTTGTACGTTTGTCGAATCTACTCAGCAGCTTCATCTTGAAGTTGTTCCCGAAGGTCTTCTAGATCCTTCTTTCGCTGAGTTGCGTTTTGTCCAAAACGGCAACGTTTCATCAAATGCGGGCCGAGTTGTACTGAGTTGTTTGACTTGGGCTTTGACACTTGTATTGGGCTTGAGCCTTTTAATTCTTGTGTCGTATAAACAATTTTAACTCAACATTGAACAAACACATTAGTAGAATAAATCAAAGAATTTAAACTTAGTGTGTTTAGAATATGTATTTTAATTATACTTAAACAATTTTGTCAAATCAAAATTTATGTGGAAAGGTGTTTCAACACTAAACAATTGGTGTCTCAGGTCATGTTCTTATTCTACCGACATAAGAACTCTCTTCACTACATGGACTCCCCGGTCATCTTCGGATGATCCACTATCCACGGGCTCACAATACACCCCATCGTTTCCTCCATATTCATCATCCTCGTACCTCTCAACCATATTAGCGCTCCTCCTCTTTGGACATTCATTCGAGCGGTGGCCCGGTTCGTTGCATCGAAAGCACTTAAACGGAGCTGGTTTGGTGTACGGGTTGTTGCCCTTAGGAGGGGCTGCTGTCCTAAAGGGTCTCACATCTCCACTAGGTGATTTTCCCCCACTCAAGACTTTAGTTCCACTTGAGCTAGCGCCACCTTTGTCCTTGTCCACCCCATTGGACTCTTCCGTTGGTCCCGTGTAATGTAGTAGGATTAGTTCCAAGGGGAGGTTAGGAACTAATGTAACTTTTTCGCTTAATAATGTTGACTTAATTAAATGTTTGACAATTTAACTCAGCTTTAGGTTAGCAAGGCTGAGTGAAGTGTGAGACAGCTTTAATCAGATACTGACTAGAGCTGTTTCAATTGTGAGTTGAGAAGTAACACTTTAAGTTAGCTTCCAACTCAGCACTCTGATTACTCAGCGTCGGCTTATACAAATTATTTACTGAGAAATTTAAGCAAGCAACACACACACATATATATATATATATATATATATATATATATATATATATATATATATATATATATATCAAGAGAAAGGGTTAGAGATTACTCAGCAGACTTATCCTGGTTCGGCCTCACCGCCTACGTCCAGTCCCCAGAATCCCTCCGGGCTTTTTCAATCCACTATTGAGCTCTTAAAGGTAGAGCACAAACCGTTTACAATAGCAACTGAGTATGCAAGAGTACCGTCCTCTATTCGTCTACTCAATCCTATCTACCACTGAACACTATAACCAAGTATTCAGATTTTCTCTACCACTGAGTACTATAACCGAGTACTCAACTTCACTCTTCTAACCTTTTACAATTGATACAAGATTGTTCTCACAAAACGAAGAACACTTTAGATGAATAAAATTCACTCTAGACTTTTACACAATGATTGGAATTGGGTGTAAGAACTTGCTTTTTCTATTCAGACAGCTTCTCTTTTGGTTTTTTGACTTAGTGAAGATTTTGCTTGTCTATATCTCTCTTGTATTTTTCGACAATGATCCAAGTGATGAACTTGTCCATTTATAGTGAACTCTGAAGCTTTAATGATTTGAATTCAGACATATCCGTTGAGAGTAAACAGTCTTCTTTCGTCATTGATTGGTCAGCTTCCAGAATTGCAGGCCAATCCTGTCGTCTGTTTTTAGCAGGAGCCAGGTTTGCCAGTTTCGTCTTCTTACGCCAGGTTTGTCTTCTAGCGCCAGGTTTGTCTTTTTGCCAAACGTCAAATGGTCCATGCGTCTCAAAAAGGTCTTTGAAACGGATTTCCGAGGCTTCTGAAATGTGTCAGACTTTGTCTCACAAGTTGACGGATAATTGGACACTGACTTGATTATCACTCAGCTTAACTTAACGGCGACTTGAATATTGCTCAGCTTGACTCCGCAGCTTCGCCTTCAAGCTTTCCTGAAGAAGACATTTCTTTCGTAAGGCTGAGTTGCATTCTACTCAGCTCTATTGTGTGACTTGCTCATGCTGACTTTATTCTGTCTTTCTTTTATAGTCTTTCAGTTCCTGTTCTCGTTAGTTAACTTACTCAACATTGAACAAACACATTAGTACAATTAAATCAAAGCACTTAAATTTAATTGTTTAATCATGGGATTAACTTAAAAAATTTTGTCAAATCAAAATCATGTGGAAAGGTGTTTCAATATCTTCTCCCTCCTCACATGCTTCCTCAATCCTTGGCCTCCGGTACCCGTCACGTGCTCTAACATTCAATTGAGATTCGGCCTTCAAAGCTAGATTCCTTGCGTCTTGAATACAGATTACCATTTGTGTCCCAATTCTGTCTTGAATGTTATACCGTAGCCCCTCTAGATACCTTGAAGTATTTTGGCTTTCGGTTTTCGACAAGTTAGCCCTTGCCGAAAGCCTCAAGAACTCCGAAGTATACTCGTGCACGCTCCTAGGCCCTTGTGAGCAATTACGATAGGAGTGGTAGATATACTGGTCGTAGTCGGGTGGTAAAAACTGTTCTCTCAGCATCGATTTCATCCTCCGCCAAGACCTAATCGGTTCCCTTCCTCCTCTTCTCCTCTCTTCCTTCACATTATCCCACCATACCGAGGTTCCCCCTTTCAACCTATAGGCCACTAATTGAACTCTCCTATCTTCCGGTATACCCGTATAGTCGAAGAACCTCTCCACCTCAAGCAACCAATCAAGGAACCCCTCAATGTCAAGTTCCCCTCCAAATGAAGGTAGATCAACGTTTAGCTTGAACGAAACATCCCTATCATAGTGTCCTCCATACCCCACTCTCCCATTCATTTCGTCCCTATAGCCGCCTCTACCAACATCATGACCCCCATATGGGTCATTCATTCCATAATTCCCCATTCCGTGACCACCTACATCATCGACATTCAAAATATCCAAATTCCCGGCACACACATGCGCATGACCAACAACATCATGCATATTCATATCATTCACATGCCTAACATCCCCAATACCGACATCATGCCTAATACCCATGTTTCTAGTAATCCTATTCAAATCGAATTCATCAAATAGATTGTCGTCACTATCACTATCGGCATTTCTAATGACCATGGCGTTAGGATGCCTTACCTCATGAACCCGAGGGTCCACTCGGTGTGGTGCTTGGTTTCTCAAAGGAGGTGGCGTTGGGTGTCTATCCGGTGGAGGCCGGATTGTATCTTCATTTTTCCGGTGAGGGTCTCCGGCAGGTTGAGTATGGGCATTCCAAAACTCAAGAACAAGTCTCTCCATGGCAAGGTGCATTTCTCTTCTACCCGCTTCTTGCTTCTCTTCAAGCTCCATCATCTTGTCACTCATTGCCTTCATATTTGCTTCTAGTGACCTTTGCTCATTGGTTCCAATGGCTTCGGTGGTGATACGTGGTTGAACCATCTCCGAGAAGAAGTCTCCAGTAAGGAAAACGACTCGGCTCTGATACCAACTGATGTAGATTAAATCGATCTGAGAGTTTTAATCTTAAACTCACAAAGAATACAAACTTCTCTAGCTTGACTAGAAGGTTGAGTAAACCCAAAAAGGATAATATCCTTGCTCCAAATGAGGCTTCAATTCAATATTTCATCAAAAGTTTTCAAACATTACAAAATGAGGGGAATATATACTCCTCCCAAGTAAAAGACAATAGACTAAAAGGCCCCCCCTAGGGTTACCAACAACTAAGGAACCATAGGGGTAAAGTAGGAATTACATAAAGAAAGATAATAGGGTAATTAAGTTAAATGGCAAGGTGGTAAATAGTTGAGTAGCAAAACAGTAAATAGAAGGTGGCAGATATTGTTCCTAACAAGAAGAACTTGGGGAGGAAGTATTCCTCAACTCTGGTACGCCCCGCGTAACTTGATTCACACCCCGCGTGGTTGTGTCTCTGGGCTGGGTGGCTCTCGTTGGGCATTCACACGCGTGGGGTCCCCAGTAGTACGCCCCGCGTTCTTCACCTCCTAGACGGAACTCTCTTCGAAGCCCGGTTCCACGCTCCGCGCCTCGGAGGGCACGCCCTGCGTATATGACCCGTTGGGCTGATCCCCCGATGTTGGATTCTTCACGCTCCGCTCCCCCTTACGTGTGCTCCGCGTGCTCGGCTTTTCGCCCTTGATCTCATCTCCCTCGGCTAATTCTCTCCGGGTCTCGTCTTTTGGTTCCGGGTCCGCATTCGGAGGACGGATGCCCTCATCACAATCTTGTTGTAATTTTTGATGTTGTTGTGATTTTAGTGTTGTTATTGTGGCAATCTTGTTGTAAATTTTGATAATGTTATGATTTTAATGTTAGAATCCGTTGTTGTTTGCCATTTTTTGTTATATATCACTTCGCGAATTAGCTTCAAAACACATCCAAGCTTCGCATATGCGAACTAAATTCATCAAGTAAACCAAACTTTCGCTTCGCAGGCTTCACATATGCGAACTAAATTCATCCAGCAAACCAAACATTTACTTCGCAAGCTTCGCATAATATGGAATATGCGAAGTCAGACGGGAGGGGGCGAGCCCCACGTAAATATTGAGGGTATTATGGGAAAGTCACACAAAATCAGTCTAGATATGTAGTAGGTTGAGTAAATGAGTTAAATATGAAAATGAGCCTCTCATTTGATCTAGTTTTATAATTTTCCCTTTTTTTTAAAACATATATCAAGTGCTTTTTAAATACATTATTAAGCCCTTAAAGTGATACAATTAAACTAGGTTGGAACCAACCCAAAACCTAAACCCTCAATCACTTACTCCATTCTTTGAATATTGATGGTTCAACCTTTTATAGCGTACTTAATATTGATTTATATTTACTGTATATAATATTATTTCAATATTTTAGATTAACTAAATTGGTTTAAGATATTTGCTTTTAAGTAAAAGGTCTTTTATGTTTATATCCCGTAATCTCATTTTATTTTATAAAATTTTTATTTATTTAAATTTTATTTTTTAAATAATTATAAAACTATATTACCATTATTAATTACTTATTCTGTATTTTCATAACACTCTTGAACTCATATTTATTATATCTCTTTTCCATAAAAAAAAAAAACCAATAATTTCATTTCTTAGTTTTGATAAAAAAAAATTCTGAATTAAATTTTAATTTACAAAAAATTTAAAAAACTTATTACTAAAAATAAAAAAGTGTAAAAATGTCATTCGCTTTGACCTTATAGAAAATTAAATATATTTACTATTTTCACGTTAGTTATTTTTTATTTTTTAGTGGACACCAAAACGGTAAAGTTTTATCATGCTAGGACTTTGAAAAATTACATAGCCGCCTACGTATAGATTCCTAACCCCCTACTGAATCAAACTCATTAGTTTTTTTTAATAGAACAAATTTCATTCAAAAATAAAACCAACGGTACATCAATGATAGATAATCATGGGGAGAATAACCACCTGCTAAATGAGTGACATTGAGAGCAGAGAACTTCAACATAAGCTAACCGTTTTATAAACATACAAGATCTATAAAGAAATGTTCAACATAAATGTTATAACGAAAAGCCAAAAAGAAAAAAAAAAAAAAATTTGTTACTAAGCAAATCTCATCGGTCTTGAATGACCCTGACTGAAGATCATAAACTTTGACAGTAAATCAACCCGATAAACACACCAAATCTTAAAAATGAAAAAAAAAAAAAGACAACATAAACAACAATGAAATTACTTATTAACTAGAGATAAGGTGGAGGCACTCAATGGTAGAATCCACAACCTTCCAGAATTCCGACAAGTCTAGCCAAAAGTTGAAGTTTTTTCTCCGATACTAGAAGAAACACACTCATCACCTGAGATTTGGCTTGAGGTCTGCACCTCATATGAACAGGGGGGTTTTAGGGATTTTGCAGACGAACATCGTGAAAAAGAGGATTTCAATCTGAGGAAAACCACCATGCTAGAAGATCAGATCTTAAACTCATAAAAGAGCTCTAACTAGTGTAAATCTGTGAAGATGAAGGGTGAAAGAGCAGAAAGATATCAGAAAAAGGGGATAGGAAAGAAGAACGGATGGAAATAGAGAACCTAACGTGCAAAGGCAACTACCTAAAGTGCAAAGAGACCCATTGCAATGGGTACTCACCACAAGAATAACAAAACATTCACTAGAACCACTAAATAAAGCAAATTATCAATGCACATAAAGCAACTGCAATACCAGCTATACCAATTCCAAACTCAATCAAAAATATCCCAAGGGTAAGTAAGTACAACCATTTTAGCATGTGAAAGCTCTATGAAATTAATCCTAAATCCAGCCAATATAAGATGAAAGCATTCACATGCTAATAAGCTAATTCATTCTCAAGACAAAGCGATATGCCAAATACATAATTGATATTCAGTGTGCTTTATGCAATTTGAAGTTAAATAACTTATACACAAACGTATAGATTTGACTTAAACCACAGTAGCTATAAAAGCAATCAAATTTACAGATTTAGTTCATGCTCATCTAAGTGTGAATTTATGTATTTAGCCAACGACATATTAAAAATCATTAGATAAAACAAATGTAACAAAGAGTTCTGCAAAAGCCCCCAAAATAGTGTAACTAACTAGGCAAATAAGTAAAGCTAATTGAATCAATCATTTAGTATGTAATCCAAAATCGGTAGCTAAAAAGTTGTGAAAAATACAAAGTACCAATCCAAAAATTCATTCCAAAATGGAACCAATACTAGAAATCTGTGTTAGGACTCTGATAAGTTCTAATTATGGAGCCGAATCACCTAATCAAACAAGCTGAATCCCATATCATCGTCACTCTCTTCCTTTGGCTCCTCCTGCACAGGAAAATGTACGGTGTTCTTGTAAATCAAACAATTTTTTTTTTGAATTAAATCATGAAAAGATCTGTAATAAAGATGTCATCGACATTACAAAAAGAAAATTCAGAGAGGCGTACCTTCTTTGCTTCAACAGCAGGAGCGGACGCAACGGCATCACCAGCACCGGCTGCGGGAGCAGAAACGGCGAGGGGAGCAGCAGCGCCACCAGAACCAACATTGAAGATGAGATCGTCAAGACTCCTCTTCTCTGCCAACTTGGCAAACAAGCTTGGCCAGTAAGATTCGACCGATACGTTGGCTGCCTTGACTAATGCAGCAATCTTTTCCGCCTGAATTTTACATGTATTTTTGATCGATTACTTGAAAAAAATACAGAAAAAGGTAATAATAGAAAGAAGAAAAGAGGAAAGAGTTGTTACAGTGACGGGGATTCCATCATCATGGAGGACCAAAGTAGCGTAACTGCAAGCAAGCTCTCCCGTAGCCATTGCTAAAAAAATCCGGATCGGCGGGCTAAGGCTGCTGCAGAGGAAATGATGAGTTTTTATATGGATTTCTTCTATTATTATTACTCTAGGTTACGAATCTATATACTAAGCCTTTTTTGGAAGTTTGGAGGTTAATGAAGGGAAGAGTTAAAGGAGGTAATGGAAAGGGAAGGGGAGTGATGGAACGGAAAGTTAACAATTAACCTTGTTTGGGAGTTTATAGGATGTAAATGAGGATAAATGTTTAACCTTGTTTGAGAGTTTAAATATGGAGGAGAAGGAAGGTTAAATTTACTCTGCAGAGACAAGAAATTTTAAAAAAGTTTACGTTACTCCCATTAACCCCTATTTTGGAGGTTAGAGGAAGTAAACATTTAACTCTATTAACCTCCATTTACTCTCAAAAAATAACTTCCAAACAAGGTTAACTCAATACTTAACCTTCCATTACTCCCACCTACTCCCATTAACCTCCTCCCAAACAAGGGCTAATACTACAATTTTAAAAGGGTAATTCAGCCCCCTTACACCAATTTTTTGCCCCCATAAAGTGAAGTCCAACCCTAAAACAAGTCCATTGTCCTCCTTTAAATGAGACAATACTTGAGAATTGAGAGTCTTGGGGATACCCTTTTCCACAAAATTAGAACAATTGTAAGTGAAATTGGAAGGATATACCCTAGATTTTGAGAATGGGGAATATATAGTTGTGATGAATATTTTTTTTTTTTTTTTTTTTTGGCTAAATAGAGATTTGTGGTACACTTTTATTTTTTAATAAAATAAAGTATTTAAAATTAGAGTGTTCAGTTTTGATGATAATCAATAGCAAATTTATTTTTTATTTTAAATTACATTTAACATAGACGAATTATAATTGTGTAAAATGAATTTAAACATCAATTTTAGTTTATAAATTGTTAAAAAAAAAGTTTATATATTGTCAAATTAATAATAAACGTAAAATGTCAACCATATGATTTAGAGTTTCGATTTAGGGAGTTGTGTTTTGGGGCTGTATTTTATCAATTAATATATAAGAATATATATTTTTAAGATAAAAATGTTATTAACAGACTTAACATTGTAATTTATTGTTTTGTAAACAAAACATACCACTTAAGTTACTTTGTGAAGTTTTTAAACTACAA
This sequence comes from Euphorbia lathyris, assembly GCF_963576675.1. Lineage (NCBI taxonomy): Eukaryota > Viridiplantae > Streptophyta > Magnoliopsida > Malpighiales > Euphorbiaceae > Euphorbia > Euphorbia lathyris. The sequence continues at coordinate 37,238,201 of NC_088913.1, read as the reverse complement.
GTTTAAAAAAAAAAATCCCTGAAATAACAGAATATCTTTTTAAATGTCCTCTATTTAATATACGCTTTTTTTTTTTTGAAGTATACGCTATTCTATTAATAAGAGCATCTCTAATGTAAGGTACTTGGAAGAGTGCTTGATGAGCCAGAGAGTGCTTGAAAGAGTGTCTTGTATTGGAGTAAAAAGGTTACTTAAATGATTATAGCAATATTGTCAATTTTTGACACCCTTACTTTTTCTTTTTTTAATATAAAAAAATAATTTAGTTGCCTACTATTGGTGGAATTTTAGGGCAATATTTATTATTAAAATAAATTATATATAAAATAATAATTTGTGAGACCATAGTGATAATTTTTAGAGTTGCTTAGTATTGGAGTATTTTTTTTTTTAAGTTGTCAAATGTAATATGGATGAAAGAGAAAATAAAATAAAATATTATAAGATTATGTGTTAAGTTTTGACAACTTTGGAGTGTGCTTGCATTGGAGATATAAAATCTAAATATGTCATGGTGCATAGGCAAGATACCAACCTAAAAAATGTAAGTCCCATTGGGCATGCTAAAAAATTATTAGCGATATTTTCATAATATTGTTAATTTTAGCCTTGTCACAAGTGGTTTGGGTGTTCACGTATCAAAGAAATTAGTTCTCAATTAATATGGACGACCATGTTTGTGGATTATGAGTGCAAAAACTTGAAATCTAAACGAAACGATTGACGAGAACGCATGGATTGAAAAAGTCTCTCTTGGATTTCTAGCGCCGCTATAGAAGCTTTACTACGTAATTTATAGCTATTGCAAATTAAGTAAAGAAAATGTAAATGCGAAATTGACATGAGGATTGATGGAAAAGTGATCCAATTTATTGATGTAAAATAGTCTGAATACAAATATTCAAATAAAAACAAATAATTACAATTGAAAATAATATCTATACAGAATATAGCTCCATCAATTGCAGAATTATATATGAACAAATCAACGATATATATGGAAATTGAAATGGAATAACAATAACAAATGAAATAGAAATGGAAATGTCAAACTTCACACTAAAAATCGGCGATCTTGACGAAGCCTTGAATTGCGGTCAGCTTCAGATCCACGAATATCATGAGCATCTCGAGTGATCGGTGAAAGTGGGGCTGACTTCGTCTGTAAACTTTCGGTTTGATTGATCAAAATGAACTTAATTGGGCCAGAATTATGCCAAATTTTGGATGGCTTGAAAAATGAGAGTCTAAAATAAAAAAATTTAGGATGTTAGGTACAAGATTGTGTGAAGATTCGGGACAGAAATGAGACGTAAGGGGCTAGAATTGTCAAAACGAACTTGTTGGGCAGATTGTGTAAAATGATTCAGGGTCTAAAGAAAGGATTGAAAACCAGGTTTTCGGACACGAATTAAGGAGAAACGAAAGCCTAAAATTAAATTTGGAGCGTTAGGAACGAATGTGAGTAAAAATTAAGGACAAAAACAGGACAGAAGGGGTCAGAAATCTAAAAACAAATTTGCTGACATAATGTATAAAAACGGGCAGAAATTGACTTTTATTAAATTTGAGCTAGGAAAATGTTTATTTTTGGACTCGGGATTGACAAAACGGAAGACATGAACTAGAAAATAGCTTATTAAATTGGGGTAAATTACATACGTGGTGTACAGCCTTTACCTATTTTCACACTTTGGTGTACAACCAAAAAAATTTCACACTAAACTGTACAACCTTTCAGTGACCTCCCACTAAAGTGTATTATGTACAGCCGGTATTTTGTGACCGGTCAACGCAAGTCAAAGTTGCCACATCAGCAATTTGACCACTCCAAAAGTAAAAACTTGACACCCTATTATAAAATTATTAAAATAACCTTATCTTATCTCCCACTTTGAAACTCCTCTTCCTCACTCTTTTCCTTTCTCTCTCTAAATTCTATCTCCTTGTAACTCCTCTCTCTCTCTCTAACTTATTGTCTGATTTTACTCACTCAATAGGAATAAAAGCTTAAATCATAATCGAAAAGAAAATTATGCTCCTCTCATTACTTGGCTTCGCTTCCAACTCGATACCCATAATGTATGAACTCCATATCCAGTCTTCCAACTGTCTAAAGAGATAACTTCATTCACGGCCCAAAACGGAAACAACCATTACGAGCACATGGGAGAAGTACAGTTGGTGTAGGTGTAAGTTTTTATGGACGAAAAAATGGTTACAACAATAATCCCAAGGTACAATTTGTTCCCACATATCCCCTTTAGCACCTTCTTCTTCTCAACCCGATTTATCATTACCAATGTTACTTCGTCATTACCAATCACCGACGCAGTCATGTGGTTGAAGGATGACAATGATTTTTCCAAATGTTTCTTCTCTGGTGGATATTAGGTGCAGATGATGAAGCTATCATCACACGCGATGGAAGGAAGACGGAGTTGCGTATTATCCCCTTTAGTGTCTGTTTTAAAAAAAAAACTCTAAATACAAAAATAAAAGTGTTTGGTAACTCAAAATCTTCATCAATCTTGGTTTTGGAAGTTTGGAGAAATCTTTAAATTAAAAACCCAGTTTGAAAAAATCTTGATTTTGGAGGCTCTAAAAAATGTGGGTTCCTTTATGTTGAAGAGAGAGAAGAACAAGTGAAGAGAGATAAATATGTGTAGGAGAAGAAGAATAATTAATTGAAAGGTGTAAAAATAATTATCAATAATTGATGGCTTTTAGATTGAATTTATAAAAGGGTAACTTAGTAATTGCACATGTCATGGGCCCATTATGTTAATAAAAATTGATGACATGGCGGTTTGACCAACGTTGACCAGTCACAATTACCGGCTGTACATTTTAGTGGGAGGTCACTGGAAGATTGTACAGTTTAGTGTGAAAAAATTTTAGTTGTACACCAAAGTGTAAAAATAGGTAAAAGATATACACCACGTATGTAATTTACCCTATTAAATTGTGATTTGAGGCTAGAAATGAGTTTTTGGAGTTGAATTTAGAACTTAAAACTAGAAAGAAAAATGCTCGAAGTCTAAAATTTTTTGGCATAACTTAGGTATTTTTTATTGGTTGGTTAGGATTTAGAATTGATGCTTTGGCTCTTATTTATATTGTTTTCGGGTAGTTGTGTATTCTTCTCACTCATCTTTTTTCCTCTCATCCCATTTTCCTATTTTTGCTTTCATCATTTGCCATTTCTTCCACTCTTCCTTGATTCATGCCTCCCTAATTAGTGTGGCATTTTGCACATGTTTAACACATGTGAAAGTCTTTAGGAGTGACTCATTGGCTCATTCGTTGGCTCGTTGAGGTATCCCGCTATTTTGAGCTTTAAACGCCACACGACTTGTGAACTAAATCACACGTCATATGGCTCCTTTTGACGCAACATCAAATTGTGGTTTTATGTTTCGCACCTAATGTGTGGCTTAAGTCACACATGTTGGTGTGAATTGATTTTTTTGGACAGAGACTGGCCTTTGCCTCCACACCGCGTTCACAACACGTCGTAATTAAACCGTTTGCACTATCTAGTTAAAACACTTATAATTTACAAGGCTTGTTGTTTATTCACATTCGAACATTATATTAAATTTACTGCATGTCTTTTATTTTAAATAAACAAAAGAATTAACAATATTAGTATTTTTCTTAAAAAACACAATATTAGTCAAGGAAAATAGGTGAATAATAATTATAAAATTGATGCATGATTATTATCATAGGATTCCTCCATTTATAAAGGGTGTTGTTAAACCCAGCCCCAATTTCCCACCCCTAGCCCCGTGAAAGGACGAAATTACCCTTTCATGGGTTTTGGGGTGGAAAAAGCTATTTTTTTTGCTCTCTCGATACACGGGCGTATGGACATCACGCCTCACCGTGTGGTCGGGCGTGATAGCCCCACGCCACGTCCGACCACACGGTGAGGCGTGGGGCTATCACGCCCGACCACATGGTGAGGCGTGATGTTCACACGCCCGTGTATCGAGAGAGCAAAAAAAATAGCTTATGAATCCCGTAAATAGGCCGTTAAACCCGTAAATAGTCCGTTAAGCCCGTAACTACATAAATGTACTTAACAAAAAAAAATTTAAAACATAAAAATTAAAATAAACATTAATAAACATAAACATTTATAAACGTAATAGAGTAAATTTAATATCTACAACAAAAAGTGTTTAAATGTATGAATGTCTACAACAAAAAATCAGCTCGCCCGACGCCACGCATCCATAAACTCATCCATCTCCCTCTTAATGCGTGGAACATCCTCGTCAGATCGGTGGGTAGCCGATAGTTGGGTGACACGTCACAACCAACTAACCCACTGCAAACAAAAAAGTAATAAATAAATATTAAAAATTAAACACATATAAACTAATACTAAATAATAATATTAAATAATAATAAACTTACAAATTCGCTGTTGGCGCGAGCATGCTGTACCGGTCCAGCCTGTGGTGCATGAAGGAGATGGGGATGCGAAATACCAATCCATATAAGCAGGATCACAGGCAGTGGGATCGTATCCAACTGGTCGGCATCTCCTCCGATCAATGCCCCGAGCCGATGGAAATCTCCGCCAGGTGTCCTCAACTGTGACTAAGGAATGCGTGAGCCTGTACGATAACGACTTCCATGGTCGTACTGCTTTATCAGGTCTAATACGCTCAGCTGGGATATGCTGAGTATATCCGACCTGTCGCAGCGCTCGATCGGGCATATACGACTCGACGATGTCTCTACACCGTATCCAACCGGCGTAGGACACTCGAAGCCGATCATCATCGGCGACAGGACCATAAGGCAACCACGTCACCTGGAAAAAAGTAATACTCAACAAAAAAATAATAATATACTATAAATAATAATTAAATAAATTCTAAAATTTTATAAAATACCTCTGCCGCCGTCATACGATACAGCTGCCCGCGAAAGGTATCTAGTCGGACGGTCGTCTTGCCTGGTACCCCGACCTCCCATCTCAGTGCACGGGCATGGTCAGTTGGGATCAAGTGAGCTCCTCTATGCGGCCGAAAAACCAGAAAATACTCATATATCCATGCCTGCAGTAGGGTCAAACATCCGCATATACCTGAACAGTCTCCTCTGCTCGCTATCCCCAACTGCTGGTACAACATGGCTAGTGTGGCAGACCCCCATGATAGTCAAGCTGCCCCGCTGACACCGCTGTAAACCTCATGAAGATGGGCCGGCCTAATCCTATCTCCACTCTTGTCAACAAACAGAGTGGATCCAAGCATAAGCCACATCCACGCTGTGGCCCGAGTAGCGTCATCCCTACCCTCAGCGAGAAGCCCCTGTACAGCCCCAATAAATACACCTCCACCTGCCCATAAATGACTAGTCGGCAACAGAAGCTCAACCGGACTCACCCCAAACATCATCATGCACATGGCATAAAGCGAGTCAGTAGGGGGAGACTCGGACACCATACTAAACTATACTAAAAAAATACTAAATTATACTAAAATTATACTAAATAATATTAAAAAATACTAAACAATACTAAAATACCTGTACTCGCAAAACGACCTCTTACGCGCTGGGTCGACTGTCTCCCCGGGGTCGGCTGCTCATCGCTCTCCTCAACCTCACGATCATGTGCAACAGCGGACTGTCGCACTGCCCGGGCTGCCACATCCAGGTAGTCCTGAAAAGAATCGCTATCGGGCTCTCTGTCATCAAAATCAGTCGCCCCCTCTGATCCATGAATATCGGCCTGATCCGCAATCGGCCCCCTCCTCACCTGCTCCGTCGCAGCCCCTCTCCGCCTACGACCAGAAATATCTATACCACGCAATCTCGTATGCCGTGGTGTATCATCCTCGTCGTCCATATCTAAACGACGAGCAGATGACGGGATGGATTTCCCACCCCTAGTAGGCCGCTCCGTCTACAAAAAAAAATTACACTAAATTAATAAAATTGTAAATAATGTAAATTATACTAAATTTATAAAATTATGCTAAAATACTACTAAATTAATAAAATTATAACAAAGTTATACTCAATTTATACTAAATTATACTAAAATTACACTAAATTACTAAAATGTTTACTAAAATTAAACTAAAATTACACTAAATTACTAAAATTTTAAAAAATATTAATTTTTATACTAAAATTTATACTAAATGTTTACTAAAATTAAATTAAAATTACACTAAATTACTAAAATTTTAAAAAATATTAATTTTTATACTAAAATTTATACTAAATGTTTACTAAAATTAAACTAAAATTACACTAATTTACTAAATTTTTAAAAAATATTAATTTTTATACTAAAATTTATACTAAAATTAAACTAAAATTACACTAAATTACTAAAATTTTAAAAAATATTAATTTTTATTAAAAAAAAATGGGGGCGTAAGGGAATCACGCCCGAACCATTGGTCGGGCGTATGCGCATCACCCCCTATCAGTGGTTAGGGCGTATGCGTATCACGCCCTACCATTGGTTCGGGCATGTGGCTATCACGCCCGCACCACTGGTCGGGCGTGATACTCATACGCCCGAACCGCAGATCGGGCGTGATGTTCATACGCCCGACTGCGATTCCGGTCGAAATTTTTAAAAACCACAACAGATTCAATTCGAATCAAAAATCAACGAAATAAAGCGGTAAATCTTACCATTTTAGCTTTTCCTTTACGGTTTCTATCACCATCCATGATTCGACTCACTAATTTGTCCGGATTTGAGCAAAAATCGTTTTGGCTTCTTGAGAGGTTTTGGGTTTTTTGAAATTTAATGCAAAGGGTATTTCGGTCTATTCACGGAGCTAAAAGTGTAAATTTAGGGCTGAGTTTAGTAAATCACTTTATAAATCGGAAACACACTACATATCATAAACAAAATCATCCCTACATGCCATGCCACATTTGTTTGACTAAAATATGATACTCTACTCTTAAAGATATATTTATATTTTATACATGTATATGAAGTACGTGTTACAGATATAATAAAGGCTTAATAAATCATTTGGCCCTCAATTCGTCAAAAAGATTGATTGGTCTTCTGAACTTTTAAAATGTTCTCATAACCCTATGAACTTTCATAAAATATTCAGTTAGCCTCCTGAATTTACAAAAAATATTATCAATTAATCACTCGGTTGTAAAAAAATAAAAAAAAAAGTAAGTTAAATGCGGAAGATGTATTGCACGAGTCTTAAAAAAAAGTAAAACGACCAAAATCGGGTATACAGTTCTAATATTGGAGAAAACAAGTTTTATAGTTGAATAAGTAATAACTTCATTTTTAATCTGTTTTTGAATTATGTAATAACATTTTAAGATGCGTGGAATACATTTTCCGCATTTAATTTGCTTTTTTGCGACTGAATGATCAATTGATTACATTTTTTGTAAGTTCAGAGAGCTAACTGAACATTTTATGCAAGTTCAGTGGCCAATCAAATTTTTTGGACAAATTCAGGGGCAAATATATTAAGCCTATAATAAATAAATTGTGACAAGCAATAGAAACTTGTATAAAGAAAAGATATTGATCCACTTTGAGTTTGATGCAAACTTGAGGATTAAAGTCAAACACATGGAAACATTTCTTCAGTTTCAAGTATTCTTCCAACTTTTTTAAGCAATAAAAAAGTATGTTACATTTGAAACTCAAAAGTCTTGTTTCTTTGTTTTTGATCTCTTGTACATGAAAATGAAAATGGTTAATGAAAAACATAAATCAAGTTCAAAGGGGGGCTATGCATATGCACTGCATTTCCTTTTCTTTTTAATTGGTTTTTCACTTGCAATCTTAGCTTCTTCCTATTTCAAAACATTCCCATCATTCATCAATTTTGATTCAACTCTTTCTCTTTCTTTCTCTCCACCGCCTCCAATATCACTCATGCACAATATGACCGATGAAGAATTGTTCGTAAGAGCTATAACACTTTCAAATAATTCATCGGAATTCGATCAAGATGAAGAAAATAATAATAATAAGGTTAGAAAAATAGCTTTTATGTTCTTGACATATGGATCGCTCCCATTGGCTGCTTTGTGGGAGAAATATTTTGAAGGCCATCAAGGACTCTACTCCATATATGTGCATCCACATCCTTCTTACAATGATTCATGGGATCCCTCTTCTGTCTTCTTTCGTAGAAGAATTCCTAGTCAGGTGATTACTTTTTTCTTTTTTCTTAATTAACATCGTTACAATTACAATTACAATTACAAAATGCGTCTTTGCAGGCAGTCTCTTGGGGAACCGATTCAATGATGGCCGCGGAGAAAAGATTACTAGCAAATGCTCTCCTTGATATCTCTAACCAAAGATTCATATTACTTTCCGAATCATGCATTCCCTTAATTAATTTCAAGACAACATACGACTATCTCCTAAACTCTAATTTAAGTTTCGTTGAATCATATGATAATCCAAAGAAGCCTGGCCGTGGTAGGTATAACCCCGAAATGTCGCCTTATATTAACATAACTCATTGGAGAAAAGGGTCTCAATGGTTTGAAGCAACCCGTGATCTTGCCATCAAAATAATATCCGACCACAAGTACTACAAGCTCTTTCAAGACTATTGTCTCCCTCCATGCTACTTTGATGAACATTACGTTCCGACATTGCTTAACATACTTTATCCTGAACTCAGCTCCAACCGGACCATTACTTACGTGGACTGGTCGAGGGGAGGTCCTCATCCCGCCAAGTTCGGATCGGATCAGATTACGGATGAATTCTTGAATGGAATTCGATATGGTAACGAATGTGTTTATAATGGTAACACTACCAAAATATGTTATATGTTTGCTAGAAAATTTAAACCAGATGCTTTGGAACCTTTACTGCGTATTGCTCCCTTATTGCTTGGTTTTGATCCTTAAAATTAATATATACTAGCAGAAGGTTCCCGCATTGTAAAGTTTATGTAATACAGCTTAACCATTTTTGTAGTTAATAATTAAAAAAATGATGTTGATGTAATTTTTATTATTTTTTAATTATAATGTCGGGGCAGCAAACGAATGAATTTTGTCATGAGGTTTGAAGTTTCAGAAACTATACATCTCAAGTAATTCGGGGTATGTTTGTCGGCCTGATTCAGATCCATATGGAAGGAGAAATAAATTTTGAAAGTTAAAGTACATGTTTACAGTACCAACGCTACTTCAACTGACTATTCGGGGCATCAAATGAACGAATTCTTTCACGAGATTGGATGTTTTAGAAACTAGACATCTCGAGAAATCCAAGTATGTTTGTGGGCCTACTTCAGATTCATATAGAGGAAGAAATAAAATTTGAAAATTAGAGCACATGACATGTTTTAAACATGTGCAGTTTTTAGTTAACTTAGTTCCTATTTCTACTTTAGCTCTGACTAATTTAACTACCCATCTTTTTTAGCAACTATAAACTGAAAGTAAGAGAAGTTAGTGGAAGGAAATTAGGGGTTCTTGCAACTAAACAAGCCCCTCAAATAAAGATCACTTCTCCTCCTTTCAACATACATCCAATATCAAACACAATCTTTACTTCCGAACTTCTTGGGTCTTTTTTCCTTGATTCCTTCCTTGCTTGCATTTTCGGGTTCTTCAACTCTAAGTGGGTAGTTCTTAGCTTTCTTTCATTAGTTTGTTCATTCCAAGTCTGATTTTTTGAATTTTCATTGTTCAAAGTTTATAATTCCTACACTTTGTTCCTCTTCAATGCATTTTGTCGCCATTTTCATGGCCTCATTTCTTGGAAGTAAAATGAGTTCATTTGCTAGTTGATAACACAATTTTATAGCTAACTATAAGATTCCCCAATATTTATGGGATTAATTATGATTGTGATTCTAATCTCTCATTTTCTCTAATTAATTAATTGATAACAAGTAGTGAAATTCTGATCAACGTCTGTCCCTGTGGGGGCGTCGTTGGGTTCGATGGGGGAAAGCTCTGATGCCAAAGTCAGTAAGGTGAATCAAGGAAACAAACTGAATTGACAAAGGTTGTGAGAATGTGTACCTTAATAGCCTAGGGAATCAGGCTATATATAGCTAGGAAGTCGTAACCTTCAGGCAACTAGAAAGCCTCCATTAATGCTTCATTAATGACGGTTACAAGTTATCTTTAACCTGGCAGTTAGCTAATTGATAACTTATTAATGATCTTTATAGCCGAGTCGGCGGCCAGCCGTTACAGTGGCGAATCAGGTGAATGAAGAGATTCGCCTCATAGGTCCGCCAGCGGATCTCTCTGAGCAGAACCGTGGAGATCCGCCTGCCGGCTCCCTTTCAGGGATTAATACGCGGCGTTCTCAAGGCGAATATCTCTTTTGGTCCTTGGGATGATATCTCTATGTTATCAGAAGCCCCCCCAAAATGCCCTTAAAGTCCTTTAGGGCTTTTGAGCTTCCGCACGCCGTCATAAACATCTGCATTAATGAGCACCCTGTTCGATGTCAATTGGTGAATGACACGTGTAGTGGACGCACTGTCCCAGGAAGGAGAAAACATCCTTCTTCCTCTTTCGCTTTCTCTTTCTTCTCCATTTCTTCTTCATTGTCTCCTTTCGAAGTTTTTTCTGGGATTTTTCAGAGTTTCGCACTAAGCTTCCGATTTCACATGTAAGTTCATCTTCTTCTGTTTAACTTTTCTTTGGATGTTTAGAAGTTCGTCTTCATCTTCTAGATCAACTTCGGAGCTTTTTAATTCGACCCCTTCTCCTGAAATAGAAGTTGATTTTAGTTGGACCACTTCGTCATCAGAGAACTCCTCTTCCTCCGAGGACACGGTTAGCTCCGATTTAGCTGGGTTTAGTAACTCGGCGTGTAATCGCTACCAAACTCGTTCCACCAGATATCCAGTTCTTTTTACCTCTGTTTCCGGTACCGCTCCGGCCGTTAAGGTTATGTATTTTCCGGGGACAATGGCCTCTTCTTCTATCCCACCTAGGAAAAAGAACCCTCGAGCGGAGTCCACTCTGTCTCGTATGAGTGCCGCGGATCTAGTAGATCTGGCGAATCGTTTCCCTTGGATCAATAATTATGAGACTCAGTTAGCCGCAGCCCATCAACGACCTTCCTGTCCGCCTAGTGGTTTTCTAACAGTATATTGCAGTCATGTAGAGAGGGGATTCCGGCTTCCTCTCCCAAAGATGATGGCGGACATCCTCTCCTACTTTGATATTACAGCCAGCCAACTGCATCCCAACGGTTGGTTGGATATTGCTTTAGACTGCTACCTCGCCTCAAATTTAGGAGTAGTATATACGGGTCGTGTTTTTAGAGCTTTCCATAAACCCTCGAAACGGAAGTATGAATCCTATCTCACCTTCGCCAAATTCGGAGTATATTCGCCATTCAGTGACAAAATGTCCAATGTCCATTGCTGGGATGAGAAATTCTTCTATGTGAAGATAAAAGAGGGCGAATCTCTGGGTTTTCCCTCGTTTTGGAATCCCAAGCCCTTACACATGGCGGGCGATATGCGAATATTGACCGATAGCGATGAAGTGGTGGCGGAGCTCATGAAGAAGATCAAGGCGGATGCATGGACATACGCAGACACTTTAGCCTTCATGATGAGCGATATTCCGTTGATTCGCCGAGAGGGGGAGCAATTCATTTACTCCAAGATTGCGTAATTTGACCAAGGTAACTTTTATTTCTTCTCGAACTTTGATTACTTCAATGTTTTCCTTGGCAGGGGTTTATCTAAGGCCAATCACGCTATTGCAGAGAAGCGTAGGAAGTTTTTAAAGGTTGAGGCGCATAGGAAAGATCAAGCAGCAAAACCTCCAAAGGATACTGGAAAACGCCCAGCAGAAACAGTGGTTGAGCCGCCACTAAAAAGGAGGAAACCTGCGGCTTCTGGAGGTTTTAAACTTATGGCGGATGCCATGAAGTCCGCCATGCCCGTTGGGGAGATGGAACAAGTGAGTTGCCTTTTATTTTTATCTGTTCATCAAGTTTTTGACTTGAGTTTTGATCCTTGAATGTTTGTGCAGATGGTGAAGCCCGATATAGGCGGATATTGGTCCGCCAAATATGGCGCACAAGGATCTTTTGAGAATGAGTCCATCATAAACGACTTGGATGAGGCCCTGGGCCAGGTGGGCGAAGTGCAAAGGACTCAGAATCAAATTCCTGGTTCTATTCATGCGCAAAAGGGGAAAACTGATCTCCTTATGGTGAGTCCCCTAGAAAAGATTTCTTTTTGTAGAAAAAGTTGTTCCTTTGCTCTTTTCTTTTTAACGAAACTGTTTGTTTTTGACAGATGTATACTCGCATACGTGCTATGGAGGCCGAGCTCCTTCAAGGTGTGGCGGATAAGGCAACCATTGAAAAGTTGGAGAAAGAGGTAGCGAAAGCCAATGCGAACATTGCTTCTGCTAATGCGAACCTTGCCTCTACAACAGCCGCCTTAGTCCTTAGAGATGCGGAAATTGAGAAGCTAAAGGAAAAGATTGTGACGGACGCCAAGAACCATGAGGACGCCCTAGGAGAAGCTGAATATATGGCGGGCGAACAAGCCTTCTATTATGGCGAACTGCTCATGGCGTACTTTTCCTTGGCGCATCCCGAGATTGATTTCACAGATCCGCAATTCGCCGTCCCCGAACCAGAAGACGTAGCCAAATATGACAAGATGTCAGACGCTAAGGAATACATCCGCGAATATGTTCGGAGATGGATGAAGGGACCCATGGAAGAAAGCAAACCTTCCACTACTGTCCCTCTAGTGGAGCTTGAGGAAGTGCTCCCCAAGGCGGGTGAAGAATCGATCACCGATAACGCCCTTCCTTTTGGTCCCACAACTTTCGTGGAAAAGGAGGTAGCTTTGGTTGGCGTATCTGAGGCTGTGGAGAAGGAGGCTTTCCAGGCAAGCGCCGTAAGCGAGGATAGTGCAAAGGAGGATGCTCCCATTGTTAATTAGTTGCTTACTTGTGATTTGTAAAAAATCGTTAAGTACAATTTGTTTTAATCCTTTATGGCAGGTATTTATTTTACTATTACGTTTGCGTAAGTAAATATATAGGCATCTAGGATTTATTTTGGAGTAGGTGGCCAGCCGTACCCCATTGCATGGACCTTTGTGAAGGTTAGAAGCTGTTCTATTCCATTGAAGGAAGTAAAGCTGCCTAGGGGATCAATTTGCTACCTATCTTTGAGGTGAAGTGATCCGTCCGTAGGACTTGTGAATCCTTTTTTGGGAAGGATATGTAAGAGAGTGTAAAGACCTTGCGTCCAATGATCGTTTTAACTCTATCGGAGATTGGGATCTTCTCAGAGATGGATCCGCCCATAAGATAGATTCTGTTATGTCCAAGGAGAAAAAGTAGCTATGAGATAGCGATACTTTGTTAATGTGGAGAGCGTTGGATGCCCCCCTTCTTTTTAAGACTGGAATATTGATATTGCTGCAATAAACTTTAAAAAGAACACAGATAATAGAACAAATGATGTTTATTAATGGGAGAAATGCTTTATTACAGTAAGCAGGTCTTATAAGTGAGCCTCGTTAAAACCTTTAGTAAGAAAAACCACATGGGAAAAAGCTTACTAAAGGAAAAAGAGTACTCAAGACCGTGTGTACACTTCATTTTCTGACAAAATATTTGCGGAGATTTTGGAGGTTCCATGTGCGCGGCAATGTGTTGCCCTCCATGTCCTGAATTTTAAATGTGGCGAATCCAATCTTTTCCACTATCTGATATGGACCCGTATAGTTGAGCCCTAACTTGCCCTTGCCTTCTCGAGACTGGATTTTGTCGGCCTTTCGGAGCACAAGGTCCCCCACATTCAGATCCACAAGCTTGGCATTTTTATCATGGTAAGCGGCGATTCGTTGTTTATACGCCGCCATGAGTACATAGGCTTGGTATCTTCGATCGCCTACCTGATCCAGACTTTCCCTTAGCCTTTTGTTGTTGTCCTCTTCGCAATAAAAGGCCACTCTATCACTTGGGACCTGTATTTCAACCGGGATCACTGCCTCTACACCATGAGAGAGGGCGAATGGTGTTTCTCCTGTGGCCGTCCTAGGAGTGGTGCGATAAGCCCATAAAACGCTTGTCAGCTGGTCCGCCCACTTCTTATCATGCTCTCCTAATCTCTTTTTTATCCCTTTTACGATCGTCCGATTCGTGACTTCGGTCATCCCGTTGGATTGGGGATAATAAACGGAGGCAAATCTGTTCAGAATGCCCAACTCTTCACAGAAAGTTTTGAATTCGCTACAGTTGAACTGTGTTCCATTATCGGTGATGATGGTATGTGGAACACCGTATCTTCCCACGATGTTGTCCTTGACGAAATCCACCATTCGTTCTGCAGTGATGGAGGAGACAGCTTCGGCTTCTACCCACTTGGTGAAATGATCCACTGCCACTACCACGTACCTCCTCTGTCGGCGAGTTGGAGGAAATGGGCCGACAATGTCTATTCCCCAGAGGGTGAATGGCCGTCCTTCTATGATGGGCCTCTGGAGATGTTTGGCAGTATGTGATTCATTCGCATGAATCTGACAACTATGACAAGATTCTACCAATTTTTGGGCATCCAATTCGGCCGTGGGCCAGTAGAAACCCGCTAACCTGGATTTCTTCAAGATGGTGGCGGATGCTTCATGAGCCCCACATGATCCCTCATGTCGCTCCTTGAGGATTTGTTGTCCCTCTTCCGGCAGAATGCACTTCAACCAAGGGTGGCTAAAAGATTTTCTGTAAAGGCCATCGTTGATTATGGAGAAATAAGCCGCTCTCCTAACTATCCGCCGTGCCTCTTCCTTATCCTCAGGTAAAGTTCCACATAGCAGATATTGGCGAATGACCGATCTCCAATCATCTTCTACCGTTGTGAGTAGGGATACTTCCTCTAAAGCGAAGGCTGGAGCTATCTTAACTTCGAAGGGACAATCTGGATCTGTCCAGTTCTCCTCACAAGAGGCCATTTTGGCCAAATGATCCGCCTCAGTGTTGGACTCCCTTGGTACGTGAATCAGTTCCCATTTGGTTTCCTTAGCCTCAAGGTGATCCAGCAATTTTTTGACTTCTGCTACGTATTTGGCCAAAACATCATCGTTCACCTCGTAATTCTTGATTACTTGGTTGACCATTAGCTTAGAGTCACTATAGATCACAATCCGCTCAGGAGTGATTTCTTTGAGTAGGCGTAATCCCAATACCAGAGCTTCATATTCAGCAGCATTATTAGTTGCATGGAAATTTAATTTTACTGCGTACCGTAACTTTATGTATTGGGGACCCTTGATCACAACGCCTACGCCAGCTCCGTCCGCTGAGGAGGCGCCATCGGTGTACATTGTTCATTCCTCTACTGGAGACTTGGGGTGATCTATCCCTTCATCGGTGAATTCATTCACAAAGTCTGCCAGGACCTGACTCTTCAAAGCCGACCTACTTTCATATCTCACATCGAATTCACCAAGGCGGATTGCCCATTCCATCAACCTTCCGGAAGTGTCTGGCTTCTGCAACACCTTTCTCATTGGTATATTCGTTCGAACCACCACAGTATGCACCTGAAAATATGGTCTAAGGCGGATTGATGTGGTGACAACAGCCAGCGCCATTTTATCAAGCTTAGAATATCTGGTTTCGGCGTCTTTCAGAACCTTGCTCACATAATAAATCGGAAACTGCTGGCCATCCTCCTCTCGTATCATGACCGTGCACACAGCCTTATCCGTAACCGATACATACATGTAGAGGTCCTCTCCCTTCATTGGTCGACTCATCATGGGCGGCTCCGTGAGGAACCGCTTGATTCCTTCGAAGGCCTTTTCACAATCCTCATTCCACTCGAACGCCTTTTGCTTCTTGATGACCTCGTAAAAGGGCTGACATCTGCGAGCTGAACAAGAGATAAACCTGCCCAAGGCTATGATCCGCCCATTAAGGCGTTGTACTTCTCTGATGTTCCGTGGTGCTTGCATTTCTAGGACAGCCTTAACCTTGTCAGGATTTGGGCTAACTCCTTTTTCGCTGATCATGAACCCTAAGAATTTTCCATACATCGCACCAAAAGTACACTTCTCTGGGTTCAGCTTAATGTTGTGGCGTCGGAGTACGTCCAGTACCTCCTTTATATCGTCTATATGCCTTTCTATGGTTGTGCTTTTAATGATCATGTCATCTACATAGACAGAATAGTTATCCCCTTTACTATCTGCGAATATCTTGTTCGTCATCCTCTGATAAGTTGCACTCGCGTTTTTAAGCCCAAAGGGCATAACTTTGAAGCAATAAGTGGCTTGATGTGTTACGAACGAGGTCTTGATTCTATCTGAGGGTTCCATGGGGATCTGATGATAACTTGACTTCACATCCGTAAAGGAGTACATGGCGTGACCGGCGGTTCCATCCACAAGCATGTCAATACATGGCAGAGGATAGTTGTCTTTGGGACAAGCTTTGTTGAGATCTGTAAAGTCAATACACATGCGGTAAGATCCGCCTGCCTTCTTTACCAGAACGACGTTCGCCAGCCACTGAGTATAAAGCACCTCCTCAATGGCGTCCGCCCGCTGGAGCTTGGTGATCTCTTCTTCTATCACCTTCTGCCTTTCGGGGCCATGGTTTCTCCGCTTCTAAGCCACAGGAACTGCATCTTTATCAATGTTGAGCTTGTGAGTGATCACGTCTGGACTGATTCTGGGGAGAATTTCATCCTTCCATGCGAAGACATCCTCCGCCTCACGGAGTACCTTGGTGATTGCATTTTTAATTTCGCCTTTGAGCCCTTTAGCCATTCGCACCTGCTTTTCATCCGCCATAAGGTACATTTCTGTCTCGCCCAAGGCCATTGTGACGAGCTCCTCCTCATCCTCTTCTTTAGATTGGGGGCGAATCATCAGTGATGCCGAATATGTCTCCTGGGCTACCTTTTGGCTACCTCTGATCATTACACCTCCCTTGGCCGTGGGGATGTAAAGCGCTAAGTGGCGTATGGAGATAAGGGCTGCAACTTCGGAGATAAAGGGCCGTCCGAGGATGATATTGTAAGCTAACTGACCATCCAAGACAGAAAATTCCAAATCACCTTTCCAGACCTGGTCATCATCCGTAAGCTCACAATCCAGAGTGACTTGGCCTTTTGTTTGGATAGTATGTCCCGTCACTCCTAGGATATCAACCACAGTTGGCTCTACCTGGACTGGATCAATCATGGGTTTGGCAAAAGCTCCTCTGGTGATGACATTGCACGAACTCCCAGTATCAACCATCACTCTTTTTCTCCCAGCCTTCCACCATCATAGTGACGACCAGTGCATCCGCATGGGGAGAGATTTCCGGACCTACATCGGCAAAGTGGCAATTTAACGATGCCCTGTCAAGAGCGATAGTCTTTGCCTTTTTCAGCATTGGTTGGTATCCAGGTCCGCCTGCTATGACATTAATGGTACCTTTCCCCTTCTTCTTTGGGTCCTCTTTGGATCTATCACCATCTCCTTTCTTGCCATCATTCTGGATGAATCGATCCAATTTGCCTCTCTCGATGAGACGCTCGATTTCCCGAGCTAACTCCCAACATGCATCAGTGTCATGGCCATTTTTCCTGTGATATTTACAATAATTTTTAGGATTTTTAGCAGTATTGGTGTACTCCCCCCCTTTGGTTCGGGGTATGAAATGCTCCGTTTGTGTTGACTGTTCTCGATCCACATAAGGACTTCACTTTTAGAAGCGTTGAGAGGTGTGAAAGAGGTGACAAACGTTGATTTGTTCTTAGAACCCCTTTGCCTGCTTCTAGAGGAAGAATCTTGATGTTTGTCTTTGTCTCTATCTCGATGGCGAGATTCGCCCTTGTCCCTTTTGGGCGATGACAGTGATCCTCGGCGAATGTCATCCACCTCGATAAAGTCTTTACAACGCTCCATCAATTCTGCCATGCTGGTGGGTTTCTTTCGAATTAGATCTTCTTGCAAGCTTTTACAAGTGGTGTTTCTCACAAAACATTCCACTGCTACGGAGATATCCACATCAACGATTTGTATGCACAATTGGTTAAAAGTGTCTACGTATTCCCGAAGGGATTCATTCGCCTTCTGCTTTAACTCAAAAAGCTTTCCTGATTTAACCACTGGAGGAATACAACCGGCGAATTTAGCACAAAATTCCCTGCTCAATTGATCAAAACTGTTTATTGAGCCCGGAGGTAAAGACTGAAACCACCCGTAGGCTGGACCTCCTAGCGTGGTGACAAACATTTTGCAGAGCACAGGCTCGGTGGCACGATTGAGTTTGAGCAGTATTCGGTATTTTCTGACGTGAGCTTCCGGATTGTCAACACCTGTATAGATAGCAAGATTAGGTATTTTAAAAGCTATATCAGTTTCCTCTGCCTCAATCCAAGCTGCGAAAGGCGAATCTCTATTGGCGAACGGATTATGCCTGGCATTTTCCTCATTCATACGGAGCACCAGAGCTCTAACTCTATCATCAAAATTCTCCGGATCCGCCCTTGGGCGACCCCTTCGTGGAGATCTACTTGGAGAAGAAGAAGAACTTGACCCAGATGATGGATCTAATGGCGAACGCCCTCCTCCACTTCCGCGTCCGCCTCCTCCTCCGCTACTACCTCCTCCGCCCCCCCCCCCCCCCCCCCCCTCCTGGGGGAGCTTGCCCAAATGGGTGGCGGGGGTTGTGGTCCACTCAAATGGGGCGTCTCCGCTGGCCTTTTACTCCGTCTACGTCCAGTAGATGGGGGCGATCTGCCCCGACGTGAGGATCTCGGTCGTCAAGGCGAGGGTGATTTAGACCGCCTACTTTTCTCCCTTCTACGCTTTTTATGTGTTCGCCCCTCGGATCCGCCAAGGGAGAGATTCGTCCGTGGGCGCCTTGGGATATCGAACCCGCCTAGATTTAATCCAGGACCCGTAGATCCGCCCGGAAGGGTTGAATCATTCCTTTGACTTCCTTCTGCGCCACCAGGGAATAACTCCCGATTGATTTGTCGTTCTCCAACTGCCGCCGTAGTAGTTACCATGGAATCCGTGTTGTGAGCTTGGAGAAATGAAGAACTCTGGGCGCCCGGTCTAAAGTTTAACAAGGGCCAGGATGATACAGTCGATGTGGATGCCATACTCCAATGTGGAGGGAGGGTCATGAATGACCGCAGGCGATTCCCCGTCTCGGGTCCAAACCGCTCCCCGATTGCTTGTGCACACATGTTGATGAAAGCATCAGGGTTCATACTACTTTCGACGTGCGTTGCAGGAGCATCAGGGTTTATACATTATGTAATGTTTTCCTATTGTATGTTCTTGTTGGTAATGCGCTAAATTATAGTGACATTGGTATTTGCAGTAGTTTTCACTATTTAAATTATAGTGGCACATGTTCCATGGAATTTGAAACTGAAATGGTATAAACACTGAGAGATGTTATTTAATATATATATATATATATATAACTAGAAATAGAAATGGAAAAGAAATTGAAACGAAAACGAAAATGAATGTGAAACGTGAAATGCTATTGAAGAGTTTGTGTGGAACGTAGACAGTAATGGTATATTGGAAATCATGAAAAAGAGGATTTCAATCTGAGGAAAACCACCATGAGAGAAGATCGGATCTAAAACTCAAAAAAGAGCTCTAACTAGTGTAAATCTGTGAAGATGAAGGGTGAAAGAGCAGAAAGAAGTCGGAGAAGGGGGATAGGGAAGAAGAAAGCATGGAAATAGAGAACCTACCGTGCAAAGGCAAGTCCTTAAAGTGCAAAAAGATCCACTGCAATAGGGTATTCACCACAAGAAGAACAAAACACTCACTAGAACCACTAAATAAAGCAAATTCAGAATGCACATAAAATTTGCACCTATAATCAACTACATTACCAGCTATACCTATTCCAAGCTCAATTAGAAATATCCCATGGGTAAGCAAGTACAACCATTTTAGCATGTGAAAGCTCTATGAAATTAATCCTAAATCCAGCCAATATAAGATGAAAGCATTCATATGCTAATAAGCTAATTCATTCTCAAGACAAAGCGATATGCCAAATATATAATTGATATTCTACATTCCAGTGTGCTTTATGCAATTTGAAGTTAAATAACTTATACACAAACATATAGATTTGCCTTAAACCTCAGTAGCTATAAAAGCTATCAAATTTACAGATTTAATTCATGTTCATCCACGTGTGAATTTATGTATTTAGCCAAGAACATATTAAAAATCATTAGATAAAGCAA
Organism: Euphorbia lathyris; assembly: GCF_963576675.1. Lineage (NCBI taxonomy): Eukaryota > Viridiplantae > Streptophyta > Magnoliopsida > Malpighiales > Euphorbiaceae > Euphorbia > Euphorbia lathyris. The sequence goes on along the minus strand of NC_088913.1, from coordinate 37,217,968 downwards.
ATGTAAGAAAGAGTTCTGCAAAACCCCCCAAAATTGTAACTAACTAGGAAAATAAGTAAAGCTAATTGAATCAATCATTTAGTATGTAATCCAAACTCGGTAGCTAAAAAGTTGTGAAAAATACAAGGTACCAATCCAAAAATTCATTTCAAAGTGGAACCAATACTAGAAATCTGTGTTAGGACTCTAATAAGTTCTAATTATGGAGCCGAATCACCTAATCAAACAAGCTGAATCCCATATCATCGTCACTCTCTTCCTTTGGCTCCTCCTGCACAGGAAAATGTACAGTGTTCTTGTAAATCAAACAATTTTTTTTAATTAAATCATGACGATCTGTAATAAAGATGTCATCGACATTACAAAAAGAAAATTCAGAAAGGCGTACCTTCTTTGCTTCAACAGCAGGAGCAGCGGCAGCGGCATCACCGGCACCGGCTGCGGGAGCAGAAACGGCGAGGGGAGCAGCAGCGCCACCAGAACCAACATTGAAGATGAGATCGTCAATATTCCTCTTCTCTGCCAACTTGGCAAACAAGCTTGGCCAGTAAGATTCGACCGATACGTTGGCTGCCTTGACTAATGCAGCAATCGTTTCCGCCTGGATTTTACATGTATTTTTAATCGATTACTTGAAAAAAATACAGAAAAAGGTAATAATAGAAAGAAGAAGAGAGGAAAGAGATGTTACTGTGACGGGGATTCCATCATCATGGAGGACCAAAGTAGCGTAACTGCAAGCAAGCTCTCCCGTAGCCATTGCTCAAAAAATCCGGATCGGCGGGCTAGGCTGCTGCAGAGGAAATTATGAGTTTTTATATGGATTTCTTATGCTCTTATTATTATTCTAGGTTACGAAACAATATTAATAAGTATGCATTTTTTAATATATACCCCTCAACTTGTCTATATTTCTCCTTTTGCACCTGAACTTTCTCTTAAACCTATCACAAACTTCAACTTTATAAAATTGGACCCCATTTACACCAAAAAAAAAAAAAATATATATATATATATATATATCCATTTGAAGTTCCAATGTTGGTGATGTAGCAAGAAAGGAATATGAAATGGACAGCTGGAAAAAAATTGTCCATGTAGGAGTTTTTTTAAAGTGTGCAAAAAGTAATAAAATTGTCAAGATTTCTCTCGCATATGAGTTTACTTCCGGGCGAGCAGTAAATTTGATTAAGTTTAGCATTTTTTCAGTTGGAATGTGAAAAATGGGGTTCTTTCTCTAATTTGGGTGTTGCTTCACCTTTTGATACCAGAAGATATTTGGGAGAAAATGTATAATATACTTAGCATACCACCTAAAATATGAGATTTGTTATGCTAGATTGACAAGTGTTTAAAGCTTTAACGGGTAATTAAGTATAATTAAAAAAATAAAAGCACATCAATTTTGTTCTAATTTTACCGCCTCCCTTCTCTAGGGGTACTCAAAACCGAACTAAGAATTGAAAAATACATGAGATTGTTGAAGCTGGATGACAATTATAAAAAGCTGCAATTCTCCAACATTGCAAATGCAAAAAGAGAAGAAAACGAGGGAGAAGAGATCGTGAGGAGAAAAAGTTTGGGATAAAATTAAATTGTTTTTATTTTTTAATTATATTTAGTTACTGATAAAGTTTTAAACACTTATCAAATTATAAATAGGTCTGGCACACCAAATCACTTATCTTAGGTGGTATGTCAAGTGTATTGTAAATTTACTCATAATCCAAATACTCGGAATATTCACTAAGCGTACAGCTCAATGATTAGAAATATGAGTGACAAAAATAACTTCCAACTTTGTCTAATTTACCAAAAGACTGAGATCCTTTTATAAAGCATAAAAAGTTGTTTAAAAGCTCTCATATGGCGCATAGAAGCTTTACATAAATGAAGAATATCATCTTCATACAAGAAATGTGACGGGAAAGAAGAATTTCTAACGTACTCCATGCGAATAATCTTACCTTTCTCAATCATCCTCGAAATGTATTGACTAAGAAAATTCCCACGGTACAAAAAATTATAATTGGGGAAAGAGGTCCCTTAACGTAACCCTCTTGAGAATATGAATTAAGTCTTAGAAGAACCATTCAACATGATCGAGATCCTAGATGAAGCAAAAATTATTGAGAATATAGTCCTTAAATTGAGTAGACAAAAACGAAAGTATTGTCCTAAAAGTTCATAGTGTACAAGTAATATAATGATGAACAAGATTATTGTATCCACGAGGATGAGATCAAACACATTTCATTTTCTAAAAGTATCAAATAGTTGGTGCTCTTAAAAGTAACTTCTTCGTAAATATTTTAAGAGAAATTTCTACACTAAGAACAAAAAATTAATCTAAACTAACACATCCAACTGATAAGTAACGAGAACAACATAAAGTTATTCACTTTACACATAAAATATAACATATTGAAGTGATAGCCAGAACACGAAGTTATAAATGAATTTCCTCATTTTTCACATGAATCTTGTTAAGAAAATAGGTCTAGGAAGTGGCAGAGTCATAACTTAAAGTTCAAAGGAGCTCCATTATATGTAGATTTGTTTACTAACGGCTCAAGATTTTGATTCCTACTGAAAATGTGTTTATATACAAAAACCGCTCCATAAATAATTTTCCGATATGTTCACTAGTCACTAATAATTGTTTGAGCTAAAATCTAGAAAATTTAAGTCCAATTTGAATAACTAATTTAATATCTAAATTAATATCCAATAATTTAAAAGAAAAACCAAAATCAAAAAATACCCCAAACAATAAAATTAAATATTTTGAACATGATTCATGTTTAGAATATCTGATGTGATAGTTAAATAACAGTCAACGTTTTCAAATTTTTGGTAATATATGGGTAAAAATTTATGTTGATTGGAAACCTTGAGAGTAAATTTATACCATTTTATACATTAGGATAAAATTTTCACCTCCCCGAAAATGTTAGAATCAAATTTTGCCCTCATTCAAATACAAATAAAAAAAAGTAGCATGAATCGAGAATGTTACCATTAAGAGCTAGACACAAATAAACAATTTAAACCAAAATTATACAAATAAAAAGAAAAAATTATAAGTTTCCATTCATCCTCCAACTATCTTCATCTAAAAAATATAAAATAAATTAAATTAACAATTAAATAAAAAAATTAAGATAGCATATTACTTGATCAAAAACTATTACCTAAAAAATTAAATAAAAAAATAAACAGTTTCCACTCTCTCACATTGTCTGTTTTCTCATTTCATCGTCTATTGCTCTCCTAATTGTGCCATCCTTTCCATGGCGTATCCTCTCTTTCTCATTCAATTCGTATATTTTTTTCATCTCTCCCTCAATTTCCTTTTATTTTCTATTAAATTTTAGAGTTGTGATTTGGATTTAAGGGATAACTTAAAAAATATAGAAGAAGATGGGTGCTCAGTCTCATCTTCTTCTTCATTGGCATGGGTGAGGGGCTCCAAGCCATGGCTAACACATGGATGGTGCCCGTCGACTAGCATCTTCTAGGAGTTTTTCGATGGGCCGAAGGATTGGTCGATCCTTTGTGACCCTCCCTGGCTCCGCCCTTGGTTCTAGGTTTTCTTCCACTAAAGTCACCTAAGTCAAGTCTCTTGTATTTATAGGATTCTTTAAATACTTACCAACCAAGTCTCATTGCATTAATTCATGAGTAAAGAGTAAGAACAATGAAGCATTTCAACATACATAAGAAACAACTTTAACATGAGACTTTTCATATCTCTGATCCCAGTATGCATGTGACAAACGGTGTTTATTGTCTCTTAAATAAAATCTCTTTGCATTTATTCAACTAATATATAGGTTAGCTACTCCTATAACTCATGAAAAATATCATTAAAAAACCATCAAAGGTATCATACGTTCATGGATAGAAAGGAAACTTACAAACCACAGTTTCAAGACTTGACTCAACCTAAAGACGACTACTTCCTCATAGTCGGGCAGAAAAATGCTTCTTAAATAAAGAACATCTACCCAAAAATGTAAAAGAGAGAAAATAAAGAAGATAAATTTTTTGTATTCCAGGTGACAAATATTCTAAAACTCTCATTCCACCCTCTATATATATAAGGGTTTTAGTACAGTAAAATATTAATAAAAAGTAACGATGGCTTAGCGAGTGGATTACTTGCTTGATAAATCAATCGGGTAGAAATCGGAAAGATGGAAGAAAAAACGACCAATGATCCTGAGAGCGGAAATCAAGCAACCAAGACAGTAAAACGGTGAGAGACATCGACCGCACATCATGATAGTACGATGAAACAGTAATGGGAAGGGAGAAAACGGAAAAACGTATACCCCAAGGTAGGGTATGCACAACAAAACCTTAATAAATGGTACGAGCGGCAAAAAATAGGTTTGGAAGGGTTAAGAAGGGAAATGTTTGCAAGTGTAAATACCAAATTTTGCAAATTTTGTTTTTTTTTATCTTTGCAAACTTTTTCCTTCTTAATCCCTCCAAATCTTTCATCCAATTAAAGCCCTAACGGGGTGTTTGGTATTCTATTGGGATAGAGATAGGGATAAAGGTTTGGATAGGGATAAGGATAAATGGTTGGGATAATGATAAAAATATGATAGTCGAGAATTATTATTCAATGTTTGGTATGTGGGATAGGGATGAGGATAAAATAATACATTTTACTATTTTAACCTTATTTAAACTATATAACATTAATTTGAGGGATAAGATCGACTTTTCCATCATATTAAAATCGCAGGAGCTTATCCCACCTCCTTATACCACCCCCTCCTGGGTATAGGATTTGAGGGATAAGAAGTTTATCCTTCATCTGTCTCACTCTTCTATCTCCCAAACAAACACGAGATAACTTATCTCGTGTTTTTTTATCCCTATCCCATCTCATATATCCCTTTTAACAAACACCCCGTAAAGTTATTCTTTTCTAAATTTTCATGCAAATCTCAATTGAACCCTTTTTTTTATGAATACTATAAAGTTAAACTTTTAATTATTTATGTTTCTTAAAGCCATGGGTGATTTTGGCTTTGGCAATAGTAAGTGGTCATTTATTTGACTTAGTGAAGGCCACATTTTCTTTCTTGTATCACATTAGTTGTTTTATATAGAGTATTATGATAAGATTGAAAGATTATGCCATGATGTCACTCTGGATTGTCTCGACTTATATTGAGAACATTCCTTTAAATACACTCTCACGATCAAATTAGAGAGAGTTCAACCTTTTTCTTATAGTCATTGAGGTTATATTTTATATGAAAAGGGGTTAAGAGTGAAAAATCCACTGTGCCCTCGCATCTAAGAGTATCTCCAACACTAACTAGTCATTTCACTCTCAAAAATAATATAAAATATTAGTTTAGCCAAATTTAGCTAGCCAAATGTATGTCTTATTCTAACCATACTAGCTATTTGACTCTCTATTTGATTATTTTATCATTAAAAGTGAATAAATTTAAAGAAAAACAGAAAAAGTAGAAAAAAAGAAGGCCTAATGCATACCCAGCCCCCTAAAGTTGTCCGTTTTGTTCATTTAACCCCCTCACCTTACGGGACAACCCTTTAACCCCCTAAACTCCATAAAAATGGTATTTCTCACCCCCTTAACTTGTCCATTTATCCCCCCAACTCATAGAATGTTCTATTTACCCCCTTAACTCCATAAAAGTGGTATTTTCACCCCTTACAATCCGTTATCGAAGCCTAAATTGATAACTTTTTTAAACGTTAAACCTATATTTATGTTTTCCATAAAAGTGGAACCTAAATTGATACTTCCCCAAAAATCATAGGCCCATTTCGGTACATTATCCCTACATATAATGTATTTAACTTGTTTATATTAATGTTCTTGTTATTTGTATTTTTTATTCGTTCTTTCTCCATTCAACTTTTTTTACTACTATAAAGGGATAAGAAATACCATTTTTATGAAATTAAGAGGGTAAATAGGATCAGAAGTGGTGAGAAATACCACTTTTATGGAGTTAAGGGGGTAAATAGGATATTCGATGAGTTGAAAAGGGGTAAAATGATAAATTTGGACAAGTTAAGGGGGTGAGAAATACCATTTTTATGAAGTTTATGGGGTTAAAGGGTTGTCCCGTAAGGTGAGGGGGTTAAATGAACAAAACGGACAACTTTAGGGGTTTGGGTATGCATTAGGCCAAAAAAGAAACAAAGAAGAAAGAGAAAGAGAAAGAATTAATAAAAAAATAGAAATAGCTAGTCAAAAGGACTAGTCAAATTTAGCTAATGAAAAAGGCTAGCTATTTATTTTAGAAAGTCATATCACCTTATTGGAGTACTTCCTCTCTAAATAGCTAGCTAAATTTGACAATTTAAAGAGTCATGATACCCTATTGGAGATGTTCTAACTCCTATGCCCTTAGGTGGATTTGGGCTAATTAGGTGTTTATTTTAAGAAAAGGTCTTGGGTTATAAAGGTGGTCTTCTAAGCCGAACTTTTTATGGGCCTGGACTTGTTACGTGCGAGCTCACTTGCCACATTAATTCATAATAAAAGTGCACCAAATAGATAACAAAAAGGCTAAAGAAATTGACGAGGCATCCTTACCTTTGGGCCACCCGATTAACATCTAAATACTTTTACATTGTAAATTGATATATTGATCTATGTATATTTAGCTACCCTCAAACCGGTAGCTTTCTGCCACCCAATAAAATTTGGACTTATCCATGTTTTGTTATTGAGAATAGTTCATTTTTCGTTAAAAATGCTTGAATTGTTCATATTATGCACCATCATATAAACGTTAGTATTATAAGATTGCATTGTTTTATACATGAAGGTTAAATCCGTTTCCCCCTAATAACTATAATAATTATAGGAATAAATTTGTACATTATCTATTATTCTCTTATTATTATTATTAGTAGTAGTAGTAGTATTATAGATGATGGATAGGGGCGGAGACAGAGGGCGGGGGGCCCGGGCCCCCCCGGCCGCCGGAACTTCTATGGTTACGAGTAGTTTCGGGCCTCCTAATATTAGTAATAGTATATATAGACTCTATATAGTAATATTTCATTGTTTAAAGGTAGATGAGATGGTTAAAAACACTTGCTTTTTCTTAAAATGTCCTAGATTCAATTCCCCCTAACCTCAATTTATTTTAGAAATGTTTATTTATTTAAATTTTATTTTTCAATAATTATAAAATTATGTTACCATTATTAATTAATAAATTTATTTTCATAACACCTTTGAATTCATTTTTATTATGTCTTCCCATTAAAAAAATAATATCTTATTTTTGAGACTCAAACAACTTAATTTTTAAATTAAATTTTAAAATTTTAAAACTAAAAATAAATAAAAAATTAAAAATGTTATAATTTTTTTAGAAACTAGCCTTGAACTAATAAAAAAAATTAAATATATCTCATTACGTTTTAGGCTTGTTCAAAATTCAAAATTTCAATATTTTGAACCTATTAGGTACTCCCTAAATCCAAATTTCTAATTTGTTTAGGTCTCTCTAAATCCAAATTTCTAATTATTATTATTTTGCCTGTTAGACCTTTCTATTCCAAATTTTTAATTTTTTTTTGGCCTGTTAGGCCTCCATAAATCCAAATTTCTAAATTTGTTTTGGCCTCTTAGGTCTCCTTAATCCAAATTATTATTTTTTTTGCCTGGTAGGCCATCTGAAATCAAATTTTTTAATTTTTTTACATGTTCAACCCTCCCTAAATCAATTTTTTTTTTATTGTTAGGGCTATTAAATGAAATCTAGCTTAATTTTGAGAAATTGTATATTAATACTTAAAATTGGTTATTGACCATTCAAATTATAACACACATATATACAAAAAAAAAATTAAACAAACTCGATTTAGCAAAAAAAAAAAAAATCGAAACGCACATGTAAAATCGGCCCCCCAACCGAGTAATCCTATACTCGCCACTGATGATGGATTGGGTATTTTAGTTTGAATTGTTTTGGATACCCCTAAAAATGATGTGTAGTTAGGGTGAAATTGAAAAATTGAGTTTCAATTTTTAGAGTTGGCGAGAAAAGAAAGAATGAGCGCCCACCCTATTTACATTACATCAAAGGGAGGGAACCTCTATATATATCTAGATACTAGTATTCTCTTCTCTCTCAAACAAAATACAAGATTAGTATCGTTATGAATGGAGTGAATGATGTTTATCCTGATCCTCGGGATGGTCTTTTTCTAATTTCATCCTCTTTTTTCCATCTTATTATGAAAAAGGCCATCCTAAGGATCACGACCAACATCAACATCACTAAAGATTCGGATTCTTTCTTTCCGATAATTCTTCTTCTTGTGGTTCCATCACTTCTAACAAGGTATGGTATATATGCTTTTAATTCAATTTCTTCTGTCATATTACCTTTTCGGATAAATCAGATTATTATGTTATAATTACGAAATTTCTGTTTAATTTTTTCTTCTAATGTTTTCTCTACAGATATATGTAATCTTTAACTGTGATATTTTTGCTTTTCTATGAATTATAAGAAACTGCGATTATTATTTATGTCCAGTTTTATAATTTTACTGTAAAGTTGAAGGATTACAAAAATACTCAACTTCAATATATTCTTTGTTTTAATAAATGTTTGCCTACTTCTTTCAATCGACTTTATATCTGAATTCACCTCTTTATATTTTTACAATCTTCTTGGAGCAGAATGAATCGTAATTAATCGATACTCAAGATATTTAATGATAATATGTTAATTTTACTGTCATATTATTAATTCACATAGCCACGCTTTCACATGTAAAATTTAATTGTAGCTTTGAGATTGAACGATTCTATTTCTCTTACGATTATATTAAATTCTTTATGTTTAATAAAATAAGATCTAAGGTGTTGTTTGATAAAATTGAAATTAAATGTTAAAAAAATGAATACTAAATTTTAAGTATTGAATGTTATAAGTGACAAAAAAATATTAAATGATGTAACTGTTATAGAAATATTACGTGATAATGTTTAATTTAAGAGGTTAAGTCAAATATTTTGATTTATCAAAATAAGTGATTGACTACTTTAAGTGGTAAAGAAATAATCGGGCTTAAAGCACTATTTGGCCTCTAGTCTATTCAAAATTTTATCATTTGACCATTGACCTACTATTTGATCACATTTGGCCTCTGATCTATCTCAATTTATGAAATTTCATCCAATTTGTATTAAAATTTAACCAAGTCGTTACCTCATTGATAAGTAACAGTATTTTGACACTTGAACTTAATAAATTTTAGTTTAGGATTTGTTTTTTAATTTTTTCTTTTTTAATCTAATTAATTATTTCCACATAATGTGGCAAAAAAAAATGTTAAGAAATATCACGTGTCAAGTTCAAGTGTCAAAATATCGCTACTTGTTAATGAGATAACGATTTTGTTAAGTATTTATACAAATTGGGTGAAATTTCACCAATTTGGATAGATTAGGAGCCAAGTATCACCAAATAATAGGTCAGGAACCAAATGATAAAATTTTAATAGATCAGGGGCCAAATAATGTTTTACGTCTAAATAACTGTTATCAAACGTATAATATTTTAATTTAAGTGATTAAATGGCTTATCAAACAATGAATAAATTTTATTTTTTTAATGTATAAATTTACTTTTAACTTACAAAATCGTAAAAGTTGAACTAAGAAAACCAATTAAACAGAAAAACCAATAAACTTCGCTTACATGATTCCGATCACTTTATCGCAGTTAAGCACCACGATTCAAACTTTGGTGTCGATTTTAATCCGTTTTAAGGTACCAAAAGTCACAACTACACAATCTCATAATTATTTGGTTAGTAAAATGTGTTTATGGATGCTTAATTTAATAAAACAAGACAATAGAATGTTAATAAGTGGTGAAATTTTCAATGAGGGACCAAATCGAATAAAATATAAAGTTTTATGATTATCATAATACAAATGATTTAGTTTAAATTGGTTCATTTATCCCGAATCATTTGTTATAACCGTAATCTAATTTTTTTTTTTAAGAAGAAGAAGTCATCTTTCATTTATAATTAAGCCAAACTTATATCAACAAGAGCCAAAGCTCTGATACATGACGGAGAGTAATCCCAAACAGACGGTGAATCAAAATTAAAAGAGTTTCTAGCTAGCATATCCGCAACCCGATTAGCACTACGTGGGACAAAGGCTAGTGTGAAGCTGGGGCATGCTGTCGCCAAGCGTCGACAGCATGAGATGATGCCGCCAAAGTCTGATCTGTCTGGTTGCGTCGAGTAGAAGGCGTCCACCACACCCTTAGCATCCATTTCAACAATTACGGACTGCAAACCTTGCTCTTTAATCCATGCCATCGTATCTCGAAGGCCCATCGCTTCGGCCAGTAGTGCTATCCACATTCCCCTGTATACGGACGAACGACAAGTTGTTATTCTCCCAAGTGAATCTCGACAGACCTGCCCGATGCCGACCCGCCTTTGTGCTTCGTCCACAGCGGCGTCATTATTAATTTTGATTTTCCCCAAAGGCGGAAACAGCCACTTTGCTCGGTTCTGAGGATCCGCAGCACCTTCATCCCACCCTGCTTTGCTATTCTGAAATTGCCGGAGGAATTGCAGGCCATGTTCTACTGCTACACGAGCGGGTAACACCGGACGATCCCATAGCTTGTTGTTTCGTTGGCACCATATAGACCACATGATCATACACACCTTCTCCTTACAGGACCTTGAAACCTCAGTTCTGATAAAATCAGAGAACCACTCGCTGAAGGTTTCCATGTGCGTGGAACCGAGAACAACATCAGCAGTCGCCCTACAGTCATTACCATATACACAGTCCAGAAACAAATGTTCATTGTGTTCACCAGTGTCTCCACACAATACGCAATTATTAACCACATCAATACCTTTAAGGAATAAACACTCCCTATTTGGCAGGAACTCACTACAGGTCTTCCACAGGAATATTTTTACCTTTGGGGGGATATTAATCTTCCACAGCTCGGTCCACTCCCCAACTTCCTCATTTGTTCTACTGCCAAACAGTGTATCAAACGCAATGCGATATCCCGAGCGGACATTATAGGTTCCACGTCTGTCGAAATGCCACATGAGTTGGTCTGGTCCCTCTCGTTCACCCAAAGGTATTGACAGTATGTTAATAACATCCTGGGGTGTAAACATCGATTCCACTAGTGGTAAGTTCCATCTCCCATCCGTCGGGTTCCGTAAGTTACACACCCACCAATTCTCGCTACCCGGCTTTACTGCAGATTCAGGTTTAAAGCCCCTAGTGTTCGGAATCCACGGCGCTTCCCACACACCGACCGATTCTCCCGAACCTATCCTCCACCGACATCCTGAAACCAACATTTCTCGTGCCTGAAAGATGCTCCGCCACACTAGGCTCGGATTATTTCCCAACTGAGCCGTCCAGAAGCTGTCATCATGAAAATATTTAGCTTTGAGTACACGACCTGCAAGAGCATTATGATCAGATACAAGATTCCATGCTTGTTTACCGAGTAAAGCAATATTAAAAGCTTCCAACTGGCGAAAGCTCATTCCACCATACTCTTTCCTCAAGCATAATCGGTTCCAAGAAGCCCAATGAATGCGGCGCTTATTCCCACTCGATCCCCACCAGAACGAGTTCATCATTCTATGTAGTTCATCACACAGAGATACAGGAAGGAGGAAGATGCTCATACAGAATGATGGGACGGCTTGTGCTACGGCCTTTATGAACACCTCTCTCCCTGCTTGTGATAAAAGCCTTCCATTCCAGTTAAACAGTTTCTTCCACATCCTATCCCGAAGATAGCTGAAAACTGCTCTTTTCCGTCTGCCAATTAGAGAAGGTAGACCCAGATATCTCCCTGTATTCAGCGAAGACCCCTAGCAGGCCCTTGATGTGCAACTGAGTTTGAGCTGTTACATTCGCGCTAAACATGATACCGAATTTTTGTAAATTCACAGGCTGTCCCGACAAAGCCTCATAGGATGCAAGAAGATCCTTCATAGCTGTGCATTCCCCGACCTCTGCTTTGAAGAAGAGGAAGCTGTCATTAGCAAACAGAAGATGGGACACCCGAGGGGCATGGCGACTCGCCTTACACCCACGGATGCTATTACTGACTTCAGCCTGTTTAATCATTGCAGAGAGGCCCTCGGCGCATAAAATAAAGAGATACGGAGATAGAGGGTCCCTCTGTCTGAGTCCTCGAGATGGAATAATAGGCCCTACAGTCTCCCCATTCAGTAAAATTTGGTACCTTACCGACTGTACACAGAGCATAATCCATTCGACGAAGTGCTGGTGGAAGCCCATTCGCAGCAAGACCGCTTTGAGGTAGGGCCATCGGATGCGGTCATATGCCTTACTGATGTCAATTTTTAACGCAACATCACTCTGCTTCCCCTTAATCTTCCTTTTCATGGTGTGAATTAACTCAAAAGCAACAATAACATTATCCGTTATAGAACGCCCAGGAACAAAGGCGGCTTGCTCAGCTGAAATAACCTCTGGTAGTATCTTTTTCAAGCGGTTAGCTAAAACCTTTGTGAGGATCTTATAAATAACATTGCACAGGGATATAGGGCGGAGATCCCTCATTTGGGTAGGAGCAGTAACCTTAGGGATTAAAGTGACAAAGGTATCACAAAGGTGGGAAGGAAAGTTACCCGTGCTAAGCCATTGTTTGCACCCTGTGACAATGTCAAGACCAATTTTGTGCCAAAAGCGTTGGTAGAATGTCGGGTTGAGTCCGTCCGGTCCGGGGGCCTTATCCGGGTGCATATCAAAAACTGCAGTTCTAAACTCCCTCTCATCAAAGGGCGCAACCAGAGCCGTGTTCATGTCAGTGGAAATGCAGGGTGGCAGAAAATCAACATTAACCGTATCATTACACTCAGAATCAGCAAAGACCTTTTCAAAGTACTCCCCTACTACCTGTTTCATGTCATTCTACGTTTCAGCCCAACCACCATTTTCCATTTCTAACTTTTGAATCTGATTTACCGCCCTTCGTACAGAGGCCATATTGTGAAACAGCTTACTATTTCGATCCCCGTGGCGTAGCCAAGCCACTTTTGCACGCTGCTGCCAGTACAATTCCTCTTGATGCAGTAATCCGTCGAGTTCAATCTTGTTGTCTCGCACCTGTTCAGCCTGCGCCGGATCATCCTCGGTAATCAACGTGTTAATTTTATTTTTGCAGCTGTGGATTCTGTCGCTGAACCATCGACGAAACACTGCACCCCAATCCCCCATAGTCTTAGAACAGTGCACAAGCCTTTCACATACAGGCTGACCAGCGTTACAGCCCCAATTTTCAGTCACAAGATCACGGAATTCAGTTTCCTCGAGCCAGCAGTTCTCAAAACGAAACTGTGGTGTTCGACGAGCCGCTCCCTGGGCGTCGGTTCGAAGCTCCAACGGGTAATGATCAAAACAGGACGAGATCAGGCACTGAAGACGTGCATTAGGGAACAGTTCGAGCCAATCCGCATTCACTAGGGCTCTATCCAGTCTTTCCTGCACAAAATTTTCCGTCCCTCGACCCTTCTGCCACGTAAAATCATGCCCGGTTAATGGAATATCAAACAGACCACAGTCATTAACCGCATTTCTGAACCCTCTGAACAACCATTCCGGGTGAGGGGCCCCACCTCGTTTATCCGAGACAAGGAGAAGATCATTACAGTCCCCAAACACGCACCAAGGCAGTTGGGATCGCCCTTTAAGTTCCCTTAATAGATTCCACGCCAAATGTCTATTTGAGCGGTTCGGTTGACCATAAAAACCAGTACAGCGCCACAAGCGCCCCATTTCATCACTAATAGAAAAATCAATGTGCGAAAGCGAATACGACAAAACAGAAATATCAACTTTATTCATCCAAAATAATGCAAGTCCACCACCACGACCTTCACGGTCAACATTAAAACAACTATTAAAACCAAGAGTACATCTCAAGCTTTCAATCTTATTCTGATTAACTAAGGTTTCCATCAAAAATAAAAAAAAAAGTGGGTTTCTGTTGAGCGCTTTCCGCAAGTGCACGGTATACGCTTGTAGTAATAAAAGATATCGAACCCACAGGGAACGCTTTTTAACTAAAAACTTATTTAATTCAGTTTTATTCACGTGTTTAGGTTTAACAAAAGAAAATCGTTTAATTGATTGTATTGGTTCGGATAAATTAGGATTAGATAAGAATATTATATTGAATTTAGAGAACAATTCCGTCTTGAGATTTTGATTACAAGACAGATACTTCCGTAATTGGAATAAATAGAATGTATAAAACTTATTTTCATAAAGCAAAGAAAACAACTATAACTTTGGTAAGATTATTAAGATGTAACAATTTATCGATTAACACAATTAATAGGCTTTGAACCGTAGAAATCTCTCGGGTTCGGAGCAGATTTCTACCTTAATCAAATTAGTATTTTATATCCGATAAGCCGCGCTAGCGATCATATCATCCGTAAAAACTAAATTCTTTCAAGTGTTCAACAAAGTTTCTATATAAATATGATTGTATAAAACGTTTTAATAAAAACACCAATTTATCATTTTGAAAATCATTTTGTCAGAACAATATCAAAATAACAACAGAAAGAATGTATTGAATAAAATAAATATATCATTAATGAAATGTGAATCTTCACAAGTTAACAGAGAAGTAGAAACATGGATAGTATTGTGACGAAAACTTTGAGATCCGGGTTGTCAATCTTTCCCTCAAACTCTGTAGGTTTGTCAGACCCTTTTGCGCTTCAGCCGTTAGTTCTTCTCGCTGAATCTTCGAAATAGGGACCGGTTAGTCCACTACCAGAATGAAAACTTGTCTCTGATCTACCTTTGAAACTAAACTAATATTATTGTGTTTATAACTAATCTAATAACAACTTGTGTACAGCAAGTTTGTTTACACAGAAATGTAATCTAACTTTCTGACTCATTTTTGAGTCAGAGTTTCTTCAACATAACAACTCTCATAACCCTTAATCCATCTAATCCAACATTGATTTCTTGAAATGGATCACTTATTTATAGTTGGTGAATGGTTGTAAATGAAGGGTCGTGTCCGCTGGTGAAGGGTCGCTTTTATCCAAACGAACAGACGCGTTTCTTGGATTTAAACATGTGAAAACTGTGCAGAATTCTTCGCTGTCTCATATGAGATTCTGAAAATCTCATATGAGATTCTGAAAATCTCAGTCGCGATAGGGGGTGAAGGGGCGAGTTGAAGACTTCGAAATTTTGGAGTTCGGTGACCGTATGTCGCGACTGAGATTCTGAAAATCTCAGTCGCGACAGGCACTTTTCTCCCCATCTCTCGACTACTTCTTGTCCTCCTTGAGCGTTCTTCTGACTGATACATATTCTTGGCATGTTTTTTAGGTTTTTCCTCCATTTTAGCTCCGTTTTGGCTCCTATTTGGATTTAACCAAATAATTAAGTATCTTGCATCAAAGAAGTAAATAAAGACGTAAAAGTATTCTAAATGAATATAATTAGCACGATTTCAATGTAAATTTAACGTATTTATATATGATATTTTAGGTATATTTTGGGCTTAACAAACTCCCACACTTAAGCTTTTGCTAGTCCCGAGCAAAATTTCACTGAATTTATTCTTTAATCAACCTCTTTATAAATAGAACATATATCCATATATTCCTCTTTAAATTAGTTAAACCGAAAAGAAAAAGTTCCATGGTAAATTTATACACAAAGTATCAAACTAGCTAGTGTAAAAGAGATACATCATTCGTCTTGTATCTCAATTTTTATATTGAAGCATTAGGGACGGTGTGAGCACGCATGTTTCCGAATCTTTCGTCTCAAGGCAATTAAAAGCACAAAATTTCCTTTCCCAAACCTAAACTATTACAAATATAGATTTATTAAGGACTTAGGTTTAATATATTCACTTAGTCACGCCCGTGATAAGGGTGGTCTCGTCCGTGACTTTGTATGAATTAATTTGCTTTTGTGTTCGTTTAAGAGGTACCGACTATGCCATGGGTGGACGCAATCGTTACTTAAAACTTTAAACACGTTTAATTTTGCTTTAATTTCTAACGTTCCTTTCATACCTCGACCGTGATAAGGGTGGTCGCAATCGTGGCCAAAAGTAAACGGTACTTAATGTTCTTCCCTTTCATACCTCGATTGTGATAAGGTTGGTCTCAATCGTGGCCAAAAGTTAAGAATACGACTACTTGATTTAATTAACACGAGTTACAAAAATGAAAATTATAAATTGGGAAAAGAAAAATAGCACATTCATCCTATATTGACTTGAAATTCAACATGTATTATGGCTAAAGTTTCCTTAAAAACTTCAATTGGTTTTTAATGTAACACGAAAAATCATACCGAGCTAAAAAAAGCTAAAGTTGTTAGTTCGATTTATGCCTATAAACCTAATTGAAAATTGAAAATAAGATTTATATTTATCATGAATTCATGATATAAAATAGAGATTTGAAACTAAAGAAATTTTACTTATATACATTCACTCGAGACGTTTTTGATAAAATCGTATCGGAGATTTGTAAAAATGTCTGTTTTAAAAATATTGCCCGTATAGAAATATTATTTCTACCAATAATGATAACCTTAAAATATGCTTAACATTATTTTGAAAGTTAAATTGTTTGAAACATATGAAATATATACTTAATAAAAAAATTTACATTTATGAAAAATAGATATTATTTTTGAAAAATGTTGCACTTTATAAAAAAATGTTGCATTTCTGTTTTGAAAATGTTGCATTATATATTTTACTTAAACATTAATAACAACATGCATTTATACTTAAATAAATAACATTCATTCTCATTCGTTGCATTCATTCGTACTTAAAATTAAAACGAATATGAAATATCTCCTCCCACACTTAATTTGGACCATGTCCTCATTGGTGCAAAAAGCGATAAAACACGAAAAATAGTACGAAATAAATCATACGAATTAGAATTAAAAATATAGTACGATAACATTCAAACAGAATATTAAAAATAATTGTACCAAACATAAAAAAATATTGTACCAAACGTAACAAAGCATAATAACGAAAATGAGTTAAAGATAGAAAAGATAAAACCTTTCAAGGTGAACTCGGTGGAGAAGGTGTAGTTTCAACTCCTTGGCGTCGGAATAAAGATAGCAACCGGTGACGAGTAGATGTGTGCTCACGTCTCAATGTAGTGATATTGGCATCCACCGTGTTTATCCTCGAACTCATTTCGATATTGTTGGCAACGACTTCATCTAACCGCAAATTCATTTGACGGTTATTCGCATTCATTTGTGTCAAAACACGTTGCCATCCAACTAGCTCTTCAACATTTGGTTCCACATTTGCTTGCTCTTGATCATGAACATCAACATTCTCCGCCGCCTCCTCTTCATCAAAGTCCTCATCATCTTCTTCATCATCATCTTGGGCACCTAAACCTTGTGAACTTGAAGTGTTTCGGTGTCGAGAAAAGGCATGTCGATGAATTCTATCTTGCTATTAGAAAAACGGCGATATTTACGTCCTTCGGCCTCCGTTGCAATATCAAACGGTGCTCCATATTGAACTCGTAATCTATTGACCTCGGTGGCTTTGGTTTTGTTAGCAACTGTCTTTTGTCTAGGCATTTTTGTTTGTGAAATTTGGTGAAAGAGATGAAGAAATTTGAAAGAATGAAAGGAAGAGTAAAAGATAATGGTGGTGATTTAGGGAAGAAGAAGATGAATAGGGTAAAGATTTATGGGGAAGGTGAGTGAATCTTTGTGTTGGGAAGAGTAAAAGATGAGTGATTTGTGAAAATAGAGGTGATATAAATAGGTGTAAGTAATAGGTATTGATCAGGATAGAGTTATAGGTAATGAATTAGAGTAGGAATAGGATTAAATGCAAAAAACCATCCAAATCCCGTCACATCAGCCGCAAGTCGCGACTGAGATTTTCAAAATCTCAGTCGCGACAGTAAGCTTGCAAAGGGGGCGAATATTTCCTAAAAGTTGCTCTTTTGCTGTCTCAACTGAGATTTCAGAATCTCAACTGAGATTCTGGAATTTCTGGGTAAAAATTGGACTGTATTTGACAATTTTAACATGACTACTTCAATTCCTCATGTAATTAAGTGACATCAATGCAAATTTTAATTCCTGAAACTGAGATAAACAAAACTGAAACATTAAATTAAAAGAAAACCAAAGGTTGTTCCTTAAATAAAAGAAATTAAGGAAAGAATTAAGGGTAAATTACATACGTGGTGTACAACCTTTACCCATTTTCACACTTTGGTGTACAACCTTCAATTTTGCACACTAAAGTGTACAACCTTTTGGTGACCTCCCACTAAAGTGTACAACCGGTAATTGTGACCGGTCAACCTGAAGTCAACACGCCACATCACCATTTTGACTCCTCTAAAAGTCAAAAAATGACCCACTTAACATGAAATTATTTTTATACCCTTTATAACATCATCTTCTTCAACCTCCATCCTTATTTTCTTTCTACTCCATGTTCAAAAATTATTTCTCTCTCTAACTCTCATCTCTCTCATTCTCTCTCTAATTTTTCCTAACACGTCTTGCTATTACTCCGGGTTCTCTCTCTTCATTTTCTTCCCTCTTCAAATTTATTTCTTTCTCTCTCTTTCCAAATTTCTTTCTCTCTCTAACCTCAAGTTAATGCAATGATCAGCGCAGTGAATCCAATGCAAATGCTCTCTCTTTCCCGTTTACAGATTTTTCCTATTAAAGTTCCACTAGGGAAAATCACCAATACATTATCAAAGTCCTACTCGTACCAGTCCAACCATCTGACATTATAGAGTATCCAAACTTTGCCCATTCATCTTCATAAGACTTTATGCAATTTTAACATCATACATCCATTGAGAAATTCCAAGCAACTCTTTCTTGCCATCCTTCCTTCATGTAAGTGATGGAGAAAATGAGCATAAAGAACAATTTTGATTACAACATGGAGGAATAGAAGAGAAAACAGAAACTCTGTTTGTAGAATAGGAGAGAGAAAGAGAGAGAATAGTGGAATACCTGATATACGATAGGTAAATCCTTCTCAAGTTCCAGATTCGTATTTGATAGAGAATAGATAAATCCTTTTTTCTTCCATGGTATTGTTTTTTCATTTTTTTTGTAGCTTTTGGTCGGCCTTCTTTCTTTTCCCAAACGGCAGATTTTAAAACTAATGAGCAGCAGAGTTTTAAACTGAGAAAACATCTGAATGAATTTTAAGAACCCTCAAAAAACAAGAAAACAATTAAGTCAAGAATCCTCAAATCTCATCTTTAATCCCTAATCCTTATCTTTTCATGTCCATCTGCAACTTCAGAAAATGAGATCCCTAACCCAAATCTCTTCAATTTTGCTTCGATTTCACTTATATTGTGAAACCCAAAATCGTCAATTTCACTTCGAGGCCGAATTTCCAAAGTTCGAAATCGATTTTGGCAGCACACTCACCAGAGAAAGTCGACTATGATAGCAAGGGTGCAAGACGGAAAGAATGGCTTTGAAAGTTCTTGTTGTTCTCTGATTCCAGTGCTACTTCCGATTTTCACCGTCAATTGTCCATCCCCCGATCTCCATTATGTGAAGAGAGTTAATGAATGAGTTTTGGAATTCAATTTCAAAGTCCCTTTAGAGAGAGATAGGACTTAGAGAGAGAAATGGTAAAAAGACTGGAAATTTTAGAGAGAGAAATTGTAAAAAGAAAATGGAGGAAGAAGGGTTTTTTTAGTAATTATATAAAGAATAAAGGGTATAAAAATAATTTCATATTAAGTGTGTCATTTTTTTACTTTTAGAGGAGTCAAAATGGTGATGTGGCGCGTTGACTTCGGTTTGACCGGTCACAATTACCGGCTGTACACTTTAGTGGGAGGTCACCAAAAGGTTGTACATTTTAGTGTGCAAAATTGAAGGTTGTACACCAAAGTGTGAAAATGGGTAAAGGTTGTACACCACGTATGTAATTTACCCAAAGAATTAATGCACTTTTATTAATCATAATTAAAGGAAATACAATATAATACCCTATTACATATAGACATAAAAACATCTATGCATAAAAACATCAAACATATATACACTATTTACAAACAAACTATATAAACTCAAATTATATCCCTACGAATTGGAATACGATGAACAGTGGCCCGGTCAATCTTCGCTTGAATGAAGATTTCTCTTTCTGTAGGAGAAAGAAATTTTGGACCAGAACGAAACTCTCTTTTTACAAGTCCCTCATTTTCCAGAAACTCGTAATCCATTATGGGAAATTGTTCCTTATCAGTCCAAGGAACAGAAACTGATCCCTTGGAACACAGGATTATCCCACATATAATATTTCCAAACCCAATTGTCTGATTCTTCGAACGGGAAGCGGCAACTAATCCCTCCATCAAAATCTTTGAGGAATTAACTGTGTTACCTTGGAAAATATCACCTAGCACATACAAACCGTATCTTGGACGACACTACTTCTGACTCGACCAAACAGACTATGACAGAGAAATTTGTGCAAAAACAGCATGGAGTTAGAATGTATTGATTTGTTGTAGGCGAGATGTGGATTAAATCGCCAAAATCCTGTCAACATTCTCCAGATATCTGTAGAAGTCATATCTCTGTCAGGATGATGTGGAGTGGTGTCCCGTGGTGGAAAACCAAACCAATTATGACTTCACAACGAAAACTGAGACGAACACGCCTCTTATTAACGAACCGAACGTTAGACAGAAACTCTAGAACCCAATTCCCAGTTATAGGAAACTTCATAGAAGCAAACTTGGTCCATCCCAAATTTGTCAGATAGCGATTCATGTCATCACTTATCCCGAGTTCTTCGTTCAGGAACTCATCCAGACACAGCATGCCATAGAATTGTGCATATCTAAACTGAAAATAACGTTTCCCCTCATCATGATTGTAGATTGGAAACCATGCTCATTAGCGTGAAGAGATATCAACTCTCTTGCTTCGAGCAGAAGTGTTCTTCCTAGCATTTCTAGAGATTTGGTCATGTTTGTGAGATAAAATTGTGTCTGTAGGATTTAGAATGGAAGAAAGAAATTCAAAATTCTGAAATTGATGATAATGTAATGAAGGAATTCTGAACCTACAGGAATATATAGGTGATATAAGTGAAAGGTTGTGTCTGTTAAAAATAAAATATGTCAAACAGATACCTTTTGGATTGAACTGACAGAAGTTTTAAAATCAGATATCTGGAATCCCTTACAGTTATTGCAAAATGTTAAAATACAGAAAATCTCAACTGAGATTTCCGGAATCTCAACTGAGATTTTCCAAATCCTGAAACATGGAGAATCTCAACTGAGATTTCGAGATATATATTTTTAAAAAAACACTTAACACTTAATGAAAATTTTCAAAACATGACTAGATTAGAATTTTAATTTTACAAAACTTATTTGTACACAAATAAAAAATAAAATTAAATAAAAATAAAAATAAAAACAAATTAACCTAAAAATTAAAAAGAAAGAAAAATAAAAATTATGAACATATAGTAAGAAAAACTAAAAATTAAAAATATGAAAACTAAATAAATTAATTTTCATAGAATTCGTCCACGAATTCAATTGCTTGAATTGGAGCTCATTCGTAATAAATTTTGCATCGATTACCGTTAACCTTAAATCGATCGCCTTTAGAATTTTCTAATTCTAAAGCTCCATAATCAAACATTTTATTAACCACAAACGGTCCATTCCATCTAGACCTGAGCTTACCTGGGAATAATTTCAAGCAGGAATAAAAGAAAGTAGAATTAATAGATAATGGGAGATTAGTCTCAGAAATAGACCTTCTTCTATACTTTGCTTATGTTGAATGTAGTAAAATATATAATATGCACAGTGCTTCTAATAAATGATTCAATCCCTAAACTAATTGTTATAACATAAAGTCTTCATGAATGATAAAATGATTTGTCAGAAAAAAAGAGGACATTTGCAAAAATATGGTAAATCCGTACCTAAGAAATCAGCAGATCCACATCAAAATTGAAACTTGAGCATTAGATGATTCTGGAGAAACAAGTTGTATGTGCTGCAAAAATAAAGGAAGTGTCAATAAAATAAAATTTACATAAGAATAACTTACATGATATGCATCATACAGACTAGGACAATGAATAAGTTCAACCATGCTACCATCCATAACAATGAATTTTTTAGCTCCATTCAGCAACTCTGTTGACCATAAGAACTGCAACATCAATTAACATATAATGCTCACAATGATTCCTTCCAAGTACACAATCAAATTCTTAAAGCACATTCAATTAATTATATCTATTTACTACCTAAAACTGATATCTATTGTTTATAGATAAAAGGCCCCAGGCAATTAAATCCATATTCTAATCTATGTATAAATTTGAACTTACATAATTAAGTGCAGGAAAATAAAATAACAAGTGCTGAAAAGATAAGATACCTTGGTAATGGTTGAAGCATCAGCTGCAATGCAACTTGAAGTTCCATTCGCATATTCAGGATTGACCCCAAATTATCTCTAACTGCATAACAAGAGGCTGGAAATTGAATGTTTTGAGCTGTGCTTGGTATCCAATCTAACCTGAAACTCAAACAGAGTTTCGGTAGAAACACAAGAGCCACAAAATCAAACAGAAAACCTCTGATAATTTGAATTAAGGATATGGACATTATTTTCTTCTCATAATCATTATATAGATAAACTTTTACCCAACCATACCATTTCTGAAGCCATTGTGAAGGTCCTAGTTACAAATTCCACTTCCATAAGTCAATAAACCATGAGAAACAAACAGGTGATCTAAATGACTGAACAAGGTCCTAATTGATAGGGAGTAGAAAAGGGGGAAATGGAAATTGAGCATTCCTTCTCATCCTACCTGCCTATGAAATACAGATGAGACTTGGTTGAATTATACTAAAGCAAAGGAATGTTACATCTACAAAGCTAAGTGAGAGCTCTATACCTATCTTCAACTGTGTAATATGACATGTATCAGGTTGCAGATAATGAATTCCTAAATTGCCTCCTCACTAAATGCTTGGTTTAATAACATCAACTATTTGATGAACTTTTAATTGTCAATTCCATCACAATCATTCTACTTTCATTTTGTTTCAATTTGATCACCATCGCTTCTGTAATTTTAAGTTTCACTTAGAGAACATGCTATGTTTGTCAAAATCTTTACGAAGATTTGGGAATATGGTTTCAATTCAGTTTAGATAAACTAAGCCTTAGCTGCAAAATCAAGTTACTGATTGTACTTTACAAACTTTAGCAAGTGACAGCAAACACACCTATCTCTTTGAGATCTTCAAGAGTAAGTAACGCCAAAGCTTCCTCATCTACTTGAAGAAAACCTCACAAAGTCCGTCAAATTGCAGTCCATTCTATCTTCACTACTAATTTTAGAACTCCAAACATGGCTAAAAACAACATTACCCGCATTTGTGTTGCCGCTTCACCTCTTCGTGACTCTACATTTCCTGGTTATGGTGCCGAAATTCAATATGACATAGGTTCACTCTCTTAAATTGATTTAGGAGTAGTAGTTATGATCCACAATTCAAACTGAATCAAAAAGAACAAACAAATAAAAGAAGAAGATAACTTACACGAGTGCGATCGAGAGTAGCAACGAGCCATTGACGGAATTGTAGAAAAAATCAAGGAAACTGCAGGCATAGAGTGAGCTCTTATCAGGCTTACGCATCTCCCTGTCTTCACCTCCCAAATAATTCTCTATCCAACGAAGCAATGATGAGCTGAGAGCTGGAGCAGCTTAGCAGAATAATCCAAATATCCCAATACACCCCTGGGAAAACGAGAGGAAAAACACGTCGAAGATGAAGATGGATTTGGTAAAGCAAAAAGTAGACTAGATCATTCCCGCCCTTTACATTTGGCTGTGCATTTGTACGGTGGTTTTCACTCTGTAAATAATTAAATTTGTAATTTAGTTTGGGCTTAATAGGCTTAATGCATCTTTTGACCTTTGTACTTAATAAGTTTGATTGGTTCCTAAATTTTTAGAGTGTCTCGATTACTTTCTCAACTTATATAAAATATTCAGTTAGCCTCCTAAACTTACGTAAAATGTAATCAATTAATCACCCAGTTGTAAAAAAAGTAAGTTAAATGCGAAAGATATATTATACGTACCTTAATATGTTATTACACAATTTACAAAATAAATTAAAACATATTAAAAAAGAATTTCTTACTTGTTCAACTATAAAACTGTTCCTTCTTTAATATTAGGGTTAAGGTGCAAAAATACCCCTAACGTTTTGGGCGATGAGCAATTTTACCCCTAACGTCTAAAATGGTGCAATTTTACCCCTAACGTTGGAAGCCAAGAGCAATTTTACCCCTAACGTTAATAAATTGGGTCAATTTGAGAAATAATTCATCAAATTGTCTTCTCGGTCATTAATCTTGTCATCTACACTTCATACGTGTGTCATTTTATTCGTAACAAATCATAAACATATGTTGGGATGTGAAAAAAAATAAAAAAATAAAAAATATATACTGTCTTTTTGTACGAATTAGATAAAATAAATTTAAAAAATTCACCGAATTGATAAATATTAATCTCAAATTTTATTATTAAATTATAAAAAACATGAAATCCTTTTTTCAGAACGAATTGTTATGCAATTGGTGCTGAATAAGGAACAAAAATATTTGTGTTTTATAATAATGTTTGAAATTGACCCAATTTATTAACTTTAGGGGTAAAATTGCTCTTGACTTCCAACGTTAGGGGCAAAATTGCACCATTTTAGACGTTAGGGGCAAAATTGCTCCTGACCCAAAATGTTAGGGGTATTTTTGCACCTTAACCCTTAATATTATAATCGCATACCCTGATTTTGGTCATTTTATTTTTTTAGATGCATATAACATATCTTCCATATTTAACTTACTTTTTCACAACCGATTAATTAATTGATTACATTTTATGCAAGGTCAGTGGCTAATTGAATATTTTATGCAAGTTTAGGGGGCATTGGGATATTTTGAAAGTTCAAGGGACCAATCAAACTTTTTGGACAAGTTTAGGGGGCAAATAATGTATTAAACCTTTTAAATATAAAATAAGGTATATTTAAGGTATAAACAGGGATAAAGTACCAAAATAGGCCTATGGTTTTTTTGGAAAGTAAAGTTTAGGCTCCACATACAAAACAGCACCGATATAAGCTTAACATTTAAAAAATGTACAAATTTAGACAGCAGTAACGGAACGAGATATGTCATTGATATTACTCCGTTAAGTTCTGTCAATTGTACGTGAAGGAAGAAATCAGAACTTGACAGAGTAATAGGAATGACGTGTCCAATCCGTTATCAAGACCTAAATTGATACTCTTTTTTAAACATTAAGTTTATATTTGTGTTATTTTATATGTAAAATCTAAATTGATATTTTTTCAAAAACCACATACGATTTTTGATACCTTATCCCTCTAAAATACTCCTAACATTGGTATTAGTAATTTTAAAAGCTTTAATTTTTTTTTAAGAACAAGAGAATGCTAACTTTGTTACTCGGAGGAACATAATAAATTGGAGGAAAATATTATTCGATTTGGTGCAATTGTAAAATAAACTTTTGAACCATTATAATCTGTTTATCTTTTTTGGGTAAAAAAAAAAATTATATGCTTTCACGTATTGTTAAATTGGCACTTGAAAAAAAGAAACTGTCTAAATGGTGATTGAACTTTTTCGTTTTGCTAAAAACAATAATCTTTTAGTTTGACATTATAAAAATGACTGTAACGATCTCAAAATGGAAAATTCCAAAAATTAAAGTTATTTAGCAAAATGAAAAACCTCGATCATCTCCCTTAGCAAAACGAAAAAGCCCAATCACCATTTGGACAAAAGTTTTTTTTTCATGTACGATTTAACAATACGTGAAAGTACAATGCTTTTTTTTTTTACTTTAGCCGATTTTTTATTAATTATTATTTTCTTTATTAATTGTAATTTTTTTTGTCAACCTGTCTAAAATATGTACTTTGTTATTAATATAATTATAAGTAACCACTAAAAAAATATGAAACTGTTTTAGTTTATCGATAAAATTGTTTGGAATGTCTGATTAGCCATTAAATAATAGTCAACCCAATCTTTTCAAATTTTCCGTAACGCGTGGCTAAATTTTTTTTTTTTTTTAAGGCTGACAATTAGGCAGAGTGAACAATAGACATCCCAATCAGGTTGGCACCCCTAATGTCACACCCGAACCTAGAGCCGAATATTATTAAATGAAAATTAAAAATAGAAGTACAGAATAAAAGAAATTAGGAGAAGCGATAGTTCACTCGACCCCCTAATGTTAACCGTAATCTAATTAATAATATTAACTTGTAATATTATTAATTTCGAAATTAAATAAAAAAAATGTATTAAAAATGGACTAAACTGCATGAGTTAAAAAAATATGGACCAAACTGATGAATTTCTGTTTTTTCGGTTCGGTTTTCGATCTATTAGGTTCGGTTTCGGTTTTGAATATTAAAAAATATCGGTAATATCGGTCAGTTCGGTTTTTATGACAAAATAACCGAATTAACCGAACCGACCAAAATATAGATTAATTAGATTTATAATTTAGGTAGAAACTTTATATGACTGAGACTTTGCATTTTCCTCCGACCATCTAAAGAACGTAACTATTTATAAATTTTTTTTTTATCAATATTAAGTCTAATACATTAATATTATTCTACTAAGAAAAATACATTAATACTGTTCAAACCTTACACTAATATTGATCAAATCAATAACATTAATATAAATTATGAATGTAATGCGAATTGTGGTCATAGAAGATTGGAATTCAACTATTTATATCTTTAAAATTTGAATCACTTTGATTTGACATTTTTTTTATAATTACATTTTAATAAAATTTAATTTTTAATTTTCAAACTTTACATCAATTTTATGTTGTATGCTATTCAACTTGCGTAACTATTTTTAAAATTTTAGATTAAACTAAATTAATTAAAACTTATAAAATTATAAATATTAATTTATTTTTTTATTTTAACTATTTAGTATGTGTTAAAACCGAAAATTGAACCGAACCGACCGAAATAACCAGTTCGGTTCGGTTCAATTTACTAATATTATTCGGTTAGGTTCGGTTCTCATTTTAGGTGTTATTCGATTTTCGGTTATTTCGGTTCAGTAGGTTCGGTTCGGTTTTCAAACCGAACCGACCGATGAACACCCCTACTCAGGATGGTCTTTTCCTATTCCTATTGTCTGTTCTGTTTCATCATTCATCCCCTCATTTCATACTATTACTTCAATTTCATGTACACTTGCCATATAAACATTCAAGTCATTAAATTTTCTTTTACCATGGACATAGTTTAACAATTTAACTCCTATTAATGTATGGAATTTGAAATGATTATAATAATTGTATTATTGGTATTATGGATTGTAATGAATAGGATTAATAATCACATTTGAAACATAAATCTCAGACTATAATGTACCTGCTTCAAATTCTAGCAAGTTTACTAACTAAATAATGTATGAAATGACATGAGAAGAGAAGCACAAAATGAAAACAAAGTTGTAGTTGCACTATGTAACTTAAATTGCAAATTAAGGCTATGACTCAAGTTCTGTCTTTGAATATAAGAGATGCAAACTCAGCTACCATGGAAAAATTCAAGGACACAAACAAAAAAAAACACAATGTCAAATGATATAAAATAGTTTTGCTCACTTGAAGCACTTGGCATCCAAAAGAGACTCTCCCTCAAAAGGTTCAAAATCTTCAATCATCTGGTTCACACGCTCCTTTTGGGCTTCATCTGACAGATCAACCTTTGTCCACTCGTACAACTCCATGTCATAGCACTCATCAATCACAAATTGTGGAACTTCCTGCCCACGGAATAGCCATAATCCCTTCACCTTGAATGGAGGGCTGGAACCAATAATCAACATCTTCCCGAATGCATACTTGCGAGCAAGATCCATACGTTGCAGAAACCCACCAACTTTGTTTAGGGTAACAAATGACACTGTATTCTCATCGTTGTACTTGTAGTCACAGAACCACAGAGAGTATCCCTCTGGATCATACATCTCCCAGAACCCTGCAATAGATTACAGATTGCAAGCCATGAGTAACAATTAGAATGACAGAGACACCAACTCAAATCACAAAATAGTTTTTGGGAAAACTGAAAGTAAATTGTTTTTGCGCCAAATTAAAAACAAATGTAAAAAATGATTACTACCAATAGGCATCTTCATCTAGCTTGGGAAAACAATGAAAGCAACAATTCAATTGATGTCCAAGTGATATTGGTAATATGGAACAGAAGAGTCGAATAAGATAAGAAAATACCCTTGATTGCGACCTCACGGAAGTTGGTCTTGGTGTTAGAGTAAAGCCTTTTCCAGTCATCTAGTATCATCTTACTTGGAGGCAGCAAATCAAGAGGATTCTTGGCTTTGGGCTTTGGTGCCTCTGCCTCTTCCTCAGCAGCTTCTTTGGCCTTTGGTGGCTCTTTCTCCTTCTTGGCTTCTTTCTTTGGTTCATCCTTAGGCTTCGATTTTGCAGGTTCTTTTACGTGGGCATGCTTCTTTTCAATAGGAGGAACTGAGTCAGTCTGCTTGACTTCACCAATAATCTTTTTGAAATTTGGTTGATTAACCATGGTCCAAAAGTATCTCTCAACATGAGGGAACTCTGATGTAAAGCTCTTTGTCATGGAGCGAGTGAAGCCCAAATAGAGATTGCATGTCACTATGATGTCAGCCAAGGACACGGAATGCCCAACCAAGTAGGTGGTAGTTGCAAGATGAGTGTTTAGAGCACCCAATCCTCTCTTCAGTGCAGCAATTGTAGCTTCCTCAATCTTCATATGCAAAGTCCAAAATATAAGATATCCTCACAAGAATACAACAATTACGACATGTGAAAAGCATATCCAACAATAAGGGCATGGGTGATTGTGCAATTGTATAATTCAATGATCGACCAATTAACAAGTGAACAAAACTGTAAATGTTATCAACAAGACATTCCTCACAATTCTATATTCATGCATGAACCGAAGTGCATATTTAAGTGCAGAATGAAAAGAAATTTTGAAAATTTTCATTCACTTTAAGATATCATGAATGTGATATATGCCAGAACAGGGACAACCCTGCAGGATGTAATCAGTCGAAACGCAAAATATTGATATCATGAATGTGATATGACGGAACACCAAAGGCTTGCGTGTGAATGGGAACACTCAAAAATAAACAGAACTGAATAAAAAGAGATAACTCACTGGAGGAAGATACGGGCCATAACCCATTCTGGGTTTCAACCATCCCAAAATATTGGCATCAATCTCCAAAGATGAAAAATCAATCCACTGCTCAATATGGGCCTAAAGACACAAGCATACAAATATAAGATAGGGAAATAAAACAAGGAGGTGTGCAAAATAAAGCACAAGGCTAATAAGGCACAAACGATTTTAACAAGAGATCTTACATAATCAATAGGAGATGAACCCAATAGAGGGTTGTCAGCCTTCAAACGGGCAACTGCATTAACAAAATAAATCACTCAAGTCCTTCAAAAAAGAGAGTATGCAGATCGGAAGCTACAACTTACTACAACTCACCATAACGGGCAATAGCATTGCTCTCGAATACAGCACCATCAGGAGTCTCCAGAACAGGAACCTAAAAAGTTAACCATATGACTTCCACAAATCTTCAACAAACTAATAGGTATAAATAAAATAGATCTCAAATAAATAGAAGCACCTTTCCAATAGGATTCATCTTAAGAAATTCAGGAGTCTTAGAGTCACTCATCTCAAAACTCTCAACCATTTTAACTTCCACTCCAGAGTACTCTGCAACAATGAGTGTCTTGTAAGCATTTTTGTTTGACTTGCCTGAGTGAATTACCTGGGAAGTAAGCCAAATATGTCAAATAATGGTATTAAACAATTAAGCAAATTGAACAAGCAAACAACAAATTACATCAACAGATTCATAAATATCAAAATCAACTTTGAAGTAGAGATTAAAAATACAAAAGACAATTAGAACTAAAACTGCTAAACAGAGCAGAACAGTCAAGCTCACCAGAGCCATAGCTTAAGGTGAAACGTGTAGCTCCAATTTCAGATCTGAAATCAAACACAATCCAAATCAAAACCGAATTTGAATTAAAAGATTGAACTGTTATTCTATCTTTGACTCTGATCAGAGGAGAAGGAAATATAATCAAAGATGTATAAATTGAGGAGAAAGAAACTTACCTCTAGGCTTTAGTCCACAAAGCCAAAGGAGCGACACAGTTGCACGAGGATGAAGGGAAGTGGGGAAGAGAACACAAGCGAAAAGGAACTAGGGTTTATGTAGAGTGCGAAGAGAATATGCCAAAGCGAGTTACTATATATTTTGTGGGTCGGATATGGGTCCTAATTCGGTTTCAGCCCGACTTTTCATAGGGCAAAAGTTCAATTTTTGTCCCTGCATTTGACAAGTTTTCAATTTAACCCGTGTATTTTATATTTTCATATTTGGCCTTGTAACTTTTTTTTTTTTAACATTAAACTCTTTTGGAAATTATTTATACGCATCCTCATTGATAACTGGTATAAAAGTGCTCTTGGTCATTCAAATTGTCATGGTCACTACATGCCCATTAGACTTTAAAATATGACAATAAAATAACTAAAAAAAATTTTGGTTACAAGAAAATCACTATGACCGGTTTAGTATTCACGTGACACCAAAAAGATAATAGTCCACGTTGACAATGGAGCTTGATGCCACATGTTCGCCATGTATGTAGATTTTACAATGTGGGAAAGGGTTAAAAATAAATAAAATCTGAGCATGGTTATGTTATGATTCACATAAAATATGATAGTGTTCACCAGGGTCAGCCTTAGACTTAGCTCTGAGGTATGCCGGCCTAGGGTAAAGAGCTAGAAGGGGCCAAAAAAAATTAGCCTTATATATGTATATATGGAGGTTAATTTTTTTTAATATGGAGAGTGACAAAATATACAGGAGAGTCTATTTTTTTAAAAGCCCATTGATAAAAGAAATCAAAAGGGCTATCCAACTTACCGCTTTTCTTCTTTCTTTTTTCTTTTTTTTTTTCTTTGCCCCATCCCAACCTGCCGATCTTCCGTTAGCTCTTTTCCTCTTTGATGCAGTCTAGTTGAGGAGGAAGAAGGAAGCTTCTTCCTTCTTCCTCCTCCCACCGTTTTTATTTTTTCGTTGTTTTTCGTTTTTGTAGTTGTTTTTTTCCTTTTGTTTGTATTGGTCTTGTTAGTTGGATCCTATATCTTATCAGATCTCTAGATCTGTTGGAATTGCATCTGGTGGCTACAATCTTTATTTTTGTAACTTTTTTTGTTTTAGCAAGGGCAGAAATGGTAGATCTTATCCGTAGATCACTGGATCTACGTGGTTGCATAAGAAAGGACTTAGATCCGAAGGTTCAGAATGATTCAAATGTTGAAGTTTGGTCTACAGTTGCTTTACGGCACATTTGGAGCTATGATAAATATATGTTTCAACTGTTGTTTATGTTTGATGTGCCTTTGATGGCCTTTTTTGCTTTTAATAGTCATTTTCTTGCCCTAGTGAACTATGTATTAGGCTTAGCCTATATGTATGTGAGGTTTTATGCCTTACTGGTCTCATATTGTACTTGCAATTTTACTACTTAATGAAATATTAGCATTATTATAAAAAAAAGGGCTATCCAACTTTTAAAGTTTAATTAGTAAATTTATTATAGACATTTAGACTCCTAATACTTTCCAAATGTTTGTTCTTCTTCCTGCTAGTGCAATCATAACCACGATTTCTCCTTCTTCTATTCCAACTCTTCCTTTCCGTTTTCGGCAACCAGAATTCGCGAGTCGACTGCTTCATCAATTTGTTCAATTCGTTCATCAATTCATTCAAACAAATTCCTTCTCTTTCTTTCCTACTCACGCACAACACTCATACATTTATTTATTTATTCAGATTATATATTGAGTAATTGATTTAGTTTTAATTATATTATTGTTTTTCGTTTTAGTTTTGATTGTATTGTTTTAATTAAATTGTAATTTGTGTCCTCTATGAAAATTTGTGTCCTCTATGAAAATTTAAGTCCAAAATGTGATTTTGAACAAAGTGATGATGATGAACTTTTATGGACAAATTTTTTTTCCAGATTATATATTATTTTTTTGGTAGAAATTGGGACGAGACAGAACTAGAGCGGTGTGAGCACCCATGGCCCAAGAACTGTCAAACCCGTAATATATTAAAAAAGGAAAAAGTGAATGTTTGAACAAAAGGAGAGGAAGGAGAACAAACAAAAAGAAGAGGGGAGGAGAAAAGTTTAGAGAAAGTTAAGAGAAACGCAAATGTGAAATATTACAAATGTCATCATTGATAAACCTGTGGCAAAAATCAGGAGCGGAAGGCCACCAATTGATCATTGAAGAAGAGACTCCAAATTTTGCCAAAGCATCAGCAACTCTATTTCCTTCCCTGAAGATGTGAGAAAAGAGAATGTTCATCCTAGAGCAAATACTGAGACAGTGCAACCATTCTTATCGAATACTCCAAGGAACATCCATGGAACAATGCCTAAGCAGATTAATAACGTACATTGAGTCTGACTCAACCCAAAGCTGATGCCAATTTTTCTCCCAAGCGAGTTCGATTGCGAAAATAGCGGCTTTCAATTCAGTCATATAAGCAAAAGAAGGAGGGGTAGAAAAATCAAAACAACCTTTGGGAAAACCTCGATAGTTGCGAAAAATACCACCCGCTCCAGCCTCGCCATGAGTGCCAAAAGCAGAGCCATCCATATTGACTTTAACCCAACCCGGAGGAGGTTTAAGCCAATGGACCGGAATAATGTTGGGAGCAGGAGGTGGCCTATGAGGAGCTAGAAGATTGGATAAGGTAACAGCATCTCTCCGCGAAGAGCAAAAACCTTTAGAAAAGACAAAGGACTCACGAATCAATCGAAATAGTTTGACCTTCGAGTGCTGAATAGAATGAGAAACATCTTTAAAGATTGCATCATTCCGACAATGCCAGATTAACCAGATGCAAGTGATGGCGGCAACACGCTAGATTGTCGACACCTGGGAGCCAAAATGAATGCTACGGAGATTGCTGAAGAAGTGGATGAATTGGGACTATCGAGGTAAAGAGCAGGCAAAATGAATCTCAAGGGCCCTCCAAAGAGAATCTGCAAAAGAACAGCTAATGAATAAATGATTAATGGACTCAGCATCCCTGCCACAAAGAACACAGCAAGAGGCAATGGAGAATCCAAGGCGCTGTAGGAGATCATGAGTCGGAACCCGTCCATGCAAAACTCTCCAGAAAGTAAAGGAGCGAGAAGGGGGAGTGTGAGCATTCCAAACAAATTTATACCAGTCCACCGAAGAGGAACTAAGTCTGATAACCGAATAGTATTCTTTGGCAGAGAAAATACCCTTTGCAGAGGGTTGCTAAGCGCATAAATCAAGAACATCTCTACCCCTGTGAATAGATCGAATACTGACTTGAACAACCGAAGGAATATTACCTAAATCAAGCCACTCCGAATTTACCAAAAAGTCATCAATAGAATTATAGCGCGAACGCTTTTCCTGATGATCGAGACCCAATATGTCTGCTACCGAAGGAATTATCCACCTATCAGTCCAGAAGTTGAGCTTTGAAGACTGGCCAATCCACCAAAAGGTCTGTTCCCAAATGGATGAATAAACAAATTTACAAGAAGACCAAATTGAGGAAGGAGCAATGGTAGCTTTAGGCAAACCAGAGACCGCCAGAAATCTAGATTTCATCAAAAAAATAGCAAGACTGGTTCCTTATTAAATCCCAGCACATCTTACCTAAGAAAGCCTGGTTAAAGATCCTAAAGTCCTTAATGCCCAAACCTCCACTCTCCAAACTTTTGCAACAAGTTTGCCAGGGAAACGTGATTAGCTTCCTCTGATCAATACAACCCGTCCAAAGGAAGTTCTTAACACTTCTATTAAGCTTTTTCAACAATCCCGCTAGCCACTTATAGATCAAGAATGAGTGAACCAGAGATCCAAAAATAGCAGACTTAATTAGAGTTAAACGCCCTGCAAAGGAGAGAGAGCTTCCTTTCCACTTGCTAAATTGAGAGAGAAATTTGTCTGCAAGGCTGCTGAGATGACAAGCCCTAGAAGCTCCAATAAATAGAGGGACTCCTAAGTAACTGAAAGGGAGGGACTCCAAACGGATGCCAAGACAGTGAGCTAGACGAACCCTCCTCGTAAGACTCACTTGAGAACCAAAAAAGATAGCAGATTTATCCCAACTAACCTGCTGACCGGAGATCTGTCCATAGAGTAGGAAGAAATCCTTGAGTGCATACAAGTTGTTCAAGGAAGCCACTCTAAAAATGAGCATGTCATCAGCAAAGAGAAGATGAGAGGGAAAAGAGTTTCCACCAGAATAATACATAGGAGAATAACTACCCTCCCGCACCATTTTAGCAAGCCAACGAGAGAAAAAATCCTCAGCAATGTCAAACAGAAGAGGAGAGAGGGGATCCCCTTGTCTAACCCCTCTAGAACAAGAAAAGTAACCCTTTGGAGAACCATTAATCATCACAGAAATACGAGCAGATGCCAGAATGTTAAGGATCCAATCCCTGAAAGTGAGAGAAAAACCAAAGGAATCCAGCACAACCAAGAGGAAGTTCCAATCTAAAGTATCAAAATCCTTACGAATATCAATTTTTAAAGTCATGTGTCCACCAAAACGTTTTCTATCAAGCATATAAACTCCCTTAGAAGCTAAGGCAATGCACTGATGAATGCTTCTACCTTTAAGAAAACCATACTGGTTGGGTGAAACAATCCTTGCAGCAATAATTTTTGAGATGATTTTGAAACCAAAGTTACTCATTACAATTGGACAAAAGTTCTCAATTCTGTCACCTTCAGCAACTTTAGGAATTAGAGCCATAATACTAGAATTTAAACCTGGCAGGATGCAACCATGATCAAAGAAAGCCTGAACCATATTGCAAACATCCTGCCCAACAATATCCCAAAAGGAACGATAAAAAGTTCCCCCAAAACCATCAGGACCAGGGGCACTGTTGGGATCCATGGAAAAGACCGTGTCTTTAATAGTTTCAAAAGAGGGTTTAGAAATTAAATCCTCATTTTCCAAAGAAGTTACTAAGTTGGGAATTACCTCATTAATAGGAGAAAGATCAATATGCTCTCTAGAACTACGAAAGAGATTAGAGAAATACTCAATAACATGATCAGATAATCTTGCCGTGTCAGAAGTAGGACCCTCATCGCCGATCTTTAAATGATTAATGCCGGCCTAAGTCTTTCTAACTCTAGCAGACCTTTGGAAAAAAAACCAGTGTTCCTATCCCCCTCTTTAAGCCATTTAACACGGCTTTGCTCTTTGTACATCATCTCCTGCCGAAGAAGTTGAAAATCAAGGTTGGAGCAGGCGGCAGAAATAGCACTACTCAACTCCGGAGTATCACCATGCTCAGAAATTTGCTTTTGAATATCTGCAAGATGAGCTTCAGCCAGAAGGATATTAAAATCAATTTTGCCAAACACGTTTTTATTCCAGTCCCTGAGAATAGGCCTAAGAGTGCGAAGTTTATGACATAATAGTTGAGCAGGAGGAAGAGAGATGTGGGAAGCAGTCCAGTGATTAGCAATTACACCCTTTAAAGAATCATTAGTGGTCCACATTGCATGGAATCTGAACCTATCAATCCTTGTTTCCCCAATTCTGCATTGAAGGAGCATCAGGCAATGATCAGAACAATACCTTGCCAAAGCTGTGCAAGAGATAGAGTCCCAAGAATCTAAAAAGCCCTTAGACACTAAAGCTCTATCTAGACGACATTCAACGTGAGCCACCCCATGTCGACCATTGGACCAAGTAAACCTCTAACCCAAAGTATCAACATCAATAAGATCACAATCATCAATAAAATTCCTGAATTCCCTACAAGATCCAGTAGCAGGAGGGGAACCAAGCTTCTCATGAGAGCCAGTAATAGCATTGAAATCCCCAAACACCAACCAATTATTATTTGGAAAGGCGCAACTATAAAGAGAAGACCACAACTCCCTTCTGTCCGAAGCCAGGTTACTACCATAGACAAAAGAGAGCAGAAAAGATTTATCACCCAGCTAGTGTTGAACAGTAACATGTTGTGCATGAGAAGAATGAAGAGAAAGAGAAGAAGCATCCCTAGTAAGAAGCCAAAGAGTCGGCGAATCCTTATCATTCCAAGCAAAGAGAGAAAGACCCAGAGATCTCCAAAACCTATCAGCAATGTCACTAAAACAAACAAGGGGTTCTGCAAGACACAAAAAATCAGGACGATGTTGTAGGCACAGAAGCTTCAGGGCTCGTTGAGTGCTATCAGTACCGATGCCCCTACAATTCCAATATAACACAATCATTGAAACCGCACAGGCGGCTTACTATGCCGTTTACCACTGACCTCAAGGGGAATGTTATTGTCTTTTGCTTCTTCCTTTTCTGAACTTTAGACCAAGTCTTTTTCTCTGAATCATTAACCACCTGCAAACTGTCACCGATTCCTGAATGCTCAATAATTTGTAAATTAGGAATTTCAGAAACCTGAGAATTGGGATGAAAGGTTTGCCAACCCAAGACTCCCAGCTCTTTATCAAGTTGATAAGATGGAAAACCAATAGTAGGAGAGGCAGGGGCCGTGCCAGAATCAGAGTCAAGAACTGACTCACTAATCTTGACAGAACTATGAAGTACCATCTCCAAGTCACAGTTATTAGGATTGCCAGACTTTCCATTGGTAGCAGCCTCTTTAGAGGATTCACCAATATCAATGTGAACTCGTGGCTTCTGTTTCCAAATCCGAGTAACAGACCTACCTCGGGGCTCAAGAGATCCCATCTTCTGTTTCCCATTTCTTTGCATTAGTTTAACATGCTCTTCACGATGAAGGTTCCTCCTACAAGCTCCAGCAGAATGACCAATGGATTGGCAAATGGAGCATAAGTCTGAAAGTCTTTCATATTCGAGAGAAATCTAGTGCATTGAGGTGTTAGTATCCACTCGTAGCTTGTATTGAATTTTCTTAGAAAGCTCCACATCAATCAAGATACGAGCATAGTGACCCATTTCACCCTCCACAGTATTCTTATCAAAATAAAGAGGCACCCCAATCGCTCTTGCTATGCTTGCCATGATCCGCTTATCCTAGAATTCCCAAGGAAGATTGTAGAATCGGACCCAGACTTGAGCAGAAGTGGATTTGTGAGAGTCTGGGTTAAATCCTGGGCTCCAAGGAATAAAGCGCATAATCCCCGGCCTAAGAGCAATGGCACCACGACTCCAAACAGATTGGAGAGTCTCTGCGGACGAAAGAATGATGTGGTAAAAACCTCTACCTAGAGAAATCAATTTCCAATTAGGATAACAACCCCAAATAGCTGAAAGTTTGGCTTTCAAGTCCGGTTGCTTCCAAAGAGATTCCCCTTTAGCAAGAGTGATACGCCCGATAATAGAATGCTTACAAAGATTGAGCCTTTCATTGTAAATATCTTGTTGTATTTTGACGGCTTTAAAACCGCCTTCTTCGGATATAAAAGATCGATCCACAGGGGAAGGAACATCCGGAGAAGAAGCCGCAGAAGTAACATTACCAACAAGTGTAGCCGCATAGGACCTAGGTCCAGCAGAGGGCCCTAATCGTAATAGTTATATTATTGCTTTTAGTAATAATTTTTATCGTATTTTTTGAATCAAATTGTAATTTGTGTTCTCTATGAAAATTTTAGTCTAAAATGTGATTTTGAACAAAAAAAAATCAGATTATATATTGAGCATATGATTTAGTTTTAATTTTATTATTGCTTTTAGTTTTAGTTTTGATTGTATATTTCGAATCAAATTGTAATTTGTGCCTTGTATGAAAATTTCAATCTAAAATGTGATTTTTTGAACAATAGAGCCAGTCTGAAACTGAAATTCCAGTCTGATTAAAGGAAAAAATCACCACTAAATTTGTTCATTTGTTTTTCCCTTTTCTTATCATTTGTAAAATAAATAATCACTATTAAATTTGTTCATTCTTTGAATTGATTTTGTTATTTGTTGATTCTTTGAATTAATTTTAATTGATTTTTTTGAATTAATTTTGTTATTTGTTTATTCTTTACAATTACAGTAACATAATTTGGTATTTAACTTATTTTGAGGCATTAATTTTGATTTAGTTTCATTCAGATGCACTGGTTCTTTGTATAGTAGAAGTTGGCTTCAAATTTCGCCTTCCTACTTCAAGAATCCAAAGTTAAAGTTTTTCAGGTGCAATTGTTCTTTTTACATTGGTTAGATATTATATTTGTTGATGAGATATTGCTTAAAAAACATTTATCTGGAAGTGAGAAAAGAAAAAAGAAAAAACAAGAAGAAGAATAAGTGAAGTAAAAAAAACATGCATTTGAATGCCTAAAATAAAGAATAGATCCTGGAATCTATCTTAGTAATGACTATTGACCTCTCACCTTATTTGGAATAGAGTAATAGTAATATGTCTTATTGATATGAGCATATTGTACAAGATTTACTGGGTAGAGCATTGATGGGTGTCGAATCCACCAAAGATAATTATAACTTCACTTAGCCGAAAACAGATTGTAAAAGAGCAAGTAAAGGTCGTACCCAAAGGATTAATATTGATCTAATCACAAATATAACCAAGCAATTAACAAAAAGTAAATAGGGGGGATTGAAATTGTTGATTAATGAATAAATAAATTTGCAAAATTGAAATGAAATTAAATTGGTGATTCTTATATGATGGAATTTCGATCAAGGGAAATTCGCAGGCTGAACAATTATTTCCTTATTGATCATTGAAAGTGAGATGATATCATAATTGACATGATCTGGATTGGTTATAGTCGTTCCTTATTCATTCCCGACCTAATCCTTCCTTAATTGTAAAGCAAATCCTAGAGCACCTAAAGACAAGCCCCTATTCGGCCAGACAGTTCTAGCTTAGCGCTTAGAATTTAATCTGTCGAAAGCATTAGGGATTAGAAGGACCTAATCTAAGTTAACCGAATTCTTAGCGATTCCGATTTAAACCAAATCACATGTTTATGCGCTTTGAACATAGTTAGGATTTCAGATGATTACAAATCCTATAGCCTAACATTGTTTCAATGAATGAAAAAGCCGAAGCCCGGCCGAACTGTAACCTAAACTTTCATTGAAGGTCTGATTTCATAGATCGATAAATATGTAAACAGATCACATAAAATTAGATTACTGAAATTAAGAACAACAATCTCACAATTGGAAATAATGCTAACCTTTGATTAATCCCTTAATCGATAAAGTGTTTAGCTACACATAGTCATGAATTCGACCATGATAACCATTAAAGATAAAAATAAATAAAGCTAACTAAGAACCCAAAAAGAGAAAAAACCTCAGAGAAGAAGTTTTGTTCCTAATCTATTTATAGAGAAAACCCCCTCCTAAAAGTTAGGTAACCAAATAATATCTATTTAAATCAGCAACCTCTTTTACAAATTTCAAATCCCTGATTTTCTGCCTTCTTTTTCGAGTTGGAAAAGGTCCTGGTCAATTTGAACATCAGCAGATTCGGAGGTCCTTAGTCTTGGGCAAGACTAAC
Source organism: Euphorbia lathyris (assembly GCF_963576675.1). NCBI lineage: Eukaryota > Viridiplantae > Streptophyta > Magnoliopsida > Malpighiales > Euphorbiaceae > Euphorbia > Euphorbia lathyris. The sequence goes on along the minus strand of NC_088913.1, from coordinate 37,178,117 downwards.
TCCATTTTCGCTTCAGCTCCTTTAATTCAGCACCAAATTCCTTGCTGGTCCAAAGTTTCTTCAATTAAGTCCAATTCTGCTCCTTTTAATCATTTGAGTCATGTGGAGGCAAATCAAACCAAAACAAGCAATAATACCCAAAATAACACCAAATTAATTAAATAACCTAGCACTAAAGTGGACATTTGAACGTTGAATTGGAGACTTATCAAATACCCCACACTTACCCAATGCTTGTCCCCAAGCATATCAGATCATGTCAACAGCTCTTTACTCTTATGATTTCGTGTTTAACCAACCTCCAATCCCCACTTATAATGTGAAGATTAACAGCCATCAACTCTCAAAGCCAAGACATTATTCATGTTTGAACATATAATGTAACCACTTGAAAAATCTCAGCAAACAAGCTTTTGACCATGTACATAAGGTGTGAATTAAAATCAACAACACCCTCACGGAAATCACTCATTACACTCAAGTGTTTAGGCTATGATTAATTTTCAAGAAATCGCTCAATTCACAACCTAGAATGCAATTACCATAGGCTTGCCAATATATCAAATCTCCACCACTTAGTATGAATTCAAGTCAATAAATCAAAGGGACTTAAAACAGGGTGGAATGCAGGCTAGGGGTAAGGTTTGGAAAGAAAATGAGAGAGATTCTTTTTCATTTTTTTTTCTTTACACTAAAATTGTCATTAACAAAGAATAGTTACTGTTTTGTAATCTAATATCCATTGAGACATCTTTAGAAGCACAACCACATATAACTAAAGGACTTATGCTAAGTCCTCGTACTTTGATGAACTTGTGGTCAATTTGAATATGGAAATTGCTCAAAGCAACAACTAAACATAGAAATGTTGGTCCCTTATAACGTGACAAGTTAGTTCCAAGGGGGGGGGATAGGAACTATTTAAAAATTTTATCCGTTAAGGCTGACTTCTTTTCTTGTGAAAAAGGTTTACACAGCGTGACTAAGCAGTTTGAAGACACAAGCTTAGTCAACTTGTGACTAAGTCTGTTTCTTTCCTTGAGTCAGGAGATAACACTTAGAGTCTATTCCTGAACTCAGCTTCTTAGTATACTTAACTCAGCGTGAGCTCGTTACTTAGTCAGTTTTATAGCAAGCAATATGTAAAGGAGTTTAAGGGTTAGAAAGATATTACTCAGTAGACTTATCCTGGTTCGGCCTCTCCGCCTACGTCCAGTCCCCGAAACTCGTTCCGAGCTTTTCGAATTCTCTACTGAGCTCTTTAAAGGTAGAGTACGAAACCTTTTACAATAGAAGCTGAGTATACAAGAGTACCTTCCTCTATACCTCCACTCACTCCTATATCTACCGCTGAGTACTATAACCGAGTACTCAGCCTCTCCTTTCTATTCTTCTAAAAATGATAAAGTGTTTGTCCTAAACAACAATTGCTAAGACACTTTAGATGATTGAAAATCACTCTAGACTTTTACACAATAATATGGAAATTGGTGTAAGGAATTTGCTTTGCTTTTCTCACAGAACTTCAAGTATGAATTTGGACAGCGTTTCGGCTAATTGAAGATCTGCATCGAATGAAGCAAATGAGAGGCCTTTATATAGTGACACTTGAGGCACCTGGTCATTTTGAATTTCGAAATAACCGTTGGAGGGAAACGGCTTCCTGTCGTTGTCACTCAATACGCGCTCAATGTCGTTGGCCAATTAGATTCATGCATCTTCTATCCACGGCAGTGCTCGGCAGCTTTTCGTCTGGCAAACAGAATGTTTCGACATTTTTGGCAAAATCTTCCAGACAGCTTCCTGCGCCTTCTGAACTTTACCCAAAGTAGAAATACTTTGTCTAGAAGTTGATTCTTGTCTGCCGCTGTCCTGACTGCTTGTCGCTTGACTCAGCAGCTTCTCTTTGAAGCTTTTGCTAGAAGGCTTCTCGATCCTTCTATACGTTAAGTCGTCGTTTTGCTTGAAATAACTTCGTTTCATCTTCTTGGGCCGTGAGGTCTTGATTATGTTGACTTGGGCTTGACTTCCACTCATGGGCTTTTAGACTTTAAATCTTAATGTCTTATAGATAAATAAACTCAACATTGAACAAACACATTAGTATAAATAAATCAAAGCATTTAAATTTAATGTGTTAGAATATTTTTTATCAATTTACTTAAATAATTTTGTCAAATCAAAATCATGTGGAAAGGTGTTTCAACAAACTCCCCCATTTTGATGTTGGCAAAAATATTCAGTTGAAGAACTCAGTGTTGAGCTCCCCCATGATAGTTGACCCTATATTACTCAGTATGCTCCCCCGCAAGGGTTGAGCCACTGACTTAGTTTTACTTTAAACATTTCAAGGTTTAATCAAGTAAGTCTAAGGTCAGTTTTTCAGAATTATGTCAGCTTATAAGTCATATTCTTTTTAACTCAGTTTATGCGGAAGGTTTAGATATCAGAGAGCGCTGACTATTTCTTTGTTCAATGTGTTTAAGAAGACATGTAAAAGCAGTCAACGTATTGATCAACACAACATACATTCATAAAGCAATGTAGACAAATAACACAGTTGATTTAGTGAAGATGTGTTTAACTATTCAATACAAAACATAAGCATCACATACGATAAGTTAATTTAAAAGGATAGATGCATCAAAGTTTTGTATTCAGGGTCAGCACAACAAAAGTACACAAGGGAAAGACTACAAGTTTTAAGATAACGAAATCTAGTCAATCCTAGTCAGGCTAAGGCTATTTCTTCTTGTAGTTGAGTTAGGCTTCATGGTCGTCAATCCTAGTCAGGCTAAGGCTATTTCTTCTTATAGTTGAGTTGGGCTTCATGCTCTTTAGCTTTACCCTTTCCCTTTTGGCTTTGCTGACTACCTAAAGCTTCTTCTGAATGTTGGGTTCTTTGAGCTTGAACTTTCTCCCCCGTTTTGCCACCATCAGCAGGAGGAGGAATGAAAGTGTCTTCAATGGCAGCTTTAGTTAGGCGTTTAGAGAATGCCTTCAGCTTGCGTGTGCTTGTATTTATGCCATCAAAGATGGGAACACCATCATCCAAAATAGCTCGTTGTTGAGCGATTTCCGCAAGTGCACGGTATACGCTTGTAGTAATAAAAGATATCGAACCCACAGGGAACGCTTTTCAACTAAAACTTTATTTAATTCGGTTTAATCACGTGTTTTAGGTTTAATAAAAGAAATACGTTTTAATTGATGGAATTAGTTTTGGTAAATTAGGATTAGATAGAAGGATTATATCGAGTTTAGAGAACAGTTCTGTTTTGGAATTTTGATTACAAAATAGATACTACCGTAACTGGAATAAATAATAGGTTTAAAACTTATTTTCATAAAGCAAAGAAAGCAACTTTAACTTTGTAAGATTATGGACATGTAACAATATAGCGATATACTCAATTAAATGGCTTTGAACCATAGAAATCCCCCTGATCTTGAGGTGATTCCTACCTTAATCAAACTAGTATTTTATGTCTGATAAGCCGCGATCAGCGATCATATCATCCATAAAAACTAAATCTGTCAAGTGTTCAACAAAGTTCTTATATGAATAAGATGGAATAGAACGTTTTAATAAAAACACCAGTTTATCATTTTGAAAATCATTTTGTCAGAACAATATCAAAATAATCAACAGTAAGAATATATTGAATAAATAGGTATATCATTAATGAAATGTGAATTTTCACAAGTTAACAGAGAAGTAGAAACTTGGATAGCATTGTAACGAAAACTTTGAGATCCGGGTTGACAATCTTTCTCTTAAACTCCGTAGGTGCGTCAAACCTCATGCGCTTTAGCCGTCAATTCTTCTCGCTGGATCTTTGGAATAGAGACTGATCTCGTCCACTACCAGAATGAAAACTAAACTAATACTGTTTTTATAACTAATCTAATAACAATTCGTGTACAGCACGATTGTTTACACAGAAATGAAATCTAACTTTCTGATTCTTTTCTGAATCAGAAACTCAACATAATAACTTTCTTCTCTAATTTCTCTAACTTTTTCCAACCTTTTCAATTCTGAAATGGATCACTTATTTATAGTTGTTGAAGGGTTGTAAATGATGGGTCGTGTCCACTGGTGAAGGGTTGCTTTTATCCGAATGAACAGACGCGTTTTTCCGATTTAAAACATGTGTTTTGTGTGCAGAATGGTTCGCTGTCGCGACTGAGATTCTGAAAATCTCAGTCGCGACAGGGGGTATAGGGACGAGTGAAAACTTCGTCTTTCTCCCGAGCTGGCTTCCGTAAGTCGCGACTGAGATTATGAAAATCTCAGTCGCGACAGAGAGATATTTTCCCTGTCTCTCGACTGCTTTTCGTCCTCCTTGAGCGTTCTTCTGGCTGATATGCGTTCTCGGTACGTTTTTTAGGTTTTTCCTCCATTTTAGCTCCATTTTAGATCCGTTTTCGCTCCTATTTGGATTTAACCAAATAATTAAGTACCTTGCATCAAAGAAGTAAATAAAGACGTAAAAGTATTCCAAATGAATATAATTAGCATGATTTTAATGTAATTTTAACGTATTTATGTATGATATTTTAGGTATATTTTGGGCTTAAAAAACTCCCACACTTAAGCTTTTGCTAGTCCCGAGCAAAATTTCACTGAATTTATCCTTTAATCAATCTCTTTATAAGTAGAACATATATCCATATATTCCTCTTTAAATTAGTTAAACCGAAAGATAAACTCTTCATGGTAAATTTATACGCAAAGTATCAAACTAGCTAGTGTAAAAGAGATATATCATTCGTATTGTATTTCAATTTTTATATTGAAGTATTCGGGACGGTGTAAGCACGCATGTTTTTGAATCTTTCGTCTCAAGGCATTTCTAAGCATAAAATTTCCTTTCCCAAACCTAAACTATTACAAATATAGATTTATTAAGGACTTAGGTTTAATATATTTGTTTAGTTACGCCCAAGATAAGGGTGGTCTCGATCGTAACTTTATACGTATTAATTGCTTTTGTGTTCGTTTAAGAGGTACCGACCATGCCATGGGTGGACGCAATCGTTACTTAAAACTTTATACACGTTTAATTTTGCTTTGCTTTCTAACGTTCCTTTCATACCTCGACCGTGATAAGGGTGGTCGCAATCGTGGCCAAAAGTAAACGGTACTTAATGTTCTTCCCTTTCATACCTCGATTGTGATAAGGTTGGTCTCAATCGTGGCCAAAAGTTAAGAATACAACTACTTGATTTAATTAAAATGTAAAAATAAAATTGGGAACGAAAAATAGCACATTCATCCTATATTGACTTGAAATTCAACATGTATTATGGCTAGAGTTTCCTTAAAAACTTCAATTGGTTTTTAATGTAAGACGAAAAATAATATCGAGCTAAAAAGCTAAAGTTGTTAGTTTGATTTATGCCTATAAACCTAATTGAAAAATGAAAATAAGATTTATATTTATCATGAATTCATGATATAAAGTTGAGATTTGAAACTAAAGAAATTTTACTTATATACATTTACTCGAGACGTTTTTGATAAAATCGTATCGGAGATTTGTAAAAATATTTGTAAAAATATAGCCCGTATAGAAATATTATTTCTATCAATAATGATAACCTTAAAATATGCTTAACATTATTTTGAAAGTTAAATTTATTTGACATATATGAAATATATACTTAACAAAAATATATGTTTACGAAAAATTGCGAGTATTTTTGAAAAATGTTGCACTTTATATAAAAATGTTGCATTAATGTTTTAAAAAAAAATGTTACATTATATAAACTTTGAATAACAACATGCATTTATACTTAAATAAATAGCATTCATTCTCATTCGTGGCATTCATTCGTACTTAAAAAATAAAATGAATATGAAATATCTCCTCCCACACTTAATTTGGACCATGTCCTCATTGGTGCAAAAAGCGATAAAACACGAAAAATAGTACGAAATAAACCATACGAATTAGAATTGAAAATAATAGAGGACCATAACATTCAAACATAATAATAAAGAGAATTGTACCAAACATAATTGTAAATATTGTATCAAATTGAACAAGACATAATAATAATAACGGAAATGAGTTAAAGATAGAAAGGATAAAACCTATCAAGGTGAAGGTGGTGGAGAAGGCGTAGTCTCAACTCCTTGGCGTCGGAAGAAAGAGAGCAACCGGCGACGAGTAGATTTGTGCTCACGACTCAACGTAGTGATCCTTGAACTCATTTCAGTATTGTTGGCAACGACTTCATCTAACCGCAAATTCATGTGACGATTATGCTCGTTCATTTGTGTCAAAACACGTTGCCATCCAACTTGTTCTTCTTCATTTGGTTCCACATTTGCTTGCTCAGTGGCATTAACATCAACATTCTCCTCCTCCTCTTCCGCTTCATCAAAGTCCTCTTCATATTCCTCATCATCATCTTGGGCACCTAAACCTTGAGAACCCGAGGCTTCACTACTCATGGTAGCAAAAACACGTCTTGTGCAATCCGCATAAGAGATAAAGGCGGGGGGTCCCATTTTCTTCAATAAATTGGCCCTTTGAAGTGCCGTGAGATCCAAGAAAGGTAAACCAACATGAGGCATATTTTGATAATCCGCTAATTCACCTCGAGCGCCCAAAACAATGCCGGTAATTAAATTACCCATAGGCACTTGCTTATTACGGGACTTGGAAGCTCGAACTAAATTAGTAAATATCATCTCAATACTATCAATGGTCAAACCCTTAAAAATAGCATCCAACACAACCAAATCTCGAACTTGCACTTTGGAGCTTTCAACCCGACCAAATAAGGAAAATGATAAAAACTTGTGAAAGAAGAAGATACAATCATCCTTAAGTAGCTTACTAGATGTATTCTTTGGACTAAAAACATATAAACCGGTTAAATATTGCCAAACCGTGTGTGAATTAAAAGGCTTTGGCTTTGAATAAAAATTCCGAGTAGGAAAACCAAACCAACGGTTCATGGCCGCATACCCAACATCATAACGAACTCCATCATTCCGAAAAGAGATAACCCCTTTCTTCTTGTCATAGGTTAGAGTAACCAAAAACTCAATAATATGCGATTTAAGACTAGGAAAACGCATACTAGCAAATCGTTTCCAACCAAGAACGGAAAGAAATTCATCAATACGCTCGGTAAAAGAAAGTGTGTTTATCGTGTCGGTGTCAAGAAAAAGCATGTCGACGAACTCTATTTGGCTATTAGAAAATCGGCGATATTTGCGTCCTTCGGCTTCCGTCGTAATATCGAACGGTGCTCCATATTGAACCCGTAATCTAGTGATCTCGGTGGCCTTAGCTTTGTTAGCAACGGTCTTTTATCTAGGCATTTTTTGAATTTTGGGTGAAAGAGATGAAGAAAATATGAAAGGATAAAAGTAAGAGGAAAAGATAATGGTGGTGAATTGGGGAAGAAGAAGATGAATAGGGTAAAGATTTATGGGGAAGATGAGTGAATCTTGGTATTGGGAAGAGAAAAGATGATTGATTGGTGTAAAAATAGGTGATTTAAATAGGTGTAAGTAATAGGTATTGATTAGGATAGGTGAATGGGTAATTAATTTAGAGTAGGAAGAGGAAAAGAAGGAAAATTCGCCCAAATCCCGTCCCTGTAGGTCGCAAGTCGCGACTGAGATTTTCAAAATCTCAGACGCGACAGCAAATAGGTAGGGGGACGAATTTTTGCTGAATTTTGTCCTCTGATGTCTCAACTGAGAATTCATAATCTCAACTGAGATTTTGAAAAATCTGGGTAAAATGGGAACTGTTTTTGAAGATTTTAACACTTCTAAACCAATTCCTCTTAGAAGTAAGTGACATTAATGTTAAAATGAATCCCTGAAACTGAGATAAACAAAACTGAAATATTAAATTAAAGGAAAACCAAAGGTTGTTCCTTAAATAAAAGAAATAAACTAATAAATTAATGCACTTTTATTTATTATAATCTAAAATATAAACAATACCATATTATATATTACATAAGAACATCGTACTCATATAAACAAAACACTCATATAATAAAACAACAAACAGAAACGCATAATATATCCCTAAGTAGATGACAGACGACGTGCAATGGCCCGGTTAATCTTCGTTTGAATGAAGACTTGCCTCTCTGGTGCAGAAAGGAATGTTGGACCAGAACGGAAAACTCGTTTGACAAGCCCCTCGTTCTCCAAGAACTCGTAGTCTATAATAGGGAATGGTTCTGTATCAGTCCAAGGGACAAAAATGGTTCCCTTGGCTCCTAAAATTATTCCACAAATAATGTTGGCGAACCCAATCTTCCGGTTCTTTGAACGGGAAGCAGCAACTAACCCCTCCATTAGAATCTTCGAGGAGTTCACTGAGTTGCCTTGGAAAATGTCGCCCAACACATAGAGATCAATATCTTTCACAACATTGCTACTGACTCGACCAAAAAGGCTATGACAGAGGAACTTATGCAGATACAACATGGAATTAGAATTAATGGATTTGTTGAAGGCAAGACGTGGATTGAATCGCCAAAATCCTGTTAACATCCTCCATATATCTCTAGAAGTCATATCCCTTGCAGGATGGTGTTGAGTTGTGTCTCGGGGTGGAAATCCAAACCAATTATGTAGGTCTGGATATCCAAAAGTGAATACCTCCCCCTCACAACGAAAACTGAGACGAACACGTCTCTTGTTGACGAAACTAACGGTGGAGAAAAATTCCAGAACCCAATTTCCAATAATAGGAAATTTCATAGAAACAAATTTGGTCCAACCCAAATTAGTCAGATAGCGATCAATGTCTTCGCTTATCCCGAGTTCCTCGTTCAGAAACTCGTCCAGATACATCATGCCAAAGAATTGAGCATATCTGAATTGCAGGAAGCGTTTCCCCTCGTCATGGTTATAAATGGGAAACCATGCACCATATCGATCGGAGATATCAACTTTCCTGTTTTGAGAAGAAGTGTGTTTTTGAACATTTTTCAAAGACTTAGTCATGTCTGTGAGAGAAAAGAAAATGAAGTCTGTAGGATTTGAGAATTTGAGAAAGAAATTCAGAAAAATAAAATGAAATGGAAAAAAGTCTGATCCTACAGGAATATATAAATCCTATAAGTGAAAGGTTGTGTCTGTTAGAAAGAGAAAGGTGCCAAAGTGATACCTCTTTGATTCAACTGACAGAAATTTTAAAGAAAGAAGACTGTAATCCCTTACAGTTATTTCAGATGCAAAAAAGACAGAAAATCTCAACTGAGATTTTCGGAATCTCAACTGAGATTTTCGGAATCTCAACTGAGATTTCCAAATCCTGGAATATGAAAAATCTCAACTGAGATTTCGGAATTTTTAATTTCTCAATAACACTTAACACTTAATGAAATTTTCAAAACATGACTAAATTAAAATTTTAATGTGAACAAAACTCATTTGTACACAAAAAATAAATAAAAATAAATAAAAATTAAAGAAAATTAAAAATAAATAAAATAAATTAATTAAAAAGAGAAAGTATAATAATTATGAACATAAAATAAGAAAAACTATAAATTAAAACATGAAAACTAAAGAAATTAATTTTCATAAAATTTATCCACGGATTCAATTGCTTGAATTGGAGCTCCGTCGAAATAAATCTTGCAACGATTACCATTGACCTTAAATCGTTCGCCATTAGACTTTTCTAGCTCCAATGTTCCGTAATCAAATGTTTTAATAACCAAAAATGGTCCAGTCCATCTAGATTTTAGCTTACCTGGAAATAACTTTAATCTCGAATTAAAAAGTAAGACTTTATCCCCAACATTAAAGTTTTTAATTTTGATTTTTGCATCATGCCACTTTTTAATTTTTTCCTTATAAATTCTTGCATTTTCGGAGGACAAATAGCGTAATTCATCCAACTCATTTAAGTCAAACAAACGCTTTTTCCCTGCCCTTTGCAAATCATAATTAAGGGTTCTTATAGCCCAATATGCTTTATGTTCTAATTCAACCGGCAAATGACAAGCTTTACCATAGACTAATCTATAAGGTGTCATTCCGATAGGTGTTTTAAATGCAGTACGGTATGCCCATAATGCATCGTTAAGTTTATGTGCCCAGTCTCTTCTAGAAGACGAAACTGTTTTCTCAAGTATCCATTTGAGTTCTCTATTTGAAATTTCTGCTTGACCATTCGTTTGAGGATGGTACGGTGTAGAGATACGATGGTGTACTCCGTATTTTTTCATAAGTGACTCAAAAGCTCTATTTACGAAATGAGTACCACCGTCGCTTACCATAACCCTAGGAACTCCAAATCGACAGAATATTGAATTTAAAAACTTAACAACTACTTTAGAATCATTTGTCGGGGTTGCAATTGCTTCAACCCACTTTGAAACATAATCTACGGCTACTAATATATAATTGTTGCCAAAAGAAGGAGGAAAAGGACCCATGAAATCAATTCCCCATACGTCGAAGATTTCAACTTCCAATATGTTCGTAAGAGGCATCTCATCTTTCCTTCCTATATTCCCTGTTCTTTGACATTTATCACAGCGGATAATAAATGAACGGACATCTTTAAACAGAGTTGGCCAAAAGAATCTGCATTCAAGTATTCTAGTTGCTGTTTTGCTTACGCTATTATGACCTCCGTAAGCGCTAGCATGACATTCTAACATTATAGAGTCATATTCAAACTCACTAACACATCTCCTAAGTATTCCATCGCCGCATGTTTTGAACAAGAATGGATCTTCTCAAAAATATTTCTTAGCTTCTGAAAAGAATTTCTTCTTTTGCTGAGAAGTCAATCCATCTGGCACAACATATGCAGCTAAGTAATTGGACCGTTGCATGAGATGTTCATCGGGGAAATCATCTCGAATGCCTGATGTTTCACCGATGGGACCGTTTTCATCCTCAAGTCTTGATAGATGATCGGCGACCAGGTTTTCAACTCCCTTTTTGTCTTTAATCTCAATGTCAAATTCTTGCAATAGTAAAACCCATCTAATAAGACGTGGTTTTGCATCTTTCTTAGCAAATAAATATCGTAAAGCTGCATGATCTGTATAAATGATGACTTTAGATCCTAACAAATAAGATCAGAACTTATCACATGTAAAAACTGTTGAAACACCTTTCCACAAGATTTTGATTTGACAAAATTAATTAAGTGAAAGTAAATATTCTACAACACACTAAGTTTAAATGCTTTGGCTTATTGTTACGAATGTGTTTGTTCAATGTTGAGTTTATAATTTATTATAAGACATAAAGATCATAAGGCTCAAGCCCTATATGGAAGTCAAGGCCCAAGTCAAACAAACCCAAGATCACTCAGCCCGCGTGTCTTCAAAACGTTGCCGTTGAAGTAATGAGACGCATGCTGAGTAAAGAAGGATCGAGAAGATCCACGTAGACAACTTCGGTATGAAGCTGCTGAGCTGTCTCGACAAAACGTACAAGACAGCTGATGACCATAAGACAGCTTCCAGACAAAATATTTCCTCCTTAAGTAAAAACCAGAAGACACAGCAAGCTGTCTGGTTGACATTACCCAAAATGGAGGAACATACTGTCACACTGACCGAAGAACAGAAGACGCTGGAATCTGATTGGCTAAAGAGAACTGCTGGCAGACTCAGTGAAAACGACTTGTAGCCGTTTCCCTCCAACGGTTATTTCGAAATTCGAAATAACCAGAAGCTCTCATAGCTCTCTATAAATAGAGCATTCAGAATCCACATTCTACAGAGAACTTTGAGCAAAAAGCCGTTGCGCTGACCAAACGTATACAAAAGTTCTCCATCAAAAGCAAAGCAAATTCTTACACTACAAAGCCTATTCATTTGTGTAAAAGTCTAGAGTGATTGTTTTTCAATCATCTAAGGTGTTCTAGCAATTGTTGTTTAGGACAAAATCTTTATCATTTCTAAAAGTAGAAAGGAGAGGCTGAGTACTCGGTTTTAAGTACTCAGCGGAGAGATTAGGATTGAGTAGAAGTATAGAGGAAGGTACTCTTGTCATACTCAATTGCTGATATTGTAAAAGGTTTGAGGCTCTACCTTTAAAGAGCTCAGTAGAGGATTTGAAATCTCGGAGGTGTTCCGGGGACAGGACGTAGGCTTAGAAGAAGCCGAACCTGGATAAATCTGCTGAGTGAAGTATTTCTAAACCTTAACTCCTTATTCATATTGCTTGCTTAAAACAAACTAAAACTGACCAAGTAAAAGAGGTCAAGCTGAATTGTGCGCTACCAATGAGAAGGTTCAGGAATAGACTCTAAGTGCTATCTCCTGACCTAAGCAACGAAGCTGTCCTAGTCACTAGTTGACTAAGCCAGTGTCTTGCTGTGTGCTAAGCGCCGCTGTTAGATAAACTTTTCTTAAAGAAAAGAAATCTGCCCAAATTATTTTAAAAAGGTAAAATAGTTCCTAACCCCCCCTTGGAACTATATTTGCAACCTTACAAGGGACCAACAAGTGGTATCAGAGCTTAAAAGCTCATTACTAAAGGTCTAACAACCTTGAGTTGATCCATACCATGGGCGAAAACAGCACTCGGTTTCTCCCTGGAAACCAGACAACTCAGATATTACCTGAGGGGCTGTCCATTACCAGGCCTCCCCTATTCTTCGGGTCAAACTATACCTTTTGGAAGAATAGGATGAAAAACTTCATTCAAGCTACAAACATGAGTGCCTGGCTATCTATAGTCCAAGGCCCGTTTGTACCTGTGAAAGTTGTTGCTGGCCAGTCAGTTGTTAAAGCTGAGGTTGAATGGACAGAGGATGATCTTAAGAAGCTTCAAAACCATGATTCGGCTATCAATATGCTTCACTGTGCGCTCGATGCTGCAGAATATAACAAAATCTCAGGTTGTGAGTCGGCACAAGAGATCTGGAAAAAGCTGGAAGTCACCTACGAGGGAACAAACAAAGTAAAAGAATCCAAGGTGAATCAGCAGATGAGACTGTACGAGCTGTTCGAGATGAACAATGATGAAGGCATTTCAGACATGAACGCAAGGTTCACCAACATCATTAATGAGCTCAAGAGACTTGGGAAAATCTTCACTGAGGAAGAACAAGTCAAAAAGATACTCAGGAGTCTTCCAAAAGACTGGCAAGCAAAGAAGACAGCAGTTGAGGAAGCTCGGGATTTAACCACCTACAAATATGACGAACTCATCGGTTCATTGCTGACCCATGAGATATCCATGAAAAACTTTGAGGTGAAGGAAAAATCTGATGACAAGAAGCAGAAGTCACTTGTCATGAAGGCTGACTCCACTGACGGGAGTTCAACTGATGATGAGGAGATGGCTATGTTCACAAGAAAGATGAAGAGGCTGTTCAGGAAGAACGACAAATATTCTAAAAAGCCTTATAAAAAGTTTGATAAGTATAAGGCTGACTCAAGCGATAGCAAATACAGAAAGGACAGCTCAAAGCCCATTACATGCTTTGAGTGCCACCAAGATGGACATATTAAGTCAAACTGCCCCACGCTGAGGAAAGACAAGAAAAGTGGGAAGAAGGCAATGGTGGCTACTTGGAGTGACAGTGATGAATCTTCATCAACAGAAACTGAGGCCACCGAGTCAGCGAAGATATGCTTTATGGCTGACGAACTTGCTGAGCCATGCATTTCTGAGCATGCTGACCCATCTGATGAGTCAGATAATGAAGAGCAATCTAATGAGGTAATATCACTCTCTCAACTCAGAAATGAAATGGGTAACGCCCTGAGTGATCTCTATACACTTGTTAAAAAGTGTAACAGGAAGATTAAAGCACTCAGCCGGCGCTGTGATGAAGTAGAAGAGGTCAAACTGAGTGACCTCAGATACCTTCTTCAAGACAACTCAGTTTTGCATGAAAATATGAAAATCATTCATGAGTCTGTCTCTGAAGTCCAGTCAGTTTCAAAGAAACTGAGGAAGGATGTCACAACCATTCAGAACCAATTAAAGGTTCCAAATAAAAACAATTTTCCGCTGAGAACTCAGTATCAAGGTACACAGTACCAAGGTACTCAGCAGAGATGAAATCCCCAGCGAAAAGTCCAATGTGACTTTTGTGGGAAGTTAGGACACACTACTAAAGTGTGCTGGCACGCTCAGCACTGGGGTGCTGACAAGTCAGTAAAAAATCCTAAACAGAAGGTCAGTTGTGACTTCTGTGGAAAGAATGGCCATACTGTCCATGTATGCCGCCATAAAATAAAATATGATGCTATACCTGTTGCACCTAACAAGTCAGGACCCAAAAAGAATTGGGTACCTAAAAATAACTAGTTACAATGCAGGTAAGCCTGAGATGTGCCGAGAAGCCAAAGATGTGGTATATTGACAGCGCATGCTCAAGGCATATGACGGGTGATGAAACTCAGTTCATCACGTTTGAACGTAAACGAGGAGGGAGTGTAAGTTTTGGAGACAACAAAAATGGTAAGATAGTAGGCTCAGGAACCGTCGGAGGTAACCCTACTATTGAATCTGTCTCCCTAGTCAGCGGACTCAAATATAACTTACTCAGCGTAGCTCAGCTATGTGACAATGGGAGAAAAGTTATATTTGATGCTACTGGATGTAAAATATACGAGGGTAAAACTAATGAGTTAATCTTAACTGCCCCTCGGATAGATAATGTCTTTATGCTAGACTTAGAGAAAAAGTTTTCAAAAACTGTGTGCTTAGTAACAAAGGAAGAAAATTCCTGGCTATGGCACAGGAGACTTGGTCATGTAAGCATGGACCTCCTGGCCAAATTAGCAAGAAAGCAATTGGTTGAGGGACTGCCTGAACTTAAATTCCAAAAAGATCAACTATGCCACGCTTGCCAAGCTGGAAAACAAACCAAGCAATCTTTTCACAGTAAAAACATTGTCTCAACTAAGCGTCCATTAGAAATGCTACACTTGGATCTCTTTGGTCCAGTCCAGCCGCTGAGTCTGGGTGGAAGAAGGTTTTCCTTGGTTATTGTAGATGATTTCTCTCGGTACACATGGGTTATCCTGCTGACCAGTAAGGATGAGACCTTTGAGACATTTTCAAACTTGGTTAAAAAAATTGAAAATGAGAAAGACCTAAAATTAGCTCATATCCGTAGTGATAACGGTGGAGAATTCAAAAACCAAAAGTTTGTTGAATTCTGTGAAGCCAGCGGCATTGACCACAATTTCTCTGCTCCTAGAACGCCTCAGCAAAACGGGGTTGTTGAAAGGAAGAACAGAACTCTTGTTGAAATAGCGAGGACAATGCTGGATGAGCATAGGCTTCCAAAGTATTTTTAGGGAGAAGCTGTCAACACAGTATGCTATATTCTGAATAGGGCTCTAGTTAGACCTATACTTAAGAAAACCCCATATGAACTTTGGAAAGGACGAAAGCCCAACATTGGATACTTTCGTGCCTTTGGCTGTAGATGTTTTATTTTAAACACCAAAGATAGCTTAGCCAAATTTGATTCAAAAGCTGATGAGGCTATCTTTCTAGGCTACTCAACAAACAGCAAAGCATACAGAGTTTTTAATAAGAGAACTCAAGTATTAGAAGAATCTATACATGTGCAATTCGATGAAACTGACCTTGCAGGAAGATACCAGCCGCTGACATAAGATGAACCAAACTCAGCACCTGCTGATCAAGAACCAGCTACTGAGTCCTTCATAAAACGGCTGACCAAGAGTAAGAGTGAACCTAAAATTACTTTCACTGACCCATCTACTTCTGCAGAGAATGTTGAAACACGAATAGAACAAGACATAAATCTACCAAAGGAGATAAGAGTCCCAAGAGGGCATTCAGAAAATGCAATTCTTGACTCAGCTGGAAATACGCTGATGACAAGAAATCAACTAAGGAAGTATCTCGGCAATGTAGCTTTTGTCTCAGTACTGGAGCCGAAGAACTTTGCCGAAGCTGAGGATGACGAATACTGGATGAATGCCATGCAAGAGGAACTCAATCAGTTCAGGAGGAATAATGTATGGGAGCTAGTGCCACATCCTAGGAGCCAAAAGACCATTGGAACGAGATGGGTCTTCAGGAACAAGCTAGATGAGCAAGGAAACGTAGTCAGAAACAAGGCAAGACTTGTAGCTCAGGGCTACAGTCAGAAAGAAGGTATAGACTACGGTGAGACCTTTGCCCCAGTGGCAAGGCTAGAAGCTATTAGGATTTTATGTGCATATGCATCTTACATGAACTTTAAATTATTCCAAATGGATGTCAAAAGTGCTTTTCCTAATGGAGTTATAAACGAGGAGGTTTATGTAAATCAACCTCCAGGCTTTGAGGACCCTAAGTTCCCAAACCATGTTTACAAACTCAAAAAGGCTCTGTACGGACTCAAGCAAGCACCACGTGCTTGGTATGAGAGGCTGACCAACTTCTTACTGACTAGAGGTTACGTCAGGGGTCAAGCTGATACAACCTTATTCATTAAGAGAAATGGTAAAGATACCCTGCTGGCACAAATATATGTAGATGATATTATATTTGGTGCTACTAATGAATCTATGTGCAAGGAATTTAGCAAACAAATGCAAACTGAATTCGAAATGTCAATGATGGGAGAACTCAACTTCTTCCTCGGACTTCAAATTAAGCAAGGAAAGAATGGCATATTCATCAGTCAAGCTAAATATGCCAAGGAGATATTGAAGAAATATGAACTAGAACATTGTAAGCCAATATCCACTCCTATGGGCACTGACACTGTCCTTTGCGCTGATGAGAATGGTAAGTCAGTAGACAGCAAGTTATACCGAGGTATGATTGGCTCTTTGCTTTACTTAACAGCAAGTAGACCGGACATTCAGTTCTCGGTATGTTATTGTGCTAGATATCAAGCTAACCCTAAGGAATCCCATTACATAGCCGTAAAAAGGATCCTTAGATATTTGCAAAGCTCAGTAAATGCAGGTTTGTGGTATCCAAATACTCATGACTTTACACTCATCGGATACACTGACGCTGACTATGGACGAGACAAGCTGGAAAGAAAAAGCACCTCTGGAGGATGCCAATTCCTAGGAAGCTATCTTGTATCTTGGTTCAGCAAGAAGCAGGCGTCAGTAGCCCTGTCCACAACTGAAGCTGAGTACATTGTTGCTGGAAGCTGTGTTGCTCAAGTCCTTTGGATTAAGCAACAGCTTGAAGATTATAGTGTTCAAACAAAGACAATTGAAGTCAAATGCGACAACAAGAGTGCAATTGACCTCTCAAAGAACCCAATCCAGCACAGCAGGATGAAGCATGTCAGCATAAGACATAACTTCATCAGAGATCATGTACTCAAGAAAGAAATTAAGCTGACTTATGTGCCAACAGATGAGCAGCTGGCTGATATCTTGACAAAGCCTCTAGCACGAGAGCAATTTAGCATACTGAGAGAAGCAATTGGTATGTTTAATCCTCTTCAGTAAATTCCTACGCTAAATGAATATTGAATGCTGAGTGAATTACATGCTGAATGATTTTTTGTTTGCTGAGTATATCATTAAAACTGACTGAACATACAAATACTGAGTAATCTTGCACACTGAGTAAATTAGTTTTGAACTTGAACTTAGAACCATCCTTAAAGAATGCACTGACTACTCAGAATATGAAACGTTTATGTAAACAAACGCTGAGTAAAAGCACTTATTAGCATTTAATGTCACCACACGCGAAATGACACCTGTATGGTGCATGCGCCGAATAACGTGTTAATAGCGTCATAAGTGTCAAGGTTTCTGTCGATTGGACAACCCAAGGGAAAAACCGGCTTAAATTCAAACGGCACCCTAAACTAAAAATCCATAAATAGTGGATACTAACCCACTACCCTCTTTACATGCGCACTGAACTTTGAGAAAGCTTCAAAATTTTTCCTTTTACACCTAAGAGCTTTAGAACTCCAAAAATGTCTTTCAACGAAAGCACTTTCTCTCCAACTCTAAAATCCTCTGACCAGGCTGGTCCTTCAACCACCATCATGAGAAAGATGATCAAGGTGCCCTCTTGCGCCAAAAATCAAGAGGTACTAAGGAGTCGATACTTCCACTCCGACTTCATCTCTTCAGAGACCCCATTCTGTGAATGGATCAAAAACAACGGATGGAAAGGTCTCTTCTCTCTTTCCGGGCAAACCTATCCCACAATAGTGAGAGAGTTATACTCCAACCTGCACGTTGATGCAGATGACTCTGACTACTTAGAGACCACAGTTAAGGGTCAAAAGATAGTGATAACCCCTGAATATCTAGCAACATTACTAGAGATACCGAATACAGGGATCCAGTTCAGGACAACAAAGGAGCCGATACCAAAAGCCATCGTAGAAAAGATGAAGGGGTTCTGTAAACCCAAAGACTACAAAGGAGAAGTACCCAACACCTGCATGGGCAAAAATCAGAAGATGGCCCACTTTTTGCTGACCAACTTTATCTTCCCTAAACTCAGTTCTCCCTCATCCGCCTCAAACTTTGAACAATGTTTCATCTGGCATATGCTGACCAACATTCCCTTCAACATGCCTGTATTTCTGGTCGGTGCTTTCCAAAGAAGTGGAAGGAAGCTCCGTTTAGGTTCCCTCATCACAAGGATAATACAGGATAAGAACATAGAGACTGTTGGTGAAATAAGTTCAACAGGAACTGTTATCACTGCACGTCTGCTGAATGGACTATCACATAGCCAACCCCTGAAAGGTTATGACGAGAATGAAACCACTGAGGAGGAGGATCTTATGGCTGAGGTTGAGCAACCCATTGGAGAAATGGAAAATCTGACAGATCTGGATGCTATTATAGATGATGTCATGGCTGAAGCTGATCACACTGCTGAGGGTACAGAACCAACCAATGAACCTCAAACTGAGAATCCTTCTACTGTGCCATCTGAGATTGCTGAAGCTGAGAAGAAGAAGAAAAAGGGAGCCTGCTTGAAGGATATTCGTACTGTCCCGAGAAAGGTAAGGCTGATGGAAAGAAACAAGAGGAAAGCTGATCAGGACCCAGATGAGCCAGCTGAGAAGAAACTGAGAACAGAAGCAGAATATGTTCTTGAGCCCCACATTACCCAAGAGGGGTCTCCACAAAAACAAGCCTCTGTTCCTCCAAGTGAGAAACAAGCCAAAACCCCTGCGAGTCCAAAAGAAGCTCCACTCCCACCTCAAGCTCAAAGCAACTCAGCACCTGAGGTCAACACGCCTCATAGTCCTGTCACTACACAAGGCACTCAGTGCGAGCCCACTCATGCCAAATATGCTCACCTAGGTGCTACTGAGTCAGGATGGCGTGTCATCGCCTCAGCTAACACTCTGCTTCAAGAACAAGCCCATCCTCCACCAACTCATGCCCAGTCCTCTCATCCACCTGTCACTCACCATATTCTGCGTGAAATCCATGACTTGATCAATCACTTCTCCTCTATCCAGACGCAGCCACCAACACATGCTCAAATGACCAAAATGACCGAACTCATGCTGACTATGGTCAGTCACATGAATTCCTTGGAGGGTCAAATACGTGTGCTGCAGGATCAGGTCAAATCTCCTACCCCTACCGTTAATTTGCCTACTGCTGATGCTGGCAAAACGGGGGAGAAAAGTGGCAACTAAGGAGAAGGAACTCTGAGTGAGAAACTAGAGAGTTAGAAGTTAGGAAGAAGAACTTTATTTTGTTTTATTTTGTTATTTTGTTTTGTAATGCTTTTTGTTGTTTTGTTTTAAACAATATGCCTAACTTCAGTTACTTCTGAAATACTTGCATTCGTATTTAACTGTTGATTATTCATCCTTCAAATGCCAAGTATTATATAAATGCATGCTGCATATAAATGTTTGAACTTGTCAAATATAAACCATTGAACAAATGATTTACTCAGCGCTCTGTCACTATACATTACTTCCGCTGAATACTGAGTAAAATAGAATATGACCCATAAGCTGACCTATACCTGAAATCTGATCTTAGACTTATTCAATTAAACTAGAGAATGTTTAGAATAAAACTAAGTCAGTAGTTCAGTCCTTACGGGGGAGTTCACTTAATTAAAAAGGTCAACTATCATGGGGGAGCTCATACTGAGTTCCTTGCTGATTAGTTTTGCCAACATCAAAATTGGGGAGTTTGTTGAAACACCTTTCCACAAGATTTTGATTTGACAAAATTAATTAAGTGAAAGTAAATATTCTACAACACACTAAGTTTAAATACTTTGGCTTATTGTTACTAATGTGTTTGTTCAATGTTGAGTTTATAATTTATCATAAGACATAAAGATCATAAGGCTCAAGCCCTATATGGAAGTCAAGGCCCAAGTCAAACAAACCCAAGATCACTCAGCCCGCGTGTCTTCAAAACATTGCCGTTGAAGTAATGAGACGCATGCTGAGTAAAGAAGGATCGAGAAGATCCACGTAGACAACTTCGGTATGAAGCTGCTGAGCTGTCTCGACAAAACGTACAAGACAGCTGATGACCATAAGACAGCTTCCAGACAAAATATTTCCTCCTTAAGTAAAAATCAGAAGACACAGCAAGCTGTCTGGTTGACATTACCCAAAATGGAGGAACATACTGTCACACTGACTGAAGAACAGAAGATGCTGGAATCTGATTGGCTAAAGAGAACTGCTGGCAGACTCAGTGAAAACGACTTGTAGCCGTTTCCCTCCAACGGTTATTTCAAAATTCGAAATAACCAGAAGCTCTCATAGCTCTCTATAAATAGAGCATTCAGAATCCACATTCTACAGAGAACTTTGAGCAAAAAGCCGTTGCGCTGACCAAACGTATACAAAAGTTCTCCATCAAAAGCAAAGCAAATTCTTACACTACAAAGCCTATTCATTTGTGTAAAAGTCTAGAGTGATTGTTTTTCAATCATCTAAGGTGTTCTAGCAATTGTTGTTTAGGACAAAATCTTTATCATTTCTAAAAGTAGAAAGGAGAGGCTGAGTACTCGGTTTTAAGTACTCAGCGGAGAGATTAGGATTGAGTAGAAGTATAGAGGAAGGTACTCTTGTCATACTCAATTGCTGATATTGTAAAAGGTTTGAGGCTCTACCTTTAAAGAGCTCAGTAGAGGATTTGAAATCTCAGAGGTGTTCCGGGGACAGGACGTAGGCTTAGAAGAAGCCGAACCTGGATAAATCTGCTGAGTGAAGTATTTCTAAACCTTAACTCCTTATTCATATTGCTTGCTTAAAACAAACTAAAACTGACCAAGTAAAAGAGGTCAAGCTGAATTGTGCGC
Organism: Euphorbia lathyris; assembly: GCF_963576675.1. Classification (NCBI taxonomy): domain Eukaryota; kingdom Viridiplantae; phylum Streptophyta; class Magnoliopsida; order Malpighiales; family Euphorbiaceae; genus Euphorbia; species Euphorbia lathyris. The sequence continues at coordinate 37,156,870 of NC_088913.1, read as the reverse complement.
TACCAACGAGAAGGTTCAGGAATAGACTCTAAGTGCTATCTCCTGACCTAAGCAACGAAGCTGTCCTAGTCACTAGTTGACTAAGCCAGTGTCTTGCTGTGTGCTAAGCGCCGCTGTTAGATAAACTTTTCTTAAAGAAAAGAAATCTGCCCAAATTATTTTAAAAAGGTAAAATAGTTCCTAACCCCCCCTTGGAACTATATTTGCAACCTTACAAGGGACCAACAAAAACTACTGCTAACATTTCTTTTTCAGTTGTGGTGTAATTTAGCTGTGCACCGGACAAAGTGTGACTCGCATAATATATAACATGAAGTTTCTTATCCTTCCTTTGACCTAATACACATCCTACAGCTAAGTCACTCGCATCACACATAATTTTGAAAGGTAGATTCCAATCGGGTTTCGATATTATAGGTGTACTGACTAAAGCTGTTTTCAAGGTATTGAAAGCTTGTAAACAATCTTTATTAAAATCAAAAGTTGAATCCTTCATAAGCAAATTAGTAAGTGGTTTGGAGATTACAGAAAAGTTCTTTATAAACCGTCTGTAAAAACCTGCATGACCCAAAAATGATCTTACTCCCTTAACAGTGGTTGGTGGAGGTAATTTTTCTATAACCGAAGTCTTTGCTCTGTCCACTTCTAAACCTTTTTCAGATATCTTATGACCTAAAACAATTCCTTCGTCTACCATGAAGTGACATTTTTCCCAATTTAATGCTAAATTCGTTTCCTCATATCTAGACAATACTTTATCTAAGTTCTGTAAACATGCATTGAAAGAATCTCCATAAACTGAAAAATCATCCATGAAAACTTCCATTATGTCTTCAATGAAGTCATTAAATATTGCTGTCATACATCATTGAAAAGTTGCTGGTGCATTACATAGACCAAAAGGCATTCTCCTATATGCAAATGTTCCGTAAGGACATGTGAAGGTTGTTTTATCTTGGTCATCCGGGTAAATGTAAATTTGAAAGAATCCGGAGTAACCGTCTAAGAAACAATAAAATGCATGCCCGGCTATCCTTTCGATCATTTGATCAATGAAAGGTAGAGGAAAATGATCTTTCCTAGTAGCTTTATTTAGGTTCCTATAGTCTATACAAACCCTCCAACCGGTGGTGGTTCGTGTAGGTATCAGTTCACCTTCATCATTTCTTACAACAGTTATGCCTCCCTTTTTAGGTACACAATGGATTGGACTAACCCACTCACTATCCGAGATCGGATAAATGATTCCATTGTCTAAAAGTTTAGTAATCTCATTTTTGACTACTTCTTTCATGTTCGGATTTAAGCGTCTTTGTCTATCCGCTTTAGGTGGCTTATCCTCTTCTAAGTGAATTCTATGCATTACTATACTAGGATTAATTCCTTTTAAGTCTGAAATTTGCCATTCCATACTTCCTATCCTATTTCTAACAACTTCTTTCAAATTTTCTTCTTGATCGCTTGTTAATTTGTTAGAAATAATTATTGGTAGAGAATCGCCTTCGCCTAAGAAAGTGTACCTCAAATGACTGGGTAACTCTTTAAGTTCTAATTTAGGGGGTGTTACAATTGAAGGCGAAACTGGTCCATCTTCTCGAATCAAAGGCTCTGGGTCCTTATCATCTACTTCCTCACCTATTATAGGTTCAATTATTTCTTCACTTTGAATTACATCATTGACACATTCCTCGACTAAATCAAGTTTCATACAAGCGAATTCCTCCATAGGGTATTTCATCGCTTTGTTCATATCAAACTCGATCTTATCTTCTCCTATCCTTAAAACTACCTTCCCTTCCGACACATCTACTAGAGCGCGTCCTGTGTTCATAAACGGTCGACCAAAAATTAAAGGGCAATTTACATCATATGCAAAGTCTAATATAACAAAATCGGTAGGAAAAATAAATTTATCGACTTTGACTAAAACATCTTCAATTATACCATATGGCCTCTTAGTGGTTTGATCCGCTAATTGCAAAACCATATTGGTACGTTTGATATCTTCTTCTAAACCTAACTTGTTAAAAATAGACAATGGCATTAAGTTTATACTTGCTCCTAAATCACAAAGACAACTTGGGAATTCAATATCTCCCAACTTACACGGAATAGTAAAACATCCGGGATCCTTGAGTTTAGTGGGAAATTACTTGATACTATTGAACTACAGTCTTCAGTTAACGAGATGGATGAAATTCCTTCCCAAATGATTTTCTTCGAAATCAAAACCTTTAAAAACTTACCATAGTTAGGAATTTGTGTGATTGCATCCATAAATGTCAAATTGATGTACAAATTTTTAAGTTTATCCAAAAACGTTAGAAGTTGTTTATCATAGTCCTTATTTCGAACTTTGTGTGGAAAAGGTGGTTTGGGTACAAAAGTTTTGGTACCTGCGTCAGATGGTGAACTATTTGTGTTTAAGATATCTTCTTTGGAATTTGGTAAATCAGTTCCTGGTAATGTTGCATCTTTGGGCATTTCAGGCCCTTGATAATTTTTTCCTGAACGAAGAGTAATAGCCTTTACCTGCTCTTTCGGATTTTCTTCCGTATGGCTGGGAAGACTTCCCTCTTTTCGGGATGGAATTGATTTAGCAAGTTGACCAATTTGAACCTCCATATTATGGATGCTAGATGAGTGGTTTTTAATAAGCTGATCGAATTTATTTTCGATCCGTTTAAAACCATCGTCGTGATTACTTATTTTTCCACTGATATCATCTATAAACTTGTCGATTTTAGAAGATAAAGTGCTAATCGTATCTCTTGACTGATTTTGATAATTAGTGGTACGATTTTGATTAGCACTTGCATTATTGTTATTGTTATCTTTCCAGTTAAAGTTAGGATGATTCCTCCATCCAGCATTATAGGTATTAGAATAAGGATTAGTAGTTTGGTTTTGCCATTGGACAAAATTTACCTGTTCGATCTCACTCATATTTTCATAGTCCACATCCGTTTGGATTGGATTACCATTGGTATCGCGTGGTGCCATAAATTTGTCAATTTTGTGTGATAAAGCAGAAAATTGGGCTTGTAGCATCGCGACTGGATCAAGTTCAACTATACCTTTAACTGATGGTGTGGTTGAGGATGACGGTTTTACCCCTGGCATATGTCCACGTTCCGCGGGCCACATACTGCTGTTGATTGTCATTTCCTCCAAAAGTTCTCTCGCTTGGGCATATGTTTTCTTCATAAATAGCCCTCCCGACATAACATCTAATGAACCCCTAGTTGTAGGATTTAGTCCATTGTAAAATGTTTGCATTAAAAGTTCAGCGGGTAATTGGTGGTGTGGGCATAAACGTTGAAGTTTTTTAAAACGTTCCCAAGTTTCATAAAGAGTCTCATTATCATTTTGAGAAAAAGATGTTAACTCTTTTATGACTCTTGTGGTTTTTGCTAAAGGAAAATATTTAGATAAAAACGCTTGGGCTAATTGTTCCCAAGTGGCAAAAGTTGCGGCTGGCATAGAAGTTAACCATTCTTTGGCTCGATCCTTCAAAGTGAAAGGAAAGAGGGGAAGTTTGATTGCTTCTGCAGTCACATCTGGGATTTTAAAAGTGTCACAAATTTCAAGAAAATTTGTTAAATGGGTGTTAGGATTTTCGTTAGGTAACCCGTAAAATGTTACATTATTTTGCAACATATTAAGCAAAGCTGGCTTAATTTCAAATTGATTTGCGGTGATTCTGGGTCTAACGATACTATTGGTCACACCGGCCACACCTGGCCTAGCGTAATCCATAAGTGTTGGTGGGTCTGCCATTTTTTCTGGCTCGGTAAATGTTTTTACTGGGGTCTTATTTTTGTTTTTCTTGTTTTTCTTGTTCTTCCTAATGGTTTTCTCAATTTCTGGGTCTATAGGGTCTAGTACAATGCCTAAACTTCGAGAACTGCGCATGAACCTGAAATCTTGCACGAACCGAAACTACCTACAAAACAGAATTTGAAAAATAAATAAATTAGTAAATGAAAATTATTAAATTATAAAAGTTAAAATAAGTATGTTTAAACCTAGATTCGAAATAAAACATGAAAAATTTAAAATTTTGTCAAAAATTTTGGCGTTCCCCGGCAACGGCGCTAAAAACTTGTTGAGCGATTTCCGCAAGTGCACGGTATACGCTTGTAGTAATAAAAGATATCGAACCCATAGGGAACACTTTTCAAATAAAACTTTATTTAATTCGGTTTAATCACGTGTTTTAGGTTTAATAAAAGAAATACGTTTTAATTGATGGAATTGGTTTTGGTAAATTAGGATTAGATAGAAGGATTATATCGAGTTTAGAGAACAATTCTGTTTTGGAATTTTGATTACAAAACAGATACTACCGTAACTGGAATAAATAATAGGTTTAAAACTTATTTTCATAAAGCAAAGAAAGCAACTTTAACTTTGTAAGATTATGGACATGTAACAATATAGCGATATACTCAATTAAATGGCTTTGAACCGTAGAAATCCCCCTGATCTTGAGGTGATTCCTACCTTAATCAAACTAGTATTTTATGTCTGATAAGCCGCGATCAGCGATCATGTCATCCATAAAAACTAAATCTGTCAAGTGTTCAACAAAGTTCTTATATGAATAAGATGGAATAGAACGTTTTAATAAAAACACCAGTTTATCATTTTGAAAATCATTTTGTCAGAAAAATATCAAAATAATCAACAGTAAGAATATATTGAATAAATAGGTATATCATTAATGAAATGTGAATTTTCACAAGTTAACAGAGAAGTAGAAACTTGGATAGCATTGTAACGAAAACTTTGAGATCCGGGTTGACAATCTTTCTCTCAAACTCCGTAGGTGCGTCAAACCTCATGCGCTTCAGCCGTCAATTCTTCTCGCTGGATCTTTGGAATAGAGACTGATCTCGTCCACTACCAGAATGAAAACTAAACTAATACTATTTTTATAACTAATCTAATAACAATTCGTGTATAGCACGATTGTTTACACAAATGAAATCTAACTTTCTGATTCTTTTCTGAATCAGAAACTCAACATAATAACTTTCTTCTCTAATTTCTCTAACTTTTTCCAACCTTTTCAATTCTGAAATGGATCACTTATTTATAGTTGTTGAAGGGTTGTAAATGATGGGTCGTGTCCACTGGTGAAGGGTTGCTTTTATCCGAACGAATAGACGCGTTTTTCCGATTTAAAACATGTGTTTTGTGTGCAGAATGGTTCGCTGTCGCGACTGAGATTCTAAAAATCTCAGTCGCGACAGGGGGTATAGGGACGAGTGAAAACTTCGTCTTTCTCCCGAGCTGGCTTCCATAAGTCGCGATTGAGATTATGAAAATCTCAGTCACGACAGAGAGATATTTTCCCTGTCTCTCGACTGCTTTTCGTCCTCCTTGAGCGTTCTTCTGGCTGATATGCGTTCTCGGTACGTTTTTTAGGTTTTTCCTCCATTTTAGCTCCATTTTAGATCCGTTTTCGCTCCTATTTGGATTTAACCAAATAATTAAGTACCTTGCATCAAAGAAGTAAATAAAGATGTAAAAGTATTCCAAATGAATATAATTAGCATGATTTTAATGTAATTTTAACGTATTTATGTATGATATTTTAGGTATATTTTGGGCTTAACACTCGTGGAATCCTGACATCAGCAGCACTCAACATACTTAGAACATATGCTTGAGCCTTTCCAACCCAGTGTATGCTGTCCATGAGCATTGCAAAAGCTTGATGAAACATCTTCAGCAAGGACGAATCAAAATATTGACGCTGAGCATTGGTGTGACGCACGTGGTTGAAAGTTACTCGAGAGTACTTCAGGATTTCGTTTGTTTTGAGCTGGTCAGTTTCCATCTCTTCCCTGCTTAAGTTTAGCAGACGTACAGCGTCGCTAATTTGCTCAATGGAGCATTCGGATGAGGAAGAGAGTTGGTGATTGGTTTTCTCTTGCTCAGTATGAAGCTGGTTGAATAGATGATGAACTTCGGCAGAAGTTGCATACATTGAGTTCGCAGCAGACAATTGATGAATTTCACCTTGTAGAGAGTTTATGTGGTTTACCATGGTCAGCTGGAGTTCGGCCAACTTCATTATAGAGTCCTGCCTGGGCTGTTGAGATTGTAATGAAGTCATGACACTCAGAAGATCCTTCAGACCTTTGATCTCAGTAAGAAGCTGAGTGACAGACGAAAACTGAGTAGGCTCAACATTAGTAGACCTAGCGGCATCGGTGTTTGTTTGATGAAGGTCCTGGATAAGAGCTTGAGCTGAGTCAATGATTCTTCTACCAGACTCAGAGGCATTTAGATAGCTAAAGGATCCATCATTTGTTGGCCTAGATGCCGGAGGAGGAGTAGAACTGAATAGAGGCGGTGTTTGGTTCTGCTCAAGATTAGAAGTGCCAGCATGATCAGCGGCTGGTCTTGAATTAGGATTTCCAGTAGAAGCTGACTGGATTAGATTCTGCACTTGGAGTTGTGGAAGAGGAGGATCGGCAGAATGTGTTACTTGCTCAGGGTCAGGCTGAAGCTGACTAGGTGTTGGAAGTTGAGGAAGTTCAGTGTTCACCTGAGCAGGTAATTCCTTAGCTTGCTCAACATGTTGAGTAGCAGGATCTTCGAGCACTTGCTCGGCATCATTTTGGCTGGGGGAAGCAGTTAAGTCGGCATGTTTCTTTGGCTGAGAAACAGAGGCTTGATTTTCTTGTTGCTCTGGTTGAGATTCATGAGGATTGGAGAAGAACTTAAGGTGTACTTCTGTTAAGTCAGTGATCTCATCCCTCAGTGGTGAGTCACCCATGAGGTCAATGACTGGAGCTCTATGTGCCTTCTTCTTTCTCAGTCTCTTTAGCTTTGGAGGAGTAGGGTCAGCAGGAATGGACTCAATGGAGTCAGTGGGTGAAGCTTCCCTTTGAACAGCGGAATGATTTGCCATTTGCTCAGCGTCATCTTCTTCAATCTCCTCAGTGTAGATTGTGCCATGTTGGTCAACGTCCGATGGCTCATCATCCTCATCCTCCACTGTTTCCTCATCATTGAACTGACCACCCAGTTCTTCTTCTTCTTCAAACTGACCACCCAGTTGGTATTGTTCTTCCTCTTCTTCAAACTGACCACCCAATTGGTCTTGTTCTTCCTCTTCTTCGAACTGTTGTTCAGTGTCAATGTCTTGACTCTGTACATAATGTGAGTTAGGAGGAACAACTACATCAGTTGGAAGGGCATCGATGGATCTTAACTCAAAAGAGAGTCTCTTTTTCTTCCTCAGAGGTTGCTCATCAACATCCTCTCTTTCTTATACCTCAGGCTCAGTTTGCCTTGGTCTTTTCTCAGCTGACCTATGTCCATCCTAACCTTGTTGAGGTTGAGGCTTAGTTCCTCTAGATACAAATTTAAACTTCTTAGGAGCAGGGACAGCTTCTTTAGAGGTGCTTTGCACAACTTTCCTCTTTCTTTGTGTCCTTCCCTTTCGAGTCACCATCCCCTCAGCTTTTTGGTCAGCGGCCCCTTTCCCTTTCTTGGGCACAATTGGTTGGTCATATGCCAGGCCGAACAGGGCAGCAGCCGTAATCTCGGTTCCCCGAGTGTGGATTTCCTCAACCAGGCTCACCCTTTGATCTTTGAGGATTTTGGTGATGATGGAGCCCAGCCTAAGGGTTCCGGTACTTCTTTGGAATCCACCGATTATGAAGACGGGCATGTTGATCGGCGTGTAGGTCAGCATATGCCATATGAAACACTGTTCGAAGTTTGTCGCTGAGTTGGTGCAGTTGATTTTGGGGAAAAGGAAATTGGTCAGTATGTAGTGGGCCATCTTCTGATTACGACCCATGGAGGTACTTGAGATTTCTCCTACATGACCAGGAGGTTTACAGAATTCAGCTTTGTAGTTGGTCTTATCTTGGTCACCGAATTTACGACGTATGGCTCCTTCATTTTTCAGTTTGAGTAGTGAGGCAAGGTAGGCGGGGTTGATAAAGATATCTTTCCCGGAAACCTTGGTGACCATATAGTCCCGATTATCATCCGCGGCTTTTAGGTTAGTGTAAAATTCTTTAACTAGCTCGGGATAAGTAGCCTCGCATACTGAGAACAGCTCGGTCCAGCCGTTCTTTTTGATCCACTCACAAAAGGGTTGCTCAGCGTCCATAAAACCCCTTGAAAACCATCGAGAGTGGTCAACCTTATACCCCCTCACACTCTCGTAGACTTGAGTGTAGGTGCGTTCCACAGGCTTCTTAGCCTTATCCTTTTGTTGTTTTCCCTTTGAGGAGACAGCTTGGTCGGCTTTGGTTTGCTTGCTCGGCGTGGTGACCTTAGAGAGATCACGCTGGGCAGTAGATGAAGGATTTTCATCGGAGCGATTAACGGCACCGAAGACATTCTGAGAATCTTTCGTCATGATTCTTAGAGAAGTTTGAGAAGTTTGGGAGATTTTTAGAGAGAAGATAGGAATACCAGAGATTTCTAAGCGTAAAGAGGTAAGAGTGGGAAATCGTCCACTATTTATAGAGGTCTCGAATTTGATCCTACGCGTTGAGGTGGCCGTTTGGCCTCGAGATACTCAATCGACAAATATTCTGGCATTTATGACACATTCGGCGCGTGTATTTTCTAATTATTGCACTTACGTCATCCTAGGCGGCTATTCAATTCGCGTGCTTTGCATTAAGTTTTTCAACGGATCTTTACTCAGTGTTAAGGATCTCAAACGTTTGAAATTCTGAGTAATAGTTACGCAAAGAAATAATTCTTATGCTTAGTTGCTCAGCTTAAGATAAACACTCAGCATGCAAATCTACTCAGCATAGACCATTCAGCATGGTAATTCACTCAACATGCATACATTCTATACTTAAAATTTATTGAAGAGGATTAAACATACCAATGGCTTCTCTAAGTATGTTGAATTGCTCACGAGCCAGTGGCTTTGTGAAGATATCAGCAAGCTGCTCATCCATTGGGACATAGGTCAGCTTGATCTCTCCCTTGAGTACATGATCTCTAATGAAGTGATGTCTTATGCTGACATGCTTCATCCTGCTGTGCTGGATTGGGTTCTTTGATAAGTTAATGGCACTCTTGTTGTCACATTTGACTTCAATTGTTTTAGTCCGAACGCCATAATCTTCAAGCTGTTGCTTAATCCATAGGACTTAAGCAACACAGCTTCCAGCAGCAACGTACTCAGCTTCAGTGGTTGACAGGGCTACTGACGCCTGCTTCTTACTGAACCAGGACACAAGACAGCTCCCAACGAAGTGACATCCTCCTGAGGTGCTTTTTCGTTCAAGCTTGTCTCGTCCGTAGTCAGCGTCAGTGTATCCAATGAGTGTGAAATCATGAGTGTTGGGATACCACAAACCTGCATTCACTGAGCCTTGCAAATATCTAAGGATTCTTTTTACAGCTATGTAATGAGATTCCTTAGGGTTAGATTGATATCTAGCACAATAACATACCGAGAATTGAATGTCCGGCCTACTAGCAGTTAAGTAGAGTAGAGAACCAATCATACCTCGGTACAATTTGCTGTCTACTGACTTACCATTTTCATCAGCGCAGAGGACAGTGTCAATGCCCATTGGGGTAGATATTGACTTACAATTCTCAAGTTCATACTTCTTCAATATCTCCTTAGCATACTTAGTTTAACTGATGAAGATGCCATTTTTCCCTTGTTTGATTTGAAGTCCAAGGAAGAAATTGAGGTCTCCCATCATTGACATTTCAAACTCAGTCTGCATCTGCTTACTAAATTCCTTGCACATTGACTCGTTAGTGGCACCAAAAATAATGTCATCCACATATATTTGAGTCAGCAGGGTATCTTTACCCTTCCTCTTAATGAATAAGGTTGTATCAGCTTTACCTCTGACATAATTTCTAGTCAGCAGGAAACTGGTCAGCCTCTCATACCAAGCACGTGGTGCTTGCTTGAGACCATACAGAGCCTTTTTGAGCTTATAAACGTGGTTTGGGAATTTAGGATCCTCAAACCCTAGAGGCTGATTAACATAAACTTCCTCGTTTATAACTCCATTAAGGAATGCACTCTTAACATCCATTTGAAACAATTTAAAGTTCATATAGCTTGCATATGCACATAAAATTCTAATAGCCTCTAGCCTTGCCACTGGGGCAAAGGTCTCACCGTAGTCAATACCTTCTTGCTGACTGTAGCCCTGAGCTACAAGTCTTGCTTTGTTTCTGACCACGTTCCCTTGTTCATCCAGCTTGTTGAGAAAGACCCATCTTGTTCCTATGGTCTTCTGGCTTCTTGGTTTTGACACTAAGTCCCATACTTCATTTCTTATGAACTGATCAAGTTCTTCTTGCATTGCATTCATCCAGAATTCATCATACTCAGCTTCAGCGAAATTCTTTAGTTCCTGGATTGAGACGAACGTTACGTTGCTGAGGTATCTCTTGAGTTGATTCATTGTCATCAGGGTGTTCTCAGCGGCATCAAGAATGGCACTCTCTGAGTGTCCTCTTTGTATTCTGATCTCTTTTGGTAGATTGATGTCTTGTGCTGGTTGTGTTTCAACAATCTCTGCAGGTGTAGATTGGTCAGTGAAAATAATTTGAGTTTCACTTTTACTTTTGGCCAGCCCTTGAGGCAATGACTCAGCGGCTGTTTCTTGGTCAGCGGGAGCTGAGTGTGGATCATTCCCAGTCAGCTGCATGTCTCTTCCTGCAGGGTTAGTTTCATTGAACTCAACGTGTACTGACTCTTCTAAGACTGAGTTCGTTTATTGAAAACTCTGTATGCTTTGCTGTTTGTTGAGTAGCCTAAAAAGATAGCTTCATCAGCTTTTGAGTCAAACTTAGCTAGGCTGTCTTTGGTATTTAAGATAAAACATTTACAACCAAAGGCATGAAAGTATCCAATGTTGGGCTTTCGTCCTTTCCAAAGTTCATAGGGGGTCTTCTTTAGTATAGGTCTAACTAGAGCCCTATTAAGAATGTAGCACGCTATGTTAAAAGCTTCTCCCCAAAAGTACTTTGGAAGCCTATGCTCACTCAGCATTGTCCTGACTATTTCAACCAAGGTTCTGTTTTTCCTTTCAACAACCCCATTTTGTTGAGGCGTTCTAGGAGCAGAAAAATTATGATCAATGCCATTGGCTTCACAGAATTCAACAAACTGTTGGTTCTTGAATTCTCCACCATTATCACTTCGGATGTGAGCTAACTTGAGGTCTTTATCATTTTCAAGTTTTCTTACTAAATTTGAAAACGTCTCAAAGGTTTCATCCTTGCTACTCAGCAAGATGATCTAAGTGTACCGAGAAAAATCATCTACAATGACTAAGGAAAATCTTCTTCCACCCAAGCTCAGCGGCTGGACTGGACCGAAGAGATCCAAGTGTAGCAACTCTAATGGACTCTTAGTTGAGACAATGTTTTACTATGAAAAGATTGTTTGGTTTGTTTTCCAGCTTGACAAGCGTGACATAATTGATCTTTTTCAAACTTAAGTTCTGGCAGTCCCTCAACCAATTGCTTTCTTGCTAATTTGGCTAGGAGGTCCATGCTTACATGACCAAGTCTCCTGTGCCATAGCCAGGAATTTTCTTCCTTTGACACTAAGCATACAGTTTTTGAAAACTTCTTTCCTAAGTTCAGCATAAAGACATTATCAATACGAGGGGCAGTTAAAATTAACTCATTTATTTTACCCTCGAATATTTTACATCCAGTGTCATCAAATATAACTTTTCTCCCATTGTCACATAGATGAGCTACGCTGAGTAATTTATATTTGAGTCCGCTAACTAGGGAGACTGACTCAATAGTAGGATTACCACCAATGGTTCCTGACCCTACTATCTTACCCTTTTTGTTGTCTCTAAAACTTACACTTCCTCCTCATTTACGCACAAATGTGATGAACTCAGTTTCATCACCAGTCATATGCCTCGAGCATGCGCTGTCAATGTACCACATCTTTGACTTCTTAGCACACCTCAGGCTTACCTGCAATATAGCTAGTTGCTTTTAGGTACCCAATTCTTTTTGGGTCCTTGCTTGTTAGGTTCAACAGGTAAAGCATCATATTTCATTTTATGATGACATACTTGGACAGTGTGTCCATTCTTTCCACAGAAGTCACAGCTGACCTTCCGTTTAGGATGTCTCACTGACTGGTCAGCACCCCAGTGTTGAGCGTGCCAACACACCTTAGTGGTGTGTCCTTTCTTCCCACAGAAGTCACACTGGACATTTCGCTGAGGATTCCATCTCTGCTGACTAGTACTTCGGTACTGAGTGTTCAGAGGGATATTTCTTTTATTCGAAACCTTAAGTTGGTTCTGAATAGATGTGACATCCTTTTTCAGTTTCTTAGAATCTGATTGGACCTCAGTGACAAACTTTTGCATAATTTCTACATTACTATGCAAAGTTGAGTTGTCCTGGAGAAGATATCGAATGCCACTCAGTTTGACCTCCTCAATCTCGTCACATCGCCTGCTAAGTGCTCTAACCTTCTTGTTACACTTTTTGATGAGTGTGTAGAGGTCACTCAGGGCATTTACCATTTCATTTCTGAGCAAGGGTAGTGATATTACCTCAGTTGAGTGGATCTCATCGTTAGATGCGATGGAGGGGTCAGCATGCTCAGAAACACATGGCTCAGCAAGTTTGTCAGCCATGAAACAAATCTTTGCTGACTCAGTGGCATCAGCTTCTGATGATGAAGACTCATCACTGTCGCTCCAAGTTGCCACCATTGCCTTCTTGCTGTTCTTTCTTTCTTTCCTCAGCGTGGGACAGCTTGACTTGATATGGCCAGTTTGATGACATTTAAAGCATGTAATGGGATTTGAGCTGTCCTTCTTGTACTTGCTGTCGCTGGACTCAGCTTTGTACTTATCAAACTTCTTGTAAGGATTCTTAGAATATTTGTCATTCTTTCTGAACAGCTTTTTCATCTTTCTAGTGAACATAGCCAGTTCTTCATCGTCTGTTGAGCTCCCATCAGTGGAGTCAGCTTTCATGACAAGAGACTTTTGCTTCTTGTCTTCAGACTTTTCCTTCACCTCGAAGTTCTTCATTGATATCTCGTGGGTCAGCAGCGACCCAATGAGTTCATCATACTTATAGGTGGTTAAGTCTTGAGCTTCCTCAACAGCAGTTTTCTTTGCTTGCCAGCTTTTAAGAAGACTCCTAAGAATCTTCTTGACTTGCTCTTCCTCAGTGAAGATCTTTCCAAGTCTCTTGAGCTCGTTGATTATGTTTGTGAACCTTGCGTTCATGTCAGAGATGTTGAAACACCTTTCCACATGATTTTGATTTGATAAAATTATTTAAGTATATGATTAAAGAATATTCTAAACACACTAAGTTTAAATGCTTTGATTTATTACACTAATGTGTTTGTTCAATGTTGAGTTAAATTGTTTATAAGACATAAAGACTAAAAGGCTAAAGGCCCAAAGGAAAGTCAAAGGCCCAAAACAACTCGGCCCGTGTAAACAAAACGCTGTCGTTATGGACAAAACGCAGCTCAGCATGAAGAAGGATCTGGAAGACTTTCTTTATCTACCCGTGTAAACAAAACGCTGTCGTTGTGGACAAAACGCAGCTCAGCATGAAGAAGGATCTGGAAGACTTTCTTTATCTACTTCGGAACGAAGCTGCTGAGTTGGACGACAAAGAGTACAAGACAACAGCTAAGCAAGGAACAACTTCAAGACAAAGTATTTCTACTTTGGGTAAAGTTCAGAAGACACAGAAAGCTGTCTGGAAGACTTTGCCATAAAAGGCGAAACATTCTGACTGTCTGTCTAAAAGCTGCTCAGCACTGACCAAAGATAGAATATACAACAATCTGATTGGCTAACGGCACTGAGCGTGTACTGAGTGACAACGACATCAAGCCATTTCCCTCCAACGGTTATTTCGAAATTTGAAATAACCGATACCTCAAGTGTCACTATAAATAGGCCTTTCAGTTGCTTCATTCGATGCAGATCTTCACCAAGCCATTACGCTGACCAAATTTCTACTCGAAGAATCTGTGTGAAAAAGCAAAGCAAATACTTACACCAATTTCCATATTACCGTGTAAAAGTCTAGAGTGATTATCCAATCATCTAAAGTGTCTTAGCAATTGTTGTTTAGGACAAACTTATTATCATTTCTAGAATTAAAAAGGAGAGGCTGAGTACTCGGTTATAGTACTCAGCAATAGAATAGGAGTGAGTAGAGGTATAGAGGAAGGTACTCTTGTTATACTCAGCTTCTTGTTGTAAAAGGTTTGATGCTCTACCGTTAAAGAGTTCAGTAGAGAATTCGAAAGCTCGGAACGTGTTCCGGGGACAGGACGTAGGCATAGAGGCCGAACCTGGATAAATCTGCTGAGTAACATCATTCTAACCTTAAACTCCTTTAATATATATTGCTTGCTTAAACAAAACTGACCAAGTAAAGAGGTCACGCTGAGTTGTGTGCATTGAGTATCTGAGTTCAAGAATAGACTCAAGTGCTATCTCCTGACTCAAAGAAAGAAGCTGACTTAGTCACTAGTTGACTAAGCTAGTGTCTTATTTCACTCAGTGCGCTGTGTAATTCCTTTTTAGAGAAAAAGAAGTCAGCCTTAACGTACTAAAATTTAAAATAGTTCCTATCCCCCCCCCTTGGAACTAATTCGTTACGTTATAAGGGACCAACAAGTGCCACATCCAAGGAGTCAGAAGACCATTGGAACAAGATGGGTCTTCCGCCACAAGCTGGATGAACAAGGAAACGTAGTCAGGAACAAAGCAAGACTTGTAGCTCAGGACTACAGTCAGCAAGAAGGTATTGACTACGGTGAGACCTTTGCCCCAGTGGCAAGGCTAGAAGCTATTAGAATTTTATGCGCTTATGCAAGTTATATGAACTTTAAACTGTTTCAAATGGATGTTAAGAGTGCATTCCTTAATGGAGTTATAAACGAGGAAGTTTATGTTAATCAGCCTCCAGGGTTTGAGGATCCTAAATTCCCAAACCACGTTTATAAACTCAAAAAGGCTCTGTACGGCCTCAAGCAAGCACCACGTGCTTGGTATGAGAGACTGACCAGTTTCCTGCTGACTAGAAATTATGTCAGAGGCAAAGCTGATACAACCTTATTCATTAAGAGAAAGGGTAAAGACACCCTGCTGGCTCAAATATATGTTGATGATATTATTTTCGGTGCTACTAATGAGTCAATGTATAAGGAATTTAGCAAGCAAATGCAGACTGAGTTTGAAATGTCAATGATGAGAGAACTCAACTTCTTCCTTGGACTTCAAATCAAACAAGGGAAAAATGGCATCTTCATCAGTCAAGCTAAATATGCCAAGGAGATATTGAAGAAATATGATCTTGAAAATTGCAAGCCAATATCTACTCCTATGGGCACTGACACTGTCCTTTGTGCTGACGAGAATGGTAAGTCGGTAGATAGCAAATTGTATCGAGGTATGATAGGCTCTCTACTTTACTTAACAGCGAGTAGACCGGACATTCAGTTCTCAGTATGCTACTGTGCTAGATATCAATCTAATCATAAGGAATCTCATTACATAGCTGTAAAATGAATCCTTAGATATTTGCAAAGCTCAGTGAACGCAGGTTTATGGTATCCCAACACTCATGATTTTACACTCGTTGGATACACTGACGCTGACTATGGACGAGACAAGCTTGAACGAAAAAGCACCTCTGGAGGATGCCACTTCCTAGGAAGCTGTCTTGTATCCTGGTTCAGCAAGAAGCAAGCGTCAGTAGCCTTGTCTACCACTGAAGCTGAGTACATTGCTGATGGACACCGTGTTGCTCAAGTCCTATGGATTAAGCAACAGCTTGAAGACTATGGTGTTCAAACAAAGAAAATTGAGGTCAAATGTGACAACAAAAGTGCAATTGATCTATCAAAGAACCCAATTCAGCACAGCAGGATGAAGCATGTCAGCATCAGACATCACTTCATTAGAGACCATGTACTCAAAGGTGAGATCAAGCTGACCTATGTCCCAACGGATGAGCAGCTTGCGGATATCTTCACGAAGCCATTGGCTCGTGAGCAGTTCAGCATACTGAGAGAAGCCATTGGTATGTTTAATCCTCTTCAGTAAATTCCAGTTCTAAATATAGATTCATGCTTAGTGAATTGACATGCTGAATGATCTATGCTATTATTTGCTGAGTGAATAGATGTATGCTGAGTGTTTAATGTTAATTGAATATCACATACTGAGCAAATATGCACACGGAGTAGTTATCTCAAACTGAGCAACCAATTACTTAAATCATTCGTTTGTATAAAACTGACTACTCAGAATATAGAATGATTAGGATTCTCACACTGAGTAAATTGATCTGTTGCATTGAATGCAAAAGCACGCGTATAGCCACCTAGGATGACGTATGCGCCGAATGTGTCATAAATGCCAGGATTCTTGTCGGTTGAATATCCCAAGGGCAAAACTGACACATGGATTCGATAAGATCCATCTCTCACATCTATAAATAATGGGCAAATCCCCATTTTTACCTCTCTACGCTTACAGAATTCTCTGGCATAAATATTTTCTGTCTAAAAAAACATCAAATCATTCATATCTTCTCTGCGAAAATGATGAACGCTTCTGTCAACATCTCCGATGCCGGTCACCAATCTGCTGGAAACCCTAAGTCTCCTACCCAGCATGATCAAACCAAAGCTACCACACCGAGCAAGAAAACCCAAACTGAGCAAGGTACCTCCTCTAAGGGAAAGAAACCTAAGCAACGAACATATACCAGGGTCTATGAAAACGTCAGGGAATACAAGATTGACTACTCAAGGTGGTTCTCGAAAGAATTTGTGGAAAAAGAGCAACCATTCTATGAGTGGATTTCAAAGAATGGCTGGACCGAGCTGTTCTCAATAAGCTACAATACCTACCCTGACTTGGTAAGGGAGTTCTACCACAAGCTGTGTGTCGCTGATGACAACCAGGACCACTTAGTCACCAAGGTGAAGGACAAAACCATCTTCATCAATCCCACCTACCTAGCCAGCCTTTTGAAACTCAAGAATGAAGGAGCCATTCTTAGAAAGTCTGGAGATCAGGACGTTACTGGGTACTCCATTACGTTCTGTAAACCGACTGGACATGCTGGCGAAATCTCTAGCACTTCAATGGGACAACACCAAAAGATGGCGCACTACCTGCTGACCAATTACATCTTCCCAAAGATAAACTGCACCAGCTCAGCAACAAACTTCGAACAATGCTTCATATGGCATATGCTGACCTACAAGCCCATCAATATGCCAGTATTCTTGATTGCCGGTTTTCAAAGGAGCACTGGCACTCTAAGGCTGGGTTCACTCATTACCAAAATCCTCCTTGACCACAGACCTCACGGGGAAACTAAGGGCAAAGGATCAGAGATAATTGTTGCTACTCTGTTCGCCTTGAAATTTGATCAGCCAATTAAGAAAGGAAAAGGTGCCGCTGATCAGACCGCTGAGGGAACAGTGGTTCAAAAGAGTAGAAGAACCAAAGCTCCTACTGACAGGAAGAGGAAAGCTGTGCTAAGCACCTCTAAGGGCGCTGTTCATACTCCTAAGAAGATAAAGATTGTGTCCAAAGGAACGACTGCACACGCTGAGCCCAAGTCAGCTGAGAAAAGACCTAGGCCAGATGAGCCTGAGGCAGATGAAAGGGAAAACATTGAGAACGAACCTCTGAGTAAGAAGCAGGAGAACTCTTCAGAGTTAAATCCAATCGATGCCATTCCTGCTGGCTTCTTTATTCCCGACGACTCTCATTATACTCAGAGTCAAGGTGTTACCGCTGAGCAACAGAACGATGAAGTTGAACTGGATGATCAGTTCATTGAACAGTTGGAAGAAGAATTAGATGAGGAAGATCAGGATGATGAGCAAGAAGAAAAAGGAGAAGAGAGTGGTCAGGATGACACTGAGGAGACAGCTAGTGAAGAAGATGCTGAGCCAACTCACACTGAGTTGACTGCAGAAGAAGAAGCTGAGCAAACTGAACAGCAGGATGCTGATCAAGGAGTAAATTCTCCATCTCATTCAATTCAATCAATTCACGCTGATCCCACTCCTCCAAGAACCCAGGGAAAAAGAAGAAGACTTGTCAAGGCACACCCAACAACTGTGCTTGATGTCATGGATAACTTAACGCAGAAAAGATCATCCACCCATCCATCGACTATAAAACTGAAATTCTTCAAGAAATCTTCTACTACTCTGCCAGAGCACACTGAAAAGCAAGCCTCTGTTTCTCTTCCACAGGAACAAGCCGACTTAAATGCTTTTGAGAACCCAACTAACACCGAGCCAATTCTCAATACAGATGCTGAACCTAGCCCTCTACCGGCTAAAGAAATTCCTGCTCCAGTCAGCACTGAACCTATCCCACCTTCAACAGAAAGTCAGCTTCAGCCTGACTCTGAACCTGCATTCAATGCTGCTGTTCAATCACCTCTCCATTCTATAGAACAAGTGCAGGGTGAAACACTAAGATCAGTCACTGACCCCAATGGCACTACAAATGATGCACTAAATCTCACTCCTCCACCAGCTGGTCAAACTAATGAAGCCTCATTCAACTACCTCACTGCCATTGAATCTGGTAGAAGGATAATTAACTCGGCTCAGGCCTTGATCCAAGACCTTCATCAAACTTCAGACACTGCTGCTGGGTCTACCAATAATGAGTCCACTCAGCTTCCACAAGTCACTCAACTTCTCAACGAGGTTCGAGGTCTAAAAGACTTGCTGAGTGTAATAATCAATGTCCAAGCCCAACAACCAAAGCAGGAGTCCATAACAAAGTTGGATGAACTCCAGCTGACCATGGTTCAACATATCAACTCCCTTCAGGGACAATTTCAAGCCTTGTCAGCTGCGAACTCAGGGTATGCAACTTCTGCCGAAGTTCATTAGTTATTCACCCAGCTTCGAACTGAGCAAGAGAAGACAAACCATCAGCTTTCCTCTTACTCCCAATGCTCAGTAGAATAGATCGGCGAAGCTGTTCGTCTTCTGAATCTAAACAAGGCAGAGATGGACACTGACCAGATGAAGCAAAATAAGATTCTCCAGTATACACATCAAATCTTCACCCATGTACGTCACTCCAACATTCAGCGTCAGTTCTATGACTCATCTTTGCTCAAGATGTTTCATCAAGCTTATGATGTGCTGACTGATACACTCACTTGGATGGGTAAATCTCAAGCCTACGCACTGAGCATCCTCAGCGCTGTTGAAATTGGTGTGCCTCAAGAAGTATTCGACGATGGTGTTGCTATCTTTGATGGCATAAATGAAAGCACTTTCAAGCTTAAGGAATTCTCAGCTCAAATATCTGAAGCTGCTCAAAACAGCACCTTCAGGCCTCCTCCTGCTCCCGATGCTGTCAAAACGGGGGAGAAAGAACAAACAGGAAGAACTCAGCAAGCGGCTGCTGGAAGTAGTCAGCTTAAGGGAAAGGGAAAACTGATATATAAGAAAAAATAGCTTAGTTTGGATAGCTAGTTTCTAAGTCTTGAGTATCCCTGTTATGTATAATGCTGACTACTTATTAATACTATACTTGCATCAAATTTTTCAACTTGATTAAAATCTTATGCGATGCTGAGCTATTATGTTTTGCATACATCAACTGTGTTTATCATTCTTAATGACTTCTGATTGTATGTTGTTAACACTGTCTTGGATGATTAAAACATTGTCTTATAAGACTCATTGAACCACAAAATACTCAGTGCTCTCTGATAGTTAAATCTTCCGCTTAAAACTGAGTTAATAGAATATGTTTCATGAGCTGACCTTTATTTGAAAACTGACCTAGGACTTACTCGATTAAACCTTAAAATGTTTAGAGTAAAACTGTGTCAGTAGCTCAACCCTTACGGGGGAGTTTATTAAGTTATAAAAGGTCAACTATCATGGGGGAGCTCAAAACTGAGTTCTTCACTGAATAGTTTTGCCAACATCAAAATGGGGGAGTTTGTTGAAACACCTTTCCACATGATTTTGATTTGACAAAATTATTTAAGTATATGATTAAAGAATATTCTAAACACACTAAGTTTAAATGCTTTGATTTATTACACTAATGTGTTTGTTCAATGTTGAGTTAAATTGTTTATAAGACATAAAGACTAAAAGGCTAAAGGCCCAAAGGAAAGTCAAAGGCCCAAAACAACTCGGCCCGTGTGAACAAAACGTTGTCGTTGTGGACAAAACGCAGGTCAACATGAAGAAGGATCTGGAAGACTTTCTTTATCTACTTCGGAACGAAGCTGCTAAGTTGGACGACAAAGAGTACAAGACAGCAGCTGAGCAAGGAACAACTTCAAGACAAAGTATTTCTACTTTGGGTAAAGTTCAGAAGACACAGAAAGCTGTCTGGAAGACTTTTCCATAAAAGGTGAAACATTCTGACTGTCTGTCTAAAAGCTGCTCAGCACTGACCAAAGACAGAAGATACAACAATCTGATTGGCTAACGGCACTGAGCGTGTACTGAGTGACAACGACATCAAGCCATTTCCCTCCAACGGTTATTTCGAAATTTGAAATAACCGATACCTCAAGTGTCACTATAAATAGGCCTTTCAGTTGCTTCATTCGATGCAGATCTTCACCAAGCCATTACGCTGACCAAATTTCTACTCGAAGAATCTGTGTGAAAAAGCAAAGCAAATACTTACACTAATTTCCATATTACTGTGTAAAAGTCTAGAGTGATTATCCAATCATCTAAAGTGTCTTAGCAATTGTTGTTTAGGACAAACTTATTATCATTTCTAGAATTAGAAAGGAGAGGCTGAGTACTCGGTTATAGTACTCAGCAATAGAATAGGAGTGAGTAGAGGTATAGAGGAAGGTACTCTTGTTATACTCAGCTTCTTGTTGTAAAAGGTTTGATGCTCTACCGTTAAAGAGTTCAGTAGAGAATTCGAAAGCTCGGAACATGTTTCGGGGACAGGACGTAGGCATAGAGGCCGAACCTGGATAAATCTGCTGAGTAACATCGTTCTAACCTTAAACTCCTTTAATATATATTGCTTGCTTAAACAAAACTGACTAAGTAAAGAGGTCACACTGAGTTGTGTGCATTGAGTATCTGAGTTCAAGAATAGACTTAAGTGCTATCTCCTGACTCAAAGAAAGAAGCTGACTTAGTCACCAGTTGACTAAGCTAGTGTCTTATTTCACTCAGCGCGCTGTGTAATTCCTTTTTAGAGAAAAAGAAGTCAGCCTTAATGTACTAAAATTTAAAATAGTTCCTATCCCCCCCTGGAACTAATTCGTTACGTTATAAGGGACCAACAAGAGATTCCTTCATCATCATTCATTTCAAACAGCTCATACAACCTCATGTGCTGGTTGACCTTGGATTCCTTCACCTTGTTGGTTCCTTCATAGGTAACCTCCAGCTTCTTCCAGATCTCCTACGCTGACTCACAACCTGAAATTTTGTTGTACTCTGCAGCATCTAACGCACAGTGAAGCATGTTTATAGCCGAAGCATGATTTTGTAGCTTCTTGAGATCATCTTCTATCCATCTAGTCTTAGCTTTAACAACCGTTTGGCCGTCAATAGTTTCAACAGGAACAAATGGGCCTTGGACTATAGATAGCCATGCACTCATATTTGTTGCCTGGATAAAATTTTTCATTCTATTCTTCCAAAAGGTATAGTTAGACCCGAAGAATAGAGGAGGCCGAGTGATGGACAACCCCTCAGGTAAAATCTGAGTTGTCTGATTTCCTGGGAGGAACCGAGTGTTGTTTTCAGCCATAGTGGGGATCAGCTCAAGGTAGTTAAACCTTGCACAGTGAGCTTTTAAGCTCTGATACCACTTGTTGGTCCCTTATAACGTGACAAGTTAGTTCCAAGGGGGGGGATAGGAACTATTTAAAAATTTTGTCCGTTAAGGCTGACTTCTTTTCTTGTGAAAAAGGTTTACACAGCGTGACTAAGCAGTTTGAAGACACAAGTTTAGTCAACTTGTGACTAAGTCTATTTCTTTCCTTGAGTCAGGAGATAACACTTAGAGTCTATTCCTGAACTCAGCTTCTTAGTATACTTAACTCAGCGTGAGCTCGTTACTTAGTCAGTTTTATAGCAAGCAATATGTAAAGGAGTTTAAGGGTTAGAAAGATATTACTCAGCAGACTTATCCTGGTTCGGCCTCTCTGCCTACGTCCAGTCCCCGGAACTCGTTCCGAGCTTTTCGAATTCTCTACTGAGCTCTTTAAAGGTAGAGCACGAAACCTTTTACAATAGAAGCTGAGTATACAAGAGTACCTTCCTCTATACCTCTACTCACTCCTATATCTATCGCTGAGTACTATAACCGAGTACTCAGCCTCTCCTTTCTATTCTTCTAGAAATGATAAAGTGTTTGTCCTAAACAACAATTGCTAAGACACTTTAGATGATTGAAAATCACTCTAGAATTTTACACAATAATATGGAAATTGGTGTAAGGAATTTGCTTTGCTTTTCTCACAGAACTTCAAGTATGAATTTGGACAGCGTTTCGGCTAATTGAAGATCTGCATCGAATGAAGCAAATGAGAGGCCTTTATATAGTGACACTTGAGGCACCTGGTCATTTCGAATTTCGAAATAACCGCTGGAGGGAAACGACTTCCTGTCGTTATCACTCAGTACGCGCTCAGTGTCGTTGGCCAATGAGATTCATGCATCTTCTGTCCACGGCAGTGCTCGGCAGCTTTTTGTCTGGCAAACATAATGTTTCGACATTTTTGGCAAAGTCTTCCAGACAGCTTCCTACGCCTTCTGAACTTTACCCAAAGTAGAAATACTTTGTCTAGAAGTTGATTCTTGTCTGCCGCTGTCCCGACTGCTTGTCGCTTGACTCAGCAGCTTCTCCTCGAAGCTTTTGCTAGAAGGCTTCTCGATCCTTCTATACGCAGAGTCGTCGTTTTGCTTGAAACGACTTCATTTCATCTTCTTGGGCCGTGAGGTCTTGATTATGTTGACTTGGGCTTGACTTCCACTCATGGGCTTTTAGACTTTAAATCTTAATGTCTTATAGATAAATAAACTCAACATTGAACAAACACATTAGTATAAATAAATCAAAGCATTTAAATTTAATGTGTTAGAATATTTTTTATCAATTTACTTAAATAATTTTGTCAAATCAAAATCATGTGGAAAGGTGTTTCAACAAGAAATAAATGAAAGAATGTACAAACTCTGATGGCTAGAACGTCCCTGGCCAAGGGACACAAAACAAAGGTGTGTCAAGAATGGAAAAAGGCTCAAATGTGGCTAACTAAGGGCTGGTACTGTTATTTTTGTTAGTCTTGAGCAAGACTAAGGGTTCGAATTTTATTTGAAATGGCTAAGAAAAGAAACCTTCTGCCCTTATCATTTTTAATACTCGAATACATCAGTGTGGTCTCGAAATGCATAACATGGCAAGTTCTAGAATTCCAAACTAGAATTGGATAACACTCGGAAAGAATAGAACAAAGTGTAATGTTTTTGTTCTTGCATTTAGGCTCAAAAACTTTCCAAAAATTGGTGTCAAATTGGTGTTGCTTCATCGAAAACGTCTGTCATGTAATGGGAGATTAGTCAAGTGATTCATATGCATGCTCAAGACAATTGTGCAATCCCGACCTTTTGAAATCGACAACTTTATTCAAAACAAAACTTAGGGGTTTCAATACTGAGTTGGCAACCTATTTTCAACCAAGTACAAAACTGAGAGCTAGCATTGTTATTTTTAGGGACAAAACAAAGGGTGGACACCCCACACTATTGCAAACTTATTCACAATCAGAAATTGGTGTGCACCTCACACTTAGTCAAAAATCAGTTCCGACCCCGAATTTACATCAAAAAATAAAAATTTAGAGCATCACATGTAAACCAGAGCAGAGCTCCCATCACACCAATCAGCACCAAACATATATATTAACATCCTATACTACTCAAGTCTCCTCCCCCACTTATAACATGCATCGTCTCGATGTAAAAAGAGAAACCATTAAGAATCTAAGGTCAGGAGTAGAATAAAAGAAAAGAGTAAGAGTTACTGCCCCGTGGAGGATGGTGGCCAGAAGCTGCGAGTTGTGGTGAAGGGGTTTGACCTGCCGTCGGGTAGGAATGAGAGAGGGAGTGGCGGCTTAAGGGATAGAATTAGGGACTTCTTTTTTTTATACCTGTAAAATCAAAACCAAGAGATTTAAGTCATTTGGGGAAGATGATGGTAAAATTGGTTATTCCATATGAATTGAATAAATAAATAAATAAATAAAAACAAAGACTGAATATAAATGACAGATGCTGGTCCTGGGCAGGACCAACACTACTGAATATAAATGGCAGATGCTGGTCCTGGGCAGGACCAACACTGGGTTGCCTCCTATTAGCGCCACTAGTTAGCGTCTTTGGCTAGACGGAATCGAGCTTCAAAGGCTAGTCTCTAGGAACTTGTATCTCCATAACTTCACCACTTTCAATCGGGATATTCTCATAAAATGGCGTGAGACGATGGCCATTTACTTTCTGCACTTTTCCGTTCTCCAAACGCTGAATTTCCACTTTCTTAGTCTTCAATTTGTGGATCCTCGAACTCTCACAAGCTTCATTCCTTAATTCCTCAAGTTCTTGTCCTTTCAACTTCCTGAGTTTTCCTGCTTCATCAATATTCATGTTACACTGCTCAACTGCCGGTGTTTCCTGCACATCTTCTCCAATCTCCACTTCTTTCTCCTCTATTTTGCTGCTCACATCTAAGCTTTCTTCAATTACTACTTGCATCCTGTCTTCCCTACATGCTTCAAAAACTTGATGAGTTATTGGTTCAATAACATCTATGCCACAAATAGAAGACACTTCATTAGGAATTTTCATAGCCTTATAAACATCAAATTGAACAATTTTACCATCAAACTCCATAGTCATTGTTCCTTTGTGAACATCGATTTTTGTCCGAGCAGTTGTTAGGAATGGTCTACCTAACAGGATTTCCGATGAATCTGAAGAGTGATCTTCATCTTCCATGTCTACGACATAGAAATTGATAGGGGTCAAAAACCCCTATCTTTGGGTACGGTTTTAGGACGGGTTTTAGAGTTATTTGGTTAATAAGCGAGCAATTCTCGCATTTAAATGCTTTTGTATGAGTTAGTTAGGAATTGGAAACGTTCTATTTACTTTTCGTCGTTTAGGCTCGTTTTATGATCAATTTAGGCAAATACGGCCGGAATAGCATGCATAATAGAATTCCGTTATCTTTTGAAGCTAATTGGTCCGTCAAAAGTCGCACCAAACGAAGTGTTTGCTTAAAATGAGCGATTGACGGATCAATTTGGCTTTTGGACTAATGTTTTCCGGAGTTTTTATGTGTGTGCAGGTGTAGGTTCAGACGAAAAAGGGCATGGAACTCATCAAGCTTGAATCGAGCACGCTTCGGGCGAAAACGCTCGGCGAGCAGGGCCCCACGGGCCATTTCTGCTCGCCGAGCAGGCCCCTGGTGGCCTGCTCGCCGAGCAGGCCGCCAGGCGCCTGCTCGGCGAGCAGGGGGCTGCTCGCCGAGCAGGGCGCCAGGCGCCTGCTTGGCGAGCAGGCCACCAGGCGCCTGCTCGGCGAGCAGGGGGCTGCTCGGCGCGAGCAACCCTGCGGGAATTGGTCAAAAAGACCAATTCTGCCCCCACGAAGCCACGTTCGGCCCCACGTCTTCCTACACCAACAAGGACACGAAAATAGGTCAAAACGAGGCCCGAGATGCGTCTATAAATAGGATTTTTCCATTGCAATTTAAATATCTTTTACTTTTGTAATTAGCTTAGCTTCCACCTTGAGAAATCCTCTCCACCTCCTCCATATCCTTCAAACTTCACCGAGGATTACTCAAGCTCCATCCTTAAATCCTAGAAAGACGCCTGCATTGGTAGACAGGTTCCCTGAAAGGGATTTTTCTTCTTTTATATTCTGTCTAGCCTCTGATACATGCTATGAATTCTAGGTTTATTGTAACTTCGTGACAATACATTCATCTTTGATATATAATATAGTTTTTGTTCATTCAATTGTTTTGATGTTTTAATCTTTGTCTCACGCTTTGTCTGATTGGTTTAACTCATTCGATAATCCCAAAATTAGGTTGGCACATATTGCGAGCTGAATCTGACCTAGTCAGTGCCTATAGGATTGACGACCCTATAGAAGATTAAGCCCAAATTACTGAGCCTTAGAGCTAGTTTCGGCCTTACAAGGGAATCACGAACTAGGGACTTTAGGAGGATAGGTCGGGTTAATCGCCTTGGACACAAGCGACTTAGTTTCAATTCAATTGCTTAAACATTCTATCATTGTTATCATCGTATTCCTTCATGTTCATTCAGTTAATTGCTTTGGTAAAAGATCAATTAGGGGTAGAGTAACTTAGTTAGGCGTAGAATAACTTAGATAATTTAGTTAGAATTAGATAACTTAGCTAGGATTAGTATAATTCAACCTAGGAGTAGATTAATTAAACAAACCAAACTCAAAACCCCCTAAGCCTAGATAACATCCGAGACCAAGTAGCTTGATACTTGCAGAAATAAATCCTGTGGACGATAACCTGGACTTAAACCAGAAATTTATTACTTGATAACGACGGGGTACACTTATCCCTTAGTGAGGATTCTCCGGAATCCGCATCAAGTTTTTGGCGCCGTTGCCGGGGATTTATTTCTTCTGCAATATCGAACCAAAGGTCGACTTGTTAGTTTAGGCATTCTTTTGTGAATATCCTTTGTTTATATCGTTTATATCTGCTTATATATAATTCTTTATAACTTTTGTAGTTGTTCATATCTTTTGTATTCTGTCCATAACTATATACTTTTTACTTATCAACTTTTGTGCTAGAACTTCACTTTTTCTCAGAGTTCTCTGATCAATGAATTGGCAAGAAAGAGTCGAGTGGCAAGCTCAAAAGTTTAATATCCCATCAAGACGACACATTCATGCCCTGGAGAATGAGGCTCCCAATCCCTCCATGGCCGAGTTAAATAAGAAAATGGATATCTTGATGGCGAAACTGAGCCTCAACACCAATGAAAGTGTAAGTTTTGTGGGTAATCACCAAAGGTACAATTCTAACCCCAATTCTTATAGCTTTTATGATAATAATTGGAGGAGACCTCAACACTCAAATCTGTCCTGCGGGAATCCTAACATGTTGAGGCCTCCAAATAGGTTTGTTAATGACCACAGGGAAAACGAATTGGGAATGTTCCCTTACGAACAAGCAAGCCAAGTTCCTCCACAACCCTCTAGCTCACGAGATGAGGTGCTGTCCCTTTTGAAAGGAATATCAGCCCGACTTACAATCAACGAGGAGGTTTGCAAGGACTTGAGCAACCAATTGGCTCAAATAAACTATGAGATGCAAGAGCAATCCCGAGATGCTCTCCCAGGCATAAAGGAAAACATAGAAATCCCGCAAAGGGAATCAGCTCAAGCCATCTCCTTGAGGAATGACAAAAAGGTAGAACCAAGTCCACTATCACATGCATCACTCGAGGTAAGTGAGGAACCGGAAGCGGTAAGCAACCCCGGTTCAAAATCTGAATTTCTAAATCATGTGATAGAGATAAAAGATCAAATCAAAACTTGTGTATCTCAACTACCTCTTCCTCAAAAATTAGAAAAGTTTAGGTTTGCTTCATGCTCGGAAGTTTTCATTCTCTTCGACCTACCAAGAGAATCCAAAAGGGAGCAAACCAAACTTTTTCATAATATGTTTAAATTCGGCCTCCTACTTTCATTAAACTTATTAGAGGATCTTAATCCGTTTTGTAGGTACGGGTTATTTGTTAAGGAGTTCGAGTTCCTAACCCGAGTAGAAGCATACACTTAGGCGGGAATTCTATGTCGAGCTCACCGACTATAACGTAGCGCTTCTTGGGAGGCAACCCAAGTTTTAATAAAACTTTTCAGTTTTCAGGTTTAAAATAAAATTTAAAAAAAAAAAAAAAAATTGCCACCGCAAATCGTCAAGCTTTTGCGATTGCGATAAAATCCGTAAGTTTTCTTCTCCACCCTAACTTTTTGCACCTGTACTTTATGGTTTGTGATGCAATGTTGGAACTTATTGCATATTTTTAGTGTGAGGAGGAGGGGTAGACAAACTTACAAAAATTGTATAAATTTTTAATTTTTGTTGCGTCGTGCTTAGTTTAGGTTTGCGTTTTGGTGTTTTATTTTTGCTTTATTTATGTTTTCGCATATTTAGGACCTAAAACCGTGAACCTCCTTCGAATCTAAACTTCGTTATTTGTCTTTGAGGGATGAAAACCGAATCTAAAGTTGCATGACAACTAGTTTAGGTGTAGGACACAACCCTTGTATCTGTAAAAGCATGAGCTACAGTTTGCATTTAGACCCTACTTTTGAAGAAATGCTAAAATCATTACTTAGGTAGATAACTTAAGAATTGAAGGCATGTGATATTAAACTTGAGTTTGGGGAAAACTAGTAAACACAAAATTGAAACCCAAAGAATTGTGAGCTGAATTTGAGCCTAAGAGCGAACATCAAAAAGCTCTTTTTCTTGACATTTTTGTGTGAATGCTTTGATTTGTGGAAGATTACAGATTTTGCACCTAATACTGTGTTGAACCTACATGCAATGATTTGAGATGATAAACGATGAATCAGCCTCATTAGAATTAATCCTTTTCTTTACCTTATTTTTTCTTTTTCATCCACTCTAGGAAGCCCCTTTGAGCCGACATTTTTATAGTTTGTAGATTTTTCTTTCGTTCTAACCCGTTTTTGCAAACCACAACTTGGTTCGCTATTTAACCTTTGTTTTTGCAAAGCTCGAAATTGAGCCTTTGCTTTCTTCTAGCGCTTTACCTTTGTTTATGGCATTTCAGTAGCAAGCCAAAAGGCTAAGAAGTAAATGAGCATCACTACCCCAAAAAGAAAAAGAGAAAAACAGAAACAGAAAAAGAAAAGAAAAGAGACGAACAAAAGGGGAAAAACTTCATTCCCCAGTTCTTAAAAATCAAAAACGTCTCAAGAAAACATCCCAAAAGAAAAAAAAAGGGATGAATAAAAAGCTCAGTCACTTCGTATTTGCTAAAGCCATTTTAACTTTGTTTTTGTAGCGCTGGAGCTTTTAACCTTTGTTGTACCTTTAACCCTCTAACCACATTACAACCCCAATTAGAGGCTGTTTTTGATGTCATCGGAGTCATATAGCATAGTAGAGGAACTCAGATGAACGTGCAAAATCAACGTAATCCTAAGCAAGAACATAAGCCGAGAGTAAACACTTTAGCCACCAAAATTGTGTGAATGAGTGAACTACCTATGGTGAGGTGTTTTACTTAGCGATCCCCTTAAACTCGTTTAATTGAACATGTGTCCATTTGCTTAAAACTATGACCCATGATAATTGAAATGCGGCTTTTGGATATCGTGTCTCTACTTTGTATTTCCGAATGCATGTAATTACAGATGCTCGAAGTTGTGTCAAGCACTTAGTCAAACCGGGAGGTTTTCTAGCTTGCTTGTGATGGCGGGTTTAGTTTTTAGTTTACTTGGGGACAAGTAAAGTTTTAAGTGCGAGGAGGTTTGATAGGGGTCAAAAACCCCTATCTTTGGGTACGGTTTTAGGACGGGTTTTAGAGTTATTTGGTTAATAAGCGAGCAATTCTCGCATTTAAATGCTTTTGTATGAGTTAGTTAGGAATTGGAAACGTTCTATTTACTTTTCATCGTTTAGGCTCGTTTTATGATCAATTTAGGCAAATACGGCCGAAATAGCATGCATAATAGAATTTCGTTATCTTTTGAAGCTAATTGGTCCGTCAAAAGTCGCACCAAACGAAGCGTTTGCTTAAAATGAGCGATTGACGGATCAATTTGGCTTTTGGACTAATGTTTTCCGGAGTTTTTATGCGTGTGCAGGTGTAGGTTCGGACGAAAAAGGGCATGGAACTCATCAAGCTTGAATCGAGCACGCTTCGGGTGAAAACGCTCGGCGAGCAGGGCCCCACGGGCCATTTCTGCTCACCGAGCAGGCCCCTGGTGGCCTGCTCGTCGAGCAGGCTGCCAGAGGCCTGCTCGGCGCGAGCAGCCCTGCTCGCCGAGCAGCCCTGCTCGCCGAGCAGCCCTGCTCGTCAAGCAGCCCTGCTCGCCGAGTAGCCTTCCCTGCTCGGCGAGCAGCCCTGCGGGAATTGGTCAAAAAGACCAATTCTGCCCCCACGAAGCCACGTTCGGCCCCACATCTTCCTACACCAACAAGGACACGAAAATAGGTCAAAACGAGGCCCAAGATGCGTCTATAAATAGGATTTTTCCATTGTAATTTAAATATCTTTTACTTTTGTAAGTAGCTTAGCTTCCACCTTGAGAAATCCTCTCCACCTCCTCCATATCCTTCAAACCTCCATTGAAGATACCTTCGAAGCTCCATTCACCGAGGATTACTCAAGCTCCATCCTTAAATCCTAGAAAGACGCCTGCATTGGTAGACAGGTTCCTTGAAAGGGATTTTTCTTCTTTTATATTCTGTCTAGCCTCTGATACATGCTATGAATTCTAGGTTTATTGTAACTTCGTGACAATACATTCATCTTTGATATATAATATAGTTTTTGTTCATTCAATTGTTTTGATGTTTTAATCTTTGTCTCACGCTTTGTCTGATTGGTTTAACTCATTCGATAATCCCAAAATTAGGTTGGCACATATTGCGAGCTGAATCTGACCTAGTCAGTGCCTATAGGATTGACGACCCTACAGAAGATTAAGCCCAAATTACTGAGCCTTAGAGCTAGTTTCGGCCTTACAAGGGAATCACGAACTAGGGACTTTAGGAGGATAGGTCGGGTTAATCTCCTTGGACACAAGCGACTTAGTTTCAATTCAATTGCTTAAACATTCTATCATTGTTATCATCGTATTCCTTCATGTTCATTCAGTTAATTGCTTTGGTAAAAGATCAATTAGGGGTAGAGTAACTTAGTTAGGCGTAGAATAACTTAGATAATTTAGTTAGAATTAGATAACTTAGCTAGGATTAGTATAATTCAACCTAGGAGTAGATTAATTAAACAAACCAAACTCAAAACCCCCTAAGCCTAGATAACATCCGAGACCAAGTAGCTTGATACTTGCAGAAATAAATCCTGTGGATGATAATCTGGACTTAAACCAGAAATTTATTACTTGATAACGACGGGGTACACTTATCCCTTAGTGAGGATTCTCCAGAATCCGCATCAGAAATCAGCTGGGAAAATTAAACCATTAACCTGCATAAGAACATCTTCCAACAAACCGTCGGGATAAACTATAGATCGGTTAGCGAGTTGGATTACTACTCCTGTTTGCTCTAAAAGACCAGCATTTAAAGATGAATAAATTGATTTAGGCATGACATTAATTGACGCTCCTAGATCACACATTGCTCTCTTAATACTAGTATTCCCAATTTGACAAGTAATAGCAAACATACCTCTATCCTTACATTTTTAGGGCATTTTCTTTTGGAGTACAGCAGACACATTCTCACCCATGGTAATCTTTTCATACCCAATTTTTTTAATCTTATTAGCACACAATTCTTTAAGGAATTTAGCATATCGAGGGATTTGTCTAATAACATTAAGCAATGGAATATTCACCTCAACCTTACGAAATACCTCAAAGATGTCTTTCTCTTCTTTGTCCTTCTTTAATTTGGCTAAATGTTGAGGGAAAGGGACCTTAATTACAAAAGGCATGTCTTGCTCTTCGGATGACTTACCAGCTGAACCTTCTGTAGCTAAACCTTCTGCAGCTAAACCTTCCGTTTCTTTTTCGAATACCTCCTCTTTGCTTGCAGATTTCTCTGACACAGTCTGTTCAGATTTGGAAGTAGGCTTAGTCTTGGGCAAGACTAATTCCTTTCCACTGCGAAATGAGATTGCACTCACATTCTGTCTCGGATTTGCCTCAGTTTGTGAAGGTAACTTCCCCTGGGACTGTATTGCACTTAGAGTGGTCGCTATCTGACTCATTTACTTCTCTAGATTTTGGAAGTTGGCTTGAAAATTGGCATTGACCTTGCATTGTTCTTCCTGGAATTTCAGCAGGTTAGACATAACAAATTGATCATTGGAATTTGACATCATACCTGAATTTGGATCCATTTGGACATATCTATATTGTTGAGGTCTTTGTTGATATTGTTAGGGAATATTCGGTTGAAGCACATTATTTTGCTGCTTGTAGCTGAGGTATGGATCATACTTTTGTGGAGGTTGCCCTTGATATCCAAAGATGGCATTGATCTACTCCGGTGTACCTTCGTGCAATGCAGGACATTCATCTGAGGCATGTCCGATAATTGAGCATATCCCGCATGTTTTCACTCGAGCTACCTTCCCTACAACCAAATTTTGTACAAGAGATGTCAAAGTATTTAATTTTTCTTCAATGGAAGAAGTACCTACCTCGTACGCTTTTCGTGGAGCATCTTGTTGTTTCCCAAATTGTTGGGAAGTTGCTGCCATGCTTTGGATCAATTCTTTAGCAGCAGATGGCGTTTTATCAATGAGGCTTCCCCCACTTGCAGCATCTACCATTTTTCTTTCCATTCCTAACATTCCCTCATAAAAATATTGAATAAGAGAATGTTCAGTTATCCCATGTTGGGGACAGCTTGCACATAGCCTTTTGAACCTCTCCCAATAGTCATGGAGTGTCTCAATATCTTTTTGCCTTATTCCACTAATCTCCCTACGAATCATTGCTGCTCGAGAAGCTGGAAAATACCTTTCTAGGAATGCTTGTGCCATACCCATCCATGTTGTGATGGATCCAGAGGGTAGGTTGAGAAACCAGTCTTTAGCCGCATCTAGAGGGTAGGAATGCTTGCCATGATCCGCTTATCCCAGAATTCCCAAGGAAGATTGTAGAATCGGACCCAGACTTGAGCAGAAGTGGATTTGTGAGAGTCTGGGTTAAATCCTGGGCTCCAAGGAATAAAGCGCATAATCCCCGACCTAAGAGCAATGGCACCACGACTCCAAACAGATTGGAGAGTCTCTGCGGACGAAAGAATGATGTGGTAAAAACCTCTATCCAGAGAAATCAATTTCCAATTAGGATAACAACCCCAAATAGCTGAAAGTTTGGCTTTCAAGTCCGGTTGCTTCCAAAGAGATTCCCCTTTAGCAAGAGTGATACGCCCGATAATAGAATGCTTACAAAGATTGAGCCTTTTATTGTAAATATCTTGTTGTATTTTGACGGCTTTAAAACCACCTTCTTCGGATATAAAAGATCGATCCACAGGGGAAGGAACATCCGGAGAAGAAGCCGCAGAAGTAACATTACCAACAAGTGTAGCCGCATAGGACCTAGGTCCAGCAGAGGGCCCTGATCGTAATAGTTATATTATTGCTTTTAGTAATAATTTTGATCGTATTTTTTGAATCAAATTGTAATTTGTGTTCTCTATGAAAATTTTAGTCTAAAATGTGATTTTGAACAAAAAAAAAATTCAGATTATATATTAAGCATATGATTTAGTTTTAATTTTATTATTGCTTTTAGTTTTAGTTTTGATTGTATTTTTCGAATCAAATTGTAATTTGTGCCTTGTATGAAAATTTCAATCTAAAATGTGATTTTTTGAACAATAGAGCCAGTCTGAAACTGAAATTCCAGTCTGATTAAAGGAAAAAATCACCACTAAATTTGTTCATTTGTTTTTCCCTTTTCTTATCATTTGTAAAATAAATAATCACTATTAAATTTGTTCATTCTTTGAATTGATTTTGTTATTTGTTGATTCTTTGAATTAATTTTAATTGATTTTTTTGAATTAATTTTGTTATTTGTTTATTCTTTACAATTACAGTAACATAATTTGGTATTTAACTTATTTTGAGGCATTAATTTTGATTTAGTTTCATTCAGATGCACTGGTTCTTTGTATAGTAGAAGTTGGCTTCAAATTTCGCCTTCCTACTTCAAGAATCCAAAGTTAAAGTTTTTCAGGTGCAATTGTTCTTTTTACATTGGTTAGATATTATATTTGTTGATGAGATATTGCCTAAAAAACATTTATCTGGAAGTGAGAAAAGAAAAAAGAAAAAACAAGAAGAAGAATAAGTGAAGTAAAAAAAACATGCATTTGAATGCCTAAAATAAAGAATAGATCCTGGAATCTATCTTAGTAATGACTATTGACCTCTCACCTTATTTGGAATAGAGTAATAGTAATATGTCTTATTGATATGAGCATATTGTACAAGATTTATTGGGTAGAACATTGATGGGTGTCGAATCCACCAAAAATAATTATAACTTCACTTAGCCGAAAACAGATTGTAAAAGAGCAAGTAAAGGTCGTACCCA
The DNA here is from genome assembly GCF_963576675.1 of Euphorbia lathyris. Classification (NCBI taxonomy): domain Eukaryota; kingdom Viridiplantae; phylum Streptophyta; class Magnoliopsida; order Malpighiales; family Euphorbiaceae; genus Euphorbia; species Euphorbia lathyris. Next base: position 37,122,465 of record NC_088913.1, on the reverse strand, counting down.
AATGATTAATACTGATCTAATCATAAATATAACCAAGCAATTAACAAAAAGTAAATAGGGGGGATTGAAATTGTTGATTAATGAATAAATAAATTTGCAAAATTGAAATGAAATTAAATTAGTGATTCTTATATGATGGAATTTCGATCAAGGGAAATTCGCAGGCTGAACAATTATTTCCTTATTGATCATTGAAAGTGAGATGATATCATAATTGACATGATCTGGATTGGTTATAGTCGTTCCTTATTCATTCCCGACCTAATCATTCCTTAATTGTAAAGCAAATCCTAGAGCACCTAAAGATAAGCCCCTATTCGGCCAGACAGTTCTAGCTTAGCGCTTAGAATTTAATCTGTCGAAAGCATTAGGGATTAGAAGGACCCAATCTAAGTTAACCGAATTCTTAGCGATTCCGATTTAAACCAAATCACATGTTTATGCGCTTTGAACATAGTTAGGATTTCAGATGATTACAAATCCTATAGCCTAACATTGTTTCAATGAATGAAAAAGCCGAAGCCCGGCCGAACTGTAACCTAAACTTTCATTGAAGGTCTGATTTCATAGATCGATAAATATGTAAACAGATCACATAAAATTAGATTACTGAAATTAAGAACAACAATCTCACAATTGGAAATAATGCTAGCCTTTGATTAATCCCTTAATCAATAAAGTGTTTAGCTACACATAGTCATGAATTCGACCATGATAACCATTAAAGATAAAAATAAATAAAGCTAACTAAGAACCCAAAAAGAGAAAAAACCTCAGAGAAGAAGTTTTGTTCCTAATCTATTTATAGAGAAAACCCCCTCCTAAAAGTTAGGTAACCAAATAATATCTATTTAAATCGGCAACCTCTTTTACAAATTTCAAATCCCTGATTTTCTGCCTTCTTTTTCGAGTTGGAAAAGGTCCTGGTCAATTTGAACATCAGCAGATTCAGAGGTCCTTAGTCTTGGGCAAGACTAACTCCATTTTCGCTTCAGGTCCTTAGTCTTGGGCAAGACTAACTCCATTTTCGCTTCAGCTCCTTTAATTCAGCACCAAATTCCTTTCTGGTCCAAAGTTTCTTCAATTAAGTCCAATTCTGCTCCTTTTAATCATTTGAGTCCTGTGGAGGCAAATCAAACCAAAACAAGCAATAATACCCAAAATAACACCAAATTAATTAAATAACCTAGCACTAAAGTGGACATTTGAACGTTGAATTGGAGACTTATCAAACATTAATGGAGAATAGCATGAAAGACCATTTGTATCCAAATCTAAGCTGCAAATAGCTATTCTGACATCAAGCTGATTAACGAACCAATTATGAGATGAAGTACGGGCAAGAACAATATGAATAGTAGTGGCCTTAACAATTGGGCTAAAAGTTTCTTTGAAATCCAAACCAGATTGTTGTGTGAATCCCCTAGCAACAAGGCGTGCCCTATGTCGTTCAATTGTACCGTCCACATTACGTTTGGTACGAAACAACCATCGGCTTATAATGGTGTCCCTATTTATCGAGCAAGGAACGAGTACCCATGTTGAGTTGTCAATAAGTGCTTTAATTTCCGCAGACATTGCGGCGCGCCATTCAGGAAGTTTGTTTGCTTTGGAAAAGCAAGTGGGATCAATATCATCAGACGTATGAGAAGCAAGAAGACCCACCGAATCTGCCGAGAGAGTTGTATGTTGATGGCCGTAGTTGCATGCGGTGATTGGTTGGAGGGGCAACACTTATATAGACAGTAGAGGGACAAGATGAATTAATGGGATTTATTGAAGAATTAGGTAGTGCAGTAGTTGTCAAAGCAGAAGAGTTGTTATGAGTGCAAGTATGCTGGCTAGGCGAGGAATTGTCCAAGAATGGTGTTTGTTCAATTATGGGGGAGTTGATTTTCGAGACTGGCGAGATAGACGTAGGTGAGGGAGATATTGCCACTATGTCTCGTACAGGTGAAAGAAACGCAGCTGAAGAGGCACGGGCTAAGGGACGAGCAGGTGTTGTGGAGATAGGCAGAGATGGTGTAGTGTTTGAGGGACCAGAATTTAAAGATATGGGAGAGGAGGGCGAGTGGTCTGTGAAATCCAAATTTTGAAGAGCAGTAAGCGATAGTGTATGCATGAGAGAGGAGCTGGTGGTAATTGAAAGAGAGGTGATAGTCGGTTGTTGATTTGAGGAAGTAGCAGCTGTACAATTGTTATAGGAGGTGACCGATGTGGGTGGTAAAATGTTTTGCTTCTGTGTAGAGGTTAAAACAAGAGTGACAGTTGCATTTGGACCAGGAACAAGAGCCAAGGAGAATTTCTGTGTAGGAGGAATGTATGATGGCATGGAGAATGTGAAGCCCGAGTCTTGACGAGTCATTGGTTGCGTCGTTGATGAAGTATTGCAAGCAGGAAATAGATCTTCACGATATTCTACATGTTTGCACATGTATAAGCGGTCAGTTTGAAGATCAAGACACAAATCACATGCATGATTAGGAGACGGTCCAAGATAACACATAATTTGGACCTGTAATCAAATTTATGATGCTTGTACGGGCATAAGAAAGGAAAAATTCCACAACAAAAAATACGAAGCTTGTCATATTTAGGATGAACTTTGAACAGACGATATGATGGAGAGTCATTGTGAAGAACTGGGGTAGGTAAAATGTTAATCAATCTAGTGTTATGTAAAATTGCAAAATTCTAGAATTTTAATGGTAGAGGAGATTGGGCTAATAGAGTTAAGCCTGTGTCTACAAGATGTCAAATTTTTCGTTCGGAAATTCTGTTTTGTGCATTGGTGTGAGGACAATCAATTTTATGAATTATGCCCTTTTGCTTAAAAAAGGAAGTGAGTTTCTGAAATTCACCACCAAAATCGGAATAAATTTTTTTAATTTTAGCATCAAATTGATTGACAACCAAGGCATAGAAGCTAGAAAAAATATCAAAGACATCACTTTTATTATGCAAACAAAACACCCATGAAAACCGGGTAAATTCATCAATAAAGACAACAAAATATTTGTGACCAGAGAATGAAACAACAGGAGAAGGGCCGCAAACATCAGTATGAATATTCTCAAATGGCATTCTACTTGTTCTTTTGATAGACGGAATAGGTGCTCTAGATGATTTTCCTAGAGGACAATAGCTATAAGGAACAGCAGTGCCAGCTGATTGCAATTTATTCTTGTGAACAATTTTATGACAGTCTTATTGTGGCAATGTCCAAGTCGAGCATTCCATTAAGAGAAGGAGACGACATCACCAACCAACACTTGCTTAAGACTTGGGGGCAGCACATACAATCCATGCCTACTCGGTCCTCTTAATCGGATTTCCTTGGTTACCTGATCCTTCACAAGAAATTGATTAGGCCAAAATTCAAAGAAACAATTGTTAACTTTTGTGAATTATTGAACAGACAGAAGAGATTTTGTAAGTTTAGGTACAAGCAATACATTGTTTAATTCAAGGTTCTGAATTTTAGTGTTTCCTGAATGAGTTATAGACAAACCTTGCCCATTACCAAAGTAGATGGGATCATGACCATGATACGGTGCTGCATATGGAATGTGTGTCGGGTCTGATGTCATATGGTGGGTTGCACCTGTGTCTGGATACCAGGGTTGTGGTTCACTAAGCACTAAAATATCATGTGGTTGTTGCCACGCCATATGAGCTTGGGCTCGGGGGTGAGAGGGACAACGACTCTTGTGTTTGTTGCCATGATTGCCTATGTTTTGTCTTTTGGAGGTGCATTTATCAGCCCAATGAGTAGTATCCCCACAAATGTAGCAGTAACCATGTTTCTTGGCCGAGTGTGAGTCATTTTTGGTGGAGGTGGTACTGACATTAGCAAGTATGACTGGATTATCACAGTGCCCTTTGAGCAATGTCTCATATGAGACCAGTTGATGATGAAGTTTGAAATAATCAATGTCGTTTGATGTGGCCATGAGAGACGCAATAACTAGCTTGAAGTCTTTGAGAACACGTTGGAAGATTAGACGAGGTAATAGGTCTGATGGGTAAGGGTGACCAGATGCTGATAGATCATCCAAAAGGACCTTGAGTTTGGTCAGGTATTATTCAACAGACATGCCATCTTGAGTGAGTCTGTCAATTGCAGCACTGATTTCTTATCTTCTACTGCCAGAAATTACACTATAGGTGCGTTCAAGGGTATACCAGATGTCATGGGAAGTTTAGGAATTGGTGATGACATGGTAGACCTCTTCATTTATAGAGTTTAAAACGAGAGATCGGGCAATATTTTCTACATTGTCCCAATCAGTATAGGATGGGTTAGTGATAAAATCCATTGGATTGTTCATGTGGTGAAGGAATTTTGGTGGAGCAGGGGCTGGGCTAGTAACATGTTCAAACAATTTCTGGGATTTCATAAGAGCTGTGATGTTCATGCACCAGGCACGATAGTTGTGATTGTTCAGTTGTACTTTTACTTGAACATTTGTGTTTGCTGGTATGGGTAAAGGTCTGCTATTCATAATTGTGGAACCCGGAATTGTAGACTCAGGGCAAGAACCATTTACCATAGAATTGACTGGGTTGAAATTGAAAGTTGTACGCGGAGGGATGTAGGAGCCTAGGTTGAATTGGGGATGTGAATGTTGGATATGAGTTAGACCAGGCTGTGTCGATTGAATTTGATGACCAGTGGGGGCGATAGAATGTCGAAGATGAGAATAGCCCATCGGTTGTGGCGCGGTGGTCTGAAATTGCACTTGATTTTGCTGCTCATGAGATTGAGAATTGAGATTGGGCATTTCTAAGAATGGTGCTACTGTGAATTGTGGTGTGAAACCACGGATGACCGATGCCGTAGAAGTCGATGGAGGTCCCATTGGGAACATAGGGGTTATTTGCAGGTGAGAGGATTCCGGAATTGAAAATTCCGAATCATTGGTGGCCGGCATGAATTGTGGTTGCTGAATGGTTCTGGTTACCGGCGGGTTAGGTTGCTGGTGGGTCTTCCATGAAGAAATGGAGTTTGCATGGGTGGTGAGAGGAGGCGGCGGTGGTAGAGAGTTTGCAGAGAAGATCGGTTGAAAAGTGAAGGGTGTTGGTTGTGTTGCAAAAGAAGAAGCAACATCTGATATCATTGTATATTCAGAGGATTCGACGGTGAACGAATTTTCCGGAAACGATGCCAGAGTGATTGCCGTTGACGGAAGTGGCCTGGAGTTGAGACTGGAGTCTGATACCATGTTGATATCTGAGAAGTGATGATAAACGTAATGTATTGTATATTTCTGAATGATCTTTACAGTAATGTACAAAAGTATTTATATTCCTATATACAATCAACTAAGATATGGGAGGTTGAGAGCTGATACTAAGGGATTTTACGATTCTAGTCTAATTAATAGAATTTGAATAAGTCTTGATAAATTAGGTAAAGAAGTTAATAATTTCTCAAAAAAAGAAATTAATAGAGAAATCGTTATTTACCATGAGGTAAATAAATCTAATTTAACTCTAACAACGTGAGTTCTCAATTTCTCATACTATTGCAACAAGTATGCTTTATTTTTCAAGACAAAAGCTAACGGACGCTCCCGGGGCGCTTGATTAGAAATGTATTTTATTCTTTTTTTTTATATATAATATGCATTAAGTGGTTTGATACAAATTAATTAATTAAAGACAAAAGTTTAAATAATTGTGTTATATATATATTGTATGGGTAATTAATTTATTAGTCCTTATATTTTGACAAAACATACTGTTTAGTCCCTGTACTTTAAAAAACACATGGTAAGGTCCCTAACCTTTTTCTTAGTGAACTGTTTAGTCATTCCGTCTGTTTGTTAGATTTTTTACCGTTTATGACTTCGGAAATGACTAAATTACCATTTACTATTTACCTTCAAACTTTAGAAGAGAAAATTCAATTTAGAATAATAAGCTATTTGTATGGAGAACAAGAAAAAGAACATACCCAATGCTTACGAATTTGAACGATTAAGAAGAAAATCAAGAAGAAGAACACTCAAAGTTGATTTCAGATGCATTAGAGTTTAAATGAAAGGAAAATAAAGGAAAATAAAAACGCAAATCCAAATTGACTAACAGAATCTTCATAAGAGTCTAACGACAGAGACTAAACAGTTCACCGAGAAAAACGTTAGGGACTAAACAGTTCACTGAGAAAACGTTAGGGATTTTACCGTGTGTTTTTGAAAATGCAGGGACTAAACAATGTGTTTTGTCAAAATATAGGGACTAATAAATTAATTACCCATATTGTATTTATGCTAATTAGCATAAATATAGGATAATTACCATAAATACAATATAGATCTAATAAATTGTGCCAAAATTAATTAAATTAATTCCCCACTTATTTATTTGATACTTGATTTTCTAATTTTTGAAAGCAAAATGCTTGATTTGAATGTCCTTCCATTCAATGAAAACATAGCTGCGTTCATGGGGGAAGATCCGAATTTGGAAAATTCTTTACATACTTCAATTCCAGTGAAGCCTCCAAATAATGGAGAAGAAACTCATGTTTCGAATTTTTGGGTTATTATTTACACAATCTCCAATTCTTCACTAATTTCCTGTAATTTTAATACTTGGTTTTCTAATTTTTTAGAGCACAAGTGCATGATTTGAATGACAACTGAATTAATTAAAGAAGAAGAAAAAAAGAACTGATATTAGAGAGAAGTACATGTTACATTTGTAGAGAGAGACAAGAAGAAGAAGAATAAGAAGTGGTATAAATGACAGCTAAATTACTATTGAATAGACTACCCAATTACAACCATATTTATGCATAGAATTTGACTAATTACAATGGAAATCATTTAATATGTGTTATATAAAAAATAATAAAATATATTTCTTATCTAGCGTTCCGGGACGCCCGTTAGCAGGCTCGATTTTTCAAATATACCTAGCTTTTCTAGTTTATGGACTTTTTTTTTTTTGAAAGGTCTAGTTTAGTTTATGGACTTAAAGCATATAAAATGGGTATATGTTTAATTATGTATAGATATATAATTGCAATATCCTAATTCTATGATGAGTAGATTAGTAATTGCACATACTAGCTTTTATTTATAAATGGAGGATTATGGTCCCTAAAGACATTATCATTCTAAATCTACAACTTTTCCCTCATTTAGTATAGACGTTCTAGTTGCTTTTAGCCATAAAAGGTCAATCAACTCAATAAGCTCTCGGTTCCACTTAATCTGTTGTGATATGAAATCAACTACGCTTCGTTTTTTTATCTCGATAAGTTAACATAAGTTTATTGTATTGTGATTCATGGATCTAACAAGTGGTATGAGAACGGCTCATGTTTTAATTCATTGAGAAATTACGTTCCACTTGATTTCCGATTAGTGATTCACGTTTCCTGGTACATTTATGAATTTCTTCCTCATTTGTTTTTAGTCTAATAGAATTTTAAAAATACAATAACCATTAACGTTTTTTCTTTTATATTTTGATTATTGAGTGTTTTTTTTAACCTGAAACAAAATTTTACATATTAAAACTAATATGGTGTTATTATTTTTATTCTGTTGACATAAAAAATAATATTAAGTTGGATTTCTTATGTTTTGATTTTTAATGATTTTAGTATACCATTATCTTTTGGGTTCTTACGTGAAAATCACATATAACAATAATATTATTATTTTATCAATTATGGTAATTTAATTTTTAATATATCAAAAGTATAACTTTTTATTCTATAAACTAGTTTTTGGCCCGTGCGATGCACGGATTCATCTTGGCATATAAATATTAAAAAAATTTATAATTTAATATTTAAAATTAATAACATAAAGGTATTTAAATTAAATTTTATTATTTTATTTTTGTATTTACTTTAAATAATCCTTTTATAGATAAATATAATAATATAATTAAAATTAGTATATTATATTATATTTTTTATCAGTAAAAAAAGATTTGTTACTGTTTTATATATATATGCAGAGAATTAGAGAGATTTTAAGAAAAAATTTAGAAATTAATCTAAATTTTGTAGAACTCTTAGATATAATGCAAATAAAATATTTTTATAGATAAATATAATAATATAATTAAAATTAATATATTATATTAAATTTTTATTAGTAAAAATGAGAAAATAACACCTTAACTCCATCGTTACTGTTTTATATTATATATAGATTTTAAATATAAAAATATATGATTGACTATATAACTATAAATTATTAAAAATCTATTTAAATACTACATTTTGAATACCACCACAAACCACAAACCGTAAATAATAAATGTAAACCAAATGGACCTCTAGGACATATTGTAACTTAAAAATATTTTAATTTTTCCATGAAAATTAAAATATTTTTAAGTAATGAATAATTTGAAGATTTTTACTTTAAAAGAGTTTAATATCACAAAATTGATTTAAATTTTTTAGGCAGTTGTATTAAATTCAAAATCACAGCACGTGATATATATAATATTTTAAAGTAATTAATATAATTAGTAAAATAAACTATTATTTTCTAGTTTTTCTTAAAAAAAATAACATTATTATTCTATGTTAAGATTTTTTTTTAAGTTATAAGTTTATTAATATAGGATAATGTATTAAAATATGCCTATAGTTTTTGGGGGAAGTTAAGATTTTTTTTTTAAGTTATAAGTTTATTAATATGGGATAATGTATTAAAATATGCCTATAATTTTTGGGGGAAGTAGTAATTTAGGTTCTACGTATAAAATAGCACAAATATAAACTTAACATTTTAAAAATGGTACCAATTTAGACCTCGATAATGGATTGGATACGTACAATTGACAGAACTTAACACTTTACTGCCTCCAAAATATAACAAATTATAAAGAAAATCTAGACAGTTAACAGTTTACTGCCTCCAAATTTACGGAATCCCATTCCTCAAAAGATAAGACTTTATATTCTGCAAAACAAATAATAATAATAATAAGTTGGTTTGATGTAAAATAAGGAGAAAGATGTAAAACCATCTTTTCACATCCATTCTAATACTCACCCCAGGCCACGAGTGGCTATTTATGCAAGATGATAAATCCTATAACTTAATAACACAAATTCGTAATGTTTGATAATCAGTGGAATAAGAAAATTGCCAGGCTCATTCTTGCCAGAATTAGAGATGAGATAGCATGGATAGAAGATTTCTGCAGTAGAATGAGATTAAATCCAGAAAAACAATTTGAAACAGTTAGGGTTTAGATAATCAAAGAGAATCTGACCTGAAATGAACAACAATAAAAGCAGATAACAGAACTTGAATAGTAATTGAAGGGAATGAGTTAATCATGTTGAATATCATCATAATAAAGAGATTACCTTGCTGATTAGAGAGAAACTACACCAATATATGAGTGCATCACGTCCAAGTCCAACACCAATGAAATTGATAGGAACGCCCACAACTTCTTCAAGATCAAATCTGTAAAAATAACTCCTCAAGATTGGTGAATAAAAAAACGATTTTATCATGATGAGATAGAGACGAAGCAGTTCGAGTACAGATAGAAGACCACTTTATTAGGGAAGTGAATTGGGATTTCGTTCAAATCGAATAGATAAGAAGGTAAAATATTTTAATAAATAACTATTAAATAGATTATTAATTTTAAACCCTAAAAAATGAGGGAGTGACACCTCGGCTCCATCGGTACTATTTTATAATATATATAGATATCAAAATAAATTTCTAATTCATGAAATGGTAGTGAGAAAATAACTGAAAGAATTTTTTTTAACTGCTATATTTTTAACATTCAAAATCATACAATTTAACATCTATTATTACAGAGCAATATATCCGTACCTAATAGAAAATTTCAACAAACTAATTTAATCTTTTTCATTATTTCTGAACTTGAAAAAATCATATGGTTTTGTTCTTTTGATCGAGTTTTATGACTGATTTATTATGAATTCATAACCAGTTATAGTATTCTTTTAGTGTGGTTGCATATTAAAATCGGTTACCATTTTGTGGTTTTAACATGATCCAAAGATTTTAATTTTGTTAGTAATATACTAAATATCTTAAACATAATTGAAATTTTGAAGGCCTGAAATGTTTAAATACTAGTGAAATCAGTTTTTTCTAATTTTTTTATACCGTACAGTTAAAATTATTATATTTACATCATTTCATATGTTAAGACTAAATTTGTACTTCCTTTAAAATATTATGGTGAAATTTAGTCTTTATCCTATGTCAACATATGAACAAGACTACAACGGCTAACACGTATGACCATATCACATATATAAAAAATATATTTTTAAATAATTTACAAATGTAAATTTAATGTATATGAATTGAGGGGGTGTTTGGTAGCTGCTTTTCGACCTCCTGTTTGCCTTTTCACTTTAAAAAGGAGAGTTTAAGGTGTTTGGTTAGACACTTCCTATTTGCCTTTTGTAGCCGAAAAGTAGCTTTTTATAAAAGTAGGGAATCCCTGTTTTTTGGAACAGCAACCTTTTCAAACAGCAAACAGCAAACCATAACAAGAAACAGCAAACAGCAACAGCAAACATCAGATAAAACAAACGGACCGTGAATAACATTTTTTATTAATCCAATTTTATATTTAAAGCCCACTTTCTTCTTCATTAGAAGCTTAATGCGAAAACACTAAAAACTCAAAAGTTATTTTTTTTTAACCTTATTTTAAACATAAGGTGATGTTCATTAAATGAATTTATTTATTCATTATTAATATAGGCTTAGTGAATCTAGAAATTTATTAAATTTCAAGATTTTCCTATTAATACTTTTGGCAATGTAAGTTGTAACAAACTAGGGCTAGCTTTCCCATTTTGTCCAATTTTCTGCGCGCATCCGAGAAACGCCAGGGGCAAATTCGTCATTAGAACTAACAGACTGGAAAAGCAAGTAGAAGAAGCGTAAGTTATGGCCAATGGGTCACTCACAGTCACCAGGGGTCCACAATCATTTGCTGTCACCAAACAAAGCATGCTTTCTAATAGGGGCTTGTTTGGTATTTCACCATTTCTTGAATTCCGATTTCTGTTTTTTATATTTTGAATAATTTTGAAAATAGATATCACAAAATTCTTCTCGTCTTCTTCATCTTCTTCTTGCTCCTCTTTCTTTCTTCCTGCTCTCTCTTTGACCGATTTCCGAGGGGAGAGACAGAGGTCTCAGCAGATATTCTCTTTTTCTTTCATTTTTCTGCAATCTTTTTATTATTAGCATAGAGAAAGTAGGAAAGAGAAATGGCGAGGAGACCGGATGAGGAATACGATTATCTGTTCAAGGTGGTATTAATCGGCGATTCTGGCGTAGGAAAATCAAATCTTCTTTCCCGATTTACTCGTAACGAGTTCTGTTTGGAGTCCAAGTCCACCATTGGCGTCGAATTTGCCACTCGTACTCTTCAAGTACTTCCTTTACTCTGTTCAATAGTTTTATTAATTCAAAACTAGGATTTCTTTTTTGTTGTTGATCTAGTTGGATTTGACTCTATGCAATTCGATTCTAACTTCAAATTTTGTTGATCTTTTGGATTGGAGTGCGAGTTCTTCTCTAGTTAAGGTTTTGATTTAATCTCGCTTTCGAGCATGCAAGTGCTTGAGTGACATGTTCATATCTGTTGCTGGTGTTTGATTGGATTATAATCCGGTTTTAGATGTGTGAATTTGTTGCCAGATTTAAGATTTATCATTTGCAAGGATATAGGTTTTGATCTTTATTTTGAATTTTGGCTTTTTTTCTTTCTCATTTTTCGCAATATATGGCAGATCTAATTTGTTTAACGTTTTTGGTGATTTTTTTTTTTTGGTATTATTATCGTTGTAGACATTAGTTGAAATATAATTTATGATTTAACCATGGAAGTATTGAAAAATTAATTCAAAATAGAGCAACCAGTTTTGGTGAAGATATTTTCTAAAAGATAATCGTGTACAATATTTACATCGCAAAATCAAAATCTAAACCAAAATATAATGTATTAAACATGTCTTCTTGGAAGGCTGTGTTGAGACGAACACCTGAACTATTATAGCTCCTTATGCTGGGATTTTTATTAGCATTGAATCTAATGTGGATCGTATTGAGATAACATCAAAACATTTTTGAATCGTGGGGAAGATAAGCTAACAATTTTTTTTTGAAGTGATGGTAGGTGTTAATAGATGCAGGGTTATGTTACGAAGAACCCACAAAACGTTGGAGAAAGTCTCTTTAATTTAGCCAATCTGAGAGTAGAAATTAGAGCTAGTTAAGGAATTCCACAAATTCTTATCTAGCTTATTCACGCATCTTTTATTGGTGTGATTGTATAAACCAAAGTTCATGAGCATCTAGAGAATTTTGAAAATAATTAACAGTCATTGGGGTCACTGGGTCAGAACTGTTGGAAATTGGAGTATCCAATTAGAATTGAAACAGTGATAATTCAAAATTGAGTATGCTACACATTCCTGAATTCTTAGAAGTTTGTTTGGGATTGAAGTAGTGTTGATAGAAGATGGAAATGGTTGTTTACTTTTATAAGATTTTTGAACAATATATATTCTGAATCTTAGCTGTTTAATGACTGGGCACTATCTTTTAGAATGAGTTCTACGTGTTGGGCTTAAAGTTTACTCAAAGCTTTGATGCATTCCTCCTTGTCCTACATGTAATATTACTTTCACATAAGAAACAGAATATTAATCAGATATTATTGAAAATGCAAGTTGTAATATCTTCATATTAAGGTTGTGTAAACCCCTATCTAGGGGTGGGAGGATCACTATTGTCAGCTTTAAATCTGTATTATTTTTATTTGCTTATATTGCTGAATTGAATAATGCAAGTATATTTTTCATGGTTACCTTTTTGACCCACTTACATAGAATTGTTCTCTTAAGTTCTAGGCCTTTTCTATGCATGAAAGTGCCATTTGAGGGGAACCTTAAAGCTTAATTGATGGTACTATAGGTCATAAAGATCAAATTTTTCTGTCTACTTTTTTTGTACTTGGCATTATAATCAATATATTACATGCATTGATACTTTTTTTGTTTAGAAAATGGGAGGGCGAATAATTGTGGTAGGTACTGGTTTCGTCATTTTGATGAGATATGGCTGTGAATAGTTAATAGATAATTGTTTGCCCTCTTGTCCTTGATCCTTCACTCAAATATGAAATTTGAGCAGTCATGTTTCTCCATCTACAATACTGGTTTCCTGCAAGACAAATTCCAAGATTTTTTTATACAACTGAATTGATTAGAAATTGGAGAGGTCTATTGATTACCAAACCTCTTTTTTTTTTTTTTTTTTTCACTTTCTGTTGTAGTTCTAAAGAGAGAATCCTATATATTGCAGGTTGAGGGAAGGACTGTTAAGGCTCAAATATGGGACACAGCTGGACAGGAGCGATACCGAGCAATAACCAGTGCCTATTATAGAGGTGCCCTTGGAGCTCTTCTCGTGTACGACGTTACAAAACCAACAACTTTTGACAATGTCAGCCGCTGGCTGAAGGAGCTGAGGGACCATGCGGATTCCAATATTGTGATCATGCTAATTGGGAACAAGACTGATCTCAAACATCTTCGAGCAGTGGCTACTGAGGATGCTCAAGGTTATGCAGAGAGAGAAGGGCTTTCCTTCATCGAAACATCTGCTCTGGAAGCAACAAATGTGGAAAGGGCTTTCCAAACAATCCTCTCGGAGATATACAGGATAATTAGCAAGAAGTCAATTTCATCGGAAGAAACCACCGCCCCTGCCAACATTAAAGAAGGGAAAACAATTACGGTAGGAGGATCTGAGACAAACACTAAGAAGCCTTGCTGTTCTTCATCTTGAAGAAGATTTTGTATTTATCTGGATCTTACCCTTTTACGCTCCCAATTATTCTCTTTTACTTTTCCTTTATGGGGGTGTTATTACGGCACCTTCTTCTTTAACAATTCTTTTTATGGTCAGATAATGTTGTCAAATTGCTTATTGTTTTCGATGAGATTCCCTATAGTTCTTTTATAGTTGCTCTCATGATTCATTTTGTTCCTATTTTTTCCATGATTTCATCCTCCATATTCAATTAGTTACTGCTTCAATATGCGAACCCCAGCATTAATCTGGATTGAAACTAGAATAGAGATAATGGTGACTGGAAACATGAAATAGGATGCAATTTTTATGGTTATTTTGTTGTACTTTTACTTTGTTTTTGTATGTCGCAATTGGATCAAATTTCCTATAGGAATTGCGGTAAGATTCGAAGCAATTGCCATATGTTACATGATTTAGTATACTTTAATTTTAGTATATTTTGCGTGTGCATGTGCCTGCTATGTGAATGCTTTGCTGTATCATGTTATCTATGGAAAAATAATATATTGTGGCGATCGCTGTTGTGTTAGTCTAGTTATTTCTATGTAGAGTGTTATCTGTCAGAAATTCTCTCTATTTGTTAGTCGGTTATCTGTCATAAACTCTCTCTCTTGTGCTTGATACAGTAAAAGAAAAATGATTAAATCGTGTTATCCGTCAGGAATTATCTATCTGTATTTGTAGGGTAATATCCATTAGCCTTCTTCTGGCTAAATGCGAGGAGCCAAGACATATAAGAACACTGATGTCCTTTGTACTTTGTGCAACTTCAGTATTTTTGGGGAAATCAGGGGAACTCTTGTACTTTCATGTCAAATTAAGGAAAGTCGCATACACACTTTCACATTTTGGTAATTGCCGTAGCCATTCTTCAAAATGAAATATCAGGTTGTCTTCTCAGATGATCAAGCACAAATTCTAATTCTCAGATGATCAAGCACAAATTCTAATTATTCATGATGCAAGTATTTTCCGATGAATTAGCAGTGTACTTTATTAAGAAAATGATTTGGGACCAAATTGATCCTAACCATTTAAATGATAACATATTTTTATTATGGCTTAATACATACCCAGCCCCCTAAAGTTGTCCATTTTATTCATTTAACCCCTTCAACTTAAAGGACATCCTTTTAACCCCTTAAACTCCAAAAAAACGCTACTTTTAACCCCCTATCATCCGACGTGGCATTGACCTAGTCAACGTTTGTGTCTCAAACACAGGAGGCGCGTGGGAGGATTTTGTTCTTGCCTCCAACGGTAAAAAAAAAATGCATACAGCCCCCTAAAGTTGTCCATTTTGTTCATTTAACCCCCTCACCTCACGGGACAACCCTTTAACCCCCTAAACTCCAAAAAAATCCTAGTTCCAACTCAAGTACGGGCATTGGAGATAAAGAAGATTTAATTGGTGTCTTTCTAATTTTTAATTGGTGCTTTTTTTGGTCTCAATCCACGTTGGAATTGTAAAAAATGCTTTAACTTTGTATGAATTATGACCACAGTGTATATAGATACAGTGGAAGGCAATACAAAGGAAGAGTTAAAATCTGATTTGATATGAAGTATAGAATATAGTGGAAGAGAAGTGATGACTAAATGATATTTATAGCAATTTTTCAATATTAAGGACTTTCAAAAGAAGAAAGTAGGAAAGAAAAGAGCAAATTATACACACGGACAACATTATATCTCGGCAGTCTAAAATATGGGGTTAAAAGTAGCGTTTTTTTGGAGTTTAGGGGGTTAAAGGGGCGGCCCGTGAGGTGAGGGGGTTAAATGAACAAAATGGACAACTTTAGGGGGCTGGGTAATTCAGGATACACACGTGTCACACGCGTGATACACACGGACAACATTATATCTCGGCATTCTAAAAAAGGGGGTTAAAAGTAGCGTTTTTTTGGAGTTTAGGGGGTTAAAAGGATGTCCCTTAAGTTGAAGGGGTTAAATGAATAAAATGGACAACTTTAGGGGGCTGGATATGTATTAAGCCTTTTATTATTGACGTGTCACCTCTTTAATAGTTCAGGACTTAGAGGCCATACTAAGAGCATCTCCAATGGTTAAACCATACAACCACTCAATAGATATACCACATCATTTTTGTGAGCCCCACTTAATAAACTATCTTTTTCCAATGGTTAAACACTAGAACCACTCAATCATATGGACCCACTATTAAATCACATTTTTTTATTATTTTTTATACTACTAAACTAAATAATTAATTTTCTCATAAAATGATATATATTATCTAACAAAATAATTTTTTATATAACAATAATTTTTTATATAAATTACCGTGATAGAAGGTTTTTCTTTGTAATTAATTAGGGTAGTGATTAAAATAATATTTTATATATTTTTTAAAAAATAAAGTATAATAATTAAAAACAAAAAATAAAAAAAAGGACATTGCCGTAGGAGAGGGCTGGAGAACCCTCTCCAACAGCAATGTATTAAATAAGTTAAAAAAAAAATTAAAAAAAATAAATGTATTGCTCAACTTTTGCTGCTAACCGGTTGATGCAGATTAACCGGTTGATAGTTTTAGGTTGGTATCATACTCTCTTCAATGAGAGAGTATGATACAATGAAATATATTGAGTGGTTCAATATACTCCATTGTGGATGTTCTAAATTGCACCAATCATTAAGATCAATTTTAAAAAGATTACTTAACTTTGTTTTGTTTGAATATAATTACTTTAACTTAGTTTTGATTGAATATAATTACTGGACTTTGTTTTTTATTTGAATAATTTACAATGTATTACCTCACAGCCACATGGCAATCATGACAAAAAAAAAAAAAAATCTTTTCTGCTTAACTTTTGATTGAATCAAATAAATAACAAACATAATTTTTATTTTTTTGCTAGCATCCTATTATAATGACAATCATTGAAAATGTGACTATCATGTAACTATTTTCTATATGAAAAGGATAAAATAACTTATTGAAATAAAAATTAAAAATAAAAATTCAAATGCCTTAATTGAAGCAAAATAAAGTTTAATGACCTTTTCAGACTTATTGATGCAATTAACCCCATATCAAAACAATAAGCAGAAGTCCCCAACCTTTAGTTCTACACAGCTCCATGCTTTTATGGGGCTTAAATGACCAAATGCCCAGTAAAAAAAAATTGTTTTTGCTCATATGCATCTATAATACACAGATTCAACATGGATGTTACTGTGTTTCATTCCATCAAGTTTTCTCCAAATGAAATGAACAGTCACAAAATGCAACAGAGGAATTGTGCACACCCTAATTTGGGATTTTCTAAGGAAATTAGAAGATTTTCACTTTTCACAGACAACTTTAAGCACAAAATATTTGACAGAATCTATAGATCCATATGATAACACCTTTAGGACCATAGTTAAGTTATGTCTAAACAAACAACCTTGCAGTAAGAAACTATTGATACAATGAATGGTTAACCACAACAATTGTTATTCTGCTGGATAGGCTGCCCCTTCATTTGAACAGTTCCTGTTGACTTGTCTGCAGTTGGCTGGTTACCCATTCTGCATATCAATCAACGGATTAGCTTTAACAATGGATTAAATCTATTTAATAAGATCAATGTATTTACAGAATAATTTACCAAATACCAAGATTTGTAAGAAATACCCCATGTCTAAGGGACAAGGAACAAATTGACTGTTCCATCTATTCAGTCATAATATAATTATCATAGAGCAAATCGATAGTTCGAAAGCAGGTAGTGATGATAAATAAGCAAATCAATGATAACCAAGCATATGGAACTAGAGTAATAGAGAAAGTTCATAAAAGTTTTACTTTTTCTTGATTTCACCAGCCATGGTTAAGAAGGCCTGTTCCACATTGATCGAGTCTTTAGCACTTGTTTCTAAGAAAGGAATACCAAGCTCATCTGCAAATGCCTGCATTTCATTCGAGTACAGGGAACATAATTATCTTGACTGACAGACAATATAATTTAGTAAAATTCACTAGATTCTTTCTAGATATTATGCCCTTGAGAAAATCATATAGAAAGATACTCATTAGCACTCATGGCATGTTTTATAGAGATCATATTAGAGGAGTAAGGGGTTGCAGAGATCACTCTCTTTACATCTGTAAATTCACCTGAAAGGTAAGTGCTCCATTAAATGTTTACCAGCAAAACAACTTGACTGGAACACATCCAAAAGAAGCCTTAGTCTTTCTATGTACCAAAATACACAGGCGTAAAAACATTTTAGACATAAATGTGCAGTGAAAAATCTACCCCTAAAAGGCCCACCACTTCAAAAGATGCATGTTTGTCGTGTGACTGAGAGGTCACGGGTTCGAGTCTTAGGAGCGGCCTCTTACCAAAATATTGGCAGGGGAAGGCTTGCCCAGTACACCCTTGTGGTGGGACCCCTCCCTGGACCCTCGCTTAAGCGGGGACGCGTAATGCACCGGGCCGCCCTTTATATACCACTAATACAGCACCCATTAACAGCCACAAGGCAACAAACATAGAGCTGTTCGTGTTTACTGGATGAGTATGCAGTCCCAACATAGAGGTTTTGTTGTTGTACAAGCTTGCTAAGAACAACCTTAAAATATGAGATGAGACAGCAAATATAGCCATACATACCTTTGCAGTCTGCGTGTCAACAACTTTGTTTTCAACTAAATCACATTTATTTCCAACTAAGAGCTTGCACACACTATCATTTGCATATCTGTCAATCTCATTCAACCACTGCTTGACATTGTTGAAGCTCTCCATATCAGTGACATCATAAACTATCTGTTATAATTGCAATGCAAATGGCAGATTTCAGCCCTTGAATATTATTTCACACAAAAATTTAATGACTACAACATCAACAAAGTATCACCACAATTAACACTTAAAAGATCATATTATAGCATCCTTATTCCATATTATAAAGAATGTACTCATCAGAAGAACAAATAAGAATAATAATAACAACAACAAAAATAAAATAAAAGATAAAGAAAAGAGCAGGTAACAACTCATAAAGAGAGAGAAAAATGGACCCAACAATATAGATTAGTAATCTATCATATGCCAAAGCATAATTAAGTGATGTTAATTTAAATTCAAGCTTAGTAGGAAATTTAAGTTCATAAAGTGAGTTCAGAAACACAAGAAGGTATGTTTTCAATCTACCAAGTTCCCAAATATGTGGTTAGAACCAACACCGCAGCATTACCTTGTACAAGAAATAGTACACCCTTATTCTCAAGGTAATTTCATCAAGGGCAACAAAGTTTACTATGATCATGGGCCCAAAGAAACAATGAAAGATCACATGAAATAGAAAGCCAAAACATCTTACAATTATCCCATGTGCTCCTCTGTAGTAACTACTGGTTATAGTCCGGAAGCGCTCTTGTCCAGCAGTATCCCACTAAATAAATAAAACAAGTTAAAAATCAAATTTGAAGAAGAATGCATAAGGAAAAATATGAAGCAGATCACTGATGTGAATTGTGTATAAATACTAAAGTAAAAGTTCTCTAAACATGAGATAAAAGATATTTGAATCTAAAATCACAAGGACTAACAACCTCCATCAGACAACATTCTGAGATGCATTTAATCTAGAGGATCAAATTGGGAATAAAACTTAAACGTTTCACAGATTGACTGGAAAATCTTCTGAACAATTACATGATATTATTATCACTAAGAATTTTTAATTAGCTAAAAAGTGTTGTTCAGCTTTTTGACCTCTCTGAGAGTCTTCACAAGAAATTTCAATTATTAACTCGCATAAAACCTTATTATGCCAATGAATGTATCATAAACAACAGCCTGCTAATCCTTTGGAGACTTAAACCAGTTAACATACATGCTACAAGCTATTACACATGTACTATCTTCAAGCGTATCATTAGACCACTGGTGCATACATGTATCTTTCAACTAAGTGGAGTTGGTCAGCCGAATAGAAACCCAAGTCTACAATTCAATGCCATGGATTGTTATCATTTGTATTTTCTATGAACTTACAATCTCAAACACACTAGCCGGAACCATTAAATAGACACTGTATCTCAAGAAAGGGAAGTTATATCCTTAGTTACTCACAATTTGCAGCTTGATTGTTTTGCCATCCAGCTCCACAGTTCTGATTTTCTACAAAATCATTATCAATTTTTAACTCACGAACATTCAGATACAATACAAACACAACATACACTCCAAGAGATACAAAGAGAAGTAACTCACAAAATCAACACCAATGGTACTGATATAGCTGTCCACGTATGAATCATCCTGCAAAATTTAACAAAGTTTAACTCAGCTTTCTGCACTGAACTTCTTATTGATCCTCAAATTGACCATAACTATGTACACTAAATATATAAGGTTAATAACAAAAGTCCACTTAAACTAAAACAGAGAAAGACGAACTCACAGCAAACCTAAGAAGCAGACACGATTTTCCAACGGAGGAGTCACCGATAAGCAAAAGCTTAAAGAGATAATCGCTGCGAAAACACGAAAAAGGAAAACCAATAAAGCAAATAGAAAGGGGGGAAATGATAAAGAGAGAGCGGTGGCTGTAAAAAAGAGAACTCACTAGTCGGTGCTCATGATTGGAAGTGTTTGGATCGGAATAGGAAATGGAAGGAAGGTGATTTTCTTTCTTGGGGTTTCTCTTGCAGAGGAGAAAGGGGGAAGAAAAGGACAGAGGTAAAGCTAAAGGAAAAATGTGTCTGCAACTCTCTGAATCCCAACAAAAGATATGCCCTCCATTACTTTCCAATATTTCATTTTTCATATATGTTTTTTTTTTCAATTTGGTTTATTAAATAAATAAGGAAAAATTACAAAATTGGGTAAAATGAGAGACACATTTATATATTTAGACCATTTTTTCAATCCATTACCTATCTAGACTATATTTTGTAACTTTTTAAAAATACCCTTCATGTATATATGACACTTAGAAAATTTTTAGTCTTTTTCATTTTCAATTCCGTCTGACTTCGCATATATGACTTTTACTTCGCAAATTCGCAATATACTAATTAGCAAAATCGATTTTACTTCACAAATTCGCAATATGCTAATTAGAAGAATGATTTTACTTCGCAAATTCGCAATATGCTTCGCATATTGCACAATATGCGAATGATTTTACTTCGCAAATTCGCAATATGCTTCGCATATTGCACAATATGCTTCGCATATTGCACAATATGCGATATGATTTTACTTCGCAAATTCGCAATATGCTTCGCATATTGCACAATATGCGAAGTGAGATGTAACATTCAGATCATAACAATGGTGAAAGCATTACTGCAACTGCTCCGCTTTCTACTTTCTTTCATTTTCAAACTAGAAGCTTTCTACAAGTTCGAGCCTTACTGAATAGACTCCAAGGAAGTATGTTGTTCCTGGTATTGTTCCTTTTCTCTGTTTCGGATCCACTAATCCCGCCTGAAAAATTATCTGCTGTTTTTGCTGATACTGATGTGCAACCTGCTGCGTATAGGAGCGAAATGGGTATCGAGCCGATACTGGCAAAACCGAGATTGAATCGTTAGCGGGTCTGGTAGGGGAAGAGAAATCGTGGATTTGGAAGATGAAGGGGAAGGGGAAAATGAAAGATTGGGGTATTTTAGGAAAGTTACACAATATAGTCTAGATAGGTAATGGATTGGAAAAATGGTCTAAATATGTAAATGGGTTTCACATTTTACCCAATTTTATAATTTTCCCAATAAATAATTAAAATTTGGCTTCTTTTTTCCCTCTGCTAAAACGGATAGAGTAGAGTTTTTTTTTTTTTTTGAATCAATAGAGTAGAGTATATATAAATCTTCGGGATAAGATATTTTTTTTGAATCAAATAATGAATGAATTAAATAATAGCCGTAAATTCGCAAGAAAGTAATACATCTGACGAAATAAAACTCGGTAAAGAATT
Source organism: Euphorbia lathyris (assembly GCF_963576675.1). Classification (NCBI taxonomy): domain Eukaryota; kingdom Viridiplantae; phylum Streptophyta; class Magnoliopsida; order Malpighiales; family Euphorbiaceae; genus Euphorbia; species Euphorbia lathyris. The sequence continues at coordinate 37,100,641 of NC_088913.1, read as the reverse complement.
AAATAATGTGGAGCAAGGATTGAAACGGGAAGACCGAGCAATTGCATGGGTCAGTCCGTTAGCTTGCCTCCGAATCCATTTGACTGAGTACGAGTCGTTTGATTCAATTATTGCTCGGCATTGAGCAATTGCATCGACAACCTGTTTAGCATCCGATTCAAACACAATCCCGTTGATATTCTGATCCGCCATCCATTTCATTGCATTAAGTAGGGCTTCGGCTTCGCATTCTTTGACCAACGGGCAGGACTGCAATCTGATCGACCTCCCACTGATAAAACGACCGATGGCATCTCTAACTGCTATACCTAGTCCCACGCAATTCATTTCCTCAAATCTGGCTGCATCCGTACAGCAGGAAACTAAACCAGCAGCAGGGGTATGCCAGAGGGGACAATTGCAGCCAGACGACGGGTTACTTGATGAGGTTGTACCGAGTTGACGCCTTAATTGTTGGGCTCGAATCCAGTCCGCGCGGCACGAGTCCGCAACAGTCGCAATTTGTTCCGTCGTCGTGATAACGTGGTTGCAGAGTTTAGCATTTCTGGCGACGTGGTTCCAGAGTTTAGCATTTTTGGCTCGCCAGATACTCCATAACCTTATCAGAAATGAGCCCGCCATATTTTTTCACCTAAATATTACTATTTGGAAGTATCAATCCATCCCTAAACGTAATTAATCACTTGGAGTTGTTTTTAGCTAGATATGTTACTATCTAATCGAGATTAATATTTAACTACATTGTTCAGGACACATCGGACTGATCCGAGTTATAAATCAGACTAAAGAAATTAATTTCCAAATTTAACTTAATGTTCCCAATTAATATAGTTATATTAAAAACATAAATTAAAAATAAATTATAGTTATGAAGAATAAAAATGTATCAACGATTATTTAAATAATTCAACAAAACTCAATAAACATAATTTTAAATAAACAAAAAAAAAACCAAATAAAAAATATGTTAAATACATATAGTATAAGGGCGGACGGGATAAGGCAAGTTCCAGTTTTTGAAACAAATTTTAAATTCACAATTACATTACCTATACATTCAAAATTAGAATAAAAAAAATTTCTCCATTATACTAACATCCAACTTTTCACCCACAATTTCAACACCTATATTTTTAATGTAAAATTTGGAAAGTTGGGGTTCACCTCTTTAGCTTTAGAATATGTTTGAGGAGAAATTGATGATGACTCATTTACAAGAACCATTCGATATTATCTTTATCTTCATCTGGTATATTATATATTCAATTTTTCTTAACATGAGGAGATAATTTTGCTTACTTAAGAATTGATGAAACCTTTCTTGAAACTCTCTTTTTACTTCTTCCATTGATGTTATTATCTCTATCTTCATCTCGTATCTCATATCTTCAATTTTTTTTGACACGAGGAGATAACTTTGCTTACTTCTCCATTTTTTAGGAATTGATGAAACCTTTCTTGAAACTCTCTTTTTCCTTCTTCCATTGATGTTATTATCTCTATCTTCATCTCGTATCTCACATCTTCAATTTTTTCTTTCCAAGGACTTCATGGATTCATTTACAAACTTTGATGGAATCAAATGGTCGAAGAAGTCTCAGATTAGGAGAGGACGAGGCTCTGATACCTAATGATGCATAAAAGGGTTAAGAGAAACTAGTCGAATGTCTATTCATTGCACGAGTTATATATTTAAATTATATTTAATTCATAAATTTACAAAAATCATTTTAAATTATATAATATCATCATTTTAATTAGTATATAGTTTTTTCATTTTTGTCCTCCCTTCTAGTGTGATTAATTTTAAAGAATTACATTCACAAAAAATTTATTTAAATTCACCATTAATTAAAGAACAAGATTGAAGAATAAAATAATAATTTTATTAAATTGAATAATACAACTAATAAAATTACAATAAACATGATGTAATGAAACTTCAAATGAACCGAGTGAAAGGAAGAAGAAGATTATGATACCTGATGAGACTAGTTTCCTTAAGATAAATTTTACTGCAATTGATAATTGTCTCTTAAGTTACAATAGAAATGTGAGTCGAACTCTAACCATGTGTATCGAGTTATCGTAAGAAAACCAAAAAATAAGATGAAAAAGTCAAAACAAAGTTTTGAGAGATGAACAAAATTTGACATATACCAAAAATTTTAGATGAAATGTCTATCTTTTTCGAATGCGTGAAAAATTGAAATGTTTTGTTTTTCTCAATTAATTAACAAATTAATTTATCCCATTTAATTGTAAAAACCTAAAAGTCTCTCCAGACATTTAATGGCAGCGGCTCCCTTTCTCGACAAGGTAGTAGTTGTTTTGAATCTATGATAGTTGTCTCTCCATAGTTGTGAGAGGTTGTGAGTGGATAGTTTAGTTTTGTTCTGCAGTTTCGGTTGGACGGGTGAATAAGGGAATGACGGTTTCTTGGGGTAGCGATGGTCGGATTTTATCACTGGTGGCTGTTTGTTGAGGGGGCTTTTGTTTTTCGAAGGCGTAAGGAAGAGGTGTCGGTTTCTGGTGATTTTGGGCAGGTGAGGTAGGGTCGCGTGGATCCATTTTGTTGATAAGCATTGGCTGGTGCGATCTGGGCAGGAGAGAACGCTTAGGCTGCTGTGAGAAATTTTTTGCAAATATGGAGGAGCAACTAAAGAGGGCGAGCCTTGGCGCAACGGTAAAACGTTGTTGCCGTGTGACCTGAGGTCACGGGTTCGAGTCTTAGGAGCGGTCTCTTGCCAATTAAATTGGCAAGGGAAGGCTTGCCCCCAATACACCCTTGTGGTGGGACCCCTCCCCGGACCCTCGCTCAGCGGGGACGCGTAATGCGACCGGGCCGCCCCTTATGGAGGAGCAACTAAATCATTTGACAATATCTGAAGAGGAAAATGAGGGGCTGAAGATTGTACTACCTGTGGTTGCCGTGAACAGGGAAGACATAGGCTCGAGGATGGTGGGAACATTCGTAGCAGGCAGACCTGTAAATTTCCAGGCGATGAAACTGAAGATGGAGGCCATGTAGGAGTGTGACAATCCTTGAGTCATTACCAAATTTATATTCTTTTGAATTTTACCATGAAATTGATAAGAATAGAATTATGGCGAGGGGTCCATAGACGTTTGATAATTATATACTGATAATGAAATAGTGGTCTGATTATGTAAAACTGGAAGAGGTAGATTTAAATATGATGGAAATATGGGTTCAGGTTTATGACCTCCCTTTTAGAGCCTTGAATGAGACTATAGGAAAACAACTGGGTGATTTCCTAGGGGAATTTATGGAATTTGATAGGAAGACTCATATAGGAGGTCTGAGTGGAGTGATGAGAATCAGGGCCTGTATAGATGTGAGAAAGCCTTTGAAGAGATTCAAAAAGATATGTAAGGCGGCGAATGATACTATTTTTGTGAATTCCAATATGAGAGAATATGAATTTTCTATTATTTGTCTGGTGTACTGGGGCATGCCGAAAGATACAATGGACGTCTGTTTGAAAGTGAAAGCTGAATGTTACCCAAAGAGTGGGGAATTTGGCTAAAGGCTCCATTAAGGAGATGGGGAGACCAGAGTGGGGCGAGATGGTTAAAAGAACATGGAGAACAAAATATAGGGCTAGCAGGGGGAAGACCGACTATGTATGTGAGGAATGGGATGTATCCACTGAGGGAATTAGACCCAAACACAAGGAGTAGAGGTCTGTCATTGAATCCAGGCAAATGAGGTCTAATCATAGCTTAGGGAGGCAAATATCGGGGTCATGGGAGAAAGGGAAAGTGATTATGAGGAGTGAGGGGAGGAGAAATTATAGTACATGGCCCGAGGTTGGGGGAGAATGAGAGTGGAGAAGATGTCCATATGGTGAGTGAGGAGGAGATAAAGCTGCTAATCTTAGAGGATAGGAAGAGGATAAGGGGGGAGGGGTCGCGAGAGGGCCAAGGAGGTTATATGGGAGAGAAGGAAGTGTTTAGTATTGGTCAGCCAGTATAAATAATGCAAAATGAGAAATCCATTTTTGGTGGATTTGAGGATTTCTTGGCATAAAATGAAAAGGCGAGGTCTGCGGAGCAAGCCCACCTGTCAAAATGACTTGTTTAAGTTGGAACTGATGGGAGTTAGGGAACTCCCGTGCAGTTCGGTCTTTGGGGGATATGGTTCGCACGTGCCACCCGAATGTTGTGTTTCTCATTGAAACTTTAATTGATTGTAGGAGGATGGAGAATATTAGTAAGAAATTGAAATTTGAGGGGTGTTTTGTTATAGAGAGTCGGGATCAAAGTGGAGGGTTAACTATGTTATGGAAGCAGGAAATTAAGTTGAATATTACAAGATTTTCGGATCATCATATTAATTCAACAATTACGGATCTAATAAATAGGGATTGGAGGTGTGTGGGGTTTTACGAGTATGCGGAAATGGGTAGGCAGAGGGAGTCATGGAACTTATTGAAGTTTGTAGCAAATGAGTCAGGATTACCATGGATTATTATGAGGGATTTTAACTATATATTGGATCAGAGGGAGAAACAGGGTGGGACAATGTATCTAGAGAGCTTGATTCGGAGATTCAAAATGATGTCGTAGGAATGCGGGCTAGAGGAGCTTAGACAGGGAGGGAGTCCATTTACTTGGGAAAGGAGTAGAGGAACAAAGAGATGGGCCAAAGAGAAACTTGATAGGGTTTTGTAGATGGGGAGTGGATTAGGCGGTTTCCCCGGTACAAATTATGGAATACAATGGCATCCTATTCGGATCACTAGCCATTTGTATTATCGGTTGCAGAACCGACGAATCTTGTGAAAAGTAGGAGATTTCAGTTTGAACATGCATGGGTGAAGGAGCCGCAACTTGAGAAATTGGTGGTGAGGAAGTATGGGTGGAGAGTAAAGGCCGGAATGTTAATGAGAGGTTAAGGGGTTGTGTTAACGTTACGGATAAATTTGGCAAGAGTGTCAGAAATGATTCACGGGTCGAATAGAGCACCTGAAGCGGTTAAGCATAAGGTTCAGGGACATAGAGGATAGGGAATCAGTACGAAGGTATAAAGAGATTCAAGGACAGCTAAATATGGCATTGGATCAGGAGGATAGCTATTAGAAACAAAAGGCAAAACAATTTTCGCTATAAGGAGGCGATATGAATACAAAGTTTTTCCTTTCATGTGTTGTGTCTAGAAGGAAGCAGGATAGTATTTTATCCTTAGAGGATGGAAAGGGGGCTATATTGATAGGACAGACTAAGATTGGCAATCATATAAAAGAGTACAAGTCACCTGTAGAAAGCCAGCAGATAACTGCAAATGTCTTAACATCAATGATCACAGATGGTGAGAATGAGAAGCTAGAGGCTTAGTTTCAGTTAGAAAAATTCCGAGTAACAGTGTTCCAAATGCACCATGACAAAGCACCAGGTCCGGATGGTTTGAACCCAGGTTTCTACCAGCATTTTTTGGAAGCATATTGGGTAGGAGTTGTTTAAGGAATGCACGAGATGGTTGGAAAGGGAAGAATTCCTTATTGGTGTAAATGATACAGTAATTGTGCTGATTTCGAAGAGTGAAGTACCAAAAGTTATGGCTGATTATCGACCTATATCCCTATGCAATGTGATATATAAGGTAATATCTAAAGTGCTATCGAATCATCTAAAATGTGTCCTTCCAAAGGTTATTAGTGCTTTTGTCCCTGGAAGGTCAATTATTGATAGTGCAGATAGCATTTGAATCCTTACATTATATGAAAAGAAAGAATATAGAGGGTTGTGGGTAATATAGCCCTTAAAATTGACATAAGTAAGGCATATGATAAGGTGGATTGGAATTTCCTTAAGGCATTGTTAAGGAGATTAGGGTTCGAAGACAAATGGATAAGATGAGTGTTACTATGTATGACAACAATTACATATTCAGTTTCACTTAACAAGGAATTGGTAGCGCCAATCGGTCCGGAAAGGGGCATAAGACAAAGGGATCCGCTATTACCATATTTGTTCATACTGTGTGCGGAAGTGCTTTCTTAGTTGATTTATCAAGAGGAATGGTCTGGCCTTATTTGAGGGAGCCAAGTGTGTAAAGGTGCACCTATGATCTCTCATCTGTTCTTTGCCGATGACAGTTTTCTGTTTTTTGGAGCAACTGAAGAGGAAACATTGGTAGTATTGGAGATTCTGAATACATACGAACAGGCACCGGGTCAAGACGTAAACATGAACAAATCAGGTATTTTCTTTAGCTCTAATGTTGATCAAAATATCAGAGATGGGGTGTGTGGTTTGCTTGGAGTATGGGCTCCTTTGAATACAAGTAGATACCTTGGTCTACTGTCATTAATTGGCAGATCCAAAAGAAGTACCTTTACTTTCCTTTTAGATAGATTGCGTAGGAAGTTTGGTTGTTGGGGGTTTAAATTTTTGTCAAATGTGGGAAAAGATATATTGCTTAAAACGGTAGACCAAGCATTGCCAACTTTTTGTATGAGTACGTTCTTGTTACCAAATTCTATCTGTGAGGAATTGCAAAGAATGATGAGTTCTTTTTTGTGGGGAAAAAAGAAGGATGGTAGATAGAATATTCACTGGTTTGGGTGGAAAAAGTTGTGCAACACAAAAAATAGGGTGGGTTAGGTTATATGGACCTAGAGATGTTTAATCTATCCTTATTAGGTAAGTAGGGTTGGAAATTGTTATCGTATCCATATTCATTAATGAGTCGAATGTTCAAGGCTAAATATTTTCCTAATGAGTCTTTCTTGTCTTCAAAATTGGGCAATAATCCTAGCTTTATTTGGAGAGGGGTGTGGAAGTCAATTGAAGTGGTGAGGAAGGGTGCTAGGTGGAAAGTGGGTAACGAGGAGAGGATTAGAGTATGGAGGGATGTCTGGGTAGAAGGTCTGAACAAGAGGTTAAGGGAGCCTAAGGATTCACAGGACATTGCAGGGATGAGAGTAAATGAACTGTTTAGGGATGATTCTAGGGTATGGGATAGATGTAAATTGGAGACACTATTCTCGGGTCAGGAGGTAGAGGAGATTTGCAAAATTATAGTTCCGTATCGTAATATACCTGATAGATTGATATGGAAATTCACTAGAAATGGTTTATACTCAGCAAAATCGGGTTATAGAGTGCTAGAGGAACAATGTTGGGGAAACATTCTGATAGTGTCTTGGAGTAGAATGTGGGAATTATAGATTCCACCTCAGGTTAAACTATTTATATGGAAATTATGCTCTAGATGTTTACCACTGAGATCACTATTACGATCATGACACATTAACTTACCCAATAATTGTATAGTGTGTCAAATTGATGTGGAGTATAACTGGCATTTGTTTTGTGCTTGTCCGTTTGCAAGTAAGTGTGTGAAGAGAGGCGGGGATGAGGGAGACAGTTGGGGAGTATGATGATGTGGTTGAATGGATTGAGGCAGTGTGCATGACAGTGGATAATGAGTCATTGATTAATATTATTGGTATTGTGTACACTATTTGGAAAAATCGCAATGCAGTTCTATGGCAAAATCACCTGCAAAGTGCAACAAAGAGTTACAAAGAAGTGCAAAAGTTTATTATGGAGTGGCAGCAGGCTAGGGAATCGAGATAGATAGGGACAGTAGATACAAACAGCGGGTCAGCTGGTGTTAGAAGTGGTAACGCTCCAACTGTTGGAGTTTAGTGTCCTAAATACAATTGTTTTAGGATATAAATATTAATGAATAAATTGTTTATTTAATCATTTGTTTAATCAGACATATAGCACTAAAATGTAACTATATATAACGTCACAAATCTTTCATTAAGAAAGTAATCCTAAGTTTATTTAAGTAGTTGTAAAGTGTTCATACAAGCATGAAGTGAGACTATACTTTGCAATAGACCAATAGACTTAAAACCAACCCAAGTCAAGTAATATGTTATAAGGGTTGGCATATTACTGTTGAGACTTGCATGTAACAGTGTTTTCTATCGAGACAGAAAGCGGATCTCACAAGCTTTAGATATTTAGATATCTAGACAGTTACATGGATCCGGTGAAGGAGTTCATTCGGATTGGGACCCGACTTGAGATAACAACATAGATTAATTTATCTAAAAGTGTCAAATGTTCATCTCATTTGTATTAGTAGGTATAACTAATCCTCAGACTCAAACATTCATTAATTAGTGATTCTGGATTATGGAGTCTGGTACTTTGATTCTGTGCGAGCACGATCCAACAGGTGAGAGCCTGGGGTGTGTGAGAGCAGGGTTGGGTATCACACAAAGTAATTGCAGAATAGTTAATGTCAGATTGAACATTCGTCACTCCTGATAAATGAGAGATATATCCATATGGCCGTTTGTGGTGAATTAACTGAAATCCTTACAAGGTGATAGAGTTAAGAGTAGAAATATAAATTTCACTTAACTTATCTTTCAGAGTTAATTCAACTTGTACAAGTAAAACAGACTCTTCGCTATATGTAACCTTGACACGTTCCATGGTTATAAGGAATTGACCAACAGGATATAGTTGATGAAGGATCGTATTATACTGCACCTAATGCTGAAAGGTTAACGTCAGTTATCAACCTGACTTCTTAATTGCTCTGGGGGAATATCATAGGTTCTGCTAGTAACAGCTCGCGACGGTATTCCGTTATATACATGTTGGGATTAATCAGGATGAATTAATTCCAAAGGATATACGACTAGTGGCAATGAGGAACCTAATGGGTCGCATATGAGACTTGGAACCAAAGGACGAAAATGTAATTAGTGAGACACTATATATGGGATTGAAACTCTAATTAATTATGTGATAATGTTAATTAGAAGTTTTTATGTGATTGAAACTCTAATTAATTATCCCTAACATTAATTAATTATTAATTTGATTAATAATAATTATCTAGATATAATTAGTTATTATTTAGATAATAGTAAAGTGTTTATTTAATTATCTAATTAAGAATCCTATTCCGAATAAGATTCCAATTATTTAATTACCTAACACAACTGGGATTAGAGTTTAGAGAAGTCTATAAATAGACTTCCTAACCCCAGGAATTTCGACCCACACAGATAAAAAGGAGGAGGAACCGTTCCGTTGTCGTGTCGGCTAATTCTCATTATTCTTACTCTCTCTTTGATCTCGTATCGATTTCCGTTAGAGACAATCATTGCGATTGCTATACTTTAAAGGTTGATTACTGATTAGTTTTGTTTTTCTGTATTGAACAAAACGTTCGTTGCTCACGAGTTGATAATAAGAAGTTGTGGGCACTTCGTTTGCAACCGTAGATAGTTTTTCACCAAAGGTATTACTTTCTATCCCTCTTTATATGAAATAACAATTAACAGATCTTGGAAAAGGAAAATAGATAAAATAGATAAAATTTTATTATTCCGCTACGCATAGGCTTGTCTATTTTCCTACACCAACTGAAACGGGACAGGTGAGAAGGTCTCGGGCGGGTGAGGCTGCGGGACAACAGATGGAGAGTGAGCTGGTATAGGGCGGTAGATGGTAGCCGCTAGTGGGGGACAAAATCGCCAGCAGGCGACGGATGGTGAGGGGCGGAACCGGGGTAGACCGAGAAGGCAGAAGGAAGGAGGGGCTGGCGGAGGGACTGGAGGGGCGGGTGATGTAATTGGTGAGGCTGGGGATGGGTATAGCGGGGCTGGCGGTGGTGTTGCTGTAATCCAGCAGCAGGTCCGAATCAGACATTGGCAGCATCCGGGCAACAGGCGATGGAAAATGAACGTGGGCAGAGCGGTTTTCCAGGCTGAGATGTGCAATGGATGGGGAGCAGTAGTTCGAAATGAAGAATGACTGTTTATGGCAGGAGTTATGGGAAAAATTGAAGGCGTGCACGAAGCAAGAATTGTGGAAGCATTTGCAATGAGGGAGAGTCTCAAATGGGCTCAAGAGGAAGACTTAAAGGCGGTTAGGTTTGAGACTGATGCGAAGGAGGTAGCAGGTAGAGCAACTCATTCTGTAGCTAGAAAAGCTATTTCCTATGCTAGTAATTTTACATTCTTTGATATCAGTTTGGTTATCCAATGTTATTCTTGAGGATATTAATGTCTCGTTAATATAAAGTACCAATTTGCATTAAAAAAATCTTATTTAATTTAATTTAAATTAAATTTAATAAAAATGTTCGTCTACTCTAACCAAAAACTCATAAACAATATCAATATAATTTGGCCTAATACACAAATAACCCCCTGAACTTGTTTAAATATTGCAACTGCCCCCTCTAACTTTCAATTGTAACAATTTACCCTTTAAACTTGTCCAATTGTAAAACATAACCCTAAATTGGAAATTTTTTTATCTCGTACTTGAAGCAACCGTAAAAACGTTTCTCCGGATTCGTATCACGCCAAAGATCTGATTATCACACTCGACGAGCGTTGCCGTTTTTGTATTTCACGTGTTTCTTCAATTGCAGTCCATGTCAGCAATTTGAGGTTATGTTTTACAATTGGACAAGTTTGAGGAGTTATGTTTTACAATTGAAAGTTCAGGGTGATAGTTGCAACATTTGAATAAGTTCAAGGGTTATTTGTGTATTAGGCCATATAATTTTAGATTTCATTAATTCCATTAACCTTTTCAAAACAGGAGTTAAAATTGACTATAATTTTAGGTTCCTCCATCTCCCTATTATGAAATATAAAATCAATCCTCTCTCACGTGGACTAATAAAGGAAAGCTTTGATAAACCCTATATTCATTTCTAGCTAGCATTCATTTTATAGTGGCTTCAACACTTGAACGCGTAGCACAGCTGCAAAAACTAGACTGTGGGCGTTGGACGAACAATTTCTCGCTTCTTGTTCACTGGCTCTTAATTTGCTCAAGCACAGGTTCAAAGTTTTCTCACCAGATGCTTTTGGTCCATCGCTCTTGAACCGAAGGTATTTGCTCTATCATCCTTCCTTTTTTGTTTAAATCTTGTTTACTTTGTCATTCTTTTGTTTTTAGCGTTATTGTTGTCTTGTGCAACTGTTTTCGTCGAAGTTGATTGTCTTGCTATTGAATTAAGGTTCTTTATGTTCTAATTTTGGTTGCTGTATCTTTATCCTTTACCAATTAATGTGTTTTGCACCATTGATTTGTTTGTTTCGAGCTGTTGATTGATTCCTAGCTGTTTTAATGGAAATTTTGTTAACTTGCTATTAGATGAAGTATCTGCATATTCTAATTTATTAGCTATTTTTCTGGCTTAATTTTTTTTTTCTTGAGTGAATTGTTTTCTAGAAGTTGTTAATCAATAAATTTGGAAGTAAACAACCCTGATTACTTAGGCAGATAACAATTTCATTTAGCACATGGAATATTTTACCTGGTTTAAGTATTTCGCTATGATTATTACTCCCTCGGTTCCCTTGTACAAGTCATTCTAGCAAATTAGTTTTTTCGGCAAATATAAGTCATTCTAGTATTCCAAGAATTTTTTAGTTTAGTTTTTCGGTCTTGGTCTATGTGTTTTTGAAGATTCCAAGGCTTATTCTCTAACCATAACATGAGAGACAATTTTTTTTTAGTTAACCAATGTAAAATCATTAATTGACTCTATATTAATTGTATTTCTTAATTTGTGTGAAATACCATGGAATGACTTATATAAGGGAATGGAGGGAGTATTTTTTTGTAGCCTTCATACTTGTTTGATTGAAGGAGGACTTGCCATTGTTACTGCAACACTTCTTTTATCATAAGCTAACATGCTACATTTAAGGTTGGGAGTTGGCTGACAGCATTTTTGCATTGCAGTGCACATCAGTTTTGTGAGATGGCAACAGATGGTGCTAAAAGTTTTGCAAGGAGGGATAGCCTCTTGGAGATCCAACAGAAGGTTCAAGGCTGGTGGGATAATGGAGATGTTTTCAGGGCTGAACCTGGCGAAAAGCCTCCCAAACCGGATGAGAAGTTCTTTGGCAACTTTCCATTCCCTTATATGAATGGGTTTTTGCATCTTGGACATGCATTTTCACTCTCCAAGCTTGAATTTGCTGCTGCATATCATAGACTAAGAGGTGCTAATGTGCTCTTACCCTTTGCTTTCCACTGCACTGGTATGCCTATTAAGGCCTCTGCTGATAAACTTCGTCGAGAGATTCAACAGTTCGGTAATCCTCCTGTATTTCCCAAGGAGGAGGAGGAGCACGTAGAACAAGAAAAAGAGCCTGACAGTGCACAAGATAGTTTGCCCTCAGGTAAGTTCAAGAGTAAAAAATCTAAAGCTGCATCAAAATCAGGGGGACAGATGTACCAGTGGGAAATTATGCGGAGTTTTGGGCTCTCTGATAGTGAGATCTCAGAGTTTCAGGACCCATATAAATGGTTAAAGTTTTTTCCTCCATTGGCCATGGAAGACCTCAAGGCTTTTGGCCTGGGTTGTGACTGGAGACGCTCTTTTGTAACTACAGATATAAACCCATACTTTGATGCATTTGTACAGTGGCAAATGAGGAAATTGAAGTCTATGGGGAAGATTGTAAAAGATGTGCGCTACACAATTTACTCACCTTTAGATGGCCAGCCATGTGCTGATCATGACAGGGCAAGTGGTGAAGGAGTGCAACCCCAAGAATATACTATTATTAAGATGGAAGTGTTGACACCTTTTCCTTCTAAATTGGGGCCATTAGAGGGGAAAAAAGTGTTTCTAGCTGCTGCTACTTTGAGACCTGAGACAATGTATGGGCAAACAAATGCATGGGTATTGCCAGATGGTAAATATGGAGCTTTTGAAATTAATGAAACAGATGTCTTCATCGTTACAGAGAGAGCAGCTCTCAACCTTGCCTATCAGAACTTCTCCAGGTTTTCCCAGAAACCCAGTTGCTTGTTAGAATTAACTGGTTATGATCTGATTGGTCTTCAGTTGAAGTCTCCACTATCTTTCAATGAGGTTATATATGCTCTTCCGATGCTGACCATTCTGACAGACAAAGGAACTGGGATAGTGACCAGTGTACCCAGCGACGCCCCTGATGACTATATGGCATTGCATGATCTGAAAGCAAAACCAGCCCTGAGGGCAAAGTATGGTGTAAAGGATGAATGGGTTGTCCCCTTTGAGATCGTTCCAATCATCAATATTCCAGAATTTGGAGATAAGGCTGCTGAAAAAGTTTGTTTGGATCTGAAAATTAAGAGCCAAAATGAGAAAGACAAACTTGCTGAAGCAAAGAGGTTGACCTACTTGAAAGGATTCACGGAAGGAACAATGCTTGTTGGAGACTTTGCTGGAAGAAAAGTCCAGGAAGTAAAGCCGTTGATTAAGACTAAACTCATTGAGTCAGGTGAGGCAATTATGTATAGTGAGCCTGAAAAGCGGGTTGTATCAAGGTCTGGTGATGACTGTGTTGTGGCTCTAACTGATCAATGGTATATTACGTATGGAGAAGAAGAATGGAAGAAACTTTCTGTGGAATGCTTATCAAACATGAATCTCTATTCTGACGAGACACGCCATGGCTTTGAGCACACTTTAGGCTGGCTAAACCAGTGGGCTTGTTCACGGTCTTTTGGGCTTGGTACTCGCATTCCCTGGGATAAAGATTTCCTTGTTGAATCCTTGTCTGATTCAACTATTTACATGGCTTATTACACTGTAGCCCACCTCCTTCATAATAAAGATATGTATGGCACAAACAAACCTCATCCCATTGAGGCAAAGCAAATGACTGATGATGTGTGGGATTTTATCATCTGCGGTGGTCCATATCCCAAATCATCAAATATTCCATCATCTAAACTAGATGAGATGAAGAAGGAGTTTGAATACTGGTATCCATTTGATCTGCGAGTCTCTGGTAAGGACCTCATCCAGAATCATTTGACATTCTGCATTTACAACCATACAGCAATCATGTCCAAGGATCACTGGCCTCGTGGATTCAGATGTAATGGGCACATTATGCTTAATTCTGAAAAGATGAGCAAGTCTACTGGAAATTTCAAGACACTGAACCAAGCTATCGAGGAATTCTCTGCAGATGCGACACGGTTCTCTCTAGCTGATGCTGGGGATGGCGTTGATGATGCAAACTTTGTGTTTGAAACTGCCAATGCTGCTATTCTCCGTCTCACTAAAGAGATTGCATGGATGAGGGAAGTTCGGGAATCTGAATCTTCTTTGAGAACGGGTCCTCCGTCCACTTATGCGGATAGAGTGTTTGCAAATGAGATAAATATTGCTGTCAAAATGACTGAGCAAAATTACCGAGACTACATGTTTAGAGAAGCTCTGAAATCAGGGTTTTACGATTTGCAGGCTGCCAGGGATGAGTATAGGTTCTCATGTGGCAGTGGGGGCATGAACCGTTTATTGGTACAGCGTTTTATGGAGGTGCAGACTCTTCTTATCACCCCAATCTGTCCACACTATGCTGAATTCGTTTGGAGGGATATTTTGCAAAAGCCTGGATTTGTGATAAAAGCAGGTTGGCCTGCAGCTGATTCTCCTGATCTAACTTTGAAAGCTGCTAACAAGTACTTGCAGGATTCAATTGTTCTGATGAGGAAGCTGCTTCAAAAACAAATGGTGGGTTCAAAGAAAGGCAATAAGAAGGGAGCTCCTGTTGCAACAACAACTGAAGAGAAACTAAGCGGTTTAATATATGTGAATGAGCAATTTGATGGATGGAAGGCAGAATGTTTGAAAATACTTCAAAGCAAATTTAACCATGTCAACCGTTCGTTTGCTTCTGATGGGGAAATAATGGAAGCACTGAAGAACAGTTCTGTTGGACAAGCCACAAACTTTAAACAAACACAAAAGCTCTGCATGCCTTTCTTGAGATTCAAGAAGGACGAGGCGATTTCAATTGGGGCTCAGGCCTTGGATTTGAAGCTGTCTTTCGGAGAGATTGAAGTCTTTACGGAGAACTTGGACCTGATTAAGAGGCAAATTGGTCTTGAAGAGGTAGAAGTATTGTCTATGAGTGACCCTGAAGCCCTGGCTAAAGCTGGTCCTCTTGTGTCACTGCTGAACCAGAATCCTCCATCTCCTGGTAACCCAACTGCTATCTTCTTGACCAGGTGAGCAAACTCATTCTTTCATTAAATATGAAACCCTATGTTCATAGACCTGAGCATGTTTCTTGTTTTGCTGTTCTGAATATTTGGCATGTCCCATACATTAAATAGGTAGCAGACAACACATTAATATGGAAGAGTTCTTGACTTGATAAAAGGGTCGGCCGGAGACTGTTATATGCACTGTTTGCAAAATGTAGCAATGAGAGCACACAATGCTAGAAAAGAACTTCTATTGACTTGAGCTTGTGCTGAATTGATAAGATCTTGAATTTTCAATCTTATTATTTATTTTGTTTGCTGAACGAGAGCAAGCTCCATTCAAGGGCAAACGTATTTTGTACTTGCTTTGTTTTTTCCCTTCTCTTTTCTGTTGACTTTTCTTGTGGGGTTTAATTAAGTTATAAAATAGATTCTTTTATTGACTGCTTTCTGTTATTATCAGCAGATTAATGCAATTGCCTATGGATTCTAATAAAATTGTTATGATTCAATTTGTTGATCTATACCTCTAACTAGTAGATACTGTTGCTTCATTTCCGAAAATAACTTTTTCATAAACATGTAATGTGTTTTCTATATAATTACACAGTTTTTTTTTTTTTTTTTAAATAAAGAAAAACTAATAGATTGAAGGGAAAATTCTACCGGACGGCAATTAGACCAGTATTGTTATATGGTACGGAGTGTTGGGCAGTGAAACACTGCCACATCCATAAGATGTCGGTGGCGGAGATGCGTATGTTGAGATGGATGTGTGGTCACACGAGAAAGGACCGGGTGCGTAATGAAATAATTAGGACAAAAGTAGGGGTCACATCTATTGAGAATAAAATGAGAGAAAACCGACTAAGGCGGTTTGGCCATGTGAGACGTAGAGCGCTTGATGCGCCGGTTAGGAGAACCGAAGAGTGGCAAAGGGATGTAGTGGTGAGGGGTAGGGGAAGACCTAAGCAAACTTGGAGGAGGGTGATCGAGAGTGATATGAGTTTATTGGGAATTGAGGAAAATATGGTAGTGGATAGGACGGAGTGGAGGGAGCGAATCTGTGTCGCTGACACGACTTGATTTTCACGGTTTTATATGATGGTTCATGTTAGCCGACCCCGAATCATTTCGGGACTAAGGCTTTGTTGTTGTTGTTGTAAAGAAAAACTCTTATTAATTCAAATCAGAATGGAGAACATCAAGAAGAAAAGCAGGTAGATTATCCCACTCGCCAAGTAGAGACATAGAACTGACTGTCTTAGCTAACGCATGAGCAGCCTGGTTCACTGAACCTTTAACAAAAGAAATAGCTATAAAATCTAAATCTTGCATGATTAAAAGACAATCTTTGATATAATATCAGACAGATAGGAGAATAAAAAAGACAGTTAATAATAAGCTTAATGCTTCTCCAGCCTCCTTAACTTGTCCAAATTGGTCATTTTACCCTTCCAACTCATCGAATGTCTTATTTACCCCATTAACTCCATAAAATTGGTATTTCTCACCCTCTTAACTTTTCCAAATTTATCATTTTATCCCTTCTTAACTCATCGAATATCCTATTTACCTCATTAACTCCATAAAAGTGGTATTTCTCACCACTTATGATTCTATTTACCCTCTTAACTCCATAAAAATGGTATTTCTTATCCCTTTATAGTAGTCAAAAAAGTTGAAAAGGGAAAGAACGAATAAAAAATACAAATAACAAGAACATTAATATAAACAAGTTAAATACATTATATGTAGGGATAATGTACCAAAATAAGCCTATGATTTTTGGAGAAGTATCAATTTAGGTTCCACTTACAAAATATCATAAATATAGGTTTAACGTTTAAAAAAACTATCAATTTAGGCTTTGATAACGGATTAGAAGGGGTGAAAAATACCACTTTTATGGAGTTAAGGGGGGTAAATAGAACATTCTATGAGTTGGAGGGATAAATGGACAAGTTGAGGGGGTGAGAAATACCACTTTTATGGAGTTAATGGGGTAAATAGGACATTCGATGAGTTGAGGGGGTAAAATGACCAATTTGGACAAATTAAGGGGGCTCGGGAAGCATTAGGCCTTAATAATATATTCATAATTGTGTAATATTTCATAAATCATAAAGTAATACAGTTAAACCTCGATAAATGAATGTTCGATAAAGTAATAACCTCGTTTATATAATAAATTCTTTCGGTCCCGACTTGGGCCAATGGACTAAAGTAATAAACTCGCTAAATGCATTAAGTAATAAAAATATTTAAATCCTTAAGGGCCCAATGAAAATATAAATAAATAATTATTGAATTACATACGATATATATATATATATATATATATATATAGACCAAAAACCTTTCAATCAATCAACTAGAAGTCATTTTTTCTGAAAAAATGCATCTATAGTTGATTGTTTTTTCTTTCCACCTAAACCAATATTAACACAATCCTTAACTTTTTGTAGTGCAAACACAACTTCTGGTATATTTTGCTCATGTTGTAGCAAGTAGTTGTTTAAGGTGATCATTGTTTGAAAGACCTCTTTTGACGATACATTTGTGACCATGCAACTATCATCTGGCTCTGTATCATTTTCATCGTCATTTTCATTATTGACTGGATAATTTCTTACCACATACAATGTATGCATTTTACAATGAAAAATTATCTATAAAATAATAAATATCGATTTATCGATAAATGAATAATTTATTCATTTATCGATAAATAAATAATCTCGCTTAATGAATATTTTTTTCCGGTCCCAAAGATATGCATTTATCGAGGTTTTACTGTAGATTGTTCTAAAACTAGTGGGTTAATACACATATTTGCCCTCGTGTTTTCTCGGAAAAACACATATGCCCCTGTGTCAAATAAACCCACTAAAATCTCCTTGTACTTGTCACAACCCTACAGATATACCCCACACTAACGGAATGATGATTTGGCACAAACACCGTTCCACGTGGAACGCCACGTCATGCCACGCCAACTGCCAACAAATTAAAATGAATCCTACGTGGCAAAGTAAAAAGGGTTAATACACATATTTGCCCTCGTGTTTTCTCGGAAAAACACATATGCCCCTGTATCAAATAAACCCACTAAAATCTCCTTGTACTTGTTAATAAGTTATCAGCATTTGAAATGTAGATGTCGCTTTGGAAATGGTAAAAAAGCTGAAAATTGGTGGTGCTGCTGCTGAAGAATTGGAAGAGGAAGCAGTGCAAAAATTTGCCGTAAAGCCTCTAAATCGTCCTGGATTTATAAGCATAATATTTCATCCATGTTAGTTCTCAATTCTCTATTTGCTTATAACAACTTTTTCAAATGTAGCAACTGCTGTAATATTTTCATAAATCCAAGGAGAAGAAGATAGGGTTTTACACTCGTTTTTCATAAATCCACTGTTCACTCCACTGCAGAGTAACTATTCACTCTCCGTTGCGTCGAATAAACCAGAAGAAGATAGGGTTTCGCACTCGTTTTTTTGTCAATCCATGAGAAGAAGAAGCGCTGCGATAGAGAGAGAGAGGAGTCAAAGGGTTCTTTTAGTTCTCCTAGGAAGTCGAAAGAACGAGAGAGAGTCGAAAGAAAGAGAGAGAGAGAGTCATTCTAATTTCTGCTACTTATATAAACTGCCATGTAGACATATTTTTAATTATTTAAAATGTTTAAAAAGGGACGTGGCATGATAACTTATTAACAAGTACAAGGAGATTTTAGTGGATTTATTTGATATAGGGGCATATGTGTTTTTCCGAGAAAACACGAGGGCAAATACGTGTAGGGATAAAGAAAGAGAAAGCAGCATGCTTTTTGCCTCGTTCAAAGAAAGTTTAGATTGTAAGGCTAGAAGGAAGGTGCTAGAGATTTTCTCTTTTCAAAGTTTAAGCCCCTGCAACTTATTGAATGGGGGATAGGTAAGTTTCTATTAAACTAATTCCCTCATGCTAGGACCCTCTAAAAGAGCGCTGTATGAGAACTGGTAAAACCCTTTTTACTTTGCCACGTATGATTCATTTTAATTTGTTGGCAGTTGACGTGGCATGACGTGGCGTTCCACGTGGAACGGCGTTTGTGCCAAATCATCATTCCGTTAGTGTGGGGTATATCTGTAGGGTTGTGACAAGTACAAGGAGATTTTAGTGGGTTTATTTGACACAGGGGCATATGTGTTTTTCCGAGAAAACACGAGGGCAAATATGTGTATTAACCCAAAACTAGTAATAATCAGTTAAAAATTTGAAATTGTTCAAGCTCCTCAAAAAGCCTACCGTAATAAATGACATGGAAAAAAAAATAGACTATTTTTTAAAGGGTTAATACACATATTTGCCCTCGTGTTTTCTCGAAAAAACACATATGCCCCTGTGTCAAATAAACCCACTAAAATCTCCTTGTACTTGTCACAACCCTACAGATATACCCCACACTAACGGAATGATGATTTGGCACAAACGCCGTTCCACGTGGAACGCCACGTCATGCCACGTCAACTGCCAACAAATTAAAATGAATCCTACGTGGCAAAGTAAAAAGGGTTAATACACATATTTGCCCTCGTGTTTTCTCGGAAAAACACATATTTGCCCTCGTGTTTTCTCGGAAATACATCTCCTCTCTCTCTCTATCGCATCGCTTCTTCTTCTCATGGATTGACAAAAAAACGAGTGCGAAACCCTATCTTCTTCTGGTTTATTCGACGCAACGGAGAGTGAATAGTTACTCTGCAGTGGAGTGAACAGTGGATTTATGAAAAACGAGTGCGAAACCCTATCTTCTTCTCCTTGGATTTATGAAAATATTACAGCAGGTGCTACATTTGAAAAAGTTGTTATAAGCAAATAGAGAATTGAGAACTAACATGGATGAAATATTATGCTTATAAATCCAGGACGATTTAGAGGCTTTACGGTAAATTTTTGCACTGCTTCCTCTTCCAATTCTTCAGCAGCAGCACCACCAATTTTCAGCTTTTTTACCATTTCCAAAGCGACATCTACATTTCAAATGCTGATAACTTATTAACAAGTACAAGGAGATTTTAGTGGGTTTATTTGATACAGGGGCATATGTGTTTTTCCGAGAAAACACGAGGGCAAATATGTGTATTAACCCTTTTTACTTTGCCACATAGGATTCATTTTAATTTGTTGGCAGTTGACGTGGCATGACGTGGCGTTCCACGTGGAACGACGTTTGTGCCAAATCATCATTCCGTTAGTGTGGGGTATATCTGTAGGGTTGTGACAAGTACAAGGAGATTTTAGTGGGTTTATTTGACACAGGGGCATATGTGTTTTTCCGAGAAAACACGAGGGCAAATATGTGTATTAATCCATTTTTTAAATAATAACCACATTCTTTTAGGATCAATTTTTTTTACAGGTAAGAAATGGGTAAATTACATACGTGGTGTACAACCTTTACCCGTAATCACACTTTGGTGTACAACCAAAATTTTGTCACACTAAACTGTACAACCTTTTAGTGACCTCCCACTAAAGTGTACAACAGGTAAAAATGACCGGTCAATGCTCAGTCAACGCACCACCTCAGCTTTGACCGGTCAAAAAGTCAAAAAAATTCAACCACTTAATATAAAATTACTTCTATACCCCTATCTCTCCATATCTTCATCTTCTTCCCTCTATTTCTTTCTCTCTCTTCAAATTTCTTTCTCTCTCTAACCTCTCTCTTTGAATTTCTTTATCTCTCTAACCTCTCTCTATAAAATCAATACCATTAAATCTTTGGATTCATACACAATAGATCATAGATGCATACATTTATATCATGTTATAATCCAATAATAACATAAGTTATAAAACTCCTCTGATTTAGAGAAAAATGTCTACTTTTTCTCGCACATTTTGACATTTGTTAGGAGTCTACTTCTGGTATCAATTTCATACAACTTTCATCTTCCATTAAAGCCCACAAGCTGCTCTTTTTCCCCCTTTCTTTTTATCCCCTTCTTTTGATGTATAAAAGTCTCACCATTGCAAAAGCTTAGAGCTTTAACTTAATTAATCCCTTCAAAGTGAAGCTTCACTAGTCAAAAGCCCTCAACGGTGTCGTCTTTAAAAAACCGTTTTAGTCTCTGCTCTGTTCAGACTTTTTTAGCTCAGGTGCAAATGATGACGTTTGTGGGTTTTTCCTGCAAGTGACAAGTGAAGTTTTTGGAGTCTAATTGGTGCTTCCTGTGAACCCATTTAATGGTAGTTGTTTTTAGCTCTGTTTTTCTGGGAAATTAAATGTTGTTCTGATTTCCTCACATTTTGCTTTTCTTAAGATGTGTAATATAAAAATGTGTTTACAGAGATGTGGTTTGGAGGGGGTGGTGGTGGTGCAGATAGTAAAATTCATGTCTTTGAACTTAAATTCTCTTTGTTTTGTATTTAATATTTATTCTCCTGGTTTAGTTGGTCACTATTTTCCAACTAGAAAGAAACATGAAAAGATCTGTGGTCCAGATAAAAATTGAGAGCTTGTTGTTGCTTTAAATGTCAAAAGTTTCTTCAAAATGGCTATCTATCTACCTCTTCTTATAATTTGGAGAGATAAAGAAATTCAAAGAGAGAGGTTAGAAAGAGAAAGAAATTTGAAAAAAAAGAAAAAAATAGAGAGAAGAAGATGAAGATATGGAGAGATATGGGTATAGAAGTAATTTTATATTAAGTGGTTGAATTTTTTTTTGACTTTTTGACCGGTTAATGCTGAGGTGGCGCGTTGACTGAGCATTGACCGGTCATTTTTATCTGCTGTACACTTTAGTGGGAGGTCACTAAAAGGTTGTACAGTTTAGTGTGACAAAATTTTGATTGTACACCAAAGTGTGATTACGGATAAAGGTTGTACACCACGTATGTAATTTATCCGGTAAGAAATACAAAAGGTAATATATATATATATATATATATATATATACACACACGTATTGCGTCTCCTCTTTGATGGTGTTTCTATACTGGACTTCTCCAGTGACGATTGTTGGCCCTTAAATTATAACATTTTTAGGCATTAAGAGTATTGAGAGATGAGAGATTTGTTGGTCTCTAAATTATAACATTTTTGGGCGTCAAGAGTATTGAGAGAGAAGAGATTTTAGGTGGGTTAATGGTGCTAAGATAGTGGTTGGTAGTTCTTTTTTTGGTGTTAGCTAAGTGTCTCAGAAGGCGAACACACCTTTGAATGCTCTGTTAGATGAAGCTTCAATCAAATTGTCAACCAAAAATCTCGAAAACATGACTATCCTCGATAATTTCGGCTATAACAGGAGTTATATTAGTTCTATCTTTAAACCACTTCATGGATTACTTCACGAATGCCAATCAATTCAACAAGCAAGTTTTGTGCCATTTTCAACCATTAATTTGAGCCTAGATTTCAATAAGAATGAAAAGGAATAGTATTTAAGATAATAATAGACATCAAAATGTAAATAAAATAACTAATTTGATTATATCATATCACAGACAACTCATCAATAAATTTGAAATTATGAAATTCTTGCACCATAATTTATGGTGTCATCAGCACCATGCTTATTCGATACGCAATAAATAAAAAAAATTATATAGGGTACCATAGAAATATTTAGGTTTCATCGAAACAAAAGCAATCACAACCGGCTTGTTTTTGGAAATTGAAAAAACAATCTACTCCTATAAAGTAAGTTCACCCAGAATTTGGGTTTGGGCTCTTCCTTTTCAGCAGAGCTTTGGGGTATTCTCTCTGGTATTAAACTTGCCAAGAGTCTGGGTTTAAAGTTGCTTTCTGTCGAGTCTGATAACATGGAGGCCATTAAAATGATTTCGGATAATCATGCCATTTGTCTTAATAGCAGTAACCTTATCCAAGCTATTAAAAGACTCTGCTCTTCCTTTGAGTTCATAAAGTTCAGCCACATTTTCAGAGAGCAGAACCGAGTTGCTGATCGCTTGGCGGCGGCTGGTCATGAGGGGTTGTTGGGTGTCACTACCCTTTCTGATCCTCCTATTTTTCTCTCTTCTCTTCTTTTAGAAGATAGGATTGGGGTTAGCTTCTATAGGCTGATCCCAGGTTAGGTTTTCCTTTGTTTGTTTGTTTTTTCCTTTTATGTTTCTACCAAAAAAAAAAACTCACATTTTCCCCCACTAAAAAAGAAAACAAATAATTTTATAACCTTACATGCATTTTGGTTTTTATAATAAAGTCCACCGGTCAGCACTACATAAACATTACTTTGAATTTTGAAGATTGATGTCACATTTTATTTTTATGTGGTCCAAAATTCGCACACAGAATAAATCTTCCATATGAAAACAAAATCGGCGTGCACACCATAAAATAAAATGTAGTGAATTGGTCATGTTATCTTTAAAAACTGCATAATATTCCATTTGAATTTTTCAAAACCCTCCCTGTTTAGAGCCTCAACAAAACGAGTTTATAATCTTCTAGAGCTCATCATAAAAGGAGACGAAGAGGAGGAAAGCACTCATGCAATACGAAGGTATGGCATGAGCTACAGAGTCAAGAAGAACTTCTTTACCCGTTTGAGAGAGGAGTTTACCTTACCAGTTGTCAGACTATGCCTCTCAGAAAGCTGAAAACAGATTTCTTAATACGCTTGAGTACGAAAAGTAGCCCTATGTATTTCCCAGTATTAAGCGGACTAGTCACCCTTCAATAAGCTTCTTGACAAGAAATTATTATTTATTTGTTTCTTATTTAATTTGTATATTTAAAAGGATAATTTTGATGGACACATATTTACAGATATTCATAAATTAAATAGCACGAAAATAAAATTTAGAATATATATCATTAAGATAATAAGACCGAATAAATAGTTCAAATGATAAGCTTAAAAAGAGAAAAAAGAGTGGGTTCCGAAAAGAAAAATAAGAGTACAATATTTTTCCGATGTGTATAACCCATTGCCATCTTCACCTGACACAAAATCAATGAAATCTATTATATGGGTAGGGCTGTCAATTAGTTGGGGATACCCCATCCCTGTTGGAGACCCGTCCCGTTGGGGATGGAGAATCCCCGTTTGGGATCCCCATGGGGCGAGGATGATTTTTATTTTGTCCCCGACATCCGGAGACGGATGAGTGTGGTTATAAATGTCCCGTCCCCGTCCCCGTCCTCGAATGTCCCTAACGGATCCCCGACTAAATATCCGAATATATATATATATATATATATATATAAAATAAACTAAAAAATATATATCTGAATTTCTTACTATAGGTCTAGGCTTTATCTAAAGCAGGGATCACAAGATGCAGCAGCAACATAGATGATGCCTCATGTCCACCAATAAACATAACCACTGAGCAAATCCAAAAGCATTTTGATGGAAATAAAAAGTTAATTATAGCAATCTTTTGAATAAAAGTAAAAAAAATTAAAACTTGAACGGGAATGAGGATGGTAGCCAAATTTTCCTCATACCGGGGATAGGGACGGGGAATCCCCGATAAACCAGTAGTTGGAGATAATTAATGTGATCTTCGCCCCGTCCCGTTTACAACTCTATATATGGGCAATGAGTAACGAGAACAAATAATGTCCAAAATATAATTTCAATTGAATTTTTTTTATATAAAAAATGATATATAATTATCGTAACTAAACTATTTTGTCAATAAAATAATTTTATTTTGTGAAATCTTATAATGCTAACTAAACTCTTATAGCAACAAATATCAAAGTTGTCAATTTATAAGGATTGGAAGACCCAATTGTTATCGAAAGTTAATTTACAATCTCCTGTTTATGTTATATAAATATAGAAATTGGAAAATCCTTTTGCTACAAGGGTTAGGATTAATTATTTGTCTAATACAACACTAATCCTAATCCTAATCCTAATCCTAATCCGTATTCTTTTCCTTTTCCTATTAGAACATAAAATCTTCTACTATATAATATAACAATATTCGCATTAAACATCATTATTAGCAAGAGAAGAAGTAAACATGGAGAACATTGGTCTTCCAATGAAACAATTTCCAGAAGAGTCGCTGCCGCCGGAGTATCCCGGAAATCCACCGTCGCTGCAACTTTTCTTCCACATGTGCCACCAAACAATGCAAAGAGTGAATTGCATAACAGAGACTGGTAGAATCATTAACTGGTCAACATCCACAATCGGCCAAGCTGCTGAAATTCCATTCAAATCAAACCTTGATATGTTGAAGAACAACACTGAAATCTTCTGCTCCCATCTTTCTCACAAATTGGGGATCTTAGGGATTGAATCTCGTCATCACAAGAGCTTGGTTTCGGAGATAATTGCAAGCGTCGCCAAAATTATAAACTCGATGCCCAATATTCAGCAGCTGAAGGTGTTGCCGTTGATGCTCAGGATTGTTTCTTGTAAGACTTATTTGGTTACGGAGAGGGAATTAATGTTGGAGGTATCGCGGCGGGAATTCGAGAGAGAAAACTACGGTATGGTGCCGGCGGCCAAGGAGGCGATCGAGAAAGTACTTAATTCCGGGAAAGTGGCGACGGAGAAGGAAAATTGCAGAATATGTTTTGATGAGATAAGTGAAGATGGAGCTGGAATGCCTTGTGATCATGTTTTTCATAAGGGTTGTATTTCGGAATGGTTGAATAGAAGCCATTACTGCCCTCTCTGTCGATTTGAGTTGCCTGTTGAGCCTTAGTTTCTTTCTTTTTTATTATTATTATTATTATTTTGGATTTTTTTATTCGATGTATAATTCTAATCTTTTGGAGCTTAATTAAGGATTTTTACTCATTTTTTTTGGTGTTGAATTTTTTTAGATACATTTGCTTAAAATTAAGAAATCATTATTTTAAAAATAACAGCAAAAACTAATGACAGTCCAATCTTATTAAAAAGGGAATTGTGTATGTTATGTTAAAAATGTCATATTTGTCACAGAGTCTTCCTAATTAGAAGAAATTGCAAGAATAATATAAGTCTTCTGCTAAATCCAATTTGTTCAATATTTTTTTTTGTATATATACGTGTTAATTTGAGTGGTAAAAAACCAAGTTTTAAATATCAATGTACAACTTTTCAAAATTGAGCTACCTTGTGTTTAAGATTTTTAATAATAGAAAAAATCGGATTTAGTTAGGGCTTGATAGGCCAAAAAAATTAGAAATTTGAATTTAAGGAGTGTCTGACAAGATAAAAAAAACTTAGAATTTTGGATTTAGAAAGGGCCAATTTTGAATGCTAATTTAAAACCCGATCTAAAATTCTTGGAGACAGGAGTCGAAACCACCACAACCTCAAATTTTATAGAAATAGAGGAACCAAAACTATTAGTGGTTATGGTGGTTCCAGCGGCCGGATGATAAAATTAGATTATTATAATCTATGTTGCGGCTATTTTTTAAAATTGATAAAATTAGATTATTATAATTGTTTTTATTTGAATTATGTTATGAATCGGCGACAACTGGTGAAAGTTCAATCAAATAATAATTTCTTGATTAAAAAACTCAGGTTTCAATATATTGAAAAACGTTAATCCATTCAAGACGAATTAATATAAAGGTCTCGTTTATTTGTTGAAAAATATTATGTTTTGGAGAATAGAGGAAAAATAAATTTTGTGTTAGAAAATAAAATATTTTCCGGTGTTTAACTACAACACCGAACAATGGAAAGAAATAGTGAGTGTTCTTGGTAGCAATTTTATTACTCATAACTTCAAACATGAGAAATTGAAAATTTAAGGTTTAGCTCTTGAGAATATGCAATGAAGGAAAGATTAGTGATACGTCTTTAAGAGGTACATTGGGTCTTTTTGGCATGATGTGGGAACTTTATCTCCTTTTCTATTTAGTTGCCTTACAAATTGTCCAAATCTCTTCTCAACTATTGTCTAAAGTTTTCCAACATGTGGAAACGACTAGTTGAAAGAAGTCGGGTTAAAGAGGCCACATGCCGTGCAGAAGAGATGGCAAACCGTGTGGAAGAGAAGCAGAGTTCACACAACGTGTGGAGCTTTAAATATGTCGTGTGAAGAGTCTACACATCGTGTCAACAAACCACATGTCGTGTGGTTGAGAACATAAACTTTCTACTTCTCAAATTTTAATTCACACGACGTGTCAGCCTCTGCGTTGTGTGAACTTCTGAAATCAGTAGAACTCCTTTCTTTTTAGCTGTCTGCTAATTATAATTACACCACTTACACTTTTATCACCAGCTTAAGTACAGTTCTGCCACCTAGTATTTACTAAGTTACCATTGAGTTATACTTTGTCCTTCCTAGACCTTTTAATTTATATTAAATTAACTAGCCTTAGCGACTTTATTATATATTATATTTCCATTCATAGGGTTTAGTGGGTATATAAAGTCCAATTCATATGTAATACATCTTTTTATCATAAAAAATACAATTTCTCCTTCAGAGAGTTAGGGTTCATCCCTTATCTACTGAAGATTTCTAATTCCTACAAGTTTCTCTTGCCGACTGGGGTTTCTTTCAAGTTTAGTTTGAGAATCTTTTTGTTGGTTTAACGTTAAAACCTTCAAATAATTTATACTATCAACCTTTATCTGCATCAGATTACTATTGAGTGAAGAAATTCAGATTGCTCAGGATACATCGTCTCATTTAACTATTTTCTAGTTTCTCAATTTACATCTCGTGGTGGTTTCCCAAATCATGGTCGTGGATGGGGACATGGACGGTCCACCATTTAGACCAATCACATCAGATTTTTTTGGAATCCGACCCGAAGAATTTCACAGGAGCAAGACGAAGCTATTTACGTATTGAGGCTGCTATAGACATCGGGAAACCTATAAAGCGTTGCCAAAAGTCAAGCACAACAGAGGAGACTAGTTTTAGGTCAACTTTAGATATAAGAGATTTTCAAGGTTTTGGTTCTAGTGTCGCCATTGGCCATTCTAACAAGATTGGTATTTTCACTGTTTGACAATCCTTTAACCTTAAATGAATGACAATATCACAGTTTTCTGCATGCGGTGTTACAGAAAAATGGTAGTCAACTAGGGCGAGAGCGGCTCAAGGAATCTCCCGTGGAAGAAGACGATGGTAGTGTAGTTTGAACTTTTGGTCCACATTCCGAACTTGCATCATTCTAATGCTCTTGGATACCCTTACCCATGCTATATCATTGGCTTCCAATTTCCGGTTCACGTGGATATTCAAATTCCTTTCACTAGCATCATTCTTCTAAATTTTGGATGCAGGTTGTGGTCGTCAATTCAACTTTAAACTACCCAGCAACCATTTTCAAATGCAGCACCGATTTTATTTTTGCAACCTACCTTTTTTTTTTTTTACTTTTGTTGGGCTGCTCTTTTCCTCCCCTTATCACAATTTAACGTCTTACTTATCTTCACCTCCTTTGTCTTTCCCGTATGATGATATTATAACATAAAAACTCTTGAAACCAGCATGTTATTTGTATGAATCAATAAAACTCTGTAAATTAGGATATGACATTTCTACATATGGACAATGTTCCACATCCTATTGTTATCATTCGATCTACCCGCTTCTTCATGAATGGTATTGTGCTCAACTGAAACGCCAGTTGCTTCATCGTTCAGGCCTCTGTTATCATTAAAGCTGTCGCTATTGTCATCTGCTTCATTATGCAGGTTTGTGTTATCACCATCTCTATCGTCGTTCAAAATTGATCCAAACATCTTCTCAATTAATTGGTCTTTACACCGATCATCCATCTCTCTTATGAATAGAGTAAAATTTGATGTTCATTTTGTTTTTAAAAGAACAATATGCAATTCCAAATGCACAAACATTCTATTTGTATTTAAATGAGGAGACTATTATTTAATATTTCAGCAATCATTACATTTCTCGTAAATAAAGAGGATTAAATGGAGGATGTTGTTGTTTAATATTTCAACCATTCATTATCTTTCTCAGAAATTAAGAGCACTAAATAGAGGTAGCACTTGTTTAAGCGGTAGGTGTGCAATTTTTTCCACTGAAATATGCATAATCTGGTGCCAAGCTATACAAGGATATTTTGCGTCAAACATCAATACCAAAAAAATATTCTAATACATAATTATATATAAAATAACAAGTTTATCTAGCTACCATAAATTACTCCAATGTTTTAAATATTTAATAAATTAATATATTAAAAAAATTTAATTCTTACATATATTAAAAAAATCAATAATGTAACATTTAACTATTCTTTTACTAAACTAATTAGATTGACTCGGATGGTTAAGGATCTCAAGTCTCTTAAACTAGAGATCTCAAGTTCGAGTCTTATTGTACGAAAAAAACTTTAATTGTGAAATGATTCATCTAAAAGATATCTGACAAGTCTCAAATTGAACAATCAGATCAACTAAAAAAATATTTTTTTTATTAAAAATCATATATCTTAAAATTAGTTATTAATTAGTATTTCATAAATTTAAATTTTACTGATTAGATTAAAATAATTTAATGATAATTTAATTTATGTTTCATTTAATCAATCATTAATTAATAAATTAAAAATTCATATAATAACAAATATTGTATAAAATATACGTATTAAAAATATTTTTTTCTAACAAAAATTTGCGTAATTGCATTTACATTTAATAATAAAGAAAGAAAACTTTTACTCTAGTGTAATTTGAACCCATAACTTCTCTAGTCATAAGTAGACTCTCAGACACTAATGGTCTGTTTGTTTTACCTACTGTTTGCTGTTGCAGTTTTTTGTTTGAAAATGTTGATTTTCCAAAAAGCAGAGATTCTCTGCTTTTATAAAAAAACTACTTTTCAGCTACGGGTGAAAAAGGAGTAACCAAACACCCCATAAGTCAAGACATTCACCTCATATGAAAGATATATTAATTATTATTTCAAATTAAAATACTATGTTATTATAAATTTGATTACCTATTTTTAATTAAAATACACTAAATAATAATATAATTTTATTAATGAAATTAGTTTATTAATATAATAAAAAATTATATAATCTTAATTGCATATTAAAGGAATATATTCCTTGATCTTTTGTCATTGATTTTGCCTAATATATATATAGGGAGATTGTACCAAGATTAAAGGCTATATCATAGAGAAACTGTGTTGAGTAAAGATAATATATGGAACATACACAAGATATTCTATTACACCCCGCAATTGAAACACGAGGTTGCTGAAAGTTAAGATTGGATTGAAAATCATAAAAAAAACGTGCGGAAGCTCTTTAGTAACGATGTTGACTATTTGGTGGCGAGAAAGAGCATGCAGAACACACATATGGCCACGTGCAACATTCTCACGAACGAAATGGATATCAATTTCGATGTCTTTGGTGCATTGATATTGCAAAGGATTGCCAGATAAATAAATGGCATTGATATTATCATAATAGACCAGTGTAGCTTTGAAAATAGGACAATTAAGTTCTAATAAAAGATTTCGCAGCCAACAAAACTTGAAAACAACATTAGCCACCCTTCAATATTCAGGTTTGGTACTTTAATAAGATAAAGTAGGTTGCCGTTTAGAAGACCAAGAGATAAGTTATCACCGAAGAAGACATAATAACTCGAGATAGAGCACCAAGTATCAAGACATCCCCCCAATCAACATCAGTATAAGAGACCAAATGATAGGAGGAAGATTTGGATAGATCGTGTTTAAAATCGAATTTGTTAAGAGCATTTATATGGGTCTTTTTGGATTTGTATATATGTAAATAAATTTATAGAATTGCGTAAGGGATATCAAGACGAGTGAAAGCAAGATATTATAAGCCTTGTACTAAACTTCGATAATGAAGAGAAATTTATCATTTTACATAAAATTTATTGATGGATGGTTAGTTTTGTAAAAAAATAATAATTATGTTAAACTTTTTTTAGTGACATATAATTATGTTAAAGTAAACTATTTTTCGCAATAAAATAGTTTTATTTGTAGGGTAATTAATTTATTAGTTCCTATATTTGGACAAAACACGCTGTTTAGTCCCTGTATTTTAAAAAACACACGGTAAGATCCCTAACCTTTTTCTCGATGAACTGTTTAGTCCCTAACTTTTTTCTCGGTGAACTGTTTAGTCCATGCCGTTAGACTCTCATGAAGATTCTGTTAGTCAATTTGGATTAACAGAAACACCTTTCGTCATCACTGAAGCAGTTGGCAGTAAATGTGAGTCGAGAATATGGAGGAAATTAAACTCACCATTAAGAGTAAGAGGATTTCCACATTCAATTCTAACAGGAAGAGTAAGTGAGAGAGATTTGAATCGATTTCTACCTTCAATTCAAACAGGAAGAGTGAGCATGAGTGATTCGATTATGGGTTAGAGATTCAATCATTTCTCCATTTTTTGTGAGCACGAGTTATGAGAGAAAGACATAGAGGTGTGAATTGTTTTTGACTGATAAATAGTAAAGGGTAATTTAGTCATTTCTGAATTCATGGATGGTAAAAATTCTAACAAACAGACGAAAGGACTAAACAGTTTACTGAGAAAAAGGTTAGGGACCTTACCGTATGTTTTTTAAAATACAGGGACTAAACAATGTGTTTTGTCAAAATATAGAGACTAATAAATTAATTACCCTTATTTGTAAAACAATTTATGCATCCTACCTAGCTAAACTGTTACGGGGCGTTTGGTATTCTATTGGGATAGGGATAAGGATAAAGGTTGAGATATGGATAATGATACATGGTTGGAATAAAGATAAAAATATGATAGTCGAGAATTATTATTCAATGTTTGGTATGTGGGATAGTGATGAGGATAAAATAATATATTTTACTATTTTAACCTTATTTAAACTACATAACATTAATTTGAGGAATAAGATGGACTTTTCCATCCTATTAAAATCGCAGGAGCTTATCCCACATCCTTATACCACCCCCTCCCGGGTATATGATTTGAGGGATAAGAAGTTTATCACTCATCCGTCTCACTCTTCTATCTCCCAAACAAACACGGGATAACTTATCTCATGTTTTTTATCCTATCCCACCTCCTATATCCCTTCTAACAAACATCCCATTATAGTAATATCCAACTTGTCAATTTATAATGGTGACAAGTGTATTTTTTTTACTGACTTGGAAGAGCCCTTGTTATCCAAAACATTATGGAAAGTTAATTTGAAATCTCCTGTTTCACCGGGGAGTATAACCCATCGCCATCTTTATCCAAAACAAAATCAATGAAATCTATTGTACGAGCAATGGGTAACAAGAAAAATAATGTCCAAAATATAATTTGAATTGAATTTTTTAATAATATATCTTATATAAGAAGGAGGGGCTGCCGGGAGTTCGGGAATGTGAAGCTTGGGCACTCCTTGAGGCTTTGATGTGGACTGTTCAAAGAGGATTCCGTAGAGTAATTTTTGAGACCGATGCTCAAGTGGTTGTTAATGCTATTAACTCTTCGTCTGTTGATATCTCGGAGTTTGGGGATGTGATCGATAGTTGTCGTCTTTATATTCGTTCCAATGATTCTTTTAAGGTCACCTTCGTTCGGAGACATGCGAACGGGATTGCTCATACTTTAGCTAGAGAATCTCGTTTTGCTTCTAGTCCCGTTGTTTTTGAGAATTTACCCTGTTTCTTAGCTGATGTAATCAACTTTTTTTGCCCGGTTGTGGCTCATTAATGCAATTATCTTTCAAAAAAAAAATATATCTTATATATATATATATATATATATATAAGGGTAAATTCAAAAAAAAAAAACCCTGTGGTTTGGCGGATTTCCAAAAAAACCCCTGTGGTTTGTTTTTACAAAAAAAAAAGGAGCGTGGTTTACGCCGTTACCAGAAAAACGGAAAATGCCTTAACACCGTTAAAAAGCTGACGTGGCACAGGGATAAAATTGGAAAAATGAATTTTTTTTATTTTTTATTTTTTATTTTTTTTTCTCTCTCCTCCTCCTCCTTCTTCTTCTTCCTTCTTCTTCCTCCTCCTCCTCCTCCTCCTCCTCCTCCTCCTCCTCCTCTTCTTCTTCTTCTTCCTCCTCCTCCTCCTCCTCCTCCTCCTCCTCCTCCTTCTTCTTCTTCTTCTTCTTCTTCTTCTTCTTCTTCTTTTTTTTCTTCTATTTTTTTTTTAAATTTCCGATACCCCTGAAAATTTCCGAAATCTGGAAATTTCTAGATTTCTTCGGAAATTCCCTGATATGAAGCATGGTATATTTAAGTTTTTATTAGTTATATTAGGACCTACAAAATGGAAGTTAATTAGTTTGGTTAGCTAGAATCACTTGTACACAAATCAATTAATTAACTCAGTTAACTTGCTGCTAAAATCTCGAGTAGCAATTATGACTTCATAACAAAGCTTGGTGATTGATTTTGGTTAGTACAGAGATTTTAATTAACTTAGTTTGGTTAGCTAGAATCACTTGCACACCTATTTCCCTCTCTTCACTTCTCGTTCTTACGAAATCAGAGAACTTAAACGGCGAAACACTAGCCACCGGCCACCACCCCGACACACCTCTACCCTCAGTCCACACCATGCCATACCTCTATTTCGATTTTGGAAGCCCAAGCAGGGAAGCTCCACCATCACTGATGCACCACGAATCTGGAAATTCCCAGATTTCCGATTTTGGAAATCTGGAATTTCCAGATTTCTGGAATTCCAGAAATCTGAAAATTTTAGATTTCCAAAATCGGAAATCTGGGAATTTCCGATTAAAAAAAAGAAGAAAAAGAGGAAGGAGAAGAGAGAGAGGAAGAAGAAGGAGAAAAGAAGAAGAAGAAGAAGAAGAAGAAGAAGAAGAAGGAAGGAAGGAAGGAGGGAGAAGAAGAAGAAGAAGAATTTACCCCTCATTTTTAACACTGTTAACCCATTTTCCGTTTTTCTGGTAACGGCGTAAACCACGCTCCTTTTTTTTGGTAAAAACAAACCACAGAGGTTTTTTTGGAAATCGGCCAAACCACAGGGTTTTTTTTGGAATTTACCCTATATATAATGATAGTATATAATTAGGTTTTGATAACTTGCTGGATCCGATTTGATGACCTCCGCCGTAGTTACCTGCAAAACAGAACCGGAGACAGGATCTCCGGGAAAACTCTCCGACGATCAAGTCAGTTTCTTTGTAGGAAGGTTGATAATGACAGTATTGCAGGGAAAAATGTGAACGTACCTCTCCCCTTTGGCCTTATGGCTTTTTATAAGTGTTCTTAGGTAACCGCCGAGGGCGGTTATTCCTTTTTAGGCCATGTCCCTTTCGTGGCTTTCGTGGCAACAAACGTGGTATCGTTTGTTCTGAGTGGGAGTTTTGATGCTCC
Source organism: Euphorbia lathyris (assembly GCF_963576675.1). NCBI lineage: Eukaryota > Viridiplantae > Streptophyta > Magnoliopsida > Malpighiales > Euphorbiaceae > Euphorbia > Euphorbia lathyris. The sequence continues at coordinate 37,066,322 of NC_088913.1, read as the reverse complement.
ATTTAGGAATTCGGGGCGGTTACTCACTTCACCCGCTTCCTCTATTCGGGTCCCATCCGATCTTAGACCATGGGTCTAAGTATGGGCTGGGCCCGTGTAATGAATTCGGCCCGGTTTGGCTTCACGGGTCATCACATGCCTCCCCCTTAGTTTGGTAAGAGCCCTTTAGGGTCTTTTTATAGGGGACTCTTCGTTTTTGTCTGGATATTCAAAATTCAAAAATTGTGAATTTCCTTGCCCGTCGTTTCTTTTCCGGCATCGTCGTTTCTTTTTCGGCATCAACCTCTTCGCGTTCATTCTTCTCTGTGTAGTCTTTCATATGTAAGTTTTCCTTTCCACAACTTGTACCTCGCTCGACTCTTTACTTCTGTTCATTTTTCTTCATCAATATGTCGAACCCTGACCTCGACTTCGCACCGTTCGATGAAAATTACGTCCGCGAGGTATCTCATGAGGTCGATGAGATGGTTGATGAAGCTTCAACTAGCTCTCCTGGGTCTGATTCTCATCCCGCCGACTTCCTCCACATAGCGAATACATCCGATGAGGGTTTAGGTTTTGACCCTAAAAAGTTGATTCCGCCACCTGTCCCAACCCCTCGTTTGCTACCGAAGAAGGACAGATCGGGAAGCCTAGTTTGTCAGGAGATAATTGATGACTTGCGGGAGCAGTATTCTTGGCTTCAAGGTCTTAAAGCCCTCATTCCCGGGGAGGATAGAGGACCAGGCGACTACCCAAAGGGGTATTTCACCATTTTCGTCGCCCAGATTATCTGCGGTTTCACGTATCCGCTGGCGGATGAGATTGCCTCCGTCCTTGGTGGTTACGGAATCGCACCTGGTCAATTGCATCCCAACAGATGGGCCGACTTAACTCTGGACAAATTTCTAGCGGATTGTCTGGAGGTTCCCTTCTCGCTCAAAATTTTCTCCAAGCTTCATCATTTCAAAAGTTCGGCGGGGTATTTCACTTTCATCCGTCAGAGCGGTTACTATAGTTTCGACGAGAAGCTGAACAAGATCCACGAGTGGGACCGATCTTACTTCTTTATCAAGTTTAATGAAGGGAATCCAAACTTCCTTCGCTGCTGGGGCCGGCCCAATGTAAAGAGTTTGAACTTCGGTTACCCCAGTGAGGAAGAATCCGCTGTTATAAAGTTCTTGAAGAGTATGCCTCCTTTTGTATGGACGTATGATCAGGCCTTCCACATGCTAAGAAGTCGAATGGCGATTGCCTACCGCGAGGGAGATCGCGTTGTCTATATCCCTTATCGCGTTTTTGTTCAAGGTACTTTTCTTTTTTTCTTCATTTCCAAGTTGATGATTTCTTTTAACCCTTTGCAGGGGTGATCCTTTATCTCAACTCGCTGCAGATCGGGAGGCGAAAGCTCTAGCAAGAAGGAAGAAGCGGATGGAGGGAACAACTTCTGTTGCAGGGGCGAATTCTCTTGTGGGGGCGGCTTCCCTTCCAATCGCTTCCGTTTCACAAGGTCCTACTTCTGTTTCTGAGGACCTTCCTTTAACTAGGAAGCGAAAGAATAATGCAGATACGGAGTCTTCTCGTCCCAGGAAGAAAAACACATCTGTATCTCCTACTGTTGGCGGTACACCCATATCTGCTTCATCAAAAGGAAAGAGCAGTACACCAATTCATGAGGTATCTTGATTTATTGTAATGTTTATTGTTCTTTATAAGCTATCTGCTGTTCTTCTGATCTCTTTCCTTATGCGTTCGCAGCCTATTCCCGATATTAGCGGGTGGTGGACTAGGACCTTTGGCATGGCCGTGAGTTTCTCCTGTAAGGACATTGTTTCTTCCATATGCAATGTCCTTGGGCGACTCCCCTCTGCTTCCCACGTGCGAGAACAAGTACCGCTTCCTACTGCTATGGAGGGGATCGAGAAGCGCGCCATAAAGGTATATTGTTGTTTTGGGGGTAGAAGCTTGTCATTCCCTTTCAAGGATTTTGTGTCCATAGTAATCGCATGTTTTTATTCGCCCTTTTTATTCGCGAGTCGTCTTATATGCAGATTATCAATTTCGCGGAGGGCGCTCTCCGAAGGGATGCTAAACGAGCCAAAGAGCTGGAGAACCTTGGTACTGAATTGGCGACTCAGAAGTCGCTTTATGATGATGTCCAAGGGAAGGTAAAGGCTCTTGAAGGCGCTTGTCAGAAGGCTATGAGCGAGAAGGAGGAAGCTCTCAAATCCCTCCAGGCTAAGTCCGGCGAGCTGCAAAAGGTCCTTGATGATCTAAATTCATCTAAGGAGGCTCTGGAGATGCAAAAGAAGAGGGCTGAGGAGATTCTAGCTGAAGATGGTGCTCGCATCTATTGGTATGGGGAGCGGATTTATGCCGCTTATGAGCATGGACATCCAGATCGAATACTTAACCGCCCCAAAGTTCCCATCCCTGAAAAGGATTTAACTGAGAAGTGGGACAAGCTGGAGGCCGAGGATGCCGATATGGATGAGGTACTCCTCTTGGATTGGCAGAGTTTCCAGGACTCTCCAATTAGCCGCGAGATCCCGAATCAGAACGTAGAAGAAGAAGCACCACAAGACATTTCTCAGCCTGAGCAAGAGGTACCTCTTTCTGGAGCGGTTACTGATTCGAGGGTTGAGGATTCGCTTGAAGCAGATCCACCGGCTGGAGGAGATGAGGGAGCCGCTGAAGGCGAGGAGGGCCATAGGGGTGAAGGAGAGGAAGCTGTAGCATAGCTTGATTTATATTTGGACTGTTGTATGTAACAAACTGCCCGTATATATTTTCTTTTACTTGCCGCTTTACCTATACGTGCGATTGTCGCTTTATTCCTTATTGCCCTTTATTTTCATATGTGACCTTTGTCTTTTGCCGACTCCGCATTTGTATTTCTTCGTAGTTAGTTTCGTTTCCGCTAGGGTGGCCAGACCCTTTTCGCAACTTTTTGAGTACTCGTTTATTCGCTTAATTTTATACCTTATCTTATAATTTTTCTTTCGAAAATAATATAATCATAAGGTTAATCATAAGGTTTTGCGAGTGATGCGTAATCATGCATCCGCCTTTCTTTAAGAGGCAACACATTTATGTGTTTTTAAGTTTAACCATAAGGTTTTTACGAGTGATGCGTAATCATGCATCCGCCTTTCTTAATAGGCAACACATTTATGTGTTTTTAAGTTTAACCATAAGGTTTTTGCGCGATTTACCCGCCTTTTGTTTGTAGATAACACACTGAAGTGGTTGTCCTAAAAAGGATCCGGACTCAGACGCTGTATGCAACAATTGAATATCTTTATTGATAAAAGAAAAGACTTTTTGTTACATTGGTATATGAAATGTGCGGGATCAAAGCCTCATTAAAACCTTTTATCAGAAAACCCAGTGGGAAAAAACTCATAAAAGGAAAAAGAGTACTCGTCATTTCCCTGAACTACCCGGCCCGTTTATATAGGCGCAGATTTTCTAGATTCCAGGTGCGCGGGAGCTTTTTTCCGCTCATTTCTTCTATTTCAAAAGTTGATGGTCCCAGCTTCTTGGATACTCTGTATGGTCCGATCCAGTTGACGCCTAATTTGCCTTTGCCATCTCTGGATTGTATTTTATCCACTTTTTTCAAGACCAAGTCATTCTCGTTGATTATCACTTTTCGCACCCTTCTGTCATGGTATTTCTTGACCCTATTGCGATATACTGCCATTTGCATGTAAGCTTTTTCTCTTCGTTCTTCAACAGAATCCAATGCATCTCTAATGTTGATAGGATTTTGTGTGTCGCAATAATAAATTATTCGATCTGTAGGCGACTTGATTTCAACAGGTAGGACTGCTTCGGCTCCATAAACCAGCGAGAAAGGTGTTTCGCCAGTTGCTGCTTTTACAGAAGTTCTGTATGCCCATAACATGTGGGGTATCTCATCCGCCCAGCCTGTTTTTTTATCACCTAGCCGCTTCTTGATCCCTTGAATCATGGCCCTGTTGGTAACCTCTGTCATACCATTCGATTGGGGATGGTTTACGGAAGAAAAATGATTCTTGATCCCCATGCTTTCGCAGTATGCTTTGAACTTGACACAGTTGAACTGGGTGCTGTTGTCAGTTATAAGCTTTTGCGGGATTCCAAATCGCATGATAATGTTCTCTCGTAAGAACTCGATCATTCGTTCAGGTGTTTGAGCGGTTACTGCCTCCGCTTCTACCCATTTGCTGAAGTGGTCAACTGTGACTACCAAGTACTTCCTTTTCTTTGTCGTTTCTGGGAATGGACCCACTATATCGATTCCCCATGTTGCGAATGGCCATGCCGTCATTATAGAGATTTGTTCGGCTCCGGGAACGTGCTTTTCATTCGCATGGATTTGACAGCTGTGACATTCCGCTACCATCTTCTGGGAATCCTCCATCATCTTTGGCCAATAGTATCCCATTAGCTTGACTTTTCTTACCAACGCCGCGGATGCTTCATGTGCGCCGCACATTCCTTCATGGAGTTCTCGCAGTACGTAGTCTCCTTCATTGCGGCTAACACATTTCAACCATGGACATGTATATGATTTTCGATACAAAGTTCCATCTCGAATTGAGTATCTCGCTGATTGTCCAATTAGCTTTCTGGCTAGCTTTTGTCATCCGGCAAATCTCCCTGCTCCAGATATTGGCGGATGGGTATCCGCCAATCTTCATCATCTTCCAGCTCTTCAATGACCATAATCTGATCGACTTCAAATGCCGGTGCGGATCTTATCTCCAAATTGCATGCTTTTTGATTCCATGGTTCTCTACTCACCGCTGCTTTTGCCAGTTCATCAGCCTTTGTGTTTTGGCCTCTTGGAACATGCACCATTTCCCAGACGACTCCCTTGTGTGTTAACTCCTGCGTCAATCTGCCGACTACCTGATGGTATTTGACCAGATCTTCTTGTTTCACCAGATAGTTTTTTGTGATCTGATTTATCATGAGTTTAGAATCGCTGTAGATCACCACTCTTTCTAGCGTAAGTTCATTAAGCAGCTTCAATCCGCATATCATTGCTTCATACTCTGCGGCATTATTGGTAGTTTTGAAAGTTAACTTTGCCGCATAGTACAAGCGAATAACCTCCGGGCCTTTGATGACGACTCCCGGTCTAGCTCCCTCTGTGGATAATGCCCCATCTGTGAACATGCTCCACTCTTCTTTTTGTGCCTTTGGACATTCGTCATCATCCCACGTGAACTCATTCACGAAATCGGCGAGTACTTGACTCTTTAGCGCTGGTCTTCCTTCATAGCGAATATCGAATTCTCCCAGGCGAATTGACCATTCCATCAATCGGCCGGATGCGTCAGGTTTCTGTAGTACCTTTCGCATTGGAATGCCAGTTCTCACAATGATAGTATGCGCCTGAAAGTATGGTTTTAATCTAGCCGCCGTGGTTATCACCGCGAGGGCCATTTTGTCTAACTTCGAATACCGGAGTTCTGCATCCTTCAAGACTTTGCTCACATAGTACACTAGATATTGTTGTCCTTCTTCTTCTTGCACCATCACAGTGCATATCGCCATACTGGTGACGGATACATAAAGAAATAAATCTTCTCCATCTTCCGGCCTGCTCATTAAGGGCGGATAACATAGTAATCGTTTTATACCCTCAAATGCCTCTTGACAATTCGGCGTCCATTCAAAGGACTTAGATTTTTTGATGGCATTGTAGAAAGGTAGACATCTTCTAGCTGAGCATGATATGAATCGCCCTAATGCCACCAACCGCCCATTTAGTCTTTGTACTTCTCTTACGTTCCTCGGTGTTTTCATCTCCATTACTGCTTTAACCTTCTCAGGATTCGCCTCAACTCCCTTGCCACTAACAATGAAACCCAGGAATTTTCCTGCCCTTGCTCCGAATGTGCATTTTTCTGGGTTCAACTTGAGGCCATATTTGATTAGTACTTCCAGGATTTCTTTGATATACTGCGGGTGGTCTTGCATCTTCTTGCTTTTGATGATCATGTCATCTACGTAGATTGAGAAGTTCTCGCCTGACTTGTCTGAAAATATCTTGTTCATCATCCTCTGGTATGTTGCTCCTGCGTTTTTCAATCCGAAGGGCATCACCTTGAAGCAATAAGTCGCCTGATGAGTTATGAATGATGTTTTGATTTCATCCGCCTTCTCCATGGGTATCTGGTGGTAACTGGATTTCACGTCGGTGAACGATAAAGCTTCAAATCCTGCAGTTCCATCTACCAATATATCAATGTTAGGTAGCGGATACATATCCTTCGGACAAGCTTTATTCAGATCCTTGAAGTCGACACACATTCTGTACGTTCCATTTGGCTTTTTGACTAGCACCACATTGGCTAGCCACTCCGGATAGGTGACTTCTCGAATTGCATCTGATTTTAGCAAATCCGCCACAGCTTTTTCAATCGCCTTCTGCCGCTCTGGAGCGTGTCCTCTCTTTTTCTGTCGCACTGGGGTTGCACCTTTGTCCACATTCAAACGATGGGTTGCTATATCTGGACTTATTCCTTTCAGCACTTTATTCGGAGCGGCGAATGCCGACTCGTATTGGATCAACACCTCGGTAATGGCTTTCTTCGTTTCTTTTGGGAGTCCGGCCGCTATTCGCACGTTCTTGTCATTTGAGATGGCGAATAGTTCCGTTTCTCCCAATGCTTCCGCCGGCAGCTTCTCATCGACTTTATCCTCTTCATCCGGTTTTGGTTCAAGTGACAATGTATAGGCCTGTTGAGATATAAGTTGATCACCTTCAACTATGACTCGCCCTTGGTGTGTTGGCAAATGTAATGTCAAGTGCTTCATTGAGATGAGCGATTCCGTTTCCGATAGGAACGGACGCCCCAGAATTATGTTGTAGGCCAATGGGATATCAATAATTGCGAATTCTAGATCACCTCGCCATTTTAGATTCTTATCACCCATTTCTGCCTCCAGCACCACTTGTCCACTTGTTTGAGACGATTGACCTCCAAAACCAGTTACATCCATGAATGTATGTTCCACTCGCTCGTCATTAATTCCCAACTTGTTGAATGCACTCCGAGTAATAACATTACAAGAACTGCCAGTATCAATAAGGACCCGCTTGACGTCCCATCCTTCTACAGCCATCGTAATCACCAAAGCATCCGCATGCGGCTCCGTGATTCGCGCAAATGAGTAATTGAGGGCATCCCCCTATGTGTGTTGCTTTTTCGCTGTTCACGGCGAGCCCTTTTAGTTGGAGGCTCATAGATCCCGCCGGCTATCACATTTATCACCCCTTTTTTTCTGCTTCTTTTCGGGCCTTGCCTCTCCTTCATGCGGGAGCGTTGTTTTCTCATCAATCGTTTCTTTTCTTATGAATTGGCTTAGCTTGCCCCTCTCAATCAGCTTTTCTATTTCCTTCTTTAGTTCATAGCAATCGTTCGTATCATGGCCGTTCAATCTGTGGAACCTGTAATATTTGTTAGGATATCGCCCCAAACTAGTTCTGCCTTTCGCCTCGGGGAACCTCACATCCTTCTTCAGGGGGTTCTTTTCGATCCAAAGTAATACCTCCTGGCGAGTCACATTCAATGGTGTTTGATATCCTCCCCCTTGAAAGGAGCGTTCGCCTCTGCGAACAAAATTACCCTTGGACTGGGCCTGGCGTCGATTGTCCGAAGTGGATCTAGCAGCATCTCTCTCTCGCCGGGTTTGAGCTCTATGTTCTCTGTTGACATCGTCCACTTCCATGAATTCCTTTGCTATCTTCATGAGTTCGGCCACTGTGCGTGGCTTGTTGCGGATGATTTCCTCCCGCATGCTCCAATCCGTGGTTCCATCCGCCATGATGTTGCGGATGCTCACGATATCCGGGTTCTGCAACCGCACCAGAATATCGTTGAATGCGACAACAAATTCCCTTAGGGAATTATAGTTCCTCTGTTTGATCTCCTTCAGCTGCCTATCCGTCACATCCGCTGCTTTACAGCCCATGAACTTTGCACAGAAATCACGACTGTATTGATTCCAGTTGTGAATAGATTCAGCAGGTAAAGACCGAAACCAATCAGATGCCGCTCCGCCCAAAGTGGTCGAGAATAATCTGCAAATTATGCTTTCACTCGCTCCTGCAACATCCATTAATTCTCTGTAGTTCCTGACATGAGCCTCAGGATCAGAATTTGGATCCCCATAGTATTTAGGTATCGTCGGCGCCTTTATCCTGTGATCTGGTATAAATTCCCGCAACGACGGAGCAAAAGGCGAATCACTCTGCACCTCTGCTCTCGCCCTAGGCGTGTACCCCATTCGCTCCATCATGTTCCGTAGTTGATCTTCCAACTCAGGATGGGGTATTCGCCGAATCTCCTCCATCCGCTGCTGGTGAACTCTAGGTGGCATCCACCCGCCAATTGATGTTGAGATTTGTTCTCGCCGTGGTTCTAGCCGCCGTCCGGTTATAGGATCGAAGTTCCAAGTGTGCTCCTGCCCAGACATATTCGCCCCAGACGTCATTAACTCTGAATGCCCGCAAACCAAGGGCTCCGTGTGTTGTAGTGGAAGGATTCCTGGTATTCCCGACGTCGGTTGGGATGTTTGCCAGGTCGGATGGATCGTCATACTAGGATCGTGGTACGAGTAGTTGCCTGGGTGGCTGTGTAGGTTCATGCGACTACTCTGACCTATCTGATTTAGCTCTCGAGATGGCTGCGGAAGCGCAGATATGGCGGCAGTAGTCGATGGTTGTGTGGAGATGACAACAGGTTGTTGAGGAGCAGCCGCCACGGCGGTATTGCGATCAGCGATTGCGGTTAACAAACTAATCATTCGATCCCCCGCCGCTTGGCTCATATTTGAAGCCAAGACTTGTCCTGCCATTTGTACGAAATCGCTATTGGACATCTCCATCTCATTTTGCACTTGGACTTCCAATAAGGGACTCAATTGTCCCGAAGGGCTCGACGAGCTAGGCACCACAGGCTGCGTACTCGCAGGCTGCGAATTCGCAATCCGTGGACCCCTTGAGTTCATACTAGTTGATCTGGTTGTAACGCCGGTCATTCGTGATGGTTCTGACATGTTCTTTATGTACCTTTAACCAAAATGTTGGTAAAAAAGGTCCACGATCACCGCACCAATGATAACTTGCTGGATCCGATTTGATGACCTCCGCCGTAGTTACCTGCAAAACAGAACCGGAGACAGGATCTCCGGGAAAACTCTCCGACGATCAAGTCAGTTTCTTTGTAGGAAGGTTGATAATGACAGTATTGCGGGGAAAAATGTGAACGTACCTCTCCCCTTTGGCCTTATGGCTTTTTATAAGTGTTCTTAGGTAACCGCCGAGGGCGGTTACTCCTTTTTAGGCCATGTCCCTTTCGTGGCTTTCGTGGCAACAAACATGGTATCGTTTGTTCTGAGTGGGAGTTTTGATGCTCCATTTAGGAATTCGGGGCGGTTACTCACTTCACCCGCTTCCTCTATTCGGGTCCCATCCGATCTTAGACCATGGGTCTAAGTATGGGCTGGGCCCGTGTAATGAATTCGGCCCGGTTTGGCTTCGCGGGTCATCAGGTTTAAAGCATTATTTGGTCCCTGACCTATCTAAAATTGTGTCATTTAGTCCATGACCTATTATTTGGTCACATTTGACCCTTGACCTATCTCATTTGTTGAAATTTCACCCAATTTTGTATGAATACTTAACGGAATCGTTATCTCATTGATAAGTAACGATATTTTGACACTTGAACTTGAAACGCGATATTTTTTAAAGTTTTTTTTTCCACATTATGTGGAAATAATTAATTAGATTAAAAGAACAAAAAACAAATCCTAAACTAAAATCTATTAAGTTCAAGTGTCAAAATATCGTTACTTATCTCATGATTCGGTTAAATTTGAATCCAAATTGGGTGAAATTTCACCAATTTATGATAGATCAGTGGCCAAATATGACCAAACAATAGGTCAAAGGCCAAATGATAAAATTTTAGATAAATCAGAGACCAAATAGTACTTTAAGCCTATATAATATTAAGGGTTAAGGTGCAAAAATACCCCTAACGTTTTTGGTCAGGAGCAATTTTACCCTTAACGTCTAAAATGGTGCAATTTTACCCCTAATGTTGGAAGCCAAGAGCAATTTTACCCATAACGTTGATAAATTGGATCAATTTGAGAAATAATTCATTAAACTGTCTTCTCGGTCATGAATCTTGTCATCTACACTTCACACATGAGTTATTTTATCAGTAATAAATTACAAACATATGTTGGGATGTGAAAAAAAAAATTAAAAATATACTGTCTTTTGTACGAATTAGACAAAAAAAATTCAAAAAATTCACCAAATTTATAAATATGAATCTCCAATTTTATTATTAAATTACAAAAAAAACACTATATCATATTTTTAGAACAAATTGATATACAATTGGTGCAAAATAAAGAAAAAAAATGATTGTATTTTATAATAGTGTCTGAAATTGATCCAATTTATCAACGTTAGGGGTAAAATTGCTCCTGGCTACAAACATTAGGGGTAAAATTGCACCATTTTAGACGTTAGGGGTAAAATTGCTCCTGACCCAAAACGTTAGGGGTATTTTTACACCTTAACCCTAATATTAATTATCTTAACTAAACTATTTTGTCCATAAAATAATTTTATTCGTGAACTCTTATCATGCTAACTAAACTCTTTATAGCAACAAATATCAAAGTAGTCAATTTAGAAGGATTGGAAGACCCAATTGTTATCGAAAGTTAATTTACGATCTCCTGTTTATGTTATTAATATAGAAATTGGAAAATCCTTTTGCTACGAGGATTAGGATTTAAGAGTTAATCTTCAATTATTTGTCTAATACAACACTAATCCGTATTCTTTTCCTTTTCCTAGTAGGAACACCAAATCTTCTACTTATATATAACATTCTTTATCATCTAAACTGGTCCAAAAGAATAAACTCTGAAGTAAACATGGAAATTAGGGAGAAAACGTGTCTCCGAATGAAAAAAATTTCAGCAGACTCAGAGTCAGTGCCGGAGTATCCCGGAAACCTGTCTTCGCTGCAACTTTTTTTCCAAATGTCCCACCACATACGGAAAAAGGTGAAGTGTCTAACGGAGACCGGTAGAATCTTTAACTGGTCAACATCCATAAACGATGAAGCTCCCGAAATTCCATTCAAATCAAACCTTGATATGTTGACGAACAACACTGAAATATTCTGGCTCCATCTTTCCAACAAATTGGAGATCTTAGGGATTGAATCTCGTCGTCACAGAATGTTGATTCGGCAGATAATTAAAAATATTGGTAAGGTTATAAAATCAAACCCCAATATTTATGAGCAGCAGAAGGTGTTGCCGTTGGTGGTCAATATTGTTTCTTGTAAGACTTATTTGGTTACGGAGAGGGAATTAATGTTGGAGTTATCGCAGGAGAGAGAAAACCACGGTATGGTGCCGGCGGCTAAGGAGTCGATCGAGATGATACTGAATTCCGGGAAAGTGGCGACGGAGAAGGAAAATTGCAGTATATGTTTTGAGGAGATAAGTGAAGATGGAGCTGGAATGCCATGTGATCATGTTTTTCATAAGGGTTGTATTTCGGATTGGTTGAACAGAAGCCATTACTGTCCTCTCTGTAGATTTGAGTTGCCTGTTGAGCCTTAGTTTCTTTTATTTTGGTTTTTGGAAATTCACAATGTTTTTTATTCGATTTACCTAATTAAGGAGTTTTACTCTGTTTTTGGTGCTGATTTATTTTTTCAAACAGTAAAATTAGACATGTTGATGGATTGGATCGGGTTAGACCTGACTCAGACCGGATTTAATTTATAATTCTCTTATCAGAACCTAGGGTCGGATTGGGTCAAACTATGAAAATTAATTTCCAAGCCCAGCTCAGTCCGCTCAACTAAATGTACATGTTAAAATAATAAATTAAAATTATGTCAATTTGGCGCAACGGTAAAAACGTTGTTGTCGTGTGACCGAGAGGTCATGAGTTCGAGTTTTAGGGGCGGCCTCTTACCAAAAAAATTGGCAGGAGAAAGCTTGCATCCAGTACACCCTTGTGGTAGGACCCTTTTTCGAACCCTCGCTTAGCGGGGACGCGTAGTGTACCGGACCGTCCTTTATGTCAATTTATGTTTTAATACATTATCAGGAGCCAAAAATCATTTTCTGGAACTTTTCTTTTCTTTTGTGTTTTATTATTTAATGTTTCAACTGAAATAGTTTTGCTAAGTAATCAATTATCGGTTTAAGTCTAAGTATACAATATAATGTATTTTACAAAATGATGAACTTGATTTTTGGGCTCTCTTAACTAATTAATTGATTGCACTATCTACTCCATTCCACTGTATGCAATTAATCAATTAGTTATATATTTTAAAGTTAAAAAAATAATATAAGGGAGCTGGACCGGGCTGGGTTATGTTTGGGTTTTTGAGACAAATCCAAGCTTAACTCATTTTATGTGCCGGTTGAACGGATTTAGATTGAACCGGACCAAACATTAAATATGAATGTATCCAATATATAAAAGATGGGTTTGGACGGACTGAACCGGCAAGCGGGCTCTTAAACATTTCTAAATTGAATGCAATGATGGGAGGATGCAATTTATGATTAGGGATGAACAAAATAGAATTTTAGGAACTTGGGGGTTGCTGAAAAGAAATGGTGGAAGATGTTTTGAGAAATTTGTACATGGACTGGTATGGAAATAAACCGGATTAAATGAAGGCTATGAAAGGCGATTGTAAGCTTATTAGAGTATAACAGTGAGACAAAGTTAGAAACAACAAAATGAAATTTGAAAGCTTGGAAAATGCCTGTAATAATGGTGGAAATCGGAAATAGAGTAATCGAATTGATCATGACTGGAATTAGTTTGCGAAAGTAGTTTAAAAGGTTGAAAAAATGGGGGTTGTGAATTGGTTATTTAGAGTTTGGAGGCAACAACCATGGAACTAGAATTGACAATGAAGTTTTGAAGCTTAGAAGAAGACGACAATGACAGTTTGCGGCAAGTTGCGTTTTAAGCGAGTTGGTTGCTTGAGGAATGAAATTAAGAGCTTGAAGTAGAGAATTTGAAGCTTGAAAAAATGAATTTGATGGTTGTAACTTAAGAATTTTGAGTTTAAAGAGAGGTTTTGTGTTGAGTTTTTGTTTAAGTTGGTTGGGGTTTTGGAACGAAGGATTAAGACTCTATTTATAGCTAAATTTTGTAACTCCTACCACCCATTACTTCCAACAATCACTACCCTATTTGGAGCAAGAACATGAGTTAATGGAGGCGGAAGGCTAGAAAATACGATTTGCAAGCCACATTTTTGTGATGATTTGTTTTTTTGAACTCATCATATCTCACTCAATTCGACTCCGTTTTGACTCGACAAATACTCCCTAGCTTCCTTTCGATCAATAGTGTTGAAACACCTTTCCACATGATTTTGATTTGACAAAATTATTTAAGTAATGATAAAAATATTCTAACACATTAAATTTAAATGCTTTGATTTATTACACTAATGTGTTTGTTCAATGTTGAGTTTAATTGTGTATAAGACATTGAGATTAAAAAGCCCAAAAGCCCATAAAGTGAAAGTCAAGCTCAAGTCAACACATCAAGACCATTCGGCCCAAGATTTCAAAACGAAGCCGTATCAACTAAAATGACGACTCAGCAAGAGAATGATCGAGAAGCCTTCGTGGTAAAAGCTTCAAGTTGATGCTGAGTTGGACGACAAAGCAGTCTGGACAGCGGCAGACAATGTTCAACTTCTAGACAAAGTATTTCTACTTTGGAAAAAGTTCAGAAGGCTCAGAAAGCTGTCTCGTGGACTTTTCCTTAAATGTCGAAACATTCTGCCGAAGACTGACGAAGACAGAAGATGCGTAAATCCTATTGGCCAACGACGCTGAGCACGCCCAGAGTGACAACGACAGGAAGCCGTTTCCCTCCAACGGTTATTTCGAAATTCGAAATAACCAGGTGCCTCAAGTGTCACTATATAAAGGCCATCCATTTGCTTCAATCGATGCAGAACTTCAATTAGTCGAAACGCTGACCAAATTCATACTCGAAGATTCTGTGAGAAAAGCAAAGCAAATACCTTACACCAATTTCCATATTATTGTGTAAAAGTCTAGAGTGATTTCCAATCATCTAAAGTGTCTTAGCAATTGTTGTTTAAGACAAACACTTTATCATTTCTAGAAGAATAGAAAGGAGAGGCTGAGTACTCGGTTATAGTACTCAGTGTAGATATAGGAGTGAGTAGAGGTATAGAGGAAGGCACTCTTGTTATACTCAACTTCTATCTGTAAAAGGTTTCGTGCTCTACCTTTAAAGAGCTCAGTAGAGAATTCAAAAAGCTCGGAACGAGTTCCGGGGACTGGACGTAGGCGGAGAGGCCGAACCAGGATAAGTCTGCTGAGTAATATCTTTCTAACCCTTAAACTCCTTTAATATATACTGCTTGCTATGAAAACTGACTAAGTAAAGAACTCACGCTGAGTTAAGTTTACTAAGAAGCTGAGTTCAGGAATAGACTCTAAGTGCTATTTCCTGACTCAAGTAAAGAAGTAGACTTAGTCACAAATTGACTAAGCTTGTGTCTTGAATCTACTTAGTGACGCTGTGTAAATCTTTTCATAAGAAAAGAAGTCAGCCTTAACGAACAAAATTTTAAATAGTTCCTATCCCCCCATTGGAACTAACTTGTCATGTTATAAGGGACCAACAAGTGGTATCAGAGCTTAAAAGCTCATTGTGCAAGGTTTAACTACCTTGAGCTGATCCCCACTATGGCTGAGAACAGCATTCGGTTTCTCCCAGGAAATCTGACAACTCAGATTTTGCCTGAGGGACTGTCCATAACTCGGCCTCCTCTATTCTTCGGGTCTAACTATACCTTTTGGAAGAATAGAATGAAAAATTTCATTCAGGCAACAAACATGAGTGCATGGCTATCTATAGTCCAAGGCCCATTTATTCCTGTTGAAACTGTTGATGGCCAAACGGTTGTCAAAAATGAGACTAGATGGACAGAGGATGATCTTAAGAAGCTACAAAATCATGCTTCGGCTATAAACATGCTTCACTGTGCTTTAGATGCTGCAGAATACAACAAGATTTTAGGTTGTGAGTCAGCGCATGAGATTTGGAAGAAGCTGGAGGTCACCTATGAAGGAACCAACAAGGTGAAGGAATCCAAGGTCAACCAGCACATGAGGTTGTACGAGCTGTTTGAAATGAATGCAAGGTTCACAAACATCATCAACGAGCTTAAGAGACTTGGAAAAATCTTCACTGAGGAAGAGCAAGTCAAGAAGATTCTTAGGAGTCTTCCTAAAAGCTGGCAAGCAAAGAAAACTACTGTTGAGGAAGCTTAAGACTTAACCACCTACAAGTATGATGAACTCATTGGCTCGCTGCTGACCCATGAGATATCAATGAAGAACTTCGAGGTGAAGGAGAAGTCTGAAGACAAGAAGCAAAATTCTCTTATCATGAAAGCTGACTCCACTGATGGGAGCTCAACAGATGATGAAGAAATGGCTATGTTCACTAGAAAGATGAAGAGGCTGTTCAGAAAGAATGACAAATATTCTAAGAAGCCTTACAAGAAGTTTGATAAGTACAAAGCTGAGTCCAGCGACAACAAGTACAAGAAGGACATCTCAAAGCCCATTACATGCTTTGAATGTCATCAAACTGGCCATATCAAGTCAAGCTGTCCCACGCTGAGGAAAGAAAGAAAGAACAGCAAGAAGGCAATGGTGGAAACTTGGAGCGACAGTGATGAGTCTTCATCATCAGAAGCTGATGCCACTGAGTCAGCAAAGATCTGTTTCATGGCTGACGAACTTGCTGAGCCATGTATTTCTAAGCATGCTGACCCCTCCATTGCATCTGACGATGAGGAACACTCAACTGAGGTAATATCATTACCCTTGCTTAGAGATAAAATGGTTAATGCCCTGAGTGACCTCTATACACTTGTCAAAAAGTGTAATAAAAAGGTTAGAGCACTCAGCAGGCGATGTGACGAGGTTGAGGAGGTCAAGCTGAGTGACCTTCGATATCTTCTCCAGGACAACTCAACTTTGCATAGTAATGTAGAAATTATGCAAAAGTTTGTCTCTGAGGTCCAATCAGATTCTAAGAAACCGAGAAAGGATGTCACATCAATTCAGAACCAACTTAAGGTTCCGAATAAAAGAAAAATTCCTCTGAAAACTGAGTACCGAAGTACTAGTCAGCAGAGATGGAATCCTCAGCGGAATGTCCAGTGTGACTTCTGTGGGAAGAAAGGACACACCACAAAAGTGTGCTGGCATGCTCAGCACTGGGGTGCTGACTAGTCAGTGAGACATACTAAATGGAAGGTCAGCTGTGACTTCTGTGGAAAGAATGGACACACTGTCCAAGTATGTCGTCATAAAATAAAATATGATGCTTTACCTATTGAACCTAAAAAGCAAGGACCCAAAAAGAATTGGGTACCTAAAAGCAACTAGCTATATTGCAGGTAAGACTGAGGTGTGCTGAAAAGTCAAAGATGTAGTACATTGACAGCGCATGCTCGAGGCATATGACTAGTGATGAAACTCAGTTCATCACGTTTGTGCGTAAACGAGGAGGAAGTGTAAGTTTTGGAGACAACAAGAAGGGTAAGATAGTAGGGTCAAGAACCATTGGTGGTAATCCTACTATTGAGTCAGTCTCCCTAGTCAGCGGACTCAAATATAACTTACTCAGCGTAGCTCAGCTATGTGACAATGGGAGAAAAGTTATATTTGATGACACTGGATGTAAAATATTCAAGGGTAAAACAAATGAGTTAATTTTAACTGCCCCTCGTATTGATAATGTCTTTATGCTGAACTTAGAAAAGAAGTTTTCAAAAACTGTATGCTTAGTGTCAAAGGAATAAAATTCCTGGCTATGGCATAAGAGACTTGGTCATGTAAGCATGGACCTCCTGGTGAAATTAGCAAGAAAGCAATTGGTTGAGGGACTGCCAGAACTTAAGTTTGAAAAAGATCAATTATGCCACGTTTGCCAAGCTGGAAAACAAACCAAACAATATTTTCATAGTAAAAACATTGTCTCAACTAAGCGTCCATTAGAGTTACTACACTTGGATCTCTTCGGTCCATAAGGAGGCTCTGGAGATGCAAAAGAAGAGGGCTGAGGAGATTCTAGCTGAAGATGGTGCTCGCATCTATTGGTATGGGGAGCGGATTTATGCCGCTTATGAGCATGGACATCCAGATCGAATACTTAACCGCCCCAAAGTTCCCATCCCTGAAAAGGATTTAACTGAGAAGTGGGACAAGCTGGAGGCCGAGGATGCCGATATGGATGAGGTACTCCTCATGTAAGCATGGACCTCCTGGCGAAATTAGCAAGAAAGCAATTGGTTGAGGGACTGCCAGAACTTAAGTTTGAAAAAGATCAATTATGCCACGTTTGCCAAGCTGGAAAACAAACCAAACAATATTTTCATAGTAAAAACATTGTCTCAACTAAGCGTCCATTAGAGTTACTACACTTGGATCTCTTCGGTCCAGTCCAGCCGCTGAGCTTGGGTGGAAGAAGATTTTCCTTGGTCATTATAGATGACTTTTCTCGGTACACTTGGATCATCTTGCTGAGTAGCAAGGATGAAACTTTTGAGACGTTTTCAAATTTAGTAAGAAAACTTGAAAATGATAAAGACCTTAAGTTAGCTCACATCCGAAGTGATAATGGTGGAGAATTCAAGAACCTACAGTTTGTTGAATTCTGTGAAACCAATGGCATTGACCATAATTTCTCTGCTCCTAGAACGCCTCAACAAAATGGGGTTGTTGAAAGGAAAAACAGAACCTTGGTTGAAATAGCCAGGACATTGCTGAGTGAGCATAGGCTTCCAAAGTACTTTTGGGAGAAGCTATTAACATAGCATGCTACATTCTTAATAGGGCTCTAGTTAGACCTATACTAAAGAAAACCCCCTACGAACTTTGGAAAGGACGAAAGCCCAACATTGGATACTTTCGTGCCTTTGGTTGTAAATGTTTTATCTTAAATACCAAAGACAACCTAGCTAAGTTTGACTCAAAAGCTGATGAAGCTATCTTTTTAGGCTACTCAACAAACAGCAAGGCATACAGAGTTTTCAATAAACGAAGTCAAGTCTTAGAAGAGTCAGTACATGTTGAGTTCGATGAAACTAACCCTGCAGGAAGATACCAGCCGCTAACCGAGGATGATCCACACTCAGCACCCGCTGACCAAGAAACTGCCGCTGAGTCATTTCCTCAAGGGCTGCCTAAAGGTAAAAGTGAAACTCAAATTACTTTCACTGATCAATCTACACCTGCAGAGATTGTTGAAACACAACCAGCATAAGACATCAATCTACCAAAGGAGATTAGAATACCAAAAGGTCACTCAGAGAGTGCCATTCTTGATGCCGCTAAGAATACCCTGATGACGAGGAATCAACTCAGGAGATACCTCAGCAACGTAGCATTCGTCTCAATCCAGGAGCCAAAGAATTTCGCTGAAGCTGAGTATGATGAATTCTGGATGAATGCAATGCAAGAAGAACTTGATCAGTTCAGACGAAATGAAGTATGGGATCTAGTGCCAAAACCAAGAAGCCAGAAGACCATAGGAACAAGATGGGTCTTCCGCAACAAGCTGGATAAACAAGGGAACATGGTCAGAAATAAAGCAAGACTTGTAGCTTAGGGCTACAGTCAGCAAGAAGGTATTGACTACGGTGAGACCTTTGCCCCAGCGGCAAGGTTAGAGGCTATTAGAATTTTATGTGCATATGCAAGCTATATGAACTTCAAACTGTTTCAAATGGATGTTAAGAGTGCATTCCTTAATGGAGTTATAAACGAGGAAGTTTATGTTAATCAGCCTCCAGGGTTTGAGGATCCTAAATTTCCAAACCACGTTTATAAGCTCAAAAAGGCTCTGTATGGCCTCAAGCAAGCACCACATGCTTGGTATGAGAGGCTGACCAGTTTCCTGCTGACTAGAAATTATATCAGAGGTAAAGCTGATACAACCTTATTCATTAAGAGGAAGGGTAAAGATACCCTGCTGGCTCAAATATATGTTGATGATATTATTTTTGGTGCCACTAATGAGTCAATGTGCAAGGAATTTAGTAAGCAGATGCAGACTGAGTTTGAAATGTCAATGATGGGAGAACTCAATTTTTTCCTTGGACTTCAAATCAAACAAGGGAAAAATGTCATCTTCATCAGTCAAACTAAGTATGCTAAGGATATATTGAAGAAGTATGAACTTGAGAATTGTAAGTCAATATCTACCCCAATGGGCACTGACACTGTCCTCTGCACTGATGAAAATGGTAAGTCAGTAGACAGTAGATTGTACCGAGGTATGATTGGTTCTCTACTTTACTTAACTGCTAGTAGGCCGGACATTCAGTTCTCAGTATGTTATTGTGCTAGATATCAATCTAACCCTAAGGAATCTCATTACATAGCTGTAAAAAGAATCCTTAGATATTTGCAAGGCTCAGTGAATGCAGGTTTGTGGTATCCCAATACTCATGACTTCACACTCATTGGATACACTGACGCTGACTACGGACGAGACAAGCTTGAACAAAAAGCACCTCATGAGGATGCTACTTCTTTGGGAGCTGTCTTGTGTCCTGGTTCAGCAAGAAGCAGGCGTCAATAGCCCTGTCAACTACTGAAGCTGAGTACGTTGCTGCTGGAAGCTGTGTTGCTCAAGTCCTATGGATTAAGCAACAACTTGAAGATTTTGGCGTTCGGACTAAAACAATTGAAGTGAAATGTGACAACAAAAGTGCCATTGACTTATCAAAGAACCCAATCCAACACAGCAGGATGAAGCATGTCAGCATAAGACCTATGTCCCAACGGATGAGCAGCTTACCGATATCTTCACGTACTCAAGGGAGAGATCAAGCTGACCTATGTCCCAACGGATGAGCAGCTTACCGATATCTTCACAAAGCCACTGGCTCGTGAACAATTCAACATACTTAGAGAAGCCATTGGTATGTTTAATCCTCTTCAATAAATTTCAAGTATAGTATGCATGCTGAGTGAATTACCATGCTGAATGATTTGTGCTATTACATGCTGAGCAGATAAATATATATGCTGAGTATCTATCTCAAGCTGAGTTACTACACATAAGATCGATTCCTCTGCATAACACTGACTACTCAGAATTTTAAACGACTGAAATTCTTAACACTGAGTAAAGAGCCGTTGCAAACTTTAATGCAAAGCACGCAAATTAAATAGCCACCTAGGATGACGTATAGGCTATAATTAGAAAATACACGCGCCATATGTGTCATAAATGCCAGAATCTTTGTCGATTGAGAATCTCGAGGCAAAACGGACTACTCAACGCCTTGGATTAACTCAACATCTCTATAAATAGTGGATGAATTCCCACTTCTATTTCTTTACGCTTAGAAATCTTTGGCATTCATACTCTCTCTCTCTCTCGAAAAGTTCTCAAACCCTCTAAAAACTTCTCTGAGAAAATGACTAAAATTTCTCTGAACATCTCTGGTGCCGGTCTCTCCCATAACCGCTCCGATAACAATCTCACTTCTCCTACTCAGCATGATCACGCTGGAGTTACTACGCCGAGCAAGAAAGCTGTCCAAGCTTTCTCTTCCAAAGGGAAACAACAGCAAAAGGAAAAGGGTAAGAAAGTAGTAGAACGCACCTACACTCAGGTCTTCGAGAGTGTGAGGGGGTGGTGTTGGAAATTAGGCTAAGGTATAGCAGCGGAAATATAAAATTTTTAACCTATTTCCATTTAACCACAAGATCCGTTAACCGTTATTTCATATAAAGAGGGATAAGAAGAATTACCTCTTGATGATCAATCTACCGTTGTTAATGAAGTGCCCACAACTTCAAAAGAGATAGAAACTGTCTACCAATCTGCCCCTATCCGAAACAGACCTTCCAGACCTCCGAACGACAATCCCTTCAGTGCAAACGTAGAAGAATATGTCTAGAAGCTCCTGTCCAAATATCGTGACGATCCGATGGTTCAATCTCCGGGAATCCGCGAAATCATGAACTGACCTGATGTAGGTGTAGTAAAACGAATTTCTCCATTTTGTTTGTTTTTCTTCTTCGAGTTCCCAAACACGAAATAAAACACGGGAAGATTAATTTAGTATCAACCGTTGAATAACAACCAAAGTAGATTGCCTCTAACTAATCAACACAAGATCAAGGATAAAAGAAATAGATGAAAATCAATTGATCAAACGAAGCCGTAGAGAAATCTCGTCCTCGAACTAGGGGTGTCGAATTTTCTCTCTCTTGGACTAGGTGAATTTCGAAAATCACAAGTAGGGTATGGCTTGCTTGGTTTTCGAAAATCTCAAGGGAAGGGGTATTTATAATCTCTTGTATCTAATCCCTAGTTAGATAGAATTAGGTTACTGAATAGGAATTCCATTCGGAATAGAATTCCTAATTATTATCTCACTATATATCTAATATATTAAGGATAATAATAATAACCTTATTGGATAATAATAGGAGTATATTAATCTAATTAAAACTCCTAACTTAATTATCTCTTAATTAATTTAATTCATATTCCTAATGTAATTAGGATCAACAAAATTAAATTAATTATTCATGTATATCACTACATGAATTTCGACCCCCTTATGTCCATGGGCCTTATTGGGCTCAATTGGGCTTCTATCAATTAATTAACATCTACCTCTCTTTTAGGTTCCAAGTCTTATGTGTGATCCATTAGGTTCTTATTGCTTCTAGCCGTATGCAATGTTATTAAATTAATTTTTAAAGAATTATATTTAATCTTTGCATAACGGAATGATGTACAGAGTATGTGATTAGCAAGTCCGTAATCATTCCCCCAGAGCTATAAGAAGACAGGTTGATTCTGTCGTTAACCTTTCCGTATTAGTTACAGTATAATTCGATCCTTTATCAACTACATCCTTGAACTGAATCTTATGACTATGGGTGATGTCAAGTCACATATAGCGAGACGTTCGTTTTACTTGTACATGCCGAGTCAACTCAAAAAGATAGTTTAAGTGAAATCTGTATTTCTTACTCTTAAGCTATCACCTTGCAAGGATTTAGAGTCGAGTCTTCCACAAGCGATCCATGGATGTATCTCCCATTTATCGGGAGTGATAAATGCTCAATCCAATATATAACGACTCCGCAATTACTTCTTGTGATACCCAACGTCTACTGTTCACACCCCAGAGTCATCTCTGTTAAGGATCATGTTACACTAGAGTCAAAGCATCACATTCCGTAATCCAGAATACCAATTAATATTCCTTTGAGTCTGAGGATTAGTTATACCTATTAATACCAATGAGATGAACAGGTGACAAGGATGAATCTACCCATCCTGTTATCTCAAATCGGATCCCCAATCCTAATGAACGACGTTTCATCGGATCTATGTAACTGTCCAGATATCTGTATATATGAAGCTTGTGAGATCAACTTTCTATCGGACAGAAGACATTGTTACATACAAGTCTCAACAGTGATATGTCAATCCCAAACATATCACTTGACTTGGGGTGGTTTTAAGTTTATCAGTTTACTATAAAGTTTTGTCTCACTTCATGCTTGTATGAACACTTTATAATCACTTTAAATAAACTTACGGATTTCCTTTTATTAGACTTTATTTAGTGATTAAAAGGGATTGCCTTTATATAGTTATAAAACATATATCTCATTAAACAAATGATATAAAGAACAATTCATTTACATTAAGTTTGTATCCTAGAACAATTGTCTATAGGACACTAAACCCCAACATACTCCCACTTGGACTAAAGCCAATTGTTTCTAAAACTTATCCCAATAGAAGTTAAATGACAATCATGTATT
Organism: Euphorbia lathyris; assembly: GCF_963576675.1. NCBI lineage: Eukaryota > Viridiplantae > Streptophyta > Magnoliopsida > Malpighiales > Euphorbiaceae > Euphorbia > Euphorbia lathyris. The sequence goes on along the minus strand of NC_088913.1, from coordinate 37,043,396 downwards.
CTCTGGGTTAAAGGCTTTGTCAACGGATCTGCAACGTTGTCCTCTATAGGTACTCTTTCTATTCTCACATCTCCTCTAGCCACAATCTCTCTAATGATGTGGTATCGCTTAAGGTAATGCTTGGATGCATTATGAGACCGTGGTTCCTTTGCTTGCGCAATGGCTCCATTGTTATCACAGTACAGTATAATGGGATTGACAATGTCAGGCACCACACCTAGTTCTGTAATGAACTTTCTAATCCAAACCGCTTCCTTTGCTGCTTCCGCAGCTGCGATATACTCTAACTCGGTCGTAGAGAAAGCTACACTTCCCTGCTTGGAACTCTTCCAACTGACCGCGCCCCCATTCAAGATAAACAGGTATCCTGATTGGGATTTATAATCATTCTCATCTGTGAGATGACTTGCGTCTGAAAATCCTTCTATTTTCAGATCACCTTCTCCGTACACTAGGAACATATCTTTAGTTCTTCTCAAGCACTTAAGAATGTTCTTGACGGCAATCCAATGCTCGTCTCCCGGATTCCTTTGGTAACGACTCGTTACAGATAACGCGAACGCTACGTCAGGTCTAGTGCATAGCATACATAATCGAACCGATTGCGCTGGCGTACGGGACTACAGCCATGTGTTTCTTATCATCATCGGTTTTAGGACATTGATGATTGTTTAACTTTACTCCATGTAACATGGGTAAGTTACCTCGTTTCGATTCAAGCATGCTAAACCGATTTAGCACCTTTTCAATGTATGTAGCCTGTGAAAGACCAAGCAGTATTCTCGATCTATCTCTATAGATCTTTATACCAAGTATATAAGCTGCTTCACCAAGGTCTTTCAGTGAGAAGTTACCAGATAACCATACTTTCACTGACTGTAAGAGAGCAACGTCATTTCCCATTAATAATATATCGTCCACATATAGTATGAGAAATGCTATAGAGCTCCCACTTGCTTTCTTGTAAATGCAAGCTTCTTCGCAATTTTGTTCAAAACCAAATTGTTTTATGGTTTCGTCAAAACGCTTATTCCATCTTCTAGATGCTTGCTTGAGTCCATAAATGGATCTCTGAAGTTTGCAAACTTTATTTGCATCCTTCGATATGAAACCTTCAGGCTGCATCATATATACATCCTCAAGCAGGTTTCCGTTTAGGAAAGCTGTTTTCACATCCATTTGCCAAATCTCATAATCGAAATGAGCGGCAATTGCAAGCATGATTCTGATTGATTTGGACATAGCCACAGGAGAGAAAGTTTCGTCATAATCAATTCCTTGCTTCTAACGATATCCTTTCGCTACTCACCTAGCTTTGTAGGTGCTAACCTTTCCATCCATGTCTGTCTTCTTTTTGAAGATCCACTTGCACCCAATGGGTATTATCCCTTTGGGTGGATCAACCAAAGTCCACACTTGGTTAGTATACATGGAATCCATTTTAGAATCCATGGCCTCAAGCCATGCTTTAGACTCTGGACTAGTAAGAGCCTCTTTGTAGTTTTCGGGTTCGTCGTCTAACACGGGAACCTCATTATCATCTCCCACTAGAAAACCATATCTAACTGGGAGTTCACGAACTCTTTGTGATCTACGAATAGGTGGCACTGGAGTCTCATCTAATGGGACTCCTTCGGGTACCTCAACCGTCTCTGTTGTTTCAGTCGGTGTTTCTTCTTCTTGAACTTTGTCAAGTTCAATCATGCTTCCCTTTTGTGTTTCTTCGAGAAACTCTTTCTCTAAGAAGGTTGCGTGCTTGGATACGATTACTTTCTGATCATCTGGATGATAGAAGTAATATCCCATAGTTTCCTTAGGGTATCCAATGAAAACATTTATCAGATTTCGAATCTAGTTTGTCGGACGCAATGCGTTTGACAAAGGCTGAACAACCCCATATTCTCATAAATGAAAACACGGGTTTCCTACCAACGAACAATTCATATGGTGTGGAACTAGCGGATTTAGTTGGTACTCGATTTAGGGTGAAGAGGGCAGTTTCTAAGGCATAACCCCAGAACGTCTTTGGAAGTAAGGCCATGCTCATCAGGGATCGTACCATATCTAGTAGGGTACGGTTTCTCCTATCGGATACACCATTGTGTTGTGGTGTATAGGGAGGTGTCCATTGTGAGCATATCCCACATTCAGTTAGATAATTCAGAAAATCATCTGAAAGATATTCGCCACCTCGATCAGATCGAAGCGTCTTTATTTTCTTTCCTAATTGATTTTCTACTTCATTCTTGAAGCATTTGAATTTCTCAAAAGCTTCTGATTTGTGCTTCATCAAGTAGATGTAACCATATCGGGTATGGTCATCTATGAAGCTTATGAAGAATCTGAATCCTCCTCTTGCTTGGACTGACATAAGATCGCATACATCTGAATGAATGAGTCCTAGAGTGTCTGATACACGCTCACCTTTATTGCTAAAGGGTATCTTTGTTATTTTACCTTTTAAACATGATTCACATGTTTCCAATGATTCGGGATCGATTGGATCTATAAGCCCATCTGAATGTAGCTTTAGCATGCGTCTCTTGTTTATATGGCCTAAACGACAATGCCACAAGTAAGTTGAATTATCTAGCTTATGTCTTTTGGTATCAATTGAAAAAACAAGAATTTTGTCATCTAACACATAAATCCCATTTTGTGATATTCCTGAAAAATAAAAGATCGAATCTTTATAAAATTGCAACTCTTGTCTTTTATTGAAATATGAAAAGCCGTCGTCAACAAGGCGGCTAATAGAAATAATATTTCTAAATATTCCTGGAATATCCTCAGGCTGCATCCGGTATCAAGTACCAAAAGATTCAGACTGTGAAATTTCAATATGAAACATACCAGATGTTGAAGTCCCAGCTTCTTCCCCTTTTGAGGAAGGCTAGGTACACCAACAGTTTCTTTTCCAATGCCCGTCTTTACTACAGAAGTGACACTCTCCTTTGGGCTTCTTCACTTCCTTTCCCTTAGTTTTGTTGGGCACGGCTTTCTTACCTTTCTTGGGATATTTAGGATTGGGAGAATTCCCTTTCCTCTTCTTTGATCCCTCAATGACAAGAGCCGGTATGGCTTTGCCTTTCTTCATATTGGGCTCAACTGACTTGAGCATATTTGCAAGCTCTTCAAGAGAGGTTTGCAAGTCATTCATCTGATAGTTCATAATGAACTGTGAATAACTTTCTGGGAGGGATTGAAGAATTAAGTCTATACTTAATTCATTATCCATCGCAAATCCAATACTAGAAAGTTTGGTAATGTAGCCAATCATCTTGACACAATGTGTCATGACAGATGTGCCCTCTTGCATCCTACTACGATATAGCAACTTGGATATCTCGTAGCGTTCGCACCTGGTTTGTTTCCCAAACAATTCCTTTAGGTGCATGATGATGGAATAGGCATCCATTTCCTCATGTTGCCTTTGTAATTCCGGTGTCATCGATGCAAGTATGATGCATCCGGCATGATCATCATCAGCCTTATGCTTCAGGTAAGCATCAATTTCCTCAATGGGAGCATCATCAGTAGGGAGAGGGGGTATCGATGTATCAAGTACATACCCTATTTTTATCGAACTTCAAAACAATTTTGAGGTTACGAAACCAGTCGGTGAAGTTTGAACCATTCAATTTGTTATCGGTAAGAATGTTTTGCAGATTGGTTTTAGTCATGATTATAAGAGTGGGTTTAATTAAACCTGAGAGTGAGAAAGAGTAAACGTATGTCATTCATTTGCTTAAAGTATATCAATCTAAAATTATAGGCCTTTTAGTTTATTTTAGATTGCTCCCACTATTTTGCCAAATTAATAGCCCTCCATATTAATTCGAAGAATTTCACAAATCCTTTAGTGAGCTAGGATCCTAACTCCTGAGATTTCGCCTTGAGTTTACTCAACAAGCTAGTCTCATTCATTAGGTAGATTCATGTAATCAATCACATCTTTAATGTGATTCCTAGGTTATTGGGTTACTAACCACATTAGTAACTAATATGCTATTCATATTAATCACAACCGTCTTGCCCATTAGTTTATGACAACATGAGTTTACTCATCCAATTATCATAATCTAATTTAAGTATTATCCTATATTCATGAAAAATGATTTTCGATAATTCAGGTGTTACCGAAAGGACCCCGAGCTTGAGTTTACTCAACAACCCAAAGGCCCTCAGTACTGCCGGCTGAATTATAATATTAGGGAGGGGCAACCGATTTTAATAACTTGTTTATTTAATTAATTTTTTAATGAGAGATTTTATTTTAGGTCTCATAATCTAACTTAGTCTTGATTTGCTTTAGCATACATCAGACACATACATTCACATACATTGGCGTTATGGATATATCATCTTGATAACTTGCTGGATCCGCTTTGATATTCTTTGCCGGAGTTACCTGCAAAACAAAACCGGAGACAGGATCTCCGGGAAAACTCTCCGACGATCAAGTCAGTTTTTGTAAGAATGAGTCTATAATTTAGCAATAGCTTTGTGGGAAAAAATGTGAACGTACCTCCCCCCTTATTCTTAAGGCCTTTTATAGGTGTTTTTTGGGTAACCGCCGCAGGCGGTTACTCCTTAGTGGTCCACGTTCTGAGGGCGGTTACCCCTTTTTGGGCCATGTCCCTTTCGTGGCTTTCATGGCAACGAACGTGGTTCTGAGTGGAAGTCTTGACGCTCCGTTTAGGAATTCGGGGCGGTTTACTCGCTGCGCCCGCTTCCTTCATTCGGGTCCCGTCCCATCTTAGCCCATGGGGCTTTAATATGGGCTGGGCTTGCGAAATGAATATGACCCGTTTTGGGCTTCGCGGGTTATCACATGCCTCCCCCTTGGTCTAGCAAGAGCCCTTTTAGGGTCTTTTTATAGGGGACGCTTCGTCTTTGTCCGATTATTTCAAAGTTTTGAATTTGTGCATTTCCCCTCTTTCGTTTTCTCCGGCGTCGACCTTTTAATTCCGTTACTTCTTTTCCGGCGTTGACCTCTTAATCCCATCACTTCACTGTGTTGTCTTTTTCATGTAAGTTTTTCTTTTCACATTTGTTCCTTGTTCGGCTTTTTGCTTCTATTTTCCTTTTATCGATCATGTCAGACCTCGACTTCGCGCCGTTTGACGACGATTATGTCCGCGAGGTCTCTAACGAGGTCGAAAAGATGGTTGAGGAAGCTTCAACCAGCTCTCCTGGGTGTGATTCTCATCCCGCCAACTTCCTTCATCTGGCGAATACAACCGACGAGGGTTTAGGTTTTGACCCCAAAAAGTTGATTCCGCCACCTGTCCCAACCCCTCGTTTGTTACCAAAGAAGGACCGGTCGGGAAGTCTGGTTTGTCAAGAGACAATCGATGATCTGCGGGAGCATTATCCCTGGCTCCGAGGTCTCGAGACTATCATTCCTGGGGAGGATAGGGGACCGGGCGATTTCTCAAAGGGGTACTTCACTATTTTCGTGGCCCAGATTATCTGCGGCTTCACTTATCCGCTGGCGGATGAGATTGCTTCCGTCCTAGGCGGTTACGGAATCGCGCCCGGGCAGTTGCATCCTAACGGCTGGGCCGATTTGACTCTGGACAAATTCTTGGCGGATTGTTTGGAGGTTCCCTTTTCGCCAAAATCTTCTCCAAGCTCCACCATTTCAAAAGCTCGGTGGGGTATTTCACTTTCATCCGCCAGAGCGGATACTATGGTTTTGACGAGAAGCTGAACAAGATCCGCGAGTGGGATCGATCTTACTTTTTTATCAAGTTTAATGAGGAAAACCTGAACTTCCTTCGTTGCTGGAGCCGACCCAACGTAAAGAGTTTGAACTTCGGGTATCCCAGCAAGGAAGAATCCGCCGTTATCAAGTTCCTGAAGAGAACTCCTCCTTTTGTATGGACATACGATCAGGCCTTTCATATGCTAAGGAGCCGAGTAGCGATTGCATACCGCGAGGGGGATCGCATTGTCTATATTCCTTATCGCGTTTTTGTGCAAGGTACTTTTTATTTCCAAGTTGATGGTTTCTTTTAACCCTTTGCAGGGGTGATCCTTTATCTCAAATCGCTGCAGATCGGGAGGCTAAAGCCCTGGCGAGAAGAAAGAAGCGAATGACGGAAACCGCTTCCGTTGTAGGGGCGGATCCTTCTGGAGGGACGATTCCTTCTATTGGGGCGGCTTCCCCGGTTAGGGCTTACGCTTCACAAGGTCCCGCTTCTGCCTCCGAGGATCTTCCTTTAACCAAGAAGCGGAAGATAAGTGCGGATACAGAGTCTTCTCGTTCTAAAAAGAAGAACACTTCTGTGTCCCTTACTGTTGGCGGCGCACCTGTATCCGCCTCGTCTAAAGGAAAGAGCAGTACCCCCATTCACGAGGTATTTTGATCTACTCCCTCTCGTATTGCTACTTTTTCCTCATGAGCTATCTGCCGTTCTCTTGATATTTTTCTTTATGCTTTTGTAGCCAATCCCCGATATTAGCGGATGGTGGACTAGGACTTTCGGCCTGGCCGTGAACTTCTCTTGCAAGGATATTGTATCTTCCATATGCAATGTCCTTGGGCGACTTCCCTCTGCCTCCCATGTGCGCGAGCAAGTACCGCTCCCTACTGATGTGGAAGGGATCGAGAAGCGTTCTGTAGAGGTATATTATTGCTTTGTCCTTCACTTTCAAATATCTTGTGTTCATTGTAACCACATATTTCTATTCGCCCATTTTTATTTGTGAGACGTGTTATATGCAGATTATCAATTTCGCTGAGGGCATTCTCCGAAGGGATGCAGAGCGAGCCAAGGAGTTGGAAAGTCTTGGTACGGAATTGGCGACTCAGAAGTCGCTTTATGATGATGTCCAAGGGAAGGTGAAGGTCCTAGAGGGCACCTGTCAGAAGGCCGTGGGCGAGAAGGAGGAGGCCCTTAAATCCCTTCAGGCCAAGTCCGATGAACTGCAAAAAGCCCTCGACGACCTAGCTGCTTTCAAGGAGGCCCAAAAGAAGAGGGTTGAGGAGATTTTGGCTGAAGATGGCGCCCGCATCTACTGGTATGGGGAGCGGATTCATGCCGTTTATGAGCACGGGCATCAGGGTCTAGTACTTAACCGCCCCAAAGTTCCCATCCCTGAAAAGGATTTAACTAGGGAGTGGGATAAGCTGGAAGCCGAGGATGCTGATATGGATGAGGTACTCTTCTTAGATTGGAAGAGTCTTCAGGATCCTCCGATTAGCTGCGAGATCCCTATTCAGCCCGCGGAAGGAGAGACACCCCAAGCCGTTTCTCAACCTGTGCAAGAGGTACCTCTCGCCGAAGAGGTTACTGAAGCGGTTACCGATTCAAGGGTTGAAGATTCGCTGGAAGTAGATCCTCCTACCGGAGGAGATGAGGGAGTCGCCGTAGTCCAGGAGGGCATTAGGGGCGAAGGAGAGGAAGCTGTAGCATAGCTTAACTTATATTTGGGCTTTTGTATGTAAAAACCATGTAACAAACCGCTCTGATATATATATTTTCTTTCGGTTGTTGTTTTTCATATGTGTGTGATTGTCACTTTTTTGCCCTTTATATGTGCCCTTTGTCCTTTTGCCGACTCCATATTTGTGTTTCTTCATAGCTAGGGTGGCCAGACCCTTTTTGCAATTTTGAGTACTCGTTTATTCGCTTAATTTTATGCCTTAACTTATAATTCTTCTTTCGAAAATAATCATAAGTTTTGATCATAAGGTTTTGCGAGTGATGCGTAATCATGCATCCGCCTTTCTTTAAGAGGCAACACATTTATGTGTTTTTGATTTTAACCCTAAGGTTTTTTACGAGTGATGCGTAATCATGCATCCGCCTTTCTTTAACAGGCAACACATTTATGTGTTTATGATTTTAACCCTAAGGTTTTTTGCGAGTGATGCGTAATCATGCATCCGCCTTTCTTTAACAGGCAACACATTTATGTGTTTTTGTAAAGAATCCGCATTTTGTTGTAACATACTGAGTGAATGTAATAACTTTTATTGATGACGAGAAAAAGTTTATTACATATGTACACCAATTGTGCGGGATCGAAGCCTCATTAAAACCTTTTATCAGAAAACCCAGTGGGAAAAACTCATAAAAGGAAAAAGAGTACTCGTCATTTCCTCGAACTACTCGGCCTTTCTATATAGGCGTAGATTCTCTAGATTCCAGGTGCGCGGGAGCTTCTTTCCACTCATTTCTTCTATTTCGAAAGTGGCCGATCCCATCTTCTTGGATACTTTGTATGGCCCGATCCAGTTGACGCCTAGCTTGCCTTTGCCATCTCTAGACTGTATTTTATCTGCTTTTTTCAAGACCAAGTCATTTTCGTTGATCATTAATTTTCGCACTCTTCTGTCATGGTATTTCTTGATTCTATTGCGGTACATTGCCATTCGCATGTAAGCTTTTTCTCTTCGTTCCTCCACAGAATCCAAAGCATCTCTGATGTTGATAGGATTTTGTGTGTCGCAATAATAAATTGTCCGATCTGTGGGCGACTTGATTTCAACAGGTAGGACTGCTTCGGCTCCATAAACTAGCGAGAAAGGTGTTTCGCCTGTTGCTGCCTTTACAGAGGTTCTGTATGCCCACAATATATGGGGTATCTCATTCGCCCAACCTGTTTTTTTGTCACCTAGCCGCTTCTTGATGCCTTGAACCATGGCCCTGTTGGTAACCTCCGTCATACCATTTGATTGGGGATGGTTTACAGAAGAAAAATGATTCTTGATTCCCATGCTTTCGCAGTATGTTTTGAACTTGGCACAGTTGAACTGGGTGCCATTGTCGGTTATAAGTTTCTGTGGGATCCCAAATCGCATGATAATGTTCTCTCGTAAGAACTCGATCATTCCCTCAGGTGTTTGTGCGGTTACTGCCTCCGCTTCTACCCATTTGCTGAAGTGGTCCACTGCGACTATCAAATACTTCCTTTTCTTTGTTGTTTCTGGGAATGGACCCACTATATCAATTCCCCATGTTGCGAATGGCCACGCCGTCATTATAGTGATTTGTTCAGCTCCGGGAACATGCTTTTCATTCGCATGGATTTGACAGTTGTGACATTCCGCAACCATCTTCTGGGAATCTTCCACCACCTTGGGCCAGTAGTATCCCATCAGTTTGACCTTTCTTGCCAATGCTGCCGAAGCTTCGTGCGCGCCACAAATTCCTTCGTGTAGTTCTCGCAGCACATAGTCTCCTTCGTTGCGACTAACGCATTTCAACCATGGACATGTGTACGATTTCCGATACAAAGTTCCATCCCGCATTGAGTATCGTGCCGACTGCCCAATTATTTTTCTGGCTAAGCTCTTATCAACCGGCAAATCTCCCTGCTCCAGATATTGACGGATTGGCATCCGCCAATCTTCATCGTCTTCCAGTTCCTCGATGATCATAATCTGATCTACCTCGAATGCTGGTGCCGATTTTATTTCCAAGCTGCATGCTTTTTGACTCCATGGTTCTCTACTTGCCGCTGCTTTTGCCAATTCGTCAGCTTTTGCATTTTGGCCTCGTGGAACATGCACCATCTCCCAAACGACTCCCTTGTGCGTTAACTCTTGTGTCAATCGGCCGACTACCTGATGGTATTTTACGAGCTCCTCCTGTTTCACCAGATAATTTTTTGTGATCTGGTTTATCATGAGTTTGGAATCGCTGTAGATTACCACTCTTTCTGGGGTGAGTTCATTGAGCAACTTCAATCCGCATATCATTGCTTCATACTCTGCGGCATTATTGGTAGTTTTGAAAGTTAATTTTGCTGCATAGCACAGGCGGATAACCTCCGGACCTTTGATGATGATTCCTAGCCCAGCTCCGTCTGCAGATAAGGCCCCATCTGTGTACATGCTCCACTCTTCTTTTTGTGCCTTCGGACATTCATCGTCATCCCAGGTGAATTCGTTCACGAAATCGGCGAGTACTTGGCTCTTTAGCGCTGGTCTCCCTTCGTAGCGAATATCGAATTCTCCCAGGCGAATTGACCATTCCATCAACCGGCCGGATGCGTCAGGTTTCTGTAATACCTTTCGCATTGGGATGCCAGTTCTCACAATGATAGTATGCGCCTGAAAGTATGGTTTCAATCTAGCCGCCGTGGTTATCACTGCGAGGGCCATTTTGTCCAACTTCGAATACCGGAGTTCTGCATCCTTCAGGACTTTGCTCACGTAGTATACTGGATATTGTTGCCCTTCTTCTTCTCGCACCATCACAGTGCATATCGCCATGCTGGTGATGGATACATAAAGAAACAAATCTTCTCCGTCTTCCGGCCTGCTCATTAAGGGCGGATAACATAGTAATCGCTTTATCCCCTCAAATGCTTCTTGACAATTCGGCGTCCATTCAAAGGACTTGGATTTTTTGATGGCATTGTAGAAAGGTAGACATCGCCTAGCTGAGCATGATATGAATCGCCCTAATGCCACCAACCGCCCGTTCAGTCTCTGTACTTCCCTTATGTTCCTTGGCGTCTTCATCTCCATTACTGCTTTAACCTTCTCAGGATTCGCCTCAACCCCTTTGCCGCTAACAATGAAACCCAGGAACTTTCCCGCTCTTGCTCCGAATGTGCATTTCTCTGGGTTCAATTTGAGGCCATATTTGATCAACACTTCTAGGATTTCTTTGATATCCTGCGGGTGGTCTTGCATTTTCTTGCTTTTGATGATCATGTCATCAACGTAGATCGAGAAGTTCTCGCCGGATTTGTCTGAAAATATCTTGTTCATCATCCTCTGGTATGTTGCTCCCGCGTTTTTCAATCCAAACGGCATCACCTTGAAGCAATAAGTCGCCTGGTGAGTTATGAACGATGTTTTGATTTCATCCGCCTTCTCCATGGGTATCTGATGGTAACTGGATTTCACGTCGGTGAATGATAAAGCTTCATATCCTACAGTTCCATCTACCAATATATCAATGTTAGGAAGTGGATACATATCCTTCGGACATGCCTTGTTCATATCTTTGAAGTCGACGCACATTCTGTACGTTCCATTTGGCTTTTTGACTAGCACCACATTGGCTAACCACTCCGGATAGGTGACTTCTCGAATTGCATCTAACTTTAGCAAATCCGCCACTGCTTTTTCAATCGCCCTTTGCCGCTCAGGAGCATGTCCTTTCTTTTTCTGTCGCACTGGGGTTGCACCTTTGTCTACATTCAAACGATGGGTTGCTACATCTGGACTTATTCCTTTCAGTATTTCATTTGGGGCGGCAAATGCCGACTCACACTGGACCAGCACCTCGGCAATGGCTTTCTTCATTTCTTCGGGGAGGCCCGTCGCTATTCGCACATTTTTGTCGCTTGAGATGGCGAATAGTTCCGTTTCTCCCAATGCTTCCGCTGGCAACTTCTCCTCTACCCTATCTTCCTCGTCTGGCTTTGGTTCAAGTGATAATGTATAGGCCTGTTGAGATACAAGTTGATCACCTTCAACTATGACTCGCCCTTGGTGTGTTGGCAAATGTAACGTTAAATGCTTCATTGAGATGAGCGATTCCGTCTCCGACAGGAATGGCCGTCCCAGAATTATGTTGTAGGCCAGTGGGAGATCAACAATTGCGAATTCTAAATCACCTCGCCATTTTAGATTCTTATCGCCCATTTCTGCCTCCAACACCACCTGCCCACTTGTTTGGGAGGATTGACCCCCAAAACCAGTTACATCCATGAAGGTGTGTTCCACCCGCTCGTCGTTGATTCCCAACTTGTTGAATGCTGTCCGGGTAATGACGTTGCAAGAACTGCCTGTGTCGATAAGGACCCGCTTGACGTCCCATCCTTCAACGGCCATCGTGATCACCAGGGCATCCGCATGTGGCTCCGTGATTCTCGCAAATGAGTAATTGAGGGCATCCCCCTATGTGTGTTGCTCTTTCGCCGTTCACGGCGAGTTCTTTTTGTTGGAGGCTCGTAGATTCCGCCTGCTATCACATTTATCACCCCTTTCTTCTGCTTCTTTTCTGGCCGTGTTTCTCCCTCATGCGGGAGCGTTGTTTTCTCATCAGCTGTATCTTTTCTTACAAATTGACTCAGCTTGCCTCTCTCGATCAGTTTTTCTATTTCCTTCTTCAGTTCGTAGCAATCATCTGTGTCATGGCCATTCAACCTGTGGAACCTGCAATATTTGTTAGGATGTCGCCCCAAACTGGTTCGACCTTTTACCTCGGGGAACCGCACATCCTTCTTCAGGGGGCTCTTTTCGATCCAAAGTAACACCTCCTGGCGAGTCGTGTTTAATGGTGTCTGATATCCGCCACTTTGAAAGGGGCGATTGCCTCTTCGAACAAAATTACTTTTGGACTGGGTCTGGCGCCGATTGTCCGAAGTGGATCTAGCGGCATCTCTTTCTCGCCGGGTTTGAGCCCTATGTTCCCTGTTGACATCATCCACTTCCATGAATTCCTTTGCTATTTTCATGAGTTCGGCCACTGTGCGCGGCTTGTTGCGGATGATTTCCTCCCGCATACTCCAATCTGTGGTTCCATCTGCCATGATGTTGCGGATGCTCACGATATCCGGGTTTTGCAATCGCACCAGAATATCGTTGAATGCGACAACAAATTCCCTTAGGGAATTATAGTTCCGCTGTTTGATCTCCTTCAGCTGCCTATCTGTCACATCCGCTGCTTTACAGCCCACAAATTTCGCACAGAAATCCCGACTATATTGATGCCAATTGTGAATAGATTCTGCGGGTAAAGATCGAAACCAATCAGATGCGGCTCCGCCTAAAGTTGTCGAGAATAACCTGCAAATGATGCTTTCACTCGCTCCTACAACATCCATTAGTTCTCTGTAGTTCCTGACATGAGCCTCAGGATCAGAATTTGGATCCCCATAGTATTTAGGTATCGCGGGCGCTTTGATTCTGTGATCTGGAATGAATTCCCGCAACGAAGGGGCAAAAGGTGAATCGCTCTGGACCTCTGCTCTCGGCCTAGGCGAGTACCCCATTCGCTCCATCATGCTTCGTAATTGATCTTCTAAGTCAACATCGGGTATTCGCCGAACTTCTTCCATCCGCTGCTGGTGAATTCTGGGTGGCATCCATCCGCCCATCAGTGTTGAGACGTGTGCCTGTTGGGGGACTAACCGCTGTCCCGTTATAGGATCAAAGTTCCATGTGTGCTCTCGCCCAGGAGTCATCAACTCCGAATGTCTGTGAGGAAAAGGTTCCACTTGCTGTAGTGGAAGAGTGCGTTGCACTCCTGGCAACGGTTGGGATGGCTGCCAGGTCGGATGTATCGTCGTAATGAGATCTGGGTGCGAGTAGTTGCTCGGGTGGCTGTGTGGGTTTGTGCGACTACTCTGGCCCACTTGATTTGGCGCCTGAGATGGCTGCGGGAGGGCCGATACGACAGGGATAGTCAGTGATTGTGTTGAGATAACCACAGGTTCTTGAGGAGCAGCCGCCACGGCGGTATTATGTTCGGCGAGGGCAGTTAGTAAATTAATCATTCGATCCCCAGCCGCCTGGCTCATGTTCGAAGCCAAGACTTGTCCTGCCATCTGCACGAAATCACTATTGGACATTTCCATCTCAGTTTGCACTTGGACTTCCAATAAGGGACTCAATTGTCCCGAAGGACCCGATGAGCCAGGCACCACAGGCTGTGTACTTGCAGGTTGCGAATTCGCAATCCGTGGTCCCCTGGAGTTCATACTGGTTGATCTAGTGGTAACGCCGGTCGCTCGTGATGGTTCTGACATGTTCTTCGCGTACCTTTAACCAAATGTTGGTAAAAAAGGTCCACCTTCACCGCACTAATGATAACTTGCTGGATCCGCTTTGATATTCTTTGTCGGAGTTACCTGCAAAACAAAACCGGAGACAGGATCTCCGGGAAAACTCTCCGACGATCAAGTCAGTTTTTGTAAGAATGAGTCTATAATTTAGCAATAGCTTTGTGGGAAAAAATGTGAACGTACCTCCCCCCTTATTCTTAAGGCCTTTTATAGGTGTTTTTTGGGTAACCGCCGCGGGCGGTTACTCCTTAGTGGTCCACGTTCTGAGGGCGGTTACCCCTTTTTAGGCCATGTCCATTTCGTGGCTTTCATGGCAACGAACGTGGTTCTGAGTGGAAGTCTTGACGCTCCGTTTAGGAATTCGGGGCGGTTTACTCGCTGCGCCCGCTTCCTTCATTCGGGTCCCGTCCCATCTTAGCCCATGGGGCTTTAATATGGGCTGGGCTTGCGAAATGAATATGACCCGTTTTGGGCTTCGCGGGTTATCACATCTAAATTATTCCGTCGAGCCAGAGACGGAATAAAAGGGCAAACCTAAGGAAATACTAACTATTACATATTTCTCTTTAGGTCCTCCGTCTTCTCCATGGCGCCTTGAAATTACATATTAATTTCTATACTACTAAAGAAAACTTCAATTGAATTGAAGGGAATCAGATGAGAGGAGAAATTACAATAGATAGTAGAAAGGCAGGACTCGCAGGCCCTATTTCAAAAAATACCAAAAGACTAAAGAGGGTCCAAATATGTCCATAACTCCAAACATGCATAGACTCAATTAAATAAATTTAATTGGTTGATTACATAACTATCTTATATAATATTTATGTTAATCACATTAACATATCAAATTAACTTTCATCCAATTTTACTTCTAATAGTTTCGTATCTTTTATATTTATTTTTAGATTAATATAACTATACAAAACTTTAATTATGCACGTCCCAATTATTTTGATTTTAATTCATTTAACATTTTGATTTACAAATTGGTAAAACAAACTTTTAAACAAATTTTCATTCGATAATCAAAACAGAAAACTATCAATTTCTGAAAAATATACATTTAAATATAAACACGATTTTAAATAAATAAATAAATAAATAAATAAATAAATAAATAAATATATATATATATATATATATATATATATATATATATATATATATATATATATATATCAGTTCTAAAACGGTTTTAAAACGATTTTCAGAAAATAGGAAAAACTACTATAGATTTCCGTTTTATCTTTAGAATTAATAAAACTGATTTTATCAATCTAACTATAAAACTAATAGATTTTGTTATAATGATTATCAACCAAAATAATTAGGAACATACGCATAATCTGTTTTAATTAATAATTAATTAAAACTTATTTATCTTTAGAATTAATTAATCAAAACAATTTGTTAATTAATCCTAACTATAAATATTTATTCAATCCTATTGAAAACTTTTAAATTTTCATATATGAAATAACGGATTTAACGATGGCTCTGATACCACTGTTGGAAATTAGGCTAAGATATAGCAGCGGAAATATAAATTTTTTAACCTATTTCCATTTAACCACAAGATCCGTTAACCGTTATTTCATATAAAGAGGGATAAGAAGAATTACCTCTTGATGATCAATCTACCGTTGTTAATGAAGTGCCCACAACTTCAAAAGAGATAGAAACTGTCTACCAATCTGCCCCTATCCGAAGCAGACCTTCCAAATCTCCGAACGACAATCCCTTTGGTGGAAACGTGGAAGAATATGTCTAGAAGCTCCTGTCCAAAAATCGTGACGATCCGACGGTTCAATCTCCGGGAATCCGCAAAATCGTGAACTGACTTGATGTAGGAGTAGTAAAACGAATTTTTTCCCTTTTGTTTGTTTTTCTTCTTCGAGTTCCCAAACACGAAATAAAACACGAGAATATTAATTTAGTATCAACCGTTGAATAGCAACCAAAGTAGATTGCCTCTAACTAATCAACACAAGATCAAGGATAAAAGAAATAGATGAAAATCAATTGATCAAACGAAGCCGTAGAGAAATCTCGTCCTCGAACTAGGGGTGTCGAATTTTCTCTCTCTTGGACTAGGTGAATTTCGAAAATCACAAGTAGGGTATGGATTGCTTGGATTTCGAAAATCTCAAGGGAAGGTATTTATAATCTCTTGTATCTAATCCCTAGTTAGATAGAATTAGGTTACTGAATAGGAATTCCATTCGGAATAGAATTCCTAATTATTATCTCACTATATATCTAATATATTAAGGATAATAATAATAACCTTATTGGATAATAATAGGAGTATATTAATCTAATTAAAACTCCTAACTTAATTATCTCTTAATTAATTTAATTCATATTCCTAATGTAATTAGGATTAACAAAATCAAATTAATTATTCATGTATATCACTACATGAATTTCGACCCCCTTATGTCCATGGGCCTTATTGGGCTCAATTGGGCTTCTATCAATTAATTAACATCTATCTCTCTTTTAGGTTCCAAGTCTTATGTGTGATCCATTAGGTTCTTATTGCTTCTAGCCGTATGCAACGTTATTAAATTAATTTTCAAAGAATTATATTTAATCTTTGCATAACGGAATGATGTACAGAGTATGTGATTAGCAAGTCCGTAATCATTCCCCCAGAGCTATAAGAAGACAGGTTGATTCTGTCGTTAACCTTTCCGTATTAGTTACAGTATAATTCGATCCTTTATCAACTACATCCTTGAACTGAATCTTATAACTATGGGTGATGTCAAGTCACATATAGCGAGACGTTCGTTTTACTTGTACATGCCGAGTCAACTCAAAAAGATAGTTTAAGTGAAATCTGTATTTCTTACTCTTAAGCTATCACCTTGCAAGGATTTAGAGTCGAGTCTTCCACAAGCGATCCATGGATGTATCTCCCATTTATCGGGAGTGATAAATGCTCAATCCAATATATAACGACTCCGCAATTACTTCTTGTGATACCCAACGTCTACTGTTCACACCCCAGAGTCATCTCTGTTAAGGATCATGTTACACTAGAGTCAAAGCATCACATTCCGTAATCCAGAATACCAATTAATATTCCTTTCAGTCTGAGGATTAGTTATACCTATTAATACCAATGAGATGAACAGGTGACAAGGATGAATCTACCCATCCTGTTATCTCAAATCGGATCCCCAATCCTAATGAACAACGTTTCATCGGATCTATGTAACTGTCCAGATATCTGTATATATGAAGCTTGTGAGATCAACTTTCTATCGGACAGAAGACATTGTTACATACAAGTCTCAACAGTGATATGTCAATCCCAAACATATGACTTGACTTGGGGTGGTTTTAAGTTTATCAGTTTACTATAAAGTTTTGTCTCACTTCATGCTTGTATGAACACTTTATAATCACTTTAAATAAACTTACAGATTTTCTTTTATTAGACTTTATTTAGTGCTTAAAAGGGATTGCCTTTATATAGTTATAAAACATATATCTCATTAAACAAATGATATAAAGAACAATTCATTTACATTAAGTTTGTATCCTAGAACAATTGTCTATATAGGACACTAAACCCCAACAGGTGGAAGATTGACCACTCGCGGTGGTTCTCAAAAGGATTCGTGGAGGCCGAGCAACCGTTCTGTGAGTGGATCAAGAATAATGAATGGACCGAGCTGTTCTCAGTTCGGGATCCTACTTACGCTGAGTTGGTACGAGAATTCTACGCCAACCTAAAAGTCGCCAATGATAACAGGGACTACCTAGCGACTCATGTTCGAGGGAGGGACATCTCCATCAACCCAGTGTACCTTGCCTCACTGTTCAAATTGAAAAACGAAGGAGCTATACTTCGTAAATCAGGTGACCATGAGAAAACGGACTACGTTCAGACCTTCTGTAAACCTGAGGGTCATGTAGGTGAAATTTCGAGCACTTCCATGGGTCAGCATCAAAAGATGGCCCATTACATACTGACGAACTTCCTTTACCCTAAAATCAGCTGCACCAACTCAGCAACCAATTTCGAGCAGTGTTTTATATGGCACATGCTGACCTACACGCCGATAAATATGCCTGTCTTCATAATCGGCGGGTTTCTACGAAGTACAGGGACCCTTAGGCTGGGCTCCTTCATCACTCGAATCCTCTAGGATCACAAGGTGGATATGATTGCGGAAATCCAAGTTCAGGGAACCGAGATTACAATTGCTGCCCTATTCGGTTTGGCTTATGATCTACCTATTTTGCCGAATAAAGGAAAAGGAGAAGCTGTCCAGAACGCGGAGGGGGCAGTGACTCGAAAGGGAAGAACTCAAAGAAAGAGGAAGGCTGTCCAGAGCACCTCTAAAGCTGCTGCTTCTGCTCCAAAGAAGATTAAAGTTGTATGTGGGGGAACTAAGCCTCAAACTCAGCAAAGTCAGGGTGGATCTAGGTCAACGGAGAAAAGACCTAGGAAAGCTGAGCCTGAGACAGAAGAAAGAGAGAACGTTGATGAGCAACCGTCAAAGAAGAAGAAAAAGCTCAATTTTGAGTTAAGACCTATCGATGCCCAACCAACAGATATCGTCGTTCCTCCTAACTCACACTATGCACAGAGTCAAGGCATTGACGCTGAGCAACAGTTTGAGGAAGAACAAGACCAAGACCAATTGGGTGGTCAGTTTGTCGAGGAAGAGTTGGATGACCAGTTAGAGGAAGAAGAACTGGATGATGAGTCTGAAGAAGAAGAAAGTGGTCAGGATGACACTGAGGAACCAGCAGATGATGAGCATCTTGAACCAATCAACACTGAGTTGGTTGATGAAGAAGAGACTGAGCACCAAATAAATGCTCCTGCTGTTCAAAGGGAAGCCTCACCCACTGACTCCATTGAGTCTATCCCTTGTGACCCTACTCCTCCAAAGCTTAAGAGACTGATGAAGAAGAAAGCTTTTAAAGCACCCGTTATTGATCTCATGGGTGATTCACCGCTGAGAGATGAGATCACTGACCTCACCGAGGTACATCTTAAATACTTCTCCAACCCACCTGTACCTCAACCAGATTTACTAGAAAATCAAGCCTCTGTTTCTCCAAAGGAACATGCCGACTTAGATGCTTCTGCCAACCAAAGCAATGCTGAGCAAGTGCTCGAAGATTTCGCTCCTCAACACGTTGAGCAAGCCAAGGAATTACCTGCTCAGGTAAACAATGAACTTCCTCAACTTCCAACACCTAGTCAGCTTCAGCCTGACCCTGAGCAAGCAACACTTTCTGCTGATCCTCCACTTCCCCCAAACAATGAGCAGAATCAGATTCAGTCAGTCTCTACTGACAATCCAAATTTTAGGCCAGCTGCTGATAATGCTGGGCCTTTTAATGATGAGCAGAACCAGACACTGCCTTTATTCGGCTCTACTCCTCCTCCGGCATCTGGACCAACATAAGATGGATCCTTTAGCTACCTCATTGCCTCTGATTCTGGTCGAAGAATCGTTGACTCAGCTCAAGCTCTCATCCAGGACCTCCATCAATCAAGTACCAATGCCGTTGAATCTACTACTGTTGAGACAACTCCATTTTCGTCTGTCACTCAGCTTCTTACTGAGATCAAAGGTATGAAGGATCTTCTAAGTGTCATGACTACCTTACTATCTCAACAGCCCATGCAGGACTCCTTAACAAAGCTGGCCGAACTCCAGCTGACCATGGTTAACCATCTGAACTCACTGCAAGGGGAGATTCATCAATTGTCAGCTGCGAACTCAGCATATGCCACTTCTGCCGAAGTACATCATCTCTTCAGCCAGCTTCACACCGAGCAAGAGAAAACAAATCACCAGCTTTCCACCTCCTCTCAATTCTCCATTGAGCAAATTAGCGAGGCTGTGCGTCTGCTGAACTTAAACAGGCAAGAGATGGCAACTGACGAGCTTAAAACCAACGAGATTCTGAAGTATTCTCGAGCAACTTTCAGCAATGTGCGCCAAATCAACGCTCAGCGTGAGTATTATGATTCCTCTTTGCTAAAGATGTTTCATCAAGCCTTTGCAATGCTCACTGAAACCATGCACTGGATTGGCAAGTCTCAAGCCGATGTTTTAAGTATGCTGAGTGCTGCATCTATCGGAATTCCTCGATCCATTGTGGATGATGGTGTTCCAATCTTCGACGGAATGAATGAAAGCACGAGAAAGCTAAAGGCATTTTCTCAATGCCTCACTCAAGCTGCCATTGAAGCCACCTTCATTCCCAAACCTGATGATGGCAAAATGGGGGAGAAAGAACAAGCCCTAAGAACTCAGCAAGCTTCAGTTAGTCAGCCGCAACACAAGGACAAAGGCAAACAAAAGTAGCTTAATTTGTATTGACTAGGATAGCTAGCTTTTTGAACCTTTATATCTGTGTTCTTTATTTGTGAACCCTGTTGTGATGACTTTAAATTCAAAACAAATTATATGCATCTCTTTCATACTGACTACTCTTATGCGATGCTTACTTAAGTGATTACTATAATTTGTTAAAATGCATCTTCATTAAATCAACTGTGCTACACTGTCTATATTAATATGTCTGCTGTGTTGATCAAATATGTTGACCACTTCTTATATGTCCACTTGACTAAAACTCATTGAACAAAGCATACTCAGCGCTCTCTGATATTTAAACCTTCCGCGTAAAACTGAGTTAAATAGAATATGTTCCATAAGCTGACCTATCTCTGAAAACTGACCTTAGACTTACTCAATTAAACCTTGAAATGTTTAGAGTAAAACTAAGTCAGTAGCTCAACCCTTACGGGGGAGTTATTTGATAAAATAAGGTCAACTATCATGGGGGAGCTCAACACCGAGTTCTTCGACTGAATATTTTTGCCAACATCAAAATGGGGGAGTTTGTTGAAACACATTTCCACATGATTTTGATTTGACAAAATTATTTAAGTAATGATAAAAATATTCTAACACATTAAATTTAAATGCTTTGATTTATTACACTAATGTGTTTGTTCAATTGTGTATAAGACATTGAGATTAAAAAGCCCAAAGGCCCATAAAGTGAAAGTCAAGCTCAAGTCAACACATCAAGACCATTCGGCCCAAGATTTCAAAACGAAGCCGTATCAACTAAAATGACGACTCAGCAAGAGAAGGATCGAGAAGCCTTCGTGGCAAAAGCTTCAAGTTGAAGCTGCTGAGTTGGACGACAAAGCAGTCTGGACAGCGGCAGACAATGTTCAACTTCTAGACAAAGTATTTCTACTTTGGGAAAAGTTTAGAAGGCGCAGAAAGCTGTCTCGTGGACTTTTCCTTAAATGTCGAAATATTCTGCCGAAGACTGATGAAGACAGAAGATGCGTAAATCCTATTGGCCAATGACGCTGAGCACGCCCAGAGTGACAACGACAGGAAGCCGTTTCCTTCCAACGGTTATTTCAAAATTTGAAATAACCAGGTGCCTCAAGTGTCAATATATAAAGGCCATCCATTTGCTTCAATCAATGCAGAAATTCAATTAGTCGAAACACTGACCAAATTCATACTCGAAGATTCTGTGAGAAAAGCAAAGCAAATACCTTACACCAATTTCCATATTATTGTGTAAAAGTCTAGAGTGATTTCCAATCATCTAAAGTGTCTTAGCAATTGTTGTTTAGGACAAACACTTTATCATTTCTAGAAGAATAGAAAGGAGAGGCTGAGTACTCGGTTATAGTACTCAGCGTAGATATAGGAGTGAGTAAAGGTATAGAGGAAGGTACTCTTGTTATACTCAGCTTCTATCTGTAAAAGGTTTCGTGCTCTACCTTTAAAGAGCTCAGTAGAGAATTCAAAAAGCTCGGAACGAGTTCCGGGGACTGGACGTAGGCGGAGAGGCCGAACCAGGATAAGTCTGCTGAGTAATATCTTTCTAACCCTTAAACTCCTTTAATATATACTGCTTGCTATGAAAACTGACTAAGTAAAGAACTCACGCTGAGTTAAGTTTACTAAGAAGCTGAGTTCAGGAATAGACTCTAAGTGCTATTTCCTGACTCAAGTAAAGAAGCAGACTTAGTCACAAGTTGACTAAGCTTGTGTCTTGAATCTACTTAGTGACGCTGTGTAAATCTTTTCATAAGAAAAGAAGTCAGCCTTAACGAACAAAATTTTAAATAGTTCCTATCCCCCCCTTGGAACTAACTTGTCATGTTATAAGGGACCAACAAATAGATCCAGGATTTCATGTAGTTATAGCAAGATCCCTTCGTTTGGTGCTAAAAAATAGGGCTTTAAGTGGTAACATGGTGCTGAAAATAGAAGTTTGTTTTTGGTTGTAAGCAGTGATTTTTTACTAACCATAACTCCCTCAATACGATTCTGTTTGAGCTCCACAAATACTCATTGCATTTGTTTTGATCAGTAGATGCATGATTCCACATAGTCGAAATGAAATTCCATCATTCGATACCTCGATAAAATAGGTTTCAGAGGATATTTGATTCCGTTAACTATGCAATTTGATTTGAATTTTATTTAAGTTCATTGTAGTTTCAGGCTAGAAAGAAGCATAATTCTATAATTCTGCAGTGGTGGCCGACCGGCCACTCTTGCAGAATTACAGAATTCCGTTATTTCCTATGTTCGTTAGCGTTGAGTATGTAATTTCATGTCACGTGGTAAGTTTACATTCTTATAGGCATAAATAGGCGTATAAATACTCAAACACCTAAAATGCGATTAATTTCAAGTTAAGGGGTATTTCTAGAATAAATATTAAACTGGGTAGAATATATAGATTTAGTTCACGGATAAAAAGGCATGCTGATGTGATTAGACAATAGGATCTGAGATGAGTCCTACTTGACCGAGTCCGATGCCGTAGTTAAGTCCGAAAGACAGGTCTTAACGTCCCGCTGCTACCATTTATCTATCTTGCAGGTTTAATAGCTTTATTCCATAAGGCTAGACTAGCTGTATATGCATTTGTGCAACGTTGAAATGTAATTTATTACTCAGTATTTAATGATCACTTTCTGTGATAGATGATTATAAACGGAAAATGAATTAGATTATATAATGATATTCTAATAGAAGTCAAGCATACACATTTATTAATCAAACCCTTAACTCGTTTAATTCACGAACCTAACTCTAAAGAGATGGCATAATGTGAGCCCATATGTAATCTAATTTATATGTTTCCGGGCATTAATCCTGGGTGGAAACTCTGACATATTTAATTAGCTTAAAACATGATAAACAGCTAAGTAATGCATACATTGGAAGGGACACGCCAAACGTCATCCTTAAAACGTTAAGTGACAGTGTAATGTAAAAATGGACCTTTCCAGTTAAAGGATCGTGTGCTCACACCTACCTCAAATGGAATGTCTTAGCGAAACATATCAACCCAATTTAGAGTGATCCCATCAGCGCTCTTTAAAACCCCAACATGATATTGAGTTGAATAGTTCCGGACTTCTCTAATACTCATGTCACTAACCCGACTGTTATGACCAACCTCTATTTGCCCATTACCGACATCAAATGGGAAATCTTGAAGTCACTTGTCAACCCACTTCATAGTGATCTCAGGAACACTTGTATAAACTCCTCCCTTATCTTGAGTTAATGATCTCGAGACTTCTAGATTCGCTTCTTCACTAACTTGGACACTATCCCGCAACTCTTGAATATCCTCTATTGTCTCTACATCACCCGAGATGCAATTCCTATTCACCAAATAATCAATGAAGCTCACACTCTTCACCACAAGGTTACATCTCATAGACCCACATAGGTGGATTCTTCCTCAACAAACACAACGTAGCTCTCAACACATATATTTCAACAAAGTATAAATGAATAACTTCATATTTTACTAAGTGGGAAACTTGATTCATCCATAATATGCATGTGCTAGGAGTCTTAGTCTTCATAGAGGCGTCACGAGGTACCCTTCATTCTTCTTTCCAAAGCTTAATCTACCATGAAGAAGACTTGGTACATGATCTTCTGGATCCCATGTAATGCCACGCGGTATCTTCCCCAAAGGTGGAAGCCCTTGAGGTTGCTCTTTAAAAGACACATACTTGTCACATTCAGACATTGGTCATACTTCCTCATTTTCAAAATTGCTCTTTCCATTCTCAACTTCATTCTTCTCTTTGGATTCGACTTCATCATGAGAGAGGCTAGGTAAGTAATGCCCGTGATCCAAGTCAATGGGATGCAATATATTTTCCTAAGGTGGAAGTTCTTAAGGTTTCTCTCGTAAGGTAGCTTCCTTGATATTTTTGGACTTTGGTTCAACTCCCATTAGATTAGTCTCCCATGTTCTACTGATGCACCTATTCAAATTCAACTCTCGAGTTCGACAAGCACTCAAGGTTGGCTCACTTTTCTCAATAGGCAAACTCTTCAAGGGTGCAAGGATGTACTTGATTCGTCCTTTGCGTATGGTGTATATGTTTCTTCTTCCTGCATGGGAGACATCCCAATCAAATTTCCATGGCCTTCCCAAAGCACGTGGCAAGCATCCATCTCTACAACATCATATATAGCTTCATCCTAATAATCCCCAATGGCAAAAGGAACCTACACCGTGTTTCCTGCCCGAGCTTGCCAGAAGTTTTGTAGAAAACCCCCAAAATATTGTCAAATCTAACTTCTATCAAAGGTTTGTGTAAAAGCTTAAAGGACATAAACAAGCTTAAATTTCGCAATTAAACATAGAGAATTAGTATTAACTGAATTGAAATAACGCTAAGAAATGTGAATTGAATTGACTAATTCTGAAATTGAACAATTGAAATGTCAAGAGAAACTAAGAACTTACAATGAAAGATGAACGAAATAATAAAAATAACTAAGTTGTAGCAGATAATAATCTAAAGTCTATTGAAGAATTCTGGATTCTGTCTGGTTTTTGTGTGATTGTTTGTGTGTCGCTCTTTCTTCCAAGAAATCTCCTTTTCATACTAACTTCCCACTCCGTGGAGCAAACCAACTACCACTCCCCACCAACCCTGATTTGTAACTACTTCCCCAGTACTGCCATTTTACGTAAGCTTCATTCAGCAAGGAAGTTCTGGTCTAAACAAGAAAGATCCATGACTGCTAAGGCTGCTCTAACTGCCCAACCAGGAAGATCCTAACTGCTCCACTATCCCATGTCTTCTCCCAATCTCCTTCTCACTTTGGCGGACCAAAAAATGTACTTGAAGGGCTAATATCACATTCCCACCAGAATTATCATTGAAATTATCCAATTGACCTCCAATCCCTTGAGTTTAATCAATTTAGGCCAGATTAGGCAATCAATTACGGAATTGGCCCATATTAAAAATATGGGTAGATACAACGGCCCCCCATTTCCCTTAACTTTACTAATTTGGGTCCAATTAAGTATATTAATTACATAATTAGTCCAAATTAAATTTAGGGTGAAACACACCAGTGAGTGACTCGAAGCTTCTCCACTTCATTTACCCAACTAATGCGATAAGGTCTAATATGTGGCTCGAGAACCAAACCAAACTTGTTCAAGGCGGCTCGACTGATGAAATTCACTTGGCTTTCTCCGTCAATTATCACCTCATATTTTTTCCAAGAACTAAGCATCGAGTCTAAATAATTAATGCCATGGGTCATGCTCATCTCCACTAGACATTAGCATCATTGTCACCAAATAAATAATACGCTCATCACCATCATCATCACCTTTATAGGTATGGAAGTTTGGTGTTGATTATTATGTTATATATATATATATATATAAGAAAATACTGTTGAAACACCTTTCCACATGATTTTGATTTGACAAAATTATTTATGTGAATGATAAAAATATTCTAACACATTAAATTTAAATGCTTTGATTTATTCACACTAATGTGTTTGTTCAATGTTGAGTAAATTGATTTATAAGACATTAAGATAAAAAGCCTAAAGGCCCGTAAGAGGAAGTCAAGCCCAAGTCAACAGATCAAGACCTCACGGCCCAGGAAGACAAAACGAAGTCGTTTTAAGCAAAGCACTAACTCAACATGAAGAAGGATCGAGAAGCCTTCTATCAATTGCTTCAAGATGAAGTTGCTGAGTCAAACGACAAGAAGTACAAGTCAGCGGCAGAACATAACCAACTTGTAGATAAAGTATTTCTACTTTGGGTAAAGTTTAGAAAACGCAGTAAGCTGTCTGGAAGACTTTACTATTAATGTCGAAACACTCTATTCATCTGACGAAAAGCTGCTGAGCACTGCCGTAAACAGAAGATACAAGAATCTCATTGGGCAACAACACTGAGCACGTCCAGAGTGAAAGAGACAGGAAGCCATTAGCCTCCAACGGTTATTTCGAAATTCGAAATCACCGGTGCTTGAAGTGTCACTATAAATAGGCCTTTCAAATGCTTCATTCGATGCAGATCTTCAATCAAGTCGAAACGCTGACCAAATTCATACTTGAAGTTCTGTGAGAAAAGCAAAGCAAATCTTACACCAATTCCAATCATTGTGTAAAAGTCTAGAGTGATTTCATTCATCTAAAGTGTCTTAGCAATTGTTGTTTAGGACAAACACTTATCATTTCTAGAAGAATAGAAAGGAGAAGCTGAGTACTCGGTTATAGTACTCAGCGGTAGTTATAAGAGTGAGTAGAGGAATAGAGGAAGGTACTCTTGTATACTCAGCTTCTGTTGTAAAAGGTTTCGTGCTCTACCTTTAAAGAGCTCAGTAGAGGATTCAAAAAGCTCGGAACGAGTTCCGGGGACTGGACGTAGGCGGAGAGGCCGAACCAAGATATATCTGTTGAGTAACATATTTCTAACCCTTAAACTCCTTTATTTATTGCTTGCTATAAAACTGACTAAGTAACGAACTCACGCTGAGTTGAGTGCACTAAGAAGCTGAGTTCAGGAATAGACTTAAGTGCTATCTCCTGACTCAAGAAAAGAAGCAGACTTAGTCACCAGTTGACTAAGCTTGTGTCTTAAAACCACTTAGCGCCGCTGTGTAAACCTTTTCTCAAAGAAAAGAGGTCAGCCTTAACGGAAATTTTTTTAAATAGTTCATATCCCCCCTTGGAACTAACCTTGTCAAGTTATACGGAACCAACAAATACCAGTTTACAGACTTGAAGTTAATGAAAGAAAATATGAAAATTGAGTTCTAGGTTTCACTTTGATCATATTTCATGTTGTACTGCTTGTTAAAACTAGTGAACTATTTGGACCATCAGTAAAATCCTTAGTCCATCACTCGGTAAATCAAGATTGTTGATTGATTTATTCATGGCTCTAAAGTCAGTCTCATGTATTTTAATTCAATATTTAATTCTAAATTAAGGTGTAAATGATCTTTGAGTTTATTTAAGGTTTGTATTATTTGTTTGTTTATTTAAGGTTTGTATTATTGTATTATATTGTTTTAAGGTTTATAATGTTTTAATTCTCATTTATGACTTTGAATGTTTGTTTGTAGTGTATTAATGTTTGTTTGCAGCAGTGCCGATGTTTTAATGTTTAAGTCTATTTAAGGGTGGTAGTGTTTGTTTATTTAAGGTTTGTATTGTTTTAACGTTTTAAGGTTTGTATTACTGTCTTGTATTCTTTTAGGTTTGTATTGTTTTAAGATTTGTTTACGAATTTGAATGTTTGTTTGCAACATTGTATTAATTTTGTTTTAATTTAATGTTTATTTGCGGTGCATTAATGTTTGAGTTAATTACTATTTGTTTGCATCTACCAAAAAAATAAATTACTATTTGTTTGCAGCAGGATATTATGACTTTTTCCGAGCCTTTTATGGTTTAAAGAAGAAAGTGGTATATTTCTTATTAAATTTCTAAGTTTCTATTTGTGGTTTTGTAAGTTGTCAAAATATTAATTTTGCATTTTGTTTTATGTAGGATTATAGAGAAATTTACATGATTGAATATCGTGTTTGATCTTTTAACTATGTCATACTTCTTTTTATGATAAACATTTGATCCTTTCACTCATTTTTTTCAGCTTTTTAAAGTAGTTCGAACCATCATTCAAATTCCAATTATTTTTTTTTGCCAGAATTAGTTTTTTTATATATAAAATCTGTCTTCTTAATAACATTGTTGGTATTGGTTAATTAATGGATAACATTATTGGTACTAATTAATATTGTGGTGGTTGTTTGCTTTTTTATAGATTTATTTCAAGGCAACATATCCGCTTAATGAGTGGTGGCAATCATGACTGGAGGAAGTAATTAGGATTTGTTGATCATTTCAATGTGTTTTATAATTGGAGAGGGACATTTGTTAATGTTTAGTTTGCTAATTTAAAAATCCGTTGATTATTTTTTATTTAATGACTAAACACTGAGCTTTTTAATGTTTAAGTATGTAAATTTATATTATTTCATTTGTTAAACTTGCTGTTAATTTATTTGATATGATTTTGTTCACAAGCAAAATAAACGAGAAAAGCTCGCGAGCAAAACCAACGAGCTGCTTGCGAACAAAGCTCATGAACAAAATAAATGAGTTGCTCATGAATAAGCCCGTGAAAAAAATAAATGAGTTGCTTGTGAATAAAATAAACAAGCTGATCACGAGCTAAGCTCGTGAATAAGATAAACAAGTTGGCTCACGAACAAACGAGCTCCTGTTCGAGCCGAGCACGAAGAAATCTTTAAGCTCAAAGCTCGACTTGAGCTCGATTTGCATCGTTTATAACCCTAGTAGTAGGGGTCATTCTTCTGCATTGTCAGAGAAGGAACATAGAAAAGTGGAGTGGTCAGACTTATTTCAGCATAAATGACGGACCACAACTTTAGGGAAAAGACATCGCTAATAAGAATTCCATAGAGCTCGATCCAGTTTACATGTCCCGGGAGGTGGATCCTCTATACCAAGCAAAACAAAGTTCAATGTACCATAAATTGATGCAATCCATATTATTGATCCAGTTCACAAAGAAAGAACACGGATGCAAGACCCGCATCAAACCACCTTGCTTTTTATCCAAGGACTTAATATAATTAAAGCCGCCCATAAAAATGAATGGGCCCGAGATAGACTGTTTGAGAGTAAACATATCATCCCTAAACATACGCTTAAACACAAACAATGGCCTTACATACAAAATGAGATATTAAAATAGATGTTATGCAAGATACCCCCAATAAAATAAGCTCCAACATGTAGAAACTGAAAATTTTGATGGGCAATGTGAAAATGAATCTGATCATCTTTTCAGAAACAGATACCACAACTAAACCTATCAGCCTCCACCAAATCAAAACTAGAAAACTGAATCTTCCAGCAAAGCATAAAAGTACAAGCACTGGCAAGGCAAGTCTTAACAAGAAGTAGAGCATAAGGATCCAAAATGGCAATCATGTGACGAAGAGCTCGATCAAACTCATTACTACCGACTCAAAATAATAGCACGTCCTGATGTTCATAATAAAAGAATACACGGACAGTGGACAACCAATGACCAAAATAAAGAAGAAGAAACAATTACTAAAGTTGGGCTAAGGCCTACTCCAGGTTGAATCCTACAACTCTAGATTTTTCACTACGTGACATAGTAGTAACACTTTGATCAATAGCCTTTCTATTGGACGAACTAGGTAAGGTGGCCTTCCTCTTGTGAAGACACCGTCAAAAATACTTTCTCAGCCAACATCACCACAAATCTATTTTTCTTAGTTTTTATTCAAAGAAACGACACCTTCCTCATTTTCTCTGCCACCCGCCACCTCTAAATCCATGTTCTGATCTGAGACATCTTGAGCTAGATCACCAACATGATTGAAATTATTGATATCGTTGAGGTCATGAGAAGGGGTTGTGCACTAACTACCTCTTCCACCACCCCTTCCCCAACGAGTAGTCACTATGTCATTTTTCCTTTCACATGACACAAGATACATGACAACCATTTGTTTTCATGTCTTTTGATTATTTTTTGTGATACTATATTAAAATTATGTCATCTGAAAGCTTAAATGTAAACCAGCTCAATTCATATGTGGCCTTCCGATGACACAACTCTGCCATCTAAAAAAAACACGTGTTTAAGTCAAAATTTACTTAATCATCATATGACACTTGTGATAAATGACTGTCATTGTATTCACAAAACAAAAAAAGCGGTAATAAAATTTCACTTACGTGGCCAACTAAAACTTATACCAAATTTAAGGCGCTCAATATGTTTGAATGAAATTTTAGATCATATATAAACCATCTTTCTCATCCCAAATCCCTAACTAGGTTTCTCCTGCAACTCAGGCTTCATCTCTCTCACCCATCTATTTGGCTATCTCTGGTTGCTTTCTACATGCAAATCACTGGGTCGAAACACGGTAAATGGTAAGCCATATTTACTTTATTCCTCGATGTATTAGAGTTTCATTATTCCTTATCTTTTCCTCATCCGATTTACTCTTGCATATATGGATTTCAGCAGTTGGAATAAGGATTTATTAATTTTCAAACTTATCATTTAAAAGGTTAGATTTCTCACTTAGATACACTGATTTTACTGTATTCATTGTTAGATTCACTAATGAAAAGCTTTGATGTTTATCTTTTTTAACTTAGGGCAATATACTTCGCGATGCTGTTGTGGATGATGCTGAGATAGGTATATCTTGCTCTTTTTATTTGCAAATATTATTAACATTAAGGATTATGAACTCATCTGATTCATTTTTATTTCAACATAATATTTGCAGGGATAGTAAGAATGCTTAAGTACATGGGAAGGTTGATTGAAGAGATGGACAATCAGTTCATGCCTATAACATATGGGAAGATTTCTTTAACTTATTGAGTATATATATTATTATCTTGGTATGAACTGATTGGTTGCATGTATGATGCTGTTGTGGGTGATGCTGAGATAGGTATGAAGCATATATAGTAAAGGGATATATTTTTTCATCGACATATATGTGAGTTATATTGCTATGAACTGATCATGTTTATGGTTAATGTTCTATTTAGGAAGCTAGAACTGACTATGAGTATGTGTATGAAGCATGATCCTATTTATGGTTGATGTTCTGTTTATGGTTGAATATGTATAAACTGATTAGGAAAGCATTCAGCATGGTGATAGGTTTATGATGCTATCAACACACGTTTTATACTTGTGGTGATATCATAATAAACTTCACCACCATGCTCACATTTCAACGAGTACAATCCAAGTGGCAGGTACATAGTAAATGAGATTCGAGTTGTGGAACTGTTTTGTGCTACTTGTATGAAGCAAGTGGTCAAGGGTTGTGAACTTTTATATCAATTTAGGCTACTTGTATATTCTGTGATTGGCCATACTCTTATAATTTAAATGTTCATTGAGCATGTATGGAACATGTAGTAAAGGGTCATAAGTGAAATTCTAGACATATCTGTTTCCTTCACTTGAATAATGATGCTGCAACTAAATAAGGAAGGGTTGTGTATTGCTATGAACTGATTTCATTTGTATATACCTTATTCAAATATTAGTATATGTATGAACCATGATCCTGTTTATGGTTGATGTTCTGTTTAGCAAGCTAAAACTGACTAAGTATGGTTATGCTCTAAATTGGGTATGTGTATGAAGCTTGCATGTATGAAGCATAGTCATTTAGCCAACTAAATATCATTTACTATGTACCTTCCATTTGGCTTGTTATCTTATAGAAAAGCATTAAGCATGGTGATAGCTTTATGATGCTATCAGCATAAGTTTTAAACTTGTGGTGACATCATCGTAAACTTCATCACCATGCTCACTTTTCAATGAGTACAATCCAAGTGGCAGGTACATAGTAAAGGAGATTCGAGTTGGTGAACTGCTTAGGGGTGTCAATATGGGTTCACGGGTCGTGTCGACCTACTCAGGTGACCCGTTTAGGTCAACCCTAACACGACCCGTTTATTAAACGGGTTGAAACAAGTTGACCTGGATAACTTGTTTACGTAAATAAATAAAATATGACTAAAAAATTAACATAACTCATTTGACCTATTAACCTGTTATATATCAAAATCTATTAAATGGGTTGTATGACTCGTCAACCCATTAACCCATTATAACAAAAATCCAATAAATAAACATAAAATGTTAATTAAAATGTATAATATTCAACAAATATCAAAATAAACTCAAACATAAGTAAAAAAAATCTTAAAATAAAGCCAGATTATATATTGTCCATAATAATATATAATATTTACAAGTATATACGGGTTAAACGAGTTATATGGGTCGGGTCGACACTGTTGGGGATTAATCATCGAAAATTAACCAAGTGCAGCGGAAAACCACGGTTAGATTTTCTATAATCTAGTTAAGATCGTGTTAGACTGCCACAAAGTGAACTTCAAAACAAAATTAAAACAAAGATCTACGAATTTATGGGTAATGTCTCTTCTAGAGACGGCTACATGAATCCACAAGTCGAGTGAATCTCCTTAATCACGTACACCAATCATATAGGAACTGAACCGGTGCTAGCCGTAATCGATTCAGAATAATCTGAGCACGAAGAACTTTGTGCAGGGATTAGGGGGATCGAAATTTCCCGGGAGGAGGCAAGTCTTAATTATCTTTCTAAACCTTATGAATAAATACATGTATCAATTAGGTTTAGGTTAAGTGGCTAATGTTCAATTGGTCCCTCATTGGCCCCAAACCATAAATATAACCCTACAGATCATATTTAATTCAATTAGGTCCAAATAGGCTCAATTTAATTACCCCACTTTAATTGGCTAATTTCTAATTAGTCCCTCCTTGATCCATATTCATAAATATAACCCTACGATAGGGACGTTTTGTCCCTATCTTTTAGCGTGATTTACGGTTTAATTTTGAGCTAATAATTAAGTTTAATTACAAAAATAGTGTGTTTTTAAATAAATAATAAAATAAAAATAAATTTTGTGTTTTTAATGAATTTCCTTTACTTTTGATTAATTTCAGAAAAATAAAACATCAAGCTAATTCGGTTCTCGAGAGTCATATTTTGAAGGTACGAGTAAAGAATAAACAAATGATAATTCAGTAGACACGCGGGGCGTGGAATGTTACACGCGAAGCGTAGAGAAGTTCCCACAAAGTCACGGCATTCAACCACGTGTTCCCACACAGTCAACACCTACCACGCGGGGCGTGCAAGGTGTGAAATAGTGACTAAAGTTCTAGGAGCTCATCCACGCGGGGCGTCCCAAGGAATACGCGGGGCGTGAAGAAGCAACCATGCAATATCGAGTTCCAGGAGCTCAACCACGCGGGGTGTACTCCGGTCTACGTGGAGCATGGTTGAGTCAACAGCTCTGAAATCAGTCCACGCGTGAAGAAATTATCAATGGAATAGGCAAAATGGTAGACACGCGGGGCGTCCTCCCTTCCACGCGGGGCGTGCCGTGTGAAACCTGCACAAACAATGTGAATTTTTATTTGTAACTTATGTATTTACAATTTTACCCCTGAACTTGATCTGTATAAATAAGAGTGATTAGCACTCATTTCCTCATTCGGATTTTAGGTAACCAAACTCTACCACCTTGAGAGCTTGTTCATTTATTCCGTCACTCCGTCAAAGTTCCGTTCCATCCTCTTCCACCAAGCTCGAGAGTGTTGAAACACCTTTCCACATAATTTTGATTTGACAAAATTGTTTAAGTATAAATTAGAATGCATATTCTAAACACACTAAGTTTAAATGCGTTGATTTATTCTACTAATGTGTTTGTTCAATGTTGAGTTTATAATTTATCATAAGACATAAAGATCATAAGGCTCAAGCCCTATATGAAAGTCAAGGCCCAAGTCAAACAAACCCAAGATCACTCAGCCCGTGTGTCTTCAAAACGTTACCGTTGAAGTAATGAGACGCATGCTGAGTAAAGAAGGATCGAGAAGATCCACGTAGACAACTTCGGTATGAAGCTGCTGAGCTGTCTCGACAAAACGTACAAGACAGCTGATGACCATAAGACAGCTTCCAGACAAAGTATTTCCTCTTTAAGTAAAAACCAGAAGACACAGCAAGCTGTCTGGTTGACATTACCCAAAATGGAGGAATATACTGTCACACTGACCGAAGAACAGAAGACGCTGGAATCTGATTGGCTAAAGAGAACTGCTGGCAGACTCAGTGAAAACGACTTGTAGCCGTTTCCCTCCAACGATTATTTCGAAATTCGAAATAACCAGAAGCTCTCTATAAATAGAGCATTCAGAATCCACATTCCATAGAGAACTTTGAGCAAAAAGCCGTTGCGCTGACCAAACGTATACAAAAGTTCTCCATCAAAAGCAAAGCAAATTCTTACACTACAAAGCCTATTCATTTGTATAAAAGTCTAGAGTGATTGTTTTTCAATCATCTAAGGTGTTCTAGCAATTGTTGTTTAGGACAAAATCTTTATCATTTCTAAAAGTAGAAAGGAGAGGCTGAGTACTCGGTTTTAAGTACTCAGCGGAGAGATTAGGATTGAGTAGAAGTATAGAGGAAGGTACTCTTGTCATACTCAATTGCTGATATTGTAAAAGGTTTGAGGCTCTACCTTTAAAGAGCTCAGTAGAGGATTTGAAATCTCGGAGGTGTTCCGGGGACAGGACGTAGGCTTAGAAGAAGCCGAACCTGGATAAATCTGCTGAGTGAAGTATTTCTAAACCTTAACTCCTTATTCATATTGCTTGCTTAAAACAAACTAAAACTGACCAAGTAAAAGAGGTCAAGCTGAATTGTGCACTACCAACGAGAAGGTTCAGGAATAGACTCTAAGTGCTATCTCCTGACCTAAGCAACGAAGCTGTCCTAGTCACTAGTTGACTAAGCCAGTGTCTTGCTGTGTGCTAAGCGCCGCTGTTAGATAAACTTTTCTTAAAGAAAAGAAATCTGCCCAAATTATTTTAAAAAGGTAAAATAGTTCCTAACCCCCCCTTGGAACTATATTTGCAACCTTACAAGGGACCAACAAGTGGTATCAGAGCTTAAAAGCTCATTACTAAAGGTCTAACAACCTTGAGTTGATCCATACCATGGGCGAAAACAGCACTCTGTTTTTCCCTGGAAACCAGACAACTCAGATATTACCTGAGGGGCTGTCCATTACCAGGCCTCCCCTATTCTTCGGGTCAAACTATACCTTTTGGAAGAATAGGATGAAAAACTTCATTCAAGCTACAAACATGAGTGCCTGGCTATCTATAGTCCAAGGCCCGTTTGTACCTGTGAAAGTTGTTGCTGGCCAGTCAGTTGTTAAAGTTGAGGTTGAATGGACAGAGGATGATCTTAAGAAGCTTCAAAACCATGCTTCGGCTATCAATATGCTTCACTGTGCGCTCGATGCTGCAGAATATAACAAAATCCCAGGTTGTGAGTCGGCACAAGAGATCTGGAAAAAGCTGGAAGTCACCTACGAGGGAACAAACAAAGTAAAAGAATCCAAGGTGAATCAGCAGATGAGACTGTACGAGCTGTTCGAGATGAACAATGATGAAGGCATTTCAGACATGAACGCAAGGTTCACCAACATCATTAATGAGCTCAAGAGACTTGGGAAAATCTTCACTGAGGAAGAACAAGTCAAAAAGATACTCAGGAGTCTTCCAAAAGACTGGCAAGCAAAGAAGACAGCAGTTGAGGAAGCTCAGGATTTAACCACCTACAAATATGACGAACTCATCGGTTCATTGCTGACCCATGAGATATCCATGAAAAACTTTGAGGTGAAGGAAAAATCTGATGACAAGAAGCAGAAGTCACTTGTCATGAAGGCTGACTCCACTGACGGGAGCTCAACTGATGATGAGGAGATGGCTATGTTCACAAGAAAGATGAAGAGGCTGTTCAGGAAGAACGACAAATATTCTAAAAAGCCTTACAAAAAGTTTGATAAGTATAAGGCTGACTCAAGCGACAGCAAATACAGAAAGGACAGCTCAAAGCCCATTATATGCTTTGAGTGCCACCAAGATGGCCATATTAAGTCAAACTGCCCCACGCTGAGGAAAGACAAGAAAAGTGGGAAGAAGGCAATGGTGGCTACTTGGAGTGACAGTGATGAATCTTCATCAATAGAAACTGAGGCCACCGAGTCAGCGAAGATATGCTTTATGGCTGATGAACTTGCTGAGCCATGCATTTCTGAGCATGCTGACCAATCTGATGAGTCAGATAATGAAGAGCAATCTAATGAGGTAAGCCTGAGATGTGCCGAGAAGTCAAAGATGTGGTATATTGACAGCGCATGCTCAAGGCATATGACGGGTGATGAAACTCAGTTCATCATGTTTGAACGTAAACGAGGAGGGAGTGTAAGTTTTGGAGACAACAAGAAGGGTAAGATAGTAGGCTCAGGAACCATCGGAGGTAACCCTACTATTGAATCTGTCTCCCTAGTCAGCGGACTCAAATATAACTTACTCAGCGTAGCTCAGCTATGTGACAATGGGAGAAAAGTTATATTTGATGCTACTGGATGTAAAATATACGAGGGTAAAACTAATGAGTTAATTTTAACTGCCCCTCGGATAGATAATGTCTTTATGCTAGACTTAGAGAAAAAGTTTTCAAAAACTGTGTGCTTAGTAACAAAGGAAGAAAATTCCTGGCTATGGCACAGGAGACTTGGTCATGTAAGCATGGACCTCCTGGCCAAATTAGCAAGAAAGCAATTGGTTGAGGGACTGCCTGAACTTAAATTCCAAAAAGATCAACTATGCCACGCTTGCCAAGCTGGAAAACAAACCAAGCAATCTTTTCACAGTAAAAACATTGTCTCAACTAAGCGTCCGTTAGAAATGCTACACTTGGATCTCTTTGGTCCAGTCCAGCCGCTGAGTCTGGGTGGAAGAAGATTTTCCTTGGTCATTGTAGATGACTTCTCTCGGTATACGTGGGTTATCTTGCTGACCAACAAGGATGAGACCTTTGAGACATTTTCAAACTTGGTTAAAAAAATTGAAAATGAGAAAGACCTAAAATTAGCTCATATCCGTAGTGATAACGGTGGAGAATTCAAAAACCAAAAGTTTGTTGAATTCTGTGAAGCCAGCGGCATTGACCATAATTTCTCTACTCCTTGAACGCCTCAGCAAAATGGGGTTGTTGAAAGGAAGAACAGAACTCTTGTTGAAATAGCAAGGACAATGCTGGATGAGCATAGGCTTCCAAAGTATTTTTGGGGAGAAGCTATCAACACAGCATGCTATATTCTGAATAGGGCTCTAGTTAGACCTATACTTAAGAAAACCCGATATGAACTTTGGAAAGGACGAAAGCCCAATATTGGATACTTTCGTGCCTTTGGCTGTAGATGTTTTATTTTAAACACCAAAGATAGCTTAGCCAAATTTGATTCAAAAGCTGATGAGGCTATCTTTCTAGGCTACTCAACAAACAGCAAAGCATACAGAGTTTTTAATAAGAGAACTCAAGTACTAGAAGAATCTATACATGTGCAATTCGATGAAACTGACCCTGCAGGAAGATACCAGCCGCTGACAGAAGATGAACCAAACTCAGCACCTGCTGATCAAGAACCAGCTACTGAGTCCTTCATAAAACGGCTGACCAAGAGTAAGAGTGAACCTAAAATTACTTTCACTGACCCATCTACTTCTGCAAAGAATATTGAAACACGAATAGAACAAGACATAAATCTACCAAAGGAGATAAGAGTCCCAAGAGGGCATTCAGAAAATGCAATTCTTGACTCAGCTGGAAATACGCTGATGACAAGAAATCAACTAAGGAAGTATCTCGGTAATGTAGCTTTTGTCTCAGTACTGGAGCCGAAGAACTTTGCCGAAGCTGAGGATGACGAATACTGGATGAATGCCATGCAAGAGGAACTCAATCAGTTCAGGAGGAATAATGTATGGGAGCTAGTGCCATATCCTAGGAGCCAAAAGACCATTGGAACGAGATGGGTCTTCAGGAACAAGCTAGATGAGCAAGGAAATGTAGTCAGAAACAAGGCAAGACTTGTAGCTCAGGGCTACAGTCAGCAAGAAGGTATAGACTACGGTGAGACCTTTGCCCCAGTGGCAAGGCTAGAAGCTATTAGGATTTTATGTGCATATGCATCTTACATGAACTTTAAACTGTTTCAAATGGATGTTAAAAGTGCGTTTCTTAATGGAGTAATAATCGAGGAGGTCTACGTAAATCAGCCTCCAGGGTTTGAGGATTCTAAGTTCCCAAACCACGTTTACAAACTCAAAAAGGCTCTGTACGGACTCAAGCAAGCACCACGTGCTTGGTATGAGAGGCTGACCAACTTCTTACTGACTAGAGGTTACGTCAGGGGTCAAGCTGATACAACCTTATTCATTAAGAGAAAGGGTAAAGATACCCTGCTGGCACAAATATATGTAGATGATATTATATTTGGTGCTACTAATGAATCTATGTGCAAGGAATTTAGCAAACAAATGCAGACTGAATTCGAAATGTCAATGATGGGAGAACTCAACTTCTTCCTCGAACTTCAAATTAAGCAAGGAAAGAATGGCGTATTCATCAGTCAAGCTAAATATGCCAAGGAGATATTGAAGAAATATGAACTAGAACATTGTAAGCCAATATCCACTCCTATGGGCACTGACACTGTCCTTTGTGCTGATGAGAATGGTAAGTCAGTAGACAGCAAGTTATACCGAGGTATGATTGACTCTTTACTTTACTTAACAGCAAGTAGACCGGACATTCAGTTCTCAGTATGTTATTGCGCTAGATATCAAGCTAATCCTAAGGAATCCCATTACATAGCCGTAAAAAGGATCCTTAGATATTTGCAAAGCTCAGTAAATGCAGGTTTGTGGTATCTAAATACTCATGACTTTACACTCATCGGATACACTGACGCTGACTATGGACGAGACAAGCTAGAAAGAAAAAGCACCTCTGGAGGATGCCAATTCCTAGGAAGCTGTCTTGTATCTTGGTTCAGCAAGAAGCAGGCGTCAGTAGCCCTGTCCACAACTGAAGCTGAGTACATTGCTGCTGGAAGCTGTGTTGCTCAAGTCCTTTGGATTAAGCAACAGCTTGAAGATTATGGTGTTCAAACAAAGACAATTGAAGTAAAATGCGACAACAAGAGTGCAATTGACCTCTCAAAGAACCCAATCCAGCACAGCAGGATGAAGCATGTCAGCATAAGACATCACTTCATCAGAGATCATATACTCAAGAAAGAAATTAAGCTGACTTATGTGCCAACAGATGAGCAGCTGGCTGATATCTTGACAAAGCCTCTAGCACGAGAGCAATTTAGCATACTGAGAGAAGCAATTGGTATGTTTAATCCTCTCCAGTAAATTCCTGTGCTAAATGAATATTGAATGCTGAGTGAATTACATGCTGAATGATTTATTGTTTGCTGAGTATCTCATTGAAACTGACTGAACATACAAATACTGAGTAAACTTGCACACTGAGTAAATTAGTTTAGAACTTGAACTTAAAATCATCCTTAAAGAATGCACTGACTACTCAGAATATGAAACGTTTATATAAACAAACGCTAAGTAAAAGCACTTATTAGCATTTAATGCCACCACACGCAAAATGACACCTGTACTGCGCATGCGCCGAATACGTCTTAAAAGTGTCATAAGTGTCAGGGTTTCTGCCGATTGGACAACCCAAGGGCAAAATCGGCTTAAATTCAAACGGAACCCTAAACTAAAAATCCATAAATAGTGGATACTAACCCACTACCCTCATTACATGCGCACTGAACTTTAAGAAAGCTTCATAATTTTTCCTTTAACACCTAAGTGCTTCAGAACTTCAAAAAATGTCTTTCAACGAAAGTACTTTCTCTCCAACTCTCAAATCCTCTGACCACGCCGGTCCTTCAACTAGCATGGTAAGAAGGATGATCAAAGTACACTCTTGGGCCAAGAGTCAAGAAGTACTAAGGAGCCGATACTTTCCTTCTGGCTTCGTCTCTTCTGAGAGACCATTCTGTGAATGGATAGAAAAGAACAAATGGGAAGGTCTCTTCTCTCTTTCCGGACAAACCTATCCCACGATAGTGAGAGAATTCTACTCCAACCTGCACGTTGATGCAGATGACTCTGACTACTTAGAAACCACAGTTAAGGGTCAAAAGATAGTGATAACCCCTGAATATCTAGCAACATTGCTAGAGATACCGAATACAGGGATCCAGTTCAGGACAACAAAGGAGCCGATACCAAAAGCCATCGCAGAAAAGATGAAGGGGTTCTGTAAACCCAAAGACTACAAAGGAGAAGTACCCAGCACCTGCATGGGCAAAAATCAGAAGATGGCCCACTTTTTGCTGACCAACTTTATCTTCCCTAAACTCAGTTCTCCCTCATCCGCCTCAAACTTTGAACAATGTTTCATCTGGCATATACTGACCAACATTCCTTTCAACATGCCTGTATTTCTGGTCGGTGCTTTCCAAAGAAGTGGAAGGAAGCTCCGTT
Source organism: Euphorbia lathyris (assembly GCF_963576675.1). Taxonomy (NCBI): domain Eukaryota; kingdom Viridiplantae; phylum Streptophyta; class Magnoliopsida; order Malpighiales; family Euphorbiaceae; genus Euphorbia; species Euphorbia lathyris. The sequence continues at coordinate 37,003,193 of NC_088913.1, read as the reverse complement.
TAGGTTCTCTCATCACAAGGATAATACAGGATAAGAACATAGAGACTGTTGGTGAAATAAGTTCAACAGGAACTGTTATCACTGCACGTCTGCTGAATGGACTATCTCATAGCCAACCCCTGAAAGGTTATGACGAGAATGAAACCACTGAGGAGGAGGATCTTATGGCTGAAGTTGAGCAACCCATTGGAGAAATGGAAAATCTGACAGATCTGGATGCTATTATAGATGATGTCATGGCTGAAGCTGATCACACTGCTGAGGGTGCAGAACCAACCAATGAACCTCAAACTGAGAATCCTTCTACTGTGCCATCCGAGATTGCTGAAGCTGAGAAGAAGAAGAAAAAGGGAGCCTGCTCAACGGATATTCGTACTGTCCCGAGAAAGGTAAGGCTGATGGAAAGAAACAAGAGGAAAGCTGATCAGGACCCAGATGAGTCAGCTGAGAAGAAACTGAGAACAGAAGCAGAATCTGTTCTTGAGCCCCATATTACCCAAGAAGGGTCTCCACAAAAACAAGCCTCTGTTCCTCCAAGTGAGAAACAAGCCAAAACCCCTGCGAGTCCAAAAGAAGCTCCACTCCCACCTCAAGCTCAAAGCAACTCAGCACCTGACGTCAACACGCCTCGTAGTCCTGTCACTACACAAGGCACTCAGTGCGAGCCCACTCCTGCCAAATATGCACACCTAGGTGCTACTGAGTCAGGACGGCGTGTCATCGCCTCAGCTAACACTCTACTTCAAGAATAAGCCCATCCTCCACCAACTCATGCCCAGTCCTCTCATCCACCTGTCACTCACCATATTCTGCGTGAAATCCATGACTTGATCAATCACTTCTCCTCTGTCCAGACGCAGCCACCAACATATGCTCAAATGACCAAAATGACCGAACTCATGCTGACTATGGTCAGTCACATGAATTCCTTGGAGGGTCAAATACGTGTGCTGCAGGATCAGGCCAAATCTCCTGCCCCTACCGTTAATTTGCCTACTGCTGATGCTGGCAAAACGGGGGAGAAAAGTGGCAACTAAGGAGAAGGAACTCTAAGTGAGAAACTAGAGAGTTAGAAGTTAGGAAGAAGAACTTTATTTTGTTTTATTTTGTTATTTTGTTTTGTAATGCTTTTTGTTGTTTTGTTTTAAACAATATGCCTAACTTCTGTTACTTCTAAAATACTTGCATTCGTATTTAACTGTTGATTATTCATCCTTCAAATGCCAAGTATTATATAAATGCATGCTGCATATAAATGTTTGAACTTGTCAAATATAAACCATTGAACAAATGATTTACTCAGCGCTCTGTCACTATACATTACTTCCGCTGAATACTGAGTAAAATAGAATATGACCCATAAGCTGACCTATACCTGAAATCTGATCTTAGACTTATTCAGTTAAACCTTAGAATGTTTAGAATAAAACTAAGTCAGTAGTGCAACCCTTATGGGGGAGTTTGCTAAAAAATATAAGGTCAACTATCATGGGGGAGCTCATACTGAGTTCCTTGCTGAACAGTTTTGCCAACATCAAAATGGGGGAGTTTGTTGAAACACCTTTCCACATAATTTTGATTTGACAAAATTGTTTAAGTATAAATTAGAATACATATTCTAAACACACTAAGTTTAAATGCGTTGATTTATTCTACTAATGTGTTTGTTCAATGTTGAGTTTATAATTTATCATAAGACATAAAGATCATAAGGCTCAAGCCCTATATGAAAGTCAAGGCCCAAGTCAAACAAACCCAAGATCACTCAGCCCGCGTGTCTTCAAAACGTTGCCGTTGAAGTAATGAGACGCATGCTGAGTAAAGAAGGATCGAGAAGATCCACATAGACAACTTCGGTATGAAGCTGCTGAGCTGTCTCGACAAAACGTACAAGACAGCTGATGACCATAAGACAGCTTCCAGACAAAGTATTTCCTCCTTAAGTAAAAACCAGAAGACACAGCAAGCTGTCTGGTTGACATTACCCAAAATGGAGGAACATACTGTCACACTGACCGAAGAACAGAAGACGCTGGAATCTGATTGGCTAAAGAGAACTGCTGGCAGACTCAGTGAAAACGACTTGTAGCCGTTTCCCTCCAACGGTTATTTCGAAATTCGAAATAACCAGAAGCTCTCTATAAATAGAGCATTCAGAATCCACATTCCATAGAGAACTTTGAGCAAAAAGCCATTGCGCTGACCAAACGTATACAAAAGTTCTCCATCAAAAGCAAAGCAAATTCTTACACTACAAAGCCTATTCATTTGTGTAAAAGTCTAGAGTGATTGTTTTTCAATCATCTAAGGTGTTCTAGCAATTGTTGTTTAGGACAAAATCTTTATCATTTCTAAAAGTAGAAAGGAGAGGCTGAGTACTCGGTTTTAAGTACTCAGCGGAGAGATTAGGATTGAGTAGAAGTATAGAGGAAGGTACTCTTGTCATACTCAATTGCTGATATTGTAAAAGGTTTGAGGCTCTACCTTTAAAGAGCTCAGTAGAGGATTTGAAATCTCGGAGGTGTTCCGGGGACAGGACGTAGGCTTAGAAGAAGCCGAACCTGGATAAATCTGCTGAGTGAAGTATTTCTAAACCTTAACTCCTTATTCATATTGCTTGCTTAAAACAAACTAAAACTGACCAAGTAAAAGAGGTCAAGCTGAATTGTGCGCTACCAACGAGAAGGTTCAGGAATAGACTCTAAGTGCTATCTCCTGACCTAAATAACGAAGCTGTCCTAGTCACTAGTTGACTAAGCCAATGTCTTGCTGTGTGCTAAGCGCCGCTGTTAGATAAACTTTTCTTAAAGAAAAGAAATCTGCCCAAATTATTTTAAAAAGGTAAAATAGTTCCTAACCCCCCCTTGGAACTATATTTGCAACCTTACAAGGGACCAACAGAGAGTTCCACCTCCAAGACCTAAGAGACGACCTTGAGTCCGGTTAGCTAGTTCCAAGGGCCGATTCTTCCCTTTCTACTTGCTAATTATCTTGTACTCTTCCTATGTACTAGGCTTGGTTGTATTCCACATTTTTCATTCCATATTTATAATATATGATTTGCAATTTCCGTTTCTCTATACGTGTTGATGTTTACTACTTGTTTTGATATTTGTAATTGATTATTGTGTAGGGGAGCGCGATTCTATATAGGTGTTGCCCTATCGGAAGTAACACACCAGAAACCGTAGGAATTGACAAGCCACGGAACCTATGGGTCCTAGTTTCTGATCCCCAGCATTAGACACGCCTTGACTAGGAACCACGTAGTCTAAGCACTTCACGGGTCGGTCGAACTACACGTAGTCGTCTTTGCAAGAGTAAATCATCAATTGTATATATTCAGAGTCTTTGTTTATTATATTTATAACTTATCGCAACCCATAGAGTTTCGGTTACATGAGTCTGTCTCACCATAGTTTAGGAGTAGTTTGTAGTCGTCACCCAAACCAACCTAAAGTATTCACTGCTTAGATAATGGATACAACCGAGTAGTTTAATACTTGTGGTTATAAATCTCGCGGATTCGATACCCGGTCTTAACCGGATTATTACTTGATAGGATGGGGTACACTTTCCCCTAAGTAGTAGCGTCTAGTAGAGTTTAAGCACACAGACGTAACACCTTACTTATTCTCACCCATCATCCACACATACCCACATATTCACACACCTACTACATTCTAGACATCACCCTACAGATGATATTTAATTCAATTAGGATCAAATAGGTCTAATTAAATAATCCCACATATATATTTATGACCTTATAGAATTTAATTGCATTATGTTTCAATTAATAATTTATCCTATGCAACCTAATTAATCAATTGATTAATTAATTACATTTGGAAACTTAATTAATTAACCATAACTAATTAAATATCAAATTAATTAACTTGTTAAATAACAAATAATCAATTTATCCCTTTGTTAATTAATTAATAATTAACTAACATATTCTATTCTGATTAAATATATGACATGTATTTAAGATTATACTATTATTCAATTCCACGAGTTGTGTGTGCACGATCTTAAGGGTTCATCCTCAACCTGACATGGGTCTAAAGCCCAATGACCATAAGTGGGTTTTAGCAAACCATTAAAGCCCCTGACTGATACGAATTACTTCAGCCGTCCATAGAAGACACATGAAACCCAATAGATGATCTTTCAGTATCTCTTACCATTTGCATATCCATATTATAAACCAGAGACATGGTGGTTGTCATTCTTTATGCGGTTTATTATATTTCTTAATCTAAAGTGAACTGATGAATCAGATAAGTAAACTACTTATCAGGGTGTGGCCACACACTTCTTTAGCTCCACTTATCAAGTGGTCGGTGATATCGGCTCATCGTTAGGTGAGTGGTAATCCCATCACTTCATATATCCGCAACAATGTGTTCAATGATCCACCCAACATACCCGTATTTGTCATCCTATTATAGACCTGTTAGGCGCATATCAAAGTGAAATAGGTTTGGAGATAATAGAGTTATACACTTAGAAAGATCAATGACATGTTCACCATGAATCTTTCTAGAGCGGATCGGTCCAGTCCCATATTGAGCTACATCAATACGTACATGTATCTATATCTGACTATACAAGTGTTGTAGTAGTGCTTCCTACATAACTATGTAGATACTGGATGCATAGACCTTTAGTTATATTCGTTCCCACGAATAGAACAGGTCTCGGACGTTTCATGATTATCAATCACCGGATACTCCATACATGTTTCATAGCACAAGATATAAACATTATGAATTATTGCGTTTATTCATATAACACATATACAATGTATTTAAACAATATAAAAAATGTCTAAGACATATTGCAGGACCAATGCCTATGAACTAGGGCACACCAAAAGACACGACCCGCTAACACACTTAAAATTACACGGGTTGCAATTAATTCGCAGGTCAACCCGCAACCCGACATGTTTCATAAACGAGTTAAGTGAGTCGACCCATTTGACCCGTTTATCACTCAAACCCATTAAGGTTCAACCCTAATTTGTTTAGGTTGCGGGTTATGTGGGTTGTGTTAGTGGGTCATGACCCATATTGACACCCCTACTACTTAGTGCTACTTGTATGAAGCATATGGTTAAGGGTTGTGAACTTTTATATCAATTTAGGAATATACTTATATATAGGAATAAGTTGTCTACTTGAATACCATGTTATGTGTCACTTAAATATACATATATATAGGAATAAGTTGTCTATTTTGTATTATAAAAAAGGAAATACTACAAGGGGAGCATGATGTGCGAATAGCATGCAAAGAGGTTGCATGCTAAACAAACATTGGAGTTGGATGGTGTGTGAGTACTGGAGAGGCATGAAAGGAAAATTGAAGATCCAATTGATTACCAAGTAGACCGGTAGTCAATTTGTTCTTCGATTTTCCTTTCATGCCTTTTTAGTATTTTACACCATCCAACTCCCATGTTTGTTTAACATGCAACCATCCTTACATGCTATTCGCACATCATGCCCCCTTGCCTGCTCTTGAGTCCATCTCCTGGTAGTTGAAACATAACCTGCCCTGTTGTTGATGTATTGCTCAATGAAAGGCTTTATCAGCATTCCATAAATATGTCACATCAGCTAAAAAATGCATAGATAAATTAGACCCCAAATATGCATAGATAGATTAGACCCCAAACATAGATAAATGCATAGATAAATAGCAACATCTTACTGTGGCAACAGGAAAGGAAGGGCGAGCAAGTAGCTGGGGAAGAGATACCATCCCCAAAAGATTGATATTATGATGATAAATCCTAGTCTTGAAGAATAAGAATAATTTCATGTGTGTATATGCATATATATGAACTGATTACAATGTATTAATAAGTTTGTGTTCTTACAACTGGAGGTATGAAGGGGAACTGGAGAGGGAAGCAGATATCGACTTTGTATACACCTCCTTCATAAGGGGTGTATTGAGGGCCCTTGATCATGATAGACCATTTCAGTTGGTCTCCATTCACAGGACATGCATATATAGCAGCAAGCACAACTTAACAGAAATAGAAAAGGAAGAACAATGCACAATTGCTGGGTGAATAAGATACATGAAATATTGAGAAGCCGCATGGGTGACTCCTGCCAGAGTTGGGCCAACTCCAACTCAACGCGATGATGGAGGTGCCGAAAATTAGACATAATCCGTAAAAAAACTAGGGTACATATACGGGTTTATGGACTTGAAGAATGTGGTAAAATCTTTATATTTATATTGTGGGTGGGTAAGTGAAAGGTCTAGGAAGGGTAAATGGAAAATGGGTTTAGGGTTATTGAAGATGATCTGTACGTAATTAATGAAATTCTTTTGGTTTTGCAGATATCAAGACTTGGGGATTATAGGCCTAATAATGAATTTAAGATATGCAGATACATCAAGATTGATTTTGTTACAGAAATTGGATATGTATTGCTTATTTTTTTGATATTACATTCGTAAATTTATTTGTACAAATGTAAATAGATTATGATCATTGGTCTCCAATTTAAAACCATTGATATGCAGAATTTCATGTTCATTTGAGTATGTTTCATTATTCAGGTAAAAACCAGAAATTCATTCAAAGAAGAAAGCAAATAGCCACATTTAATTAAAAAAATGTCAAAAAAAAAGAATCTGTCATATAAAACACATCCATTAACATAATTGATTAAGACATATGCCATCTGAAATAAGCTACAACGACATAAATTATTACACAAACTGTCATTGCAAATACCAATATGATGCCAATTTTCCAAATATCTCCTTGACGTTTTTAATTATTAGGATGTCATGCAATGACCCTATAGGTGACGGTAATAATAAATAAGTTGTCATCGTAACACGCGTAATATGACAGCCTACAAATGGGCTTATGTCATGTGACGTGCCTTCACATGACAGAACTCAACCGTCGTATGAAGGTCCATCAGACGGCAGCAAGCCCCGTGACTAGGGGTGCATATGGTCGGTTAACCAGTCCATTTAATTCAGTTAACCATATTTCGGTTAATTTATATTTCGGCCGGTTAACCATTAGTGACTTTTCGTAGCAAATATCACTTTAAATCTATAATTATTCACTTTAAAATAAATATATAATTATTTAAATATTAAATAAAAATATTGTACTTCGAATTCAATTAACAAAATCGCCAAAACAAATAAATTTTAATTTATTTTAATATTTTAACTTAAAAATTCAATATAAGTATGTATATTTGTATATTGATAATTAAATTTCTATATATATTTATATTAGTTTTATGTGTATCAATACATAATCGGTTTATTTTTCAATTTCGGTTAATGTTAGGCACGAAAATGACCATATTTAAACATACCATTTATGATAAATTGGGGTTAATATAGGTTTAATCTTGTTTAAATAAAGGACTAATTGGTGTTTTATGCAGATTTGAATTGATAAAGTCAAAAAGGCTGTTATGCAGCCTATTTTGCAACTGCCAAGAGGAGAGGAGCTTGCTTTGATCCAGCAGATAACGCTGCAATCTGATGACGAACAGCGACATGAGGACGCGGGCAGGTATAGGCGGCTAGAAGAAGCATGATGACAAGACATATAGACTCTTGAGTGTTCAAGAGTCAAAGACTATACCCACTTTAAGCACCGAAAACAATATCCCATCTTTTGAACAATCTTTCCAATTTGTAATATTATAGTTTATTTTGTGTACTCTATATCTTTTTCCTTACTATTAATATCGGGAGTGGAGGGAAACAAAAGATATACTTTTGGGGAAATACTTTTGGTACTGAACAATTTTTGAGAGAGAAGCTCTCAAGGAAAGAAATGACGACTCCCTCCATGGAGGTTTGTAGATGTAACTCAGGCTGTTCACTCTACAACATGAGTGAGTAGTTTCTTTTGAACCGGTTAAGCCAGCAAGGGCTGGTTATGTAAGTTATGTATTTTCCTTTTATGAATGAATGATAATACATGTTGTTGTGTTTGATAAAGCTTTTATTCGCATGATTATATGCATGTATCTTAGTGAATGATGAATGATAGGGAAACTGCTTTCATCTTCATGGATCTTTTTATCAAACGTCCAAGACCCGAAATAGGAATATAAGGGGATTGTATCAAGAGTTTTCTAAACAGAAATGTTGTTTCGCTCGTAATGCAAGAAAGAACCAACATTAAGGACGCTTAAGGTTGTAGTAAATCTTAGAATCTTAAGAACACACGGAAGTTGACTTAAGTGAGCTGTAAAGCAGAGACATTGACTTCACTTTATGTCATTCATGAATAAATAGGATGTTAGAGGATGAAAGTAATCTGTTCCGCTTTGGCTTAGCCTGTTCTCTCTTTTTATCATACCCAAAACACATTGCCTGAGATTGAATATTTAACTTTAGTATTTCTATTCACCAGATCAAATCATTTCTCAACTAAAGAAAATCACACACCATGAACACCCTGTTCTGCAAAGTTTTTCTAGTAAAATTTGGTCATCAATCCCTGAGGAGACGATACTCTACTTATCATTTTATTACTCGTATCTAGTGCACTTGCTAGAGTCTATTTTGAGGACAACAAGTTTTTGGCGCCGTTGCCGGGGATTGAAAGCAACAAAGTTTATCTAAAGAATTCTGTGAAACAAGGTGTTTTTAATCTGTTTGTTAAATAGTGCAGCCAAAGCAGTTTTTCTTACTGTCTATGCGTAGAGCTGGACCACCAGTTTTTCCTATCGATCTTGAATTAGAAAGAACGTGTAGAAGAAACCAAGCAGCAGCTCGAAGAGCAAGACAAAGAGAAAGACAGAGGGAAAGAAGAATGGCTGGAAGAATACCAGAATAACCTAATCAAGAAGGAGAAGGTGAAAACAATAATCCACCAGTCATGAGAATCAGGGATTATTCCAGACCTACCATGGAAGGGCACTCATCATGCATTGTGATGCCTAACAAAGGGAACAACATGTTCGAAGTAAAAGCATCCATGATACAGATGTTACAAGCAGCCGTGCAATTCAATGGGTACCCCACTGAAGATCCAAACGCACATATACAAGAATTTGTTACCATGTGTAACACCTTCCGATCGAACAGAGGAGTTGCCGATGACATGATAAGGCTGAAGTTGTTTCCTTTTTCTCTTAAGGATAAAGCAAAGAATTGGCTAAAGAACTTGCAGCCAGGGTCCATTGAAACCTAGCAGGATATGGCCAGTGCATTTCTGATGAAATACTTTCCACCAAGATAGGCTATCAAACTCAGAAATGAGGTGTCCCGATTTGTACAAGAAGAGGATGAGTCTTTGGCAGAAGCGTGGGAAAGGTACAAGGAGCTGTTAAGAAGGGTACCAATCATGGCATCCCTATGTGGATGCAAGTACAAAATTTCTACAATGGAGTCACTAATACATACAAAATCCAGATTGAATCCATTGCAAATGGTAATCCCGAGGATCTTGAACCGCAAGCCTTGTATGACCTTATTGAAAAGGTGATAAGCACAAGTTATAATTGGCACTCAGCTAGGAGTGAAGGGAAGAAGATGGAAGATGGTGATGTAGTTTCCAAGTTGACCACCCAGGTGGAACAGCTTGCCAGGCATCTCAGCAAAATTAATGTATCATCCATCCATATTGAACCACCATTTCATGATGTATGTGATTTTTGTGGAGGGCCTCACTTCAACATCAACTGCCCTGGAGTAAAACAAGGAAAAGGTGAGTAGGGACAATGTGATTATGATGGATACAACCAGAGGAACCCACCAAATCCTTATTCCAATACATACAATCCAGCCACCAGAAATCATCCAAATTTCGGATGGACTGGACAGCAGAACCAGTAGGACCAACCAAGATACCAGCAGTAGTAGGGAGGACATTATCAAAAGCAACCTCAACAGCCTTACAAACAGCATGTTCAACCTAAAGAGGACATCAAACAGGACATGAAGACCATGATGATGCAGTTTATGAAGCAAACGCAAGCTTTCATAAAGAATTTGGAGACACAAGTTCATCAACTAGCGGCTTCATCGTCATCAAAAGGAAAAGGGGTTATGCCTAGAAACACCAAACCAAACCCTAAGGGAGATGTCATGTCCATCATATTATGGTCTGGTAAGGAAACCACGTCTCCTTTGATAGCTAATAAAAGTGCTGAGTGTGCAGGTACATCCAAAACTGCTGAGAATGAAAAGGAACGGACTATTCCTGACCAAGAAAGGCCAGCCGTGACGGATCTAACATTTGACCTTAATCAGGAGGAACAAGGGAAGAAGTACTATCCACCTCCTCCCTATGTACCACATGTACCCTATCCGGCTAGGCTCGTGAACAAAAAGCTTGAAGAGCAAAACTCCAAAGTGCTGGACACATTGAGGAAGCTGCACATCAACATTCCCTTTGTGGAAGCACTTGCCCAGATGCCTACATATGCAAAATTCCTGAAGGATATCATTTCCAACAAGAAGAAATTGGAAAACATCTCAATGATCCAGCTGAACAGAGACTGTTCGTTCATACTCCAGAACAAGCAGCAGCTTCCTAAAAAGCTTAAGGATCCAGGGAGTTTTTCAATCCCATGTTCTATTGGCAAATTAAACATTGAAAATGCATTATGTAACCTAGGTGCTAGTGTAAAACTGATGTCATACTCTATTTATGTTAAGCTAGGGTTAGGTGAACCACAACCAACTAGGATGTCGATCCAGTTGGCTGATCGGTCTATATGCTACCCTAGGGGAGTTGTAGAGGATGTGTTAGTCAAGGTGGGGAAATTCATACTACCTGTTGATTTCATAATAATGGATATAGATGAGGATTTGCATGTTCCTATAATTTTGGGTAGACCATTCCTAGCAATGGGTAAAGCATTAATAGATGTGGGAGAAGGGCAACTATTCTTGAGGATTAATGGGGAACAAATAATTTTCAAAATGAATGAAGCAATGAGACGTGCTAACACAAATGATGATACATGCTATTTCTTAGATGACTTCCGCAGCTTATCTGATTCGCAGGAACATGGACAGGAAACACTGGAGGCACTCTTAGGAGAAGAAGTGAACCTTTGTGAAGGAACATGTTGTTCAATTGAAACAGAAGCCTCACCACTTCCCCCAGATACAAATGAGCCCACTCATAAAGAACCACCAGAAATACCCACTATGCAATTGTCTAAATCTGAACTCAAACCTTTACCATCACACATCGAATATGCTTTCCTTGAACCACCAAACGGAAGCCCTGTAATTATATCTTCCAAGCTGACTCCCGACCAAAAAGCGCAGCTCATGGAAGTCTTGAGACGTAACAAGGACACTATTGCTTGGAAGATGGATGATATCAAGGGAATTAGCCAGGCGGTGTGTGTTCATTGGATTTTCATGGAAAAGGACCACAAGCTGTGTGTCCAGCCATAGCGCAGGCTGAACCCGCACATGAAGGAGGTCGTAAGGAAAGAAGTAATCAAGCTATTGGATGCAGGCATCATTTATCCTATCTCTGACAGTATCTGGACAAGCCCTGTGCATGTTGTTCCGAAGGGGGGGGGGGTACTATGGTTGTTCTAAATGAAAAGAATGAATTGGTTCCTACATGAACTATAACCGGATGGAGAGTTGCGTGGACTACCGAAAGCTCAATGAGGAAACGAGGAAAGACCATTTTCCTTTGCCATTCATAGACCAGATGCTGGAATGATTGGCAGGATATGCGTTTTACTGTTTTCTTGATGGGTATTCAGGGTACAATCAAATTGCCATTCACTCCGAAGATCAGGAGAAAACAACCTTCACCTGCCCTTATGGGACTTATGCTTACCGACGTATGCCGTTTGGGTTATGCAATGCCCCTACAACATTTCAGAGATGCATGATGTCAATCTTTCATGATATGGTGGAATGAACAGTCGAGATCTTTATGGATGACTTCTCCGTGTATGGAAATTCATTTGGAAACTGTTTGAACAACCTGGAGGCCGTTTTAGTTCATTGTAGAGAGATAAACCTGGTCCTAAATTGGGAGAAGTGCCATTTCATAGTCACTAGAGGTATTGTACTCGGGCATCATATCTCGGAGAAAGGAATGGAGGTTGACAAAGCAAAGGTCGAAGTGATAGAGAAACTGGCTGTTGCAAATAATGTCAAGGACGTGCGGAGTTTCCTCGGTCATGCTGGGTTCTACCGATGATTCATAAAGGATTTCTCCAAGATCACGTTGCCACTATTGACACTGTTGCATAAGGATGTAGATTTCACATTTGGCACAGACTATGTGAAGGCATTTGAGATATTAAAGGGCAAACTGATCAACTCACCCATACTAGTTGCACCAAATTGGGAGTTTCCATTAGAAATGATGTGCGACGCTAGTGACACATGTGTGGGAGCTGTTCTTGGCCAACGAATTGAGAAGAAGTTCCGGCCAATTTACTATGCAAGCAAAACATTGAATGAGGATAGCAAAATTATACCACAACAGAGAAGGAGCTTCTAGCGGTGGTATATGCTTTTGACAAATTTCGACCATACTTGGTTTTGTCAAAAGTAGTTGTCTACACTGACCATGCGGCCTTGCGCTACCTGTTTGCAAAGAAAGATGCTAAACCAAGTCTAATTAGATGGTTGCTGTTGCTCCAAGAGTTTGACCTAGAAATCAAAGACAAGAAAGGAACAGAGAATGTAGCTGCTGACCATTTGTCAAGAATTTCCCCTAAAATTGGCCAGAAACAACCAGAAATCCTTGAGAATTTTCATGACGAATGGTTGTACTCTCTAAACCTTACACCTTAGTTTGCTGATATTGCTAATTATCTTGCAAGCTCGATCAAACCTTATAACTTGTCCACTAACCAGAAGAGGAAGTTCTATGAAGAAATCAAATATTATTTTTGGGAAGAACCATATCTTTTCAGGTTATATGCGGACCAGATCATACGAAGGTGTGTGACCCAAGAAGAAGGACAGGCTGTTCTGAGCCATTTCTATGACAGAGAAGTTGGTGGGCATCATGGTGCAAGCAGAACAGCCGCGAAAGTGCTCCAATCAGGTTTTTTTTTGGCCAACCATATTTAGGGATGCCCACATGTTTGTAAGTACATGTAATGAATGTCAGAGATCAGGTAATATCTCAGCCAGGAATGCCATGCCCTTAAATAACATTATTGTATGTGAAATTTTTGACATATGGGGTACAGACTTCATGGGTCCATTCCCTTCATCTTTTGGTAACAAGTATATATTGGTTGCAGTTGATTACATAAGCAAATGGGTTGAGGCAATAGCTAGTCCCACTAATGATGCCCGTGTGGTCGTAAAATTCCTAAAAAGGCTGTTCGCCCGATTTGGTGTCCCACGTGCTATCATTAGTGATCAAGGCACCCATTTCTATAATGCACAGTTTGAAAAATTGATGGGCAAGTTTGGAGTCACTCATAGAATTGCCACACCATACCACCCACAAACCAGTGGGCAGGTGGAGATCTCAAATCGAGAGATCAAAAGGATCCTTGAAAAAACGGTGGGCAATTCTAGGAAGGACTGGGCAAACAAGCTTGACAATGCATTATGGGCTTACAGAACTACATATAAAACACCAATTGGAATGTCACCATTTCGGCTGTTATATGGAAAATCTTGTCACCTCCCAGTGGAGATGGAACACAAAGCACTATGGGCATTAACTTTTCTAAATTTTGAGGAACAGGCTGTTGGTGAACAGAGACGGTTATAGCTGAGCGAAATGGAGGAATTTAGGCTGTTCTCTTATGAGAATGCGGTTAACTACAAGGACAAGACCAAAAGATGGCACGATAAGAAAATTCAAGAAAAAGTCTTTCATGAAGGACAGAGAGTACTGTTGTACAACTCGAGACTTAGACTGTTTCCTGGAAAGCTGAAATCGAGGTGGTCTGGGCCTTACACCATGAGCGAGGTGTTTCACCATGGAGCAGTGGAAATCGTCCAAAATGGTCATGAACCTTTTAAAGTGAATGGATAGAGATTGAAACCATATCTTGAGAATGACATCCAGGGGACAATTGACACTGTCCATTTCCAGGATCCTCCAAACCATTAGCATAAAAAACAGGGTGTTCGCTGCAAACACCAATTGCAGTAAGAAAATGGGGGTAAACCTAGAACTTTGTACCCTGTTCACATTTTTGTCAATTTTATTTATGTCAACATTTTCGAGTTAAATTAATTCAGTTGTGCCTGTAGGGTCCGTAAACATAACAAGGTAAGCATTCCCAAGTATTATGAGCAAAAATATAAACTTTTTACCCTTCATTTAGGGATAAGTTTTAATTTTAACTTATAAGAAAAGGGGAATGAAGTTCAAATGGGAGGGAAACGTGTTGGCCAAAAATTTAAATTACAAATTTTAAAGATAAGGGCCAGTCACATCACACCTTTTCGGGTTGCTTTTTGTACTTAACCACTGCACACCTCTCTCGGTATTTATGATCCCTAAGACGTCTTTTCATCCTTCTGCGTTTGCTGCCACACCAACTCCTTACATGTGGCATTAAGGGAAGTGTTGTAATTATGACGGTTCTGGCAACAGGCCGTTTCGAGCATCTCCTACTTAAAGGATGAGGGTGAAATGCGGACCCTAGTAAAACCTTTTCTTAATTTTCTCTCTCTCACACCTTTCCCCATATTTCTTTCAATAACCATTTTGTGCATCTATTTAGTCTCATTTACAGGATGAGACTCATGGTTCGGGTAAGGCAGTAAAAATTAAGAGGGTGAAGAAGGAAAAATTGAAAGGAAAGATGGTATGTGATGCTCGTAAAGTATATAACAGTTAATAGGACAAGTGTATCCTATCGCAACAAGTAATAAAGTGCTAAGCACGAGATCGAACCACAAGGACTATTCGTTATAACTAGCAAATCTACCTAGAATGATCTAATTGTTTAGAGGGTTGGATAAAGATTTGGGTTTTTAATAACTAACTAATTGAATTAAAAGCAATAAACATAACAAAATAAAGTGAACAATTGATAGGGTAGAAGGTGAATTCATGGATGACACAACCTAGGCTGAGGAATCCTTTGATTAAATCCTATGTATGGGTTTAGGGAGTTCAGATTTGTGTTTTACCAATGATTGAAGGTAATTGCCCTAAGTGAAAGACTAATATGATCAGTATTGTCCTTCCTATTCACATGCATTCGGGTGACGGCTTGATTAGGCATATACCCTAGGTCATGCAAAGCATTAGGTTTATTGATAATTAAGGCTAAAGCCGTAGCCCAGCCACAAAGCCTCATTCCTAGTGGTCTCTAGCGAAGTCAGATTTACACAAGTTCGGTATAGACGATTCCGTGGTCAGGTTCTCATCTATCTATAATCCTATTTAATGTCAGGGTAACAGGCATTAGGCACATTATATACATAAACAGACTAGTTGAACATTATCAATGTTCATTCTAGCATAAATCCTGTTCCTAACAATATCTAGGCATTAAGCATGCATAAACTGATCAATCAAAGGTCCTAGATCCCTAATCATACATATTCATATAATCAATTTCATCCCCATCCCAAATTGGATGGAGATCAGTTCATAGACAAACCAATCAAAATAGGAGGAAATCATGAATAATGGAAAAAGCTTCAATTGAATATAAAAGGAAAAGATAAGAGGGAGAGATAGAAATCCAAAACCCGCTTGTCGATTCTGATTACAAAAATAGAAGATCTTGAACTTCTCCCATCAATTGTTCTTGAATAAGAAATAAAGACTGAAATTAATCTAACCTAGAAAGCAGGAAAATCTAATCTAAAAAAGAAATAAAACTACATTGTGGAGGAGAGGAAGCCCTAGCGGCTCTCCAATTTATTAAGTGGCTAATCCCCCCTGAAAGATTAGGATTAGCTCCCTATTTATAGAGTTAGGAAGGAAGCCCTAATACCTCAGGGGTAAAAAATGGCATTTACAAAGTGTTTAATGGGCTTTTGGGCTTAATATTCGCGGATTTCAGCAAAGGGGAAGGCGCGCCTGCGCCTTCCCCCGCCTCGTCTCGTCGAGACAAGGCCTGTCTCGACGAGACAGCCTGTGTCTCGCCGAGACAGGTCCCATTTGGGGGATTAAACTCCGGTTTTTATCCTTTTGAGTCCCTGGGCTTCCGAAAGATGCTCTAATGGTCCCTGATGAATCCCAAAAGTGCTTCGATGGTCCCTGAAAAGTCCGGTAATTCCCCAATGGGCTTTGGTCTGGTTCGAAAATGCACGAAAAGTCCCTGATGATCCCTGAAAACACTGAAAATGCCAAAAATAAGGGAAATTGTAATTTAAACTAAAAGATAATAAAACGCTACTGAAATTAAAAGGAAATAAAGCAAAAGGAAGCTAAAAGGGGCCTAAAAACCCTATACAAATGGGAGCTATCAACCTCCCCACACTTGAATCTTGCTTGTCCTCAAGCAAGACAGAATCTAAAGCAGAGAAAAATTAACAAATAGCTCCCTTACAAAAACAAGAATCTACTACACTTTATTATCCGCAACAATTCAGACTGCTCATTTTGCAATTAAAAACATAATGAACCTCAGACGAGTCTCCAAAACTGATTAATTGGTTTTATCAATCAACACTTCACGAAAACGAAAGAAGAGAACTAAAATTGATAGCTCACAAGTGGTCACTCTAACGCTCAAGTGTTTGGGTAAATTTTTTTTTGGAAACGCTCTACATTTTATTGCACAAAGTGGTCACGTTGGGATTGCATCATCCATCCGGTCAAAATTAATGCATTAAAATTAAACAAAATCATAGGTCTTTAAGGGTTGTAACATTGGCTAAAGGTTGGGGTAGGAAAAAGGGAATTTATAGGCAAAAAGTTAAATGACTCAAATAGTTAAAATTTTTGCAAAAAGGACACATTTTTCGCATTAGGGAGCTATAAACCACCTCCCCACACTTAAAATTTTGCTTGTCCTCAAGCAATTCCGAATCCAAAAGGGACATTGTTTCCGCTATGTATATGAAGGTTGAAGCTCAAGGTTGTGTTTATGAGGCAATGAAGTATTCGGGAAGCAACTAAAAATATAAACACGTCTTTTATCCTTTCCTCTATTTTATTGTTTTTTTTTTGATTTGGTTTTTAACCTTTTTTTTTGTCTGAATAGAGGGGAAAAAGAGTGAAATTCAATTGGGTAAAGGTTGCTTCTTCTATTAAAATTACAACCTTTTAATGATTGCTAGAGAGAATTTGAAGGATAAGTGTGTCTAAGGATTTATTAAAACTAAATTGAGTCAATTAACTTGGGTGAGAAAGGATATTTAAGAAGGCTAAGGTTTGTAACATGGTTGATCAAAAAAATGGGTAAAAGGCTCAAAGGGGCTTATCTAGTGGAATTGTTAAGGGATTTTGGCTAAACAAAGAATAGGCTAAATTCACAAAGGGCTATACCTAGGTTGCCTAATCATTTCAAGTTTAATAAAAACACAAAATCCAACCAGTATTGGATGCAATTCCTATGAGCACAAAGACAATAAATGTAATCTCACACCTAAGAGATCAATTGTTCCTAATCATGAGTCTAAAAATATTGATCTTTATGGCTCTAACTCACAATTGAAGGGTTATTTGTATCAATCCTAGCCTCAACTAACGTTCCGTTCCATGTCAATTTTAGGCAAATAATACTCTTTGGAGACTCAAACGTTGTTCAAAATTTTTCGCATGCATAAATTTCATTTAGAATGTGCAAATTTTTAAGCGCATTGTCAACTATATTGCGAGATAGCTAAATGTATCAACTTCAACTGTCTAGGATTCTTTTTATTCCTAGAATTAAAAAGCAAACAAAAACAAAAAGCATGAAATCCTAAAATTAAAACAAAAACATGCAACCTAATATAGAAAAACAAAAAGAAATTAAAAGCATACAAATGGCAGAATCCAAATTCATCATATCCTAGTATCTCCTCCCCACACTTACAACATGCATTTACTTCCATCATTACATAAAAGTAAAACATAAAGTGCAGAAAAGAAATAGGATAGAAAAACTCCCTCAGGGGTGGCTTGTCAATCCAACCCTGACTTTCCGATGCTAAATTTTCAATTCCAAGCTGCAGTCCTGAAAATTAATCCGGCGTCGGTGAGTATTCCGATTAGAGGGTTCTGCCAATAGAAAAAAAAAGAAAACAAACATAAGAATAGAGAAAGCAACAGAAAAGAAAAAGAAAAAAACGTTTAATTTTTTTTTTTTTATAAAAATTTTTTTTGTGTCCGTCTCGCCGAGACGAGACGAATTTTTTTTTTTTTTTTCGGAAAAAATTTTTCGGGAGAAGTTTTTTTTTTATGTGTGTCTCGTCGAGATAGACAGGTGTCTCGACGAGACGATACGAAAAACCCAAAAAAAAAAAATTTTTTAAAATTTTTATATACAAATCTAAACAATTGTTTCAACCTATTCAATTTACACAGATTATAAACGAAATAGTCCCTGGCAACACTTGATGGTGTTGTCGTCGGGTATTTCGAAATATAATCTAATTATAATCAAAATAGTCCCCGGCAACGGCGCCAAAAACTTGATGGTGTTGTTGTCGGGTATTTTGAAATATAATATAATTATAAACACATTGGTCTAGGCAAATTTAATCTAATTATAAACAAAATAGTCCCCGGCAACGGCGCCAAAAACTTGATGCTCGTAAAGTATATAGCAGTTAATAGGACAAGTGTATCCTATCGCAACAAGTAATAAAGTGCTAAGCACGAGATCGAACCACAAGGACTATTCGTTATAACTAGCAAATCTACCTAGAATGATCTAATTGTTTAGAGGGTTGGATAAAGATTTGGGTTTTTAATAACTAACTAATTGAATTAAAAGCAATAAACATAACAAAATAAAGTGAACAATTGATAGGATAGAAGGTGAATTCATGGATGACACAACCTAGGCTGAGGAATCCTTTGATTAAATCCTATGTATGGGTTTAGGGAGTTCAGATTTGTGTTTTACCAATGATTGAAGGTAATTGCCCTAAGTGAAAGACTAATATGATCAGTATTATCCTTCCTATTCACATGCATTCGGGTGACGGCTTGATTAGGCATATACCCTAGGTCATGCAAAGCATTAGGTTTATTGACAATTAAGGCTAAAGCCGTAGCCCAGCCACAAAGCCTCATTCCTAGTGGTCTCTAGCGAAGTCAGATTTACACAAGTTCGGTATAGACGATTCCATGGTCAGGTTCTCATCTATCTATAATCCTATTTAATGTCAGGGTAACAGGCATTAGGCACATTATATACATAAACAGGCTAGTTGAACATTATCAATGTTCATTCTAGCATAAATCCTGTTCCTAACAATATCTAGGCATTAAGCATGCATAAACTGATCAATCAAAGGTCCTAGATCCCTAATCATACATATTCATATAATCAACTTCATCCCCATCCCAAATTGGATGGAGATCAGTTCATAGACAAACCAATCAAAATAGGAGGAAATAATGAATAATGGAAAAAGCTTCAATTGAATATAAAAGGAAAAGATAAGAGGGAGAGATAGAAATCCAAAACCCGCTTGTCGATTCTGATTACAAAAATAGAAGATCTGGAACTTCTCCCATCAATTGTTCTTGAATAAGAAATAAAGACTGAAATTAATCTAACCTAGAAAGCAGGAAAATCTAATCTAAAAAAGAAATAAAACTACATTGTGGAGGAGAGGAAGCCCTAGCGGCTCTCCAATTTATTAAGTGGCTAATCCCCCCTGAAAGATTAGGATTAGCTCCCTATTTATAGAGTTAGGAAGGAAGCCCTAATACCTCAGGGGTAAAAAATGGCATTTACAAAGTGTTTAATGGGCTTTTAGGCTTAATATTCGCGGATTTCAGCAAAGGGGAAGGCGCGCCTGCGCCTTCCCCCGCCTCGTCTCGTCGAGACAAGGCCTGTCTCGACGAGACGAGGGCCTGTCTCGACGAGACAGTCTGTGTCTCGCCGAGACAGGTCCCATTTGGGGGATTAAACTCCGGTTTTTATCCTTTTGAGTCCCTGGGCTTTCGAAAGATGCTCTAATGGTCCCTGATGAATCCCAAAAGTGCTTTGATGGTCCCTGAAAAGTCCGGTAATTCCCCAATGGGCTTTGGTCTGGTTCGGAAATGCACGAAAAGTCCCTGATGATCCCTGAAAACACCGAAAATGCCAAAAATAAGGGAAATTGCTAATTTAAACTAAAAGATAATAAAACGCTACTGAAATTAAAAGGAAATAAAGCAAAAGGAAGCTAAAAGGGGCCTAAAAACCCTATACAAATGGGAGCTATCAGTATGCACTAGTGCAGTGGCGTTCATACCGGACGAAAAGTTGGTAAAGAAACTCTCGCAATTCAAAGATGCAAACGTCCAACAGTACTATGAGGATTTGGCACAGCTTGAATTCGGTCCAGTAAGAATGGTTTGCTGGGAGACATTGAAGAAACTTAAACTTACCAGCCGTGTGAAGGAACGTATGGAGGCTGGCCGCTTTGGTTGTTTCTTCGAAATGAAAGAGCCAGCCTATAGAGAGCTCACTTTGGAATTTTTGGATACTTTCAAGCATGACCCAGAGATAACAGACCCTAACGAGGAGGGCAAATTTAGTTTTTGTCTCATGACTCACACCCAGCGGCCATCTCTAAACACCTTCAACCACTTACTCGGTGCAACAGACGACGATGACTTGGAATCTGAGGGATTCAAGGGGGCTTTCACTGAAACCCCTGATGAGTTCGACCTTACGATTTTCTGCCATTCTATCTCAGGCCATCCAAGTTATGATGGGAGTGCTTCTAAGGCCTCCAACATCGAGGATTATGCCCTCTGTTATCTACATAAGCTGGTGTCAGGGACCATATTTGCAAGAGAAAACCAAGCAACCATTCCAAACGCGGATCTAGCAGCTCTGTGGAGCATAGTGACTGGGCGCAGGATGAACCTGGGATTATGGTTCGGTGAGTATGTTAGTGCTTTTGGGCGAAAGAACTCTTCCCTAATTTGTTGTGGCAGCATCATAACGCGCATTGCAGAGGCAATCGGGGTCTTCAAACCTGAGGACCGAAACAGGCTCATAGTGGTAAACCACCCGGATCAAATTGATTTGAAGAGTCTACAAAGTATGCTGTTCGGGAAGATGATCAATGGGAAATGGGTATGGATGTCAGACTTTGTCGAGTCAAAGAGGGTGGAGAGCAAAAAGAGAAAGAATGAGCCGGCGGTATCTGTTTCGTCGGAGTCTGAAAAGCTTGAACAGGCCAGGGATCTTGGTTTCTACCGAAAGTGTTCCAAGCTCTCCAATGAGGATATCCTCTCCCAATTGAGCTCCATGTTCTCCCAAACAAGAACCAACAGAGACCAAATACGAGCACTTGAAGCTAAAAATGCTCAGTTACAGGGCGAGGTCGATGTTCTTAAGTACCTCTGTGTGGAAGAAGAGCAAGGGAGGGAGGGTCCATCTGGTGCCTCGATTAAAAGTCCGGTAAGATAGAAACCTGAAACAACCCACAATGCCGCCGCCTCCTCGAAAGGGGATGGCACTATTCCTGAATAAGATCGAGAGGTTGATTCCTCTCTTTCCCCGCTTGTCTGAGCCTCATGTGTGTCGCTGTCCAAAAGCATCTGGTAACACCTATAACCCTTCATTTTATTTGATTTACTCCACTTTTATCATGCAATTTCTTGTACCTTCTGAGGTTAACATTGAGGACAATGTTCTATTTTAATTTGGGGGTAGGGAATTACAATGTTTGTTGCAATATGTGAATACATAACATGATAAATGCTTGTACAAAATTGTCATTATGGTATGTTTTGAATGCTAACTTACCCCTGTGACCACTTGGCATAAAAAAAATTAATTTTGTTTGTCTGTCCTCAGTAGATAGTTGTTTTGAGTTGGTTGTTCCATCCCGTGAACAACTAGTTCTTCTTTTGTTAAGGCACTGTAGTAATTCTAAAGGAATAAATATGTGCATGTATGTTTAAAATGTGTGGTGAAGCCCAGTAGTGATTCTAGGTCCCAAATTTCTGAAGTTCTAAATTTTTTTAGCTTTAACTCAAAATTCGCTTGAAGGACCTTTAGCCCTAATGCATAAAAAGCCCCGAACTGTGAGAACTTGAGCCCACATTAGCATGTAAATGCATTGATTCTTTGAGAGTGGGCTAGTACATATTATCTTTAGGGAGAATTTGGTTTGGCAGCCTTGTTAACATGGAAAGATTTTGGAAAAACATTGAATGAGAAAGGCACTTAGGCACCCAACTCAATCCATCAAAGACATGACCCGTGAATTGCACCCATATTATAGGATGAACCACTTGAGCTTAACCTTTTTCTTTCGTTAACTTCACCAATAAATAACCACATTTCCTTCACTTTGATCCCAAAACACCATGAATTTGTCTCATGCCTCAGAACAAGCTGTGTTAGTTAAAGAAATATGTATTTCTGAGAAAACTTTTGTGCGTATAAAGATAAATTTATAAAATGATGACAGATGAGGGATAATGATCAGGAGGGGAACAATATAATGAATCAATAAAGAGACCTTCTGATTCATTGCACACGATCACATCGTGTGCCCAAAAAGAAATATTGGGATTAGTTGTTTATTGGTATGTTTAAATGAGAGATTTGGGTAAATAATCTGCTGAACAAGTTGTGCAGAGTTGTAGGTTAAGACATAAGGAATTTGAGTACAGAGTAAGCTGAAATTGCATGAGGACATAATTCTTACACTTAAAAAGCCATTCACTTTCATACCTCCACCTTAACCATACATTACAACCTTAAAGACCTTTAGACTTTGTTGGGAAAATTTTGATCCATAGAAATGGGACCAATAAGCAAATTCACACCCCACGGATGTATATACTGAGATGAGGAGTGAAGTTGCATTCCCTTCCTAATGGCTACAAGGCCATTCGAGAGTGAGTGAAACATCGCTTCCTTGGTGCGACATTTAGGGTGAACAGGTTGTTCACATGAAAGTTGAAGTAAATATTAAGCTTTGAGGAATTTCTTGATTTGGGAGTGAAAGTTTGGATCTGGTGTAACCACATTTTTAAAGATTTCTTGCATAAATATGTTCTGCTGAGTGTCGTAATCTTTTCTGTCAGTTATTCTTGCGTTATTCTCATCTCTCCTATTTTATCCATTCATATCTTTTCCAAATTTCTCTTCCCTGTTCTTTCGTTCCTAAACTCTTTGATTTAATCTGTTCTGTTTTCTACTTTGTTTACTTGAGGACAAGCAAAGAATTAATTTGGGGGTATTTGTTAGGCACGAAAATGACCATATTTAAACGTACCATTTGTGATAAATTGGGGTTAATATAGGTTTAATCTTGTTTAAATAAAGGACTAATTGGTGTTTTATGCTGATTTGAATTGATAAAGTCAAAAAGGCTGCTATGCAGCCTGTTTTGCAACTGCCAAGAGGAGAGGAGCTTGCTTTGATCCAGCGGATAACGCTGCAATCTGATGACGGATAGCGACATGAGGATGCGGGTAGGAATAGGCAGCTAGAAGAAGCATGATGACAAGACATATCGACTCTTGAGTGTTCAAGAGTCAAAGATTATACCCACTTTAAGCACCGAAAACAATATCCCATCTTTTGAACAATCTTTCCAATTTGTAATATTATAGTTTATTTTGTGTACTCTATATATTTTTCCCTCCTATTTATATCGGGAGTGGAGGGAATGAAAAGATATACTTTTGGGGAAATACTATACTTTTGGGGAAATACTTTTGGTACGTACCCAGTGATTGCATGTTCAAATCAACCATGGAGATAGAAAGGGATGAGAGGGATGAAGCTCTTGCGTAACCTAAACCGGGGTTTGGGATTAGAGGGAGGGTTTATATATCAGCTGAAATTTCAGTCAAACAAATAGAGCGCCTAAAATTTGGTATGGCCGCGTAAGTGAAATTTCATTTGCCGTTTTTTGTTTTCGGCAAACAATGACATTCATTTATTAGAAGTGTCATCTGTTGAGCGCATCAAATTTAACGAAAACGCATGTTTTCGTTGGATGACAGGATTCTGTAATCGTAATGTACTCTGAGAATCAGGCGCATTTTTATTTCACTTTCAGATGACATACATTTAAAATACTGTCACGAAAAATATTCAGACGACACAAAAACAAATGTCTGTCATGTATCTTATGTCATATGAAAGGGAAAATGGCATAGTGTACTGAACAATTTTTGAGAAAGAAGCTCTCAAGGAAAGAAATGACAACTCCCTCCATAGAGGTTTGTAGATGTAACTCAGGCTGTTCACTCTGCAACATGAGTGAGTAGTCGTTTTGAACCGGTTAAGCCAACAAGGGCTGGTTATGTAAGTTATCTATTTTCCTTTTATGAATGAATGATAATACATGTTGTTGTGTTTGATAAAGCTTTTATTCGCATAATTATATGCATGTATCTTAGTGAATGATGAATGATAGGGAACTGCTTTCATCTTCATGGATCTTTTTATCAAACTTCCAAGACCCGAAATAGGAATATAAGTGGATTGTATCAAGGGTTTTCTAAACAGAAATGCTGTTTCGCTCGTAATGCAAGAAAGAAGCAACATTAAGGACGCTTAAGGTTGTAGTAAATCTTAGAATCTTAAGAACACACGGAAGTTGACTTAAGTGAGCTGTAAAGCAGAGACCTTGACTTCACTTTATGTCATTCATGAATAAATAGGTTGTTAGAGGCTGAAAGTAACCTGTTCCGCTTTGGCGTAGCCTGTTCTCTCTTTTTATCATACCCAAAACACATTGCATGCGATTGAATATTTAACTTTAGTATTTCTATTCACCAGATCAAATCATTTCTCAACTAAAGAAAATCACACACCACGAACATCCTGTTCTGCAAAGTTTTTCTAGTAAAATTTGGTCATCAATCGCTGATGAGACGATACTCTACTTATCATTTTATCACTTTTATCTAGTGCACTTGCTAGAGTTTGTTTTGAGGACAACAGTTAACCATTGGGTTTAAAATGAAAATTGTAAACTAGTTCATCGGTTATGGCTAACCTATTTTTTGGTTCGGTTTCAGTTTCAGAAATCAGTTTTTTGGTTTTCCGGTTAGTTATGTGTAGCCCCACCCGTGACAGTTTTATTTCTTGTAGGATGATGGTTTTGAACCGTCATCTGAAGGGCTTTTCAGCGTAGTGAGTATAGGAGAAACCAACCCATGCGTCCATCGAATTCACTCCAGAAGTAGCACTGAGACTTCTATGAGGAATATTTTCCTTGTCTATATGGTTCATATTAGCTATAGAGTTTATAACAGTGTCAATTGGAGCTTCAAACCGAGGTTGAGCCCACTATTTAGCACGAGGATTGTATTTTCTCTTAGGAACTATCGTTCCTCAGATCACTTCCACCAACCACATGCTCCACAGTGGAATCTCTTATTATTGAGTTACCATTCAATTCATCATTAACAATCGTTACTAGGTTCAACAAGGGTAGGGGCAATCATAGAACTCTAGGAAGTGGATGTAGTTCGATCATGACCATAACAACCATATTTAGTGCATTCTACATAGAGACCTTCATATTCGATCTTATAAACCTTATCATTCACTTCAAATTGAGCCACGAGGGGTTTGAATAAATCCATCTCTGCACACACCCTTGAAAACTTACTCTGTCTTCCGGAATGAAATTTGGATCCCAAGTTCGTATAGTTAGGTAATGACATTGTATGATCCAAGGACCATCACGCATGACCTTTTCTCTATCCTCCATATGATCAAATTGAGAAAGGAAAAATACATGCCATAGGTCAATTATATCCACCTTTCTTATAGGGTTTAACACTTTAAGAGAATTACTAGAGAGGGCAATGTACCTCGAATTTCTACCGAAAATTTTAACAATGAGAGCATCGTGCAACCTCGTTTCCCATCTTTTTGATCAGTTGGGGAGAAACTATTAACTTAGGAAACAATGGATTGTTATCCTTGTAAGTAATAGCCATCAAACTTTCAACTTATAAATCCACTGAGATCCTAGGTATATCTTTAAGTTTGGGTCTAACTACAGTATCACGATATGAAGTAGGAGATGACATATGCATCTCATTGTCACCATCAGTGACATGCGATGGAGCCGTTGCCAGAACAGTGAGGGGCAGAGTTAGGATTGGAAAATCATAGCATGGCATATTCTCAGCTTTGAGATCTTCTAGAAGGTCACATTAATAGCTTACGTATTTTATTTTGAAAAACTATCATGACGTATCTTCGCGTCATACTTTTATAGAAGTTTCATAATTTTTTTGATTTTTTCCGAGAAACTTCGAAACGCTACGTTTCCCTTCGCAAACTGGGACGAAGACGATCTTAGAAAATTTTAATTTAATTTTTGAAAATTAAAAAATGTTATTCCACTTAGAAAAATCTTACTAAACATTTGCAATTTATCTCATATTTTTCAAAAAAAAAAAAAATTCAGCCTCCTCGGCTTTAATTCATGCTTTCGACTCTAATTACACTGCAAATTAGAGAGGAGCCGGACTAATTAAGAAATATTTAAGGAGATTTTGAATTAAGATAAAGTAAATATAAGAGTTCACAGACTCTGCCTCTGAAGGATGTGGTAGTCTCATTGCGACGTCTACCATGTCTACTATTTCTCGGATTAGTGGAAAACAAACCGAGTGACGACTTTCACTATTCCTTCATGGTTGCCTATCCGTAAACCGAATACCCAACCAAACAAAAAGAAAGAGACGTACGGTATCGAAGGACCCATTCCCTTCAAAGTTGTGTGACATATTTCTAATACGAACAACGAACACGTGGGGACCACTAAAAGGATATCTAACTTACCGACATTGGGAAATCTCGCACGCGTACTTTGAAAAGGAATGCCCGCCCACAAACGGTAAAGTTTTAAAAAGTTGATTTAATTAAATAAAATTTAAAAGTCATTTTCATAATATATTAAAACCTAAATGTCATTCCCATAATATATTAAAACCAAAAATTAACTTACAAATTTTTTTAAAACAAATTAAC
Organism: Euphorbia lathyris; assembly: GCF_963576675.1. Taxonomy (NCBI): domain Eukaryota; kingdom Viridiplantae; phylum Streptophyta; class Magnoliopsida; order Malpighiales; family Euphorbiaceae; genus Euphorbia; species Euphorbia lathyris. The sequence continues at coordinate 36,976,125 of NC_088913.1, read as the reverse complement.
CTAAACATATTATTCCTCACCTATCAAAAAATAAAAGGGTAAATTCCAAAAAAAACCCATGTGGTTTGATGTTCTTCCAAAAAAATCCTTGTGGTTTGTTATTACAAAAAAAAGGACTGTGGTTTGCGCCGTTAACCAAAAAACGAAAAATGGCTTAACGGTGTTAAAATGCTGACGTGGCACATGGGTAAGGTTGGAAATTCGATTTTTTTTTATTTTTTTTCCCTCTCTCTCTCCTCCTTCTTCTTCCTTCTTCCTCTTCCTCTTCCTTCTTCTCCTTCTTCTTATTCTTCTTCCTTCTTCTTCTTCTTCTTCCTTCTCCTTCTTATTTTTCTTTTTCCTTTTTCTTCTTCTTCCTCCTTATTCTTCCTTCTTTTTTTTTTCTTTTTTTTTAAGTTTCCATAAATTTGGAAATTTCCAGATTTCCGGAAATTTTCCAGAAATCTGGGAAATTTCTGGAAATTTCTCAGAAATCTGGAAATGAATGAAGAGCAAAATTTTGGACGGCCGTCTGTTGAGCTCCGCCGCCGGCCTCGACTGTGGGTTATACGGTCGCTTCCTCCAGTACTTAGCCGATCTCTGTCTAACTCGTCAAGGTAAACATTCCAAAATAATTAAAAAATAAACGGAAAATTAATTAAAAATGAAGAACGGAAAATCTTACAGAGGAAGGAGGATACGATTTGGCAGCTTCGATAATGTCTAAGAAGGCGAGGAAATTGAGATCACAGCCTTCATTTTTAATAGAAAATTCAACAGCAAAATCAAGCATTCCTCTCAAACCAGATTCATTAAGTCTATGAACATACTTCTTAACCTCATTAGGATCTTCGCCGGCGATGAAATGTTCATAAAAAGTATGCCTAATCATCCTCAAAATCGCATGACCAATAACCCCGTCCGACTCCTGCATCAATTTAGATTTCATAATCCAAATCCCTAAATCTACAACAGGATCCATTGCGGCCAATTGGAGAATGAAAGACGCATGAATCAGTTTTTTAGTAGGAAGGGTGGAGAAGAGCTTTTGATGATCGTTCAAATCGAGGATGGAATTGGAAGAATAAGATGTGATGTGATCTGTTAAATTGAGGGAAGGGATGGCGGAGATGGCGGAGGATGTTCGAAATTCGAACTTGTGGCTTGATGTTCGAAATTCCAAAAAAAGAGGAGAATTTCCGGGGAAAATCCAGAAATCTGGAAATTGTCCAGATTTCTGGAAAATTTCCGGAAATCTGAAAATTATCCAGATTTCTGGAAAATTTCCGGAAATTTGGAAATTTCCAGATTTCCGGAAACTTAAAAAAAAAGAAAAAAAGAAGGAAGAATAAGGAGGAAGAAGAAGAAAAAGGAGAAGGAAGAAGAAGAAGGAGAAGGAAGAAGAAGAAGAAGAAGGAAGAAGAAGAAGAAGAAGAAGGAAGGAAGAGGAAGAGGAAGAAGGAAGAAGAAGGAGGAGAACGAGAGGGAAAAAAAATAAAAAATAAAATCGAATTTCCAACCTTACCCCTGTGCCACGTCAGCATTTTAACACCGTTAAGCCATTTTCCTTTTTTTGGTTAACGGCGCAAACCACAGTCCTTTTTTTTGTAATAACAAACCACAAGGGTTTTTTTGGAAGAACATCAAACCACATGAGTTTTTTTTGGAATTTACCCAAAATAAAATTGTCAACCCTAACCCCAACCCCAGGTTTCCTGTCTTAGCATGCTTACTATGGAAAGAACAACTTAGAAGAAAACTATCACCTTAATACCCCTTAAGTAATTGGTTTGTTCATAATTCTCCATCTATATAATGTAAGGTAATGTGGAAGAACTTAACAAAATTTAAAAAAAACCTTGATATCAGTACAGAAGAGGAGGTGAGAACAGGGGTGGATCCAGCCCAGAGCCCGGGGGGGCCGGAGCCCCTCCCCCCCTCCCCCGGCCATCGGCTCCGCCCTTGAGTGTCGTTATTTTTGTCCCGTGTAGCCCTCCCCCCCAAATATTAGTATATATTTAGCCTATGTAGTATTATCTCAAAAGTTTAAAGTAGTTGAGTTGGTTAAGAGCCTTGTTTTAAGGTGAGAGGTCATGTGTTCAAACTGCACCAAACTCATTTTTTGTTTTTATATGAAGTTATTTTTATTATATCTCTTTTTTTTAAGAATTTATTATCTCTTTTCTATAAAACAAATCAATTTCTTATTTTGAGATTCAATTTAACTTAATTTCTGAATTAAATTTTATGAAAATTATAGCTAAAAATAAAAAAAAGAGTGAAAATATTACCATTTTTAGCTAACATACCAAAACCATAAAGTTTAAGTGTGCTAAAAGCTTAAATTTTTTTTTCATCCCGAACAGACTGGACTTCAAAAAATTACTCTCAATAATCGGACTAAAATCATCCCCCCGGACGTCGATTCCTGGATCCGCCACTGGGTGAGAATATGGCAAGAAGGAAGCTGAGCAAAGGCAAGCAGAAGATCGAAATGAAAAGGATCGAAAATGAGGATGATAGGTTGATCACCTTCTCCAAAAGAAGATCCGGGGATATATAAGAAGGCAAGTGAACTAGTGACTCTTTGTGTTGGTTAAGAGTCTTGTTTTAAGGTGAGAGGTCATGAGTTCAAACTGCACCAAACTCATTTTTTGTTTTTATATGAAGTTATTTTTATTATATCTCTTTTTTAAGAATTTATTATCTCTTTTCTATAAAACAAATCAATTTCTTATTTTGAGATTCAATTTAACTTAATTTCTAAATTAAATTTTATGAAAATTATAGCTAAAAATAAAAAAAGTGTGAAAATGTTACCATTTTTAGCTAACATACCAAAACCATAAAGTTTAAGTGTGCTAAAAGCTTAAAATTTTTTTTCATCCCTAACAGACTGGACTTCGAAAAATTACTCTCAATAATCGGACTAAAATCAGCCCCCCGAACATCGATTCCTGGATCCGCCACTGGGTGAGAATATGTCAAGAAGGAAGCTGAGCAAAGGCAAGCAGAAGATCGAAATGAAGAGGATCGAAAATGAGGATGATAGGTTGATCCCCTTCTCCAAAAGAAGATCCGGGATATATAAGAAGGCAAGTGAACTGGTGACTCTTTGTGGTGCTGAAATTGGGTTCTTGGTGTTTTCACCAGCAGGGAAGCCTTTCTCTTTTGGTTATCCTTCCCTGGAGCAGGGCCGTCTCCAGCATTTTGGAGGCCCTAGGCGTATTGTGTATTTTTTTTTCATATCTAAATCTAATACTATTTTAGAAATAATAAATATTAAATAGTAAAATCAATAAATTATTAACTATAATTCAAGTCATATAATAATAACATAAATCTAAGAAATTATTATTCTTCTTGTTTTTGTACATGTAAAATCGAGTTTTCTTTTATATATTTAAAATCAAGTTTCTTCTCACCAGTAATGCGAGAAGCAAACAGACGATAAAGTATTAATTTCTGAAAATTAATTTTCGACAGCTGAACTCGAACCTAATCGCAAGATTCTATGGAAAGAAAGAGAAGAATTTATCTTCGAGATTAAAAATTGGTCGAGTCGTGTATTTATTATGAATTACATGCCTAAATCACTATTTGGACATCGATTGATCCAAGGAATCTTGTCATTTGGCGCTTGATCTATCCAAAATTTTATCATTTGGCCACTGAGCTATCCCAATTGATGAAATTTCAATCCAATTTAGATGGAAACTTAATAGAATTGTTAACATATGATAATATTTTGATAACTAGACTTGATAAATTTTAGTTTAGAGATTTGTTTTCTTGTTTTAATCTCATTAATTATTTGGGTAAATCAACTTTAAAACGTATGGCATGTCAAGCCCATATGTCAAAATATCACCACATATCATAAGGAAACAATTTTTTTTTTATCAAGACTTCATCAAAAGTAAGTAGAATTTCATCGAATTGTATATGGTCCAAATGTGACCAAATGATAAATTAGTGGCCAAATATTAAAATTTTAAATAAATCAGAGTCTAAATGACATTTTATACCAAATTACAAATTGTAATTTATAAGTTCATTTCGTCTTGTAATTAAAAAATAAAAAATTTAAAAATCACTAGAATAACAAAATAATAGTTTATACATTATTTCCAAATATGAAAAAAAGTTCAGAAAAAATCAGTACAGGTGTTGTCAAAAGAAAGAAAAAAAAATAAGTGAAAAAATGAACCAATAAATGTTGATCCAAGCAATCATCAAAATGGAGTGAAATTTCATTAATTTAAATAGTTTATGGTCTAAATGTAATCAAATAATAAATTAGTGGCCAAATATTAAAATTTTAAACGAATCAGAGTCTAAATAACATTTTGCACCAAATTACAAATTGTAATTCACAAAGTGAATTTCATCTTGTAATTTATAAAAAAATAAAAAAATTAAAAATAACTACAATAACAAAGTAATAATTTATACATTCGTGTTGTCAAAGAAAAAAAAAACAAGAGAAAAATGTGAAAAAAAAAATGCTAATCCAGGGAATCAAACTCTCACCCTTATAAACATCTCTACTATGTCTTTACCTAGCAGTATCTTTTGTTATATGTTTAAATCTATATACCTTTTAACCATAATGTTTTTAATAATTATCAAATTTTAAAAAAAATCCGATCGGAGGATCCCGTAAGTCGAAGGCCCTAGGCGGCCTCCCCTTGGAGCCGGCCCTGTATATTATAACCGAAACCAAATAAATAGACCGAATAACGGAACCGAAAAAGTTGACTTTTATCAATTCGATCGATTATTTCGGCCTGGTTCAGCTTTTGAACACCCCTACTGTTTGGTCATCACACATATGGCTTATCTCATACTTTTTTTTTATCAAACTCACTCTTACCAATTTTCTTTTATGAACCTCAATTAACTAATATCTTGAAAGAAGCTCATCTATTGAATTATGTGTGAACAAATGCAGAATCTGATTACCCTTTTGCGCTTTTTTAGGGAACTTTTGGCAAATAGAATTCTGTTTTTATAATTCACCGTCACACACCGTTTTTAAGGACGACGCTTACCGTATCCCTTCTAGTGAATGCATTATTTACTTATTAGCCTTTTTTTATCATGTTTTAGGCTAATAATTATATGTTAGAGTCGCCACCCAGGTTTGATGTCAGGAACATATATGTTAATTTAGATGACATACGGGCTCAGAATATTTTATCTCTTCAGAGTTAGATTCGCGACTTAAAAGATTTAAGTGTCTAATTAATGAATGCGTAGACTTGTCTTTTATTAAAATACCATATATAATCTAAGTCAAATTCCATTTAAATTACTGTTTTAGGAACGAAAGCGATACATAAATACGAAAAAGATAAAAATAGATTATTGTTGAAACACCTTTCCACATGATTTTGATTTGACAAAATTATTTAAGTTAATCCATGATTAAGGAACAATTAAATTTAAGTGCTTTGATTTAATTGTACTAATATGTTTGTTCAATGTTGAGTATAAATATAAATAGAAATAGAAATAAAAAGTAAGACAGGACGAAGTCAGCATGAGAATACAGCACAAGCTGAGTGGAGTGTAACTCAGCGTGATAGAAGATCTTCAAAATAGAAGCCTAAAGATCAAACAAATCAACGAAGCTGAGTGGAACGCAACTCAGTATCAAAGTAGAAAAGTCTTCTTGAGAACTGTGTCTTGCAGAACGAAGCTGACCAGGGAAGCTGAGTAAAAGAGAAATCAGTATCTGTATTAGCAACAATCGAAGACAACGGCTATCAAAGACAAGTTGAGTGATCTTCAGGACAGCGCGAATGATCCGTTTGCTAAAAGACAAGATCCGACAACTGTCTGCACCAATAATAGAAACCTTGGAATTACACAAAAGCCAATTTCAAGATTCATGGGTCAACTGTTCTTTTGCTAAAAGACAAATTGGCACAAAAAGACGAAACCTGCGAGAAGAAGACAAACCTGACGCCTACGGAATTCAGACGACAGGATTGGCCTTCAAATCTGAAGCTGACCAGAGCCTTGTCTCAAAAAGGAGCCGTTTGGATTCAATGGACAAATCCAGAATTCAAATGAACAAGTCTTCAGAATACAACTATAAAAGGACAAGTATACTTCTTGGATCCTTTGCCGATTGTGAAAACAAAAAGAGAATAAGAGCATACATACAAAAGCACATCAATACAAGAAAGAGATCTTACACCAAATTTCTATTCCTGTGTAAATGATAGAGTGATTTTCTTTGTAATCATCTAAAGTGTTCTTTGTCTGAAAAAGAACAATCTTGTATCAATCGTAGTATTGAGAGAGTGTGATGAGTACTCGGTGTTAAGTGCTGGGTTGTAGCGCTTAGTGGAGTTGAGTAGACGAATAGAGGACGGTACTCTTGCATATTCAACTGCCTTGTAAACGGGTTGTGCTCTACCTTTAAAGAGCTCAGTATTGGATTTAAAAAGCCCGGAGGGATTCTGGGGACTGGACGTATGTGGAGAGGCCGAACCAGGATAAGTCGTGCTGAGTAATTTCTAACTCTCCTTCAATATATATCTGTATGTGTTGCTTGCTATATTTACTCAGTATATAAATTGCTTAAGCTGACACTGAGTAAATCAGAGTGCTGAGTTGGAAGCTGACTACAAAAGTGTCATTTCCCAAGTCACATGTACAACAGTTCTAGTCAATATCTGACTAAAGCCGTCTTACGCCTCACTCGGCCTCGCTGACCAAAACTGAGTTGCGAAACTCAAAGAATTAAATTAAGTCAGCGCAATTAAAACGAAAAAGTTACATTAGTTCCTAACCCCCCCTTTGGAACTAATCACAAGGTACCAACAAGTGGTATCAGAGCAGAATAGCTCACTAACTCAAAGATATAACTATCTTGAGCTGATCCCGATAAATGGCTGAGAACAACACTCATTTCCTTCCAGGGAACCAAACAACACAGATACTCCCTGAGGGATTTTCAATTAGTCGGCCTCCCCTATTCTTTGGATCCAATTATACATTCTGGAAGAATAGGATGAAGAACTTTATTCAAGCCACAAACATGAGTGCATGGCTTGCAATAGTTCAAGGCCCATATGTGCCTTATAAAACTGTTGACAATGAGAAAATTGTCAAGAGTGAAACTGAGTGGTCAGAAGATGACCTTAAGAAACTACAAAATAATGCTTCGGCTATCAATATGCTTCGCTGTGCGCTAGATGCTGCAGAATACAATAAGATTTCAGGTTGCGAGTCAGCACATGAGATTTGGAAAAAGCTTGAAGTATCTATGAAGGTATAAGCAAGGTCAAGGAATCAAAGGTGAACCTGTTGAAACACCTTTCCACATAATTTTGATTTGACAAAATTGTTTAAGTATAATTAAAAACATATTCTAAACACACTAAGTTTAAATGCTTTGATTTATTCTACTAATGTGTTTGTTCAATGTTGAGTTAAATTGTATATAAGATACAAAGTTTAAAAGGCCCAATACGGAAGTCAAAGCCCAAGTCAAACAGTTTATGGCAACTCGGCCCGCGTATGTCAAAATGCTGTCCTTATGGACAAAACACAGCTCAGCAGAAGAAGGATCTAGAAGACCTTCGTGGAACAACTTCGGGACGAAGCTGCTGAGTTTGATTCAACAAAGAGTACAAGACAGCAGCTGGCTAAGAACAACTTCCAGACAAAGTGTTTCCACTTTGGGTAAAGTTCAGATGACACAGTATTCTGTCTAGTTGACCTTACCATAAATGGAGAGACATTCTGCCGAGCTGACCAAAAGCTGACCAAGGACAGAAGATACTCTAATCTGATTGGCCGAGAGCTCTGAGCAAGACAGGATGACAACGACAGGAAGCCGTTTCCCTCCAACGGTTATTTCGAAATTCCAAATGACCGATGCCTCAGACGTCTCTATAAATAGAGCCCTTCAGTTGCTTCATTCAATACAGAACTTGATCAAGCCATTACGCTGACCAAATCTCTACGCAAAGTTCTGCAAGAAAAAGCAAAGCAATCTTACACTAAATTTCATATCTTTTGTGTAAAAGTCTAGAGTGATTATTCAATCATCTAAGGTGTCTTAGCAATCATTGTTTAGGACAAACACTTATCATTTCTAGAGATTAGAAAGGAGAAGCTGAGTACTCGGTTATAGTACTCAACGAGAGATTAGGATTGAGTAGAGGTATAGAGGAAGGTACTCTTATTATACTCAGTTGCTAAGATTGTAAAAGGTTTGATGCTCTACCGTTAAAGAGCTCAGTAGAGAATTCGAAATCTCGGAACGTGTTCCGGGGACAGGACGTAGGCTTGGAGGCCGAACCTGGATAAATCTGCTGAGTAACATATCTCTAACCTTAAACTCCTTTATATATTTATTGCTTGCTTAAACAAAAACTGACCAAGTAAAGAGGTCAAGCTGAGTTGTGCGCATTGAATATCTGAGCTCAGGAATAGACTCTAAGTGCTATCTCCTGACTCAAGTAAAGAAACTGACCTAGTCACTAGTTGACTAAGCCAGTATCTTGCTATTCACTCAGCGCCGCTGTCCAAACCTTTTTCTCACGAAAAAGAAGTCTGCCCTAGCTTAAATTTTTTAAATAGTTCCTAACCCCCCCCCTTGGAACTATACTTGTAACGTTATAAGGGACCAACAAGTGGTATCAGAGCTTAAAAGCTCACTGTAAAAGGTTTAACCACCTTGAGCTGATCCCCACTATGGGCGAAAACAGCACTCTGTTTCTCCCAAGAAACCAAACAACTCAGATCTTACCTGAGGGGCTGTCCATTACTCGGCCTCCCCTATTCTTCGGGTCTAACTATACCTTCTGGAAGAATAGGATGAAAAATTTCATTCAGGCTACAAATATGAGTGCCTAGCTATCCATAGTCCAAGGCCCATTTGTACCTGTCGAAGTTGTGGCTGGCCAAACAGTTGTTAAAGCTGAGGCCAAATGGACAGAGGATGATCTCAAGAAGCTACAAAATCATGCTTCGGCTATAAATATGCTTCACTGTGCGCTCGATGCTGCAGAATATAATAAAATCTCAGGTTGTGAGTCGGCGTAGGAGATCTGGAAGAAGCTGGAGGTCACCTACGAAGGAACCAATAAAGTAAAGGAGTCCAAGGTGAACCAGCAGATGAGACTGTACGAGCTGTTCGAAATGAACAATGATGAGGGAATATCTGACATGAATGCAAGGTTTACCAACATCATCAATGAGCTCAAGAGACTTGGGAAGATCTTCACTGAGGAAGAACAAGTCAAAAAGATACTCAGGAGTCTTCCTAAAGACTGGCAAGCAAAGAAGACCGTTGTTGAGGAAGCTCAGGACTTAACCACCTACAAATATGACGAACTCATCGGATCACTGCTGACCCATGAGATATCGATGAAAAACTTCGAGGTGAAGGAAAAGTCTGAAGACAAGAAGCAGAAGTCTCTTGTCATGAAAGCTGACTCCACTGATGGGAGCTCAACAGATGATGAAGAGATGGCTATGTTCACAAGAAAGATGAAAAGGCTATTTAGGAAGAATGACAAATATTCTAAGAAGCCTTACAGAAAGTTTGATAAGTATAAAGCTGAGTCCAGCGACAGCAAATACAAGAAAGACAACTCAAAGCCCATTACATGCTTTGAATGTCATCAAACTGGCCATATCAAGTCAAGCTGCCCCACGCTGAGGAAAGATAAGAAGAACGACAAAAAGGCAATGGTGGCAACATAGAGCGACAGTGATGAGTCTTCATCAACAGAAGCTGAGGCCACCGAGTCAGCAAAGATATGCTTTATGGCTGACGAACTTGTTGAGCCGTGCGTCTCTGAGCATGCTGACCCCTCCGTTGCATCTGACGATGAGGAGCAATCAAATAAGGTAATATCACTTTCCCAGCTCAGAAACGAAATGGGTAATGCCCTGAGTGACCTCTATACACTTGTCAAAAAGTGTAATAAGAAAATTAGAGCACTCAGCAGGCGCTGTGACGAGGTTGAAGAGGTCAAGCTAAGTGACCTCAGATACCTTCTTCAGGATAACTCAACTTTGCATGATAACATGAAGATCATACATAAGTCTATCTCTGAAGTCCAATCAGATTCAAAGAAACTGAGAAAGGACGTCACAAATATCCAGAACCAACTAAAGGTTCAAAACAAAAGGAATATTCCTCTTCATGCTCAGTACCGAAGTACTGGTCAGCAGAGATGGAATCCCCAGCGGAATGTCCAGTGTGACTTCTGTAGGAAGAAAGGACACACCACTAAGGCGTGCTGGCACGCTCAGCACTAGGGTGCTGACTAGTCAGTGAAAAATCCTAAACGGAAGGTCAGCTGTGACTTCTGTGGAAAGAATGGCCATACTGTCCAAGTATGCCGCCATAAAATAAAATATGATGCTTTACCTGTTGAACCTAATAAGCAAGGATCCAAAAATAATTGGGTACCTAAAAGTAACTAGTTACAATGCAGGTAAGCCTGAGGTGTGCTGAGAAGTCAAAGATGTGGTATATTGACAGCGCATGCTCGAGGCACATGACTAGTGATGAAACTCAGTTCATCACGTTTGAGCGTAAACGAGGAGGAAGCGTAAGTTTTGGAGACAACAAAAAGGGTAAGATAGTAGGATCAGGAACCATCGGAGGTAATCCTACTATTGAGTCAGTCTCCCTAGTCAGCGGACTCAAATATAACTTACTCAGCGTAGCTCAGCTATGTGACAATGGGAGAAAAGTTATATTTGATGTTACTGGATGTAAAATATACGAGGGAAAAACAAACGAGTTAATTTTAACTGCCCCTCGGATTGATAATGTCTTTATGATAGACTTAGAGAAAAAGTTTTCAAAAACTGTATGCTTAGTTTCAAAGGAAGAAAATTCCTGGCTATGGCACAGGAGACTTGGTCATGTAAGCATGGACCTCCTGTCCAAATTAGCAAGAAAGCAATTGGTTGAGGGACTGCCTGAACTTAGATTTGAAAAAGATCAATTATGCCACGCTTGCCAAGCTGGAAAACAAACCAAACAATCTTTTCATAGCAAAAACATTGTCTCAACTAAGCGACCGTTAGAATTACTACACTTGGATCTCTTCGGTCCAGTCCAGCCGCTGAGTCTGGGTGGAAGAAGATTTTCCTTGGTCATTATAGATGACTTCTCTCGGTACACTTGGGTCATCTTGCTGAGTAGCAAGGATGAGACCTTTGAGACATTTTCAAATTTGGTTAAGAAACTTTAAAATGATAAAGACCTAAAATTGGCTCACATCCGAAGTGATAATGGTGGAGAATTCAAAAACCAACAGTTTGTTGAATTCTGTGAAGCCAGCGGCATTGACCATAACTTTTCTGCTCCTAGGACGCCTCAACAAAATAGGGTTGTTGAAAGGAAGAACAAAACCTTGGTTGAAATTGCTAGGACAATGCTGAGTGAGCATAGGCTTCCAAAGTATTTTTGGGGAGAGGCTGTTAACACAGCGTGCTATATTCTTAATAGGGCTCTTGTTAGACCTATACTAAAGAAAACCCCATACGAACTTTGGAAAGGACGAAAGCCCAACATTGGATACTTTCGTGCCTTTGGCTGTAAATGTTTTCTTTTAAACACTAAAGATACCCTAGCTAAATTTGACTCAAAAGCTGATGAAGCTATCTTTTTAGGCTACTCAACAAACAGCAAAGCATACAGAGTTTTCAATAAACGAACTCAAGTTTTAGAAGAGTCAGTACATGTTGAGTTCGACGAAACTAACCCTGCAGGAAGATATCTGCCGCTGACCGAGGATGATCCACACTCAGCACCCGCTGATCAAGATACAGCCGCTGAGTCATTCCCTCAAGGGCTGACCAAAGGTAAAAGTGAACCAAATATTGTTTTCACTGACAAGTCTTCACCTGCAGAGATTGTTGAAACACAGACAGCACAAGACATCAATCTACCCAAAGAGATAAGGATTCCAAGAGGGCACTTAGAGAGTGAAATCCTTGATGCCGCTGAGAATACCCTAATGACAAGAAACCAACTCAGGAGGTACCTCAGTAATGTAGCATTCGTCTCAGTTCAGGAACCTAAGAACTTCGCTGATGCTGAGGAAGATGAATTCTGGATGAGCGCAATGCAAGAGGAACTTGACCAATTCAGAAGAAACGATGTATGGGAGCTAGTGCCACATCCAAGGAGTCAGAAGACCATTGGAACAAGATGGGTCTTCCGCAACAAGTTGGATGAGCAAGGAAACGTAGTCAGGAACAAAGCAAGGCTTGTAGCTCAGGGCTACAGTCAGCAAGAAGGTATTGACTACGGTGAGACCTTTGCCCTAGTGGCAAGGCTAGAGGCTATTAGGATTTTATGTGCATATGCATCTTACATAACTGTTTCAAATGGATGTTAAGAGTGCATTCCTTAATGGAGTTATAAACGAGGAAGTTTATGTTAATCAACCTCCAGGGTTTGAGGACCCTAAATTCCCAAACCACGTTTATAAACTAAAAAAGGCTCTGTACGGCCTCAAGCAAGCACCACGTGCTTGGTATGAGAGGCTGACCAGTTTCCTGCTGACTAGAAATTATGTTAGGGGCAAAGCTGATACAACCTTATTCATTAAGAGAAAGGGTAAAGATACCCTGCTGGCTCAAATATATGTTGATGATATCATTTTCGGTGCTACTAATGAGTCAATGTGCAAGGAATTTAGCAAGCAAATGCAGACTGAGTTTGAAATGTCTATGATGGGAGAACTCAACTTCTTCCTTAGACTTCAAATCAAACAAGGAAAGAATGGCATCTTAATCAGTCAAGCTAAATATGCCAAGGAGATATTGAAGAAATATGATCTTGAAAATTGCAAGCCAATATCCACTCCTATGGGCACTGACACTGTCCTCTGCGCTGACGAGAATGGTAAGTCGGTAGACATCAAATTGTATCGAGGTATGATAGGCTCTCTACTTTACTTAACAACCAGTAGACCGGACATTCAGTTCTCAGTATGCTACTGTGCTAGATATCAATCTAACCCTAAGGAATCTCATTACATAGCTGTAAAAAGAATCCTTAGATATTTGCAAAGCTCAGTGAACGCAGGTTTATGGTATCCCAACACTCATGGCTTTACACTCGTTGGATACACTGACGCTGACTATGGTCGAGACAAGCTAGAACGGAAAAGCACCTCTGGAGGATGTCATTTCTTGGGAAGCTGTCTTGTATCCTGGTTCAGCAAAAAGCAGGCGTCAGTAGCCCTGTCTACCACTGAAGCTGAGTACATTGCTGCTGGTCACCGTGTTGCTCAAGTCCTATGGATTAAGCAACAACTTGAAGACTATGGTGTTCAAACAAAGACAATTGAGGTCAAATGCGACAATAAAGGTGCAATTGATCTATCAAAGAACCCAATTCAACACAGCAGGATGAATCATGTCAGCATAAGACATCACTTCATTAGAGACCATGTACTCAAGGGTGAGATAAAGCTGACCTATGTCCCAACGGATGAGCAGCTTGCGGATATCTTCACAAAGCCACTGGCTCGTGAACAGTTCAGCATACTGAGAGAAGCCATTGGTATGTTTAATCCTCTTCAGTAAATTCCTATTCTAAAATGAAAATTTATGCTGAGTAAATTACTATGCTGAATGATTTATGCAAATGCATGCTGAGTGATTGTTATGTTGAGTACTTAACGCAAAATAAATATCAATACTGAGTTAATATGCACACCGAGTAGTAATCTCAAACTGAGAAATCATCCTTTCATATACTACTGACCACTCAGAATATAAAACGCTTAGTATTCTAAACGCTGAGTGTTAGATCCGTTGCATTAAATGCAAAAGCACGCTAAAAGACAAACTGGCACAAAAAGACGAAACCTGTGAGAAGAAGACAAACCTGACGCATGCGGAATTCAGACAACGGGATTGGCCTGCAAATCTGAAGCTGGCCAGAGTCTTGTCTCAAAAAGGAGCCGTTTGGATTCAACGGACAAATCCAGAATTCAAATGAACAAGTTGTTGGTCCCGTGTGATTAGTTCCAAAGGGGGGTTAGGAACTAATATAACTTTTTCGCTAACTAATCTTGCTGACTTAATAATTTTGGTGAGTCTATTAACTCAGCTTTGGTCAGCTTGGCCGATCTAAATGTAAGACAGCTTTAGTCAGATGCTGACTAAGACTGTTTCACTTGAGAGTTGGGAATTGACACTTTTGTGGTCAGCTTCCAACTCAGCACTCCAATTTACTCAGTATCAGTGTCAAACAGTTTATATGCTGAGTAAATATAACAAGCAACACATTCACATATATATATATTTGAGAGAGTTAGAAATTACTCAGTATCACTTATCCTGGTTCAGCCTCTCCGCCTACGTCCAGTCCCCAGAATCCTCCGGGCTTTTAGAATCCAATACTGAGCTTTTTAAAGGTAGAGCACAAACCGATTACAGGCAGTTGAATATGCAAGAGTACCTTCCTCTATTCGTCTACTCAACTCCTACTAAGCGCTACAACCCAGCACTTAGATTTCTCTACCACTAAGTACTTAATACCAAGTACTCAGCACACACACTCTCAATATTACTATTGATCACAAACTTGTTCCTTTTAAGATAAAGAACACTTTAGATGATTACAGACAATCAATCTAGCATTTACACAAAGAATAGAAGGTTGGTGTAAGCTTTCTTTCTTGTTTTTGAGTGCTTTGAATTTGTATCTTTCTCACTTGTAATTTTCTGTAAATCGACAATCTTCCAAATGATATCTTTGTCCCTTTTATAGTCGAGATTGAGGAGGTCAAACTGAGTGATCTTTGATATCTCCTCCAAGACAACTCAACATTGCATAGCAACATAGAAGTTATGCACAAGTTTGTCTTGGAAGTCCAATCAGATTCAAAGAAACTGAAAAAGGACGTCACCACCTTACAAAACCAAATAGAAGGTTCAACTAAGAATAAACCCCGTGCTGAGTACTCAGGTACTGGTCAGCATAAACAGTTTACTCAATGTAGCTGTTGTGGGAAGAAAGGACACACAAAAGCTATGTGCTGGCATAACAAACAGACTGTCCAATGTGACTTTTGTGCTAAGAAAGGTCATACTACCAAGGTATGTTGGCATGCTCAGCACAACAATGCTGACCACACTCAACATCACCCTCAAAGGGTAACTCAGTGTGGCTTTTGTGGTAAAAGTGGCCATACTACAAAAGTATGCCGTCACAAACTAAAATATGACTCTGCATCTGTTTATACTAACAAGAAAGGACCCAAAAGGAATTGGGTACCTAAAGATGAATAGTTTAAAATGCAGGTCAGCTTGACATGCGTGGAGAAATCAAAACTTTGGTACATAGACAGCGCATGTTCAAGACACGTGACAGGTGATGAAACTCAGTTCATCACACTAGAGCTTAAACGGGGAGGTAGTGTAAGCTTTGGAGACAACAAGAAGGGTAAGATAGTTGGCTCAGGAACTATCGGAGGTAACCCTAAAATTGAGTCAGTCTCCTTAGTTAAAGGTCTCAAATATAATCTTCTAAGTGTAGCTCAGCTTTGCAAGAGTGGAAGAAAGGTTATATTTGATGATACTAAGTGTCAAATACTCGAGGGAAAAACAAATGATTTGATTTTAAGAGCCCCTCGTGTAGAAAATGTTTACATGTTGAGTTTAGAAAAACAATTTTCAAATAATATATGCTTAGTATCTAAAGAGGACAACTCCTGGCTATGGCATAGGAGACTTGGGCATGTCAGCATGGGCCTCCTTGCCAAACTAGCTAGAAAGCAATTAGTTGAGGGATTACCCAAATTAAAGTATGAAAAAGGTCAACTTTGTAATGCTTGTCAGCAAGGTAAACAAACCAAAAAGTCTTTTCATAGCAAAAATGTTGTCTCAACCAAAAGACCATTGGAATTACTATATTTGGATCTTTTCGGACCTATCCAGCCACTCAGCATGGGAGGTAAACTTGGATCATCTTGCTGAGTAGCAAAGATGAAACATTTGAGATGTTTACTACATTAGTCAAAAAGCTTGAAAATGACAAAGACCTAAGAGTAGCTCACATTAGAAGTGATAATGGTGGAGAATTCAAAAACCAAATGTTTGATGAATTCTGTGAAACCAATGGTATTGACCACAATTTCTCTGCCCCTAGAACTCCTCAACAGAATGGAGTTGTTGAAAGGAAAAATAGGACAATAGTAGAAATTGCCAGGACAATGCTGAGTGAAAATAGGCTTCCAAAGTATTTTTGGGGAGAAGCTGTCAACACAGCATGTTATATATTGAATAGGGCTTTAGTTAGACCCATATTAAAGAAAACTCCCTATGAACTTTGGAAAGGACGAAAGCCCAACATTGGCTACTTTCGTGCCTTTGGGTGTAAATGTTTCATACTCAATACAAAAGACAATTTGGCAAAATTTGATGCCAAAGCTGACGAAGCAATCTTTTTAGGGTACTCAACAAACAGCAAAGCATATAGAATTTATAATAAAAGAACTCAAGTTGTAGAAGAGTCAGTCCATGTAGATTTTGATGAAACTGACCCTGCAGGTAAGACAACTCAACCCATGGAGGATGAGCCGAACTTAGCTCATACTGACCTAATTGGAGGTGCTGAGCCATCAGCACAAGAGCTGACCAAAGGTAAAATCGAAACTGAAATTACCTTTGCTGACCAATCTGTCCCTGCAGAGATTGTAGAAACACTTGTTCCAAACAACTCAACATTACCCAAGGAGATAAAAATTCCAAGAGGACATTCAGAAAAGTCCATCCTTGATGATGCCAACAACAAAGTAATGACTAGAGACCAGCTTAGGAAATTCCTTTGCAACGTTGCCTTCGTATCAGTTCATGAACCAAAGAACTTTGCTGATGTTGAGCATGATGAGTATTGGATCAATGCTATGCAAGAAGAGCTTGACCAATTCATGAGAAATGAGGTATGGGATTTAGTACCTAAACCTAGGAATCAAAAATCCATAGGAACTAAGTGGGTTTTTAGAAACAAACTAGATGAGCATGGAAATGTAGTTAGGAACAAAGCCCGACTCGTAGCCCAAGGCTATAGTCAGCAAGAGGGCATTGATTATGGTGAAACTTTTGCACCAGTTGCTAGGTTAGAAGCTATACGTATATTGTGTGCATATGCTAGTTTCATGAACTTTAAATTGTATCAAATGGATGTTAAAAGTGCATTTCTTAATGGCTTTATAAACGAAGAGGTATATGTTAATCAACCTCCGGGTTTTGAAGATCCAAAATTTCCAAACCACGTTTATAAACTCAAGAAGGCCTTATATGGCCTGAAGCAAGCTCCAAGAGCTTGGTATGAAAGGTTGACCAACTTCCTGCTGACACAACCTTGTTCATTAAGAAAAAGGGTAAACATACCCTACTTGCACAAATCTATGTAGATGACATAATATTTGGTGCTACTGACGAATCTTTGTGTCAAGAGTTTAGCAAACAGATGCAGACTGAGTTCGAAATGTCTATGATGGGGGAACTCAGCTTCTTCCTTGGACTTCAGATCAAGCAAGGTAAGAACGACATCTTCGTTAGTCAGTCCAAGTACACCAAGGAGATGTTAAAGAAGTTTGATATGGGAGACTGTAAGCCCATATCAACCCCTATGGGTACTGATACTGTCTTATGCAAAGATGAGAAAAGTAAGTCAATAGATAGTAAACTTTATCGAGGTATGATAGGCTTCTTACTTTATCTCACTGCTAGTAGACCTGATATACAGTACTCAGTATGTTATTGTGCAAGATATCAAGCTGACCCAAGGGAATCTCACTTAATTGCTATAAAAAGAATTTTTAGATATTTGCAGAGCTTAGTTGATGCAGGTTTGTGGTATCCAACTTCAAATGACTTCACACTCATAGGATACACTGATGCTGACTATGGACGGGATAAGCTAGAACGTAAGAGTACTTCAGGAGGATGTCATTTCCTTGGAAGATGTCTAGTATCTTGGTTCAGCAAGAAGCAGTCATCAGTTGCTCTGTCTACAACTGAAGCTGAGTACGTTGCTGCTGGAAGCTGTGTAGCTCAAGTCCTATGGATAAAGCACCAGCTTGAGGATTATGGAGTAAGAACTGAGACAATAGAGATCAAATGTGACAACAAGAGTGCCATTGATCTATCCAAGAATCCTATCCAACACAGCAGGATGAAGCATGTCAGCATAAGACATCACTTCATCAGAGATCACGTACTAAAGGGTGAGATCAAGCTGACCTATGTGCCAACAAATGAACAGCTTGCAGATATCTTCACCAAGCCTTTGGCTCGTGAGCAATTTAACATACTAAGGGAAGCTATCGGTATGTCTAATCCTCTTCAATAATTCTAAATATTTGAATAAATGTTGAGTGATTGTCATACTGACTGATATTAATCTAGTAACTACTGCACATTGAGCTTAATAGTCTATGCTGAGTAGATACAAATGTTGAGTAAATATTCTGTGCTGAGTAGATAAACATATTGAGTAATCACCTTATGCTGAGTAGATGTACATGCTGAGTGATTAACGTATGTTAAGTTACTAAGAGATAGAAAATCCATCTACGTAGAATTAAATACTCAGTATCATAAACGATTCATATTCTGGCAAACTGAGTAAAAGCCCACTTGTACCAATGAACAATGACACGTGTAACAAATCATACCTAGAAAAACGCAAGTAATAATGAATACCGATGCGCCGAACCTGTCATAAATGGCAGAATCTTTATCGATTGAAGTCCCAAGAAGAAAACGGCTAGTTTATTAATAGGAATGATTCAAGACTCTATAAGTAGTGGAAGGATCCCCACTCATTACTCTTTACGCTTAAAATCTTCTGAAATCGAATCCTTCTCTCTCCCTAAACCTTAAAACCTTCATCTGTAACAATGGCTTTCGGCAAAAATGAAATCCCTAACTTCACCACTCAGCTTGGCCAAACCTCTGGCAAACCCACTCAAGCTGACCCCACCGGTTCATCAAAGCCAGTAGAAAGGAACATGATCAAGGTCCATAAGAAGGTCAACAACTTGGAGGTTCTAAAATGCAGACGGTTCTCTCCAGGATTCATCACTTCTGAGAAACCGTTCTGTGACTGGATCGAGAAGAACAAATGGACCGGTCTCTTCTCACTCACCAGAAAAACATACCCTAGGTTGGTCAGAGAGTTCTATTCCAACATGTTTGTTGATGAAGAAGATGCTGACTATTTGGAAACCACGGTCAAAGGACAGAAAATCACCATAACCCCTGCCTATCTAGCTACTCTGCTAAACTTACCAGACGAAGGAATGGAGTTTAGGACAACAAAAGAAAAGGTACCAAAGGAAAAGCTTGACCAGATCAAGGGGTTCTGCAAACCCAAGAATCATAAAGGTGAAATACCCAGCACCTGTATGGGGCAAGAACAGAAGATAGCTCACTACGTGCTGACCAACTTTATCTTCCCCAAGCTAAGCTCAGCTTCCTCTGCCTCCAATTTTGAATAGTGCTTCATATGGCACATGTTGACCTACACTCCACTTAACATGCCCATCTTTCTGGTTAGGGCCCTTCAACGCAGTGGAAAGAAGCTCAGGCGGGGTTCTCTGATCACTAAGATCATTGAGGACCAAAAGATTGAGACAATCAATGAGACTGAAAGCTGGGGGAATGAGATTACAGCTGCCTTGCTGGTTGGGTTACTATACAATCAGCCGTTAAAAGGATTTGAAGAGGTTGAAGATGAAGAGGAAGAAGATGTTGATACTGAACAGGTTGAAGAACCTAAGTCAGCTGAGCCTGAGAAGAAGAAGAAGAAGAGAAAGGCCATTGAAACATGCTCAAAAGACATCAATTATGTCCCAAAGAAAGTAAGACTAGTATCTCAGGAAAAGAAAGCTAAAGCTGACCAGGCTAAGGAGAAAGCTGAGTCGGCAGAGAAAAGAAAGAGGCAGAAGAGCCTGAGGATGAAGAAGAGGAAACTCCGGAATCCCCTTTGATGAAAAAGAAGAAGGTTCATACCTCAAAGACAGTTGAAGCTAATCCCTTGGATTGGGTTGTACCTCCAAAAGGTCATGGAATTGACCTAGACCAAACTCATGATGAGCCGGTCAAGGATGCTGAGCAAGAAACTCATGTTGAGGAAGAAGTCAATACCGAGCAGGAACAACCTACTGATGTTGAGCAACATCAGGATGATGCTGAGCAACATCAGGATGATGCTGAGCGGAGAATTGAGGAAGAAGAAAATGTTGCTGTGGAGGATCACGTTGAGCAACATGAGAATCCAACTGTGGAAGAAGAGACAGTTGATACTGATGAGGAGGATATTCATACTGACCCATCTCCTCCTAAAGAAACAAGGTTCAAGCGGCTCAAGAAGAAAGCCCATAAGACTCCAGCTCTTGACCTCCTTGCAGACTCTCATCCTCAAGATATTGATGCTAAACTCTCCAAAATTCAGTTCAAATATTTCTCCCATGATAATGAGCCTGAGTCTCCTCCAACGGATCTTGTGCAAAAAAAAGCCTCTATTACTCAGGATGAGGAACAAGCCAAAACCTTTGAAAATCCAAATCCAACTGCTCAAGATGGAACAAATCCTGCTTCAACTTCACCCACTCAAGTGGAGCAGGTCAACATGACTAACCAAACTCCACCTCCAACACAACATGTTGATGAATCAGCTCCTGAAGCCAATCTGCATCAAAGTCCTGTCACCAATCAAGATGATCAATCTGGCAAACAACCAACTCCACCACCATCAAGCTCAATTCCAGCCTCTGCGACAAATGCTGCTCAATTCACATACTTGGATGCTACTGAGTCAGGACGACGAATTATTGCCTCTGCTCAGTCCTTACTTCAAGATTTGAACCCTCCTCAAGCTGATGCTACTAGATCTTCTCATGATGAGTCCTCCCAACTGTCTGGTATCACTCAGCTTCTCAATGAACTAAGAGGACTCAAGGATCTTGTAAGTGTTATGACCACCGTTCAAACTCAGCAACCCAGGCAAGACCAAATAGCAAAGCTGACTGAATTGGTACTCACAATGGTGAACCATCTGAACTCGCTTGAAGGCAAAATCCAACAACTGTCGGAAGTTAATCCAGAGTATGCAACTTCCACTGAGCTTCTAGGCTATTTTGCTAAGTTAACTGCAGAACTAACCAAATCAAGCGCAACTGGCAATCCTGAGTATGCTACCCCTGCTGAGTTACAAGACTGCTTTGCCAAGCTAACTGCTGAACTGACCAGTACGCGTGAATTAGTATCTTCTACCTCTCAGTGCACCATTGACCAACTGAGTGAAGTAGTAAGTCTACTCAACGTCAACAAAGCACAGATGGATGTTGACCCAGTCTCCAATGGTCAACTCTTGAGCTTTTCCCAAGCAATTATGAAGGCAATGCGCATCAACAATGCTCAGCGCATGTTTTATGACTCTGCCATGCTGAAGATGTACCACCAATCTTTTGCTCAGATCACCAGCTCGCTCACCTGGCTTAGCAAATCACATGAATGCCTACTCAGCATGATTATCAGCTCTCTTCGGGTTCCTCGCCATGTCCAAGATGACAGTGTACCTGTACTTGATGGCTTACGTGAAAGCACAAAGAGGCTCCAGCGTTACTCAAATGTCCTCTCCACGCATGCTCGCAATGATACCTTCCTTTATAAACCCGATGATGGCAAAACGGGGGAGAAAAGCCAAGAAGGAACTCAGCTTGCAGGTAATGCCTCAGGAAGTAAAGATAAAGGCAAAGGAGTATATCGAGTTGACCATCAAGCTTAGGTCAATATGAAGGAAAAGAAGAAGAACTAGATATAGCTTAGTCAATGTTTAGAACTTAGCATAGAATCTTTCCTCATATGTTTTTGCTTAATGACAAGTACCATTTTCTCAACCTGGCTGATAAAATTGAACAAAAAAATTAAGAAGTAAAACATACTCAGTATACATTAACACTAAAATACTTATGTAATAAACTGAGTAACAACATACTTCTAATATTTTTGAAAATTGACTTAAATCCAATTGGCTCAGATCTTGAAAAATCTAATATTAAACTAAGTCAGTATACACAAATGTCTTAAGGTTAATTCAATTAAATCTTGGAAGGTTTAGAATTAAGTTAAGACAATATGTGCAACCCTTACGGGGGAGTTATTTCAAAAATAAATCAATCATGGGGTAACTTATAACTGAGTTCCATAATTATGTATTTTGCCAACATCAAAATGGGGGAGTTTGTTGAAACACCTTTCCACAAGATTTTGATTTGACAAAATCATCCATGATTAAGAGGCAATTAAATTTAAATGCTTTGATTTAATTGTACTAATGTGTTTGTTCAATATTGAGTGAAAATATATATATATAAAGTTAGACAGGACAAAAGTCAGCATAAGCCAAGCTGAGTGGAACGGAACTCAGCATGAAAGAATAGAAGCTGAGTGGAGTATAACTCAATATCAGAAGTCTCCTTCAAAGTTGCCAGAACGAAGCTGACTAAATTAGAAGACTCCTTAAGAATTGTATAAACAGAACGGAGCTGACTAAGAAGGAACTCAGCATGGAAGTTGAACATTCGAAGATAACGAATGAAGCTGAGTGACAGTCAGGATAGCATGAAGGATCCGTTCACTAAAGGACAAAGTCTGCCAATCTTCTGCACCAATAATTGAAGCCTCGAAAATACACAGATGACTAATTCCAAGAAACATGGGTCAATGGATTATTGGTAAAAGACAACTGCACAAAAAGACAAGTCTGACGCAAGAAGACAAAGCCTGACGCCTGAAGAACACAGAGGAAGGGAATGGCCTGTACAGTCTGAAGCTGACCAGAAGATGTTCCCTAAAAGAGCCGTTTTGGTGTTAACGGCTAAAACAATTCAAATGATCCATCTGCAGATTTCCATCTATAAAAGGACAATCAAGAACCTTGGATTATTGCTGAATTACAAAGAAGAAAAATCCAAGAGAAAAATCTTCAAAGCACTCAAATACAAAGATCTTACACCAAATCTTCTATTCTTTGTGTAAATGCTAGAGTGATTCTGTGTAATCTTCTAAAGTGTTGTTTACTGAAAAGAGAACAAGTGTTTATCAATTGTAATATTGAGAGTGTATGCTGAGTGCTTGGTTGTAAGCATTCAGTGGTAGAAAAATCTAAGTGTTGGGTTGTAGTACTTAGTAGGAGCTGAGTAGACGAATAGAGGACGTACTCTTGCATACTCACTACCTTGTAAAGGGTTTGTGCTCTACCTTGAAAGAGCTCAGTATTGGATTGAAAATCCCAGGAGGAACTGGGGACTGGACGTAGGCACAGAGGCCGAACCAGGATAAGTCGTGCTGAGTAACTTCTAAACTCTCTCTCTTAATATATATATATATGTGCATGTGTTGTTTGTGATATTTACTCAGCATATAAATTGTTAAAACTGAAACTGAGTAAATATGAGTGTTGAGTCGGAAGCTGACCTCTCAAGTGTCAATTCCCAACTCTCAAGTCAAGCAGTCTTAGTCAATATATAACTAAAACTGTCTGACTAATCAATCGGCCGTGCTGACCAACACGTTGAATTAACAAACTCTTAAAATAACATTAAGTCAGCATAATTAAAAGCGAAAAAGTTACATTAGTTCATATCCCCCCCCCCCTTGGAACTAATTACTAGGGACCAACAGGTATTTCCCCTTTGTGTCCCGCAGGTTTACAGAAAGTGGCTACGTGGTCAAGCTTTTCCTTAGTGGTCCTGAATTCCGTTCCGGTGTTTGGAAGGTTTAGCAAGGTTGCTAGATAAGAAGGGGTAATTATGAGCTTCTTACCTTTAACGTGAGTTACTAGATGGTCAGCATCACTTCCATCAACATAGAGGTTGGAGTAAAATTCTCGTACTAACCTAGGATAGGTTCTTCCAGCAAGCGAAAAGAGTCCAGCCCATTCGTTTTTCGCAATCCATTCACAAAATGGTTTCTCATGTGTTATGAAGCTTGGGGAGAGCCATCTACATCTGAGAACCTCATGATTCTTGACACTTGGGTACACCTTTATGAAGAATTTCTCATTCGGCTGCTTGTCCTTCTTCTTCTTCTTTGAAGCGGTTGCTAGGTCAGTTTTGGGGTTTTTGTTTGGAGTTAGGTCATGCTAACCTTGTTGAGGGGGAGACTTAGGATTTTCATCGGTGTGGTCGTCGTTGTTACCGGCACCGGAAGGATTTTGGGATTTCGTCATGATTATGAATTCTTTGAGAGGATTTTGAGATTCAGAGAGAAAGATTTGAATGCCAAGGGTTTCGAGTGTAAAGAGTGATAAGTGGGGAAACTTCCACTATTTATAGAGGTGCTAAATGATCCTATTCATTGAACTAGCCGTTTGTCCTCGAGATTATCAACCCACAGAGATTCTGGCATTTATGACACGTTCGGCGCATGGGTTTTCTCATTATTGCTTACGTTATCCTAGGTGGCTATTAAAGCGTGTGCTAGCATTTAATGTTTTAAATGGGTCTTACTCAGCATTAAGAATATCAAACGTTTGTGATTCTGAGTAGTCAGTTTTACGTAGGATAGTTGTTTGTGGACTTAGTAACTCAGCTTAGGAAAATCACTCAGCATGTGTGTCTACTCAGCTTAGGGTGATTTCATGTTATTTTTAACTCAGCATGCAGTAGTTACTAAATTATCACAAATCACTCAGCATGGTAATCACTCAACATTCAATTTAGCACATAGAATTATTGAAGAGGATTAGACATACCGATAGCTTCCCGTAGTATGTTAAATTGCTCACGAGCCAAGGGCTTCGTAAAGATATCCGCAAGCTGTTCATCTGTTGGTACGTAGGTCAGCTTGATCTCACCCTTGAGTACATGATCTCTGATGAAGTGATGTCTTATGCTGACATGCTTCATCCTGCTGTGTTGGATAGGATTCTTGGATAAGTCACTGGCACTCTTGTTGTCACAATTGACTTCTATTGTTTCTGTTTTGACACCATAATCCTCAAGCTGTTGCTTAATCTATAGGACTTGGGCCACACAGCTTCCTGCAGCAACGTACTCAGCTTCAGTTGTCGACAAAGCTACCGATGACTGCTTCTTGCTAAACCACGAAACCAGACAGCTTCCTAGGAATTGACATCCTCCTGAGGTGCTTTTTCGTTCTAGCTTATCTCATCCATAGTCAGCATCAGTGTATCCAATCGGTGTGAAGTCACTTGTATTTGAATACCATAAACCTGCATTAACTGAGCTCTGCAAATATCTGAAAATTCTTTTTACAGCTACTAAGTGAGATTCCCTGGGGTCAGCTTGATATCTTGCATAATAACATACTGAGTACTGGATATCAGGTCTACTAGCGGTAAGGTAAAGTAGAGAGCTAATCATACCTCGATATAGTTTGCTATCTACATATTTACCTTTCTCATCTTTGCATAGGACAGTATCAGTACCCATTGGGGTTGATATGGGTTTACAATCTTCCATATCGAATTTCTTTAGCATTTCTTTGGCGTATTTGGACTGACTAATGAAGATGTCATTCTTACCTTGCTTGATTTGAAGTCCAAGAAAGAAGTTGAGTTCTCCCATCATAGACATCTCGAACTCAGTTTGCATCTGTTTACTAAACTCTTTGCACAAAGATTCGTCATTAGCCCCAAAGATTATATCGTCTACGTAAATTTGTGCCAGCAGGGTATGTTTGCCCTTTTTCTTAATGAACAAGGTGGTGTCAGCTTTGCCTCTGACATAATTCCTGGTCAGCAGGAAGTTGGTCAACCTCTCATACCAAGCTCTTGGAGCTTGCTTTAGGCCATATAGGGCCTTTTTGAGTTTATAAACGTGGTTTGGAAATTTTGGATCTTCAAACCATGGAGGCTGACTGACATATACCTCTTCATTTATAAAGCCATTAAGAAAAGCACTTTTAACATCCATTTGATATAACTTAAAATTCATATAGCTAGCATATGCACACAGTATACGTATAGCCTCTAACCTGGCAACGGGTGCAAAGGTTTCACCGTAGTCGATGCCCTCTTGCTGACTATAGCCTTGGGCTACAAGTCGGGCTTTATTTCTAACTACGTTGCCTTGCTCATCTAATTTATTTCTAAAGACCCACTTAGTTCCCATGGTCTTTTGATTCCTAGGTTTAGGTACTAAATCCCATACCTCATTTCTTGTGAATTGATCAAGCTCTTCTTGCATAGCATTGATCCAATATTCATCGTGCTCAGCATCAGCAAAATTCTTTGGCTCATACACTAAGACGAAGGCAACATTGCTGAGATACTTCCTAAGCTGATCTCTTATCATCAGCTTATTGTCAGCAGCATCAAGAATGGACTTCTCCGAATGTCCTCTTGGGATTTTTATTTCTTTGGGCAATGCTGAGTTGTTTGGAACAGGTGTTTCTACAATCTCTGCAGGAATAGACTGGTCAGCAAATGTTATTTCAATTTCTTGCTTACCTTTGGTCAGCTCTTGTATTGATGACTCAGAAGCTCTATTTTGTTCAACGGAAGCTGAGCTTGGTTCATCTTCATTGAGCTGAGTTGTCTTTCCTGCAGGGTCAGCTTCATCGAACTCAATATGGACAGACTCTTCTACAACCTGAGTTTGTTTATTATACACTCTATATGCTTTGCTGTTAGTTGAGTACCCTAAAAAGATAGCTTCGTCAGCTTTGGCATCAAATTTTGCAAGATTGTCTTTTGTGCTGAGTATAAAACATTTACACCCAAAGGCACGAAAGTAGCCAATGTTGGGCTTTCGTCCTTTCCAAAGTTCATATGGGGTTTTCTTAAGAATAGGTCTAACTAAAGCCCTATTAAGAATGTAGCATGCTGTGTGGACAGCTTCACCCCAGAAATACTTTGGAAGCCTATTTTCACTCAGCATTGTCCTAGCTATTTCGACAATTGTTCTGTTCTTCCTTTCAACAACCCCATTCTGTTGAGGTGTTCTAGGAGCAGAGAAATTATGGTCAATACCACTGGTTTCACAGAATTCATCAAACTGTTGGTTTTTGAATTTTCCACCATTGTCACTTCTAATATGAGCTACTCTTAGGTCTTTGTCATTTTCAAGTTTCTTAATCAATGTGGTGAACATCTCAAATGTTTCATCCTTGCTACTCAGCAAGATGATCCAAGTGTACCGAGAGAAATCATCTACAATGACTAAGGAAAATTTCTTACCTCCCAAGCTGAGTGGCTGGACAGGTCCGAAAAGATCCAAGTGTAGTAATTCCAATGGTCTTTTGGTTGAGACAATATTTTTACTTTGAAATGACTTCTTAGTTTGTTTGCCTTGCTGACAAGCATTACACAATTGATCTTTTTCAAATTTAAGTTTGGGCAATCCCTCAACTAGTTGCTTTCTAGCTAGTTTGGCAAGAAGGTCCATGCTTACATGACCAAGTCTCCTATGCCATAGCCAGGAGTTATCCTCTTTAGACACTAAGCATATATTTTTAGAAAACTGTTTTTCTAGACTCAGCATGTATACATTGTCTACACGAGGGGCAGTTAAAATCACTTCGTTTGTTTTTCCCTTGAGTATTTGACACTGAGTATCATCAAATACAACCTTTCTGCCGCTCTTGCAAAGCTGAGCTACACTCAGCATATTGTATTTGAGACTTTTAACTAAGGAGACTGACTCAATAGTTGGGTTACCTCCGATAGTACCTGAGCCGACTATCTTACCCTTCTTATTGTCTCCAAAACTTACACTTCCACCTCGTTTAAGCTCTAGTGTGATGAACTGAGTTTCATCACCAGTCATGTGCCTCGAGCATGCGCTGTCTATATACCACAGTTTTGATTTCTCCACGGATCTCAGGCTCACCTACATTTTAGACTATTCATCTTTAGGTACCCAATTCTTTTTGGGTCCTCGTTTGTTAGCATAAACAGGTGCAAAGTCATATTTTAATTTATGACGACATACTTTTATCGTGTGGCCACTTTTACCACAGAAGTCACAATGAATTACCCTTTGAGGGTGATGTTGAGTGTGGTCAGCATTATTGTGCTGAGCATGCCAACATACCTTAGTGGTATGTCCTTTCTTTCCGCAGAAGTCACATTGGACTATCCGCTTATTGTACCAACACACTATTCTTGTGTGCCCCTTTTTCCCGCAACAGTCACACTATGTGAACTGTTTATGCTTACTAGTACTTGAGTACTCAACATGAGATTTTTTGTTTGAGCCTCTTATTTGGCTCTGTAGGGAAGTGACATCCTTTTTCAATTTCTTTGAATCTGATTGGACCTCCGAGACAAACTTGTGCATAAGTTCTATGTTACTATGCAAAGTTGAGTTGTCTTGGAGGAGATATCGGAGGTCATTCAGCTTGACCTCTTCAATCTCATCACACCGCCTGCTGAGTGCCTTTACTTTGTTAGTGCATATAAATCACTCAGGGCGTTTATCATTTCAGTTCTAAGCACAAGTAGGGATGTTACCTCATTATTGTGTTCCTCCTGGTCAGTTTCATCAGAGAGGTCAGCTTGCTCAGAATAAGTGCCGTCAGCATCATCGGCCATGAAACATATATTTGCCGTTTCATTTGCATCAGCTTCGGATGAGGTTGACTCATCACTATCACTCCATGTGGCCACCATTGCCTTTTTACTTCCCTTCTTGTCCTTCTTCAGATTAGGGCAACTTGACTTGATGTGCCCAGTTTGGTGACACTCAAAGCATGTGACAGATTTGGAGCTGTCCTTTTTGTATTTATCACTGGACTCAGCTTTGTACCTGTCGCCTCTTCTAAATGGCCTCTTGCTGTTCTTTTCATTCTTTCTGAACAGTTTCTTCATCTTCCTTGTGAACATTGCCATTTCCTCATCGTCCGATGAATCAGCTTCGGTTGAGTCAGCTTTCAGGATGAGTGATTTTTGTTTATTGTCTTCTGACTTTTCTTTTGCCTCAAAATTTTTCATAGAGATCTCATGAGTCAGCAGAGATCCCATTAGCTCGTCATATTTATATGTTGTCAAGTCTTGAGCTTCCTCCACGGCAGTTTTCTTAGCTTGCCAACTCTTTGGTAAGCTTCTCAGGATTTTCTTCACCTGCTCTTCTTCAGTGAAGTTCTTGCCGAGCCTTTTTAGCTCATTTATGATGTTGGTGAATCTAGCGTTCATTCCGGAGATGTCCTTATCGTCGTTCATCTCGAACAGCTCGTATAATCTCATATATTGGTTCACCTTTGACTCTTTGACCTTGCTTGTACCTTCGTAGGTTACTTCAAGCTTTTTCCAAATCTCCTGTGCTGACTCGCAACCTGAAATCTTATTGTATTCTGCAGCATCTAGTGCACAGTGAAGCATATTGATAGCCGAAGCATTGTTTTGTAATTTTTTAAGGTCATCTTCTAACCACTCAGTTTCACTCTTAACAACTTTCTCATTGTCAACAGTTTTATATGGCACATATGGGCCTTGAACTATTGCAAGCCATACACTCATGTTTGTGGCTTGAATAAAGTTCTTCATCCTATTCTTCCAGAATGTATAATTGGATCCAAAGAATAGGGGAGGCCGACTAATTGATAATCCATCTGGGAGTATCTGTGTTGTTTGGTTCCCGGGAAGGAAACGAGTGCTGTTCTCAGCCATTTATCGGGATCAGCTCAAGATAGTTATATCTTTGAGTAGTGAGCTTAGGCTCTGATACCACTTGTTGGTCCCGTGTGATTAGTTCCAAGGGGGGGTTAGGAACTAATATAACTTTTTCGCTAATTAATCTTGCTGACTTCATAGTTTTGGTGAGTCTATTAACTCAGCTTTGGTCAGCTTGGCCGATCTTAATGTAAGACAGCTTTAGTCAGATGCTGACTAAGACTGTTTCACTTGAGAGTTGGGAATTGACACTTTTGTGGTCAGCTTCCAACTCAGCACTCCAATTTACTCAGTATCAGTGTCAAACAGTTTATATGCTGAGTAAATATAACAAGCAACACATTCATATATATATATATATTTGAGAGAGTTAGAAATTACTCAGTATCACTTATCCTGGTTCGGCCTCTCCGCCTACGTCCAGTCCCCAGAATCCTCAGGGCTTTTAGAATCCAATACTAAGCTCTTTAAAGGTAGAGCACAAACCGATTACAGGTAGTTGAATATGCAAGAGTACCTTCCTTTATTCGTCTACTCAACTCCTACTAAGCGCTACAACCCAGCACTTAGATTTCTCTACCACTAAGTACTTAATACCAAGTACTCAGCACACACACTCTCAATATTACTATTAATCACAAACTTGTTCCTTTTAAGATAAAGAACACTTTAGATGATTACAGATAATCAATCTAGCATTTACACAAAGAATAGAAGGTTGGTGTAAGCTTTCTTTCTTGTTTTTGAGTGCTTTGAATTTGTATCTTTCTCACTTGTAATTTTCTGTAAATCGGCAATCTTCCAAATGATATCTTTGTCCCTTTTATAGTTGAAATGTGAGGAACAAATCATTTGAAATTGATTTGTCCGTTGAGTCCAAAACGGCTCTTTTGGGGGGACAAACTTCTGATCAGCTTCAAATGTGCAGGCCAATCCTGTCTTCTGAATTCTTCAGACGTCAGACTTGTCTTCTTCCTACAGACTTTATCTTCTTGCGATAGTTTGTCTTATAGCATCGAACAGTTGACCCATGTATCTTGGAATTTGGCTTTTGCGTAATTCAAGGCTTCAATTATTGGTGCAGACAATTGTCGAATTTGTCTTTTAGCTAACGGATCATTCATGCTGTCCTGAAGATCACTCAGCTTCACTTTAATAATCATTGTCTTTGATTTTCACCAAGTTTCATACTGAAGTCTTTTTCCACTCATCTTCCATGGTTAGCTTCGTTCTGTAGGATCTATTTCTTGAAGCAGACTTCTTTTGTGCTGAGCTTCGTTTCACTCAGCTTCTTTGATCAGCTTCATTCTAAAGCTGTTGTTTTGAAGATGACTTATCTTCTCTTATGCTGAGTTGCTCTTCACTCAGCTTATGTTGTGTTCTCATGCTGACCTTGTCCTGTCTTAATCTTTATTTCTTTTTGCATTTATATTTATACTCAATATTGAACAAACGGATTAGTACAATTAAATCAAAGCACTTAAATTTAATTGTCTCTTAATCATGGATTAAACTTAAATGATTTTGTCAAATCAAAATCTTGTGGAAAGGTGTTTCAACACAAGTCTTCAGAATACAACTATAAAAGGACAAGTATACTTCTTGGATCCTTTGCCGATTGTGAAAACAAAAAGAGAATAAGAGCATACATACAAAAGCACATCAATACAAGAAAGAGATCTTACACCAAATTTCTCTTTCTGTGTAAATGCTAGAGTGATTTTCTTTGTAATCATCTAAAGTGTTCTTTGTCTGAAAAAGAACAATCTTGTATCAATCGTAGTATTGAGAGAGTGTGCTGAGTACTCGGTGTTAAGTACTCAGTGGTAGAGAAAATTTAAGTGCTGGGTTGTAGCGCTTAGTGGAGTTGAGTAGACGAATAGAGGACGGTACTCTTGCATATTCAACTGCTTTGTAAACGGTTTGTGCTCTATCTTTAAAGAGCTCAGTATTGGATTTAAAAAGCCCAGAGGGATTCTGGGGACTGGACGTAGGCGGAGAGGCCGAACCAGGATAAGTCGTGCTGAGTAATTTCTAACTCTCCTTCAATATATATCTGTATGTGTTGCTTGCTATATTTACTCAGTATATAAATTGCTTAAGATGACACTGAGTAAATCAGAGTGCTGAGTTGGAAGCTGACTACAAAAGTGTCATTTCCCAACTCACACGTAAAACATTTCTAGTCAATATTTGACTAAAGTCGTCTTACGCCTCACTCGGCCTCGCTGACCAAAATTTAGTTGCGAAACTCAAAGAATTAAATTAAGTCAGCGCAATTAAAGCGAAAAAGTTACATTAGTTCCTAACCCCCCCTTTGGAACTAATCACAAGGGACCAACAATTATATCACAATTGAATGGCACAAATAGCCCTAATACATCATTTCTAGTCCTAAATAAACTATTAAACTAGCAAAACCGATAAACTTTTAGCCGCGAGACATTGAGATCCGTCTTTCAGATTAAACTACGACGCCATACTTGATTAAATAGGACTTATACATGGCCTAATCAATCTAATACAAAAACATATAGTTATATCCACAACCTAGTTTAATGTTCTATCCGTTTTAATATCTTTAAAAGACTAAAATATCCCTATTGCCCCGAGTTTGGTTTTATTCTATTTAAAGAATACACTAAAACATACAAATATACAATAATAATAAATTTATCAAAATAAACAGATTCCTAAACTACCCGGATCAAGTCAGAATTATGTCTACATGTTGTAGGTGCCGCGGCCTCACCCGGGCGGACCGGGGGGTGGACACCGTTGACGACAGATGCTGTGATTGGCGTCGGAAGCAACCAATCGCGGAATCAAGCTGCTCGGTAGGACCGGAGCCTGGAGTATGGAAGAGTCTCCACCCACGAATGGGAAATGAACACCGATCCCTTGCGGGAGACCGGTGAGGCTTCGGAAAACTTAGGTACGAGCCGAGAAGGCTAGCTCATTTCCGGAGAAAGGCTACTAGGCACCCCGACATCGCCCGGTTATGAACCACCGGTCTCCTACTTAGCGTGTTAGGCGATAACGGACTAATCGCATATTTTTTTAAGTTTAAAATTCATTTGAAACCTTTTCTTTCTCGCTTTGAAAACCGTTTTGAGCATGTTATTGAAAGCCATTTTAGTAAAGAATCACCCATTTTGCATAAATTTAAAGTATATAGGAGAGAGAGGGAGAAGAAAGAATTGATTTATTCACAGTGTGATTTTATGCTTTAAACTATACACTAACTCGAAGCTAATCTCATTCCCCAAAAACGAGTTTATTTACATGGTTCGTACCTTAATCGCCGTTGGAACGATTTAGGTACGTTTCGAAACCCCGTCAGTTTACATGATATCGACTCGAATCGCCGTTGGAACGACTCGAGCGTTTGAAAACGTGAGATGAGAAGCTTTAAAAAACGTGATTAAGCATACAAGTCCATTAATTTTTGTACAAAACCGCTTAGTTGGGAAAACGATTCAAAAATCTATTAATTACAATTAAAAAACGATTTTAATTATAAGGTTCGCTTAATTCGTCGTTGGAACGAATTAAGGTTTTAAAACATGATATTTGAGAAATCGTTAGAAAACGATAAAGAATTAAGGAGAAACCTTTTAATTACATGAGGAACCTCTAGAAACCATTAGTTTAAATAATCAAGTTAAAATCTCTTTTGTGGTTTATTTTTCCCTTTTTCACTCAATTTACAAACACAATTACAATAATAAACAAATTAAATCCAAACCCCACCCTAAATACATTTGATATATATATATATATATATATATATATATATATATATATATATATATATATATATGCATAAAAATGAGTAATAATACCCATTAAAACTAAAGAGAGAAAATAATACATATTAATATGTGAAAATAATGATGAAAATACTATTAGATGTGATATACTTCAAATTAAAATTATGTAAAACAATGAACAAAGTTCATAGAAAAACAACCTTTAATCCAACATAGTTTTTACCTAATAAACTCTAAGCCAAGGTTCAATACCTCCCAACATCATCTATTAATTGATTATCCCAAAAACCCCAAAAAACTATACATATATATATACATATACTTTACCAAAGCTAATTTAGTATAAATGGTATCAAAATAGCGAATGAATAGATGTATAATTAGTATTTAATAGTTATATACCCCAAAAATAATTTTGATAAACATATTACATAGTTACATATATACATATATAAGAATCAATTCCAAAAAGGTAAGAAAAATGTTCAAAAATGGGCTTTTTAAAGTTCCAGCAGGTTTGCCGACGGAAAATCCGTCGGTAAACAGCCTTTAGCGACAGAAAATGGCAGAATTTCAGAAACAGCACCTAACTTTCCAGATTTATTCAAACACTTTAAATTTAAGCTATTCTATCGTTTTGAGTCTCCGAACTACCAAAATTGGATCATAGTCAATAACGGAGACTCCTAAAACGATGTTTTATTTCAAAACGTTATTTAGAAATATTTTTTAAAATTTATAATTACAACGTTTTGATCCCGAACTACCCTCAAATTGGGTCACGGTTCGTGTTGGGATGTCAAAACGAGGGTTTTTTTATTTAAAACAAAAATATTTGTTTAATACGAGACGAGAATTTAATAAAAGCAGAAAAGTAAATAAACGTGATAAATAAATAATTAAATAAATAAATAAAGCTGTCCTAAAAATAAATAAATGAATAGAATAAATAAAATGAATAAAATAAATAAAATGAATAAATAAAACGAGTCTAGTCCTCGGATAATACCTCAAGATCGGTATTGACAGCTGAAGTCGGTTGATCCCACGAATTATGATTTTTCGGTGTTTTGGTAAAATATTTAACTTTTAGAAAATTTGGATTTTTTTAGGAAAAAAAATATTTTTTCCCAAAAAATTGACTCTCTCTCTCTAAAAATGTCTAGAGTGAGAAAGCTCCAAAAAATCTCTCCCACCTAAAATGCATGGGGATTCGTGCCTTTTTATAGGCACGGATCCCAAAAAAAATTGGGCGCGCGCCCAACAGACGTTGGGCGTCCGCCCAACGGATGTTGGGCGCTCGCCCAACTGCCGCCGGGCGCACGCCCAACTACCGTCGGGCGCTCGCCCAATGCCGCTGAGCACTCGCGAGCAGTCTACTTGACGACACGCAATCCTTCCGGATCCTTTCGTGATTTTTATTGTTTAAGTTATTGGAATCAACCACTTCAACCGTCTTTCTATGGGTTTTCATCACAGGTCCTCCGACTCAGTGTCTACAGTTGCCCTACTTTTCTATTTTGACAGTGATGTGTGTGCTTTTTTGAAAAAACTTTTTTCGCGAATGCGACACATGCAATGGAAAACATATTAAAGTAAAAGACGCATATAGAGTGGGAGGAGAGATACCTGATCTCCATGTCGCAAGTTCCTATCTTGCCTTCAATCTTCACTTCGGCTATCCCGTCCTTGCCTCTGAATCGGCTGCCGGCGGACGCTCCTTCTGGGGACCCTAGTCTCTAAATCAACCGCGGGTAAAATGGCTCTTTCTAGCAACCCTGGTCATTGACCACAGGTAAAATGGCCCTCTCTGGCAACCCTGGTCATCGACCGTAGGTAAAATGGCTCTTTCTAGCAACCCCGGTCATCGACCGTAGGTAAAATGGCTCTCTTTAGCAACCTTGGTCATCGACCGCAGGTAAAATGGCTCTCTCTAGCAACCTGGGTCATCGACCGCAGGTAAAATGGCTCTTTCTAGCAACCCTGGTGTGTAAATCGACCGCAGGTAAAATGGCTCTTTCTAGCAACCTGGGTCATCGACCGCAGGTAAAATGGCTCTCTCTAGCAACCTGGGTCATCGACCGTAGGTAAAATGGCTCTCTCTAGCAACCTGGGTCATCGACCGCAGGTAAAATGGCTCTTTCTAGCAACCCTGGTCTCTACATCGACCGCAGGTAAAATGGCTCTTTCTAGCAACATGGGTCATCGACCGCAGGTAAAATGGCTCTCTCTAGCAACCTGGGTCATCGACCGCAGGTAAAATGGCTCTCTCTAACAACCCTGGTCTCTAAATCGACCGCAGGTAAAATGGCTCTTTCTAGCAACCTGGGTCATCGACCGTAGGTAAAATGGCTCTCTCTAGCAACCTTGGTCATCGACCGTAGGTAAAATGGCTCTCTCTAGCAACCCTGGTCATCGACCGTATGTAAAATGGCTCTCTATAGCAACCCTGGTCATCGACCGCAGGTAAAATGGCTCTTTCTAGCAACCCTGGTCTCTAAATCGACCGCAGGTAAAATGGCTCTCTCTAGCAACTTGGGTCATCGACCGCAGGTAAAATGGCTCTCTCTAGCAACCCTGGTCTCTAAATCGACCGCAGGTAAAATGGCTCTTTCTAGCAACCTGGGTCATCGACCGCAGGTAAAATGGCTCTCTCTAGCAACCTTGGTCATCGACCGTAGGTAAAATGGCTCTCTCTAGCAACCCTGGTCTCTAAATCGACCGCAGGTAAAATGGCTCTCTCTAGCAATTTTTAAGACACTGTCGTCTGTATTTTTGACTAGAGATACTGTCTCGTGTACTGGAGTTGTTGATAGGAATGTCCTTATCCTTTCGTCTGGAACACTTTAGACTAAAAATTATTTTTCTGTTGACTGTTGTCTGTATTTTAACTGGCACAACTGTTCTGTAAATTTCGACTGTTGTCTGGAGTCATCCCCCTGGGGTATTGGCCACCGCCTGGCAGAAACGCAGGCTAAAACGGACTGCAGATCAGAGGTCTGTGCACTCGGTAATTAATTATTTACTTTTTACCTTTATGTCACGTCGTACCTTTTTCATTATTACGGATATGCCATTTCCTCTTCCTATAAAAGGTGGTGGGGTTCATTTCCAACCCTACACCTTCTCTCTCTTCTTCTCTCTCTCTCACTAACATTAGAGTATTCTCATGATGGGGTCGAGTAGATACGATGGCATGAAGGGTATGGAGGCGGTTTTCGAGGACTTGGCTAGAGTGGTTCCTTTCCAGAACCCTGATTCTCACCTCAGTCGGACCAACGTTAACCGGGTAAGTACCTCCTTATTTTTACTTGTCAAGACTTCTAGGCTTTAGCAACCCCATTTGAACGTTATTTGCATGCTAACCCTTAAAACTGGTTATAAGCCTTTTAGTTAGAAAACACGAAGTCTTATGCATGTGAGCAATACTTTACGATTTTTGGAAAGAATGTGAACTATATACATGTGAAAAGTAAAAATGCGAACAATGCATGCCAACAGTAAAAACGTGAATAGTGCACGTGAATAGTTAAAATGTGAATAGTGCACGTAAATAGTAAAAACGTGAATAGTGCATATGAATAGTAAAAAACGTGAATAGTAAAGACGCGAATTGTGCACGTGAATAGTAAAACATGAATAGTGCACATGAATAGTAAAAATGTGAATAATACTAAACCATCCTTAAAAACTTGTATAGGCCTAAGCTCTTCGCAAGCACGCGAGAGAGTGGAACCCCAAAAAATACTGAATCAAATTAAACCCTAAACGAATGACCCTATGGACGAAACTCTAGAGAATGACTATCTTTACAACGAGAACTTGCTAGGTTAAATTTAGACGAAATTTAAAGAACGACTAGGTAAACTGAATTTCTATCAGAAGTGAGGCACTTAAGGAATAATGACTTTGGCTTAGTCCATCTCTCACTTGTACCGTTCCTTCTAGATTATTAGCATTACTGGATCTACCGAGGGCATCCACTCCTGGTATGCCTTGCTTCCCACGGCGGTTAGAGCCCGTGTGCGAGGGTTGGGTTTCGAGCCCTTTATTCTGGCGCTGCCCCGTGCCAACAGTGTGTGCGACAAGCGCGGCTTGCGCTCCCTTTGTGAGAGGTGGGTGGATTCGACTCACACCTTTCACCTTCCGTTCAGAGAGATGACAATCTCGCCCCGCGACTTTTCCCTACTGACCGGATTACGAGGCAGTGGTACTCTGGTCCCTCTTTGCTACGATATGGTGTGTCCCAG
Organism: Euphorbia lathyris; assembly: GCF_963576675.1. Lineage (NCBI taxonomy): Eukaryota > Viridiplantae > Streptophyta > Magnoliopsida > Malpighiales > Euphorbiaceae > Euphorbia > Euphorbia lathyris. The sequence continues at coordinate 36,938,464 of NC_088913.1, read as the reverse complement.
GGTCGACCCTGATGAGGTGGCCGCATTGATTGGCCCCGGAGTCTTTATAGGTGCCGGGTCTACACCGGCGAAGTTCATCACCACCTACAGCCTGCTGAGTCGTCGGGACTTCTGTGATCTAGACGATATAGACCGGGCTACTCGTAGTTTCCTCCTGTATGCCTTAGGTGAGACGGTTTTCTGCACCAAGAGTGGGACCATACATGCCGGTCTCATCCAGGCCTTCCGTGATTTAGATGCGGTGTCCTCGTACGATTGGGCTGGAGCTAGCTTGGCGTACCTTTACCGATTCCTAGATTTGACTTGCCGAATGCGCAAGGACTTCGGTGGTTACACATTCGCCCTCCTGGTGCATTTTCTATCCCTGGCTTGTCTTTTATTTTTTCATGATTTCCGCTTCTGATGCCAGTTTTTATGAGAAGGTTTGGGCCTATGAGAGGAGGATTCTCCCGAGCGCCCGCGGGAGCAGTCCGCGCGGGGCTGCGCTTCCGCTTATGGCGAGGTGGAGGGACTTTGACTTGAGCGTCGAGAGGAGGTGGACAGTGGCACGATTCCTATCATGGATTGACACACGGAGCTTGGGACAGGTGAACGTCGCCTGACTATACTGGATTTTTGTTCGTTCTTGTCTGATTTTCCTTACGTTTCAGATCTCCTTCGGATGGGACGACCTTGACTTCGGTCCTGACTACGCATATGTCACTCGCATCCAGAGGCACCAGTGCGTACTTACCGGCCCGTGCGTGCGCGCGTGGTATTTGGGCGATCGGAGTTTCACCGGGGTTGATGCCACACATTGAACTCCAGGCGAGATCCCCGTGTCCATGTTTGCGGTGAGGATCCTGCCTCTGCGGGACATACGTCGTGATCTGGTTCGCCGATTAGTGCCCCGGGGTGTATGGGACCATGCAGGGGGTCGTGCTCGCTATTTATCGATGCTTTTGACTCCGGTGGACCCTCCTGAAATAGCAATGGATGTTGATCCGACGGAGGACGTGTTCTCAGCGGCGGCCGTCACTAAGGTCTTTGGCCTAGAGGAGGTCCCGGTGAGTGCTTGACTTATTTATTCTTTATTTACGAGATAGCTGGGGGTATTCATTTTGCCTTTGTTAGTAGGAGGGTTCCTTGAGGAGCGCTCGGACGTCGGATTTCTTCGATGGTACCCGGGCTCGGACATCTGCGAGCGAGCCTTCATATTATGCAGGCGAGTCCTCAGGCGCTGCCCGACCAGAGCGGCTCTACCTTGGCGCACCTTTCCCGACCTCAGGGAGAGAGTATTCGGTGGTTCGTTATGGCGAGGCGGGCGTGGCCTACTCCGGCGTTGAGGCAGCCCCTCCAGTTTTTACCTCGATGGTGCCGTTCGACCCCCCTGATGCCCTTCATACCTCGAGGGAGACGTGCACCAACTTTGTGGGATTGTCTGATTATTTGCGAGAGCAGCTCAACCTGCGTTGTGCTAGCAACCTGGTGAGTATTCTTATTCTGTTATAGTGTAGTGAAATGTATGCATGTGATGCACGTATGTATGTATGACTTCTGTTGTTGTCTGTTTTGGTGTTTTTTTTCTCTTCTTTTTTTTGTAGAGTGATTTTCACGCTAATGATCAGAGATTCAGCGAGTTGCAGCGAGACGCCAATGCTCGGGTTGGACATGTATATCGAGAGAGGGATGCTATTTGGATGGAGCGGATGCGCGTTGAGATCGAGGGCCGCCGTGTAGCTGAGGAGGGGCGCCAGATCGCCGAGGAGACCTTGGCAGTGGAGCGGGCCTCATATATGAGGGCCTTTGAGGACTTATGGGACTTTGGATCGTTCCCTCCTTGATGAGTGTTGGTCCCTTATAACGTGACAAGTTAGTTCCAAGGGGGGGGATAAGAACTATTTAAAATTTTGTCCGTTGAGGCTGACTTCTTTACTTATGGAAAGGATTACACAGCGTCACTAAGTAGATTCAAGACACAAGCTTAGTCAACTTGTGACTAAGTCTGCTTCTTTACTTGAGTCAGGAAATAGCACTTAGAGTCTATTCCTGAACTAAGCTTCTTAGTAAACTTAACTCAGCGTGAGCTCTTTACTTAGTCAGTTTTTCACAGCAAGCAATATATATTAAAGGAGTTTAAGGGTTAGAAAGATATTACTCAGCAGACTTATCCTGGTTCGGCCTCTCCGCCTACGTCCAGTCCCCGGAACTCGTTCCGAGCTTTTTGAATTCTCTACTGAGCTCTTTAAAGGTAGAGCACGAAACCTTTTACAAATAGAAGCTGAGTATAACAAGAGTACCTTCCTCTATACCTCTACTCACTCCTATGTCTATGCTGAGTACTATAACCAAGTACTCAGCCTCTCCTTTCTATTCTTCTAGAAATGATAAAGTGTTTGTCCTAAACAACGATTGCTAAGACACTTTAGATGATTGGAAATCACTCTAGACTTTTACATAATAATATGGAAATTGGTGTAAGGTATTTGCTTTGCTTTTCTCACAGAATCTTCGAGTATAGATTTGGTCAGCGTTTCGACTACTTGAAGTTCTGTGTTGATTGAAGCAAATGGATGGCCTTTATATAGTGACACTTGAGGCACCTGGTCATTTCGAATTTCGAAATAACCGTTGGAGGGAAACGGCTTCCTGTCGTTGTCACTCTGAGCGTGCTCAACGTTGTTGGCCAATAGAAATCTTGCATCTTCTGTCTTCGTCAGTCTTCGGCAGAATGTTTCGCCATTTAAGGAAAAGTCCACGAGACAGCTTTCTGCGCCTTCTGAACTTTTCCCAAAGTAGAAATACTTTGTCTAGAAGTTGAACATTGCCTGCCGCTGTCCAGACTGCTTTGTCATCCAACTCAGCAGCTTCTCCTTGAAGCTTTTGCCACGAAGGCTTCTCGATCCTTCTCTTGCTGAGTCGTCGTTTTAGTTGATACGGCTTCGTTTTGAACTCTTAAGCCGAATGGTGTTAATGTGTTGACTTGGGCTTGACTTCCACTTTATGGGCCTTTGGGGTTTTTTAATCTCAATGTCTTATACACAATTAAACTCAACATTGAACAAACACATTAGTGTAAATAAATCAAAGCATTTTAAATTTAATGTGTTAGAATATTTTTATCATTACTTAAATAATTTTGTCAAATCAAAATCATGTGGAAAGGTGTTTCAACAAACTCCCCCATTTTGATGTTGGCAAAAATATTCAGTCGAAGAACTCAGTGTTGAGCTCCCCTATGATAGTTGACCTTACTTTATCAAATAACTCCCCCGTAAGGGTTGAGCCACTGACTTAGTTTTACTCAAAACTTTTCAATGTTTAGTTGAGTAAGTCTAAGGTCAGTTTTTAGAGATAGGTCAGCTCATGGAACATATTCTATTTAACTCATTTTTACGCGGAAGGTTTAAATATCAGAGAGCGCTGAGTAAGCTTTGTTCAATGAGTTTTAGTTAAGTGGATATATAAGAAGTGGTCAACATGTATGATCAACACATCAGACATATCATCAATTAATATAGACAGTGTAGCACAGTTGATTTAATGAAGATGCGTTTTAACAAATTATATCAATCACTTAAATAAGCATCACACAAGAGTAGTCAGTATGAAAGAGATAGAGATGCATATAATTTGTTTTGATTTTAAAGTTAGCACAACAGAGTTCACAAATAAAACATAAAGGTTCAAAGACTAGCTATCCTAGCTACTTTTGTTTGCCCTTGCCCTTGTGTTGCGGCTGACTAACTGAGGCTTGCTGAGTTCTTGGGGCTGGTTCTTTCTCCCCCGTTTTGCCATCATCAGGTTTTGGAATGAAGGTGGAGTCAATTGCAGCTTGAGTGAGGCGCTGAGAAAATGCCTTCAGCTTTCACGTGCTTTCATTCATTCCGTCGAAAATGGGAACACCATCATCCACAATGGATCGAGGAATTCCAATAGATGCAACACTCAGCATACTCAAAACAGCGGCTTGAGACTTGCCAATCCAGTGCATGGTTTCAGTGAGCATGGCAAAGGCTTGATGAAACATCTTGAGCAATGAGGAGTCATAATACTCACGGTGATCGTTGATTTTGCACACATTACTGAAAGTTGCTCGAGAATACTTGAGAATCTCGTTAGTCTTAAGCTCGTCAGTTGCCATCTCTTGTCTGTTTAAGTTCAACAGATGCACAGCTTCGCTGATTTGCTCGATGGATCATTGAGAGGAGTTGGAAAGCTGGTGATTGGTTTTCTCTTGCTCGGTGTGAAGCTGGCTGAAGAGATTATGTACTTCGGCGGAAGTGGCATATGCTGAGTTCGCAGCTGACAGTTGATGAAACTCCCTTTGTAGTGAGTTTATATGGTTGACCATGGTCAGCTGGAGTTCGGCCAGCTTCAGTATAGAGTCCTGCCTGGGCTGTTGAGATTGTAGTGTAGTCATGACACTCAGAAGATCCTTCATACCTTTGATCTCGGTGAGAAGCTGAGTGACAGACGAAAATGGAGTTGTCTCAATAGTGTTGGATTCAGCGGCATTGGTACTTGATTGATGGAGGTCCTGGATGAAAGCTTGAGCTGAGTCAATAATTCTTCGACCAGACTCAGAGGCAATGAGATAGCTAAAGGATCCATCATGTGTTGGCCTAGATGTCGGAGGTGGAGTAGAACCGGATAAGGGCAGTGTTTGGTTCTGCTCGTTATTGGAAGGACCAGCATTGTCAGCGGCTGGCCTGGAATTAGTATTGTCAGTGGAAACTGACTGAATTTGAGTCTGCTCATTTGTTTGGGGAAGTGAAGGATCGGCAGAAAGAGTTGCTTGCTCAGTGTCAGGCTGAAGCTGACTAGGTGTTTGAATGTTAGGAAGTTCAGTGTCCACCTGAGCAGGAAATTCCTTATCTTGCTCAACAGTTTGTGGAGCGGAATCTTCGAGCACTTGCTCGGCATTGCTTTGGTCGGCATGTTCCTTTCGAGAAACAGAGGCTTGATTTTCTTGAGACTCTGGTTGAGACACATGTGTGTTGGAGAAGTATTTAAGTTGGACATCTGTAAGATCGGGAATCTCATCCCTCAGCGGTGAGTCACCCATGATGTCAATGACGGGTGGTTTGAAGCCTTGCTTCTTTCTCAGTCTCCTAAGCTTTGGAGGAGTAGGGTCACACGGAATAGACTCAATGGAGTCAGTGGGTGAGGCATCCCTTTGAACAGCAGGAGCATTTTCTTGGTGCTCAGTTTTGTCTTCATCAACCAACTCAGTGTTGATTGGTTCAAGATGCTCATCATCTGCAGGTTCCTCAGTGTCATCCTGACCACTTTCTTCTTCTTTGTCAGACTCATCATCATCCAGTTCTTCTTCTTCTAACTGGTCATCCAACACTTCCTCATCAAACTGACCACCCAATTAGTCTTGGTCGTGTTCTTCCTCAGCCTGTTGCTCAGCGTCAATCCCTTGACTCTGTGCATAGTGTGAGTTAGGAGGAACGATGATATCTGTTGGCATGGCCTCAATAGGTCTTAACTCAAACCTAAGCCATTTCCTCCTCTTCCTTAATGGTTGGTCATCAACCTCTCTTTCTTTTATTTCAGCCTCAGCTTGCCTAGGTCTCTTCGAGGCTGACCTAGATCCACCCGGACTTGGCTGAGTTTGCTTTGTTCCTTTACATACAACTTTGATCCTCTTTGGGGTAGAGGCAGCTCCTTTAGATGTGCTTTGCATAGCTTTCCTCTTCCTTTGAGTTCTGCCCTTTTTAGTCACAGCTCCCTCAGCGTTTTCCCCCTCAGCGTTCTGGACAGCTTCTCTTTTGCCTTCCTTCACCACAATTGGTAGGTCATGTGCCAAACCAAATAGGGCAGCAGCTATAATTTCGGTTCCCTGAACTCGAATTTCCGAAACTGTGTCCACTTTGTGATCCTAGAGGATGCGAGTGATGAAGGAGCCCAGCCTAAGGGTTCCTGTACTTCGTAGAAAACCACTGATGATAAAGACAGGCATATTAATCGGCGTATAGGTCAGCATGTGCCATATGAAGCACTACTCGAAGTTGGTTGCTGAGTTGGTGCAGTTGATTTTGGGGTAGAGGAAATTTGTCAGTATGTAATGGGCCATCTTTTGATGCTGACCCATGGAGGTGCTTGAAATTTCACCTACATGACCCTCAGGTTTGCAGAAGGTCTTAATGTAGTTGGTTTTGTCATGGTCACCTGACTTGCGAAGTATAGCTCCTTCGTTTTTCAATTTGAACAGTGAGGCAATGTACGCTGGGTTGATGGAGATGTTCTTTCCTCGAACATTAGTTGCTAGGTAGTTCCTGTTGTCATTGGCGACTCTCAGGTTGGCGTAGAATTCTTATACCAACTCAGGGTAAGTGGGATCCCAAACTGAGAACATCTCGTTCCATCCATTGTTCTTGATCCACTCACAGAAAGGTTGCTCGGCCTCCACAAATCCTTTTGAGCTGCGAGTGGTCAATCTTCCATCCCCTCACATTCTCAAAGACCTGAGTGTAGGTGCGGTGTACTACTTTCTTACCCTTGTCCTTTTGCTGCTGTTTCCCTTTGGAAGAGGTGGCTTGGGCAGCATGAGCTTTTTTGCTCGGTGTAGTAGCTCCAGCGAGATTGCGCTGAGTAGGAGAAGTGGGATTGTCATCGGAGCGGTCATGGGAAAGACCAGCACCGGAGATGTTTAGAGAAACTCTTGTCATATTCTCAGAGAAGTTTTGGGAATTTTGGGAATTTTTGAGAGAGAAAGTATAAATGCCAAAGATTTCTAAGCGTAAAGAAATAAAAGTGGGGATTCATCCACTATTTATAGAGATGTTGAGTTAATCCGAGGCGTTAGGTTGTTGAGTCAATCGACAAAGATTCTGGCATTTATGACACATACGGTGAGTGTGTTTTCTAATTATAGGCTATACGTCATCCTATGTGGCTATTTAATTCGCGTGCTTTGCATTTAAGGTTTGCAACGGCTCTTTACTCAGTGTTAAGAATTTCAAGCGTTTAAAATTCCGAGTAGTCAGTGTTATGCAAAGGAATAGATATAATGCGTAGAAGCTCAGCTTGAGGTAAATGCTCATTATATATATATTTATCTACTCAGCATGCAATATCACAAATCATTCATCATGGAAATTCACTCAGCATGCATACTATATTTGGAATTTATTGAAGAGGATTAAACATACCAATGGCTTCTCTAAGTATGTTGAATTGCTCACGAGCCAGTGGCTTTGTGAAGATATCAGCAAGCTGCTCATCCGTTGGGACATAGGTCAGCTTGATCTCACCTTTGAGTACATGGTCTCTAATGAAGTGATGTCTGATGCTGAAATGCTTTATCCTGCTGTGCTGGATTGGGTTCTTTGATAGATCAATTGCACTTTTGTTATCACATTTGACTTCAATTGTTTTAGTCTGAACACCATAATCTTCAAGCTGTTGCTTAATCCATAGGACTTGAGCAACACAGCTTCCAGCAGCAATGTACTCAGCTTCAGTGGTTGACAGGGCTACCGACGCCTGCTTCTTGCTGAACCAGGATATAAGACAGCTCCCAAGGAAGTGGCATCCTCCTGAGGTGCTTTTTCGTTCAAGCTTGTCTCGTCCATAGTCAGCATCAGTGTATCCAAGAAGCGTGAAATCTGAAGTATTGGGATACCATAAACCTGCACTCACTGAGCCTTGCAAATATCTAAGGATTCTTTTTACAACTATGTAATGAGATTCCTTAGGGTTAGATTGATATCTAGCACAATAACATACTGAGAACTGAATGTCCGGTCTACTCGCTGTTATGTAAAGTAGAGAGCCTATCATACCTTGATACAATCTGCTGTCTACCGACTTACCATTCTCATCAGTGCAGAGGATAGTGTCAGTGCCCATTGGAGTAGATATTGGCTTGCAATTTTCAAGTTCATATTTCTTCAATATCTCCTTAGCGTACTTAGTTTGACTTATGAAGATGCCATTTTTCCCTTGTTTGATTTGAAGTCTAAGGAAGAAGTTGAGTTCTCCCATCATTGACATTTCAAACTCAGTTTGCATCTGCTTGCTAAATTCCTTGCACATTGACTCGTTAGTGGCACCAAAAATAATGTCATCAACATATATCTGAGCCAGCAGGGTATCTTTACCCTTCCTCTTAATGAATAAGGTTGTATCATCTTTGCCTCTGACATAATTTCTAGTCAGCAGGAAACTGGTCAGCCTCTCATACCAAGCACGTGGTGCTTGCTTGAGGCCATATAGAGCCTTTTTGAGCTTATAAACGTGGTTTGGGAATTTAGGATCCTCAAACCCTGGAGGCTGATTAACATAAACTTCCTCGTTTATAACTCCATTAAGGAATGCACTCTTAACATCCATTTGAAACAACTTAAAGTTCATATAGCTTGCATATGCACATAAAATTCTAATAGCCTCTAGCCTTGCTACTGGGGCAAAGGTCTCACCGTAGTCAATACCTTCTTGCTGGCTGTAGCCTTGAGCTACAAGTCTTGCTTTGTTTCTGACCACATTGCCTTGTTCATCCAGCTTGTTGCGGAAGACCCATCTTGTTCCTATGGTCTTCTGGCTTTTTGGTTTTGGCACTAGATCCCATACTTCATTTTGTCTGAACTGATCAAGTTCTTCTTGCATTGCATTCATCCAGTATTCGTCATACTCAGCTTCAGCGAAATTCTTTGGTTCCTGGATTGAGATGAATGCTACGTTGCTGAGGTATCTCCTGAGTTGATTTCTGGTCATCAGGGTATTCTCAGCGGCATCAAGAATGGCACTCTCTGAGTGACCTCTTGGTATCCTAATCTCCTTTGGTAGATTGATGTCTTGCGCTGGTTGTGTTTCAACAATCTCTGCAGGTGTAGATTGGTCAGTGAAAGTAATTTGAGTTTCACTTTTACCTTTGGTCAGCCCTTGAGGGAATGACTCAGCAGCTGTTTCTTGGTCAGCGGCTGCTGAGTGTGGGTCATCCTCGGTCAGCGGCTGGTATCTTCCTGCAGGGTTAGTTTCATTGAACTCAACATGTACTGACTCTTCTAAGACTTGAGTTCGTTTATTGAAAACTCTGTATGCTTTATTGTTTGTTCAGTAGCCTAAAAAGATAGCCTCATCAGCTTTTGAGTCAAACTTAGCTAGGCTATCTTTAGTATTCAAGATAAAGCATTTACATTCAAAGGCACGAAAGTATCCAATGTTGGGCTTTCGTCCTTTCCAAATTTCATAGGGGGTTTTCTTTAGTATAGGTCTAACTAGAGCCCTATTAAGAATGTAGCACGCTGTGTTGACAGCTTCTCCCCAAAAGTACTTTGGAAGCCTATGCTCACTCAGCATTGTCCTGACTATTTCAACCAAGGTTATGTTTTTCCTTTCAACAACCCCATTTTGTTGAGGCGTTCTAGGAGCAGAGAAATTATGGTCAATGCCGTTGGTTTCATAGAATTCAACAAACTGTTGGTTCTTGAATTCTCCACCATTATCACTTCGGATGTGAGCTAACTTAAGGTCTTTATCATTTTCAAGTTTTCTTACTAAATTTGAAAACGTCTCAAAGGTTTCATCCTTGCTATTCAGCAAGATGATCCAAGTGTACCGAGAAAAGTCATCTACAATGACCAAGGAAAATCTTCTTCCACCCAAGCTCAGCGGCTAGACTGGACCGAAGAGATCCAAGTGTAGTAACTCTAATGGACGCTTAGTTGAGACAATGTTTTTGCTATGAAAAGATTGTTTGGTTTGTTTTCCAGCTTGCAAGCGTGGCATAATTGATCTTTTTCAAATTTAAGTTCTGGCAGTCCCTCAACCAATTGCTTTCTTGCTAATTTGGCCAGGAGGTCCATGCTTACATGACCAAGTCTCCTATGCCATAGCCAGGAATTTTCTTCCTTTGACACTAAGCGTACAGTTTTTGAAAACTTGGGTAAATTACATATGTGGTGTACAACCTTTGCCTGTTATCACACTTTGGTGTACAACCTTTAATTTTGCACACTAAAGTGTACAAACTTCAGGTGACCTCACACTAAAGTGTACACCCGGTTATTATGACCGGTCAACGACGGTCAACGTTGCCACGTCATCTAAGTTCATTTCCTGCTAATAAAAAACGTGTCCCCCAAAATGCGAAAAGACCCTAATACCCCTTTCTTATTTCCCTAAAAAAATTATAAAAGCAATCAAATTCTCTCCCCTCTCTCCTCTCTCATATTTCATCTGACATTACGTCTTCCTCATTCATCCATCGTTTTTCTTCATCGTGAGAACTGTAAAAAAATGGGGAAACCCTAATCTTCAAAAATCGCGGGCTTTACCTGTACTCACAGCGCAAGGGCTAAAGGCTGCGAAATCCAAAAAAAGATCCAAGATGCCTTCTTCATCATCTGCGCAGAACGTACAGAACTTTGGGGGAGGATGGATTTGCCATTGCGGAATCCAAGCACCCCTGTCAACGTCTTGGAGCGATTCAAACCCAGGGAGAAGATATTTCAACTGTAAGAATTTTGGGGTAAGTCAGTTCTAAAACAAAAAATTGCTTCGTCCTCTCTGTGCTCTGTTAAGCTCTGTTAATTTTTTTGTTCTCTGTTAGAATCGAAACGCATGTAAATTCTTTGAGTGGATGGATCCTCCAATGAACGATAGGGCAAAATCTGTCATCTTGGGATTACTGCGGAAGTTAGATAAAATTGAGAAAGAATGTGAGAGACTGAAGAATTGTGAAAGAGAAGGAAACGATGATAATTGCTTGCCAATGGAAAGAGAAACAGATGAAGGAATGACACTAATCCGGAGCCAGGGAAATGAGAAAGACAGCAAGAGAGGACAAATGTGCAATTGGGTTGGGATTTTTTGTGCTGTTTTGCTTGGTAGCTGTATTTCTAAGATATTGCTGGGTTAGATAGACTTGATGGTATTAGGTGCATTATTTTGTGATTTTGTTGGTTCTAGTTCAATGTAAACGAATTCTGATCACAGTGTATGAAAGGAATGGTTATTTGGTGCATTATTTTGTGCAATATTATCAGAATTATGCGTTTTAGTTATCATGTGCATTATTGTGTGGCATTAGGCAATACCGAGGATCAAGTGCTAAAAAGAATGGTAATTTGGTTCATTATTTACAAAGGGCATTATTACGGGTCATTTGGCAGTACAGATATAGGAATGGGCATTTGACAGCAGGGTATTATTATGGGACATAATTACGGGTCATTAGGAAATACATTGTTATGGGGCTTAAAACCAACATTTATATTCATGTACGTGAGCATACTATAATATGATCCAACAAACTGCTTTCATTGATAAAAAACTGAGATTGCTATCATTGAGCAAAATGTGTTCAAAAGATTTACAAATGCACTATTGGGTATACACATACCATAACAAAAATAGGTCCCAAAAAATGCACTATTGGGTATACACATACCGTAACAAAAACAGGTCCCAAAAATTTACAACTTCATCAGAAACATATGCCAGAACACCAAAAACATGTGCCATAACACCAAAAAAACATGTGCAAGAACACTTCAAAAACAGGTCCCATAATGTAGAACACAATTAACACTTAACGCCATGGCCTTTGGGAACTTCTTATGCATGGTCTTCTGCTTGAATCATTAGTTACACTGCTATCTTGAGTATTGCCTACCGCAGTGTTCCTTGTGCTTCTCCTTGGCCTTGAATCATTTATGTCCTGAGTGCGTGCCTCAGTTTGTGGTCCACCAGCATTAGTTACGGTTTGAGTTGCGGGAATGCTCTGGCTTGAACCCTACATCAACCATTTTAATAACATCAGGCTCTTAACAAAGTGCAGCATCAATTTTACAACATTTAACACAATCATGCCATAAAAGGTACACTTACATCCATAAACCATCGAACAGTGGTTGGTTGTGAAGATGTGCTAGGCACATTTGAAGGCATGTGTGTACTAGTTCTTGCCCTCTTTGGCTGCAAACATATTCAATAACAATTCAATAGCAACATACTCTGATATCAATTCAATAGCAACTTAGGATGAACATGTCTGTTGAAACACCTTTCCACATAATTTTGATTTGACAAAATTGTTTAAGTATAACTAAAAACATATTCTAAACACACTAAGTTTAAATGCTTTGATTTATTCTACTAATGTGTTTGTTCAATGTTGAGTTAAATTGCTTATAAGACATAAGGATTAAAAGGCCCAAGCCCAATACAAGAGTCAAAGCCCAAGTCAAACAGTTCAAGACAACTCGGCCCGCGTATGTCAAAACGTTGTCGTTATGGACAAAACGCAACTCAGCGGAAGAAGGATCTAGAAGACCTTCAGGGAACAACTTCGGAACGAAGCTGTTGAGTTGATTCGACAAAGCGTACAAGACAGCAGCTGGCTAAGGAAAACTCCCAGACAAAGTGTTTCCACTTTGGGTAAAGTTCAGACGACACAGTATGCTGTCCAGTTGACTTTACCATAAAAGGAGAGACATTCTGCCGAGATGACCAAATGCTGACCGAGGACAGAAGATACTCAAATCTGATTGGCCCAGAGCTCTGAGCAAGTCAGGATGACAACGACAGGAAGCCGTTTCCCTCCAACGGTTATTTCGAAATTCGAAATGACCGATGCCTCAAGACGTCTCTATAAATAGTGCCATCAGAAGCTTCATTCCATACAGAACTTGATCAAGCCATTACGCTGACCAAATTTCTATGCAAGTTCTGCAAGCAAGAAGCAAAGCAATCTTACACTAAATTTCATATCTTTTGTGTAAAAGTCTAGAGTGATTATTCAATCATCTAAGGTGTCTTAGCAATCATTGTTTAGGACAAACACTTATCATTTCTAGAGATTAGAAAGGAGAGGCTGAGTACTCGGTTATAGTACTCAGCGAGAGATTAGGATTGAGTAGAGGTATAGAGGAAGGTACTCTTGTTATACTCAGTTGCTAAGATTGTAAAAGGTTTGAGGCTCTACCTTTAAAGAGCTCAGTAGAGGATTCGAAATCTCGGAACGTGTTCTGGGGACAGGACGTAGGCTTAGAAGCCGAACCTGGATAAATCTCCTGAGTAACGTATTTCTTACCTTAAACTCCTTATATATATTGCTTGCTTAAATAACCAAAAACTGACCAAGTAAAGAGGTCAAGCTGAGTTGTGCGCTTCGAACATCTGAGCTCAGGAATAGACTCTAAGTGCTATCTCCTGACTCAAGTTAAGAAACTGACCTAGTCACCAGTTGACTAAGCCAGTATCTTGCTGTTTACTCAGCGCCGCTGTTAAAACCTTTTCTCCTGAGAAAAGAAGTCTGCCCTAAATTAAGAAAAAGTTTAAATAGTTCCTAACCCCCCCCCCTTGGAACTATACTTGTAACGTTATAAGGGACTAACAAGTGGTATCAGAGCTTAAAAGCTCACTGTAAAAGGTTTAACAACCTTGAGCTGATCCCTACTATGGGCGAAAACAGTACTCGGTTTCTCCCAGGAAACCAAACAACTCAGATATTGCCTGAGGGGCTGTCCATCACTCGGCCTCCCCTATTCTTCGGGTCTAACTATACCTTCTGGAAGAATAGGATGAAAAATTTCATTCAGGCTACAAATATGAGTGTCTGGCTATCTATAGTGCAAGGCCCATTTGTACCTGTCGAAGTTGTGGCTGGCCAAACAGTTGTAAAAGCTGAGGCCAAATGGACAGAGGATGATCTCAAGAAGCTTCAAAATCACGCTTCGGCTATCAATATGCTTCACTGTGCGCTCGATGCTGCAGAATATAATAAAATTTCAGGTTGTGAGTCAGCGCAAGAGATTTGGAAGAAGCTGGAGGTCACCTACGAAGGAACCAATAAAGTAAAGGAGTCCAAGGTGAACCAGCAGATGAGACTGTACGAGCTGTTCGAGATGAACAATGATGAGGGCATATCTGACATGAATGCAAGGTTTACCAACATCATCAATGAGCTCAAGAGACTTGGGAAGATCTTCACTGAGGAAGAACAAGTCAAAAAGATACTCAGGAGTCTTCCTAAAGACTGGTAAGCAAAGAAGACCGTTGTTGAGGAAGCTCAGGATTTAACCACCTACAAATATGACGAACTCATCGGCTCGTTGCTGACCCATGAGATATCTATGAAAAACTTTAAGGTGAAGGAAAAATCTGAAGACAAGAAGCAGAAGTCTCTTGTCATGAAAGCTGACTCCACTGATTGGAGCTCAACAGATGATGAGGAGATGGCTATGTTCACAAGGAAGATGAAAAGGCTCTTCAGGAAGAATGACAAATATTCTAAGAAGCCTTACAGAAAGTTTGATAAGTATAAAGCTGACTCCAACGACAGCAAATATAAGAAAGACAACTCAAAGCCCATTACATGCTTTGAATGTCATCAAACTGGCCATATAAAGTCAAGCTGCCCCACGCTGAGGAAAGATAAGAAGAACGTCAAAAAGGCAATGGTGGCTACATGAAGCGACAGTGATGAGTCTTCATCAACAGAAGCTGAGGCCACCAAGTCAGCGAAGATATGCTTCATGGCTGACGAACTTGCTGAGCCGTGCTTCTCTGAGCATATTGACCCCTCCGTTGCATCTGACGATGAGGAGCAATCAAATGAGGTAATATCACTTTCCCAGCTCAGAAACGAAATGGGTAATGCCCTGAGTGATCTCTATACACTTGTCAAAAAGTGTAATAAGAAAATCAGAGCACTCAGCAGGCGCTGTGATGAGGTTGAAGAGGTCAAGCTGAGTGACCTCAGATACCTTCTTCAGGACAACTCAACTTTGCATGATAACATGAAGATCATACATGAGTCTGTCTCTGAAGTCCAATCAGTTTCGAAGAAACTGAGAAAGGACGTCACAACTATCCAGAACCAATTAAAGGTTCCAAATAAAAGAAACATCCCTCTGAGAACTCAGTACCAAGGTACTCAACAGAGATGGAATCCCCAGCGGAATGTCCAGTGTGACTTCTGTGGGAAGAAAGGTCACACCATAAAGGTGTGTTGGCATGCTCAGCACTGGGGTGCTGACCAGTCAGTGAGACAACCTAAACAGAAGGTCAGCTGTGACTTCTGTGGAAAGAATGGCCATACTGTCCATGTATGTCGCCATAAAATAAAATATGATGCTTTACCTATTGCACCTAACAAGCAAGGACCCAAAAAGAATTGGGTACCTAAAAGTAACTAGTTACAATGCAGGTAAGCCTGAGATGTGCTGAGAAGTCAAAGATGTGGTATATTGACAGCGCATGCTCGAGGCATATGACTGGTGATGAAACTCAGTTCATCACGTTTGAGCGTAAACGAGGAGGAAGTGAAAGTTTTGGAGACAAAAAAAAGGGTAAGATAGTAGGGTCAGGAACCATCGGAGGTAATCCTACTATTGAGTCAGTCTCCCTAGTCAGCGGACTCAAATATAACCTACTCAGCGTAGCTCAGCTATGTGACAATGGGAGAAAGGTTATATTTGATGCTATTGGATGTAAAATATACGAGGGTAAA
This sequence comes from Euphorbia lathyris, assembly GCF_963576675.1. Taxonomy (NCBI): domain Eukaryota; kingdom Viridiplantae; phylum Streptophyta; class Magnoliopsida; order Malpighiales; family Euphorbiaceae; genus Euphorbia; species Euphorbia lathyris. The sequence goes on along the minus strand of NC_088913.1, from coordinate 36,923,016 downwards.
TCAAATGAGTTAATTTTAACTGCCCCTCGCATAGATAATGTCTTTATGCTAGACTTAGAGAAAAAGTTTTCAAAAACTATATGCTTAGTATCAAAGGAAGACAATTCGTGGCTATGGCACAGGAGACTTGGTCATGTAAGCATGGACCTCCTGGCCAAATTAGCAAGAAAGCAATTGGTTGAGGGACTGCCTGAACTTAAATTTGAAAAAGATCAATTATGCCACGCTTGCCAAGATGGAAAACAAACCAAACAATCTTTTCACAGCAAAAACATTGTCTCAACTAAGCGTCCGTTAGAGTTACTGCACTTGGATCTCTTCGGTCCAGTCCAGCCGCTGAGTCTGGGTGGAAGAAGATTTTCCTTGGTCATTGTAGATGACTTCTCTCGGTACACTTGGGTCATCTTGCTGAGTAGCAAGGATGAGACCTTTGAGACATTTTCAAATTTGGTTAGAAAAATTGAAAATGATAAAGACCTAAAATTGGCTCACATCCGAAGTGATAATGGTGGAGAATTCAAAAATCAAAAGTTTGTTGAATTCTGTGAAGCCAAATGGATGTTAAGAGTGCATTTCTTAATGGAGTTATAAACGAGGAAGTTTATGTTAATCAACCTCCAGGGTTTGAGGATCCAAAATTCCCAAACCACGTTTATAAACTCAAAAAGGCTCTGTACGGCCTCAAGCAAGCACCACGTGCTTGGTATGAGAGGCTGACCAGTTTCCTGCTGACTAGAAATTATGTCAGGGGCAAAGCTGATACAACCTTATTCATTAAGAGAATGGGTAAAGATACCCTGCTGGCTCAAATTTATGTTGATGATATAATATTTGGTGCAACTAACGAATCAATGTGCAAGGAATTTAGCAAACAAATGCAGACTGAGTTTGAAATGTCGATGATGGGAGAACTCAACTTCTTCCTCGGACTTCAAATAAAACAAGGAAAGAATGACATCTTCATTAGTCAAGCTAAATATGCCAAGGAGATATTAAAGAAATATGACTTGGAGAATTGCAAGCCAATATCCACTCCTATGGGCACTGACACTGTCCTCTGCGCTGACAAGAATGGTAAGTCAGTAGACAGCAAATTGTATCGAGGTATGATAGGCTCTCTACTTTACTTAACAGCCAGTAGACCGGACATTCAGTTCTTAGTATGCTACTGTGCTAGATATCAATCTAACCCTAAGGAATCTCATTACATAGCTGTAAAAAGAATCCTTAGATACTTGCAAAGCTCAGTGAACGCAGGTTTATGGTATCCCAACACACATGTCTTTACACTCATTGGATACACTGACGCTGACTATGGTTGAGACAAGCTAGAACGAAAAAGCACATCTGGAGGATGTCATTTCTTAGGAAGCTGTCTTGTATCTTGGTTCAGCAAGAAGCAGGCGTCAGTAGCCTTGTCTACCACTGAAGCTGAGTACATTGTTGCTGGTCATTGTATTGCTCAAGTCCTATGGATTAAGCAACAGCTTGAAGACTATGGTGTTCAAACAAAGACAATTGAGGTCAAATGCGACAACAAAAGTGCAATTGATCTATCAAAGAACCCAATTCAACACAGCAGAATGAAGCATGTCAGTATAAGGCATCACTTCATTAGAGACCATGTACTCAAAGGTGAGATAAAGCTGACCTACGTCCCAACGGATGAGCAGCTTGCGGATATCTTCACAAAGCCACTGGCTCGTGAACAGTTCAGCATACTGAGAGAAGGCATTGGTATGTTTAATCCTCTTCAGTAAATTCCTGTTCTAAAAATGTAAATTTATGCTGAGTGAATTACTATGCTGAATGATTTACGCAAATGCATGCTGAGTGATTGTTTTGCTGAGTACTTAACACAAAATACACATCAATACTGAGTCAATATGCACACCGAGTAGTAAATCTTAAACTGAGAAATCATCCTGTCATATACTACTGACCACTCAGAATCCAAAACGCTTAGTATTCTAAACACTGAGTGTTAGATCCGTTGCATTAAATGCTTAAGCACGCGAATAGCCACCTAGGATGACGTATGCGCCGAATGTGTCATAAAAGCCAGGATCTTTGTCGGTTGACAATCCCAAGGCAAAACTGACACATGGATTCGAAAAGATCCACACTCCACCGCTATAAATAATGGGTAAATCCCCATTCTTTATTTTCTTTACATCTACCGAATTCTAAGGCAAAAGCTTTCTCTCTAAAAACTCTCAAAGCTTCCAAAACCTGTTCTGAAACTATGACTCAAGTTTCTATCAACATCTCCGGTGCCGGTCACCCTAAGACCAGCTCCGATGAACACTCCAGTCAAACTTCTGTGCCTAAATCTACCAAGGTCACTACGCCGAGTAAAGGAAAAACTGGGCAACCTACCTCCTCCAAAGGAAAACCGACCAAAATCAGAACCTACACCAAGGTTTTTGATAACATTAGCGAATGGAAGGTGGACTTCTCAAGATGGGTCTCTGAGAACTTCGTGACTTCTAAACAACCCTTCTGCGAATGGATATCGCAAAATGGATGGACCGAGCTGTTCTCCATTAGGGATCACACCTATCCTAACCTAGTAAGGGAATTCTACAAGAACCTCCAAGTCGCTGATGATAACCAGGACTGTCTGGCAACAGTAGTAAGGGGGAAAACGATTTTCATCAATCCCACCTATTTGGCGAATTTGCTGAAGTTGAAAAATGAAGGAGCAAAGCTGAGAAGATCTGGAGATCATAAAGGTACTGGGTACGAAGTCACCTTCTGTAAACCTGAAGGTCACTCAGGAGAAGTCTCCAGTTCCTCTATGGGTCAGCACCAAAAGATGGCTCACTATCTGCTGAGTTACTTCATCTACCCCAAGATCAACTGCACCACCTCAGCAATGAACTTCGAGCAATGCTTCATATGGCATATGCTGACAGGTAAGCCGATCAACATGCCAGTATTCCTCATTGCTGGCTTCCTAAGGAGTACCGGAACTCTAAGACTGGGATCGCTCATCACCAGGATCCCCATTGATCATCAGATAGACCTAACTGATGAAGTTAAAGCTAGAGGATCTGAAATCACAGCAGCTTCGCTGAGAGCTTTGAAGTTCAATCAGCCTCTGAAGAAAGGAAAAACTGCTGCTACTAGTGAACAACAAGCTGAGGAAACAGCTGAGCCGAAGAAAGGGAGAAGAACTAAGGCTCCAGCTGCCCGTAAGAGGAAAGCTGTTGAGACCCCTTCAAAGAAGGCTGAGCCTAAGGCAAAGAAGCCTAAGTCAGTTGCTGAACCAGGTCAGGAGAGACCTAAGTCAGCTGATAAAAGGAGCAGGCAAGATGAGCCTGAAACTGAGGAAAGAACAGATGCTGATGTGCAGCCTCAAAAGAAGCAGAAGTCTTCTTCACTGACTCTAATTGACGCAATCCCTACTGACGTCATTGTTCCTGGTGACGCTCACTACACACAGTGTCAAGGAACAGTAGCTGAGCATCAAGAAGATAAGGTGCATCTGGACGATCAGTTCATTGCACAAGTTGAGGAAGAATTAGATGGTGACACTTCAGAAGATGAAGAAGAAGAAGAGGCCAGCGGTGAGGATGACGCTGAGGATAATGAGGAGACTGTTGAAACACCTTTCCACATAATTTTGATTTGACAAAATTGTTTAAGTATAATTGAAATACATATTCTAAACACACTAAGTTTAAATGCTTTGATTTATTATACTAATGTGTTTGTTCAATGTTGAGTTAAATTGTTTATAAGACACAAGAATTAAAAGGCCCAAGCCCAATACAAGTGTTAAAGCCCAAGTCAAACAACTCAGTACAACTCGGCCCGCGTTTGTTAAAACGTTGTCGCTTTGGACAAAACGCAACTCAGCAAGAGAAGGATCTAGAAGACCTTCGGGAACAACTTCAAGATGAAGCTGCTGAGTAGACTCGACAAAGCGTACAAGACAGCAGCTGGAAAATGAAAACTTCCAGACAAAGTATTTCTACTTTGGGTAAAGTTCAGACGATACAGTATGCTGTCCAGTTGACTTTACCATAAAAGGAGAGACAGTCTGCTGAGCTGACCGAGGATATAAGATACACAATTCTGATTGGCCGAGAGCTCTGAGCAAGTCAGGATGACAACGATAGGTAGCCGTTTCCCTCCAACGGTTATTTCGAAATTTGAAATGATCGATGCCCAGACGTCTCTATAAATAGTGCCATCAGAAGCTTCATTCAACACAGAACTTGATCAAGCCATTACGCTGACCAAATTTCTACACAAGTTCTGCAAGCAAAGAAGCAAAGCAAATCTTACACTACAATTCTTATATCTGTGTAAAATTCTAGAGTGATTATTTCAATCGTCTAAAGTATCTTCGAAAATCTTTGTATAGGACAAAACACTTATCATTTCTAGAGATTAGAAAGGAGAGGCTGAGTACTCGGTTATAGTACTCAGCGAGAGATTAGGATTGAGTAGAGGTATAGAGGAAGGTACTCTTGTTATACTCAGTTGCTAAGATTGTAAAAGGTTTGAGGCTCTACCTTTAAAGAGCTCAGTAGAGGATTCGAAATCTCGGAACGTGTTCCGGGGACATGACGTAGGCTTAGAAGAAGCCGAACCTGGATAAATCTGCTGAGTAAAGTATTTCTTACCTTTAACTCCTTATTTATATTGCTTGCTTAAAATAACCAAAAACTGACCAAGTAAAGAGGTCAATTTGAGTTGTGCGCGTTAAACGTCTGAGCTCAGGAATAGACTCTAAGTGCTATCTCCTGACTCAAGCCAAGAAACTGACCTAGTCACCAGTTGACTAAGCCAGTATCTTGCTGTTTACTCAGCATCGCTGTTAAAACCTTTTTCCTTAGAAAAAGAAGTATGCCCTAATTGCAAAAAAGTTTAAATAGTTCCTAACCCCCCCATTGGAACTATACTTGCAACCTTACAAGGGACCAACAAGTGATATCAGAGCTTAAAAGCTCACTGTAAAAGGTCTAACAACCTTGAGCTGGTCCCTACCATGGGCGAAAACAACACTCGGTTTCTCCCTGGAAACCAAACAACTCAGATACTGCCTGAGGGGCTGTCCATTACTAGGCCTCCCCTATTCTTCGGGTCAAACTATACCTTCTGGAAGAATAGGATGAAAAAATTCATTTAGGCTACAAACATTAGTGCCTGGCTATCTATAGTCCAAGGCCCATTTGTACCTGTCGAAGTTGTGGCTGGCCAAACAGTTGTAAAAGCTGAGGCCAAATAGACAGAGGATGATCTTAAGAAGCTCCAAAACCATGCTTCGGCTATCAATATGCTTCACTATGCGCTCGATGCTGCAGAATTTAACAAAATCTCAGGTTGTGAGTCGGAACAAGAGATCTGGAGAAAGCTGGAAGTCACCTACGAGGGAACAAATAAAGTAAAGGAGTCCAAGGTGAATCAGCAGATGAGACTGTACGAGCTGTTTGAGATGAACAATGATGAGGGCATTTCAGACATGAATGCAAGGTTCACCAACATCATTAATGAGCTCAAGAGACTTGGAAAAATCTTCACTAAGGAAGAACAAGTCAAAAAGATACTCAGGAGTCTTCCTAAAGATTGGCAAGCAAAGAAGACAGCAGTTGAAGAAGCTCATGATTTAACCACCTATAAATATGAAGAACTCTTCGGTTCATTGCTGACCCATGAGATATCCATGCAGAACTTCAAGGTGAAGGAAAAATCTGAAGACAAGAAGCAGAAATCCCTTGTCATGAAAGCTGACTCCACTGACGAGAGCTCAACTGATGATGAGGAGATGGCTATGTTCACAAGGAAGATGAAAAGGCTATTCAGGAAAAATGACAAATACTCTAAGAAGCCTTACAGAAAGTTTGATAAGTATAAAGCTGACTCAAGCGACAGCAAATACAAAAAGGACAGCTCAAAGCCCATTACATGCTTTGAGTGCCATCAAACTGGCCATATTAAGTCAAGCTGCCCCACACTGAGGAAAGACAAGAAGAGCGGGAAGAAGGCAATGGTGGCTACTTGGAGCGACAGTGATGAGTCTTCATCTACAGAAACTGAGGCCACCGAGTCAGCGAAGATATGCTTCATGGCTGACGAACTTGCTGAGCCATGCGTCTCTGAGCATGCTGACCTATCTGTCACATCAGATGACGAGGAGCAATCAAATGAGGTAATTTCTCTTCCCCAGCTCAGAAACGATATGGTTAATGCCCTGAGTGATCTCTACACACTTGTCAAGAAGTGTAATAAGAAAGTTAGAGCACTCAGCAGGCGCTGTGACGAAGTGGAAGAGGTCAAACTGAGTGACCTCAGATTCCTTCTTCAGGACAATACAACTCTGCATGATAACATGAAGATCATACATGAGTCTGTCTCTGAAGTTCAGTCAGTTTCAAAGAAACTGAGAAAGGACGTCACAACTATCTAGAACCAACTAAAGGTTCCAAATAAAAGAAACAGTCCTCTGAGAACTCAGTACCAAGGTACTCAGCAGAGATGGAATCCCCAGCGAAAAGTCTAGTGTGACTTTTGTGGGAAGTTAGGACACACCACTAAGGTGTGCTGGCATGCTCAGCACTGGGGTGCTGACAAGTCAGTGAAACATCCTAAATAGAAGGTCAGCTGTGACTTCTGTGGAAAGAATGGCCATACTGTCCATGTATGTCGCCATAAAATAAAATATGATGCTTTACATGTTGAACCTAACAAGCAAGGACCCAAAAAGAATTGGGTACCTAAAAGTAACTAGTTACAATGCAGGTAAGCCTGAGATGTGCTGAGAAGTCAAAGATGTGGTATATTGACAGCGCATGCTGATGCGGTTTCTTGCGAAACCTCACTAAGGGATAAGTGTACCCCGTCGTTATCAAGTAATAAATTTCCGATTTAAGTCCAGGTTATCGTCCACAGGATTCATTTCTGCAAGTATCAAGCTACTCGATCTCGAATGTTATCTAGGCTTAGGGGGTTTTGAGTTTGGTTTTGTTTAATTAATCTACTCCTAGGTTGAATTACACTAATTCTAATTAAGTTATCTAATTCTAGCTAAGTTATTCTAAGCCTAACTAAATTACTCTACCCCTAATTGATCTTTTACCAAAGCAATTAACTGAATGAACATGAAGGAATACGATGATAACAATGATAGAGTGTTTAAGCAATTGAATTGAAACTAAGTCGCTTATGTCCAAGGCGATTAACCCAACCTATCCTCCTAAAGTCCCTAGTTCGTGATTCCCTTGTAAGGCCGAAACTAGCTCTAAGGCTCAGTAATTTGGGCTTAATCTTCTATAGGGTCGTCAATCCTATAGGCACTGACTAGGTCAGATTCAGCTCGCAATATGTGCCAACCTAATTTTGGGATTATCGAATGAGTTAAACCAATCAGACAAAGCGTAAGACAAAGATTAAAACATCAAAACAGTTGAATAAACAAAATCTATATTATATATCAAAGATGAAGGAATTGTCACGAAGTTACAATAAACCTAGAATTCATAGCATGTATCAGAGGCTAGACAGAATATAAAAGAAGAAAAATCCCTTTTAGGGAACCTGTCTACCAATGCAGGCGTCTTTCTAGGATTTAAGGATGGAGCTTGAGTAATCCTCGGTGAACGGAGCTTCGGAGGTGTCTTCAATGGAGGTTTGAAGGTTATGGAGGAGGTGGAGAGGATTTCTCAAGGTGGAAGCTAAGCTAATTACAAAAGTAAAAGATATCTAATTTACAATTGGAAATTCCTATTTATAGCCGCGTCTCGGGTCTCGTTTTGACCTAATTTCGTGTCCTTGTTGGTGTAGGAAGATGTGGGGCCGAACGTGGCTTCGTGGGGGCGGAATTGGTCTTTTTGACCAATTCCCGCAAGTTTGCTCGCCGAACGTGGCTTCGTTTGGTGCGACTTTTGACGGACCAATTAGCTTCAAAAGATAACGGAATTCTAATATGCATGCTATTTCGGCCGTATTTGCCTAAATTGATCACAAAACGAGCCTAAACGACGAAAAGTAAATAGAACGTTTCCAATTTCTAATTAACTCACACAAAAGCATTTAAATGCGAGAATTGCTCGTTTATTAACCAAATAACTCTAAAAACCGTCCTAAAACCGTACCCAAAGATAGGGGTTTTTGACCCCTATCAAACCTCCTCACACTTAAAACTTTACTTGTCCCCAAGTAAACTAAAAAACTAAACCCGCCATCACGAGCAAGCTAGAAAACTTCCCAGTTTGACTAGGTGCTTGACGCAATTTCGAGCATCTGTAATTACATGCATTCGGAAATACAAAGTAGAGACACGATATCCAAAAGCCGCATTTCAATTATCATAGGTCATAGTTTTAAGCAAATGGACACATGTTCAATTAAACGAGTTTAAGGGGATCGCTAAGTAAAACACCTCACCATAGGTAGTTCACTCATTCACACAATTTTGGTGGCTAAAGTGTTTAGTCTCGGCTTATGTTCTTGCTTAGGATTACATTGATTTTGCACGTTCATCCGAGTTCCTCTACTATGCTACATGACTCCGATGATATCAAAAACAGCCTCTAATTGGGGTTGTAATGTGGTTAGAGGGTTAAAGGTACAACAAGGGTTAAAAGTTCTAGCGCTACAAAAAACAAAGTTCAAATGGCTTTAGCAAATATGAAGTGACTGAGCTTTTTATTTATCCCTTATTTTTTTCTTTTGGGATGTTTTCTTGAGACGTTTTTTATTTTTAGGAACTGGGGAATGAAGTTTTGTTTTCCCTTTTGTTCGTCTCTTTTCTTTTCTTTTTTCTGTTTTTCTCTCCCTTTTTTTTTCTTTTTGGGATAGTGATGCTCATTCACTTCTTAGCCTTTTGGCTTGCTACTCTAATGCCATAAACAAAGATAAAGCGCTAGAAGAAAACAAAGGCTCAGTTCGAGCTTTGCAAAAACGAAGGTTAAGTAGCGAACCAAGTTGTGGTTCGCAAAAACGGGTTAGAACGAAAGAAAGATCTACAAACTACAAAAAAATGTCGGCTCAAAGGGGCTTCCTAGAGTGGATGAAAAAGAAAAAAAATAAGGTAAAGAAAAGGGTTAATTCTAATGAGGCTGATTCATCGTTTATCATCTCAAATCATTGCATGTAGGTTCAACACAGTATTAGGTGCAAAATCTGTAATCTTCCACAAGTCAAAGCATTCACACAAAAATGTCAAGAAAAAGAGCTTTTTGATGTTCGCTCTTAGGCTCAAATTCAGCTCGCAATTCTTTGGGTTTCAATTTTGTGTTTACTAGTTTTCCCCAAAATCAAGTTTAATATCACATGCCTTCAATTCTTAAGTTATCTACCTAAGTAATGATTTTAGCATTTCTTCAAAAGTAGGGTCTAAATGCAAACTGTAGCTCATGCTTTTACAGATACAAGAGTTGTGTCCTACGCCTAAACTAGTTGTCATGCAATTTTAGATTCGGTTCTCAGCCCTCAAAGATAAATAACGAAGTTTAGATTCGAAGGAGGTTCACGGTTTTAGGTCCTAAACATGCAAAAACATAAATAAAGCAAAAATAAAACACCAAAACGCAAACCTAAACTAGACACGACGCAACGAAAATTAAAAATTTATACAATTTTTGTAAGTTTGTCTACCCCTCCTCCTCACACTAAAATTATGCAATAAGTTCCAACATTGCATCATAAATCATGAAGTACGAGTGTAAAAAGTTAGGGTGGAGAAGAAAACTTACGGATTTTATCGCAATCGCAAAAGCTTGACGATTTGCGGTGGCAATTTTTTTTTTTTATTTATTTCAGCTTCGTTCGGGATTTTAAAAAAAAATCTCGAAAAAATTCCTTATCGCGGCCGAGCACCGTCGCTGGGCAGCAGTGCCCAGCGGCGGGCTGGGCGCAGTGCCCAGCGACGGGCTGGGCGCCAGCGCCCAGCGGCGTGCTGGGCGCCAGCGCCCAGTGGCAGGCTGGGCGCCAACGCCCAGCGGCGTGCTGGGCGCCAGCGCCCAGCGCGCGGCGAGCTGGGCCTCCTGGGGCCAAATTTTTTTTTTTTTTTTTAAACCTGAAAACTTAAAAAAAAATAAAAAATAAAAAAAATAAAATAAAATAAAACTAAACAACAAAAAAAAAATATTTATTTATTTAATGATTTATTTTTTATTATTATTATTATTATTATTATTTTTATTATTATTATTTTGTTTTTTTTTAAACGAACACTTTAAAAAAACGTAAAAGAAAACTAAAAAGACTAAACTAAAAGATCAATGAATAATCTAAACAAACCTGAAAAGTTTTATTAAAACTTGGGTTGCCTCCCAAGAAGCGCTACGTTATAGTCGGCGAGCTCGACATAGAATTCCCGCCTAGGTGTATGCTTCTACTCGCGTTAGGAATTCAAACTCCTGAATAAATAATCCGTACCTACAAAACGGATTAAGAGCCTCTAATAAGTTTAATGAAAGCAGGAGGCCGAATTTAAACATATTATGAAAAAGTTTGGTTTGCTCCCTTTTGGATTCTCTTGGCAGGTCGAAGAGAATGAAAACTTCTGAGCATGAAACAAACCTAAACTTTTCTAATTTTTGAGGAAAAGGTAATTGAGATACACAAGTTTTGATTTGATCTTTTATCTCTACCACATGATTTAGAATTTCAGATTTTGAACCGGGGTTGCTTACCGCTTCCGGTTCTTCACTTACCTCGAGTGATGCATGTGATAGTGGACTTGGTTCTACCTTTTTGTCATTCCTCAAGGAGATGGCTTGAACTGATTCCCTTTGTGGGATTTCTATGTTTTCCTTTATGCATGGGAGAGCATCTCGGGGTTGCTTTTGCATCTCTTGGTTTATTTGAGCCAATTGGTTGCTCAAGTCCTTTCAAACCTCCTCGTTGATTGTAAGTCGGGCTGATATTCCTTTCAAAAGGGACAGCACTTCATCTCGTGAGCTAGAGGGTTGTGGAGGAACTTGGCTTGCTTGTTCGTAAGGGAACATTCCCAATTCATTTTCCCTGTGCTCATTAACAAACCTATTTGGAGGCCTCAACATGTTAGGGTTCCCATAGGACAGATTTGAGTGTTGAGGTCTCCTCCAATTATTATCATAAAAGCTATAAGAATTGGGGTTAGAATTGTACCTTTGGTGATTACCCACAAAACTTACACTTTCATTGGTGTTGAGGCTCAGTTTCGCCATCAAGATATCCATTTTCTTATTTAACTCGGCCATGGAGGGATTGGGAGCCTCATTCTCCAGGGCATGAATGTATCGTCTTGATGGGATAGTAAACTTTTGAGCTTGCCACTCGACTCTTTCTTGCCAATTCATTGATCAGAGAACGCTGAGAAAAAGTGAAGTTCTAGCACAAAAGTTGATAAGTAACAATATACAGATATGAACAAGTATAGAAACGTATAAAGAAATCATATATCAACAAGCATAAACGATATAAACAAAGATATTCACAATGAATGCCTAAACTAACAAATCAACCTTTGGTTCGATATTGCAGAAGAAATAAATCCCCGGCAACGGCGCCAAAAACTTGATGCGGTTTCTTGCGAAACCTCACTAAGGGATAAGTGTACCCCATCGTTATCAAGTAATAAATTTCTGGTTTAAGTCCAGGTTATCGTCCACAGGATTTATTTCTGCAAGTATTAAGCTACTCGATCTCGAATGTTATTTAGGCTTAGGGGGTTTTGAGTTTGGTTTTGTTTAATTAATCTACTCCTAGGTTGAATTACACTAATTCTAATTAAGTTATCTAATTCTAGCTAAGTTATTCTAAGCCTAACTAAATTACTCTACCCCTAATTGATCTTTTACCAAAGCAATTAACTGAATGAACATGAAGGAATACGATGATAACAATGATAGAGTGTTTAAGCAATTGAATTGAAACTAAGTCGCTTATGTCCAAGGCGATTAACCCGACCTATCCTCCTAAAGTCCCTAGTTCGTGATTCCCTTGTAAGGCCGAAACTAGCTCTAAGGCTCAGTAATTTGGGCTTAATCTTCTATAGGGTCGTCAATCCTATAGGCACTGACTAGGTCAGATTCAGCTCGCAATATGTGCCAACCTAATTTTGGGATTATCGAATGAGTTAAACCAATCAGACAAAGCGTAAGACAAAGATTAAAACATCAAAACAGTTGAATAAACAAAATCTATATTATATATCAAAGATGAAGGAATTGTCACGAAGTTACAATAAACCTAGAATTCATAGCATGTATCAGAGGCTAGACAGAATATAAAAGAAGAAAAATCCCTTTTAGGGAACCTGTCTACCAATGCAGGCGTCTTTCTAGGATTTAAGGATGGAGCTTGAGTAATCCTCGGTGAACGGAGCTTCGGAGGTGTCTTCAATGGAGGTTTGAAGGTTATGGAGGAGGTGGAGAGGATTTCTCAAGGTGGAAGCTAAGCTAATTACAAAAGTAAAAGATATCTAATTTACAATTGGAAATTCCTATTTATAGCCGCGTCTCGGGTCTCGTTTTGACCTAATTTCGTGTCCTTGTTGGTGTAGGAAGATGTGGGGCCGAACGTGGCTTCGTGGGGGCGGAATTGGTCTTTTTGACCAATTCCCGCAAGTTTGCTCGCCGAACGTGGCTTCGTTTGGTGCGACTTTTGACGGACCAATTAGCTTCAAAAGATAACGGAATTCTAATATGCATGCTATTTCGGCCGTATTTGCCTAAATTGATCACAAAACGAGCCTAAACGACGAAAAGTAAATAGAACGTTTCCAATTTCTAATTAACTCACACAAAAGCATTTAAATGCGAGAATTGCTCGTTTATTAACCAAATAACTCTAAAAACCGTCCTAAAACCGTACCCAAAGATAGGGGTTTTTGACCCCTATCAAACCTCCTCACACTTAAAACTTTACTTGTCCCCAAGTAAACTAAAAAACTAAACCCGCCATCACGAGCAAGCTAGAAAACTTCCCAGTTTGACTAGGTGCTTGACGCAATTTCGAGCATCTGTAATTACATGCATTCGGAAATACAAAGTAGAGACACGATATCCAAAAGCCGCATTTCAATTATCATAGGTCATAGTTTTAAGCAAATGGACACATGTTCAATTAAACGAGTTTAAGGGGATCGCTAAGTAAAACACCTCACCATAGGTAGTTCACTCATTCACACAATTTTGGTGGCTAAAGTGTTTAGTCTCGGCTTATGTTCTTGCTTAGGATTACATTGATTTTGCACGTTCATCCGAGTTCCTCTACTATGCTACATGACTCCGATGATATCAAAAACAGCCTCTAATTGGGGTTGTAATGTGGTTAGAGGGTTAAAGGTACAACAAGGGTTAAAAGTTCTAGCGCTACAAAAAACAAAGTTCAAATGGCTTTAGCAAATATGAAGTGACTGAGCTTTTTATTTATCCCTTATTTTTTTCTTTTGGGATGTTTTCTTGAGACGTTTTTTATTTTTAGGAACTGGGGAATGAAGTTTTGTTTTCCCTTTTGTTCGTCTCTTTTCTTTTCTTTTTTCTGTTTTTCTCTCCCTTTTTTTTTCTTTTTGGGATAGTGATGCTCATTCACTTCTTAGCCTTTTGGCTTGCTACTCTAATGCCATAAACAAAGATAAAGCGCTAGAAGAAAACAAAGGCTCAGTTCGAGCTTTGCAAAAACGAAGGTTAAGTAGCGAACCAAGTTGTGGTTCGCAAAAACGGGTTAGAACGAAAGAAAGATCTACAAACTACAAAAAAATGTCGGCTCAAAGGGGCTTCCTAGAGTGGATGAAAAAGAAAAAAAATAAGGTAAAGAAAAGGGTTAATTCTAATGAGGCTGATTCATCGTTTATCATCTCAAATCATTGCATGTAGGTTCAACACAGTATTAGGTGCAAAATCTGTAATCTTCCACAAGTCAAAGCATTCACACAAAAATGTCAAGAAAAAGAGCTTTTTGATGTTCGCTCTTAGGCTCAAATTCAGCTCGCAATTCTTTGGGTTTCAATTTTGTGTTTACTAGTTTTCCCCAAAATCAAGTTTAATATCACATGCCTTCAATTCTTAAGTTATCTACCTAAGTAATGATTTTAGCATTTCTTCAAAAGTAGGGTCTAAATGCAAACTGTAGCTCATGCTTTTACAGATACAAGAGTTGTGTCCTACGCCTAAACTAGTTGTCATGCAATTTTAGATTCGGTTCTCAGCCCTCAAAGATAAATAACGAAGTTTAGATTCGAAGGAGGTTCACGGTTTTAGGTCCTAAACATGCAAAAACATAAATAAAGCAAAAATAAAACACCAAAACGCAAACCTAAACTAGACACGACGCAACGAAAATTAAAAATTTATACAATTTTTGTAAGTTTGTCTACCCCTCCTCCTCACACTAAAATTATGCAATAAGTTCCAACATTGCATCATAAATCATGAAGTACGAGTGTAAAAAGTTAGGGTGGAGAAGAAAACTTACGGATTTTATCGCAATCGCAAAAGCTTGACGATTTGCGGTGGCAATTTTTTTTTTTTATTTATTTCAGCTTCGTTCGGGATTTTAAAAAAAAATCTCGAAAAAATTCCTTATCGCGGCCGAGCACCGCCGCTGGGCAGCAGTGCCCAGCGGCGGGCTGGACGCAGTGCCCAGCGACGGGCTGGGCGCCAGCGCCCAGCGGCGTGCTGGGCGCCAGCGCCCAGTGGCAGGCTGGGCGCCAACGCCCAGCGGCGTGCTGGGCGCCAGCGCCCAGCGCGCGGCGAGCTGGGCCTCCTGGGGCCAAATTTTTTTTTTTTTTTTAAACCTGAAAACTTAAAAAAAAATAAAAAATAAAAAAAATAAAATAAAATAAAACTAAACAACAAAAAAAAAATATTTATTTATTTAATGATTTATTTTTTATTATTATTATTATTATTATTTTTATTATTATTATTTTGTTTTTTTTTAAACGAACACTTTAAAAAAAACGTAAAAGAAAACTAAAAAGACTAAACTAAAAGATCAATGAATAATCTAAACAAACCTGAAAAGTTTTATTAAAACTTGGGTTGCCTCCCAAGAAGCGCTACGTTATAGTCGGCGAGCTCGACATAGAATTCCCGCCTAGGTGTATGCTTCTACTCGCGTTAGGAATTCAAACTCCTGAATAAATAATCCGTACCTACAAAACGGATTAAGAGCCTCTAATAAGTTTAATGAAAGCAGGAGGCCGAATTTAAACATATTATGAAAAAGTTTGGTTTGCTCCCTTTTGGATTCTCTTGGCAGGTCGAAGAGAATGAAAACTTCTGAGCATGAAACAAACCTAAACTTTTCTAATTTTTGAGGAAAAGGTAATTGAGATACACAAGTTTTGATTTGATCTTTTATCTCTACCACATGATTTAGAATTTCAGATTTTGAACCGGGGTTGCTTACCGCTTCCGGTTCTTCACTTACCTCGAGTGATGCATGTGATAGTGGATTTGGTTCTACCTTTTTGTCATTCCTCAAGGAGATGGCTTGAACTGATTCCCTTTGTGGGATTTCTATGTTTTCCTTTATGCATGGGAGAGCATCTCGGGGTTGCTTTTGCATCTCTTGGTTTATTTGAGCCAATTGGTTGCTCAAGTCCTTTCAAACCTCCTCGTTGATTGTAAGTCGGGCTGATATTCCTTTCAAAAGGGACAGCACTTCATCTCGTGAGCTAGAGGGTTGTGGAGGAACTTGGCTTGCTTGTTCGTAAGGGAACATTCCCAATTCATTTTCCCTGTGCTCATTAACAAACCTATTTGGAGGCCTCAACATGTTAGGGTTCCCATAGGACAGATTTGAGTGTTGAGGTCTCCTCCAATTATTATCATAAAAGCTATAAGAATTGGGGTTAGAATTGTACCTTTGGTGATTACCCACAAAACTTACACTTTCATTGGTGTTGAGGCTCAGTTTCGCCATCAAGATATCCATTTTCTTATTTAACTCGGCCATGAAGGGATTGGGAGCCTCATTCTCCAGGGCATGAATGTATCGTCTTGATGGGATAGTAAACTTTTGAGCTTGCCACTCGACTCTTTCTTGCCAATTCATTGATCAGAGAACGCTGAGAAAAAGTGAAGTTCTAGCACAAAAGTTGATAAGTAACAATATACAGATATGAACAAGTATAGAAACGTATAAAGAAATCATATATCAACAAGCATAAACGATATAAACAAAGATATTCACAATGAATGCCTAAACTAACAAATCAACCTTTGGTTCGATATTGCAGAAGAAATAAATCCCCGGCAACGGCGCCAAAAACTTGATGCGGTTTCTTGCGAAACCTCACTAAGGGATAAGTGTACCCCATCGTTATCAAGTAATAAATTTCTGGTTTAAGTCCAGGTTATCGTCCACAGGATTTATTTCTGCAAGTATTAAGCTACTCGATCTCGAATGTTATTTAGGCTTAGGGGGTTTTGAGTTTGGTTTTGTTTAATTAATCTACTCCTAGGTTGAATTACACTAATTCTAATTAAGTTATCTAATTCTAGCTAAGTTATTCTAAGCCTAACTAAATTACTCTACCCCTAATTGATCTTTTACCAAAGCAATTAACTGAATGAACATGAAGGAATACGATGATAACAATGATAGAGTGTTTAAGCAATTGAATTGAAACTAAGTCGCTTATGTCCAAGGCGATTAACCCGACCTATCCTCCTAAAGTCCCTAGTTCGTGATTCCCTTGTAAGGCCGAAACTAGCTCTAAGGCTCAGTAATTTGGGCTTAATCTTCTATAGGGTCGTCAATCCTATAGGCACTGACTAGGTCAGATTCAGCTCGCAATATGTGCCAACCTAATTTTGGGATTATCGAATGAGTTAAACCAATCAGACAAAGCGTAAGACAAAGATTAAAACATCAAAACAGTTGAATAAACAAAATCTATATTATATATCAAAGATGAAGGAATTGTCACGAAGTTACAATAAACCTAGAATTCATAGCATGTATCAGAGGCTAGACAGAATATAAAAGAAGAAAAATCCCTTTCAGGGAACCTGTCTACCAATGCAGGCGTCTTTCTAGGATTTAAGGATGGAGCTTGAGTAATCCTCGGTGAACGGAGCTTCGGAGGTGTCTTCAATGGAGGTTTGAAGGTTATAGAGGAGGTGGAGAGGATTTCTCAAGGTGGAAGCTAAGCTAATTACAAAAGTAAAAGATATCTAATTTACAATTGGAAATTCCTATTTATAGCCGCGTCTCGGGTCTCGTTTTGACCTAATTTTGTGTCTTTGTTGGTGTAGGAAGATGTGGGGCCGAACGTGGCTTCGTGGGGGCGGAATTGGTCTTTTTGACCAATTCCCGCAAGTCTGCTCGCCGAGCAGGCCCCTGCTCGCCGAGCAGGCGCCTGGCGGCCTGCTCGGCGAGCAGGCACAGTGCCTGGGCGGTGCCTGGGCAGTGCCTGGGCTGCTCGCTGAGCAGCGCCCGGGCTGCGCGCCGATGCTCAATTCGCCCGAAGCATGCTCGATCCGTGCCGAGTGACTTTTATACCCTTTTTCGTCCGAACTTACACCTGTACACGCATAAAAACTCCAGAAAACATTAGTCCAAAAGCCAAATTGATCCGTCAATCGCTTATTTTGAGCAAACGCTTCGTTTGGTGCGACTTTTGATGGACCAATTAGCTTCAAAAGATAACGGAATTCTAATATGCATGCTATTTCGGCCGTATTTGCCTAAATTGATCACAAAACGAGCCTAAACGACGAAAAGTAAATAGAACGTTTCCAATTTCTAACTAACTCACACAAAAGCATTTAAATGCGAGAATTGCTCGCTTATTAACCAAATAACTCTAAAAACCGTCCTAAAACCGTACCCAAAGATAGGGGTTTTTGACCCCTATCACATGCTCAAGGCATATGACGGGTGATGAAACTCAGTTCATCACGTTTGAGCGTAAACGAGGAGGGAGCGTAAGTTTTGGAGACAACAAGAAGGGTAAGATAGTAGGGTCAGGAACCATCGGAGGTAATCCTACTATTGAATCTGTCTCCTTAGTCAGTGGACTCAAATATAACTTACTCAGCGTAGCTCAGCTATGTGACAATGGGAGAAAAGTTATATTTGATGCTACTGGATGTAAAATATACGAGGGTAAAACAAATGAGTTAATATTAACTGCCCCTCGAATAGATAATGTCTTTATGCTAGACTTAGAGAAAAAGTTTTCAAAAACTGTGTGCTTAGTATCAAAGGAAGAGAATTCCTGGCTATGGCACAGGAGACTTGGTCATGTAAGCATGGACCTCCTGGCTAAACTAGCAAGAAAGCAATTGGTTGAGGGACTGCCTGAACTTAAATTTGAAAAAGATCAATTATGCCACGCTTGCCAAGCTGGAAAACAAACCAAACAATCTTTTCATAGCAAAAATATTGTCTCAACTAAACGTCTGTTAGAGTTACTACACTTGGATCTCTTCGGTCCAGTCCAGCCGCTGAGTCTGGGTGGAAGAAGATTTTCCTTGGTCATTGTAGATGGATTCTCTCGGTATACGTGGGTCATCTTGCTGACCAGCAAGGATGAAACCTTTGAGACATTTTCAAATTTGGTTAGAAAAATTGAAAATGAAAAAGACCTAAAATTAGCTCACATCCGTAGCGATAATGGTGGAGAATTCAAAAACCAAAAATTTGTTGAATTCTGTGAAGCCAGCGGCATTGACCACAATTTTTCTGCTCCTAGAACACCTCAGCAAAATGGGGTTGTAGAAAGGAAGAACAGAACTCTAGTTGAAATAGCCAGGACAATGCTGGATGAGCATAGGCTTCCAAAGTATTTTTGGGGAGAGGCTGTTAACACAGCATGCTATATTCTTAATAGGGCTCTAGTTAGACCTATATTAAAGAAAATCCCCTATGAATTTTGGAAAGGACGAAAGCCCAATATTGGATACTTTCGTGCCTTTGGCTGTAGATGTTTTATTTTAAATACCAAAGATAGCTTAGCAAAGTTTGATTCAAAAGCTGATGAGGCTATCTTTTTGGGCTACTCAACAAACAGCAAAGCATACAGAGTTTTTAATAAGCGAACTCAAGTTTTAGAAGAGTTAGTACATGTAGAGTTCGATGAAACTAACCCTGCAGGTAGATACCAGCCGCTGACCGAAGATGATCCACACTCAGTAACCACTGCTGACCAAGAACCAGCTACTGAGTCATTCACGAAAAGGCTGACCAAGAGTAAGAGTGAACCTAAGATTACTTTTACTGACCCATCTACTTCTGCAGAGATTGTTGAAACACAGACAGCACAAGACATGAATCTACCTAAAGAGATAAGGATCCCAAGAGGGCACTCAGAGAGTGCAATCCTTGATTCTGCTGGGAATACCCTGATGACAAGGAATCAACTCAGGAAGTACCTCAGCAATGTTGCCTTCGTCTCAGTTCAAGAACCGAAGAATTTCACTGAAGCTGAGTACGATGAATTCTGGATGAACGCAATGCAAGAGGAGCTCGATCAATTCAGAAGAAACGATGTATGGGAGCTAGTGCCTCATCCAAAGAGTCAAAAGACCATTGGAACAAGATGGGTCTTCAGGAACAAGATGGATGAACAAGGGAATGTAGTCAGGAACAAAGCAAGGCTTGTAGCTCAGGGCTACAGTCAGCAAGAAGGTATTGGCTATGGTGAGACCTTTGCCCCAGTGGCAAGGCTAGAGGCAATTAGAATTCTATGTGCATATGCATCTTACATGAATTTTAAATTATTCCAAATGGATGTCAAAAGTGCATTCTTAATGGAGTTATAAACGAGGAGGTTTATGTTAATCAACCTCCAGGTTTTGAGGACCCTAAATTCCCTAACCACGTTTATAAACTCAAAAAGGCTCTGTACGGCCTCAAGCAAGCACCACGTGCTTGGTATGAGAGGCTGACCAGTTTCCTGCTGACTAGAAATTACGTCAGGGGCAAAGCTGATACAACCTTATTCATTAAGAAAAAGGGTAAAGATACCCTGCTGGCCCAAATTTATGTTGATGATATAATATTTGGTGCAACTAACGAATCAATGTGCAAGGAGTTTAGCAAACAAATGCAGACTGAGTTTGAAATGTCCATGATGGGAGAACTCAACTTCTTCCTCGGTCTTCAAATTAAACAAGGAAAGAATGGCATCTTCATCAGTCAAGCCAAATATGCCAAGGAGATATTAAAGAAATATGACTTGGAGAATTTCAAGCCAATATCCACTCCTATGGGCACTGACACTGTCCTCTGCGCTGACGAGAATGGTAAGTCAGTAGACAGCAAATTATATCGAGGTATGATAGGCTCTTTACTTTACTTAACAGCCAGTAGAATGGACATTCAGTTTTCAGTATGCTACTGTGCTAGATATCAATCTAACCCTAAGGAATCTCATTACATTGCTGTAAAAAGAATCCTTAGATATTTGCAAAGCTCAGTGAACGCAGGTTTATGGTATCCCAATACTCATGATTTTACACTCATTGGATACACTGACGCTGACTATGGACGGGATAAGCTGGAACGTAAAAGCACCTCTGGAGGATGTCACTTCTTAGGAAGCTGTCTGGTATCCTGGTTCAGCAAAAAGCAGGCGTCAGTAGCCTTGTCTACCACTGAACCTGAGTACATTGTTGCTGGTCATTGTGTTGCTCAAGTCCTATGGATTAAGCAATAGCTTGAAGACTATGGTGTTCAAACAAAGACAATTGAAGTCAAATGTGACAACAAAAGTGCAATTGATCTTTCAAAGAACCCAATTCAACACAGCAGAATGAAGCATGTCAGCATCAGACATCACTTCATTAGAGACCATGTACTCAAAGGTGAGATCAAGCTGACCTTTGTCCCAACGGATGAACATCTTGCGGATATCTTCACGAAGCCACTGGCCCGTGAGCAGTTCAGCATACTGAGAGAAGCAATTGGTATGTTTAATCCTCTTCAGTAAATTCCTGTGCTAAATGAATATGAATGCTGAGTGAATTACTATGCTGAATGATTGTCTTTGCTGTGTACTCATTGAAACTAATTAAACAGAAAATACTGAGTAAACTTGCACACTGAGTAAATTAGTTTAAACTTAAACTTAGAAATCATCTCTTTATGCAATACTGACCACTCAGAATATCAAACGATTAATATTCTAAACGCTGAGTGTTAGATCCGTTAGAATAAATGGAAAAGCACATGTATAGCCCTAGGATGACGTATACGCCGTATGTGTCATAAATGCCAGGACCTTTGTTAGTTCACAATCCCAAGGCAAAACTGACACATGGATTCAATTAAGATCCACACCACACCTTACCTCTATAAATAATGGGAAATTCCCCATTTTTATTCTTTACGCTTATCGAATACTCTGGCAAAGAATTTCTTTCTCTCTACACATCCCTCTAAGCTTTCCCATCCTCAAAATGACTAAGGTTTCCTACAACATCTCTGGTGCTGGACACTCCAAGCCCAGCTCCGAGCAAAGGAAAAGCCGGCCAAACCTCTGGTCAGGGAAAACCTGTAAAATTCAGGACCTACTCCAAGGTTTTTGAGAACGTCCGTGAATGGAAAGTTGAACCCTCGAGATGGGTATCAGAAAACTTCGTACAAAACGAACAACCGTTCTGCGAGTGGATTTCACAAAATGGCTGGACGGAGCTGTTTTCGGTTAGGGATGAAACCTATCCTGACCTGGTGAGGGAGTTTTACCACAACCTCAAAGTTGCAAATGACAACACTGACTACCTGTGCACTGTGGTTAAGGAGAAAACCATCTTCATCAACCCTCTCTACTTAGGAAATCTTCTCAAATTAAAAACTGAGGGAGCAAGGCTGAGAAGATCTGGAGATCAGGATGGCACTGGGTATGAACAAAACTTCTGCAAACCTAAGGGCCACTCAAGAGAAGTCTCAGCTTCATCTATGGGTCAGCACCAGAAGATGGCTCATTACTTACTGACCTACTTCATCTACCCAAAGATCAACTGCACCACATCAGCAACAAATTTCGAGCAGTGCTTTATATGGCATATGCTGACGTACACTCCAATCAACATGCCAGTTTTTCTCGTCGCTGGCTTCCTACGCAGCACTGGTACGCTGAGGCTAGGATCAATCATCACAAGAATCCTCATCGACCATAAAGTTGACCTCGAAGGTGCGGACAAGACTCGAGGAACTGAGATCACAGCGGCCTCGCTGAGAGCACTAAAGTTTGGACAGCCTTTGAAGAAAGGTAAAACTGCTGCTACTGCTGGACAAGCTGAGGGAACTGCTGAGCCAAAGAAAGGGCGAAGGACTAAGGCCCCAGCTTCCCGCAAAAGAAAAACTGCTGAGACTCCTTCCAAAAATGTTGAGTCTCCAGCAAAAAGACAGAAGTCAGCTGGTAAGTCAGCTGAAAAACGAAGCAGGCAAGGTGAGCCTGGAACTGAGGAAACTGACGAGCAACCTCAGAAAAAGCAAAAGCCTTCTACACTGACTCCTCTCGACGTAATACCTACAGATTTTGTAGTACCGGGTGACTCTCACTTCACCTAATGTCAAGGCAGTGTAGCTGAGTCTGAAGAACATGAGGTACAACTGGATGACCACTTCATCTCACAAGTTGAGGAAGAACTTGATGGTGACAGTACTGAAGAAGAAGAAGAAGAAGAAGAAGAAGCCAACTGGATGACCACTTCATCTCACAAGTTGAGGAAGAACTTGATGGTGACGCTGAGGACTCTGAGGAGACAGCAAGTGAACATGAGACTGAGCAGGCCAATGCTAGGTTTGCTGCTGGAGATGAGCAAGTACTTGATCAACACAATGTTGATCCAGTCCAAGAACAAGCTGACCAGCCTCATGATGAGCAACACGAATCTTCTCCTTCTCACTCAGGAGATGCTACTCAAACTGTCACTCCACCTCGTAGAAGAAGAAAGTTGGTTAAGGCCAGTGAGAAGCCTGTCAGTGAAGATTTTATGCCACCACCAACTCTTCCTGACTTTGTCATTTCTAAGACAACCAAGGACCCATCCTCAGTAAAGCTTACATTTTTCAAACGCCAACCAACCTTTACTGTATCGGCGCCATTAGAAAAGCAAGCCTCTATTTCTTCTCAACAGGAACATGCCGACCAAAATGCTTCCGCCACCTCAACCAGTTAGGTTGAACCAATTACTGTGCATGCTATTTCTTCAAGCATGGTGCTGACTCCAACCACTTCCGCCCCTGTCAGCACAGACAGTATCCGTATTACTACTTCTCCCATTACCATTCCTGCCGATCAATCAACTATACCTAAAACTCAAGTGCAGATTGGTACAACTATTCCAGTCACTGACCAGGTCACTCCTTTCATTCCTCTTCCTTCCGGTCACACTGATGTCCCTGAAGGCTCTCAAAGCTATGTGAATGCTACTGAGTCCGGCAAAAAGCTCATTGACTCAGTTCAAGCGTTGATCAGAGACCTTCAACATCCCACTCCTCCTGCTACTGGGTCTTCATCTATTGAGACTACTTAGCTCTCCCAGGTCACTCAGCTTCTCAACGAAGTTAAGGGACTCAAGGACTTGCTGAACGTCATCATATCTTTTCAAGCACAGTAAGCCAAGCAGGATTCAATAGCCAAGCTGGTTGAGATCCAGCTGACAACCGTGCAACACTTGAACTCTTTACAACAACAAGTTCAGAAATTGTCAGCTGTAAACACCGACTATGCCACCTCATCTGAAGTAAAGATGCTTTTTGCTCAGCTTCACACCGAGCAACTTAAGACAAATGAGCAAATGGTCTCTTACAATCAATGCTCAATAGAGCAAATAGGTGAGGCTATTCGCTTGCTTAATCTGAATAAGCAAGAGATGGATACTGACACATTGAAGCAGACCGAGATGCAGTCTATCATGCAACAAACCTTCAACCATATTCGTCATAACAATATTCAACGTCAGTATTACGACACAGCTCTTTTGAAGACCTTTCACCAAATCTTTGCTGGTCTTACTGAAGCTCTCATCTGGCAAGGCAAAGCTCAAGCATTTAGTGTCAATATGCTCAGTGCTGCTGACCTCAACATACCCGCAGAGGTATCAACTGATGGAGTTGCAATCTTTGACGGTGTCAATGAAAGCGCTGACAAACTTAAAGAGCTGTCTAAAGAACTGACTCGAGCTGTCTTAACTGATGCTTTCAAACTTCCTCCTCCTGATGCTGACAAAACGGGGGAGAAAGATAAAACAGCTAGAGCTCAGCATGAGCGAAGTCAGTCTCAACACAAGAAAAAGAAATAGATAGGCTAGCTCAGTATAGACTAAGTCAGATGCAATCTATATGCCTTATCTATAAGTTTTGTTGTGTAACCACTGACTACTATCAATATATCATATCTGCATCTTTGATTCCTATTCCTGAGTTATGATATATGTTAATATATGTTACTGTGTACTGAGTCATTACGTATCTTCAATTAAATCAGCTATGTTTTATACTTATAAATCTTATTGACTGAATCAAATGCTGATAACATGTTTGACATTGACTTATGTGCTTATAAAACATTGTCTATTAAGAACTCATTGAACAACAAATTACTCAGCGCACTCTATATGATTATACCTTCCGCTTAAAACTGAGTAAATAGAATATGTTTAATAAGCTGACCTATACCTAAAAAAACTGACCTTAGACTTACTCGAATTAAACCTTTAAATGTTTAGAGTAAAACTAAGTCAGTAGCTCAACCCTTACGGGGGAGTTTGCTAAAGTTGAAATAGGTCAACTGTCATGCGGGAGCTCAATACTGAGTTCTTCGCTGAATAGTTTTGCCAACATCAAAATGGGGGAGTTTGTTGAAACACCTTTCCACATAATTTTGATTTGACAAAATTGTTTAAGTATAATTGAAATACATATTCTAAACACACTAAGTTTAAATGCTTTGATTTATTATACTAATGTGTTTGTTCAATGTTGAGTTAAATTGTTTATAAGATACAAGAATTAAAAGGCCCAAGCCCAATACAAGTGTTAAAGCCCAAGTCAAACAACTCAGTACAACTCGGCCCGCGTTTGTTAAAACGTTGTCGCTTTGGACAAAACGCAACTCAGCAAGAGAAGGATCTAGAAGACCTTCGGGAACAACTTCAAGATGAAGCTGCTGAGTAGACTCGACAAAGCGTACAAGACAGCAGCTGGAAAATGAAAACTTCTAGACAAAGTATTTTTACTTTGGGTAAAGTTCAGACGACACAGTATGTTGTCCAGTTGACTTTACCATAAAAGGAGAGACAGTCTGCTGAGCTGACCGAGGACAGAAGATACACAATTCTGATTGGCCGAGAGCTCTGAGCAGGTCAGGATGACAACGACAGGTAGCCGTTTCCCTCCAACGGTTATTTCGAAATTCAAAATGACCGATGCCCAGACGTCTCTATAAATAGTGCCATCAGAAGCTTCATTCAACACAGAACTTGATCAAGCCATTATGCTGACCAAATTTCTACACAAGTTCTGCAAGCAAAGAAGCAAAGCAAATCTTACACTACAATTCTTATATCTGTGTAAAAGTCTAGAGTGATTATTTCAATCGTCTAAAGTGTCTTAGCAAATCTTTGTATAGGACAAAACACTTATCATTTCTAGAGACTAGAAAGGAGAGGCTGAGTACTCGGTTATAGTACTCAGCGAGAGGAAGGTACTCTTGTTATACTCAGTTGCTAATATTGTAAAAGGTTTGAGGCTCTACCTTTAAAGAGCTCAGTAGAGGATTCGAAATCTCGGAACGTGTTCCGGGGACAGGACGTAGGCTTAGAAGAAGCCGAACTTGGATAAATCTGCTGAGTAAAGTATTTCTTACCTTTAACTCCTTATTTATATTGCTTGCTTAAAATAACCAAAATCTGACCAAGTAAAGATGTCAAGTTGAGTTGTGCGCGTTAAACGTCTGAGCTCAGGAATAGACTCTAAGTGCTATCTCCTGACTCAAGCCAAGAAACTGACCTAGTCACCAGTTGACTAAGCCAGTATCTTGCTGTTTACTCAGCGTCGCTGTTAAAACCTTTTTCCTTAAAAAAAGAAGTCTGCCCTAATTGTGAAAAAGTTTAAATAGTTCCTAACCCCCCCCCCTTGGAACTATACTTGCAACCTTACAAGTGACCAACAGAGACAACCAGTGAGGTTGAAGCTAACAAGCCAATACTGAGTTGGCTGCTGGAGAAGAACAAGAACATGACCAACACAATGTTGATCAAGTCCAAGAACAAGCTGACCAGCTTAATGCTGATCGAGAAGCTGATCAAGAAGAAACTTCTCCATCTCACTCAGGAGAGTCTATCCAAGCTGACACTCCTCCTCCTCGAAAAAGAAGATTGGTCAAGGCAAGTCAGAAGACGGTCAGTGACCCTCCTGTTCAACCACCAACTGTCCCTGACTTTGTTATTCAGAAGCTGACCCAAGACCCTTCTAAACTCAAGCTGAAATTTTTTAAAAGACAACCAACTTCTACTACATCGGCTTCCATTGAAAAGCAAGCCTCTGTTTCTTCACCAAAGGAACATGCCGACTTGAATGCTTCCGTAAATTCTACGAGTCAAGTGGAATCAATTCCCGTCGATGCTGTCAATCCAAGTACTGTGCTGACTCAGACCATTCCTACCTCAGTTAGCACCGATAGCATCCGGATTACTTCCTCTCCAATCAACATCTCTGCCGATCAAACTCTTTCCCAATCTAATCAAGTGCAGATTGAAAACACAACTCCAGTCACTGACCATGTCATTTCTCTAACTCCTCTTCCAACCGGTCATACTGATGTCACTGGACAACTTAATGAAGGCTCTCAAAGTTACATAAATGCCACTGAGTCTGGCAAAAGAATAATCGACTCAGTGCAAGCATTGATCAAAGACCTTCAACAAACTACTCCTCCTGCTACTGGGTCTTCCACTATTGAGACAACTCAGCTTTCCCAAGTCACTCAGCTTCTCAACGAAGTTAAGGGATTCAAGGATTTGCTGAATGTCATCATTACCTTTCAAGCACAGCAAGCTAAGAAGGATTCCATTGCAAAGCTGGCTGAGATCCAGCTGACAATAGTTCAACATCTCAACGCTCTTCAAGAACAAGTTCAGACTTTGTCAGCTGCGAACACACGCTATGCTACTTCTGATGAAGTTAAAATGCTCTTTGCTCAGCTTCACACCGAGCAAATCAAAACCAATGAGCAAATGGTCTCCTATTCTCAGTGCTCAGTGGAGCAAATTGGTGAGGCCGTTCGATTGCTGAATCTGAACAAGAAAGAGA
Source organism: Euphorbia lathyris (assembly GCF_963576675.1). Classification (NCBI taxonomy): domain Eukaryota; kingdom Viridiplantae; phylum Streptophyta; class Magnoliopsida; order Malpighiales; family Euphorbiaceae; genus Euphorbia; species Euphorbia lathyris. Next base: position 36,895,800 of record NC_088913.1, on the reverse strand, counting down.
TGGATACTGACGCTATGAAGCAAAATGAAATGCTGTCTATTACCAGACAAACCTTCAACCACATACATCACAGCAATGTTCAACGTCAATACTATGACACCTACTTACTTAAAACATTCCATCAAGTCATTGCTGGTCTGACCGATGCACTTACATGGATAGGCAAATCTCAAGCCTTCACAGTCAGCATGATCAGCGCTGCTGAGCTTAATATACCCACCGAGGTCTCAGATAATAGCGTGGCTATTTTTGATGGTGTCAATGAAAGCGCCGATAGACTTAAAGCGCTATCCACAGAACTGACCAGAGCTGTCTTAACCGACACCTTTAGGATTCCTCCTCCCGATGCTGACAAAACGGGGGAGAAAGAACAAGCGAGAACACATCATGAGTCTAGTCAGTCCAAACAAAAGAGAAAGAAATAGATATAGGCTAGCTCAGTATAGGCTAAGTATGTAGTCTCTATACCTGTCTTGAACTTTTGTTTTGTAAATGCTGACTACCTATATTAAATATCAATACTTGCATCTTCTGTTCAAACTCTGTGAACTTTTGTTTGTAAACGCTGACTACCTATATTAAATATCAATACTTGCATATTCTGTTCAAACTCTGAGTTATGAATTATTTTTATACGATGCTGTGTATTATGTCATTATGTATCTTCAATTAAATCAGCTATGTTTAATGCTTATAAAATTTATTGATTGAACCCAATGCTGATAACATGTTTGACATTGACTTATATGTAGTCTTATAAAACTCATTGAACAACAAATTACTCAGCGCCCTCTGAATGTTAAAACCTTCCGCTTAACACTGAGTAAAATAGAATATGTTCCATGAGCTGACCTATATCTGAAAACTGACCTTAGACTTACTCGATTAAACCTTTAAATGTTTAGAGTAAAACTAAGTCAGTAGCTCAACCCTTACGGGGGAGTTTGCTAAGAATATTAGGTCAACTATCATGGGGGAGCTCAACACTGAGTTCCTCGCTGAATAGTTTTGCCAACATCAAAATGGGGGAGTTTGTTGAAACACCTTTCCACATAATTTTGATTTGACAAAATTGTTTAAGTATAACTAAAAACATATTCTAAACACACTAAGTTTAAATGCTTTGATTTATTCTACTAATGTGTTTGTTCAATGTTGAGTTAAATTGCTTATAAGACATAAGGATTAAAAGGCCCAAGCCCAATACAAGAGTCAAAGCCCAAGTCAAACAGTTCAAGACAACTCGGCCCGCGTATGTCAAAACGTTGTCGTTATGGACAAAACGCAACTCAGCGGAAGAAGGATCTAGAAGACATTCAGGGAACAACTTCGGAACGAAGCTGCTGAGTTGATTCGACAAAGCGTACAAGACAGCAGCTGGCTAAGGAAAACTTCCAGACAAAGTGTTTCCACTTTGGGTAAAGTTCAGACGACACAGTATGCTGTCCAGTTGACTTTACCATAAAAGGAGAGACATTCTGCCGAGCTGACCAAAAGCTGACCGAGGACAGAAGATACTCAAATCTGATTGGCCGAGAGCTCTGAGCAAGTCAGGATGACAACGACAGGAAGCCGTTTCCCTCCAACGGTTATTTCGAAATTCGAAATGACCGATGCCTCAAGACGTCTCTATAAATAGTGCCATCAGAAGCTTCATTCCATACAGAACTTGATCAAGCCATTACGCTGACCAAATTTCTACGCAAGTTCTGCAAGCAAGAAGCAAAGCAATCTTACACTAAATTTCATATCTTTTGTGTAAAAGTCTAGAGTGATTATTCAATCATCTAAGGTGTCTTAGCAATCATTGTTTAGGACAAACACTTATCATTTCTAGAGATTAGAAAGGAGAGGCTGAGTACTCAGTTATAGTACTCAGCGAGAGATTAGGATTGAGTAGAGGTATAGAGGAAGGTACTCTTGTTATACTCAGTTGCTAAGATTGTAAAAGGTTTGAGGCTCTACCTTTAAAGAGCTCAGTAGAGGATTCGAAATCTCGGAACGTGTTCCGGGGACAGGACGTAGGCTTAGAAGACGAACCTGGATAAATCTGCTGAGTAACGTATTTCTTACCTTAAACTCCTTATATATATTGCTTGCTTAAATAACCAAAAACTGACCAAGTAAAGAGGTCAAGCTGAGTTGTGCGCTTCGAACATCTGAGCTTAGGAATAGACTCTAAGTGCTATCTCCTGACTCAAGTTAAGAAACTGACCTAGTCACCAGTTGACTAAGCTAGTATCTTGCTGTTTACTCAGCGCCGCTGTTAAAACCTTTTCTCCTGAGAAAAGAAGTCTGCCCTATATTAAGAAAAAGTTTAAATAGTTCCTAACCCCCCCTTGGAACTATACTTGTAACGTTATAAGGGACCAACAATGGCCTCTTGTTATGACCCTTACCCCCGCATTTCCTACATGTCATGTACATGTTCCCCTTTCTACTCAATTTGCCCTTCCTTGCTGCCTCCTCTAATTCTTCTGCTTCTTTCCTCCTTGCTCTCTATTTTCTGCCACGCTTTGTTCTAACTGGGGATGGGGGTTCAGTGGGAATCCTTGAATCTGCTTCTGGCCATATGTCCATGCCATTAGTTGGCTCAATTATAAAGCTATACACTTGTAAATACGAATTAAAACACATTGTCAAATAAGGCTGTTGTAAACATACACACGTATAACAATCTAAGGTTGTACATATACCTTCAAATATGTCTCAACTGAGTAGCACTCTGCTAAAAAGTTCTCTGCATCATCATTTTGAGCAATTATGGCAGCACATCCATGGCAACAAGGTATACCTGTTAACTGCCACCTTCTGCAGCTGCATTCACGATCATCCAAGTTCACAACATATTGCTCACCTAATCCATTTATCTGTACTCTAGGACCACCAGAGAAGGTTGCCTTAAAATGTCTAGCCCAATCCTTGTTTGCCTCTAGTTTTTTCAGAATCTTAAGACAAAATCTTCTGTTACTCCTCCTCATCAACTCAGCCTTACTCTTTATTCTTTTCATAATCTTTACTTTAATCATCTCGAACATCGTAATGATGCCCTTGTCTCTTGCATCAAGAATATACTTATTGAAGCATTCACACAAATTGTTCAATAACATATCACATTGCGCCCTGTTAATACACAATTACACAATTACATAGTGACACAACGTCAAGTATTACACAAAACAGTAACAATTTATACGTGTGCATCCAGATACCTTGATGAGAAGCAAGCCCTTGCCCAATGCTCACTGGGCCTCTGTCTTAACCATTCTCTTGCTTCGGGTGAAATTCCTGCTATCTTATTCGCCACTCCACATGTTTGGCCAAATATGGTGCCTTTGCAGCATTCTACAGGAGATCTTTTAGCTCTTTCCCCTTGAATCTCGTTCTGAAATTGGTGTACATATGACGTACACATAACCTATGCTCTGCTTCTAGGAATAGCATCTCCACTGCTCCAATCAACCCCTGACCAATGCATACCAATGTAAGTATGGACCATCATCAAATGAATGAAACCAAAAACAATGTGCCAAATGTTAATTACCTTTTGTCTGTCCGACATGAATGTCCCCTGGCTACTGTTATTGATTTCCAAATCCTCAGCTAGTAATTCTAGAAACCACATCCATGTCTCCTTACTCTCTGTCTCCACCATTGCATATGCTATGGGGAATATACAATCATTGGGATCTATGCCCACAGCAGATAACAACTGGCCTCCATACAAGCCCTTCAACCAACATCCATCTAGTGATATGAGCTTTCTACACCCTGCCTTGAATGCTGATTTGAGTGCACCCAGACATACATACATTCCAACAAATTTGGTGTCCTTCCATCTGCCCTTAACATTACTGCCGGGATTTGATCTTAGTATCTCAGCTCTATATCTGTTTAGTGTTAAACAAAAACAATAGCAATAGTTAGTGCATATTAAACATTTGATAATATCTTGCTCTATATGATTTGAGTACACAATACCTGTAAATGTTGTCGTATTGGCTCCTTTCATCACCATGGATTATCTTCAAGGCATAACATTTTGCTCTATACGCTGTCATCCTGCCAACTGTGAGTGACATCACTCTTGATATGTCATCCATCATAGCCTGATACTTCCAATCAGCATCACTCCTAAAACTCTCCAAGTATTTCTTCCCTATCCACTTGTAGGTCATATGGAAGTTTTTATGGACTTTGCTGCATTGGTGATTGAAAGTCCCACTCTTTAGCTGCATTGTGTGATTGGATTTATCCTTCCTGTCTACTCTAGAGGCATATGCTCTCCATGGACACTTCTCTTTCCTACCCACCATTCCCTTACAAACAGCCTCAATCTTGATTGGTGTGTTCAAGGGGAACCAAAGCTGAAACCTATTCTTAATTCCGTGCTGCCTGCAGGCTTCCTTGAACTCTTCGCCATTGTTAAAAAGCATCCCAATCACAAAAGTGGGGTCTGCCATATCTCTCTCTGAATTAAACTCTGGGTACCTAGGCCTCCTCCCTTCATCTTCAGATTCTTGCTCAGAGTATAATGCATCAGAGTTTGCATATTCTGATGAATTATCATGCACCTCGAAGTTGGTGCTTGGATCAACACCACTGCTCCTAACATCCGATGTAGTCCTCGGCCTTCTAGTACGAGCATTCTCAGCACAACTGCTCCTAGCCTCATCTCTAGTCCTTGGTCTTCTAGTACGGGCATTCTCAACACCCTCGACCAAATCTGCATCATCATCTTCGAGTACATAGTCTGGATCAACAAACTCTGGCTCTGCATCGGGGATTGGTGCTTGTGAAGTACTTGCTTCATGTGCCTCTTCTCTATTGCCAACAATCTCTTCATGGACATCTTCTGCTTCACCATCAGCTCTATACCCAGCATTAACTTCATCATCAAAAGTAACATTATGATGAACATCAACTTCATAATCAGCAGCATTCATGTTATCCAGTCCTGCTTGATCCTCTGCCACCATGCTATCAAACCAATCATAATCACCTCCTCCAATATTTTGAACCCTAACATTCTCACCCCCAATACCCTCATCTCCTCCAACATTCTCACCCCCATTATCCTCCTCTTCTACCATATCCTTACCCCCAATATCATCCACCTCATTCCCAAAATCATCCTCTTGACCCCTAATACCCTCATCTCCTCCAACATTCTCACCCCCAAAATCCTCCTCTTGACTCCCAATACCCTCATCTTCTACCACATTCTCACCCTCAATACCATCATCTCCTCCAACATTATCAACCCCATTATCCTCCTCTTCTACCACGTTCTCACCCCCATTATCCTCCTCTTCTACCATATCATTATCCCCTATATCATCCACTGCATTCCCAAAATCCTCCTCTTGACTCCCAATGCCCTCATCTTCTACCACGTTCTCAAGTGCAGCAAAACCACCTCCCACATTAGTACTTGCACTAGCTTCTCCATTATAATCAAGACACAATAAACCACTTGACACTTTCCTTTTTTCCTTTACCCTCCTTCCTAACAGCAGTAGTTTCATTTCTTTCGTCTATCTCTTCTAACACAACTCCCCTTGCCACATAATTGTCTTCAATGACTATGTCCTCTGTAGTCAATGGCTTCACAAAGATCTGTATCTCACCACATTCTACACCAGCCAGTGCCATACGATAAACGTCATCATCTGATCCTAGATGCTTCAGACTCGTAGAAATCTCTTCATCATATCGCATCCAGTAATATTGGAAATGGCCAATACATCCCAAACTGACCACTTTAGATACTATCCCGAAAAGAGACAGTGTATCCCAATGTGCATCAGGCCATATGTATACCTCTCCCCCAACATAACCATCTCTATTCAAATGGCCATCGTAAAATAAGATGATATAGAAATATCCATCTTCAGGATCTGCAAATCAGTAAACGAATACTCACATACATGATTTAAATAATACAACATAGACAATGGCATACACCTTTATATATATTAACTACACTAAAGTGTACATTATAATACATTATATACACTTAAATGCTTTCCTAGAATAAACAATGACATCCCTTACAACTTTTACCAAACAAACAAAAGACATAAATAAACCCAATCATACAATGTGTGAATGTCCATTATTAAACAATAAACAAATCCAACTTTTAACCTAAATATCCTACCACATATATATTAATTACAAAAAAGACTAAATTAAAATACTCACATGGTCTGTCTACGGCAGACACTGTTCTTCCTTTATGTCTACTTGTCCCCGTAGAAGCCGTGGTTTTCTTACATCGAGTCATAATACTCAAATGGAACTGCGCATATAAAGAAGACAACTTTGGTGTTATCATCTGTCACAATCTTCTTTCAATGCCAAGTTCTAACTTTTTTACTCAATTTGTAAGTTTCATGATGTCTCATTACGCTTGATATTCTACTAAAAAACAGAACCAAAAGTAAGACACAAAAATCAAAATCTCAGAAATGAAGGTGAAACAATCGTCAAACCCAAGAGAAAAAAAGTTGGAAAGTCCTTTATAAAAGCAGCTATGTAAGACCGAACTAACGATTACTTACAACAAACAAGATAAACCTTAAAGACAAAAATCCTTTAAGAAAGCTTATGCGTTAACCCAATAAAACATTGTTTGCAAACCGATAAACCTTACAAGTTCGGAAAATCCTTTTCAAATAAAGCTGACGTAAACCCAAGACACCATTAACGATGAGTTCACTTACATGCACGATATCTGGATTCGAGTGTCCCACGGGTAACGACGAATCACCGAAGGCTTTCCAGTTTCTGCGTTTTTCCTGCCTCTTTGTTCTAGGGTTTTCAAATCGCAGTGGAAAAGAGAGGAGAAGAGGAATTTATGCCGAAGACGATGAGTTGATAGGTAGAGAGAGTGTGTGGTAAGGAAGTCTGTTCGTTTTTTGGGAGAAGTGAATAATGTTACCAAGATTAATTTGGAGGGAAATAAGAAAGGGGTATTAGGGTCTTTTCGCATTTTAGGGGACACGTTTTTTATTAGCAGGAAATGAACTTAGATGACGTGGCAGCGTTGACCGTCGTTGACCGGTCATAATAACCGGGTGTACACTTTAGTGTGAGGTCACCTGAAGTTTGTACACTTTAGTGTGCAAAATTAAAGGTTGTACACCACATATGTAATTTACCCTTGAAAACTTCTTTTCTAAGTTCAGCATAAAGACATTATCAATACGAGGGGCAGTTAAAATTAACTCATTTGTTTTACCCTCGAATATTTTACATCCAGAGTCATCAAATATAACTTTTCTCCCATTGTCACATAGCTGAGCTACGTTGAGTAAGTTATATTTGAGTCTGCTGACTAGGGAGACTGACTCAATAGTAGGATTACCACCAATGGTTCCTGACCCTACTATCTTACCCTTCTTGTTGTCTCCAAAACTTACACTTCCTCCTCGTTTACGCACAAATGTGATGAACTGAGTTTCATAACCAGTCATATGCCTCGAGCATGCGCTGTCAATGTACCACATCTTTGACTTCTCAGCACACCTCAGGCTCACCTGCAATATAGCTAGTTGCTTTTAGGTACCCAATTCTTTTTGGGTCCTTGCTTGTTAGGTTCAACATGTAAAGCATCATATTTCATTTTATGACGACATACTTGGACAGTGTGTCCATTCTTTCCACAGAAGTCACAGCTGACCTTCTGTTTAGTATGTCTTACTGACTGGTCAGCACCCCAGTGCTGAGCATGCCAGCACACCTTTGTGGTGTGTCCTTTCTTCCCACAGAAGTCACATTGGACATTCCGCTGAGGATTCCATCTCTGCTGACTAGTACTTCGGTACTCAGTTTTCAGAGGAATGTTTCTTTTATTCGGAACCTTAAGTTGGTTCTGAATTGATGTGACATCCTTTCTCAGTTTCTTAGAATCTGATTGGACCTCAGAGACACACTTTTGCATAATTTCTACATTACTATGCAAAGTTGAGTTGTCCTGGAGAAGATATCGAAGGTCACTCAGTTTGACCTCCTCAACCTCGTCACATCGCCTGCTGAGTGCTCTAACCTTTTTATTACACTTTTTGACAAGTGTATAGAGGTCACTCAGGGCATTAACCATTTCATCTCTGAGCAAAGGTAGTGATATTACCTCAGTTGAGTGTTCCTCATCGTTGGATGCAATGGAGGGGTCAGCATGCTCAGAAACACATGGCTCAGCAAGTTCGTCAGCCATGAAACAAATCTTTGCTGACTCAGTGGCATCAGCTTCTGATGATGAAGACTCATCACTGTCGCTCCAAGTTGCCACCATTGCCTTCTTGCTGTTCTTTCTTTCTTTCCTCAGCGTGGGACAGCTTGGCTTGATATGGCCAGTTTAATGACATTCAAAGCATGTAATGGGCTTTGAGTTGTCCTTCTTGTACTTGATATCGCTGGACTCAGCTTTGTACTTATCAAACTTCTTGTAAGGCTTCTTAGAATATTTGTCATTCTTTTTGAACAGCCTCTTCATCTTTCTGGTGAACATAGCCATTTCTTCATCGTCTGTTGAGATCCCATCAGTGGAGTCAGCTTTCATGACAAGAGACTTTTGCTTCTTGTCTTCAGACTTTTCCTTCACCTCGAAATTCTTCATTGAAATCTCATGGGTCAGCAGTGAGCCAATGAGTTCATCATACTTGTAAGTGGTTAAGTCTTGAGCTTCCTTTACAGCAGTTTTCTTTGCTTGCCAGCTTTTAGGAAGACTCCTAAGAATCTTCTTGACTTGCTCTTCCTCAGTGAAGATCTTTCCAAGTCTCTTGAGCTCGTTGATGATATTTGTGAACCTTGCGTTCATGTCAGAGATTCCTTCATCATCATTCATTTCAAACAGCTCGTACAACCTCATGTGCTGGTTGACCTTGGATTCCTTCACCTTATTGGTTCCTTCATAGGTGACCTCAAGCTTCTTCCAAATCTCCTGCGCTGACTCACAACCTGAAATCTTGTTGTATTCTGCAGCATCTAAAGCACAGTGAAGCATGTTTATAGCTGAAGCATGATTTTGTAGCTTCTTGAGATCATCCTCTGTCCATTTAGTTTCAGCTTTGACAACCGTTTGGCCATCAACAGTTTCAACAGGAACAAATGGGCCTTGAACTATAGATAGCCATGCACTCATATTTGTTGCCTGAATGAAATTTTTCATTCTATTCTTCCAAAAGGTATAGTTAGACCCGAAGAATAGAGGAGGCCGAGTTATGGACAGACCCTCAGGCAAAATCTGAGTTGTCAGATTTCCTGGGAGAAAACGAGTGCTGTTCTCAGCCATAGTGGGGATCAGCTAAAGGTAGTTAAACCTTGCACAGTGAGCTTTTAGGCTCTGATACCACTTGTTGGTCCCTTATAACGTGACAAGTTAGTTCCAAGGGGGGGGGGGATAGGAACTATTTAAAATTTTGTCCGTTGAGGCTGACTTCTTTACTTATGGAAAGGATTACACAGCGTCACTAAGTAGATTCAAGACACAAGCTTAGTCAACTTGTGACTAAGTCTGCTTCTTTACTTGAGTCAGGAAATAGCACTTAGAGTCTATTCCTGAACTCAGCTTCTTAGTAAACTTAACTCAGCATGAGCTCTTTACTTAGTCAGTTTTTCACAGCAAGCAATATATATTAAAGGAGTTTAAGGGTTAGAAAGATATTACTCAGCAGACTTATCCTGGTTCGACCTCTCCGCCTACGTCCAGTCCCCGGAACTCATTCCGAGCTTTTTGAATTCTCTACTGAGCTCTTTAAAGGTAGAGCACGAAACCTTTTACAAATAGAAGCTGAGTATAACAAGAGTACCTTCCTCTATACCTCTACTCACTCCTATATCTATGCTGAGTACTATAACCAAGTACTCAGCCTCTCCTTTCTATTCTTGTAGAAATGATAAAGTGTTTGTCCTAAACAACGATTGCTAAGACACTTTAGATGATTGGAAATCACTCTAGACTTTTACACAATAATATGGAAATTGGTGTAAGGTATTTCCTTTGCTTTTCTCACAGAATCTTCGAGTATAGATTTGGTCAGCGTTTCGACTACTTGAAGTTCTGTGTTGATTGAAGCAAATGGATGGCCTTTATATAGTGACACTTGAGGCACCTGGTCATTTCAAATTTTGAAATAACCATTGGAGGGAAACGGCTTCCTGTCGTTGTCACTCTAAGCATGCTCAGCGTCGTTGGCCAATAGAAATCTTGCATCTTCTATCTTCGTCAGTCTTCGGCAGAATGTTTCGCCATTTAAGGAAAAGTCCACGAGACAGCTTTCTGCGCCTTCTGAAATTTTCCCAAAGTAGAAATACTTTGTCTAGAAGTTGAACATTGCCTGCCGCTGTCCAGACTGCTTTGTCGTGCAACTCAGCAACTTCTCCTTGAAGCTTTTGCCACGAAGGCTTCTCAATCCTTCTCTTGCTGAGTCGTCATTTTAGTTGATACGGCTTCGTTTTGAACTCTTAAGCCGAATGGTGTTGATGTGTTGACTTGGGCTTGACTTCCACTTTATGGGCCTTTGGGCTTTTTTAATCTCAATGTCTTATACACAATTAAACTCAACATTGAACAAACACATTAGTGTAAATAAATCAAAGCATTTTAAATTTAATGTGTTAGAATATTTTTTATCATTACTTAAATAATTTTGTCAAATCAAAATCATGTGGAAAGGTGTTTCAACAATGAGCTCACCATTATCATGCCTTGTAGCTTTCATTTATTAGCATTACTCCGATGTATACTTTGTATGTAGGGAGAGGGGTAAATAGAAGTATAGGCTTTTTATGTGAAAGAGATAGGAAATGTATAACTCATGATTCATAATACAATGCATTCAGTCGATTATAACGATTCCAATAATTCTCTTCAAATATATTCATGCCTTTATTTATTTACAAATAACAGAAATGCTTAGCCAATTATACATTATTTTTGTAATTGCTCAAGATATAACTACTGTTACCAGGACCCGCCTTTTTCGATTTTCAGATCCCAGCGATTTTTCAACTCTCCTTTTATTATCCCGGAATTTTCAAATGAGCGCCCTCTCGGGTTTTCACCCATTGGGATGTCCCTTATTGTTGCATAGATCGCCCTTTGCGGGTTTTCAATCTATCGGGAATTTTTTTTCTTTTTTTTTTTTACGAAAAGTATTTCTTAAGCCTATCCAGATTGGTAGGTTCGGAGAACTCCATGCCGTCCATAGTAGTTAGCTTCACCGCCCCTTTACTAAGGATCTTCTTCACGAAAAAGGGTCCTTCCCAGTTTGGCCTAAACTTGACCCTAGGGTCAGTGTGCGTCATCCGGATCTGTTTCAGCACCATGTCTCCCTCTCTGATAGGACTAACCTTAACCTTTTTGTTGAAGGCTCGGGCCATCCTCCTTTGATACAACTGCACATGGTAAAGGGCATCCATCCTCTTCTCATCGACCAATGCCAACTGTTCATACCGCTTCTTCACCCATTCTGCTTCGAGAATCTTTGCTTCTACCGTGATTCTCAACAATCGCTTCTCAATCTCGATTGGCAGAACTGCTTCTGCTCCATATACTAAGGAGAACGGCGTTGCCCCAGTAAATGTTCTAACAGTCGTGCGATAGGCCCACAAAGCAAGTGGAAGCTGCTCGTGCCAATTCCGGTGCGACTCCACGGTCTTTACCAGAATCCTCTTGAGATTTTTATTTGCCGCTTCTACTGCCCCATTAGCTTGTGGGCGGTAGGGAGAAGATCTATGATGCTCAATACCTTACTCTTGGAAGAGACTTCTCACCTCACCTTGGAATTGGACTCCGTTGTCCGTGATGATGTGGTGAGGCACTTCGAATCTGGTGATTAGGTGTTTTCCAATGAACTTCCTCATCTGCTTAGATCCCAACTTGCTAAATGATTCTGCCTCTACCCACTTGGTGAAGTAATCAATGGCAACCGCGATGAATTTGTGCCCATTTGATGCATTAGGCCTTACCTCTCCAATGATATTAATGCCCCAAGCTGCGAACGGCCAAACAGGTGCCAACACGTGCAGTTCCATAGCTGACAAGTGATTATAATCTCCGTGGATTTGACAATCATGGCATTTCTTCGCATATTCGTTACAATCTCTTTCCATGGTGAGCCAGTAGAAGCCTTGCCTTACGATTTTCTTTGCCAACACTGCTCCTCCTATATGGGCTCCGCAAATTCCCGAGTGTACCGACTCCATTGCCTCACGGGCTTCACCCTCGTCCAAGCATCTCAGTTGTAATCCATCGGTGTGCCTTTTGTAAAGCAAATCATTGTGGATGACGAACTGCTGAGCTAACCTCCTGATTACGGCCTGATCCCTAAGTTCTGATTCTGCTGGATAAGTCCCACTTTTCATGAAATTCACGATGTCGAAGTACCAAGGCTTCTCATCAACTCCTAACAACATTACATCTTCATAGCACGGCTTATGGGACCTCCTTAACACCAGAGGTTTCGAGGCGAGGTTCCGAGGATTATCCCAAACTGACACCAACGTGGCCAAAGCATCCGCTGCTTGGTTCTGCGCTCGAGGGATATGATAAAAACGACACTCACTGAACCTCTGTGCTAACCCCCCTAGCTGATCTAGGTACGGACGCAATCTCTCATCTCTTACTTCCCAATTTCCTTGGGCTTGCTCGATAATTAACTTTGAGTCGCCCCAGACTTCGACATACGACGCTCCCAGTGCCGCTAGTGACTCTAATCCATAGATGCATGCTTCGTACTCAGCCATATTATTGGTGAGAGGGAACGACAACTTCTTTGCCATAGGGATCCTCTCCCCTTCGGTTGAGATAAGTAACACTCCTACCCCTGCTCCACTTGAATTAACCGCGCCGTCGAAGAACACTTTCCACGGTATAACTTCTATAGCGCTTAAATGCTCATCGGGGAAATCATAGTTTATCTCCTCTTCCTCCACGCTTAGGGGTTGATTGGCCAGAAATTCTGCTACAACCCTTCCTTTGATAACCTTCTTCGTTACATATTCAATGTCGAATTCGGACAACAGCAACAACCATCGGGCCAGCTTCCCGGTTAAGGACGGAGTTTGATACAGATATTTCACGGGATCCATTCGGGAAATGATGATCACCTTGTAGGACTGAAAGTAGTGCCGCATTTTCTTTGTTAGCCATACCACTGCCACGCATGTCTTTTCGATCATATTATACTTGAGCTTGTATTCCAGGAATTTCTTGCTTAAATAATACACTGCGTGTTCCACCCCGGTGTCCCCTTCTTGGGCCAAAATCGCTCCAATGGATCGCTCCTCGATCGCCACATATAGGAGAAGTGGTTTTCCGAGTTTGGGTGGTCTCAAAACCAGAGGATTAGTCAAATAAGTTCGAATGCTCTCCAATGCTTGCTGGCATTTGTCGTTCTAAACCGTGGGTTGATCTTTCCGCAGCAGTTTAAAAATTGGCTCGCAGATCGCGGTGAGTCGTGCTATGAACCGACTGATATACTCAACCTGCCCCAGAAATCCTCTCACTTCTTTCTCATTCTTTGGTGCCGGCATTTCCTGTATGGCCTTTACCTTGTTACTGATCATGTAGCCTAAGATTTTCCCCGATGAAACACCAAAGAAGCACTTCTTTGGGTTCAACCTTAGCTTGAATTCTGCAATTCAGGCCAAAAACTTTTCAAGTGCGGCGAAATGCCCCTCTCTCGTCTCCGATTTGACCATCATGTCGTCCACATAGACTTCCACCTCTTTGTGTATCATGTCGTGGAACAGTTTCGTAGCCATCCATTGATAAGTTGCCCCAGCATTTTTCAATCCGAATGGCATTACTCGGTAGCAGTATGTCCCCCATTCAGTGGTAAACGAAGTTTTCGCTTTGTGTTTTTCGGCCATCTGAACTTGCATGTAGCCCATAAAGCCATCCACATTTGTGTGTAAGACGCTTGATGTTGCACTGTCGATCAATACGTCAATGTGAGGTAATGCGAATTCATCTTTGGGGCAAGCCTTGTTGAGATCTCTGTAATCGACGCACATTCGCACCTTACCGTCCTTTTTTGCGATTGGCACTACATTTGCCACCCATGGCTGATATTCTATTACTTCGATGAACCCTGCTTCTAACTGTTTCTTCACTTCCTCTCTGATCTTATCTGCCCATTCCGGCCTCATGCGTCGGAGTTTCTGTTTCACGGGTTTAGCATCGGGGTATATTGGAATACGGTGAGTTACGATTGATTGATCGATTCCTAGCATATCTTCGTACGTCCAAGCAAACACTATTTCGTATTTTTTAATTATTCTCTCAAATTCTTTCCTCTCTTCAATAGTTAATTCTTGAGCAATTTGTATAAGTTTAGGATTTTCATCCGTGCCAAGATTGAAAGTTGACATTTCTATTGTATTGATTTCAAATGTAGGCATGTTATATGAATGAGAATGCATGGAATGATCAGAATCAACATCAAGCAAGTAAGCAAAATCAGAATTCATTTCATTGATAGCATTGGCGAGTACATCATCAGATTCAAACAAAGCAGTAATACAATTGTCATCAACAGGGTTCTTGGGTTTCTCATAGGCCTTGGAGGTATCGGACTCGTCCACCACTCCCACAGTGGCTTCCATTATGATGACATACTCCTCGGCATTCAGATCTAACATCATGATCTCCTCGACGAAGCAGTTTGCCTCTCCTTTGCCCCAGCTGGTGACATCGTTGAAAATCTCAAAGCCGGGCAGAACCCTTCCTTCGGTGCTAGTCCACGACTCGGGAGTTCCAGAATAAACCTTCCCGTGGCCCTCATTCACAAAATACTTCTTTAGGCCCACTTTTCCCTCACTACTTGTGTTGGACGGACGTCCCAGCTCATATCCCAAACCCCTCCGGGTTTTCTGACTCTTGAAGTCCGGAGATTCTAGCAACCCTTGATGGTGTGCTCCCAAGCCCATACCGGGGATGAAACCCCCTTTCATCATCTTTATCACATCGGCGGTCATACTGGACTCGTAGATCCCGGAAACCTAAAATCCAGAGAAAAGCTGAGGCTCAATTCCCAATGCAGCCACTGAACTCAGTTTCTCGGCTCAGATAGTCACTATCTCTTCCCCGTAGGGGAACTTGATCATTTGATGGAGCGTGGAGGGCACACCTCCCTACTTGTGGAACCATGGACGTCCCAACAATACAGCAAAAGTCACCAATATATCCAACACAGTGAATTTAGTCTCCTCCTCATGCGGCCCCACTTTCAGCTTAGCCTTGAAAACTCCCTCGATGTGGCGACGACTATCAACGTAAGCTCGAATTATAGTCTCCTAGGCCATCAAATCTCCCTTCTCTATCCCCAACTTGGATAACAGCTTCAACGGACACACGTTAATGGCCGATCCATCATCAACCATCACACAGCTTGTTCTCTTCCCATTTATCTCAGCTCAGATGTACAAAGGCTTGTTGTGAGCCTTCCCCTCTTCCGAGAGATCTTCATCAGTGAAGGTGATTTCAGTTCTCTTCCGGGCCATGATTGCCCCTACTAATGCCGCCGGCTCAGTATCGGTAGAAATGACCAAATTCTGCAACTCTTTCATCAAATTCTCACGGTGGTACTTAGAATGGCACAAGACTTCCCACATTGTAGACTTAGCTTGTGTTTTCTTCAAATGCTCGAGGACTTGATCATCCGGCTTGGGAGCCGATCCTTCTCCCACCTCAGTTTCCACCATCGACGCCTTTCCCTCGGCCACTCGACCTGATCTTGTCATAACGACAATTTCCGGCTCGTCATCAGATTCATCCCAAATATTGATAGGAATTCTCTGATCGGCATCCTCCTCCTCCGAGGAACTTTCCTAAATGTCTACGACCATCAGATCCATTACGTGAGGGACGTTCGGATTCAAATAGAAAGGATCTGCCGATCCATACATAGCCCAGCCAACCAATTCGTTATAATTTCTAAGAAATACTCTATTCATCCTTCTTGCCGCTATCGGAGTAGCGCCTCTTTGTATGCACATGAGCTGCACCTTTTCACTCATCGTTTCTTGACACTTCTTGTAGTGGTACCTCCACCTCCTAGCGTAATCCATGAATGCTTCCTCGGGAAATTGCTTGATCCTTTCTAAATCCTCTAATGACCTTGTCCACGGAATGTACATCTCATACCTTTGCACAAAGGCCTCCATGAGGGATCCCCAGTCCCCTTTTGTCTTTGCCGAGAGCATTCGGTGCCACATCAAAGCTTCTCCTATGAGCGTCTTTGGAAAATGCTGGACCAACTCACTTCGGTAGAGTCCCGCATCAAACATGTAGGCACGGAAACGATTTATGTGATCGATGGGGTTCTCATCTCCCTTGTACTTAGACATGGTTACTACCGCCTCAGGTGTCTCCTCTTCGGGTAACGCAGGCACTTCCTCTAGACATTCCCATGCGGCGTACTTCTTGATGAATCTCTTAGTCATTTCATCCCAATTCACCTTAACGTTCATCGAAAGAGACATGTACCATACCAGTGACTCTCCTACTAATGAGTTGCAAAACAAGCTCGTAATCTCCTCCTCTTTGAAGCCTAGAGGACCCATAACCGATAGATAGAAATGCAGGTGCTCCATGGGGTCCTTCCCTTCATTATACTTACTAATAGCAGGTAGCGGGTGCCTGATAGGCCCAATTTGCATCGCGCTATGTTTCGCCACCCGTGCTTTGGCTCTTCTATACTCCATTAAAAACAAGCTTGACATCAGTGACCAATCATTCTTAGTCGAGTCAGGTAGCGATTGAAACCACTCCAAAGGTTCGCCCACCAGTGAAAGATAGAACCATGGAGCGACTTCTTCTACTTTGTATGGCTCCCCAAACATAGCACATACGTATCCATACAAATGAGCTTTGGGGTCCTCTACCCCACTAAACAATTTCAACACAGGCATGATCCTCCGAGACGATACTTCCTCGGTTTCCTCAGTTTTATTTCTATCGTCCATCACTTCTTCCGTTGGCTCTTCCTCCAAAACAGACACATACAAACCATTTCCCACATTCCTCTTCTCATTGGAGTCCAACAACTCCTCCTCGTCCTCCCCGAAGGATTCCGCAACCATACTCTCTTTCAGCCCAAATCCGATCATGCTCACCCTATGATTAGGCAATGGATTGCGCCTAGTGGAAGGGTTTGCTGACGATGGATCAGCTATCTTCTTCTCCTCAATCAAATCCTGAATTTCATGCTTCAACCTCTCACAGTTCTCAATAGTGTGCCCATGATTGCTGTGGAACTCGCAATACCCCCTAGTTTGCATCTGAGGAGTGGGCGGTGCTTTTTTATAAGGAGTGAGGGCTTTCAACAATCCCTTTTTCTACAATCGTTCGAAAACTTTTGCGTAAATTTGATCAAACTTGGCGAACTGCCTCTTCTCGATAGCATTAAGTTCAAGCATTTTCACTGCGGTAGGTTCTGCACTTGCGCTTGGCCCTCCGACACTATACCCAGACTTCGTCCACTTAGTATAAGCTTTCTTCGGCTCCCCGTCTCCCTCAACTGTCAATGCGCAACTATACATCTGATTGAAATCGAAAAAAGGCATATACCGTAGCTCATTCTTAATATATGGTAAAGTGTTGCCAATTACCATTCGGATCTGGTCCTGCTCAAGCGGCTTCTGCTTCATGACTGCCGCTTTGGCTCTCCACCTCCTTACAAAATCAGACAGAGACTCTCCAGCTTGCTTCTTAGTGCTCTCTAGTTCTTTCAACGTAACCTCAAGCATAGTGTTGAAACTATACTGAGCGATAAATGACTTTGCCAACTCCTTCCAATCTCTCTTTGTTACCAACGGCAACGTATGAAACCACACGAGGGCAGCACCCTCCAGATAAGTATTGAACAGTCTAAGAACTTGTTCCTCGGTCAAGATCGTGTGTTTCATCACAGCAACATATTGATTCATGTGGGCAGTGGGATCCCCAGTTCCATCAAACTTCTTCATGTCCGGGAGCCGAAATTTCAAAGGCAGAGCAGTTGCTGATAAACAGTTCTTCAAGTTATAAAAGTCCTGACTCCCGGAGCTTCCCCCACGTAGATCCTGCACCTCCTGAGTGATGTGCTGTTTCCACTCCTCTTCCTTAGCTTTCTCCTTCTCAAGCTGTTTTTGGATGTAATCCTGATAGTCATCCTCATTCCCAAAGCGGGGACTAGTGTTCACATCATTCTCAGCGCGCTTATTACCGCTCTTATTATCCTTCAATGCCAGCTCGGCTAGCTGGGCCAGAATCGCAGCTAACTGATCGTTAATGTTGTTCATAGAATTCTCTAATTCGGCCACCTTTTCGTTGGTCGCAGACATACTGACCGAAGACTGAGTAGACTCGGACGAAGATGATTCAGAAGCCACAACTGCTGACTGTGATGGTTCGGAACTGACAATCTGCAACTGGTCGAACTGTCTGACTAGCCGACTACTCTCACGGAACCACAACCGCTTAATGATGAAGTCTGCGTGAACGGTATCCATTAGTATGTATGCATGATTTTATATGCATGATTCGTGGTGTGTGCGTTTATTTATTTACGGGTATATAAGATAAGAAGAACAAACGTTAGTCTAAATACACGTATCACAACATCTCTCTTCCACCCTTATTCCTCCACACACTCGATGGTCCAAGTCTCTTTCCTAGGATTTTGGTTTGGGGCTCACATTGCGGTCCAAGGGACGCGTGATGCCGTCGATTATTGCGGAAAAATAAATCATCCATCAAATAATACAATTCATTTTGACGTATCAACATTCAGTGACTAAGATATCGACCAAATTGGATTGTCCTTTCGGAATAACTCGTCTTTCGTTATTTCGCGAGACGCATCAGTTCAGGTTTTGACACCCTTTGAGCGCATCTCGTGGCGTGAGTTACTCTTTCGGTTCAATCGTTCGTTATTGACAATGACTCGTTCTCCCTTTATTCGCGTGGGTTCGTGTCTCGATTTTTGGATTACGACGGGATCTTTTGGATCTATCAAGAGACGTAACCACGTGTTTATTTAGTGATGATATCACTTTTGGATTTTATTTTAGGGAACGGACTCATCGCGTAACGTGTTTGTTTTTAGCGTCAAGAATCCGCTTGCTCGTTTTGGCTACGTGAAAAGACGGTGAGTCTTATTTTGAGCGCACGGTAATCCTTCGGCTAGCAATAAATTTCCAATTCACGGGATATATCATCCTAGCGTGGTTATAGAAAATCAACGTTTCGTTTAATCGCATCCTTATTCGAAGCAGGGATATTACCGTTCTTTTCATTCAGGCACGAGTTAAGCAAACATGCAGATCGGGCCATATTTCTTGTAGTTTGGGTAACGGTCGAAATGATCGAGCCATTAGTCAAACCCACAGTCTCGTCCATATGGTGCAATCGTGCGGTTTAGCTTAATTCGGCTTCGTGATTTTTAAACGGCGTATATACCAGTTCGAGGCACGTATTTAACGACATTGGTTCATTTTCTTTAACTACTCTCGGGATTGACATATATCGTAGATACGGAACGATTTTGGTCGTTTTTATTTTTATTTTCTTAGTCACTTTTGCAGATACGTCCATTTCTCCTTAGAACAACGCAAGGTATAACGTAAGAGCTCATTTTTTTTCCGGAAGGGACAGGCCAAGTTTATGAAACTCTTTACGCTACGACAGGGTCGTTCAAAACAGAAATGTTCTTCGTTTTCGTTTTGTCATAATCTCGCTTTATCCTAACGTATTTAAAGAATGTGAATAACAAATATCGTTAATATAGTCTTTTGAATCGAGATATAACTATCCTTACTACCAAACCGACTTGTACTAATACGTGCTTAGGTCACAACGTATTTCCTGAACATGTGCCTTCTTCGGGACACTGAAAGGGACCAGGCGGGTCGCACAAGTTCATTCATACGAGATGACTAAGTCGTCTTTAGTTCGAATCGTTTCGATGCTTTGGGGTAGTTTATATATCGGTTTAAGAGTATATATTAACGCATCGTTTCATTTCCTTTATATACTTTAGGATTAGACACGTATCATGGCAATTTGAAAACATGAATTGATTTATTTATCACATCAAAAATAGTAACGGGTAATCTTATGGCAACTTCTAAGGCTACTATATGCTGACATGGCTGATCGCGGGACCTCACAGGACCGCACAAATTCGCCCCTAACGAATGGATGGGGACCTTTTGGCGCCTTACTGTAAGGGGGAACTTACACTAGCCTCTTTCGAGCGACGAGTGGACTCTCGCTAGAGGTTTTGCGGAAATTACCCAAAAGGTTTGCAATAATGCTTATGAATGCATACGAAAAGAAATAATATGATCCGTCCCAATTAAGGGCTTAATACACGCCTTCCGGAATCAAATTTCTCGCTTCCCTAGCAGAGTCGCCACTTGTAGGTGCCACGGCCTCGCCCGGGCGGATCGGGGGGTGGACACCGTTGACGACAGATGCTGTGATTGGCACCGAAAGCAACCAATCGCGGAATCAAGCTGCTCGGCAGGACCAGAGCCTGGAGTATGGAAGAGTCGCCACCCATGAATGGGAAATGAACACCGATCCCTTGCGGGAGACCGGTGAGGGTTCGGGAAACTTAGGTACGAGCCGAGAAGGCTAGCTCCTTTCCGAAGAAAGGCTACTAGGCACCCCGACATCGCCCGGTTATGAACCACCGGCCTCCTACTTAGCGTGTTAGGCGATAACGGACTAATCGCATATTTCTTTAAGTTTAAAATTCATTTGAAACCTTTTCTTTCTCGCTTTGAAAACCGTTTTGAGCATGTTATTGAAAGCCATTTTAGTAAAGAATCACCCATTTTGCATAAATTTAAAGTATATAGGAGAGAGAGGGAGAAGAAAGAATTGATTTATTCATAGTGTGATTTTATGCTTTAAACTATACACTAACTCGAAGCTAATCTCATTCCCCAAAAACGAGTTTATTTACATGGTTCGTACCTTAATCGTCGTTGGAACGATTTAGGTACATTTCGAAACCCCGTCAGTTTACATGATATCGACTCGAATCGCCGTTGGAACGACTCGAGCGTTTGAAAACGTGAGATGAGAAGCTTTAAAAAACGTGATTAAGCATACAAGTCCATTAATTTTTGTACAAAACCGCTTAGTTGGGAAAACGATTCAAAAATCTATTAATTACAATTAAAAAACGATTTTAATTACAAGGTTCGCTTAATCCGTCGTTGGAACGAATTAAGGTTTTAAAACATGATATTTGAGAAATCGTTAGAAAACGATAAAGAATTAAGGAGAAACCTTTTAATTACATGAGGAACCTCTAGAAACCATTAGTTTAAATAATCAAGTTAAAATCTCTTTTGTGGTTTATTTTTCCCTTTTTCACTCAATTTACTCCTTACTTAAACACAATTACAATAATAAACAAATTAAATCCAAACCCCACCCTAAATACATTTGAAATATATATATATACATAAAAATGAGTAATAATACCCATTAAAACTAAAGAGAGAAAATAATACATATTAATAGGTGAAAATAATGATGAAAATACTATTAGATGTGATATACTTTTATTCAAATTAAAATTATGTAAAACAATGGACAAAGTTCATAGAAAAACAACCTTTAATCCAAAATAGTTTTTACCTAATAAACTCTAAGCCAAGGTTTAATACCTCCCAACATCATCTACTAATTGATTATCCCAAAAACCCCAAAAAACTATACATATATACATATACTTTACCAAAGCTAATTTAGTATAAATGGTATCAAAATAGCGAATGAATAGATGTATAATTAGTATTTAATAGTTATATACCCCAAAAATAATTTTGATAAACATATTACATAGTTACATATATACATATATAAGAATCAATTCCAAAAAGGCAAGAAAAATGTTCAAAAATGGCCTTTTTAAAGTTCCAGCAGGTTTACCGACGGAAAATCCGTCGGTAAACAGCCTTTAAAGACAGAAAATGGCAGAATTACAGAAACAGCACCTAATTTTCCAGATTTATTCAAACACTTTAAATTTAAGCTATTCTATCGTTTTGAGTCTCCGAACTACCAAAATTGGATCACAGTCAATAACGGAGACTCCTAAAACGATGTTTTATTTCAAAACGTTATTTGGAAATATTTTTTAAAATTTATAATTACAACGTTTTGATCCCGAACTACCCTCAAATTGGGTCACGGTTCGTGTTGGGATGTCAAAACGAGGGTTTTTTATTTAAAACAAAAATATTTGTTTAATACGAGACGGGAATTTAATAAACGCGGAAAAGTAAATAAACGTGATAAATAAATAATTAAATAAATAAATAAAGCTATGTCCTAAAAATAAATAAATGAATAGAATAAATAAAATAAATAAAATGAATAAATAAAACGAGTCTAGTCCTCGGATAATACCTCAAGATCGGTATTGATAGCTGAAGTCGGTTGATCCCACGAATTATGATTTTTCGGTGTTTTTGATGTTTTGGTAAAATATTTAACTTTTAGAAAATTTGGATTCTTTTAGGAAAAAAAATATTTTTTCCCAAAAAATTGACTTTCTCTCTCTAAAAATGTCTAGAGTGAGAAAGCTCCAAAAAATCCCTCCCCCCCTAAAATGCATAGGGATCCGTGCCTTTTATAGGCACGGATCCCAAAAAAAATTAGGCGTCGCCCGACGAGAGTTGGGCGAACGCCCAACCAACGTTGGACGCGCGCCCAATAGACGTTGGGCGTTGCGCTACTAGGCGCGCGCCCAACTGCCGTCGGACGCGCGCCGGTTGCCGCTGGGCGCTCGCCCAACGCCACTGAGCACTCGCGAGCCGTCTACATGACGACACGCAATCCTTCCGGATCCTTTCGTGATTTTTATTGTTTAAGTTATTGGAATCAACCGCTTCAACCGTCTTGTTATGGGTTTTCATCACAGGTCCTCCGACTCGGTGTCTACACCTATCTTTTGTCACCGATCTGACACAAGGTGTCCGATCGGGAACAGGGTCTCCGATTGGGGACCTGTTACACGCAACAGATTTCCTTCTCTGACAGAAAACCTGAAAAAGACATAAAATGAATATAAACATATTGCAAATTAAGGGAAAGGGTTTTTAAAACCCTTCAGAAGTTACTTTTCGAGTGTTTTTCCAGTTTGTTGTACGTGGTAGGCCGACGAATATAGAACAGGAACTTGAATCAATAATATGAACCCAAAAATTAGTGACTCCGAAAGATCAGAATCAAGGGCTCCAAATAAGTTTAGAACCGTGAAAGGTTTGGACCCGAAATAACAATTCTTGGAAGTTTAGTGACTTCAAGAACCAAAATATAGTGAAATGGATTGTGGGAAACCCGATTTTTCCTATATAAACTAAAAATAGTGTTTGATTTTGGTGTTCATACCTTCAAAATGCGATTGAATTGGCAAAACACTTGTGTTTTCACTCTTTTTCACTCACTTTCACTTAGTTTCTACTTGATTTTCAATATGTTTCACTAATTTTCACCTTCTTTTCACTCAAAAGACTCTTTCTTTTTAATAAAAATGTCTTCTCAAATCTTTTCCTCTTTCTGTCTCGTTTTTTGGCAGTTTATGCCAAATAAATACATATTTGGGCAAAAAATACCCAAATTTAAATTAAAAGCTGCATGAAAACCGTCCATAGTCATCGATCAGAGACGGTGGTTCCCGATCGGGGACGCTGTACCCGATCGGATACTGATGTGGCAGGGACAAAATTTTTATATCCAGAAATACATCGAACTTGACAGTTTTTTATAAAGAAATAAGCTTAAAACAAGAAGATGGGGTCCGAGTCTTAGCTCATGTTTCCGTATAACGTGACGTGAAGCCCACCTATACAAAACCGCAAGCAAGTAATATAGACTCATCATTAGGGTCGGGAAAGGTCCGTACTCACAGGAACTCATATAATGTTCATAAATGTAACTAAAATCAACAAGATAGCCATTAAGAATAAGAATGCATATATATATTGATTAGTATGAATATAAGAGTTTGAGGTTAAAAAAAAGAATAGGATCGGTTTTGTTAGTAGGAATAGTCTCAATTGTAGATTGTTCTTGAGAACGAAGGAGAATGACCCTTCTAAAAAGGGAAGATGATTTCATAAAAAAAACATCATGAGATTGTGCATGTCACACACCTTGCACCATTCCCTCCCTCCCCCCCGACCACCACCACCAAAGAACTACCAAAATAATTGTCGATTGTTGACCTCTTACCATAGTTCAAAGAGTAGCCAAAGAAATATAACTTAAGAATTGAACAAGACCCAATATTTGGAGCGGTGAGCATGGATCCCACTCTGTGGGGAAATTATTTAAAGCACTCGGTTCTTTATGTCAAATGGATGATCTATCATACATATTCTGTCATGTATAACATGAACTCATACATATTATAAGAAGTCTCACTATTTTATTTATTAAGTGGGGTCACAATACACATGTCCAAATGTAAATTGGAAGTCCTCCAAGTGACATAGAAAACCAGGTGCTTAATATAAGAACTCCACTCCGTGACCTCTAGATCTTTAGTTCAAAAAAACTCGAGATATTTTTCAAAATCATGGACAAACAACTTTCGAGAGATAGTACTTAAAATAAATCCACTCCTCAATCCGAGGACTTGAAAAATGTAGTTGATGCCACATTACGGGGGAGAAGAAAGAATCTCAAATAATAACGAGCAAGACCTCGAAATCCATAATCTCAAGGATGATATGATTGAGGAGCCCGATACAAATGGAACTTCGCAATAGATCCAAATAATTATAAACTATGTTATGATTATTAATTACTTTTAATGGACTCTTTATTTTAAGGGATAAGGTGTAAAAGTACCCCTAAACGTTTACAAACAATAGCAATTTTACCATTAACGTCTAAAATGATGCAATTTTACCTCTAATGCAGTCAAAAGCAATTTTACCCCTAACGTTGGCAAGGTGGGTTAATTTCAGACATTATTATAAAACATGGTTGTTTTGTTTCTTTTTCTGCACCATTTTATGTAAGATGGTTCTAAAAAAAGATTTCATATTTTTTGTGATTTATTAAGAGAATTGAAGATTAATATTTTTAAATTCGGTGAAATATTTGAATTTTTTTGTCCAACAAAATGCAGTGTATTTTTAATTTTTTTTAAAAATCACGTCTAATTATATGTTTGTATCTTGTTACTAATGAATGATAAAATGATGCAATATGAAGTGTAGATGACAAGACTTAAGACCGAGAAGACAATTTGATGAATAATTTCTCCAATTGACTCACGTTGTGAATCTTAGAAGTAAAATTGCTCTTGTCTGCCAACGTTAAGAGTAAAATTGCACAATTTTAGATGTTAAGGATAAAATTGTTTTTAGGTATAAACGTTAGGGGTATTTTTACACCTTATTTCTTATTTTATTAACACTTTTGAACTTATTTTATTATATCTCTTTTCTTAATAAAAAATCAATTTCTTAATTTGAATACTCAAAAAGATTAATTTTTGAAAATTATAAATGATGTTCAAGATTGTTTATCTTAAGACTTATTGTGTTACGGAAAGGGAATTAATGTTGGAGCTATCACGGAGGGAGTTGGAGAGAAAAAACTACGGTATGGTGCCGACGGCCAAGGAGTCGATCGAGAGAATAGTGAATTCCGGGAAAGTGGTGACGGAGAAGGAGAAGGAGAATGGCGGGATATGTTTGGAGGAGATTAGTGAGGATGGTGTTGGAATGCCGTGTGATCATGTTTTTCATAAAGGTTGCATTTTGAAATGGTTGAACAGAAGCCATTACTGCCCTTTCTGTCGATTTGAGTTGCCTGTTGAGCCTTAGGACCCGTTTGTTTTACTTAGTATTTGCTGTTGCTGTTTGCTGTTTACTGTTATGGTTTGCTGTTTGTTGTTACGATTTACTGTTGCTGTTACGATTTGCTGTTTGCTGTTGGAAAAAGCTACTTTTCCAAAAAGCAGAGATTCTCTGCTTTTGTAAAAAGTTGCTTTTCGGGTGTGAAAGGCAAACAGGAGATCACTAACCAAACACTTAATACTGCTTTTCAGATGTAAAAGGCAAATAAGAGGTCACTAACCAAACACCTAAAACTCTCCATTTTGAAGTGAAAATGCAAAAAGGAGCATGAAAAGGAGCAACCAAACCCCCCCTTAGTTTATTCTTTTTTATTTTGGATTTGAAATTCACAAATTTTTTTATTCAATTTATCAGTCTAATTAGAAGAAATTGCAAGAATAATACGATTCTTCAGTTATAATTCTATTTTAGGATTAATGAAGGTACAAAAAAGGAATTATAAGAATAATTATACCATTAAATAATGTAGCTATCTTTTCAAAATAATAAAATTAGATTATTATAGTTTTCTTTTATTTGAATTCTGTTATGAGTAATACACCCGACTAATGAAAATCGTTTTGCCTACCACTGCATCGAAGATGATTGGTATAATGAAAAAAATATATGTATGTGGCATGAATTAATTGGTAGGGACTATCACTCCGAGAATACTTTAAAATTTTCCTGAAAGAAATGACATTTTCTTGATTAAAAAAACCTAGGTTTCAATATATTGGAAAACATTAGTCCATATAAGATGAATTAACATGAAGTGTTGGTTTAAACAACAATACAAATTTATAGAAACAACTTAACTAACACGATAAATAAGTCGTTATTATCATTGTTGTTGCATGTGGAATTTATAGATAACATGTCAAGATTATGACACTACGACTCATTTTAAGTATAATAGTATAACTCAATACCATTCGAATAATTTTGATCCAAATCCAATACTTTACATTTCACGAGTTTAAAACACGTCTATATATATAGAAATGCATGTTACTAATAAGTCTTAGTCGGTCTTCATTTATAATGTGAGATTCAATTCATTTTTACCTTATCTCCATCTCTCAATATCACATCTTTGTTCAAACTTTTTACTCTGGCCCCACACATTCCGAACCGAGTTGCATTGATGCTCCTACTTCTATTAGGTTCTACTTCAATTCAATATAACAGTTATATTGCTATTTTAAAAATCCCCATAATCGTAATAGTGGTAAAGCCATAACAAAATACTCAGAAGGTTATAAAATACGTTAAAAAGTATAACCTTTTGGGATTAGGCTATTGCATATTCCGTTTTTAATATCAAATCTATTATAATTACTAATTAGAAATTAATTTAGGAAGCATTGATACTCAGGGTCGGTCCTAGGCTATGAAATGAGGGGCGCCCGCCCAGGGCCGATAATAGCAAGGAGCCCAAAAAATATTTTTATATTGTACATATAAAAAGGAGATGAACATATAACATTAGAATTGATTAGTATAGTTTGTACGAGGAATTGCCTGTTGGTGCAATTTTCAAAAAATATATGCTTAGTGTTAAAGGAAGAAAATTCCTGGCTATAGCACAGGAGACTTGGTCATGTAAGCATGGCAATATAACATTCCTACCGCTATCACAGAGCTGAGCTACGCTCAGTAGGTTATATTCAAGTCCTCTGACTAGGAAGACTGACTCAATAGTAGGATTACCACCAACGGTTCCTGACCCTACTATCTTACTCTTTTTGTTGTCTCCAAAACTTACGCTTCCTCCTCGTTTAAGTTCAAGTGTGATGAACTGAGTTTCATCACCCGTCATATGCCTCGAGCATGCGCTGTCAATATACCACAACTTTGACTTCTCTGCACATCTCAGGCCGACCTGCATTATAACTAGTTATCTTTAGGTACCCAAGTCCTTTTGGGTCCTCGCTTGTTAGGCACAGCAGGTGATACATCATCTTTCATTTTATGACGGCACACATTGGTGGTGTGGCCAGTCTTACCACAGAAGTCCCAATGGACCTTTCTTTATGGACGCCTTATTGGCGGGTCAGCACCATTGTGCTGAGCATGCCAACACACCTTGGTAGTGTGGCCTTTCTTCCCACAAAAGTCACATTGGAATTTTCATTGGGGAGTCCATCTCTACTGACTAGTACCTGAGTACTCAGCATAATGATGGACATTTTTCTTATTCGGAACCTTTAGCTGGTTCTGAATAGATGTGATGTCCTTCCTCAGCTTCTTAGAGTCTGATTTGACCTCAGTGACATACTTATGCATGATTTGTAAGTTCTCATCTTGCCTAGTATTTTCCTGGAGAAGATGGCGGAGATCACTGAGTTTGATCTCTTCAATCTCATCACATCGCCTGCTGAGTGCTCGCACTTTCTTGTTACACTTTTTGATAAGTGTGTAAAGATCACTCAGGGCGTTAATCATTTAATTTCTGAGCAAAGGTAGAGTTGTTACCTCAGTTGGTTGTTCCTCAGGTCAGATGCACATGATGAGTCAGCTTGCTCAGAAAGACAGGGGTCACTAACATCATCTGCCATGAAACAGATGTTTGCTGACTCAATTGCTTCAGCTTCTGATGAAGATGTTTCATCACTATCGCTCCAAGTGTCCACCATTGCTTTTCTTCCACTTTTCTTATCCTTTTTCAAAGTAGGACAGCTTGACTTGATATGGCCAGTTTGATACATTCAAAGCATGTGATAGGCTTTGAGCTTTCTTTCCTGTATTTTGCTGTCGCTTGACTCAGCTTTGTTGTTATCATATTTCTTGAATGGCTTTCTGCTGTACTTGTCATTCTTGAGGAACAGCTTCTTCATCTTCCTAGTGAACATGGCCATTTCTTCATCATCAGATGAGTCACCATCAGTGGAGTCAACTTTCATGACAAGATACTTTTGCTTCTTGTCCTCAGCTTTTTCTTTCACCTCAAAGTTCTTCATTGATATCTCATGGGTCAGCAAGGATCTGATGA
Organism: Euphorbia lathyris; assembly: GCF_963576675.1. Taxonomy (NCBI): domain Eukaryota; kingdom Viridiplantae; phylum Streptophyta; class Magnoliopsida; order Malpighiales; family Euphorbiaceae; genus Euphorbia; species Euphorbia lathyris. The sequence goes on along the minus strand of NC_088913.1, from coordinate 36,866,936 downwards.
GTTCATCATACTTGTAGGTGGTTAGATCTTGGGCTTCCTCAACGGCCATCTTCTTTGCTTGCCAGCTTTGTGGAAGGCTCCTCAGTATATTCTTCACTTGCTCTTCCTCAGTGAAGATCTTGTCGAGTCTCTTGAGTTCGTTAATAATGTTGGTGGACCTTGAGTTCATGTCAGATATTCCTTCACCATCATTCATCTCGAACAGCTCGTACAACCTCATATGTTGGTTCACCTTGGATTCTTTGACCTTACTAGTTCCTTCATAGGTGACCTCCAGCTTCTTCCATATCTCCTGTGCTGACTCACAACCTGAGATTTTATTGTACTCTGCAGCATCTAATGCACAGTGAAGCATATTTATGGCAGCGGCATAATTTTGCAGTTTCTTGAGGTCATCCTCTGACCACTTAGCCTCAGCTTTGACAGACGTTTGTCCGTCAACAGTTTCAACAGGAAGAAACGGGCCTTGGACTATTGAGAGCCATGCACTCATGTTTGTTGCCTGAATGAAGTTTTTCATTCTATTCTTCCAAAAGGTATAGTTAGACCCGAAGAATAGAGGAGGCCAAGTAATAGATAGTCCCTCAAGAAGAATCTGAGTTGTCTGATTTCCTGGGAGGAAACGAGTGCTGTTCTCAGGCATTGTGGGGATCAGCTCAAGATAGTTATATCTTGTTCAGCGAGCTATTTCAGCTCTGATACCACTTGTTGGTCCCGTGTAACGCGACAATATTAGTTCCAGGGGGGGTTAGGAACTATTTAAAATTTTCACGTAAGGTTGACTGTTAATTTCGAACTTAGACTTTCTCGAAGTCTTTTAGCACGATGAGACTGAGTAAATTCTAGATACAGGCTTAGTCAACAGGTGACTAAGACTGAATCTATCATTGAGTGAGGAGATATCACTTGAGTCTATTCCTGAACTCAGTTTCTCAGTTCACACAACTCAGCTTATGTTCTTTTTAGTTATTTAACTAGACAGTGTTATAGCAAGCAATAATTTAAGGAGATAAGGGTTAGAAAGATGTTACTCAGCAGACGTATCCTGGTTCGGCCTCTCCGCCTACGTCCAGTCCTCGGAATTCCTTCTGAGCTTTTTGGAATCCTCTACTGAGCTCTTTAAAGGTAGAGCACAAACCTTTTACAATAGCAAGCTGAGTATACAAGAGTACCTTCCTCTATTCCTCTACTCACTCTTATTTCTACCGCTGAGTACTATAACCGAGTACTCAGCTTCTCCTTTCTATTCTTCTAGAAATGATAAGTGTTTGTTTGTCCTAAACAACAATTGCTAAGACACTTTAGATGATTTAGATCACTCTAGACTTTTACACAGAATTGGAATTGGTGTAAGATTTGCTTTGCTTTTCTCACAGAACTTCGAGTAACGATTTGGTCAGCGTTTCGACTTAATTGAAGATCTGCATCGAATGAAGCGTTTGAGTGGCCTATTTATAGTGACACTTGATGCACTGGTTATTTCGAATTTCGAAATAACCGATGGAGGGAAACGACTTCCTGTCGCTTTCACTCAGTACGTGCTCAGCGTCTTCGGCCAATCAAAACCTTGTATCTTCTGTCTTCGGCAGTGCTCAGCAGCTTTTCGTCAGACAGAACAAAATGTTTCCACATTTATGGTAAAGTCTACTAGACAGCCTTCTGCGTCTTCTGAACTTTACCCGAAGTAGAAATACTTTGTCTCCAAGTTTATTCAGGCCAGCTGCTGACCTGAAAATCTTGTCGCTCAACTCAGCAGCTTCGTCTTGAAGCTTTTGGTTGAAGGTTTCTCGATCCTTCTCAATGCTGGGCTTGCGTTATACTCAGTGAGACCTGCGTTTTGATCTTCTTGGGCCGTGAGGCTTTGACACGTTGACTTGGGCTTGACTTTCTCTTGTGGGCCTTTGGGGCATACAACTTGATGTCTTATAGATTTAAATAACTCAACATTGAACAAACACATTAGTACAAATAAATCAAAGCATTTAAATTTAATGTGTTGGAATATTTTTATCATGGAGATTTAATTCTTATTAAGTAATTTTGTCAAATCAAAATCATGTGGAAAGGTGTTTCAACACAAACCACTAAGAAGCCATATGGTATAATTGAGGATGTTTTAGTTAAAGTCGATAAGTTTATTTTTCCTACCGATTTTGTTATATTAGACTTTGCATATGACGTTAATTGTCCGCTAATTTTTGGTAGACCGTTTATGAATACGGGACGTGCATTAGTCGATGTATCAGAAGGGAAATTAGTTTTGAGAATAGGTGAAGATAAGATTGAGTTTAATATGAACAAAGCAATGAAGTATCCTATGGAAGAATTCGTTTGTATGAAACTTGATTTGGTCGAAGAATGCGTCAATGATATTGTTCAAAGAGAAGAAATAATAGAACCCATTGTGGGAGAAGAATTAGAAGATAAGGACCTAAAACCTTTGATTCGAGAAGATGGACCAGTTCCGCCTTCAATTATAGAACCCCCTAAGTTAGAACTTAAAGAGTTACCAAACCATTTAAGGTACGCTTTCCTAGGCGAAGGTGATACTCTTCCTATAATAATCCCTAACAAGTTAACTAAAGAACAAAAAGAAAAATTGAAAGCGATTGTTAGAAATAGGATAGGAAGTATGGGATGACAAATTTCAGACTTAAAAGGAATTAATCCTAGTATTGTAATGCACAAAATTCACTTAGAAGAAGATAAGCCACCTAAAGCGGATAGGCAAAGACGCTTAAATCCGAACATGAAGGAAGTAGTAAAAAATGAGATTACTAAACTTTTAGACAATAGAATCATTTATCATATCTCGGATAGTGAAAGGGTTAGTCCAATCCATTGTGTACCTAAAAAGGGAGGCATAACTGTAGTAAGGAATGACGAAGGTGAATTAATACCTACGCGAACCACCACCGGTTGGAGGGTTTGTATAGATTATAGGAACCTAAACAAGGCCACTAGGAAAGATCATTTTCCTCTACCTTTCATTGATCAAATGATCGAAAGGATAGCCGATCATGCATTTTATTGTTTTCTCGATGGTTATTCGGGATTCTTTCAAATATACATTTACCCGGATGACCAGGATAAAACAACCTTCACATGCCCTGATGGAACCTTTGCATATAGGAGAATGCCCTTTGGTCTATATAATGCACCCGCAACGTTTCAACGTTGTATGACTGCAATATTTAACGATTTCATTGAAGATATCATGGAAGTTTTTATGGATGATTTTTCAGTTTATGGAGATTCTTTTGATGCATGTTTACAAAACTTAGATAAAGTATTGTCTAGATGTGAAGAAACGAATTTAGTTTTAAATTCGGAAAAATGTCATTTCATGGTAGACGAAGGAATTGTTTTAGGTCATAAAATATCTGAAAAAGGATTAAAAGTGGATAGAGCAAAAACTTCAGTCATAGAGAAATTACCCCCACCAACTACTGTTAAGGGAGTAAGGTCATTTTTAGGACATGTAGGTTTTTACAGAAGGTTTATAAAAAACTTTTCTGTAATTTCCAAGCCACTTACTAATTTACTTATGAATGATTCAACCTTTGATTTTAATGAAGATTGTATAAAAGCCTTCGAAACATTGAAAACCGCCTTAGTCAGTGCACCCATAATTGCTAAACCCGATTGGGATTTACCTTTCGAAATTATGTGCGATGCAAGTGACTTAGCCGTTGGATGTGTATTAGGTCAAAGGAATGATAAGAAACTTCATGTCATTTATTATGCAAGTCACACATTGTCCGGTGCACAATTAAATTACACCACAATCGAAAAAGAAATGCTAGCGGTAGTTTTTGCATGTGATAAGTTTAAGTCGTATCTGTTAGGATCTAAAGTTATTATATATACCGATCATGCAACTTTAAGGTATCTACTCGCTAAGAAAGATGCAAAACTGCGTCTTATTAGATGGGTTTTGTTATTACAAGAATTTGACATAGAAATTAAAGATAAAAAGGGAGTAAAAAACCTTATCGCTGATCATCTATCAAGACTTGAAGATGAAAACGGTCCTATCGGTGAAACTATCGGTATACGAGATGATTTCCCTGATGAATTTCTCAAACAAATAAAAAGTGTCACATCACCGTGGTATGCGGATATGGCTAATTATCTCGCAGCTCGCATTGTTCCAGAAGGATTAAACTTCCAACAAAAGAAGAAATTCTTTTCCGATGTTAAAATGTATTTTTGGGAAGATCATTTCTTGTTCAAAACATGTGGTGATGGTATAATTAGGAGATGCATCAGTGAAAATGAATATGAGTCTATAATGTCAGAATGCCATTCAAGCTCTTATGGAGGGCATAACGGTGTAAGTAAAACAGTAGCTAGGATATTAGAATGCGGATTCTTTTGGCCTACATTGTTTAAGACGTTCGTTCGTTTGTTATTCGGTGTGACAAATGTCAAAGAACCGGGAAGTTAGGAAGGAAAGATGAGATGCCTCTTACGAACATGTTGGAAGTTGAAGTCTTCGACGTGTGGGGAATCGATTTCATTGGTCCTTTTCCCCCTTCTTTTTGTAAAACTTATATATTAGTAGTCGTAGACTATGTTTCAAAGTGGGTTGAAGCAATTGCAACCCCAACAAATGATTCTAAGGTCATTATTAAGTTTTTTGATGCAATATTTTATAGATTTGGAGTCCCTAGAGTTATGATTAGTGATGGAGGTACCCATTTCATAAACCGAAGTTTTGAATCGCTTATGAAAAAGTACAGAGTACACCACCGCGTAACTACGCCATACCATCCTCAAGCGAATGGTCAAGCGGAGATATCGAATAGGGAACTCAAATGGATATTAGAGAAAATAGTTTCGTCTTCAAGAAGAGACTGGGCACACAAACTTAACAATGCGTTATGGGCATATCGTACTACATTTAAAACACTTATAGGAATGACACCGTACCGACTCGTGTATGGAAAAGCTTGTCATTTACCAGTAGAATTAGAACATAAAGCGTACTGGGCTATTAGAACACTTAATTATGATTTGCAAAAAGAAGGAAAGAAGCGTTTGTTCAACTTAAACGAGTTGGATGAATTACGCCATTTATCCTACGAAAATGCAAGGATATATAAGGAAAAAGTGAAAAAATGGCATGACGCCAAAATTAAAGTTAAAAACTTTAATATTGGGGATAAAGTATTACTGTTTAATTCTCGACTAAGGTTATTTCCAGGTAAGTTTAGGTCTAGATGGTCAGGACCGTTCGTAGTCGTTAAAACTTTCGATTGTGGATCCTTAGAACTAGAAAAACCCGATGGAGGTCGATTCAAAGTTAACGATAATCGATGCAAAATCTATTATGAAAACGCTCCAATTCAAGAAATTGAATTCGTGGACGTATTCTATGAAGATTAATTCATTAATTTTCATACTTATCATTGTTTATCTTTTATTTTGTTTCATGTTTAGCTTTTATTTTTGCTTGTTTTTAATTTAATTTCAAATTATTTATTTTTTACAATTTTTATTTTTATGTGATTTTTAGTTTTTAGATTTGTGTATAACAAGTTTACAATCTATAAAAATTTATCAAAGTCATGTTTTAAATTGTTTTCAGGAAATTCTTATTTGTTTAAATGAAGTTTTTAGGAATCTCAGTAGGGATTTCAAAGTCTAGGTTTATTCAGGGTTAGCTAGGAAAGTTTCTGATCCTACTGAGATTAATTAAATCTCTACCGAGATTCATGAAGGATGTTCGACAAGCATTTCCCAGTTGGGAAACAGCGTGTCGCGACCGAGATTCTGAAATCTCGGTCGCGACACGGGCTATTCTTAGATCTGTCACCTTTTGTTTCTTAATTCCTTGAGCCTTTGCTGAAAAAAATTCGAAAATGATGTCAGTTTTTCATTCAAAATGTATGAATTTACACCTTTTCATTCCCAACAGACATATTAATTCATCCCGTTCCATTATATATATTTAGGAAAGATCAGAATCATTTTTACATCTTCATCTCTATCAGAATTCTAATTTCTTCTAAATTTTCTAACCTTTACCAAAAAGTTACAGAACCTTTTTTCTTTCTTACAAAACATGACTACCAAGCATAAATCTTCCAAGAAAAATGTTGCTACACGCAACAAGCGTACTGATATGTCAGAATGCTACGGTGCACAATTCCCTATTTTCAACCATGATGAAGGAAGACGCTATTATCGATTCCAATATGCAATTTTTGTCGGAATACTGTATATGGATGAGTTCTTAAATGATGAACTCAGAATAAGCGATGATATGAATCGCTACTTACAGAATTTAGGATGGTCTAAGTTCGCATATATGTGGTTTCCAATCATTGGAGACTGGATTCTAGAATTTCTCTGTACAGTTCGATTTGTGAACAAGCGTCATGTTCGTCTTAGTTTTCATAGAGATGGCAAAATATTCACTTTTGGATACCCAAAATTACATGCCTGGTTTGGTTTCCCGCCCAGGGATACTACAAGTTATCATCCTGGCCGAGATATGACAACTCGGGATATTTGGAGAATGTTAACTGGCTTTTGGCGATTTAATTCGAAACTCGCCTACAACAAGTCCATCAACTCCAATTCCCTGTTGTATTTACACAAGTTCATGTGCCATAGTTTATTTGGACGTACTGGTAGCAGTGTTGTCCACGACACAAACTTGTATGTATTGCGAGATATTTTCCAAGGCAACACCGTCAATTCTTCGAAGATATTGATGGAAGGGTTAGTTGCCGCATCACGATCCAAGGACAAGAAGGTTGGGTTCGGGAACATAATCTGTGGAATCATCCTTGGAGCAAAAGGAGTAGTTTCTATTCCATGGACTGATGCAAAACCGTTTCCCATTATGGATTATGAGTTCTTGGAAAATGAGGGTCTTGTGAAGCGTATCTTTAGAGTCGGTCCAAGATTTCTTTCTTCAGAAGCAAGACAAATCTTCGTGCAAGCGAAGATTGATCGATACAGGGCCATGCGAATCCCACATCAACGGGATGAAAATTTAATTTAATTTGTTTTGTTTGTTTTGTTTGTTTTGTTTTGTATATATTTATGTACATAGGTTTGTTTTCAATTTCAAATGTATATATGTTCTTTCTTATTTTTGTACATATGTGTTTCATGCAATAAAACTTAAATTTCAATTCATGATTTCATCTTTTGTTATGAATAATGTCTCATTGAATTTATAAAATTCGGAAATGAATCTGTACACATGAATATTAAATGCTAATAAGTGCTAATATTGATTACAACATTACCGGATTAATGTACATTCAGTTTACATTCAATTAACTTAAAGAATTAATGCTCATTTATGATACATTAAATTCTATTTAAATCATTTAATGCTTCATTAATCAGAATTTAATAAGGTTAAACCTTTGGTTTCTCCTTCATTTAATGTTTTATTTTGTGTTTTTAAGTTTCAGGTATTAATATATTCTTTCCTAAGACATATTTGCATAGAAATTGAGTTATTACGGAGTTTATATCTAGGCTAATTCCTGGGTAGTTTGTTGTTGTTCGTTTTTCTTTTCCTTTTCTACAAAAAAAAAAAATTTACGGAGTTTATATGCGCGTTTTTTAGCCACCAGGGCACAAAACTCGGTAGAGATTGCAAAATATCTACGCGAGCAGCGAAAACGGACAATTTTTGGAGATTTAAATCTCCAGAAATTGTCGTGTCGCGACCTGTAGGCAGGGGTCATTCCGATTTTTGCACAAAAATTAGCCTTTTCCTATTCCTATACTAACTCCTAACACCTATATTCAACCCTATATAAGCCTATTCCTTACACAAACATCACATCACCTCCAATTTTACCCAATTAAACACTCTAAACTCTTCCCAATACTCTTACTTTTGTTCTTCCCAATTTATTCATCCTTATTCATCATCTTCCTCCCTCACTCAAACCATTATTTTCATTACCACAAACCTTTCATCTTTTGATATTTTCTCTCTATTTTCATACAATTTTTTTCAAGCTCAAAATCATGCCTAGAACAAAGGTATCCGCAAACAAACCCAAGGTCACCGAAGCTAATCGTCTCCGCGTGAAATATGGAGCCTTTTTTGACATTGAGTCCGAAACGGAAGGCAAACGCTACGTTCACTTCTCTGGGACCAAAATGGAGTTCATTGACATGCCATTTATCCATTTTGATATGGTAAATGAATTATCCTTCTCTGACCGGGTTAATGAATTTCTTAATATACTTGGTTGGAATACTTTTGCAAGCATGAGATTTCCACACAATGATGAATTCATTATTGAGTTTTTGGTTACTTTGAAACATGAGAAGAGGAAGAGGTTTATCACTTTTAGGAATAATGGTATTACCTATAAAATTGATTATGAAGCTATGGGCATGATGTTTGGTTTTCCAATTATTGGTTTCGTTGAAAGGCCTAAAGAAATTGATTCAAACACCATTTGGCATACACTATCCGACCAAGACACTTTTTACCCTAAAAACACCTCTAGCAAGTTGATTCGGGACAATTGTGTATTTTATTTTCACAAGTTTCTTTCTTTCTCCTTGTTTGGAAGGGTTGAGAGTTCTAAAATCCAAGTTAGGGATTTATTTATGCTTGATTGTTTGTTCAAAGCTCTTCAAGTTGATAGTATAGGCATGTTATTCGACAATTTAGCCCGTGCCTCCGCATCCCACACTAAGCAAGTACCTTTGGGTAATTTTATTACCGGGATTGTGATGGGAGCACATGGTGAATTGATGGATTTTCAAAACCTCTCTTACCATGGCAATTTACCTCATTTGGATATTCCGGCTCTTCTTCGAGCCAATTTATTACTTAAGGAAGGTCCCCCCGTATTTGTCTCTTATGAGGCACGTATTAAGCACCTTAGTAGTCATACGGGTGGAGGAGGTTCTAGTTCACATGGATTAGGTACTGAAGAGGGTGGTGACGATGAAGAAAAAGGCGAGGAGGAGGAGCATGTTGCACCACAAGCACAATCACAATCACAAGCACAAGCACAGGGGCATGTAGGTGAAGAGCATAATGTTGATGAAAAAATTAATATGCAACAAATTTGGAACCAAATGAATGCACGCAACCGGCAAATGAATTTGCGGTTAGATGATATAGTTGAAAGCAACCAAGCAATGAGTTCATGAATTACCGAGGTGGATACCAATACCAACACCTTGAGGAGAGAGCACAAATCCACACGGCGTCGGATGTTATCATTTTTCCGTCGTCAAAACGTTGTGACCACATCATCTCCACCGGATTCGCCTACTCATGAATAGGTTTTATCTTATCTTTTTTATAACTCATTTATCATGTTATGTTGTTTTTCAATTTAAGTTTGGTACAATATTTATATTTCATATTATGTTTGGTACAATTTTCTATTTTATGTTGGATGATTTATTTTGATAATTTTTCTTTCTTAATTCGTATGATTTAATTCGTATAATTTTTTGTGTTTTATCAATTTTTTCACCAATGAGGATATGGTCCAAATTAAGTGTAGGATGAGATATTACATATATCGTTTTATTTTTAGTACGAATGAATGCAACGAATAAGAATAAATGACATCCATTTTTAACATTTTAATAAGTTTTTAAATACAACACTTGTTTTATGCCAATGCAACATATATTGCAACACAATTTTTCAAAAATGACATATTTTTAATGCAAACAATAATTTAATAAACCATATATTTTCATAATGTTTAAAAATAACATTTAACTTATGATTATTTTTTTTAGGTTATCTTTATCGTTAGAAATAAATATAGGGTATTACTATATACCGCACTCAAATTCCTTATCACCGCACCCGTTGAACCATTTTGCCCTTGGCATAAATTTTTTGTCAAAATTGGGAAAAAAAAATTTTGAGAGAAAATTCAAAATTTCGCATAAACGGATGCGGCATCTGTTCCCGCCAATTCCCACCATGGCAGGAACGGATGCAGCATACCGGGAATGATATGCCGCATCCGTTTAGGCTAAATTTTGAAATATGCAAAATCGTAAAATTTTTAGTGACGAAAAATACTAAATCATTCAATTTTTTATGACGAAAAATTAAAAATTCTCCTATTTTTTGTGACGAAAAATGCAAAATCATCATGAAAATATGTATTATTTTGATGAGTTCTTTAATAAAAAGATGTAAATCTTAATGTTTCCGACTCGTAATCGTCCATTTTCGGGGTTCGGATTGTCACATATCAATTATTTTCATAATTTCAATTATTGTTGTTCGGGTTTATGATTTTCGAGAGAGAATTTTCAGTTTTTGATCAAAATTATGAGAAGGGCAAAAAAGTCCAAAAGTGGCGGTGAAAAGGAATTTGATGGCGGTATTTAGCAGCTACGGGCAATATTTTTGAAATTTTTCACAAATCTCCGATACGATTTTAAGTAAAAAACGTCTCGAGTGAATGTATTTAAGTAAAACATTCTTTATTTTTATCTATATTTTATATCATGCAAAATTCACGATACAATAAATCTTATTTCAATTAGGTTTATAGGCATTAAATTGAACTAACAAATTTTAGCTCGGTTTGATTTTCGTCTTACATTAACACCAATTGAAGTTTTTAAGGAAACTTTAGCCATAATACACATGTTGAATTTTAAGTCAATATAGGATGAATGTGTTATTTTTCTTTTTCCCAATTTATAATTTAATTCAATAACTCGTGTTAATAAAATCAAGTAGTCGTATTCTTAACTTTTGGCCACGATTGAAACCAACCTTATCACAATCGAGATATGAAAGGGAAGAAAATTAAGTAAACAGTACTTTTGGCCAAGATTGCGACCACCCTTATCACAATCGAGGTATGGAAGGAACGTTAAAATTAAAGCAAAAATTAAACGTGTTTAAAGTTTAAAGTAACGATTGCGTCCATCCATGGCATAGTCGGTACCTCTTAAGCGAACACAAATAAAATGCATATAAAGTTACGATCGAGACCACCCATATCTCGGGCGTAACTAAGCAAATAAATTAACCTAAGTACTTATTCATTTAATATATATATAATTTCATATAATAATTTAGGTTTGGGAAAGGATACTTTGTGCTTTGAAATGCCTTGAGACGAAAGACTCAATAACATGCGTGCTTATATCGTCCCGAATACTTCAATTTAAAAATTGAAAATACAAGACGAATGATAGATCGCCTTTATACTAGTTAGTTTGATATTTTGCGTATAAATTTGCCATGCAAGGTTAATCTTTTCGGCTTAACTAATTTAAAAAGGAATACAAAGATATATGTTTTATTTTCATAAAGAGATTAGTTAAAGGATAAAATCAGTAAAATTTTGCTCGGGACTAGCAAAAGATTAAGTGTGGAGATTTGTTAAACCCAAAATATACCTAAAATATCATTAATATTTATATCAGTTTTGCTATGAAAGCATGCTGTTTATATCTATTTAGAGTACTTTTACGTCCGAATATGTTTCTTTCATGCAAAGTACCTAAATATTTGGTAAAATCCAAATAGGAACAAAAACAGGTCAAAAACGAAGGAAAAACCCTAAGTTACGAGCCAAAACACGAGAAAATTCAGCGCACCGATACTAAGGACGGGAACGAAGCCAGACTCGGGAAAAAGATCTCGTGTCGCGACCGAGATTCCCTAATCTTGGTCGCGACACGCTAAATCCAACCACTTCTCCTTGCGTTCCGAAGACCAAAATTTACTCCCCTAATCTCGGCAGGGATTCCATGATCTCGGTAGCATCAGAGATTTTGGCAGCACAACTTTCACATGTTTTAATTCAAAGAATCGCGTCTGTTCGGGTGGATAGAAACGTCTCTTCGCAACAGACACGACCCTTAAACACGACTCTTCAACATTTATAAATAAAGAGTTGATTTTGGAGTTAGAGAGAATTAGATTAATTAAGATTAGTGCAGAATTTATGCAGAAATTCTGAGTCAAAACGATTCAGAGTTAGATTTTTTCTTGTAAAAGCAATCTGATGTACACAAATTGTTCTTAGATTTCTTACAAACAAAGTAGCAATTAGATTTAGATTAAGATATGTTCGAAGACTAGTTTATATTTCGGTAGAAGAAACATCATCATTATTCCGAAGATTCAGCGAGAAGATCAAGCAGCGGATGCGACCCCGGAGCCTGACAAACTCTAACGAGGTTTGAGGAAAGGATTGAAGATCCGGAACTTGAATGTCGTTTCGAATGCTTTCATGTTTAATCACTAGTAGAAAAATGTCGAGTTCTGACGAAAACGTCTAACGGAAAGAAATCCCGTCAGAAAATATTGACGGAATTCCGTCAGAAATTAAAACCGTCAACACTGGTGACGGTATTTCTGACGGGCAAGAATTTCCGTCATTAAAATTTTAGCGGGAAAAGTCCCACCACTTTTGTCGACGGAAATCTGTGACGGAAATATATTCCGCCACATGTCTGACGGAATATCTGACAGAAAATGATTTCTGTCAGCAGCTTTGACGGAATTAGTGACGTAAGAAAGTAAATTCTTATATGAACCCTAAATTTTTACTTTTGTTTTAATTATAGATAAATTTATACAAAGAAATATATTTACATGAATATATATCGTTTTCTTAAAGTGTTTAATAATTGTTCATTTATTAAAAAATACATTAAGTATAAAATTTATAAATATAATTTTTTTTCTATAACTTGAATTCATTAAAAATACCTAATAAGATTTTTATTTTTATTATATCAATTATAACTAAATATTTGGATATGAATGTTTTATTTTTAAAACTATTTCTTATTTTTTTAAATTCTTAATTTTTGTATCAAAATTATTTTAAATATTAAAAAAAGGAAAAGAGATCTTATGTTTCTAAAATTTAATATATTTTCATATGTGTTATGTTAGTAATTTTTATTTATTATAAAAAAATCTTATTAACTTTTTGCTCACTAGATATAAAATTTTATTACAACAGTCTATTTGTCTACTAAATAAATAAAATAAAATATATAGTTAAAAAAAATTACAAAGCTTTTTTTTGTTACTAATTAAGAATAATTTTAGTTTTTTTATAAATGTTTCGATATTTGATCATTTATTGGTTTTAAACCACGATTTGGTACTCGATCGATCCATATTTGACCAACGATCTATTATTTGGTCACATTTGACTCCTAACATATCTTAGTGAATGGAATTTCACCCAATTTTTTTTATTGAGATAGAACATGTATCTTATTGACACGTGACAATATTTTGACAGTTAGACTTGATAAATTTTATTTTAGAGATTTGTTTTTATATATTTTTTTTAACCTAATTAATTATTTTGACACTTACGCTTAATAGAAATGTTGTTTTTTTAAGACATGCGACGTGTGAAGCTCATGCGTCAGAATATCACAACATATTAAAGGATAGCGATTGTGTAAAGTCACCATCCAAATTGGATGACATTTCACTAATTAGAATAATTCATAGGTCAAATGAGACAAAATAATTGGCCAGGATCCAAATGACAATTTTTTTAAATAGGTCAGGACCTAAATAACAATTTTAAGCCATCATTTATACAAGGGTTAAGTTAAGGTGCAAAAATATCCCTAACGTCTAAAATGGTGCAATTTTACCCTTAATGTTGATAAATTGGTTCAATTTGAGAAATAATTGATCAAACTGTCTTCTCGGTCATGAATTTTGTCATTTACACTTCACATGTGCGTCATTTTATCAGTAACAGATCGCAAGCATATGTTGGGATGTGAAAAAAAAATTAAAAAATATACTGGCTTTTTTTGTCTAGTTCGTACAAAAAGCTAGTATATTTTTTTGTACGTGGGAAATCCAACTAACACGGATTTATTTGCTATTATTATCATTGTTGTTGTACGTGGAATATATAGATAACATAATAAGATTATGACACTCAATTTAATTCTAATAGTGCAACTAAATATCATGGAGATTTTATCGGTTTTGGCCTAAGTATGGACCCTACAGCTTTAAGGCACATCTATATATGTAATATTATCCATTTTGGCCCAACCTTGCTTATATTGTATGCTTCTACTCCATCCATTCTCGATTACATTGACACTCTTACTTCTATTAGTTTCTACTTCAATTCAACATAATAACTCTATGGTAGAGTTACTTCTTTACAAATTCTCATAATCGTAATTAGTGATAAAGCCATAATGAAATACTGAAGTGTTAAAATATATAGTATAACTTTTTGGGATTAGGCACAAGGACCAATAATTTTGTTGCAGATTCCGTTTTTAATATCAAATCTATTACAAATACTAAATAGAAATTAACCTAGGAAGAATTGACACTTTTAGGAAATTAACATAGATTGTTGGATACTTTGGGGTCATTTGAGGACACGAATCCGGCACTCTAAAATAAGTGTTATGAGGTCACTTGGGGATACGCATCCGGCACTCCAAAATAAATGTTTTTTTTTAATGGGGACATTCTAGTAATGATTTATAATGAATGTTATTTATGGTTTATAATCTAATGATACAACAAACTACATCGAAATAATAGCACAAATACAATAGACTCAATTTCTCTAAAAAAAAAGAAAAAAAAAAAGATAATAATTCTACTCAGGGCAAAGGGCCTATCAATTTGCCCTATCAAGATCACCAACCTTATGACTAGGAATAGTAAAATGCCTTAATCTCCCTTGTTGTTTATTCATATAGCCTTCACATAAAAAAAGCCATAGAAAACTTATCCTCAACTTGTCTATTAACATCATGAACAAAAACTTCAGTCTCAGCACCATCTTCCCTATTCCTAGCCATCATACCAGCAGTATATATAGCACTCATTCTTCCAGGTGCTTGTTCATAATACCCAGTTGGAGCATCCACCATTATCAAATCCCATTTCATTTCATACACTTTTTCAGGCAATCCTTTCAATGCAAGTTCACACATTGAATATTTTGGATCCCCAATTGCTCTACATTCAATTCCTCTCCCCATTTCCATCAGATTATCTGCCTGATTCACCTTGCTATCATGGATTAGTGGAAAACAAACCGAGTTACGACTTTCACTATTCTTTCATGTCTAATATTTAAGGAGGCGTTTTTCAATAAGGAGACCTTCCCTTCAAAGTCGGGTGACATGTTCCTAATACGAACAACGAACGTGAGGGAACCACTAAAAGGGTATCTAACTTACCGACATTGGGAAAATCTCCTCGCACGCGTACTTTGAAAAGGACTGCCCGCTCACAAACGGTAAAATTTAAAAAAGTTGATTTAATTAAATAAAATTAAAATGTCATTTCCATAATATATTAAAACCTAAATGTCATTTCCATAATATCTTAAAACCTAAAATTAAAAATGTTAAATTAAATTAACCTAAACAGTTATTTTAAAACAAATTAGCCTAAACATATTATTCCTCACCTACCAAAAAATAAAATTGTCAACCCTAACCCCAACCCCAGGTTTCCTTTCTTAACAATGCTTACTATGGAAAGAACAACTTAGAACAAAATTGTGACCTTAATACCCCTTAAGTAATTGGTTTGTTCATAATTCTCCATCTATATAATGGAAGGTAATGTGGAAGAACTTAACAAAATAAAATTAAAAAAACTTGATATCAGTACAGAAGAGGAGGTGAGAATATGGCAAGAAGGAAGCTGAGCAAAGGCAAGCAGAAGATCGAAATGAAGAGGATCCAAAATGAGGATGATAGGTTGATCACCTTCTCCAAAAGAAGATCCGGCATATATAAGAAATCAAGTGAACTGGTGACTCTTTGTGGTGCTGAGATAGGGTTCTTGGTGTTTTCACCAGCAGGTAAACCTTTCTCTTTTGGCTATCCTTCCGTGGAGACCATAGCCAATCGGTTTCTGGGACTCCAGATTAATGAAAACAGTCACCCTCACCCTCTGATCGAGGCTTATCGGAAGATGAAGGTTCAAGAGCTTACTCAGATGCACAATGATATGATCAGCAATCTGGAGGCTGAGAAGGCCAAGGGGGCTTGGTTGAAGGCTGCCATGATGAGAGATAAAGGGAAAGGGAAAGAGATCAATTGGCGGGATGCTCCTCACAATGAGCTTAACCGTGAAGAACTTCAGAAACTGTATGCACTGTTTGAAGAGGTGCATACAATTTTATGCAGGAAACTCACTGTGGAAAGCATCAATGGAGGAGATTCTTCTAGCCATCCATTTGGTCAGCCTCAGGCCCAGCAGCCTCAGCCTCAGCCTCAGCAGCCTCAGGCTCCAATGGTTGAACCTGTGTTTGCTGATGAGCCAGCTGCAAATGATATGCACAATACTCTGAACGGTGGTTATGATTTTGGGTTCAATTATGAATCACAGCAAGAAACTTCTCTGAGGAAGTTTTATCCCAGACTTGGGTAAAGTTTTAGTGAAAAATAGAACTCAAAACTCTTCCCACACATGAGAATAAGAGTTCTAAGTATTTTTTGTCTTTTGTTTTATGTTTTTGGTGCTTATTGGAAGATTTGCACTCGGTTTAGTTTTGTATTTGTCTTTAGTTATGTTGCAGTTTTGTTGAGTAAAAAAGCATCTAAAAAAGACAAGTGCTTTGCATTAAAAATGCCTGAATTTCAACTCCTAGAAAACCATTAATTTTGTGCAACTTTCATTTTCTCAGGTTTTTTGGTTGACAGTAAATTTCCATTCATAGGCACTAAAAAAGGGGACATATTGAATTCACCTCTCACATATGCAAAAACTCCATGAATAATAATTAGGAATAAGGTACCAAAATAGGTCTAAGGTTTTCGAAGAAGTACCAATTTAGACTTAAAGTTCAAAATAGCACCAATATAGACTTAACGTTTACAACATAATATCAATTTAGGCTCAACGTTTACAATATAGCCTCAATTTAGGTCTCACGTACAAAATAGCACCAGTATAGGCTTAACGTTTACAAAATAATATGAATTTAAGTTTAACGTTTACAAAATATATACAATTTAAGCTAAACGTCATAATTAAACTAACCATATTATATTCTTTTCTTATTAACTTTATATGCTATCTTTTTATTTAGTTCTATTTTCTTATTTATTATAATACAATTAATTAGTATTCTTGCCCATTAACTAGTGTTCGAAATATTGTGGATATTCAATTACTTTTAGTTTGCATATATTACATGAGCCATGGAATTTAGGAGTTATGGAATGATTGATGAAAAATAAATATAAGGTTTTAATGGGCAAGAATACTAATTAATTGTATTATAATAAATAAGAATATATAACTAAATAAAAAGATAACATATAAAGTTAATAGAAAAAGAATATAATATGATTAATTTAATTATGACGTTTAACTTAAATTGTATATATTTTGTAAACGTTAAGCTTAAATTCGTATTATTTTGTAAACGTTAAGCTATATTGGTGCTATTTTGTACGTGTGGCCTAAATTGATGCTATATTGTAAACGCTAAGTCTGAATTGATATTATGTTGTAAACGTTAAGCCTATATTAGTGCTATTTTGAACGTTGAGCCTAAATTGGTACTTCTCCAAAAACCTTAGGCCTATTTTGGTACCTTATCCCTAATAATTATAATAACTTATTTTCCACCTTGTATAATTCATTTTTTTAACTATAAATAATTATCACTTTTCTACCGTACATTCTTGATATCGTCAAAAATACTCACGCTGATATATAGTAAGAATTATTTGAGAATATTAACCGTTTATGGTATCCAAACATTCTAGGGTTTAAAAACCAAAACAATAACAACCAAACTTAATTCCTCCTACTCTCTTTCATCTTCTTGACCGATTTCAATGGGAGAAATAACCTATTTGGTAGGGATGTTCAACGGTCGGTTCGGTTTATAAACCGAACCGAAATAACCGAAAACCAAATAATCAATAAAATAGAAATTGAAGCTAACCGAATAATAATAACAAAACGAACGGAACGGAACGAATAATTTGGCTCGGTTTATCGGTTTCACCACATTTTTTATTAAATTAAAATTAATTATAGATTAAAAATTATTTAATTTAATTTCAATAAAAGCTTAAATTTTTTATATAAATCATGTCATTTAATTACACTGATTTTTTCTTCAAAAAAAAAATACAATTGATTTCAGAATTCATATATGGTGACTAGAATAATGTCCGATTTGAATTGAATATTGAAAACATAATTATTAAAAAAAATTGAAAACATGAACTAATATGGTCTACTATTTCAACACTAATGAATTTTATACTCTTAATTTATAAATTTTATACTTTTATGAATTACCATTAGAAATAAATAGTACAGAGAATATGAGAATAATATGTTATAAATCATGTTATTTTTGTTTAAAAACGTAGAAATTGAAAAGTTTTTTCTTAATCACAATAAAATTGACTGATTGAAAAATTGAAAATTATTAGTCATTCGGTTATAATTCTAAATCTATTTAGTTTATCTCTATCGGTTCAGTTAATTCGGTAATTTTATTATAAAAAACCGAACCGACCGAAATTATTAAAATATTATATATATTATAACCGAAACCGAATAAATA
Source organism: Euphorbia lathyris (assembly GCF_963576675.1). Lineage (NCBI taxonomy): Eukaryota > Viridiplantae > Streptophyta > Magnoliopsida > Malpighiales > Euphorbiaceae > Euphorbia > Euphorbia lathyris. Next base: position 36,848,373 of record NC_088913.1, on the reverse strand, counting down.
GACCGAATAACTGAACCGAAAAATTGACTCTCATTGGTTCGATCGATTATTTCTGTCTGGTTCGGTTTTTGAACACCCCTGCTGCTGTTTGGTCATCACACATATGGCTCATAATCTTTTTTTTTTTTTTTATCAAACTCACTCTTACCAATTTTCTTTTATGAAACTCAATTAACTAATATCTTGAAAGAAGCTCATCTATTTAATTATGAGCGGCCGCAGAACCCGATTATCATTTCACGCTTTTTTAGGGAGCTTTCCACAAATAGAATTCCGTTTTTATAACTCACCATCACGCACCGTTTTTAAGAACGACGCTTAGCGTATTATTTACTTGTTAGTCTTTTATCATGTTTTTAGGCTAATAATCATATGTTAGAGTCGCCACACGGGTTTAATGTCAGGGAACATATTAATTTAGATGACATACGAGCTCACAATATATCATCTCTTCAGAGTTAGGTTCGTGACTTAAAAGATTTAAGAGTCTGATTAATGAATGCGTAGACTTGTCTTTTATTAAAATACCATATATAATCTAAGTCAAATTCCATTTAAATTACTGTTTTAGGAACGAAAGCTTATCGAAAAAGATAAAAATAGATTACATCACAATTGAATGGAACAAATAGCCCTAATACATCATTTCTAGTCCTAAATAAACTATTAAACCTGCAAAACCGATGAACTTTTAGCCGCGGGACATTGAGATCCGTCTTTCAGATTAAACTATGACGCCAGACTTGATCAAATAGGAGTTACAGGGCCTAATCAATCTAACACAAAATAACATGCAGTTATATCCACAACCTAGTTTAATGTTTTATCCGGTTTAATATCTTTGAAAGACTAAAATATCCCTATTACCCCGAGTTTGGTTTTATTCCATTTAAAGAATACACTAAATCATACAAATATACAATAATAATAAATTTATCGAAATAAATAGATTCCTAAACTACCCGGATCAAGACAGAATTATGTTTGCCTGTCTTTTGTCACTGATCTGACATAGGGTGTCCGATCGGGAACATGGTCTCCGATTGGGGACCAGTTACAGGCAGCAGATTCCCTTCTTTGGTAGAAAACCTGGAAAAGACATAAAATGAATATAAACAGATTGCAAATAAAGGGAAAGGGTTTAAAACCCTTCAGAAGTTACCTTTTGAGTGCTTTTCCAGTTTGTTGTACGTGGTATGCCGACGAACATGGAATAGGAACTTGAATCAACAATCTGGACCCGAAAATCAGTGACTCCGAAAGATCAGAAACAATGGGATCCAAATAAGTTAAGAACCGAATTACAATGATAATGAAAGGTTTGGACCAGAAATAACGATTCTTGGAAGTTTAGTGACTTCAAGAAACAAAATATAGTGAAATGGATTGTGGGAAACCCGATTTCGACTATATAAACTAAAAATAGTGTTTGATTTGGGAGTTCATACTCTCAAAATGCGATTGAATTGGCAAAACACTTATGTTTTCACTCTTTTTCACTCTCTTTCACTTAGTTTCTATTTGATTTTCACTATGTTTCATTAACTTTCACCTTCTTTTCACTCAAAAGACTTTCTTTTTAATAAAAAAATGTCTTCTCGAATCTTCTCCTCTTTCTGTCCCATTTTTTGACAGTTTATGCCAAATAAATACAGTTTTGGGCAAAAAACTGCCCAACTTTAAATTAAAATCTGCATGTAAACCGTCCATAGTTGTCGATCAGAGACGGTGGTTCCCGATCAGGGACTGACGTGGCAGGGTCAAAATTTTTATATCCAGAAATACATCGAACTTGACAGTTTTTTATAAAGAAATAAGCTTAAAACAAGAAGATGGAGTCCGAGTCTTAGCTCGTGTTTCCGTACAACGTGACGTGAAGCCTACTCATACACAACCACAAGCAAGTAATATAGACACATCACGAGAACTCATATAATGTTTATAAATGTAACTAAAATCAACAAGATAGCCATTAAAAATAGTACTACATATATTGATTAGTATGAATATAAGAGTTTGAGGTAAAAAAAAGAATAGGATCAATTTTGTTAGTAGGAATAGTCTCAATTGTAGATAGGGGCAAAACGTGATGAGAAGTCAACAGAGGAAAATGACCCTTCTAAAAGGAGAAGATGAACCGACACATATGATAAGAAGTCTCACTATTTTATTTTTTAAGGTCATAATACGACAAATTATTAGAAGCACGAGGTTTTCCATGTCAAATGGAGAATCTTCCATACATATTTTGACACGTGTAACATGGACTCATATATTTTATAAGAGGCTCCATTGTTTTAATTATTATGCGGGATCACAATACACGTGTCCAAATGTGAATTGGGGTCCTCCGAGTGACATGGAAGATCTGATGCTTAATATAAGATCACTCTCATAATACGCATGTCCAAATATAAATTGGAGGTCCTCCAAGTGATATGGAAGATTAGGTGCTTAATATAAGAACTTCACTCCGTGACCTCTAGATCTTTAGTTCAAAAAAAAAAAACTCGAGATATTTTTCAAAATCATGGACAAACAACTTTCAGGAGATAGTACTCAAATATTTGAGGACTTGAAAAATGTAATTGATGCCACATTATGAAGTGTAAATGACAAGATTTAAGACCGAGAAGATAATTTGATGAATAATTTCTCCAATTGACTCAACTTGTCAATCTTAAAAGTAAAATTGCTCTTGGCCTCCAACGTTAAGAAAAAAATTGCATCATTTTAGACGTTAAAGGTAATATTGTTTTTAGGTATAAGCGTTAGGGGTAAATTTTTACACATTATTCCTTATTTTATTAACACTTTCGAACTTATTTTTATTGTATCTCTTTTTTAATAAAAAAAATCAATTTCTTAATTTGAATACTCAAAAAAATTAATTTCCGAAAATTATAAAAATTTATAACTAAAAATAAAAAAGTATAAAAATGTTATCAATTTTAAAAAAATTAGTGTTGAACTTAGAAAAAATTAAATATGTCTATACTTTTCACGTTGGATATTTTTAAATTTTTAACTGATATATAAAAAGGCCTAATGCTCCTTCAGTTCCCTTAACTTGTTCAAATTGGTCATTTTACCCCTCCAACTCATTGAATATCCTATTTATCCCCTTAACTCCATAGAAATGGTATTTCCCACCCCCTTAACTTGTCCAAATTAGTCATTTTACCCCTCCTCAACTCATCGAATATCCTATTTACCATATTAACTCCATAAAAGTGGTATTTCTCACCCCTTATGATCATATTTACCCCCTTAACTCCATAAATTTAAAGTGGTATTTCTTACCTCTTTATATTATAAAATTAATAGCACTTATTCAAATGAGTTTGAAAATATATATTTTTAATATCAACTTTTTGTTTTGCTTTAATTTGATAATTATATCGATCCTTCATGTTATTATTATAATAATATTGTATTACAATAATTAGATAATCAAAATTTAACTAGCAAAAAAAAAGTTGAAAAGAGAAAGAATGAATAAAAGATATAAATAACAAGAACAATTTTTTTTTTTGATAAAAAAACAAGAACATTAATATAAACAAGTTAAAGACATTATATGTAGGGAAAATGTACCAAAATATAGGTTTAACGTTTAAAAAATGTATCAATTTAGGTCTCGATGACGGATTGTAAGGGGTGAGAAATACCACTTTTATGGAGTTAATGGGGTAAATAGGACATTCTATGAGTGGGGAGGGGGTAAATGGACAAGTTGAGGGGGTGGGAAATACCATTTTTATGAAGTTAAGGGGGTAAATAGGATATTCTATGAGTTGTGGGGATAAATGGATAAGTTGAGGGAGTGAGAAATACCACTTTTATGGAGTTAAGGGGGTAAATAGGACATTTGATAAGTTGAATGGGTAAAATGATCAATTTGGACAAGTTAAAAGGGTTGAAGGAGTATTAGGTATATATAAAAATGATAGGCTTTTAAGGTGTTGGTGGCTGGAAAAAATTTGCCCTACCCTGATAAGCTAAACTTTGAAAAATTAGCTCCAAGTATGAATTCCTACCACAACTTGTGCTTCAAATTGAGAAAGTAAGAAAAAAAAATAATAATAATAATAAATGAGATGAGCCAAAACTTTCATTTTGACTCTTAAAAGGGCAATCGTAATTCAGCACCCCTACGTAGGGTGGAGAGGTTAAAAGCATCTGTTTCTACTGGGTATAAAATTAAGTGTTAGTATTTTATACATTCGAAAGATCATTGGTTTAATTGATAAAATCTGAATTAATGAGGGGTAAAATATGAGTTTTTGCTTAATTATAAATCTCCTCATTATGCATATCGAATTGGAAATCCTTTTTCTACAAGGAGACGATGATGATAGTTAATCTTTAATTACTTGAACACTAATCCGAATTCCTTTCTTCTTTCCGTATTAGGAACAACTGTACAATTATATATAACAATCAATCTTTCCATTAAACATAACGATCAATCATCTCAACTTCATAATTGCTCAAGTAAACATGGATAGGGTTAGGGAGGATATGTCTCTTAAAACGATACAAATTCCGGCAGAGTGGGCGCCGGAGTATCCCGGGAACCCATCTTCCCTGCAATTTTTCTTCAACATCTCCTACCAAATCCAGAAAACGGTCGAGTGTTTAACAGAGAGCGGTGGATTTATTAACTGGCCAAGATTGACAAACGATGAAGTTGTCCAAGTTCCTTTTAAATCAAACTTTGATATATTGAAGAACAACACTGAAATCTTCTGCTTCCATCTTTCCCACAAATTGGGGGTTTTAGGGATTGAATTTCGTCATCACAAAACATTGATTTGGCAGATAATTCAAAATGTCCTGGGGATTATAAAATCAAACCCTGATATTGTTCAGAAGCTGAAGGTGTTGCCGTTGATGTTCAAGATTGTTTATAGTAAGACTTATTGTGTTACGGAGAGGGAATTAATGTTGGAGCTATCGCGGAGGGAGTTGGAGAGACAAAACTACGGTATGGTGCCGGCGGCCAAGGAATCGATTGAGAGGATCGTGAATTCCGGGAAAGTGGTGACGGAGAAGGAGAATTGCGGTATATGTTTGGAGGAGATTAGTGAGAATGGTGTTGCAATGCCTTGTGATCATGTTTTTCATAAGGGTTGCATTTTGGAATGGTTGAGCAAAAGTCATTACTGTCCTATCTGTAGATTTGAGTTGCCTGTTCTTGAGACTTAGTTTCCTTTTTATTTTGGTTTTTGGAATTCACAATATTTTTTATTCAATTTATCAGTCTAATTACAAGAAATTGCAAGAATAATACGATTTTTTGTTGTTGCATGTGGAATTTATAGATAACATGTCAAGATTTCGACACTACAACTTATTTTAAGTGTAATAGCGTAACTCAGTACCACTCAGATCTATGCTAGTCCGACCATTTGGCTTGAGGAGCCCCCTTTGTTAGCTCTCTCTTGCTCGCCGATAAATGTAACCGTTGATTGCTATTAATGAAAGTTTGCCTTTTCTTAAAAAAAAAAAAAAAAAATTACCACTCAGATAATTTTGATCCAAATCCAACGTTGCGCTTTATGAGTTTAAAACACGTATATATATATATATATAATTATTAGAAACACATGTTATTAAAACGTTTCAACCAGTCATTCCGAATGGGAATGACATACATAATATCTCTTAAGAGTGTATCTTGTTCAAACTTTTTATTCTGATCCCACTCATTCCGAATCGAGTTGCATTAATGCTCCTACTTCTATTAAGTTCTACTTTAATTCAATATAACAGTTATCTAGCTATTTTACAAATTCTCATAATCATACATAATAGTGGTAAAGCCATAAAATACTCAAAAGTATATAAAATATGTTAAAAAACGTACAACCTTTTGGGATTAGGCTGTTGCATATTCTGTTTTTAATATCAAATCTGTTATAATTACTAATTAGAAATTAATTTAGGAATAATTGATACTTCTAGGAAGTTAATGCACTGAGTGTTGGATATCCGAAAACACTTGGGTCATGCATCCGACACTCCAAAACAAATTTCCCTTTTTTTAATGGGGACATTTCGAGGACACTTTTAAGCTAAGATTATCATAGATTCTAAATTAATCAATAAGTAGAAGACAAAGTAAAACTCTAAAAAAATCAAAATCTAATGACAAGTATATATTAGTCGTTACTTGTTTATATAGTTTAAAAAAAAAAGTGAAGAACAAACAAAAAAGGAAAAACATTTAAAAACGTGAAAAACGAAAAAATTGAAAAAATGAAAACAGATTATACGAAAAAATGTGAAAAGATGCTAAAAGCGAAAAAGAAAGTAAAAAAAAAAACTGAAAATTTTAAAAATGAAAAAAATATGAAAAACGAAAAAAAAAACATGAATATGGAAAAATGAGGAAAAAATATGAAAATGTTATTAAACACAAAAAAGGGGAAAACGTGAAAAAACAGAAAAAATGGAAAAACAATAAAAAAAAGAGAAAAAATATGAAAATGGAAAAAACGCAAAAAACGTAAAACAAAAAAAAATCATGAAAACGAAAAAAAATGAAAATCAAGAAAATTGAAAAAATGTGAAAAGCATAAGAATGGTAAAAAAAAATGAAAGCAACGACAAAATAACAAATTATTTGTTATTTTTTAAGGTTTTTTTTTCCATTTTTTCGTTATTTTATTATGCTACATTTTATTTTTCATTGCGAAGTCTGCCATGTCTACTATTTCTCGGAACAAACCAAGTGACGACTTTCACTATTCCTTCAGGATTGTCCGTTCAATAAGGATCCATTCCTTTCAAAGTCGTGTGACATATTCCTAATACGAACAAGGAACATGAGGGTGACCACTAAAAGGGTATCTAACTTACCGACATTGGGAAAATCTCCTTGCACGTGTACTTTAAAAAGGAACGCCTGCTCACAAACGGTAAAATTGAAAAAAGTGGATTTAATTAAATAAAATTAAAATGTCATTCCCATAATATATTAAAACCTAAAATAAAAATGTTAAGTTAAATTAACCTAAACATATTATTCCTCACCTACCAAAAAATAAAAATGTCAACCCTAACCCTAACCCCAGGTTTCCTTTCTTAGCAATGCTTACTATGGAAAGAACAACTTAAAACAAAACTGTGACCTTAATACCCCTTAAGTAATTGGTTTGTTCATAATTCTCCATCTATATAATGAAAGGTAATGTGGAAGAACTTAATAAAATAAAATAAAAAAACCCTTGATATCAGTACAGAAGAGGAGGTGAGAATATGGCAAGAAGGAAGCTGAGCAAAGGCAAGCAGAAGATCGAAATGAAGAGGATCCAAAACGAGGATGATAGGCTGATCACCTTCTCCAAAAGAAGATCCGGCATATATAAGAAATCAAGTGAACTGGTGACTCTTTGTGGTGCTGAGATAGGGTTCTTGGTGTTTTCACCAGCAGGTAAACCTTTCTCTTTTGGCTATCCTTCCCTGGAGACCATAGCCAATCGGTTTCTGGGAATCCAGATTAATGAAAACAGTCACCCTCACCCTCTGATTGAGGCTCATCGGAAGATGAAGGTTCATGAGCTTACTCAGATGCACAATGATATGATCAGCATTCTGGAGGCTGAAAAGGCTAAGGGAGCTTGGTTGAAGGCTGCCATGATGAGAGATAAAGGGAAAGGGAAAGAGATCAATTGGTGGGATGCTCCTCTCAATGAGCTTAATCGTGAAGAACTTGAGAAACTGTATGCACTGTTTGAAGAGGTGCATACAATTTTATGCAGGAAACTCACTGTGGAAAGCATCAATGGAGGAGCTTCTTCCAGTCAGCCTCAGGCTCAGGCTCAGGCTCCAATGGCTGAACCTGTGTTTGCTGATGAGCCTGCTGCAAATGATCTGCAGAATACTCTGAATGGTGGTTATGATTTTGGGTTCAATCAAGAAACTTCTCTGAGGAAGTTTTATCCCAGACTTGGGTAAAGTTTTAGTGAAAAGATAGAACTCAAAACCCATCCAACACAGGAGAATAAGAGTTCTAAGTTTTTTTGTCTTTTGTTTTATGTTTTTGGTGCTTATTGGAAGATTTGCACTCGGTTTAGTTTTGTTGAGTATTGTATTTGTCTTTAATTATGCTGCAGTTTTGTTGATTATGAAAAGCATCTAAAAAAGACAAAGTGTTTTACATTAAAAATGCCTCAATACACTAATCCGAATTATATATAACAAATTAATCAATCTTGTACAATTATATATAACAATCAATCAATCTTTCCATTAAACATAACGATCAATCATCTCAACTTTAAAATTGCTCAAGTAAACATGGTTAGGGAGGATATGTCTCTTAAAACGATACAAATTCCAGCAGAGTGGGTGCCGGAGTATCCCGGAAACCCATCTTCCCTGCAATTTTTCTTCAACATCTCCTACCAAATCCAGAAAGCGGTCGAGTGTATAACAGAGAGCGGTGGATTTATTAACTGGCCAACATTGACAAACGATGAAGTTCTCCAAGTTCCTTTTAAATCAAACTTTGATATATTGAAGAACAACACTGAAATCTTCTGCTTCCATCTTTCTCACAAATTGGGGATTTTAGGGATTGAATTTGGTCATCACAAAATATTGATTTGACAGATAATTCAAAATGTGCTGGGGATTATAAAATCAAACCCGGATATTGATCAGAAGAAGCCGAAGGTGTTGCCGTTGATGTTCAAGATTGTTTATAGTAAGACTTATTGTGTTACGGAGAGGGAATTAATGTTGGAGCTATCGAGGAGGGAGTTGGAGAGACAAAACTAAGGAGTCGATTGAGAGGATCGTGAATTCCGGGAAAGTGGTGACGGAGAAGGAGAATTGCAGTATATGTTTTTCATAAGGGTTGCATTTTGGAATGGTTGAACAGAAGTCATTACTGTCCTTTTTATTTTGGTTTTTTCCAAATTCACAATATTTTTGATTCAATTTATCAGTCTAATGTTTCATTTGTGACACAGTTTCTTTTATTAGAAAAAATTGCAAGAATAATACAATTCTTTGTTTATAATCTCTATTTTAGGTATTGATGAAGGTACAAAAGGAATAATTATACCATAATATGGCTATTTTTTCAAAATAATGAAATTAGATTAGTATAATTTTGTTTTAATTTGAATTTTGTTATGATGAGCAACACTTAGCCAGTTTGATAATCAAAGACGTTTTCTTGATTAAAAAACCCAGGTTTCAATATATTGGAAAACATTAACCCATACAAAACTCAATTAACATGGAAAAATTGAAGTGCTTGTTTAACGTTATCAATTTCTCACGTAATAATACAATTTACAAAATCAATCCAACTAACACCAATTTTATTTGTCATTGTGGAATATACCGATAACATAATAATATTATGACACTCGATTTAACTTTAACAGTGCAACTAAATATCATGGAGATATTATCCGTTTTGGTCTAACTTACCATTGGGAAAATCTCCTCGCTCACGTACTTTGAAAAAAAAACGCCCGCTCACAAACGATAAATTTTAAAAAAGTGGATTTAATTAAATAAAATTAAAATGTCATTTCCATAATATATAAACCTAATGTCATTCCCATAGTATATTAAAACCTAAAATTAAAAATGTTAAATAAAATTAACCTAAACAGTTTTTTTACAACAAATTAACCTAAACATATTATTCCTCACCTACCAATAAAATAAAATTGTCAACCCCAACCCCAACCCCAAGTTTCCTTTCTTAGCAATACTTACTATGGAAACAACAACTTAGAACAAAACTGTGACCTTAATACCCCTTAAGTAATTGGTATGTTCATAATTCTCCATCTATATAATGGAAAGTAATGTGGAAGAACTTAACAAAATAAAATAAGAAAAAACCTTGATATCAGTACAGAAGAGGAGGTGAGAATATGGCAAGAAGGAAGCTGAGCAAAGGCAAGCAAAAAATCGAAATGAAGAGGATCGAAAATGAGGATGATAGGTTGATCTCCTTCTCCAAAAGGAGATCCGAATATACAAAATACTCCCATGAATAATAATTATAATCAATGTTTTGAAAACCGGACCGGACGTTGAACCGGTGAGACAACTGGTTCAAGGTTCAATAGGTTCAACCGGTTCAACCGGATAAAAAATATATATATATATAAAATAAAATGATGTTTCATTGAACATAAAATTAAAAATTTCATACATATAATAAACAATTCTTAAGTTAACATATTAATTAAAAATTAAAAACTCATACACATAATATAAAAATTTACACATCGGTAACCAATCCTTAATTTAACACATTAATTAAAAATTCACACATCTAAAATCAAACCCATAGTTTAACACAATATTAAAATTAAAATTAAATTAATTAACACCAATTATTAAAGAGGTTGTTCTCTACCTAATTTTTAAATTTTTTCCTTAATTCAATATGTTTTTCAAAAAATGGCAAAAAACCAGGGTCAATCCGGTTCACTGGTTCAATACCGGTTCGCGGTTCAACCCCAGTTTGATGCGGTTTAATATACTTGAACCTGTATAGCTAAAACCGGACCGGACACTTGATTGGTTCGCGGTTCGACCGGTTCGACCGGCCGGTCCGGTCCGGTTTTCAAAACACTGATTATAATAATAAGGGTAATTAATTTATTAGTCCCTATATTTTGACAAAACACACTGTTAAGTCCCTGTATTTTCAAAAACACATGGTAAGGTCCCTAACCTTTTTCTCAGTGAACTGTTTAGTCCTTCTGTCTGTTTGTTAGATTTTTTAACGTTTATGACTTTGGAAATGACTAAATTATCCTTTACTATTTACCCTCAAACTTTAGAAGAGGAAATCCAATTTAGAAAAAGAAGTCGTTTGTATGGAGAACAAGAAAAAGAACAGACCCAATGCTTACGAATTTGAACGATTAAGAAGAAAATCAAGAAGAAGAACACTCAAAGTTGATTTCAGATGCATTAGAGTTTAAAGGAAAGGAAAATAAAGGAAAAGAATAACACAAATCCAAATTGACTAACAAAATTTTCATGAGAGTCTAACGGCAGGGACGAAATAGTTCACTGAGAAAAACATTAGGGACTAAACAGTTCATCGAGGAAAAGGTTAGGGACTTTATCATGTGTTTTTGAAAATACAGGGACTAAACAGTGTGTTTTGTCAAAATATAAGGACTAATAAATTAATTACCCTAATAATAATAACAACTTGTATAATTCATTTTTTTAACTAGAAATAATTATCATTTTTCTACCGTATATTCTTGATATCGCCACGTGATATAGTCATGTTAATATAAGTGAGACTTATTTCTGAATATTAACGGTATCCAAACATTCTAGGATTTTAAATAATTATCACTTTTCTACCGTACACATCATGTGATTTCGTCACAAAATACTCACGTTAATATAGTAAAAATTATTTTAGAATATTAACCGTTTTATGGTATCCAAACATTATAGGGTTTAAAAACCAAAACAATAACAACCAAACTTAATTTCTCCTACTCTCTTTCATCTTCTTGACCGATTTCAATGGGAGAAATAACCTATTTTATAGGAGTGTTCAACGGTTGGTTCGGTTTAGAAACCGAACTGAAATAACCGTAAACTAAATAATCAATAAAATGGAAATTGAATCTAACCGAATAATAATAACAAAACGAACGGAACGGAACAAATAATTTGGCTCGGTTTATCGGTTTCACCACATTTTTTTATTAAATTGAAATTAATTATAGATAAAAAAAAATTAATTAATTTAATTTCAATAAAAGCTTAAATTTTTTTATATAAATCATGTCATTTAATTACGCTGATTTTTTTCTTCAAAAGAAAAATACAATTGATTTCAGAATTCGAAATGACTAGAATAATGTCAGATTTAAATTGAATATTGCAAACATAATTATATACAAAAAAAATTAAAAACATGAATTAATATGGGCTACTATTTCAATACTAATGAATTTTATACTCTTAATTTATAAATTTTATATTTTTGTGAATTACCATTAGAAATTGATAGTACAGTTGCAGAGAATATGAGAATAATATGTTATAAATCATGTTATTTCTGTTTAAAAACGTACAGTTTCTTAATCACAATAAAATTGACTAATTGAAAAATTGAAAACTTAGAAAACTATTAGTCATCCGGCTATAAGTCTAAATCTATTTAGAGTTTATCTAGATCGGTTCAGTTAATTCGGTAATTTTATTATAAAAAACCAAACCGATCGAAATTATCAAAATATTATATATATTATAACTGAAACCGAATAAATAGACCAAATAACCGAACCGAAAAATTGACTTTCATCGATTCGATCGATTATTGCAGCCTGGTTTGGCTTTTGAACACCTCAATTGTTTGGTCATCACACATATAGCTTATCTCATAGTCTTTTTTTTTTATCAAACTACCCTTACCAATTTTCTTTTATGAAACTCAATTAACTAATATCTTGAAAGAAACTCATCTATTTAATTATGTGTGAGGGGCCGCAGAACCCGATTACCTTTCACGTTTTTTTAGGGAGAGTTTGGTAAATAGAATTCTGTTTTTACACTGTCACGTATCGTTTTTAAGAATGAGGCTTAGCATATCCCTTCCGGTGAATTCGTTATTTACTTATTAGGGGCCATTTGTTTTTGGGATTTCAAGAAATGGTAAAGGAATGAGGAGGTTTCATTCCCCCTAACTCCTCTAATCTCATTCCCCCAACCCTCCTAAGGTTTTCCATTCTCTTTCTCATATTCCTCACTAATTTAAACATCTACTCTATTTATAAAATTTCATTTTAGTATTTATTTTGTTTTTAATTTTTTATTTTGGTCCATATATTTATTCATTTTTACTTTTTTAATCCTTGGATTAATTTTACTTTTAATCCTTATACTTATATATTATTTATTTATTCTCAAAAATTATTTTTGACTAATTTTTACTTTTTGATTCTTATATTTATTTATTTATATGTTTTATCCCATGACTAATTTCACTTTTGATCCTTATACTTATTTATTTTTATTTTTTATCCTGAAAAATAATTTTGACAAATATTTTTCTTGTACCATATTATTCGGTTTGGTATTTATTTTTAATTATTTTAAAATAATTATTTTCTTTTTAAAATAGAATATTTATGCATTTTCTTTGATTTATTTTATTTCAGTTTCTACAGTTACATCGTCTTTTGATTTTAATGGTTGAATAAATTGATTTTCATTCTTATATTTACATGTGATTAATTTATTAATATAGACACATATATATATATATATAGAAATTATTGTTAAAAACATAAATCTAGTTTATTGCCTCATTTGAACCAAACAGCCACAAAGGGAATCATGGGTATATCATTCCCTTTGTGGAACTGAAACAAACAGATGAGGGAATTCATGGTCATTTCATTCCTTTCTCCCTGTTTCCCTTTCTTGATTCCGTTCCGTTACCTTTTGTGATAACCAAACGCCCCCTTAGTCTTTTATCATGTTTTTAGGCTAATAATCATATGTTAGAGTCGCCACCCCGGATTTAATGTCAGGGGGGACATATTAATTTAGATGACATACGAGCTCACCACATGTAGGGGTGAGCAAAATAACCAGTAACCGATTACCAACCCGATAATCGAACCAGAATTTTAGTTTGATTCGGTTATTTTAACATTCTGGTTCGGTTCGGTTTTATTTTTTACTTAGTTTGGTAATCCGTTATCGGTTCGGTACTGAAAAAATATATCGGTATAACCGATAACCGAACCGACCTTATTATATAAATATAAAAAATATAATTTTATTTTTACATATATAAATAACTTATAAAATATAAAATCCAACCCCTAAAAAATATTTTTATCTTTATATATATAAATTTTGGTTCATTAGTCTTTAATTTCTTCAATTGTACTTTTATACGAGAGCATTATTTGAAAACCAATTAAACAAAAATATACAAAAATTAAATATTATGAGTTTTCGGTTATTTGGTTGGTCACCGAACCGACCCGAAAATTTTCGATTACCAATCTTATTCGGTTCAGTTCGGTTATGCAAATATCACGAACTTCGGTTCGGTTAACCGAAAGTTCAGTTCGGTTAGTAACCGAACCAAACCGATGCTCACCCCTAACAACATGTCACCTCTTCAGAGTTAGGTTCATGATTTAAAAGATTTAAGGATCTGATTAATGAATACGTAGACTTGTCTTTTATTAAAATACCATATATAATCTAAGTCAAATTCCATTTAAATTACCGTTTTAGAAACGAAAGCCATAAATAAATACGAAAAAGATAAAAAAAAAAAACAGATTACATCACAATTGAATGGCACAAATAGCCTAATACATCATTTCTAGTCCTAAATAAACTATTAAACCTGCAAAATCGATAAACTTTTAGTCACGGGACATTGAGATCCGTCTTTCAGATTAAACTATGACGTCGGACTTGATCAAATAGAACTTATACAGGGCCTAATCAATCTAACACAACAACATGCAGTTATATCCATAACTTAGTTTAATGTTCTATCCGGTTTAATATCTTTTAAAGACTAAAATATCCCTATTACCCCGAGTTTGGTTTTATTCCATTTGAAGAATACACTAAAACATACAAATATACAATAATAACAAATTTATTGAAATAAACAGATTCCTAAACTACTCGGATCAAGACAGAATTATATCTGCCTATCTTTGTCACCGATCTAACACAAGGTGTCCGATCGGGAATAGGGTCTCCAATTGGGGACCTGTTACATGCAGCAAATTCCCTTCTTTGGTAGAAAACCCGAAAAAGACATAAAATGAATATAAACAGATTGCAAATTAAGGGAAAAGGCTTTTAAAACCATTCAGAAGTTAACTTTTGAATGTTTTCCCAGTTTGTTGTGCGTGGTAGGCCGACGAACATGGAAGAGGAACTTGAATTAATAATCTGAACCCGAAAATCAGCGATTCCGAAAGATCAGAAACAAGGGCTCCAAATAAGTTTAGAACCAAATTGCAATGATAATGAAAGGTTTGGACCCGAAATAACAATTCTTAGAAGTTTAGTGACTTCAAGAACCAAAATATAGTGAAATGGATTGTGGAAAACCCGATTTTGCCTATATAAACTAAAAATAGTGTTTGATTTGGGTTTCCATACTCTCAAAATGCGATTGAATTGGCAAAACACTTATATTTTCACTCAATTTCACTTAGTTTCCATTTGATTTTCACTATGTTTCACTAACTTTCACCTTCTTTTCACTTAAAAGACTTTCTTTTTAATAAAAATGTCTTCTCGAATGTTCTCCTCTTTCTGTCCTGTTTTTTGACAGTTTATGCCAAATAAATGCAGTTTTGGAAAAAAAAAACTGCCCAAATTTAAATTAAAAACTGCCTGAAAACCATCCATAGTCGTCGATCAGAGACAGTGGTTCCCGATCGAGGACGTTGTACCCGATCGGATAATGATGTGGCAGGGAGGAAATTTTTATATCCAGAAATACAACGAACTTGACAGTTTTTTATAAAGAAATAAGCTTAAAACAAGAAGGTGGGATTTAAGTCTTAGCTCTTGTTTCCGTACAACGTGATATAAAATCCACCTATACAAAACCGCAAGCAAGTAATATAAACTCATCATTAGGGTTGGAAAAGGTCCATACTCACATGAAATCATATAATGTTCATAAATGTAACTAAAATAACAAGATAGCCATTAAGAATGGGAATACATATATATTGATTAGTATGAATATAAGAGTTTGAGGATAAAAAGGAATAGGATCAGTTTTGTTAGTAGGAATAGTCTCAATTGAAGATTGTTCTTGAGGTAGGGGCAAAACGTGATGAGAAGTAAACGGAGAAGAATGACCCTTCTAAAAAGGGAAGATGATTTCATAAAAAAAACATATAATGAGAACAACAAGCTTCTGCTTGTGCATGTCATACACTTTGCACCATTCCCTCACCACCAAAGAACTACTAAAATAATTGTCGATTGTTGACCTCTTAGTTCAAAGAGTAGCTAAAGAAATCTAACTTAGAGAATTGAACAAGACCTAACATTTGGAGCGGTGAGTATGGATCCCACTCCATGGAGAAAATATTAGAAGCACTCGGTTCTTCATGTCAAATGAAGAACCTCTCATACATATTTTGTCATGTGTAACATGAACCCACAAATATTATAAGAAGTCTCACTATTTTATTTATTAAGTGTGGTCACAATACACGTGTCCAAATGTAAATTGGGGGTCCTCCAAGTAATATGAAAGACCATGTGCTTAATATAAGAACTCCACTCCGTGACCTCTAGATCTTTAGTTCAAAAAACCCGAGATATTTTTCAAAGTCATTGACAAACAACTTTCAGAATATAGTACTCAAAATAAATCCACTCCTCAATCTGAGGACTTGAAAAATGTAGTTGATGCCATATTAGGGGGAGAAGAAAGAATCTCAAATAATAACGAGCAAGACCTCAAAATCCATAATCTCAAAGACGATATGATTGAGGAGCCCGATACAAATGGAACTTCGCAATAGATCCAAATAATTATAAACTATGTTACTATTATTAATTACTTTTAATGGACTCTTTATTTTAAGGGATAATGTGCAAAAATACCTCAAACGTTTACAGGCAATAGCAATTTTTTTCCTTAACGTCTAAAATGATGCAATTTTACCCCTGACGTTGGCCGTCAAGAGCAATTTTACCTCTAACATTGACAAGTTGGGTTAATTTCAGACATTATTATAAAACACAGTTGTTTTGTTTCTTATTCTGCACCAATTTACGTAGATGATTCTAAAAAGGATTTCATGTTTTTTTTTGTGATTTATTAAGAGAATTGGAGATTAATATTTTTAAATTCGGTGAAATATTTGAATTTTTTTTTGTCCAATAAAATACAGTGTATTTTTTATTTTTTTTAAATTAATGTCTAATCATATGTTTGTGTCATGTTACTAATTAATGATAAAATAACGCAATATGAAGTGTAGATGACAAGACTTAAGACCGAGAAGACAATTTGATAATAATTTCTCCAATTGACTCAACTTGTCAATTTCAAAAGTAAAATTGCTCTTGGTTGCCAATGTTAAGAATAAAATTGCATCATTTTAGACGTTAAATGTAATATTGTTTTTAGGTATAAACGTTAGGGGTAAATTTTTACACATTATTCCTTATTTTATTAACACTTTCGAACTTATTTTTATTGTATCTCTTTTCTTAATAAAAAAATCAATTTCTTAATTTGAATACTCAAAAAAATTAATTTCTGAAAATTATAAAAATTTATAACTAAAAATAAAACAAAGTGTAAAAATGTTATCAATTTTAAAAAATTCAGCACCCCCACGTGAAATTGTACGGAGATACAAGGGCGGAGAGATCTAAAAGCATATATTTCCACTTGGGTATAAAATTAAGAGTGTTAGTATTTTATACTCGTTTTTGCTAACATAATAATCAAGGTACATGTTTATCAATTTTTAAATCTCCATGATTGTTTTTATAAATTGACCAAACTATAAATTTTAGTTTTATACTTATATCAATAATTAAATCAAGGGCATGCATTGGAAAAAGCATGGGTTTAATTGATAAAATATGAATTAATGAGGGGTAAAATATGAGTTTTTGCTTAATTTTAAATCTCCTCGTTATGGTATATCAAATTGGAAATCCTTTTTCTACAAGGAAACGATGATGATAGTTAATCTTTAACTACTTAAACACTAATCCTTTTTTGCTAACCTATACATGTTTTGATTGTGTTCATAAATTGAAGAAACCATAAATTTTATTTGGGTAATTAATTTATTAATCTCTATATTTTGACAAAACATACTGTTTAGTCCTAAATTTTTAAAAACACACAGTAAGGTCTCTAACATTTTTCTCGATAAACTGTTTAGTCTCTAACGTTTTTCTCAGTAAACTGTTTAGTCCCTGCCGTTAGACTATCATTAAGATTCTGTTAGTCAATTTGGATTTGAGTCAAAATCTATATTTAAAATAAAAATGTAATGTCTTAACTACCCTTTACCATAAAATCAAATATATAAGATCATTATCTTCATTGTATCTCATCTTTGTGTTCTTCTTTTCCTTTCCTTTAAACTCACCATTGAGAATAAGAGGATTTCCACCTTCAATTTGAACATGAAGAGTAAGCGAGAGAAATTTGAGTCGATTTCTACCTTCAATTCAATCAAGAAGAGTGAGCATGAGTGATTCGATTATGGGTTAGGGATTCAATCATTTCTCTATTTGATTTTATTTTTTGTGAACGCGAGTTGTGAGAGAAAGACATAGAGACGTGAATTGCTTTTGACTGATAAATAGTAAAGGGTAATTTAGTAATTTCCGAATTCATAAACGGTAAAAAATCTAACAAACAGACGGAAAGACTAAACAGTTTACTGAGAAAAAGGTTAGGGACCTTACTATATGTTTTTTAAAATGCAGGACTAAACAGTATGTTTTGTCAAAATATAGGGACTAATAAATTAATTACCCATTTTATTTTTATATTTATCTGAATAATTAAATCAAGGACATGCAGGCATGCATTTGAAAGATCATAGGTTTATTTGATAAAATATGAATTAATGAGGGCTAAAACATGAGTTTTTGCTTAATTTTAAATCTCCTCATTATGGTATATCGAATTGGAAATCCTTTTTCTACAAGGAGACGATCATGAGAACACTAATCCGAATTCCTTTCTCCTTTCCGAATTAGGAACAACTGTACAATTATATATAACAATCAATCTTTCCATTAAACATAACGATCAATCATCTCAACTTTATAATTGCTCAAGTAAACATGGCTAGGGTTAGGGAGGATATGTCTCTTAAAACCATACAAATTCCGGCAGAGTGGGCGCCGGAGTATACCGGAAACCCACCTTCTCTGCAATTTTTCTTCAACATCTCCTACCAAATCCAGAAAACGGTCGAGTGTTTAACAGAGACTGGTGGATTTATTAACTGGCAAACATTGACAAACGATGAAGTTGTCCAAGTTCCTTTTAAATCAAACTTTGATATATTGAAGAACAACAGTGAAATCTTCTGCTTCCATCTTTCCCACAAATTGGGGATTTTAGGGATTGAATTTCGTCATCACAAAACATTGATTTGGCAGATAATTCAAAATGTCCTGGGGATTATAAAATCAAACCCTGATATTGTTCAGAAGCTGAAGGTGTTGCCGTTGATGTTCAAGATTGTTTATCGTAAGACTTATTGTGTTACGGAGAGGGAATTAATGTTGGAGCTATCGCGGAGGGAGTTGGAGAGACAGAACTACGGTATGGTGCCGGCGGCCAAGGAGTCGATCGAGAGAATAGTGAATTCCGGGAAAGTGGTGACGGAGAAGGAGAATTGCTGTATATGTTTGGAGGAGATTAGTGAGAATGGTGTTGCAATGCCTTGTGATCATGTTTTTCATAAAGGTTGCATTTTGGAATGGCTGAACAGAAGCCATTACTGTCCTATCTGTAGATTTGAGTTGCCTGTTCTTGAGACTTAGTTTCCTTTTTATTTTGGTTTTTTCCAAATTCACAATATTTTTTATTCAATTCATCAGTCTAATTACAAGAAATTGCAAGAATAATAAGATTTTTGTTGTTGCATTTGGAATTTATAGATAACATGTGAAGATTTCCACACTACAACTTATTTTAAGCCTAATAGCGTAACTCAATACCACTCAGATAATTTTGATCCAAATCCAACATTGCGCTTTATGAGTTTAAAACATATATATATATATATGAGATCAGGTGTCACACATTTCTTATGGTATGATAAGCCTTATTGTGTGACAATGACCAATTTTATAATTAACCAAAATAATGTGGCAAATTTGTAAATAAAAGGAAACAGAAAATTATTTTATTTTTTCTTTAAAATGCATTTTGCCAACTTTTCCAACCTTATTTTTCAAAAAAATTTATACCGTTGGACTTGTCTTAATTAGACGGTCATTTTAAAATCTCAGAAGCTCGGGTAAAAAATTTTCCGGTGAATGGAATCCGGCGATCTGTTTTTCTGTGAGAAAAAAAAATGTCCAGAAAATTCTCAAAAAATTCTAGAAAATGTAAAACATTATTGTGAGAAACTTTAATTCTTGCTCAAAATGATATTCCTTACGATTTAGTCCCAAATCAACGGAATCCGGCGGTTAGATAGGCGTTTTCCGATAAAAAAACCTGAAAGTATCCAGAAAATTCTAAAACAATTTCAGAAAATGTAAAACATTATTTGGAGAAACTTTAATTCTTGAGTCGAAGTAGGATTTCTTACGGTTTAGTCCCAATAAAACTTTTTCCTTAATTTTATCAATTTTACATCCTTCAACAATTTATTGGGTCAAAACCGTAAGAAATATCGCTTCGACCCAAGAATTAAAGTTTCTTAGAATAATTTTTTACATTTTTTGGAATGTTTTGAGAATTTTCTGGGCACTTGTTTTCTCGCCAGAAAACGCCCACCTGGATTCCGTTCACCGGAATTTGTTTTACTTGAGCTTTAGGGATCTTAAAATGACCGTCTAATTTAGACGAGTCTAATAATATAAAATTTTTCGAAAAATAAGGTTAGAAATGTCGGGAAAATATATTTTAAAAAAAAGAAATAAAACATTTTTCTGTTGGAACAATATAAGTATTATATTGGAACAAATGGTACACTGATTTGGAACAATGTAAGTAGGGAAAAAAACGTACCCAGAAAATTATCAAAAAATTCCAAAATATGTAAAACATCATTTTAAGAAACTTTAATTCTTGGCTCAAAGCGAGATTCCTTATAGTTTTGACCCAATAAATTGTTGAAGCATGTAAAATGGATAAAATTAAGGAACAAGTTTTATTGGGGTTAAACCGTAAGAAATCCCGCTTCGACTCAAGAATTCAAATTTCTTAGAATAATGTTTTACATTTTCTGGATTTTTTTGAGAATTTTCTGGGCAATTTTTTCTCGCCAGAAAACGTCCAGCCGGATTCCGTTCACCGGAATTTTTTTTACTTGAACTTCAGGGATCTTAAAATGACTGTCTAATTTAGATGAATCTAATAGTATAAAATTTTTCGAAAAACGAGGTTAGAAATGTCGGAAAAATGTATTTTAAAGAAAAGAAATAAAACAATTTTCTGTTGGAACAATATAAGTATTATGTTGGAACAAATGGTACACTGATTTGGAACAATAAGTGTTGAAACACCTTTCCACATGATTTTTATTTGATAAAATTATTTAAGTAATAGATAAAAAAAATATTCTAACACATTAAATTTAATTGATTTGATTTATTTATACTAATGTGTTTGTTCAATGTTGAGTTTATTTATCTATAAGACATTAAGATATAAAGTCTAAAAGCCCATGAGTGGAAGTCAAGCCCAAGTCAACATAATCAAGACCTCACGGCCTAAGAAGATGAAACGAAGTCGTATTAAGCAAAACGACGACTCAGCATGAAGAAGGATCGAGAAGCCTTCTAGCAAAAGCTTCAAGAGGAAGCTGCTGAGTTAAGCGACAAGCAGTCAGGACAGCGGCAGACAAGAACCAACTTCTAGACAAAGTATTTCTACTTTGGGTAAAGTTCAGAAGGCGCAGGAAGCTGTCTGGAAGACTTTGCCAAAAATGTCGAAACATTCTGTTTGCCAGACGAAAAGCTACCGAGCACTACCGTGGACAGAAGATGTAAGAATCTCATTGGCCAACGACACTGAGCACGTACTGAGTGACAACGACAGGAAGCCGTTTCCCTCCAACGGTTATTTCGAAATTCGAAATTGCCGGTGCCTCAAGTGTCACTATAAATAGGCCTCTCATTTGCTTCAATCGATGCAGATCTTCAATTAGCCGAAACGCTGTCCAAATTCATACACGAAGTTCTGTGAGAAAAGCAAAGCAAAAACCTTACACCAATTTCCATATTATTGTGTAAAAGTCTAGAGTGATTTTCAATCATCTAAAGTGTCTTAGCAATTGTTGTTTAGGACAAACACTTTATCATTTCTAGAAGAATAGAAATGAGAGGCTGAGTACTCGGTTATAGTACTCAGCGGTAGATATAGGAGTGAGTAGAGGTATAGAGGAAGGTACTCTTGTATACTCAGCTTCTATTGTAAAAGGTTTGGTGCTCTACCTTTAAAGAGCTTAGTAGAGAATTTAAAAAGTTCGGAACGAGTTCCGGGGACTGGACGTAGGCGGAGAGGCCGAACTAGGATAAGTCTGCTGAGTAACTTATTTCTAACCTTAAACTCCTTTACATATATTGCTTGCTATAAAAACTGACTAAGTAACAAACTCACGATGAGTTGAGTGCACTAAGAAGCTGAGTTCAGGAATAGACTCTAAGTGCTATCTCCTGACTCAAGTAAAGAAGCAGACTTAGTCACAAGTTGACTAAGCTTGTGTCTTAGATTTACTTAGCGCCGTTGTGTAAACCTTTTCTTTAGAAAAGAAGTCAGCCTAAACGGACAAAATTTTAAATAGTTCCTATGCCCCCCCCCCCCCCCTTGGAACTAAACTTGTCACGTTGTAAGGGACCAACAAGTGGTATCAGAGCTTAATAGCTCACTGTGAAAGATATAACTATCTTGAGCTGATCCCCACTATGGCTGAGAACAGCACTCGTTTCCTCCCAGGAAATCAGACAACTCAGATTTTACCTGAGGGACTGTCCATTACTCGGTCTCCTCTGTTCTTCGGGTCTAACTATACCTTTTGGAAGAACAGAATGAAAAATTTCATTCAGGAAACAAATATGAGTGCATGGCTTTCTATAGTCCAAGGCCCATTTGATCCTGTTGAAACTATTAACGGCCAAACGGTTGTTAAAGCTGAGACTAAATGGACAGAAGATGATCTCAAGAAGCTACAAAATCATGCTTCGGCTATAAACATGTTTCACTGTGCGTTAGATGCTGCAGAGTACAACAAAATTTCAGGTTGTAAATCAGCGCAGGAGATCTAGAAGAAGCTGGAGGTCACCTACGAAGGAACCAACAAAGTGAAGGAGTCCAAGGTAAACCAGCACATGAGGTTGTAAGAGCTCTTTGAAATGAATGATGATGAAGGAATCTCTGAGATGAACGCAAGGTTCACAAACATCATCAACGAGCTCAAGAGACTTGGCAAGATCTTTACTGAGGAAGAGCAAGTCAAGAAGATACTGAGGAGTCTTCCTAAAAGCTGGCAAGCCAAGAAAACTATTGTTGAGGAAGCTTAAGACTTAACCACCTATAAGTATGATGAACTCATTGGCTCGTTGCTGACCCATGAGATCTCAATGAAGAATTTCGAGGTGAAGGAAAAGTCTGAAGACAAGAAGCAAAAGTCTCTCGTCA
Source organism: Euphorbia lathyris (assembly GCF_963576675.1). Classification (NCBI taxonomy): domain Eukaryota; kingdom Viridiplantae; phylum Streptophyta; class Magnoliopsida; order Malpighiales; family Euphorbiaceae; genus Euphorbia; species Euphorbia lathyris. The sequence goes on along the minus strand of NC_088913.1, from coordinate 36,824,981 downwards.
TGAAAGCTGACTCCACTGATGGGAGCTCAACAAACGATGAAGAAATGGCAATGTTCACTAGAAAGATGAAAAGGCTGTTCAGAAAGAATGATAAATATTCCAAGAAGCCTTACAAGAAGTTTGATAAGTACAAAGCTGAGTCAAGCGACAGCAAGTACAAGAAGGACAGCTCAAAGCCCATTACATGCTTTGAATGTCATCAAACTGGCCATATCAAATCAAGTTGTCCTACCTTAAGGAAGGAAAGGAAGAACGGCAAGAAGGCAATGGTGGCAACCTGGAGTGATAGTGATGAGTCATCATCATCAGGAGACGATGCCACTGAGTCAGCAAAGATCTGCTTCATGGCAGATGAGCTTGCTGAGCCTTGTGTTTCTGAGCATGCTGACCCCTCCATTGCATCTGACGATGAGGAACACTCAACTGAGGTAATATCACTACCTTGCTCAGAAATGAAATGGTTAATGCCTTGAGTGACCTCTACACACTTGTCAAAAAGTGTAACAAAAAGGTTAGAGCACTCAACAGGCGATGTGACGAGATTGAGGAGGTCAAGCTGAGTGACCTTCGATATCTTCTCCAGGACAACTCAACTTTGCATAGTAATGTAGAAATTATGAAAAAGTTTGTCTCTGAGGTTCAATCAGATTCTAAGAAACTGAAAAAGGATGTCACATTTATTCAGAACCAACTTAAGGTTCCGAATAAAAGAAATATTCCTCTGAACATTCAGTACCGAAGTACTAGTCAGCAGAGATGGAATCCTCAGCGGAATGTCCAGTGTGACTTCTGTGGGAAGAAAGGACACACCATAATGGTGTGCTAGCACGTTCAGCACTGGGGTGCTGACCAGTCAGTGAGATATCCTAAACGGAATGTCAACTGTGACTTCTGTGGGAAAAATGGACACACTGTCCAAGTGTGTCGTCATAAAATGAAATATGATGCTTTACCTGTTGAACCTAACAAACAAGGACCCAAAAAGAATTGGGTACCTAAAAGCAACTAGCTATATTGCAGGTAAGCCTGAGGTGTGCTGAGAAGTCAAAGATGTGGTACATTGAAAGCGCATGCTCGAGGCATATGACTGGTGATGAAACTCAGTTCATCACATTTGTGCGTAAACGAGGTGGAAGTGTAAGTTTTGGAGACAACAAAAAGGGTAAGATAGTAGGGTCAGGAACCGTTGGTGGTAATCCTACTATTGAGTCAGTCTCCCTAGTCAGCGGACTCAAATATAACTTACTCAGCATAGCTCAGCTATGTGACAATGGGAGAAAAGTTATATTTGATGACACTGGATGTAAAATTTACGAGGGTAAAACAAATGAGTTGATTTTAACTGCCCCTCGTATTGATAATGTCTTTATGCTGAACTTAGAAAAGAAGTTTTCAAAAACCGTATGCTTAGTGTCAAATGAAGAAAATTCCTGGCTATGGCACAGGAGACTTGGTCATGTAAGCATGGACCTCCTGGCCAAATTAGCAAGAAAGCAATTAGTTGAGGGACTGCCAGAACTTAAGTTTGAAAAAGATCAACTATGTCACGCTTGCCAAGTTGGAAAACAAACCAAACAATCTTTTCATAGTAAAAACATTGTCTCAACTAAGCGTCCATTAGAGTTGCTACACTTGGATCTCTTCGATCCAGTCCAGCCGCTGAGCTTGGGTGGTAGAAGATTTTCCTTGGTCATTGTAGATGACTTTTCTCGGTACACTTGGATCATCTTGCTGAGTAGCAATGATGAAACCTTTGAGAAGTTTTCAACTTTAGTAAGAAAACTTGAAAATGATAAAGACCTTAAGTTAGCTCACATCCGAAGTGATAATGGTGGAGAATTCAAGAACCAACAGTTTGTTGAATTCTGTGAAGCCAACGGCATTGACCATAATTTTTCTACTCCTAGAACGCCTCAACAAAATGGGGTTGTTGAAAGGAAGAACAGAACCTTGGTTGAAATAGCCAGGACAATGCTGAGTGAGCATTAGACCTGTCCACGGGCCCGGGTACCCGCCCGGCCCGCCCAGGCCCGTGTCCCTTGGACCGGGCTTGGATAATAAAAAGTGTTCATCGGCCCAGCCCGGCCCAGGCCCGTCAAAGCCCGCCTATTTTTTGGGCGGGCTTGGGATTAATAAAAATAACACGGGCCGGCCCAGCCCGGCCCGCTTATTAATATTAATTAATAAATATATATTTATATATTAAATATTTATTTTTAAGTATAATATTTATTTTTTTATAATTAACAATTATATATATATTTAGGTGGGCTTATATGGGTTGGGCTCGGGATTTGATTTTTAAGCCCGAGCCCAGCCCGGCCCGAGCCCGCCTAAATTAATTGTGGGCTGGGCTGGGCTTGGGCTGAGCATTTTTACTTAAAAACCCGACTGGCCCGGCCCGAGCCCGGCCCATGGACAGGTCTAGTGAGCATAGGCTTCCAAAGTACTTTTGGGGAGAAGCTGTCAACACAGCGTGCTACATACTTAATAGGGCTCTAGTTAGACCCATATTAAAGAAGACTCCCTACGAACTTTGGAAAGGACGAAAGCCCAACATTGGATACTTTCGTGCCTTTGGTTGTAAATGTTTTATCTTAAATACCAAAGACAGCCTAGCTAAGTTTGACTCAAAAGCTGATGAAGCTATCTTTTTAGGCTACTCAACAAACAGCAAAGCATACAGAGTTTTCAATAAACGAACTCAGGTCTTAGAAGAGTCACTACACGTTGAGTTCGATGAAACTAACCCTGCAGGAAGAAACATGCAGCTGACTGAGGATGATCCCCACTCAGCTCCCGCTGACCAAGAAACAGCCGCTAAGTCATTGCCTCAAGGGCTGACCAAAGGTAAAAGCGAAACTCAAATTGTTTTCACTGACCAATCTACACCTACAGAGATTGTTGAAACACAACCAGCACAAGACATCAATCTACCAAAAGAGGTCAGAATACCAAGAGGACACTCAGAGAGTGCCATTCTTGATGCCGCTGAGAACACCCTGATGACAAGGAATCAACTCAGGAGATACCTCAGCAACGTAGCATTCGTCTCAATTCAGGAACCAAAGAACTTCGTTGATGCTGAGTATGATGAGTTATGGATGAATGCAATGCAAGAAGAACTTGATCAGTTCAGAAGAAATGAAGTATGGGACTTAGTGCCAAAATCAAAAAGCCAGAAGACCATTGGAACAAGATGGGTCTTTCGCAACAAGATGGATGAACAAGGGAACGTGGTCAGAAACAAAGCAAGACTTGTAGCTCAGGGCTACAGTCAGCAAGAAGGTATTGACTACGGTGAGACCTTCGCCCTAGTGGCAAGGCTAGAGGCTATAAGAATTTTATGTGCTTATGCAAGTTATATGAACTTTAAATTGTTTCAAATGGATGTTAAGAGTGCATTCCTTAATGGAGTTATAAACAAGGAAGTCTATGTAAATCAGCCTCCAGGGTTTGAGGATCCCAAGTTCCCAAACCACGTTTATAAACTCAAAACGGCTCTGTATGGTCTCAAGCAAGCACCGCGTGCTTGGTATGAGAGGCTGACCAGTTTCCTGCTGACTAGAAATTATGTCAGAGGTAAATCTGATACAACCTTATTCATTAAGAGAAAGGGTAAAGATACCCTATTGGCTCAGATATATGTTGATGACATTATTTTTGGTGCCACTAATGAGCCAATGTGCAAGGAATTTAGTAAGCAGATGCAGACTGAGTTTGAAATGTCGATGATGGGAGAACTCACCTTCTTCCTTAGACTTCAAATCAAGCAAGGGAAAAATGGCATTTTCATCAGTCAAACTAAGTATGCTAAGGAGATATTGAAGAAGTATGAACTTGAAAATTGCAAGCCAATATCTACCCCTATGGGCACTGACACTGTCCTCTGCGCTCACAAAAGTGGTAAGTCAGTAGACAGCAGATTGTACCGAGGTATGATTGGTTCTCTAGTTTACTTAACTGCTAGTAAGTCGGACATTCAGTTCTCAGTATGTTATTGTGCTAGATATCAATCTAACCCTAAGGAATCTCATTACATAGCTGTAAAAAGAATCCTTAGATATTTGCAAGGCTCAGTGAATGCAGGTTTGTGGTATCCCAATACTCATGATTTTACACTCCTTGGATACACTGACGCTGACTACGGACGAGACAAGCTTGAACGAAAAACCACCTCGGGAGGATGCCACTTCCTTGGAAGCTGTCTTATGTCCTGGTTCAGCAAGAAGCAGGCGTCAGTAGCCCTGTCAACCACTGAAGCTGAGTACATTGCTGCTGGAAGCTGTGTTGCTCAAGTCCTATGGATTAAGCAACAGCTTGAAGATTATGGCGTTCAGAGTAAAACAATTGAAGTCAAATGTGACAACAAGAGTGCCATTGACTTATCAAAGAACCCAATCCAGCACAGTAGGATGAAGCATGTCAGTATAAGACATTGATGCGCCCTCACCTAAGGTTAGATGAGAACTCACTAAGGGATAAGTGTACCCTGCCGTTATCAAGTAATAAATTTCTGGTTTAAGTCCAGGTTATCGTTCACAGGATTTATTTCTGCAAGTACCGAGCTACTCAATCTCGGATGTTATCTAGGCTTAAGGGGGTTTTGAGTTTGTTTTGCTTAAGTTAATCTACTCCTAGGTTGAATTATACTAATCCTAGCTAAGTTATCTGATTCTAACTAAGTTATTCTATGCCTAATTAAGTTAAACTACCCCTAATTGATCTTTCACTAATGCAATTATCCGAAGGAACATGGTATGAACGATAATAATGAAGATAGATTATTAAGTCTATTGAATAAAAACCTAATCTGAGTCACTTGTATTCAAGGCGATTAACCCTACTTACCCTCCTGAAGTTCCTAGCGCGTGATTCCGTAAGGCCGAAACTAGGTCTAAGGCTCAGTAAATTGGCGCTTAATCAACTAAGAGGTCGTCAATCTCCTAGGCTCTGACTAGGTCAGATTCATCTCACAATATGTGCCTACTAGATTTTGGGGCTTTTGAATGAGTTAAACAAATTGAATAAAGCGTAAGACAGAGATTAGACAAATAATCATAGAACAAAACAAGAGCTAAATTATTATTAAAGGCGAAGATAAATGTCACAAGATACAATAAGTCAAGTTCGGCAACTGTATCAAAGAGTACAAACAAGGAAAGATAAAAGGAGATACAAAAATCCCTTTCAGGGAACCTGTTTACTCTGCAGCCGGCGACTTAATCTTAAGGACGGACCTTGATAATTCCTCAAGAAAAAGCTTTGAAGGAGCTTCAATGGAAGTCGAAGAAGATGGAGGAGATGGAGAGGAATTACAAGGGGAAAGCTAAGATAATTTACAAAATTGAAAGATATCTAATTTACATTGGAAAAACCCTATTTATAGACGCGGCTCGGCCCTCTTTTTGACCTATTTTCGTGTCCTTATTGGTGTAGGAAGACGTGGGGTCCATCGTGGCTTCGTGGGGGCGGAATTGGTCTTTTTGACCAATTCCCGCAGGTCTGCTCGCCGAGCAGGGCAAGCTACTCGCGACGAGCAGGCGCCTGGCGGCCTGCTCGGCAAGTAGGCCTCCAGGGGCCTGCTCGACGAGCAGAAATGGCCCACGGAGGCCCGCTCGTCGAGCGTTTTCGCCCGGCATGCCCTCGAAGCTTGCCGAATGTCGTCGATGCCCTTTTTCGCCCGATTTTACACCTGCGCACGTACAGAAACTCTAGATAACATTAGTCCAAAAGCTAAATTGATCCGGCAATCGCTTATTTTGAGCAAACGCTTCGTTTGGTGCGACTTTTGACGGACCAATTAGCTTCAAAAGATAACAGAATTATACTATGCATGCTATTTCGGCCGTAATTGCCTAGATTGGTCATAAAACGAGCCTAAACAACGAAAAATAAAGTAAACGTTTCCAATTCCTAACTAACTCACACAAAAGCATTTAAATGCGAGAAATGCTCGCTTATTGACTAAATAATGCTAAAACCCGTCTTAAAACCGTACCCAAAGATAGGGGTTTTTGACCCCTATCAAACCTCCTCGCACTTAAAACTTTACTTGTCCCCAAGTAAACTAAAAAACTAAACCCGCCATCACAAGCAAGCTAGAAAACCTCCCGGTTTGACTAGGTGCTTGACACAATTTCGAGCATCTGTAATTACATGCATTCGGAAATACAAAGTAGAGACACGATATCCAAAAGCCGCATTTCAATTATCATCGGTCATAGTTTTAAGCAAAAGGACACATGTTCAATTAAACGAGCTTGAGGGGATCGCTAAGTAAAACACCTCATCATAGGTAGTTCACTCATTTCGCACAATTTTGGTGGCTAAAGTGTTTACTCTCGGCTTATGTTCTTGCTTAGGATTACGCTGATTTTGCACGTTCATCCGCGTTCCTCTACTATGCTACATGATTCCGATGATATCAAAAACAGCCTCTAATCGGGGTTGTAATGTGGTTAGAGGGTTAAAGGTACAACAAGGGTTAATAGTTCTAGCGCTATAAAAACAAAGTTTAAATGGCTTTAGCAAATATGAAGTGACTGAGCTTTTTATTCATCCCTTATTATTTTCTTTTTGGGATGTTTTCTTGAGACGTCTTTGATATTTAAGAACTGGGGAATGAAGTTCTTCCCTTTGTTCGTCTCTTTTCTTTTCTTTTTCTTTTTCTGTTTTTCTCTTTTTCTTTTTGGGATAGTGATGCTCATTCACTTCTTAGCCTTTTGGCTTGCTACTGTAATGCCATAAACAAAGATAAAGCGATAGAAGAAAACAAAGGCTCTTATTTGAGCTTTGCAAAAGAATTTGGGTTAAGTAGCAAACCAAGTTGTGGTTTGCAAAAACAGGTTAGAACGAAAGAAAAATCTATAAACTACAAAAATATAGGCTCAAAGGGGCTTCCTAGAGTGGATGAAAAAGAAAAAATAAGGTAGAGAAAATGGTTAATTCTAATGAGGCTGATTCATCGTTTATCATCTCAAACCATTGCATGTAGGTTCAACACGGTATTAGGTGCAAAATCTGTAATCTTCCACAAGTCAAAGCATTCACACAAAAATGTCAAGAAAAAGAGCTTTTTGATGTTCGCTCTTAGGCTCAAATTCAACTCACAATTCTTTGGGTTTCAATTTTGTGTTTACTAGTTTTCCCCAAACTCAAGTTTAATGTCACATGCCTTCAATTCTTAAGTTATCTACCTAAGTAATGATTTTAGCATTTCTTCAAAAGTAGGGTTGTTAGACGAGGTGTCGCGGCCTAATCTACCGGGCGGACCGGGGGGTGGACAACCTCATGGCGACGTAAGCGGTGATTGGCGCCGAAAGCAACCAATCGTGGAATCAAGCTACTCGGCAGGACCGGAGCTCGGAGATATGGAAGAGTCGCCACCCACGAATGGGAAAATGAACACCGATCCCTTGCGGGAGACCGGTGTGGGTTCGGGAAACTTAGGTACGAGCCGAGAAGGCTAGCTCCTTTCCGGAGAAAGGCTACTAGGCACCCCGACATCGCCCGGTTATGAACCACCGGCCTCCTACTCAGCATGTTAGGCGATAACGGACTAATCGTATACTTCTTTAAGTTTAAAATTCATTTGAAACCCTTTTCTTTCTTTTTTTAGAAACCGTTTTGAGCATATATTATTGGAAAGCCACACTAGTAAAGAATCACCCATTTATGTTATACATACACAGAGAAGGGGGAGAAAGAAGTGATTTATTTACAACTTCATTTACATGTCACGCTGTGTGTTTATTCTACACTAACTTATTCCCCCAAAACGAGTTTATTTACATGGTTCGCACCTTAATCGTCGTTGGAACGATTTAGGTGCGTTTTAAAACCCCGTTTGATGAAGTCTACCTGAATCGCCGTTGGAACGACTCGAGTGTTTGAAAACATTGAGATAAAAAAAAAACCTTTGATAAGAAAACGCGGTTAAACATACAAGTCAATTTTATTTTGTACAAATCATTTAAGAAAACGATTCAAAACTCTATTATTTACAATGAAAACGATTTTAATTACAAGGCTCGCTTAATCCGTCGTTTGGAACAGACTAAGGTTTTAAAGCGTGATGTTTTAAGAAACGATTTGAAATGTCAAGAAAACACTATTTATTTACATTAAGAATCTCTAAAAAAACCTTTAGTTTAAACAATTAAATTGAAAACTCTTTTTGTGATTTATTTTCCCCATTTTTCTTTAATGGATTATCTACTTATTATAATTACAATAATAAACATATTTGAACCAAAATTCACTCCCAAATAAAGCCCATTTGACACATGGACCCCTAAATGGCCCAAAGAATAGAGAAAATAATATAGGCATATATATATACATTCATTTAAAAATAATGATATACATATAACTTTAGAAAATCAAGTAAAGGATGCTACTCAATAGCTAAATATATAAATAATAATGAAAATGAAAGATACTAAATATATTTTTACTTTATTAAAAAAACATGTAAAATAATAAACGAAATTTATTGTTAATAAGAAAATAAACTCTATATCCCAAAATGACTATTGTAATATATAAAAAATGACTTTCCCAAATATACATTAAACATTAAAATGACTCCTAATTATCCTCTAAATGTCTACTAATTAATTACCTCAAAAACCCAAATAAATAATATTTTAAAATAAGACCCAATATAACTTAAATGAAATGAGAAGAAAAATCTATATATATATGTATATACTTTATTAAGTCTAATTAATTGAAAATAATATATAGACACATTAAATAAATATATGTACAAAGTATTTAAAAATAACTTAAAAGTATATATTACATAACTATACATATATATATATAAAGGACCAAAAGCTTAAAAGTTAAGAAAAAGGGACTGAAATGGCATCTTTTACGTTTTGGCAGATTTACGGACGGAAAATCCGTCGGTAAACAGCATTTAGTGACAGAAATGACAAATTACAGCAGCACTCCAATATTCTCCAGATTTATTCGAAAGCTTTAAATTAAATCTAATTCAATCGTTTTGGATTTCCGAACTACCAAAAATGGATCATAGTCGAAAACGGAAGTTCCTAAACGACGTTTTTTATTTCAAATCATTATTTGGAAATTTCTTTTAAATTAAAAACTTGTAATTACAACGTTTTCGATACCCGAACTACCTTTTTATCGGATCACGGTTCGTATTGGGATATCAAAACGAGGTTTTTTATTTTAAAACAAAACTGAATTTTATTCAACACGAAATGGAAATTAAATAAATATGTTAATTAAATAAAATGTGACAACATAAATAAATAACTAAATAAATAAAAACTATAACATAAAAATAAATAGGAGAAGAAGATAAATAAAATAAAATAAAAGAGAGTCTAGTCCTCGGATAATACCTTAAATTCGGTATCTGACAGTCGAAGCCGATTGATTCCACGAACCACGATCTTCCGTTTTTAATGAAAATTTAGTAAAAATTGAACTTTAGGAAATTTGGAATTTTTGAGAAAAAAAATATTTTTCTCAAAAAAATTCACTCTCTCTAAAAATGTTTAGAGTGAGAAAGCTCTCTCCAAAAATCCTCCTCTCCATTTTTGCATGGGGATCCGTGCCTTTTATAGGCAAACGGGTCCCCGGACCAATGGGCGACGTCCAAAGGAAATTGGGCGTCGCCCATTGGGGTTGGGCAGCCGCCCAACCTTGTGTTGGGCGGCCGCCCAACATTTGTTGGGCGATCGCCCAACAATCGTTGGGCGATCGCCCAACGCAAGGTTGGGCGCCCGCCCGACGACCCTCGGGGCGTGCCTCGCACCGTCCGGCGTGCGCACCCCGCGGCCGCCGAGCGCGTGTTCCGCACCGTCGGACGCTCACACGTCGCGGCCGCCGAACGCGCGCTTCGCGCTACCGGGCGCATGTGCTCAGCGGCCCACGAGAGCGCGCACTGTGCCACCGGACCCGGGCATTGCTCGGACGTCGAGAGCGTGCCACTCGCGGTGCGTCCGACGGACGCCGAGCGCACGTCCCGTGCCGCCGATTTTCCTTCGCTTATTATTCTTTATATATTTTTTCAAAACTTCCGAAATCAATCGCTTCAACCGTCTTGTTTTCAGGTTTTCGTCACAGGTCCTCCGACTCGGTGTCTACAGTTGCCCCTACTTTTCTATTTTGACAGTGATGTGTGTGTTTCGAAAACGTTTTTTGCTAACGCAACACATGCAATGTAAAACATATAAAAGTAAAAGACACGTAAAGAGTAGGAGGGATCATACCTGACCTTCACGCTGCGCGTTCCGATGTCGTCCTCTGATTCCTTCCATCGTCACCTTTGGAATGGCCGTCGATGAATGTTCTTTTCTCGGAATCTAGCGTAGGTTGGTTATGGCTCAAAAGCAATTTCGGTGTACGACCGTTAATGGGATGGCTCAAAAGCAACTCAGGTCTGCGACCGCGAGTAAGATGGCTCAAAAGTGACCCTGGTCCACGACCGCGGGTAAAATGGCTCAAAAGCAACTCAGGTCTGCGACCTTGAGTAAGATGGCTCAAAAGCAACTCTCGTCTACGACCGAGAGTAAGATGGCTCAAAAGCGACCCTGGTCCACGACCGCGGGTAAAATGGCTCAAAAGCAACTCAGGTCTGCGACCTTGAGTAAGATGGCTCAAAAGCAACTCTGGTCTACGACCGAGAGTAAGATGGCTCAAAAGCAACTCTGGTCTACGACCGAGAGTAAGATGGCTCAAAAGCGACCCTGGTCCACGACCGCGGGTAAAATGGCTCAAAAGCAACTCCGGTCTTCGACCGTGAGTCAGATTGCTCAAAAGCAACTCTGGTCTACGACCGAGAGTAAGATGGCTCAAAAGCAACTCTGGTCTACGACCGAGAGTAAGATGGCTCAAAAGCGACCCTGGTCCACGACCGCGGGTAAGATGGCTCAAAAGCGACCCTGGTCCACGACCGCGGGTAAAATGGCTCAAAAGCAGCTCAGGTCTGCGACCTTGAGTCAGATGGCTCAAAAGCAACTCCGGTCTGCGACCGTGAGTCAGATGGCTCAAAAGCAACTCCGGTCTGCGACCGTGAGTAAGATGGCTCAAAAGCGGGGATTGTCTCTGGATTCTTCTAGAACACTGTTGTCTGTATTTTCTTACTGGAGCTAGCATCTCGGAGGTTTAATGGGGACGTATTTTAGTCTGGAATGATATAGACTAACGATTATTTTTCTGTTGAATGTTGTCTGTATTTCGACTGGTGTCACTGTTCAGTAAAAATTGACTATTGTCTGGAGTTCATATCTTGGCAATGTTGGTCGTTGTCTGGGAGAAATGCAGACTGAAACGGACTGCAAATCGGAGGTCTGTGCACCTAGTAATTAATCATTTACTTTTTACCTTTATGTCAAATCGTACTTTTTTCACTATTTACGGGAATGCCATTCCCTTTTCTTATATAAGGTGGTGGGGTTTCATTTCAACCCCACCCCTTCTCTCTCTTCTTTCTCTTACTAGACTTCAATTTGGATTATTCTCGGGATGGATTTAGATGAATGGGATGACACTAGAGGCATGGACGAGGTTTACGTAAACCTGGATAGAGTGGATACTTTCCACGACCCTACGACGCATTTGAGCAGGACACGCTGCAACGAGGTAAGTAATTTCTCACTTTTATTTGATTCGAACTCTAGGCTTTAGCATTCCTATCCGAACATGATTTGCATGCTAACCCTTAGACTGCCTTAGAGGACTTTAGCTAGAAAACGTGAATTCCTTTATTCACAAGTAACACCTGTTTATTTTTTTAAGAATGCGCGCTATATGCATGTGAATAGTGACACTACAAATTTGTGCATGCTAACGGTACAAACAACGTGAATCGTGAAGACGTGAATAGTAAAAACGTGAATAGTGCACGTGAATAGTGAAAACGCGAATAGTGCACGTGAATAGTGAAAACGTGAATAGCGCACGTGAATAGTAAAAACTTAACTAATGCACGTGAATAGTAAAAACTTAGCTAATGCACGTGAATAGTAAAAACTTAACTAATGCATGTGAATAGTAAAAACTTAGCTAATGCATGTGAATAGTAAAAACGTGAATAGTAAAAACTTAACTAATGCACGTAAATAGTAAAACCTAATCTATGCTCCTCGTCCCCGCAGACGAGGGTGGATTAAAGAATTGACTAAACCCTACGTGAATGACCCTATAGGAGAGATTTTTACAGAAAATTGGTCCTAACTGACCGGATATGAAAGAATACCTAGTCTTAACGTGTTCTTATCAATTGCATGCTTTAGGAGCTGTATTTAAATTTTCTTGTCTTGTTCTTTTTAGTTCATTGAGATTTCGGGGACCACCGCCGAGATTCACTCGTGGTACGATAGGCTAGGTGCCGCGGCGAGAGCCCGCGTGCGGGAGTTGGGCTTCGAGCCTTTTATTGCAGCGTTGCCCCGCACCAACGGTGTATGCGATCGTTTCGGCCTACGGGCCTTATGTGAGTGGTGGGTTGACTCGACCCACACCTTCCACCTTTCTTTTGGGGAGATGACCATCTCGCCCAGAGATTTCTCACTACTGACAGGCTTGCGAGGGAGCAACACTCCCGTCCCTTTCCATTTCGATATGATGCGACCACGGGTCGACCTTGCTAGGCTCGCTGCCTTGATTGGACCGGGAGTTCGTCTTTGCGCCAAATCTACTCCAGCGAAGTTTATTTCCACCGCGAGCCTCTTGAGTCGGCGAGATTTCTGCGAGACAGACGATACCGACTTGGTGGTTCGCAGCTTCTTAGTGTATACTCTGAGTGAGATGATTTTCCGCACGAAGGGTGGAAAGGTACATGCGGGTCTCATTCAGGCACTCAGCGATTTGGATGCAGCGGCTTCCTACGATTGGGCAGGGGCAGGCTTAGCCTTTCTCTACAAGTTTTTGGATCTGACTTGCTGGAAGCGCAAGGATTTTGGTGGTTACACCTTTGCTCTGCTGGTACGTGACGCCTTCTTGACTTGCCCGTCTTATCTTCTTCGCGTTTTTCACACTCCTAGTCCTTGTTTTTTACCGCATGTGTGGGCATATGAGAGGCACATCCTTCCCAGCCGGTCTCGATCTCGACCGAGAGTACCGAGGCCGCTTTTCATGACTCGATGGAGGGATTTTGACTTGAGCGCCGAAAGGAGTCGGACGGTGCCATGGCTCCTAGATTGGATCGACTCGCTGACCCTCACACAGGTAGATTTTGCCTAATCATGCTCGGTTTTTGTTTGAGTCTTTCTGACTTTCTCTTTGTGCATTTTTTAGATTAAGTTCAGGTGGGACGACCTCGACTTCGGCCCCGATTATACATATGTATCGATGATCCAGGAGCAGCAGTGTGTGCTCACCGGCCCCTGCGTGTGGGCATGGTATTTAGGGGATCGAGGCATCACTGGAGTTAGGGACGCTCACTGGACATCGGGTGAGATCCCCGTCTCTATGTTCGTGGTGCGGACCATGCCCTTATCGACCGTTCGTCGGGACTTAACCCGTCGGTTTGTTGGTAGAGCTGTGTGGATTCACGCCGGGGGCCGTGAGCCTTACTTATCTACTCTGCTGAGCGCGAGGGATGCCCCGGCGGCAGCGATGGAGGTGGATCCGATGGCAGATGTATTTTCGAGGGAGGCTGTCGCGGCAGTCTTCGGTCAGGAGGAGGTCCCGGTAAGTGGTTCCACCCCCTTCTTATTTTACCTTTCATTCATGAGATGTTTAGGGGTTTTTATTGTGTTTTTTTTTTGCAGGAGGGGTCCTGGAGGAGTGCCCATTTATCTGATTTCTTTGACGGTACTCGAGCTCAGACGCCTGTGTGCGAGCAGCCCTACTACATCGGCGATTCCTCCAGCGCTGCCCGACCGGAGAGGTCTTCCCTAGGCGTGCCCCTACCAGACTACGGGAGAGATTATGCCACGATTTGCTATGACGAGTCCGGGGCAGCTTATGCGGGATTCCAGGCGGCTCCTCATATCTTCTCCTCGAGGGTCCTATTTGATCCCTCAGACGCTTCTCTGACCACGAGGGAGAATTGTACGGATTACGTGGGGCTGTCTGGTTACCTACGAGATCGCCTCAGCTTGCGCTGCACCGATCACCTGGTATGTATCATTACTTTACTTTAGTGTAGTGGAATGTATGCATGTATGTATGATTTATGTTTTTGGCCTATGCTGCTTTTTATCTGTTCTTTTTTTTTGTAGAGTGATCTGCATGCTCACGAGCGGAGGCAGAGCGAGTTGGTGCGGGAGGCCGACGTCCGGGTTGGTCAGGTGTATCAGGAGAGAAATGATCACTGGTCAGGGATGATGCGACGGGAGACTGAGGGTCGCCTTGCCGTCGAGGAGAGGGCGCGTGATGAGTCGATCAGGCGCCTTGCTGCAGAGGAGAGAGCACGAGCTGCTGATGAGAGAGCACGCGCCTCTGATGAGAGAGCGCGAGTTTCTGATGAGAGAGCGCGTGCTGCCGAGGAGGCACTATCTGCGGAGCGGGCATCACACCTGAGAGATTTTGAGGACTATTGGGACTTCCCTCTGTATTAGGCTCGTTATGTATTGCTTTGTAGCTTTCATTATTGCTTTGTAGCTTTCATTATTACTTTGTAGCTTTTATTAGAGTTTCCCCGATGCATAGCTAATGTATAGGGAGTGGGGTGGATAGTAGGTAGGCTTTTTGTGAAAAGTAGGATAGGAAATGTATAACTCGTGATTCATATTACCATGCATTCAGTAGATTATGATGATTCCAATCATTCTCGTCAAATATATTCATGCCTTTATTTATTTACAAACAACAGAAATACTTAGTCTCTTATACATTGTTTTTGTAATTGCTCAAGTCATAACTATTGTTATCAGGACCCGCCTTTCGGTTTTCGGATCCCGGCGATTTTTCTCCTCTCCTTTTACTATCCCGGAATTTTTAAATGAGTGCCCTTTCGGGTTTTCATCCATTGGGATTTCCCTTATTGTTGCATAGGTCGCCCTTTGCGGGTTTTCAACCTATCGGGAATTTTTCTTTATTTTTCTTTATTTTTTTTTTTTTTTACGAAAAGTATTTCTTAAGCCTATCCAGGTTGGTAGGTTCGGAGAATTCCATGCCGTCCATTGTGGTTAACTTCACTGCTCCTTTGCTTAGTATCTTCTTCACGACGAATGGTCCTTCCCAGTTAGGCCTGAACTTCCCCCTCGGGTCGGTGTGCGTCACACGGATCTGTTTCAGCACCAAATCTCCTTCTTTGATAGGACTGGTCTTGACCTTTTTATGGAAAGCCCGAGCCATTCTTCTTTGATATAACTGTACATGGTAAAGTGCTTCCATCCTTTTTTCGTCAACTAGAGCCAACTGCTCACATCGCTTCTTCGCCCATTCCGCCTCGGGAATTTCTGCCTCCACTGCGATTCTCAACGATCGCTTTTCGATCTCAATCGGCAAGACTGCTTCTGTTCCATACACCAAAGAGAATGGCGTTACCCCAGTTGAGGTTCTAATTGTCGTGCGATAAGCCCATAATGCGAGTGGGAGCTGCTCATGCCAATTCCGATGTGATTCCACCGTTTTTACGAGAATCCTCTTAAGGTTCTTATTAGCTGCTTCTACTGCTCCATTAGCCTGTGGACGGTATGGAGAAGACCTGTGATGTTCAATGCCATATTCTCGGAAAAGATTTCTTACTTCCCCCTGAAACTGGACCCCATCATCCGTAATCATGTGATGAGGCACTCCGAACCTGGTGATCAAGTGTTTTTCAATGAACTTTCTCATCTGCTTGGATCCCAGTTTGCTAAACGGCTCTGCTTCTACCCACTTGGTGAAATAATCGATGGCGACAGCAATAAACTTATGTCCGTTTGAAGCGTTAGGCCTTACTTCGCCGATGATGTCAATGCCCCAAGCAGGGAATGGCCAAATAGGTGCTAGCACATGTAGTTCCATGGCCGGAAGATGACTGCAATCGCCGTGGATTTGACAATCATGGCATTTCTTTGCATACTCGTTACAATCTCTTTCCATGGTGAGCCAGTAGAAGCCTTGTCTTATGATTTTCTTTGCTAACACCGCTCCTCCCATATGGGCCCCGCAAATTCCTGAATGCACCGATTCCATCGCCCCGCGGGCTTCTCCCGCATCTAAGCACCTTAGCTGTAACCCATCGATGTGCCTTTTGTAAAGTAAGTCGTCGTGGATGACGAACTGCCGAGCTAACCTTCTAATCACTGCTTGATCCCTCGGTTCTGACTCTGCCGGATATGTTCCATTTTTCATGAAGTTCACGATATCGAAATACCACGGTTTTTCATCTGCCCCTAACAGCATTACATCCTCGTAGCATGGTTTGTGAGATCTCCTTAATACCAACGGTTTCGAGGCAAGGTTCCGGGGATTGTCCCAAACTGACACCAAAGTGGCCAAGGCATCCGCCGCCTGGTTCTGTGCTCGAGGAATATGATAGAAACGGCATTCTTTGAATCTTTGTACCAACCCTTCTAGCTGATCGAGGTACGGACGTAGTCTTTCTTCTCTTACCTCCCAGTTTCCTTGTGCCTGTTCGATGATCAACTTTGAGTCACCCCAAATTTCGACATATGACGCTCCTAGTGCCGCTAATGACTCTAAACCATAAATGCACGATTCATATTCGGCCATATTATTGGTGAGAGGGAAGGACAACTTCTTGGCCATCGGGATCCTTTCTCCTTCCGGTGAGGTAAGTAGTACTCCTACTCCGGCTCCATTCGAATTAACTGCTCCATCGAAGAACATTTTCCACGGTATAACTTCGATTGCGTTCAAGTGCTCATCGGGGAAATCATAGCTTACTTCTTCCTCTTCTGCATTCAGGGGTTGGTTAGCCAGAAACTCTGCCACGGCCCTTCCTTTGATAACCTTCTTCGTCACATATTCAATGTCAAACTCGGACAGAAGCAACAACCATCGGGCTAACTTCCCCGTCAAGGATGGAGTTCGGTACAAATACTTCACGGGGTCCATCCGAGAAATAATGATCACTTTATACGATTGAGAATAATGCCGTAGTTTCTTTGTCAACCATACTACTGCCACGCATTTCTTTTCCATAATGTTGTACTTGAGCTCGTACTCCAGGAACTTCTTACTCAAATAATACACCGCGTGCTCCACACCGGTGTCTCCCTCTTGAGCCAACATTGCCCCAATAGATCGCTCCTCGATCGCTACATAGAGGAGAAGCGGCTTCCCTAGTTTAGGCGGTCTCAGCACTGGCGGATTAGACAAATAGTTCCGGACGCTCTCCAAAGCTTGTTGACACTTATCATTCCAGATGGTGGGTTGGTCTTTCCTTAACAACTTAAAGATTGGCTCGCAGATTGCGGTGAGTCTCGCTATGAACCGACTGATATATTGAACCTGCCCCAGAAACCCTCTCACTTCTTTCTCATTTTTCGGCGTCGGCATCTCCTGTATAGCCTTCAATTTATCAGGATCCACCTCGATTCTCTTATTTCCGATTACATAGCCTAAGATTTTCCCCGACGAAACGCCAAAAAAGCACTTCTTCGGGTTTAACCTTAGCTTGAATTCTACAATTCGGGCCAAAAACTTCTCGAGCGCGGCAAAATGCCCTTCTCTTGTCTCTGATTTGACCATCATATCGTCCACGTAAACTTCTACCTCCTTGTGTATCATATCATGGAACAGTGTTGTGGCCATTCTCTGATAAGTTGCCCCGGCATTTTTCAACCCAAACGGCATTACTCTGTAACAGTATGTCCCTCACTCAGTTGTGAACGAGGTTTTTGCTTTGTGCTTCTCGGCCATCTGAACTTGCATGTAGCCCATGAAACCGTCCACATTCGTGTGTAAGACGCTTGATGCTGCACTGTCGATCAACACGTCAATATGAGGCAACGCGAATTCATCCTTGGGGCATGCCTTATTAAGGTCTCGATAATCGACGCACATTCTTACTTTGCCGTCCTTCTTCGCGATGGGCACCACATTTGCGACCCAAGGGGGATAGTCGATTTCTTTGATGAACCCTGCTTCTAACTGCTTCTTCACTTCTTCTTTGATCTTATCTGCCCATTCCGGTCTCATGCGTCAGAGCTTCTGCTTTACGGGCCTCGCCTCGGGATAAGTTGGAATGCGGTGAGTTACGATAGATTGATCAATTCCAGGCATGTCTTCGTATGTCCAAGCGAATACAATTTCGTATTTTTTAATTATTCTCTCAAATTCTTTTCTCTCTTCAATAGTTAATGCTTGAGCAATTTGTATAAGTTTAGGATTTTCATCCGTACCAAGATTGAAAGTTGACATTTCTATCGTATTGATTTCAAATGTAGGCATGTTATATGAATGAGAATGCATGGAATGATCATGATCAACATCAAGCAAGTAAGCAAAATCAGAATTCATTTCATTGATAGCATGGGTGATTACATCATCTGATTCAAACAAAGCAGTAATACAATTTTCGTCATCAGGGTCTTCGGACTTCTCATGAATTTTGGAGGTACTAGGCTCATCTCCCGCTCCTGCAGTTGCTTCAATGGTGATGACTTGCTCCTCGGCATTCAAATCCAGCGTCATAATCTCCTCGACAAAGCAGCTCGCCTTTCCTTTGCCCCAGTCGGCAACATCATTGAAGATTTCGAACCCCGGCAGAATCTTTCCTTCGGCGCTAACAGCCACTTCCGACTCATCATCAGACTCATCCCAGATGTTGATCGGAACCCTCTGATTGATACCTTCCTCGTCGGAGGAACTTCCCCAAACGTCCACGACCATCAGATCCATTATGTGAGGGAAATTCAGATTTATGTAGGAAGGGTCCGACGATCCATACCGAGCCCAGCCTATCAGTTCTTCATAGTCCTTGAGGAACACTCTATTCATTCTTCTAGCCACGAGTGGAATAGCACCCTTCCGGATGCACATGAGTTGCTCCTGATCACTCAAGGTGACCCGACACGAGGCATACTTGAACCTCCATCTTCTAGCATAATCCACAAATGGTTCCTCGGGGAATTTCCTAATCCTTTATAAATCTTCCAACGACCCTGTCCACAGAATGTACCTCTCATACCTCTGCACAAAGGCCTCCATGAGGGATCCCCAGTCCTCTTTTGTCTTTGCCGCGAGCATTCGGTGCCACATCAAAGCTTCTCCTGTGAGTGTCTTTGGAAAATGCTGGACTAACTCACTTCGGTAGAGTCCCGCGTCAAACATGTAGGCACGGAAATGGTTTATGTGATCAATGGGGTTCTCATCTCCCTTATACTTAGACATGGCTATTACTGCTTCAGGTGTCTCCTCTTCGGATAATGCAGGCATTTCCTCTGGACATTCCCATGCGGCGTATTTCTTGATGAATCTCTTAGTCATTTTTGCCCAATCTGCTTTAACGTGCATTGGAAGAGACATGTACCACACTAGTGACTCTCCTGCCAGTGAGTTGCAAAACAAGCTCGTGATCTCCCCCTCTTTGAAACCTAGAGGACCCATAGCCGACAGATAAAAATGCAAGTGCTCCATGGGGTCCTTCCCTTCATTATACTTGCTGACAGTCGGAAACGGACGTTTGATAGGCCCAATTTGCATTGCGCTATATTCCCCTGCCCGTATTTTGTCTCTTCGATACTTCATCAAAAACAAGCTTGACACCAGTGACCAATCATGCTTAGTCGCGTCAGGTAGCGATTGAAACCACTTCAAAGGTTCGCCCACCAGTGAAAGATGGAACCATGGAGCGACCTCTTCCACTTTGTATGGCTCTCCAAACATAGCACACACGTATCCATACAAATGAGCTTCGGGGTCTTCTACCCCACTAAACAATTTCAACACAGGCATGATCCTCCGAGATGAGACTTCCTCGGTCTCCTCAGTTTCAGTTCTATCATCCATCACTTCTTCTGTTGGCTCCTCTTCCAAAGCCGACACATACAAACCATTTCCCACATTATTCTTCTCATCGGAGTCCCACAACTCCTCTACGTTCTCCTTGAAGGATTCCATCACTACACATTCTGTCAAACCAACTCCGATCATGCTCACCCTATGATTAGGCAATGGATTACGCCTAGTGGAAGGGTTTGCTGACGAAGGATCAGCTATCTTTTTCTCCTCGATTAAATCCTGGATTTCGTGTTTCAGCCTCTCACAATTCTCAATTGTATGCCCATAACTGCTATGGAATTCACAATACCCTCTAGCCTGTATCTGCGGAGTAGGTTGAGCTTTGTTATACGGGGTAAGGGCTTTCAACAATCCCTTTTTTTGCAGACGCTCGAAAACTTTCGCGTAAGTCTGATCGAACTTGGCGAACTACCTCTTTTCAATAGCATTAAGATCAAGCACTTTCACTGCTGCGGATTCTGTACTCGTACTAGGCCCTCCGGCACTATATCCTGACTTCGTCCACTTGGTATAAGCTTTCTTCGGCTCTCCATCCCCTTCAACCGTCAAGGCACAACTATACATCTGATTGAAATCCGTAAATGGCATATACCGCAACTCATTTTTGATATACGGCAACGTGTTGCCGACCACCATTCGAATCTGATCCTGCTCGAGCAGCTTTTGTTTCATCACTACGGCCTTAGCCCTCCATCTTTTCACAAAATCGGAAAAGGATTCCCCCAGCATGTTGCTTAGTTCTCTCTAACTCTTTCAAAGTGACCTCCAGCATGGTGTTAAAGCTATACTGAGCGATGAATGACTTCGCTAATTCCTTCCAATCCCTCTTTGTTACCACCGGAAATGCATGAAACCATGTGAGGGCAGCCCCCTCTAGGTAGGTGTTAAACAGCCCTAGGACTTGATCCTCAGTCAGGATCGTGTGCTTCATCACATCAACATACTGATTCATGTGAGCGGTGGGATCTCCAGTTCCATCGAACTTTTTCATGTCGGGGAGCCGGAATTTCAAAGGCAAAGCTGTTGCCGATAAACAATTCTTCAAGTTATAAAAGTCCTGACTCCCGGAACTTCCTCCACGCAAGTCCTGCACTTCCTGTGTGATGTGTTGCTTCCACTCCTCTTCCTTAGCTTTCTCTTTCTCTAACTGTTTTCGGATATAATCCTGATAATCCTCCTCATTCCCAAAGCGAGGACCATCGTTCACCTCATTCTCAGCACGCTTACTACCACTCTTGTTGTCCTTCAGTGCTAACTCAGCTAGCTGGGCCAAGATCGCGGCCAGCTGATCATTGATATTGTTCACAGAATTCTCCAATTCAGCCACTTTCTCGTCGGTCGCAGACATACTGACGGAAGACTGAGTATACCCAGACGAAGATGATTCAGAAGCCACAACTACTGATTCTGAACTGTCTACTCGTAGCTGATCAAACTGTCTGACAAGCCGATTACTCTCGCGAAACCACAACCACTTAATGATGACGTCTGCGCGAACGGTATCCATTAGTATGTATGCATGATTTTATATGCATGATTCGTGGTGTGTGCGTTTATTTATTTACGATTATAAGATAAGAAGAACAAACGTTAGTTCTATTTACACGTATCACAACATCTCTCTTCCACCCTTATTCCTCCACACACTCGTTGGTCCAGGTCTCTTTCCTAGGATTTTGGTTTTTGGCTCACATTGCGGTCCAGGGGACGCGTGATGCCGTCGATTATTGCGGGAAATTAAATCATCCATCAGACAATACAGTTCATTTTGACGTATCCGCGTTCGGTGACTAAGAAATCGACCAAGTTGGATTGTCCTTTCGGAATAACTCGTCTTTTGTCCTTTCGCGAGACGCATTAATTCGGGTTTTGACTCCCTTTGAGCGCATCTCAGTTTTTAGACGTGGTACGAGTTATTCTTCTAGTCCAATCGTTCGTTATTGTCAATGATTCGTTCCCTTTTGTTCGCGTGGGTTCGTGTCTCGATTTTGGATTACAACGGGATCTTTTGGATCTATCGAGAGACGTAACCACGTGTTTATTTAGTGATGGAATCACTTTTGGATTTTATTTTAGGGAACGGACTCATCGCGTAACGCGTTTGTTCTTAGCGTCGAGGATCCGTTTGCTCATTTTAGCTACATGAAAAGACGGTGAGTCTTATTTTGAGCGCACGGTAACCTTTCGGCTAGCAACAGTTCGTTGTTCTTCTCAATCCTACGGGATATATCATCTTAGTGTGGTTATAGAAAACCAACCTTTCGTTAAATCGCGTGTTTGTTCGAAGCGAGGATACCACCATTTTCTTTCCTTTAGGCGCGAATTTAAGCAAACACGTATATCGGGCCATATTTCTTGCAGTTTTGGTAACGGTCGAAATGATCGAGTCGTTAGTCAAAACCCGCAGTCTCGTCCATATGGCGCAATTATATGGTTTGGCTTAATTTGGCTTCGAGATTTTAAACGGGGTATACACTCGTCCGAGGCACGTATTCAACGATATTGGTTTATTTTCTTTAACTACCCTCGGGATTGATATATATCGTAGTCTCGGAATGATTTTGGTCGATTAGTTCATTTTTCTTTTCTTTTATTTTCTTAGTCACCTTTGCGGACACATCCATTTCTCTTAAGAACGACACGAGGCATAACGTAAAAGCTCGTCTTTTATTCGGAAGGGACGGGCTACTTGTGCGAAACTTTTCAAGTTACGACAGGGTTGTTCAAGACAGAAATGTTCTTCGTTTTCGTTTCGTCGTGATCTCGTTTTATCCCAATTTATCTAAAGAATGTGAATAACGGCTACTGTTAATATAGTCTTTTGTATCGAAATGTAACTATCATTAACACTGAACCGATTCATACTAATACGTGATTACGTCATAATGCATTTCCTGAACACGTGCCTTCATCGGGACATCGAAAGGGACAAGGCGGGTCGCACATGTTCATTCATACGAGATAACTAAGTCGTCTTTAGTTCAAATCGTTTCGATGTTTTAGGGTAATTAGTATGTCGATTCATGAGTATATATTAACGCATCGTCTCATTTTCTTTACATACTTTAGGATTAGACACGTATCATGGCGGTTTGAAAACACGAACTGATTCATTTATCACATCAAAAATAGTAACAGGTAATCCTATGGAAACTTCTAAGGCTACTATATGCTGACACGGCTGACCGCGGGACCTCACAGGACCGCACAAATTCGCCCCTAACGAATGGATGGGGACCCTTTGGCGCCTTACTGTAAGGGGGAACTTACACTAGCCTCTTTCGAGCGACGAATGGACTCTCGCTAGAGGTTTCGCGGAAATTACCCAAAGGGTTTGCAATAATGCACATGAATGCATACGAAAAGAAGTAAAACGATCCGTCCCCGTTAAGGGCTTAATACACGCCTTCCGGAATCAAATTTCTCGCTTCCCCAGCAGAGTCGCCACTTGTTAGACGAGGTGCCGCGGCCTAATCTCCCGGGCGGACCGGGGGGTGGACAACCTCATGGCGACGTAAGCGGTGATTGGCGCTGAAAGCAACCAATCGTGGAATCAAGCTGCTCGGCAGGACCGGAGCTCGGAGATATGGAAGAGTCGCCACCCACGAATGGGAAAATGAACACCGATCCCTTGCGGGAGACCGGTGTGGGTTCGGAAAACTTAGGTACGAGCCGAGAAGGCTAGCTCCTTTCCGGAGAAAGGCTACTAGGCACCCCAACATCGCCCGGTTATGAACCACCGGCCTCCTACTCAGCATGTTAGGCGATAACGGACTAATCGTATACTTCTTTAAGTTTAAAATTCATTTGAAACCCTTTTCTTTCTTTTTTTAGAAACCGTTTTGAGCATATATTATTGGAAAGCCACACTAGTAAAGAATCACCCATTTATGTTATACATACACAGAGAAGGGGGAGAAAGAAGTGATTTATTTACAACTTCATTTACATGTCACGCTGTGTGTTTATTCTACACTAACTTATTCCCCCAAAACGAGTTTATTTACATGGTTCGCACCTTAATCGTCGTTGGAACGATTTAGGTGCGTTTTAAAACCCCGTTTGATGAAGTCTACCCGAATCGCCGTTGGAACGACTCGAGTGTTTGAAAACATTGAGATAAAAAAAAACCTTTGATAAGAAAACGCGGTTAAACATACAAGTCAATTTTATTTTGTACAAATCATTTAAGAAAACGATTCAAAACTCTATTATTTACAATGAAAACGATTTTAATTACAAGGCTCGCTTAATCCGTCGTTTGGAACAGACTAAGGTTTTAAAGTGTGATGTTTTAAGAAACGATTTGAAATGTCAAGAAAACACTATTTATTTACATTAAGAATCTCTAAAAAAACCTTTAGTTTAAACAATTAAATTGAAAACTCTTTTTGTGATTTATTTTTCCCCTTTTTCTTTAATGGATTCTCTACTTATTATAATTACAATAATAAACATATTTGAACCAAAATTCACTCCCAAATAAAGCCCATTTGACACATGGACCCTTAAATGGCCCAAAGAATAGAGAAAATAATATAGGCATATATATATACATTCATTTAAAAATAATGATATACATTTAACTTTAGAAAACCAAGTAAAGGATGCTACTCAATAGCTAAATATATAAATAATAATGAAAATGAAAGATACTAAATATATTTTTACTTTATTAAAAAAACATGTAAAATAATAAACGAAATTTATTGTTAATAAGAAAATAAACTCTATATCCCAAAATGACTATTGTAATATATAAAAAACGACTTTCCCAAATATACATTAAACATTAAAATGACTCCTAATTATCCTCTAAATGTCTACTAATTAATTACCTCAAAAACCCAAATAAATAATATTTTAAAATAAGACCCAATATAACTTAAATGAAATGAGAAGAAAAATCTATATATATATGTATATACTTTATTAAGTCTAATTAATTGAAAATAATATATAGACACATTAAATAAATATATGTACAAAGTATTTAAAAATAACTTAAAAGTATATATTACATAACTATACATATATATATAAATGACCAAAAGCTTAGAAGTTAAGAAAAAGGGACTGAAATGGCATCTTTTACGTTTTGGCAGATTTACCGACGGAAAATCCGTCGGTAAACAGCATTTAGTGACAGAAATGACAAATTACAGCAGCACTACAATATTCTCCAGATTTATTCGAAAGCTTTAAATTAAATCTAATTCAATCGTTTTGGATTTCCGAACTACCAAAAATGGATCATAGTCGAAAACGGAAGTTCCTAAACGACGTTTTTTATTTCAAATCATTATTTGGAAATTTCTTTTAAATTAAAAACTTGTAATTACAACGTTTTCGATACCCGAACTACCTTTTTATCGGATCACGGTTCGTATTGGGATATCAAAACGAGGTTTTTATTTTAAAACAAAACCGAATTTTATTCAACACGAAATGGAAATTAAATAAATATGTTAATTAAATAAAATGTGACAACATAAATAAATAACTAAATAAATAAAAACTATAACATAAAAATAAATAGGAGAAGAAGATAAATAAAATAAAATAAAAGAGAGTCTAGTCCTCGGATAATACCTTAAATTCGGTATCTGACAGTCGAAGCCGATTGATTCCACGAACCACGATCTTCCGTTTTTAATGAAAATTTAGTAAAAATTGAACTTTAGGAAATTTGGAATTTTTGAGAAAAAAAATATATTTCTCAAAAAAATTCACTCTCTCTCTCTAAAAATGTTTAGAGTGAGAAAGCTCTCTCCAAAAATCCTCCTCTCCATTTTTGCATGGGGATCCGTGCCTTTTATAAGCAAACGGGTCCTCGGACCAATGGGCGACGCCCAAAGGAAATTGGGCGTCGCCTATTGGGGTTGGGCGTCGCCCATTGGGGTTGGGCGGCCGCCCAACGCAAGGTTGGGCGCCCGCGCCCAACCTTCGTCGGGCGTTCGCCCAACGGTCATTGGGCGTTCGCCCGACGTGGTTGGGCGCCCGCCCGACGACCCTCGGGGCGTGCTTCGCGCCGTCGGGCGTGCGCATCCCTCGACCGTCGAGCGCGTGTTCCGCGTCGTCGGACGCTCACACGTCACGGCCGCCGAACGCGCGCTTCGCGCTACCGGGCGCGTGCGCTCAGCGGCCCACGAGAGCGCGCACCGTGCCACCGGACCCGGGCATTGCTCGGACGTCGAGAGCGTGCCACTCGCGGTGCGTCCGACGGATGCCGAGCGCACGTCCCGTGCCGCCGATTTTCCTTCGCTTAATATTCTTTATATATTTTTTCAAAACTTCCGGAATCAATCGCTTCAACCGTCTTGTTTTCAGGTTTTCGTCACAGGTCCTCCGACTCGGTGTCTACAAGGGTCTAAATGCAAACCTTAGCTCATGCTTTTACAGATACAAGAGTTGTGTCTTACGCCTAAACTAGTTGTTATGCAATTTTAGATTCGGTTCTCAGCCCTCAAAGACAAATAATGAAGTTTAGATTCGAAGGAGGTTCATGGTTTTAGGTCCTAAACATGCAAAAACATAAACAAAACCCAAAAACGCTAAACTAAACTAGACACGACGCAACAAAAATTAAAAATTTATACAATTTTTGTAAGTTTGTCTACCCCTCCTCCTCACACTAAAAATATGCAATAAGTTCCAACATTGCATCACAAATCATAAAGAGCAAGTGTAAAGAGTTAGGGTGGAGAAGACAACTTACTGATCGGCCGCCCATTCTGTGCTTGTCTGTAGGCGCAGAACTTGTACGTCCGAATCGTTCTTGCCAAGATAAAGCTTTAGGCGGTGCCCATTTACCTTTTGGGTGGCTCCATCCCTCCCTTTGATTTCAACCATTCTGGAGGGGTGTGCGTTGATGACCGAGAATGGCCCGTGCCATCTACTTTTGAGTTTGCCTGGGAAGAATCTCAGTCGGGAGTTGTATAGTAGTACTTGGTCACCTATTTCAAAGGTTTTCTTTTGTATTTTCCTATCATGCACCCTCTTGGTTCGTTCTTTGTATAGCTTGGCATTTTCGTAAGAGTTGTACCGGAGCTCATCCAGTTTGTGCAGTTGAGTTAGTCGTAGTTCACCTGAAAGTTTTGGGTCAAAATTCAAATATTTCAGCGCCCAATAAGCCTTATGCTCTAGTTCAACCGGTAAGTGACAAGATTTTCCGAAAACTAAACGATAGGGGGACATTCCTATTGGAGTCTTGAAAGCTGTCCGATATGCCCAAAGAGCATCATCCAGCTTAAGGCTCCAGTCTTTTCTAGCATTCCCTACTGTTTTTTCAAGAATACGTTTCAACTCCCTATTTGACACCTCTACCTGGCCACTCGTCTGAGGGTGGTAGGGTGTTGCAACCTTATGAGCTACGCCATACTTTTAGAGCAACATGCCAAACTGCCTATTGCAAAAATGGGATCCCCCATCACTGATGATGGTCCGGGGGGTCCCGAATCTGGTAAAAATATTCTTTCTCAGAAATCTCATCACTACTCGAGCATCATTTGTGGGTAGAGCTTCTGCTTCTACCCATTTGGAAACATAATCAACCGCCACAAGAATGTATTGGTTGTTTTGTGACATGGGAAAGGGTCCCATGAAATCTATGCCCCAAACATCAAACAGCTCACACACGAGTATACCTTGTTGAAGCATCTCATTTCTCCTAGAGATATTTCCTACTCTCTGACATGCATCACAGTATTTAATATAGCTATTAACATCTTTATGCATTTGTGGCCACCAAAACCCACTTTGGAGGATTTTTGCCACTGTCCTATCTGGCCCGAAGTGGCCACCTGGTTCCCTAGAATGACACATATTAATCACTGAATCTACCTCCTCTTCAGGTATACATCTCTTAATTATGCCATCAGTGCAGAATCGAAACAAATATGGTTCTTCCCAAAAATATTGTTTGTTTTCAAACATAAACTTACGTCTTTTGCTTGCATCTAAATCAGGGGAAAGAAAGTTACCGACTTTGTAGTTCGCGATGTCTGCAAACCAGGGGAGAGATCGTACCGAATACAATGTTTCGTCCGGAAATACCTCTTTGATTGCCTCGTGCCCTAAGGTTTGTTGATCTGACTCTAACCTGGATAGGTGGTCTGCTATTACGTTTTCCACCCCTTTTTTGTCTCTGATCTCGATGTCAAATTCTTGGAGTAGTAAGATCCAACGGATCAGCCTAGGTTTTGCATCCTGCTTGCTCATCAGATATCTCAAGGCTGCATGGTCCGTAAAAACAATTACCTTATTAGATAGCACCAAATATGATCTAAATTTGTCAAAAGCAAAGACTACGGCTAGCAATTCCTTTTCAGTTATTGAATAATTTTGTTGTGCATCATTCAAGGTTTTGCTAGCATAGAAGATTGGGCGAAAAAGTTTATCCACCCTCTGCCCAAGACAGGCTCCTACGGCCAGATCACTGGCATCGCACATTAACTCAAAGGGAAGGGACCAATCCGGGCTTACCATAATAGGTGCTTCGATTAATTTCTTTTTCAGTAATTTGAATGCAGACATACATTCTTCATTGAAATTAAAATCATCATCATTTAGTAACAATTGAGTGAGGGGTTTAGTGATCTTCGAAAAGTCTTTTATGAACCGTCTATAAAACCCTGCATGTCCTAAGAAGCTCCTAACCAATTTTACATTGGTAGGAGGTGGCAGTTTTTCAATTACCTCAATTTTTGCCGGATCGACCTCGATCCCTTTTCCCGACACCTTGTGTCCTAATACTATACAATTTTGGACCATGAACTGGCACTTTTCCCAATTAAGTGCCAAGTTCTTGTCTTCACAACGTTCTAAGACTCGGTCCAAGTTTTCAAGACATTGGTCGAAAGTAGGTCCTACGACATTAAAATCATCCATGAAAATTTCTAGGAACTCCTCGACCATGTCAGAAAACATAGCCATCATACAACGTTGGAATGTGGCAGGGGCATTACACAATCCGAAAGGCATCCGCCTATATGCGAAAGTCCCATAGGGGCAAGTGAATGTGGTTTTCTCTTGATCCAAAGGGTCCACAGGAATTTGCATATAGCCGGATAGCCCATCTAAAGTACAGAAAAATTCGTGCCCTGCCAACCGTTCCAACATTTGATCAATAAATGGTAAGGGAAAGTGGTCTTTACGGGTGGCCTCGTTTAATTTCCTATAGTCTATGCATACACGCCAACTCGTAACCTTTCTAGTTAGGATTAATTCCCCTTTTTCATTTTCCATTACCGTTGTTCCCCCTTTTTTGGGCACGCATTGAACCAGGCTTACCCATTGGCTATCAGAAATCGGAAAGATGATACCTGCGTCAAGGAGTTTTATAACCTCGACTTTTACTACCTCTTTCATGTTAGGGTTGAGCCGTCGTTGAGGTTGGGCGGATGGCTTGATCTCTTCCTCAAGGAAAATTCTATGCGTGCAGATTTTGGGGTCGATGCCTTTGATGTCGTGGATCGACCATCCAAAGGCCCCTTTATGTTGCATCAGAACCTCCACCAATTTTTCTTCCTGTTCAACTGTTAGCAAAGAAGAAATAATAACGGGTAAATCTGTGGGAGGTTGAAGAAAAACATATTTCAGATTGTTGGGCAAGGGCTTAAGCTCCAATTTTGGAGGTTCCTCTAACGAGGTTTTGGGTTTAGGTTTGATCTCACGATCAAGGTCCTCTTTTCTACCCTTAACCCAATAACATTTTTCAGGTGGGAGATCTTCAAATGGTTCATTCGAGTTTTCACATTCCTCACCACCTAGACCGAGTTCTAAAGAGGCATTTCTTATGTTAAGGTCAACTTCCTCAATACACTCATCTATTAGCGCATCTACAAAGTTACAACTTTTGGAGCGTTCTTGAGGGAATTTCATAGACTCATAAACGTTAAATGTTACCTCCTCGCCCTGCACCCTTAGGACCAATTTACCTCCATTGACGTCTATTAGTGTCCTACCGGTTGCAAGAAACGGTCTCCCAAGAAGAATGGGGACGGAGTCATCTTCTTCCATGTCGAGGACCACAAAATCGACCGGAAAGATCAGTTTGTCCACCTTCACCAATACATCTTCAACTATGCCTCTAGGCCGTGCGATCGACCTGTCCGCCAGCTGCAATGTCATGTTTGTCGGTTTAGGCTCTCCGAGTCCCAATTTCCTGAAAATTGATAAAGGCATAAGATTAATACTTGCTCCTAAATCGCATAATGCCCTATCTATGTGCATGTTGCCTATCCTACACGGGATGGTAAAGCTCCCTTGATCTTTAAGTTTGGGGGGTAATTTATGGGTGATTATGGCCGAGCATTGTTCTGTTAAGGCCACTATCTCATTTTCCCCAAACTTTTTCTTTTTCGACAACATGTCTTTAAGAAATTTTGCATAGTTTGGCATCTCCTCTAGTGCTTCCATTAATGGAATGTTTATTTCTAATCTACTAAGGATTTCCGAGAACCGAGCAAATTTCTTATCTAGGTTGGCCTTTTTCTGCTTCTGAGGGAATGGCAGTTTTGGTGTATAAGGCCTAACTACTTTTTCTACAGCTACTTCAGGAGATGGAGTTTCAGATGCGGGACTGGGGTTGCTTACCACTTCCAGTTCCATACTTACCTGAGGTGACGGATACGTTTGCGATGGAGGTGCCACGAGTGTGTCCACTTCCTTGCCACTCCTTAGGGCGATGGCGTGAATTGCCTCTTCTTGTAAGAGGAACGCCTCTTGGCATTCCCTTTCTTCTTGTCTGATTGTGGCAAGCTGGTTACTCAGGGTCCTGCATGCCTCCTCGTTGGCTGCCAGTCGGACGGATATCTCTCTTAAGAGGGTCATTATTCCTTCCGAGTACTCTGTTCGCCTGCCATAAAAATCAGAGTTAGAATGGGGACATGGAAGGGTATCCACGGGTGCCATGTAGGGCGCCGGTGGATATCGTGTATGCTCCTGATCGTAGTAGTTGTAAGTTGAGGGTTCAGAATTATACCTTTGATGATTACCCAAATAACTTAGATTCTCACCTCTAGGTACGTAATAGTTGATGTGGCATACCCTACCGGGGTGATTCTGGCCGCATCTCTCGCAAAATGGTGTCCTTGGTTGGTTATTATGGTTGTATGAGGCCACAAGGAAATCCACTTTTGTGTTGAGATCGTTCATGGACGGATCTAACGCTCTGTTGTCCATAGTTGCTGGAAGAACGATTTTTATAAGTACAAGTAATGTTACAGAATTTAAGTAATCGACCAGTATATGTATAAACAAGTATAAATGATATTAACAAAGAATATATTCACAAAGAATGCCTAAACTAACAAATCGACCTTTGGTTCGATATTGCAAAAGAAATCAATCCCTGGCAACGGCGCCAAAAACTTGATGCGCCCTCACCTAAGGTTAGATGAGAACTCACTAAGGGATAAGTGTACTCCATCGTTATCAAGTAATAAATTTCTGGTTTAAGTCCAGGTTATCGTCCACAGGATTTATTTCTGCAAGTACCGAGCTACTCAATCTCGGATGTTATCTAGGCTTAGGGGGGTTTTGAGTTTGTTTTGCTTAAGTTAATCTACTCCTAGGTTGAATTATACTAATCCTAGCTAAGTTATCTGATTCTAACTAAGTTATTCTATGCCTAATTAAGTTAAACTACCCCTAATTGATCTTTCACTAATGCAATTATCCGACGGAACATGGTATGAACGATAATAATGAAGATAGATTATTAAGTCTATTGAATAAAAACCTAATCTGAGTCACTTGTATTCAAGGCGATTAACCCTACTTACCCTCCTGAAGTTCCTAGCGCGTGATTCCCTAAGGCCGAAACTAGGTCTA
Organism: Euphorbia lathyris; assembly: GCF_963576675.1. NCBI lineage: Eukaryota > Viridiplantae > Streptophyta > Magnoliopsida > Malpighiales > Euphorbiaceae > Euphorbia > Euphorbia lathyris. Next base: position 36,793,238 of record NC_088913.1, on the reverse strand, counting down.
AGGCTCAGTAAATTGGCGCTTAATCAACTAAGAGGTCGTCAATCTCCTAGGCTCTGACTAGGTCAGATTCAGCTCGCAATATGTGCCTACTAGATTTTGGGGCTTTTGAATGAGTAAGCCAATTGAATAAAGCGTAAGACAGAGATTAGACAAATAATCATAGAACAAAACAAGAGCTAAATTATTATTAAAGGCGAAGATAAATGTCACAAGATACAATAAGTCAAGTTCGGCAACTGTATCAAAGAGTACAAACAAGGAAAGATAAAAGGAGATACAAAAATCCCTTTCAGGAAACTTGTTTACTCTGCAGCCGGCGACTTAATCTTAAGGACGGACCTTGATAATTCCTCGAGAAAAAGCTTTGAAGGAGCTTCAATGGAAGTCGAAGAAGATGGAGGAGATGGAGAGGAATTACAAGGGGAAAGCTAAGATAATTTATAAAATTGAAAGATATCTAATTTACATTGGAAAAACCTTATTTATAGACGCGGCTCGGCCCTCTTTTTGACCTATTTTTGTGTCCTTATTGGTGTAGGAAGACGTGGGGTCCATCGTGGCTTCGTGGGGGCGGAATTGGTCTTTTTGACCAATTCCCGCAGGTCTGCTCGCCGAGCAGGGCGAGCTGCTCGATGAGCAGGGATACTCGCGACGAGCAGCCCCCTGCTCGCCGAGCAGGCACCTGGTGGCCTTCTCGGTGAGCAGGCCTCCAGGGGCCTGCTCGACGAGCAGAAATGCCCCACGGAGGCCCGCTCATCGAGCGTTTTTGCCTGGCATGCCCTCGAAGCTTGCCGAATGTTGTCGATGCCCTTTTTCGCCCGATTTTACACCTGCGCACATATAGAAACTCCAGATAACATTAGTCCAAAAGCTAAATTGATCCGTCAATCGCTTATTTTGAGCAAACGCTTGGTTTGGTGCGACTTTTGACGGACCAATTAGCTTCAAAAGATAACGGAATTATACTATGCATGCTATTTCGGCCGTAATTGCCTAGATTGGTCATAAAACGAGCCTAAACAACGAAAAATAAAGTAAACGTTTCCAATTCCTAACTAACTCACACAAAAGCATTTAAATGCGAGAAATGCTCGCTTATTAACTAAATAATGCTAAAACCCGTCCTAAAACCGTACCCAAAGATAGGGGTTTTTGACCCCTATCAGACATCACTTCATCAGAGATCATGTACTCAAGAAAGAGATCAAGCTGACCTATGTCCCAACGGATGAGCAGCTTGCTGATATCTTCACAAAGCAACTAGCTCGTGAGCAATTCAACATACTTAGAGAAGCCATTGGTATGTTTAATCCTCTTTAGTAAATTCCAAGTATAATATGTGATATATACATCTGAGTTGATTACCATGCTGAGTGAATCATGCCAAATTAGTAACTATCACATGCTGGGTAAATATACATGTTGAGTGTTTATCTTAAACTGAGTGATTAAACACACGAATTATCCCTTGCGCAACACTGACTACTCAAAACCTTAAACGTTTGGAATTCTTAACACTGAGTAAACATCTGTTGCAAAACTTAATGCAAAACACGCGAATTAAATAGCCATCTAGGATGACGTAAGCGCAATAATTAGAAAATACACGCGCCGAATGTGTCATAAATGCCAGAATATTTGTCGATTGAGTATCTCGAGGTCAAACGGCCACCTCAACGCGTAGGATCAATTCGACACCTCTATAAATAGTGGATGATTTCCCACTTTTATCTCTTTATGCTTAGAAATTTCTGGTATTCTCATATTCTCCCTAAAATCTCCCAAACTTCTCAAACTTCTCTAAGAATCATGATGAAAGATTCTCAGAATGTCTCTGGTGCCGTTAATCGCTCCAATGAAAATCCTTCATCTCCTGCCCAACGTAAGGTCACTGCGCCGAGCAAGCAAACCAAAGCTGACCAAGCTGCCTCCTCAAAAGGAAAACAACAGAAGGATAAGGCAAAGAAGCCTGTGGAACGCACCTACACTCCAGTTTACGAGAGTGTGAGGGGGTATAAGGTAGACCATTCCAGATGGTTCTCACAGGGTTTTGTGGAAGCTGAGCAACCCTTTTGTGACTGGATAAAGAACAACGGCTGGACCGAGCTGTTCTCTATTCGCGAAGAAACCTACCCAGAGTTAGTTAAAGAGTTCTACGCTAACCTAAAAGTCGCGGATGATGACCGGGACTACATGGTTACCAAGGTTAAAGGGAAGGACATCTTCATCAACCCTATTTACCTGGCCTCGCTACTCAAGCTGAAAAACGAAGGAGCAATTCTTCGTAAATCTGGTGACCAAGACAAAACCAACTACTCCACTGAGTTTTGTAAACCTCCTGGTCATGTAGGAGAAATTTCGAGTACCTCCATGGGTCGGAATCAGAAGATGGCCCACTACATACTGACCAATTTTCTCTACCCCAAAATCAACTGCACCAACTCAGCAACAAACTTCGAGCAGTGCTTTATCTGGCACATGCTGACCTATACGCTGATAAACATGCCTGTCTTCATAATCGGTGGATTCCAAAGAAGTACCGGAACCCTTAGGCTGGGCTCCATCATCACCAAAATCCTTAAGGATCACAGGGTGAGCTTAGTTGAGGAAATCCACGCAATAGGGACAGAGATCACTGATGCGGCACTGTTTGGTCTATTCTACGATCAACCAATAGTGCCCAAGAAAGGGAAAGGGGCCGCTGTCCAAGAAGATGAGGGGACGGTGACTCGAAAGGGAAGGACAGAAAGAAAGAGGAAAGATGTGCAAAGCACCTCTAAAGAAGCTGTCTCTGCACCAGAGAAGCTTCAATTTGTATCCAGAGGAACTAAGCCTCAACCCCAACCAGGTCAGGATGGACCTAGGTCAGCTGAGAAAAGACCAAGGCAAGCTGAGCCTGAGGTAGAAGAAAGAGAGGATATTGATGAGCAACCGTTAAGAAAGAAGAAGAAGATCTCTTCTGAATTAAGTCCTATCGATGCCCTTCCAACTGACGTTGTCATTCCTCCTAACTCACATTATGTACAGAGACAAGACATTGACACTGAACAACAGTCAGAAGAAGAGGAAGAACAAGACCAATTGGGTGGTCAGTTCGAAGAAGACGAAGAACTGGGTGGTCAGTTCGATGATGAGGTAACAGTGGAGGATGAGCATGATGAGCCATCAAACGTTGACCAACATGGCACAATCTACACTGAGGAGATTGAAGAAGAAGACGTTGAGCCAATGGCAAATCATCCCGTTGTTCAAAGGGAAACTTCACCTACTGACTCTATTGAGTCCATTCCTGCTGACCCTACTCCTCCAAAGCTAAAAAGACTAAGAAGACTTAAGAAGAAGAAGGCATATCGAGCCCCCATCATTGACCTCATGGGTGACTCACCGCTGAGGGATGAGATCACTGACCTAACAGAAGTACACCTTAAGTTCTTCTCTAATCCTCCTGAGTCTCAACCAGAGCAACAAGAAAATCAAGCCTCTGTTTCTCAGCCGAAGGAACATGCCGACTTAACTGCTTCCCCCAGCCAAAATCATATCGAGCAAGTGCTCGAAGATCCTGCTCCTCAACATGTTGAGCAAGCTAAGGAATTACCTGCTCAGGTGAACACTGAACTTCCTCAACTTCCAACACCTAGTCAGCTTCAGCCTGACCCTGAGCAAGTAACACATTCTACCGATCCTCCTCTTCCACAAATCCAAGTGCAGAATCTAATCCAGCCAGCTTCTACTGGAAATCTTAATTCAAGACCAGCCGCTGATAATGCTGTCACTTCTAATGTTGAGCAGAACCAAACACCATCTCTATTCGGTTCTACTCCTCTTCCGGCATCTGGGCCAACAAATGATGGATCCTTCAGTTATCTTACTGCCTCTGAGTCTGGTCGAAGAATCATTGACTCAGCTCAAGCCCTTTTCCAGGACCTCCATCAAACAAGTACCAATGCCGCTGGGTCAGTTACTGTTGAGCCAACTCAGCTTTCATCTGTCACTCAGCTTCTTATAGAGATTAAAGGTCTGAAGGATCTTCTGAGTGTCATGACTTCATTACAGTCTCAACAGCCTAGGCAGGAATCTATAACGAAGCTGGCCGAACTCCAGCTGACCATGGTTGATCACATGAACTCTCTACAGGGTCAACTTCATCAATTATCAGCTGCGAACACAACATATGCAACTTCTACCGAAGTTCATCAACTATTCAACCAGCTTCATACTGAGCAAGAGAAAACCAATCACCAACTCTCTTCCTCCTCCCAATGCTCCATTGAGCAAATTAGTGAGGCTGTGCGTCTGCTAAACTTAAGCAAGGAAGAGATGGAAACTGACCAGCTCAAAACAAACGAAATCCTGAAGTACTCTCGAGTCACTTTCAACCACGTGCGACACACCAATGCTCAGCGTCAGTATTTTGATTCGTCTTTGCTGAAGATGTTTCATCAAGCATTTGCAATGCTCACTGACAGTATACACTGGGTTGGAAAGTCTCAAGCATACGTTCTGAGTATGTTGAGTGCTGCAGATGTCAGGATTCCATGAGCTATTTTGGATGATGGTGTTCCCATTTTTTACGGCATAAATACCACCACACAAAAGCTAAAGGCATTCTCTAAACGCCTAACTCTAGCTGCCATTGAAGACACTTTCATTCCTCCTCCTGCTGATGGTGGCAAAACGGGGGAGAAAGTACAAGCTCAAAGAACCCAACATTCAGAAGAAGCTTCAGGTAGTCAGCAAAAACAAAAGGGAAAGGGCAAAGCTAAAGAGCATGAAGCCCAACTCAACTACAAGAAGAAATAGCTTGACTAGGATTGACTAGATTTCATTTTGTTAAAACTTGTAGTCTTTCCCTTATGTATTTTTGCTGTGCTGACCACCTGAATACAAAACTATGCTTGCACCTATCCTTTTAAAATTAACCAATCTTATGTGATGCTTACTTATGTTTTGTATTGAATAGTTAAACGCATCTTCACTAAATCAACTGTATTATTTGTCTACGTTGCTTTATGAATGTATGCTGTGTTGATCAAGATGTTGACCTCTTTTACATGTCTTCTTAAACATATTGAACAAAGAAAATACTCAGCGCTCTCTGATATCTAAACCTTCCGCATAAATTGAGTTAAAAAGAATATGACTTATAAGCTGACCTATTTCTGAAAATTGACCTTAGACTTACTTGATTAAACCTTGAAATGTTTAAAGTAAAACTAAGTCAGTGGCTCAACCCCTACGGGGGAGTATACTGAGTAATATAAGGTCAACTATCATGGGGGAGCTCAACACTGAGCTCTTCAACTGAATATTTTTGCCAACATCAAAATGGGGGAGTTTGTTGAAACACCTTTCCACATGATTTTGATTTGACAAAATTATTTAAGTAATTGATAAAAAAATATTCTAACACATTAAATTTAATTGCTTTGATTTATTTATACTAATGTGTTTGTTCAATGTTGAGTTTATTTATCTATAAGACATTAAGATATAAAGTCTAAAAGCCCATGAGTGGAAGTCAAACCCAAGTCAACATAATCAAGACCTCACGGCCCAAGAAGATGAAACGAAGTCGTATTAAGCAAAACGACGACTCAGTATGAAGAAGGATCGAGAAGCCTTCTAGCAAAAGCTTCAAGAGGAAGCTGCTGAGTTAAGCGACAAGCAGTCAGGACAGCGGCAGACAAGAACCAACTTGTAGACAAAGTATTTCTACTTTGGGTAAAGTTCAGAAGGCGCAGGAAGCTGTCTGGAAGACTTTGCCAAAAATGTCGAAACATTCTGTTTGCCAGACGAAAAGCTGTCGAGCACTGCCGTGGACAGAAGATGCAAGAATCTCATTGGCCAACGACACTGAGCACGTACTGAGTGACAACGACAGGAAGCCGTTTCCCTCCAATGGTTATTTCGAAATTCGAAATTGCCGGTGCCTCAAGTGTCACTATAAATAGGCCTCTCATTTGCTTCAATCGATGCAGATCTTCAATTAGCCGAAACGCTGTCCAAATTCATACACGAAGTTCTGTGAGAAAAGCAAAGCAAAAACCTTACACCAATTTCCATATTATTGTGTAAAAGTCTAGAGTGATTTTCAATCATCTAAAGTGTCTTAGCAATTGTTGTTTAGGACAAACACTTTATCATTTCTAGAAGAATAGAAAGGAGAGGCTGAGTACTCGGTTATAGTACTCAGCCGTAGATATAGGAGTGAGTAGAGGTATAGAGGAAGGTACTCTTGTATACTCAGCTTCTATTGTAAAAGGTTTGGTGCTCTACCTTTAAAGAGCTCAGTAGAGAATTCAAAAAGCTCGGAACGAGTTCCGGGGACTGGACGTAGACGGAGAGACCGAACCAAGATAAGTCTGCTGAGTAACTTATTTCTAACCTTAAACTCCTTTACATATATTGCTTGCTATAAAAACTGACTAAGTAACAAACTCACGCTGAGTTGAGTGCACTGAGAAGTTGAGTTCAGGAATAGACTCTTAGTGCTATCTCCTGACTCAAGTAAAGAAGCAGACTTAGTCACAAGTTGACTAAGCTTGTGTCTTAGATTTACTTAGCGTCGCTGTGTAAACCTTTTCTTTAGAAAAGAAGTCAGCCTAAATGGACAAAATTTTAAATAGTTCCTATCCCCCCCCCCTTGGAACTAAACTTGTCACGTTATAAGGGACCAACAATAAGTATGATAAAAAAAACGTGTCCATAAAATTATCAAAAACATTCAAAACATTTAAAACATTATTTTAAGAAACTTTAATTCTTGCCTCAAAGCGAGATTCCTTACAATTTTGACCCAACAAATTGTTGAATCATGTAAAATGGATAAAATTAAGGAAAACGTTTTATTGGGATTAAACCGTAAGATATCTCGCTTCAACCCAAGAATTAAAGTTTCTTAGAATAATGTTTTACATTTTCTGGATTGTTTTGAGAATTTTCTAGAAACTTTTTTGCTCGCCGGAAAACGTCCACCCAGATTCCGTTCACCGGAAATTTTTTTACTTGAGCTTCAGGGATCTTAAAATGACCGTCTAATTTAGACGAGTCTAATAGTATAAAAAATTTCAAAAAACGATGTTAGAGATGTCGGGAAAATGTATTTTAAAGAAAAGAAATAAAACAATTTTCTCTATCCTCTCTTTCATTTTATTTACAAATTTGCCACCTTTCCTTTTTAATTATCATCAAAACTACGTAGTTTTGTTATGTCACACAATAAGCTCATTGTCACACTCTAACCCCTTGTCACACTAGTTCTCACCCCTATATCTATTATTCTATAGAATTAAAAGAGAAGTGGGATATGAACAGTAAAATGCAATCAATTTAGAAATTTTGGATACCAATTATATCCTTATAATTTTGACAAATTGACCATCTATCTACTTCAAAAACGACGTAGCTTCTTTGGAAGGGAGAAATGTATAGAATTAGGGTAAATTACATCTATGGCCATTGAACTTTACCCATTTTAACATTATGGTCATTGAACTTCAATTCTTAACGGTATGGTCACTGAACTTTAGACTTTTTAACATCGGTGACCACTCAATTTTAACTAACTCCTCAAAATGAAAATATTCAAGAATTAAAGTTGTTCAGAACGACATTTACTATGAAACCGTAATTTTTTGAGCTTTCTCTCTCTAAAAATTTACTTTCTCTCTTCTAACCAAACAACACCTAAATGACCCCAAAACAAAAATTTTCAAGAATTAAAGTTTCTTAAAATGTCTTTAACTCTTCAAATTTTTTATTTTGAGACCGTCAACGATTGTTTTGAGGTGTTGAGTGACCACCGGTGTTAAAAAAATATAAAGTTCAGTGGTCATACTGTTAAGAATTGAAGTTCAGTGGCCATGAGTGTAATTTACCCAATAGAAATGAATGGAGACTGATGCGGTGGATGGGACGCTCAAATATTAATGAGAGACACGTATTAATTAATTATTAATATTTTTTAAAATAATTATTTATTTATTAGGAGTAAGTAATTTTGTAGTATGCACATAAATTAAATTACCATTTGATATTGCATAACGACAAATACCACATGAGTTGGCCATACTGAGAGAGGGTCAATCACGTGAGTCTTTTTTTTTCTCTTCTATTTTTGGCAATTTTATTTTTCCAATTTAGCCATTTTTTTCTTTAACAAACGTAGATAAATAATTGACCACATCCAGAAAATGTATAAAATTATTTCTTATAATAAATTTAAACTTTTTAAAGTATTCAAATAAATACAGACCTTATAAATTTTGCATCATTCAAGGTTGAGGATGAATAAGCATAACGATCCAACAAGAGATTTAAGCACAAATGATATTGATTTGTCTTTGTCAAATTTGTTTTGATTGAATCAATTGGATTAAAATACGTATACAATGAGTTAAAATGAGATGAAAATGATTGATCGCTTTCCAATTTAACCTGGCTAACTATGGTGAAAGATTAATTTATCTCTATTTGTTATTCAAATTTGAATTTTACATACTCTCTCACCATATTACGAATTGAATATTCTTTTTATTGAGTTATGTTTGTAGCTTAAAAAGGTTTTCAAAACATCATCTCATATTGTACATAAGACTTTTTTTTTTTTTTGGTAGGAATATTGTGCATAAGACTTTTAAAAATGTTTTTTTTTAGAAAGACTTTTAAAAATGTTTTCAAATGGAACTATATGTTAGGTTTTGTCACGTCCGTGTCTAAATTTCTAAAATTTATATTTTTATATTAGTATATATTATAATTATTGGGTGTGTGAAGTTAATTTGGTGCTATGGGAAAAGTTTGGAGTTAATTCGATGGTTTTATGTATAAAATAAAACTTTATGGTACTTTTTAAAAGATTATAGAAAGATGGAGGATCAAACGTGATATTTGCCAAACTTTTCACAAATATTCCAGAGGATATCATCATCATCATCTATATCTATATCTTTTCTTTTTCTTTTTCAATTCCTTTTTAAAATTCATCAGTTTTCTCTGAACCGTTTCTCCACCGTTTCTTTGATTTACGGAGATTCGACCGTCCAAATCACTCGAAATTGGAACCATATTATCCTTATGTATAAATCTAAGTCCTAACCAAAGATTTTTTGAGTTTCGGCAGTGTTTGGCGGGAAACGTCTTAGACAGAATTTATAGGAGAATTGAACGGGTCTGTTTTCTTCAATTAGTGACCAATGTAAGTAACTATCAACTATATTTTGAGTTTTATGTATATAGATATATATATAATCAAAGAATTTTCAGAAATTGATATTTTAGGGTTATGCAGGACTTTTGTAAAATTGAGATTTTTCACGATTTTGCTTTTTATTGTGAAATTATGGTTCAAATGAAGCTATTGACTATGCTTCTATGTGAATTTCAGATTTTACTTGATTATATTGATTTAAGGCTCAATTTGGTTGATTTACATATATACATATATGTTTTTGGTTTCAATGTATATATATTGAATAAAATAAATTTGATGATTTCTTACGAATTGTTTTTGGATTGAGAAATCTGTTTGCGGTTATTGTTGTTATTATTTTGGATTGAAGTCCACATATGATTTTTATGAGTTGTGATATTTCGAAAGATTAAATGGTTTTGTCCATCTAGAATTGCCTGGGGTAGGAGTTGTAAATTGTAAGACCATACCTAATGGCGGTATGACCAGAGTGCACGGCTGGTAGTCCTAACTGTTAGGCAAGGAACGAGATATAAATGAGATATCTCGATATTGTTATGATTGATGTTATGATCTACATGGGTGGAATTCGAGGATGGTTACACATACACAAATTTTATTTTATGAACTTAAGTTTTGAGAATATTTTATAAGGTTTTGATGACTATCTTATAAACTTAAGTTTTGAGTATATTTTATAAGGTTTTGATGACTATCTTATAAACTTAAGTTTTGAGTATATTTTATAAGGTTTTGATTAAATCCCTTTGTAAATGTATATATGTAGCTATGTTAAATAAAGTTGGTTTTATAGCTGATAGTTTCTTACTGAGATTTTTGTCTCACGTTTTTAAATGTTTTAATGTGTTTAGGTGATAAAGTACAGGATATAGAGAAGGTTACCAACCGATTAGGCGAGGTTTGGAAGTTGGCTGCTTATTGTTAGAATTATGGTTAGAACTTTGGTAATTCAATTGTAATATAATATAATATTATGATATTGAGATAAATTGGAGAATTCTAAGTGTTGATTATGATCTTTCTATTTCACGTCCGATGCCGATTGAGGTCGTCTAGGGTCGGGTGTGACAGGTTTGATGATAACTTTCGCAACTATTATATTTATATTTTTTTATTCTTCTTATTAATTTTATTCTAAATGTAAATTATCTCTTTCAAATATCCGAAGCAACGCGAGGGAGTCGTCCTAGTATATATTATTAGAAACACATGTTATTAAAAAGTTTCAGCCAGTCTTTATATCTCACTCATATCTCCTAAGACTGTATCTTGTTCAAACTTTTTATTCTGATCCCACTCATTCCGAATCGAGTTGCATTAATGCTCCTACTTCTATTAAGTTCTACTTTAATTCAATATAACAGTTATCTAGCTATTTTACAAATTCTCATAATCATACATAATAGTGGTAAAGCCATAACAAAATACTCAAAAGTATATAAAATATGTTAAAAAAAACGTACAAAGTTTTGGGATTAGGCGGTTGCATATTCTGTTTTTAATATCAAATCTGTTATAATTACTAATTAGAAATTAATTTAGGAATCATTGATACTTCTAGGAAGTTAGTGCACTCAGTGTTGGATATCCGAGAACACTCGGGTCATGCATCCGACACTCCAAAACAAATTTCCCTTTTTATAATGGGGACATTTCGAAGACACTTTTGAGCTGAGATTATCACAGATTCTAAATTAATCAATAAGTAGAAAACAAAGTAAAACTCTAAAAAAATCAAAATCTAAAGACAAGTATATATTAGTTGTTTATATAGTTTAAAAAAAGTGAAGAAAAAAAAATGGAAAAACATTTAAAAACGTGAAAAACGAAAAAATTGAAAAAATGAAAACAGATTATACGAAAAAATGTGAAAAGACGCTAAAAGCGAAAAAGAAAGTAAAAAAAAACTGAAAATTTTAAAAATGAAAAAATATGAAAAACGAAAAAAAAACATGAATATGAAAAAATGGTAAAAATATGAAAATGTTAAACACAAAAAAGGGGAAAACGTGAAAAAATGGAAAAACAATAAAAAAAAAAGAGAAAAAAAAATGTGAAAATGGAAAAAACGCAAAAAACGTAAAACAAAAAAATCATGAAAACGAATAAAAAATGAAAATCAAGAAAATTGAAAAAATATGAAAAGCATAAGAATGGTAAAAAAAATGAAAGCAACAACAAAATAACAAAGTATTTGTTATTTTTTAAGGTTTTTTTCCATTTTTTCGTTATTTTATTTTGCTACATTTTATTTTTCATTGCGAAGTCTGCCATGTCTACTATTTCTCGGATTAGTGGAAAACAAACCAAGTGACGACTTTCACTATTCCTTCAGGGTTGCCCGTTCAATAAGGATCCATTCCCTTCAAAGTCGTGTGGCATATTTCTAATACGAACAAGGAACATGAGGGTGACCACTAAAAGGGTATCTACCGACATTGAAAAAATCTCCTTGCACGTGTACTTTAAGAAGGAACGCCTGCTCATAAACGGTAAAATTGAAAAAAGTGGATTTGAATAAATAAAATTAAAATGTCATTCCCATAATATATTAAAACCTAAAATAAAAATGTTAAGTTAAATTAACCTAAACAGTTTTTTTAAAAACAAATAAACCTAAACATATTATTCCTCACCTACCAAAAAATAAAATTGTCAACCCTAACCCCAACCTCAGGTTTCCTTTCTTAGCAATGCTTACTATGGAAAGAACAATTTAGAACAAAATTGTGACCTTAATACCCCTTAAATAATTGGTTTGCTCATAATTCTCCATCTATATAATGGAAGGTAATGGAAGAACTTAACAAAATAAAATAATAAAATAATAAAGAAACACAAAAACATGAAAACTGTAAAAAAAAAAAGTGAAAACGTAAAAAAAACATATTTTCTTTTACTATTTTTCATGTTTTTTCCCTTTTCACACTTATTTTCTTTTACTATTTTTTATGTTTGCTATTCTTTGTTTTTCACTTTTTTTTTCCTTTTTCACATTTTTTATTTATTTTTCATGTTTTACTTATTTTGTTTTATTTTATTTTATTTTGCTATTTCTCGTTTTATAAATTTTTATGTTTTTCCATTTTCCATGTTTTAAATAAAAAATCATTCTACATCCTTAGATATATATGTTATATACCTATTTATTTTTTGAATTATTCATTTGATATATTTAGAAGAATAAATTAAATTCCTACCAAAAAAAAGAAAAATAAATTAAATGGTCTATTAATGAGGTTAAACAAATTATTTTAGTTTTTTTTTTCAACTTCTTATAAACCCTTACAAAAAAAAAATAAAAAAAAAAGTATATAAAAACCTATATCTGAAACAGGGACAACTTAGACCTGCCCACAGGCCCGAGTACCCGCCCGGCCCGCCTAGGTCCGTGTCCTTTGGGCCGGGCTTGGACAATAAAATTTACTCTTAGGCCCAGCCCGGCTCAGGCCCGCTAAAGCCCGCCTATTTTTTGAGCGGATTTGGGCCATATGAAAATATCACGGGCCGGCCCGCCTTATTAATATTAATTAAAAATATTATATATTTATAATTAAATATTTATTTTAAGCATAAATTTAATTTTTTATAATTAAAAATTAATAATATTTTTTTAGTTATATGGGTTGGGCTTGGGATTTGATTTTTAAGCCCGAGCCCGTCTAAATTAATACTGGGCTGGGCTGGGCTTGGGACGAGCACTTTTACACAAAAGTCCGGCCCGGCCCGGCCCGGCCCGAACCGGCCAAGCCCAACCCATGGACAGGTCTAAGGACAACACATTAATCTCTTACTTTACATTCATTTCCATTTCCTTTCTTTTACTAACCTGTCTCAACCATTCATCTCAATCATCTCTCTTTTAACAAATATAAGTATTGTAACTTTAAGAGATGCATAAAATTACCAACTTCATTAACTGTCTCATCAAGTTGAACCATGCAATGCGATGCAATCAAGTTCTGTGCAATACGTGGCAGATCCAGGACCCAAACCTTGCTTTTAAATGCTTAAACGTTAACATGAGAATGATAAACTTCTTTGGATATGTATCAAAACTAGTAGTTGCAAAATATGTTTTACAACTTCTTCTTCTTTTCACCTGCAAACATAAATAATATTCATGCATTATATATATGACCTGTTAAACCTTGATGGAAACAACAGAAGCTGTTGATTACTTTATTATAAGGTGAATTTATGCAATGTTTGATGAACTCAATTTTTTACAAGGATCTGTTCCATTCAAAGTCGCGTGACATGTTCCTAATACGAACGACGAATACGAGGGAACCACTAAAAGGTATCTAACTTACCAACAGTGGGAAAATCTCCTCGCACGCGTACTTTGAAAAGGACCGCCCGCTCATAAACGGTAAAATTTAAACTGTTTTTTTGAAACAAATTAACCTAAACATATTATTCCTCACCTACCAAAAAATAAAATTGTCAACCCTAACCCCAGTCCCTGGTTTCCTTTCTTAGCATGCTTACTATGGAAAGAACAACTTAGAACAAAATTGTGACCTTAATACCCCTTAAGTAATTGGTTTGTTCATAATTCTCCATCTATATAATGGAAGGTAATGTGGAAGAACTTAACAAAATAAAATAAAAAAAACCTTGATATCAGTACAGTACAGAAGAGGAGGTGAGAATATGGCAAGAAGGAAGCTGAGCAAAGGCAAGCAGAAGATCGAAATGAAGAGGATCCAAAATGAGGATGATAGGTTGATCACCTTCTCCAAAAGAAGATCCGGCATATATAAGAAATCAAGTGAACTGGTGACTCTTTGTGGTGCTGAGATAGGGTTCTTGGTGTTTTCACCAGCAGGTAAACCTTTCTCTTTTGGCTATCCTTCCGTGGAGACCATAGCCAATCGGTTTCTGGGACTCAAGATTAATGAAAACAGTCACCCTCACCCTCTGATCGAGGCTTATCGGAAGATGAAGGTTCAAGAGCTTACTCAGATGCACAATGACATGATCAGCAATCTGGAGGCTGAGAAGGCCAAGGGGGCTTGGTTGAAGGCTGCCATGATGAGAGATAAAGGGAAAGGGAAAGAGATCAATTGGTGGGATGCTCCTCTCAATGAGCTTAACCGTGAAGAACTTGAGAAACTGTATGCACTGTTTGAAGAGGTGCATACAATTTTATGCAGGAAACTCACTGTGGAAAGCATCAATGGAGGAGCTTCTTCCAGTCAGCCTCAGGCTCAGGCTCAGGCTCCAATGGCTGAACCTGTGTTTGCTGATGAGCCTGCTGCAAATGATATGCAGAATACTCTGAATGGTGGTTATGATTTTGGGTTCAATCAAGAAACTTCTCTGAGGAAGTTTTATCCCAGACTTGGGTAAGGTTTTAGTGAAAAGATAGAACTCAAAACCCTTCCAACACATGAGAATAAGAGTTCTAAGTTTTTTTTGTCTTTTGTTTTATGTTTTTGGTGCTTATTGAAAGATTTGCACTCGGTTTAGTTTTGTATTTGTCTTTAGTTATGTTGCAGTTTTGTTGAATATGAAAAAGCATCGAATAAAAGACAAGTGTTTTACATTAAAAAAATGCCTCAATACACTAATCCGAATTAGGAACAACAAATCAATCTTGTACAATTATATATAACAATCAATCTTTCCAGTAAACATGGTTAGGGAGAATATGTCTCTTAAAACGATACAAATTCCAGCAGAGTGGGCGCCGGAGTATCCCGGAAACCCATCTTCCCTGCAATTTTTCTTCAACATCTCCTACCAAATCCAGAAAACGGTCGAGTGTATAACAGAGACTGGTGGATTTATTAACTGGCCAACATTGACAAACGATGAAGTTGTCCAAGTTCCTTTTAAATCAAACTTTCATATATTGAAGAACAACACTGAAATCTTCTGCTTCCATCTTTCCCACAAATTGTGATCATGTTTTGAGGAGATTAGTGAGAATGGTGTTGGAATGCCTTGTGATCATGTTTTTCATAAAGGTTGCATTTTG
Organism: Euphorbia lathyris; assembly: GCF_963576675.1. NCBI lineage: Eukaryota > Viridiplantae > Streptophyta > Magnoliopsida > Malpighiales > Euphorbiaceae > Euphorbia > Euphorbia lathyris. The sequence continues at coordinate 36,778,038 of NC_088913.1, read as the reverse complement.
GAATGGCTGAACAGAAGTCATTACTGTCCTTTTTATTTTGGTTTTTTTTCCAAATTCACAATATTTTTTATTCAATTTATCAGTCTAATGTTTCATTTGTAAATTCACAATATTTTTTATTCAATTTACCAGTCTAATGTTTCATTTGTGACACAGTTTCTTTAATTAGAAAAAATTGCAAGAATAATACAATTCTTTGGTTATAATCTCTATTTTAGGTATTAATGAAGGTACAAAAGGAAGAATTATACCATAATATGGCTATTTTTTCAAAATAATAAAATTAGATTAGTATAATTTTGTTTTCATTTGAATTCTGTTATGATGAGCAACACTTAGACAGTTCGATAATCAAACAACAAAATGAAAGATGTTTTCTTGATTAAAAAACCCCGTGAAAAATATTAACCCATACAAGATTGAATTAACATGAAAAAATAAAATGTTTGTTTAACGCTATCAATTTCTCACACAATAATACAATTTACGGAATCAATCCAACTAACACCGATTTATTTGCCTTTATTATCATTGTTGTTATACGTGGAATATACAGATAACATAATAAGATTATGACACTCAGTTTAACTCTAACAGTGCAACTAAATATCATAGAGATATATATTATCCGTTTTGGTCTAAATTTGGACTCCATAGCTTTGAGGTACTTCTATATATGTAATATTTTCCATTTTGGCCCAACCTCGCTCATACTTTCTGAGCTTAATATATTACCAGCTCCCTGAACTTGTCCAAAATAGTAGATTGGCTTCCTGCACTTTGCAAGTATCTCACCAGGTTCTTAAACTTGCTTATTTCGTATCACCAGCTTCCTAAATTTGTCAATAAAAATAGATTAGCTCCATGAACTTTGCAATTCTCACAAACTCCTTAAACTTGCCTATTCTATAACAACTAAATACAAAAACTTATTAAACCTAAATTCTAAAAATATATCTTCATCTATTCGAGGGGTGATTTTTCGCTTCTCCTACCTTTCAACCTATTATAAAAGTTAGCGTTTCATGTTTGAGAGATTGAATGGATGAGGATCGAGAGTTAGTATTATGGTTTTTGTATTAAGTTGTTACAGAATAACCAAGTTTGGGGAGTTGGTCAGGGAGCTAATCTACTTTTATGACAAGTTTAGGAAGCTGATAATACGAAATAAGCAAATTTATGGAGCCGGTGAAACACTTATAAAGTTCAATCTACTATTTTGGATAAGTTTAAGGAGTTGCTGATGTATTATACCTACTTTCTGCTTCGGCTCCCTCCATTCTCAACTACATTGACACTCTTACTTCTATTTCTACTTCAATTCAATATAATAACTCTATGATAGAGCTACTTCTTTACAAATTCCCATAATTGTAATTAGTGGTAAAGCCATAACGAAATACTCAAATGTTAAAATATATAGTATAACTTTTTGGGAGGCACAAGGACCAATCATTTTGTTGCAGATTCTGTTTTTAATATCAAATCTATTACAAATACTAATTAATAGAAATTAACCAATGAAGAATCGACACTTTTAGGAAGTTAACATAGATTGTCGAATACTTTGGGTCATTCGAGGACACGAATCTAGCACTCTAAAACAAGTGTCCTCTTATTTTTTAATGGGGTCATTTGGGGACATGCATCCGGCACTCCAAAATATGTGTCCGAGCCCGAAAACTAAGAAGTTGCAAGGTGATTTCTTTTCTAGAACTTTTGATGTTACTGATATTTCTTTCTTTCTTGCTTCAGCTAATCAACTTGGGATTTTGTTGCAATTTGAGGAGCAATTTGGTGATGTTTTTGAAACTACGGGAATGGTAAAATTTAAAAATGTGGATTTAATTAAATAAAATTAAAATGTCATTTACATTAAAACCTAAATGTCATTCCCATAATATATTAAAACCTAAAATTAAAAATGTTAACCTATACATTTTTTTAAAACAAATTAACCTAAACATTATTTTTTTTGGTAGAATATGAAGGCAAGAGCCCTTAACCTAAACATTATTATTCCTTACCTACTAAAAAATAAAATTGTCAACCTAACCCCAACCCCAGGTTTCCTTTCTTACCAATGCTTACTATGGAAAGAACAACTTAGAACAAAACTGTGACCTTAATACCCTTTAAGTAATTGGTTTGTTCATAATTCTCCATCTATATAATGGAAGATAATGTGGAAGAACTTAACAAAATAAAATGAATAAAAAAACCTTGATATCAGTATAGAAGAGGAGGTGAGAATATGGCAAGAAGGAAGCTGAGCAAAGGCAAGCAGAAGATCAAAATGAAGATGATCGAAAATGAGGATGATAGGTTGATCACCTTCTCCAAAAGAAGATCTGGGATATATAAGAAGTCAAGTGAACTGGTGACTATCCTTGATTGGGTTCTTGGTGTTTTCACCAGCAGGTAAGCCTTTCTCTTTTGGCTATCCTTGCTTGGAGACTATAGCCAATCGGTTTCTGGGACTTCAGATTAATGAAAACAGTCACCCTCACCCTCTGATCGAGGCTCATCCGAAGATGAAGGTTCAAGAGCTTACTCAGATGCACAATGATATGATCAGCAATCTGGAGGCTGAGAAGGCCAAGGGGGCTTGGTTGAAGGCTTCCATGATGAGAGATATAGGGAAAGGGAAAGAGATCAATTGGTGGGATGCTCCTCTCAATGAGCTTAACCGTGAAGAACTTCTGTATGCACTGTTTGAAGAGGTGCATACAATTTTATGCAGGAAACTCACTGTGGAAAGCATCAATGGAGGAGCTTCTTCCGGTCAGGCTCAGGCTCCAATGGCTGAACCTGTGTTTGCTGATGAGCCTGCTGCAAATGATATGCAGAATACTTTCAACGGTGGCTATGATTTTGGGTTCAATTATGAATCACAGCAAGAAACTTCTCTGAGGAAGTTTTATCCCAGACTTGGGTAAAGTTTTAGTGAAAAGATAGAACTCAAAACTTTTCCAACACATGAGAATAAGAGTTCTAAGTTTTTTGTTTTTTTGTTTTTTGTTTTTGGTGCTTATTGGGAGATTTGCACTCGGTTTAGTTTTGTTGAGTATTGTATTTGTCTTTAATTATGTTGCAGTTTTGTTGAGTAGAAGAAGCATTAAAAAAGACAAATGCTTTACATTAAAAATGCCTGAATTTCAGTCACAGATAACCATTCATTTTGTGCAACTTTCATTTTCTCAGACAGTAAATTTCCATTCATAGACAATCAAAAGGGAAATATTGAATTCACATATGCAAAAAAACTCCCATGAATAATAATAATAACTTATTTTCCACCTTGTATAATTCATTTCTTTAACTATAAATAATTATCACTTTTCTACCGTATATTCGTCACGTGATAGTCATGTTAATAAAAGTGAGAATTATTTCAGAATATTAACGGTATCAAAACATTCTAAGATTTTAAATAATTATCACTTTTCTACCTACACTCTTGATATCATCACAAAATACTCACGTTAATATAATAAGAATTATTTGAAAATATTAACCGTTTTATGGTATCAAAATATTATAGGGTTTAAAAACCAAAACAATAACAAACAAACTTAATTCCTCCTACTCTCTTTCTTCTTCTTGACCGATTTCAATGGGAGAAATAACCTATTTGGTAGTAGTGTTCAACAGTCGGTTCGGTTATTAGAAACCGAACTGAAATAACCGAAAACTAAATAATTATATTGAATTTAACCGAATAATAATAACAAACCGAACGTAACGGAACGAATAATTCGGCTCGGTTTATCAGTTTCACCACATTTTTTACTAAATTAAAATTAATTATAGATAAAAAAGTTAATTAATTTAATTTCAATAAAAGCTTAACAAATTTATATAAATCATGTCATTTAATTACGTTGCTTTTTTCTTCAAAACAAAAAAAAAATTTGATTTCAGAATTCATAGTGACTAGAATAATGTCAGATTTGAATTGAATATTGAAATTAAAAAAAAATGAAAACATGACTAATATGGACTACTATTTCAACACTAATGAATTTTATAAATTTTATATTTTTGTGAATTACAATTAGAAATTAATAGACAGTTGGAGAGAATATGAGAATAATATGTTATAAATCATGTTATTTCTGTTTAAAAACGTACAAATTGAAAAGTTTTTTCTTAATCACAATAAAATTGATTAATTGAAAACTTAGAAAACTATTAGTCCTCTGGTTATCATTCTAAATCTATTTAGAGTTTATTTCGATCGGTTCAATTAATTCAGTAATTTTATTATAAAAAACCGAACCTACCGAAATTATCGAAATATTATATATATTATAACCAAAACCGAATAAATAGACCAAATAACCGAACCAAAAAATTGATTTTCATCGATTCGATCGATTATCTCGGCCTGGTTTGGCTTTTGAACACCCCTACTGTTTGGCCATCACGCATATGGCTTATCTCATAGTCTTTTTTTTTTATGTTAGTAGGAATTGTCTCAATTGTAGATTGTTCTTGAGATAGTAGGGGCAAACGCGATGAGAAGTAAACGAAGGAGAATAACCCTTCTAAAAAGGGAAGATGATTTCATTAAAAAAAAAACACACATCATGAGAACAACAAGCTTCTCATTGTGCATGTCATACACCTTGCACCATTCCACGTCCCCACTGCCCCCACCAAAGAACTACCAAAATAATTGTCGATTGTTGACCTCTTACCCTAGTTCAAAGAGTAGCCAAAGAAATCTAACTTGAGAATTGAACAAGACCCAACATTTGGAGCGGTGAGCATGGATCCCATTCCGTGGGGAAATTATTAGAAGCACTTGGTTCTTCATGTCAAATGGAAAACCTCTTATACATATTTTGTCATGTGCAACATGAACCCACACATATTATAACATGTTCTACTATTTTATTTATTAAGTGGAGTCACAATACACATGTCCAAATGTAAATTGGGGGTCCTCCAAGTAACATAGAAGCCCAGATGCTTAATATAAACTCCATTCCGTGACCTCTAGATCTTTAGTTCAAAATCCTCGAAATATTTTTAAAATTAAGGGCAATCAACTTTCAGGGGATAGTACTCAAAATAAATCCACTCCTCAATCAGAGGACTTGAAAAATGTAGTTGATGTCACATTAGGGGGGAGAAGAAAGAATGTCAAATAATAACGAGCAAGATCTCGAAATCCATAATCTCAAGGATGATATGATTGAGGAGCCCGATACAATGGAACTTCGTAATAGATCCAAATAATTATAAACTATGTTACTATTATTAATTATTTTTAATGGACTCTTTATTTTAAGGGATAAGGTGTAAAAATACCCCAAACATTTACAAACAATAGCAATTTTACCATTAACGTCTAAAATGATGCAATTTTACCTCTAACGCAGTCAAGAGCAATTTTACCCCTAGCGTTGGCAAGTTGGGATAATTTCAGACATTATTATAAAACACGGTTGTTTTGTTTCTTTTTCTGCACCAATTTATGTAAGATGGTTCTAAAAAAAGATTTCATATTTTTTATGATTTATTAAGAGAATTGAACATTAATATTTTTAAATTCGGTGAAATATTTGAATTTTTTTCTCCAACAAAATGCAGTGTATTTTTAATTTTTTTTAAAAAATCATGTCTAATCATATGTTTGTGTCTTGTTACTAATGAAAGATAAAATAATGCAATATGAAGTGTAGATGACAAGACTTAAGACTGAGAATACAATTTGATGAATAATTTCTCCAATTGACTCAACTTGTCAATCTTAGAAGTAAAATTAATCTTTGCTGCCAACATTAAAAGTAAAATTGTACCATTTTAGACATTAAGGGTAAAATTATTTTTAGGTATAAACGTTAGGGGTATTTTTGCACCTTATTTAACACTTTCAAACTTATTTTATTGTATCTCTTTTCTTAATAAAAAAAACAATTTCTTAATTTGAATACTAAGAAAATTAATTTCTGAAAACTATAAAATTTTATAACTAAAAATAAAAAAGCATAAAAATGTTATCAATTTCAAAAAAACAAAAATTGGCTTGTTAAGGGCCAAAACTTTCGCTTTGACTCTTAACAGGGCAAATAGTAATTCAGCACCCCCACATGAAATTGTACGGAGATACGGGGGAGGAGAGGCCTAAAGACATGTGTTTCCACTTGAGTATAAAATTATGGGGGCGTTTGGTTTGGGGTCTTTAGAAATGGGAATGTGAATGGGGTTTCATTCCCTTTGTTCTGGTTTATTTACAAAAAAAAAAAAACACATTTCCTTTACCCACTTTAAGTCAAGCCATTACCCCACTTTAGGTTAAACCATTACCTCATGCCCTCTAGGGAATTGGATTCCCTTTACCTCATTCTCTTTCCTAAATATATCCAAACACATAGGGGAATTAATGGTTATTCATTTCCTTTCCTTTAGTTTTCATTTCTTGATTCCTTTTCCCTTACCCCTTGTGAACCAAATGCCCCCTAAGAGTGTTAGGGGATATTTGGTTCGAGATCTTTAGAAATGGGAATGAGAATGGGAATGGGAATGGAAATGGGAATGGGAGGGTTTCATTCCTTTTGTTTTTGTTTGTTTAAAAAAAAATTCATTCTCTTTACCCATTTTAGATTATGGGTTTACTCCACTTTAGGTTAAGCTCATTAGTACCCCAATCCCTCTAGAAAATTGGATTCCCTTTACCCTATTCCCTTTCCTAAACATATCCAAACACATAGGGAAATTAATGCGTATTCCTTTCCTTTCCTTTAGTTTCCCTTTCTTGATTCCTTTTCCCTTACCCTTTGTGAACCAAACGCCCCTTTAGTATTTTATACTCTTTTTGCTAACATAATATTTAAGGTATATGTTTATCAATTTTTAAATCTAGACGATTGTGTTTATAAATTGACCAAATCACAAATTTTATTTTTATAATTATCTAAATAATTAAATCAAGGGCATGCATGCATGCATTCAGGGGCAGAACCAAGGGGGTTAGGGTGGGCTCGAGCCCCGGCTAGTCGCCGGAGAATTGAGAAAAAAAAATTTAGTAATGTTGTCCGGTACTATTTTGGAGAGAATTATACTGACTCTATGTAGTATTATTTCAATGTTTAAAGGTAAATGAGATAGTTAAGGATGCTTACCATTAAAAAAAAGTAAACATGTTTAATTTTCTATTAGTTCAATGCTAGTTTCTAAAAATAATAATAACATTTTTACAGTTTTAACGCGTTGGATTTTAAAAATTTACCGTCAACTGCACGATTTTTTTCGATTTTTTTTTTTTTTTACGTTTTGAAATTTTTTTTACTGATATGTTTGAGCCCCGGGTCATCCGGGATCCTGGTTCCGCCACTGCATACATTCGAAAGATCATGGGTTTAATTGATAAAATATGAATTAACGAGGGCTAAAATATGAGTTTTTGCTTAATTATAAATCTCCTCATTATGCATATCGAATTGGAAATCCTTTTTCTACAAGGAGACGATCATGAGAACACTAATCCGAATTTGAGTTGTGGGGATAAATGGATAAGTTGAGGGAGTGAGAAATACCACTTTTATGGAGTTAATGGGGTAAATAGGACATTTGATAAGTTGAATGGGTAAAATGATCAATTTGGACAAGTTAAAAGGGTTGAAGGAGTATTAGGTATATATAAAAATGATAGGCTTTTAAGGTGTTGGTGGCTGGAAAAAATTTGCCCTACCCTGATAAGCTAAACTTTGAAAAATTAGCTCCAAGTATGAATTCCTACCACAACTTGTGCTTCAAATTGAGAAAGTAAGAAAAAAAAATAATAATAATAATAAATGAGATGAGCCAAAACTTTCATTTTGACTCTTAAAAGGGCAATCGTAATTCAGCACCCCTACGTAGGGTGGAGAGGTTAAAAGCATCTGTTTCTACTGGGTATAAAATTAAGTGTTAGTATTTTATACATTCGAAAGATCATTGGTTTAATTGATAAAATCTGAATTAATGAGGGGTAAAATATGAGTTTTTGCTTAATTATAAATCTCCTCATTATGCATATCGAATTGGAAATCCTTTTTCTACAAGGAGACGATGATGATAGTTAATCTTTAATTACTTGAACACTAATCCGAATTCCTTTCTTCTTTCCGTATTAGGAACAACTGTACAATTATATATAACAATCAATCTTTCCATTAAACATAACGATCAATCATCTCAACTTCATAATTGCTCAAGTAAACATGGATAGGGTTAGGGAGGATATGTCTCTTAAAACGATACAAATTCCGGCAGAGTGGGCGCCGGAGTATCCCGGGAACCCATCTTCCCTGCAATTTTTCTTCAACATCTCCTACCAAATCCAGAAAACGGTCGAGTGTTTAACAGAGAGCGGTGGATTTATTAACTGGCCAAGATTGACAAACGATGAAGTTGTCCAAGTTCCTTTTAAATCAAACTTTGATATATTGAAGAACAACACTGAAATCTTCTGCTTCCATCTTTCCCACAAATTGGGGGTTTTAGGGATTGAATTTCGTCATCACAAAACATTGATTTGGCAGATAATTCAAAATGTCCTGGGGATTATAAAATCAAACCCTGATATTGTTCAGAAGCTGAAGGTGTTGCCGTTGATGTTCAAGATTGTTTATAGTAAGACTTATTGTGTTACGGAGAGGGAATTAATGTTGGAGCTATCGCGGAGGGAGTTGGAGAGACAAAACTACGGTATGGTGCCGGCGGCCAAGGAATCGATTGAGAGGATCGTGAATTCCGGGAAAGTGGTGACGGAGAAGGAGAATTGCGGTATATGTTTGGAGGAGATTAGTGAGAATGGTGTTGCAATGCCTTGTGATCATGTTTTTCATAAGGGTTGCATTTTGGAATGGTTGAGCAAAAGTCATTACTGCCCTTTCGGTCGATTTTTTTTTTTTATTTGAAAGAATGAATGAATTAGATTAACTCAGAAGCAAGAACATCGGTAAGGAACGGTGGAGGACATGCCCAGTCACCGCGATCAGTTTTTGAACTAACAGATTTTGCAAGCAAATGTGCTGCGAGGTTCGCTGATCGTCGAACATAAGAGATTGAAACAGACTCCAAATCTCGTAAAATTAAATAACACTCTTGAACAACATCTGATAAATAAGAAAGATCAAAATTCTGATGTTGTATTGCTTGAACCACATTAAGACAATCTGATTGAACGTTTACTCTCGAGAGTCCGAGGCGTTTAATCCAGCTTAGAGCTTCACGGATGGCAAGAGCCTCTGCCATAGCCGGATTACGTACCATATCCATACCAGCATTCCGTGCAAAGCAGCAGAGCCAGTTATGGTCCCGTATCAGCATACCATAGGATGCGTAATTTGCTTCCTGTTGTAAACCAGCATCTACATTGCAGGTCAGGAATCCTTGCTGCGGCTTTCTCCACTTGTTCAGCGATGAATCATCTGTTGGTTGAGCTTCCATTCCATCTATTGCTGGTTTCATTCGACAGGTCTTCCACGTCTGCATATCAAAGAATGCAGCGGACAACACAGTACCAGGTAGGCTGAATTTGTTTTTCCAAACCACCTGGTTCCGATTCTTCCATAAATGCCATAAAACCATAGCAATCATCTCAATTGTTTGTATTCGCGAGTTCAGTGAATTATCAAACCAACTGAAGAAGTCATTCTCCCTTTCCATACGGCTATCAGAAAAAATATAATCCCCAAACCTGCTTTGCAAATAGACATGATAGGAAGATATGGCTCTCATCTTCACCCGACATCTTGCAAACCGGGCAAATATTGGCTAGAGTACTTCGTCTATTATTAAGGTTGGTCATTGATGGAAGACATCGAGAGAGAGCTCTCCACAGGAAGTTTTTGATTTTAGGGGCTACCTGCAATTTCCACAATAATCTCCAATTAATCAGATTTGGATTATTAACCCAATGAGGATCAGAATTTGCCGCTGTCAAGTAGCCACTTTTTACTGAGTACTTCCCGTTAGGTGAATGAATCCAAAACCACGAATCATTGCTCCCCTGTCTGCGTCGAGGAATTTCTCGAATCAATCCCAAATCACGGTCATTAAAGCATGTCTGCAGTTTGCTTTCATCCCAGCAACCATCTTCCTGCAGCAGGTCACTGACAAACTCCATATTGCAGTCTGCAGGTGCGCAACTGGTAGGAAATGGATCTCCTGGGTCTGGGAGCCAGGGGCTTTCCCAAATCCGTATTGATGAACCTGTACCCACTTTACAGCGAATGCCAGCACTAATTAGTTCCCGTCCTGCGATAATGCTACGCCAGATGAAAGAAGGATTATGGCCAATTCCTGCTTGGAGGAAATCTCCATTTGGGAAGTATTTTGCCTGTAATACCCTGGCTACCAGTGAAGTTGAATCTTGCAGTAATCTCCACCCTTGCTTTGCCAATAAGGCGAGATTGAATTGATGAAGATTACGAAATCCCATACCTCCATTAAACTTCGGATAGCTCATATTTTCCCAGCTTTTCCAGTGAATTCCTGTTGAGAGTGTCCCTGATGATTTCCACCAGAATCGGTTAAGTAGCTTATTTATATCATCACACAGTTCTTTAGGCATCAGATAAATGCTCATCATGTATGTAGGAATAGCTTGTAGAATCGACTTGATGAGGACCTCTTTACCTGCACGTGACAGGAATTTCTCCTTCCAATTGCTAATACGATTCCAAATTCTGTCTTTCAAAAAACCAAAGGTTCTCATTTTGCTCCGTCCCACATCAATTGGAGCCCCAAGGTAGTTATCTAAAGTCGCGACTTCAGTAACACGAAGCACATCACAAACCTTTTTGCGATTCGTCTGATTGGTATTTGAGCTGAAGAAGAGTGATGATTTCTGAAAGTTTACGCACTGTCCAGATGCCTTTTCATAAGCTGTCAGACATTCCTGAATGCATTGTACCTCTTCTGTATTAGCTCTGAAAAATAACAGACTATCATCTGCAAACAGTAAGTGGGATACCCTTGGAGCATTTCTGGCTACTTGAACTCCATGAATCCGCCCTTCCCTTTCTCTAGCTGACAGAACTACAGATAAGCCCTCCACACATATTAGGAACAAGAAAGGGGAAAGTGGGTCTCCTTGTCGCAATCCTCGTTGAGGAATGATAGGACCAAGTTCTCTGCCTTCATGAGAAATCGTATAGGATACTGTTGATACATTTAGCATGATCCACTGAACCCAGATACTCGAAAAACCCATCTTCAGAAGCATATTTTCGAGGAATTTCCATTCAATTCGATCGTAAGCCTTGCTCATATCTAATTTTAGTGCCGTTGAGCCATTGGTTCCTTATCTCATACCTTTCAGTTTATGAACTATTTCACAGGCTACTATAATGTTGTCAGTGATGAGCCTGCCAGAGATGAACGCACTTTGATTAGCCGAGATAATATCAGGAAGTACCTGTTTGATACGGTTTGCTAACATCTTAGATAATATTCTGAATAGAACGTTGCAAAGAGCGATTGGCCTTAGGTCAGAAGCAGATTGAACCTCCTGTTTTTTCGGAATGAGTATTATGAGTGTATCGTTCAAGTGAGGGGGTAACTGGTTCTGTTGCAGGAAACTGAGGCAAGCCTTACTGACATCTTGGCCAACAATATGCCAGAAACTTTGGTAAAACGCAGGGTTTAGACCATCGGGGCCTGGACTTTTGTCCGGGTGCATAGCGAAGCAGGCCGTTTTTACATCAATTGCCGTGAACGGTTGCGCAAGGATGTCCTGATGATTCTCAGTCAATTTCGACCGAACACAGCGCAGAATATCCGCATCTTCAGTCCCCTAGCTTGAAAAGATTTTTTCAAAATGATCAGTGAGCAAAGCTTCTAGACCATCACCCCATACACATCGCCGCCTCGTCTCATCCTTCAATTCATCAAATCCATTCCATCGTTTCCTATCAGAGGCATAAGCATGGAAATATTTGGAGTTTGAATCGCCATCACGGAGCCAAAACAATTTCGCCCTTTGTTTCCAAAACTCTTCTTGTTGGCGAAGAGCCTTAGAGTAGGCCTGAGATGCATTAGAAAATTGTTCAGCACCATACCTATCACGCCTGCCTCGATATTTATTCATTTGAAGATGTAGGCCATCCAATACCCTTTGGAAATTGGTGTCGAGTTGTGAGCTCCAAGCTTGGAGAGCTTCAGAACAGCCCACAATCTTTTCTGAGATTAGTGTTTGCGGATCGGAATGCCATACCTGAGATATAATCGATGCACATTGCTCTTCTTGCAACCAAGTATTTTCAAATCTGAACCTCCTAACTGCTGTTTTTCGAATCCAAGCTTTTATATCCAATAATAATGCTGAATGATCTGAAGCTACAGTTGTTAAGTTATGGAGTTTGGTTGCCGCGAATGTATTCTTCCATTTCTCATTAATCAATGCTCTATCCAATTTCTCCTCCAACCACCTATCCGTCCCTCTCCCGACCTCTCACGTAAATTGGTGTCCAATCATCTGTACCTCTTGTAATTCACAGTCTTCAACTGCTTTCTGAAAGCCATCCATTAACCAGTTCGGCTGTGGACGACCTCCCCACTTCTCCTGACAATTCAGAATATCATTAAAGTCGCCTATACAGCACCAGGCCATGTCTTCTTGTTCTTTGAGGGATCGCAGCAAGTCCCAAGAAGCACGCCTTCTACTCCTCTCCGGAAAACCGTAAAAGCCTGTTAATCGGAACGGAACAAGGTTTGTGATATTAATTTCAGCATTAATAAAATTGATCGATGACGAAATTATGTTCACTGGGATATGTTCCTTCCAGAGCAATACGAGGCCACCCCCGTGACCAACACCTTCAACTGCAAAATAATTTGTGAAACCCAATTTTTTGCTAACCTCCTGTATCCTTTCTTCCTTTACCATTGTCTCCATTAGAAACAAAATCATGGGCTTATGGACCCAGATAAGATCCAAAAGAACATGAACTGTGCGTGAGTTGCCCAACCCACGACAGTTCCAGCTAAGAATACTCATTGGGGGTGGCGAGCCTGATTCCCAAGGCCCGCCATAAACTCGTTTTTTGGTTGTTCTGTTTCATTAACATTCATTTCTTTCTCTTCTCTTCGTGGCCTCTTCGAATCATGTATCAGGCCTTTTGGTTCATTGGTTTGATTCCCTGGAGAAGATGAGCTTGGTGTTTCAGAAGCTCCATTCACCTGCATACCAAAGGAGCGAATAAGAGCATCTACCTTGCCTGATCCCTGTCCTTTTGCTGTGTTATCATCCAATTGGTGCACTCGATTTGGTCTATCCTCCCTATCTCTTGCTCCATCTTCGATTGACTCACGCAACCATTACCAGCCAAGCTACCATTGCGCCGGATCGCTGCTCGGAGGAAGCTACCATACCGTCTGTCGGATGAGACTGTCGGACTATCAAAGAGCTGCTGACAAAATTTATCGGAGTGTCCGATAATTCCACAGAAAAAACAGAAACTGGGGAGCCTTTCATATCGAAAGTTGACCCAGAACCAATCACCTCCACTTCGTTTCATCTTCTGACCCATCTTTAATGGCTGGTGAATATTTATAGCTACCTTAATACGCAAGTAACTACGTCGCAGTCCGGTAAAGTTTTTACTGTCCGCTTCAATGAACAATCCCAGGTAATTCCGAGTATTTTGCATATGGATTCCGTTTGAAACCCCACTGGCAGGTCAGCAATTTGTACCCAGATAATCAAGTTGTGAAGTTCTACCTGGACTGCCTGTTCTGTGACTTCTAATCTTTTTATGATCAACACATTCTGATTGAATGTCCAGGGGCCGTCATTCAAGACTCTGACTACATCCAGCTCATGATAGAATTGAAACAGATATCGCCCTTCCCTGTCTGTTTCAGTAATAGTAACGCCTTTAACTGGGCGCCAAATCGATGCCAATGTACACTTCATGCTCTCGAAGTGAATAGATTTAGCCGTCAAGAATTGTCCGATGATAAATAGAGATGGCAGGTTTTCGTCTATCGGAAGATCATCACTCGGAACTATGATTCTGATTTCCTTTTCATCGTCAAGTCGCAACTTCGCATATGCGTCCAGAATTCCTTTGCCCTTATCCATGGCGCAGAGTTTAGTATTTCGAATCAGTGAGGGGAGGGTAGTGGTGGACGGCGGCGGTGAGAACGGCAAGAACCGTCAATGGTAGTAGGTTCAACCCTAACGAGAATCCTTCTCAGAGGAGAAGACTAACACACTCCAATAGGAGAGACGATCCCTTTCTGTCGATTTGAGTTGCCTGTTGAGGCTTAGTTTTTTTATTTATTTTGGATTTCGAAATTCAAAATATTTTTTTATTCAATTTATCAGTCTAATGTTTCATTTGTGACACAGTTTCTTCAATTAGAAAAAATTGCAAGAATAATACAATTTTTTTGGTTATAATTGGCCATGTTTGGTAAAGAGCGTTTTGGGATAAAAAGAGCGGTTTTGACCAATTTTAGAGGTTTGACCACTGAAACCGCTGATTGGAGTGTTTGGTGGAGAGAGGTTTGGGAGAGAGTTTTGGGATGAAAACGCTAATTTAGAAAAAGCTGTTAAAATGAGTTTTTTCAATTAGCGTTTTAGAATATTAAAATTAATGGACTTCTTTAACCCTAATAGATAGACTCCCTCTTCTCCTGCGCTAAAATTAATGCCCTTATTCATCTTTTTGCACAAACCGCTATTATCAATCAGCTAATTTTTACCAAACAGCTAGTCAAATCAGCTAATGTAATCAACTAACAGCTAATTCCCAAACAGGACATTTTATGTATATTAATGAAGGTACAAAAGGAAGAATTATAAGAAGAATTATACCATAATGTGGCTATTTTTTCAAAATAATGAAATTAGATTAGTATAATTTTGTTTTTATTTGAATTCTATTATGATGAGCAACACTTAGACAGTTGGATAATCAAACAACAAGATGAAAGACGTTTTCTTGATTAAAAAACCCAGGTTTCAGTATATTGGAAAACATTAACCCATACAAGACTGAATTAACATGGAAAAAATGAAGTGTTTGTTTAACGCTATCAATTTTTCACACAATATTATAATTTACAGAATCAATCCAACTAACACTGATTTATTTGCCAGTATTATCATTGTTGTTATACGTGGAATATATAGATAACATAATAAAATTATGACACTCAGTTTAACTCTAACAGTGCAACTAAATATTATGGAGATATTATCCGTTTTGGCATAAGTTTGGACTCCGCAACTTTAAGGCACTTCTATTCTATATATGTAATATTATCCATTTTGGCTCAACCTTGCTCATACTTTCTACTTCGGCTCCATCCATTCTCGACTACATTGACACTCTTACTTCTATTAGTTTCCACTTCAATTCAATATAATAACTCTATGATAGAGCTACTTCTTTACAAATTCCCATAATCGTAATCAGTGATAAAGTCATAACGAAATACTCAAATGTTAAAATATATAGTGTAACTTTTTGGGATTAGGCACAAGGACCAATAATTTTATTGCAGATTCCGTTTTTAATATCAAATCTATTATACAAATACTAAATAGAAATTAATCTAGGAAGAATCGACACTTTTAGGAAGTTAATATAGATTGCCGGATACTTTAGGGTCATTCGAGGACATGAATCTGGCACTCTAAAACAAGTGTTCTCTTTTTTTTTTTAATGGGGTCACTTGAAGATACGTATCCGTCACTCCAAAATAAGTGTTCTCTTTTTTCTTAATGGGACACTCCAGAGACATTCCAGTAATGATTTATAACGAATGTTATTTATGGTTTATATAATCTAACCATACAACCAACTACATCCAAATAATAGAACAAATACAATATTAGACTCAATTTCTCTAAAAATAATAATTTTACTCAGGGCAGAAGGGCCTATCAAGATCACCAACCTTATGACTAGGAATAGTAAAATGCCTTAATCTCCCTTGTTGTTTATTCATATAGCCTTCACATAAAAAGGCCATAGAAAACTTATCCTCAACTTGTCTATTAACATCATGAACAAAAATTTCAGTCTCACCCCCATCTTCTCTATTCCTAGCCATCATACCAGCAGTATATATAGCACTCATTCTTCCAGGTGCTTGTTCATAATACCCAGTTGGAGCATCCACCATTATCAAATCCCATTTCATTTCATACACTTTTTCAGGCAATCCTTTCAATGCTAGTTCACACATTGAATATTTTGGATCCCCAATTGCTCTACATTCAATTCCTCTCCCCATTTCCATCAGATTATCTGCCTGATTCACCTTGCTATCATACCTAACATGATATGATTCTAACATTGGGAATCTCCTCTTGATTTGTGCTATCCATGCCTCATCTTCTTCTAGGAAGATTGTTCTTCCTCCATAGTTTAGTGTATTCCACATTAGACTATCGTGTCCGAGCCCGAAAACTAAGAAGTTGCAGGGTGATTTCTTTTCAAGAACTTTTGATGTTACTGATATTTCTTTCTTGGTTTGCTGTGGGGTGATTGTTGAGGTTGTGTAGTGTATCAGTGCTTCAGCTAATGAGCTTGGGATTTTGTTGCAATTTGAGGAGCAATTTGGTGATGTTTTTGAAATTATGGGAGTGGGAGATGGGGGTTCTGATTTGGAAGATATGTTTGATCTTAAAATAAAGAGTAGGAAGAAAGCTAGAAATACACATAAAATGAGCAACTTAAGGTGGGAATTTTGTTGTGTTTTAGGCCTCATTTTGGGAAAAGGGGGAATGGAATGATGGAGATTGGAGTTTTGGTATTGAGGGTATATTTAAGTGATAGTGCATTCATTGCTTAGAGATGAAGGGAAGATAGAAAAATTGGGTGATTGATGAAGACTAGAGAGCTTCTAAGTTTTATGAGGAAGCTATTAAGAAAACTAAGGTTGGTAGATCTACAAGTTTGGTGAAATTTTGTTCATTTAATGTTGATATTACCTTAATTTACTTGTTGTTTCATGTATGCCTTTAATGTCTCTCTTTTTTTGTCTTTTGTCTACTTTGCTAAGCTAGATTTATCTGATTTGGTTATGTTTGCTGAAAACGATGCATTAATCTTTAATTGTATAAGCTAGTTTCAGAGGATACGAGCATGAATTTTGGAAAAAGGTAACAAGCAAAATGAGAAAGGATTGAAGCATTGTTTGTCATCTGTAGCAATCAATTACATTTAGGTGGAAATTAGCATATATATATATATATATATATATATATATAAAGGGATTTGTTAAGTGAGACGGTTGCTAATCGGGTGCTAATCGGGTGGAAAAGAGCCAATGTTAGCCAAAATTGTATAAGTGAAGAAACAAGTGGTTTTCAAGTGTAAAATGTTGTATAAAAATTGAGGCAAAAGCAAATTGGCGAAATATTATGACAGTTGTGTTGTGATTAGCCATAATCAATCGTAAATATTTAACAAATCTTCTGATATAGACATTAATTTCCACCTAAATTGGATCAAATATGATTAATTGCTATATCAAGGACCAATGTCACAAAATAATAGATAAGGGGAAAACACATCATTTTATGGGTTGGAAGCAAAATAGTGCTTTAAGACAATGAGAAAATGAAACCAATGAAAACTTATAACTCATTTGTTTCAAGAAAAATAAACGTGAAAAAAAAAAAGTAAAGAACAAAAAAAATGGAAAAACATTTAAAAACGTGGAAAATGAAAAAAATTGAAAAAACGAAAACAGATTACACGAAAAAACGTGAAAACTAGAAAATTATGAATAACGTGAAAAGGCGCTAAAAGCTAAAAAAAAGTAAAAAAAACTGAAAAATTTAAAAATGAAAAAAAAACATGAATATGGAAAAATGAGGAAAAAATGGTAAAAATGTGAAAATGTTAAACACAAAAAAAACGTGAAAAATAGAAAAATGGAAAAACAATATAAAAAAAGGAGAAAAAATGTGAAAATGGAAAAAACGCAACAAAAACCGTAAAACAGAAAAAATCATGAAAACAAAAAAAAATGAAAGCAACAACAAAATAACAAAGTATTTGTTTTTTTTGGTAGGAAAGGAAAGGAAAAAACAAACAAACAAAAACCTAACCCGGGAACAGTCTAGGAAGGCTGACCTCAACTCTATCCTCTAGGAGAGAAGACAACAGAAAAGAAGGAGGAACAGAAAGGGTAGAAACACCTAACATCCCCCCATGCCCAGCAGCAGCCAAGCGATCCGCCACGCGGTTTTGCTCCCTATAAATATGGGAGAAAATAAGAGTCTCAAAGGCAGGACGAAACCTCAAAATAGCTTTGATGAGATTCTGGCTCTTAAAACAAAACCTCAAAATATTTGTTTATTTTTTAAGGGTTTTTTTCCATTTTTTCCGTTATTTTATTTTACTTTTTTTTTTTTGCTATATTTTGTTTTTCATTTTTCATGTTTTCACACTTTTTCCGCTTTTTTCAGGCAAATGAGATCATAAAATTTGAGTTATAAATGCTAATGAAGTAAAGTTTAGTGAAGATGTTAATTCTAACTCCTTTTTGTGGGTTGGGTTTGGACATTATTTTAGCCCGACCTAGTCCAAACCCGTAAAAGCTCAAACTTAAAATAGGTTTAACTTGGATTTATCTCAAAACCCAAATCTAACGCAGTTTGGTCCGAACTATAAAATAATTCTATATAATTTAATTACCTTTAATATTTTAATTTATATTTATAGTGTTAGTTTTAATTATTCCATTATTATTCTCACCTTCCTTACTATATGAAATTTAGACCTTTGTATTAACTAATTTAAATTACAGCAGATTGAATTTTTTTTAATGTACATTGAACTTTTGAAAAAAACATTACAGTGCATGTGTAAGCATGATTTTATTGCTTCTTGCAAACTCCTTATTAAATTATAGTTTACAAATACAGTAAAACCTCTATAAATTAATAATGTTAGGATCATAGATTTTTATTAATTTAAAGAGATATTAATTAATTGATAAATTAATAATTATTAATTTATAGAGTGATTTTAAATTTTTTAAAAATAAATTTTAAATTATTAGTTGTTTCAAACATTGTAAAATTCGTACAGGGGATGAATATGTTACAACGAATTTAGAGGAAGCAATCACGGAAGAAGACATTCATGAACTTGAGGGAATAATTGGGCAGCTTGGTTACCACAATCAAATGAATGTCAATCAAATATTGGATTATCCAGGTGAAAACAATGAATGCTCACAAGTCCAAAATTTAGAAGAAATTGTATCAAGCGTTATGCAAAATTCAATTGAGGATGAAGCTGAAGATGATTTGGTACCTTTAAAACCAGTCACAAGAAAGGAAGCAATTATAGCATCATCCACTCTTTACAATTTTTTGTTAAAATTTGACAAGGATACACCGAAACTTTTGAATGCACTGAGAATAGTTAGAGATGAAATTCAACTAGATTTAAATTTCAAGAAAAAACAAAATATTATAGATTCATATTTTATTAAATTATCCCAAGTATATATATATATATATATATATATATATATATATATATATATATATATATATATATATATATATATATTTGAGAAATTATTAATTTATAGAGGTAATAATACAATGTATTTATAAGGGGTTGTTCCAGAAAATTATTATTTTATTAATTTATTAAAATTGATCATTTTTTGAACTGGCCCAAGTCGGGACCAGAAGAAATTATTATTTTAAAGAGTTTATTAATTTATCGAGTATTAATTTATAGAGGTTTTACTGTATGTTATTACTTTTTTTCTTATTTATAATAATACTTTAATATGCTAATTTTTATTATTTATAATGACTAATTTAAAAAGTTATATTAAAAAAACTTTTAAGATAAATATATTAGGTGGATGGGTCGGGTCGGACCAGCTTGAGAATTAGTTTTTTTTAGTCTAGTCGAGCCCGACTTGAGTCTAATATAAATATAGTGTAGATTAGGTTAGGCTTGGATAAAATAATAAGATGTAAAATCCGGTTAGGTTCGGTCTGAGTCTGGTCTGACTCAGCCCAGCCCATGAACAGATCCGATCCTAATATGTTAATTTTAGTTCTAAGTGTATTTTAATTAGATTTAGTTAATCTAGTTAAACGAGTTAACATGTGCAATTCGTTTACTAAATGGATTATGCCATATCAATCCATTATTAAAGGGTGTTGTTAAACCCAGCCCCAATTTTCCACCCCTAGCCCCGTGGAAGGACGAAATTACCCTTTTATAGGTTTTGGGGTGGAAAAAGCTATTTTTTTTCTCTCTCGATGCACGGGCGTATGGACATCACGCCTCACCTCATGGTGGGGCGTATGAAGATCACGCCTTCCTGTGTGGTCGGGCGTGATAGCCCTACGCCTCACCGTGTGATCGGACGTGGAACTATCACGTCCGACCACACGGTGAGGCGTAGGGCTATCACGTTCGACCACACGGGAAGACGTGATCTTCACACGTCCGTGTATCGAGAGAGCAAAAAAATAGCTTATGTATCCCGTAAATAGGCCGTTAAACCCGTAAATAGTCCGTTAAGCCCGTAACTACATAAATGTACTTAACAAAAAAAATTTAAAAACATAAAAATTAAAATAAACATTAATAAACATAAACATTTATAAACGTAATAGAGTAAATTTAATATCTACAACAAAAAGTGTTTAAATGTATGAATGTGTACAACAAAAAATCAGCTCGCCCGACGCCACGCATCCATAAACTCATCCATCTCCCTCTTAATGCGTGGAACATCCTCGTCAGATCGGTGGGTAGCCGATAGTTGGGTGACACGCCACAACCAGCTAACCCACTGCAAAAAAAAAGTAATAAATAAATATTAAAAATTAAACACATATAAACTAATACTAAATAATAATATTAAATAATAATAAACTTACAAATTCGCTGTTGGCGCGAGCATGTTGTACCGGTCCAGCCTGTGGTGCATGAAGGAGATGGGGATGCGAATATTGCATATACCAATCCATATAAGCAGGATCACATGCAGTGGGATCGTATCCAACTGGTCGGCATCTCCTCCGATCAATGCCCCGAGCCGATGGAAATCTCCGCCAGGTGTCCTCAACTGTGACTAAGGAATGCGTGAGCCTGTACGATAACGACTTCCATGGCCGTACTGCTTTATCAGGTCTAATACGCTCAGCTGGAATAGGCTGAGTATATCCGACCTGTCACAGCGCTCGGTCGGGCATATACGGCTCGACGATGTCTCTACACCGTATCCAACCGGCGTAGGACACTCGAAGCCGATCATCATCAGCGACAGGACCATAAGGCAACCACGTCACCTGGAAAAAAGTAATACTCAATAAAAAAATAATATACTATAAATAATAATTAAATAAATTCTAAAATTTTATAAAAATACCTCTTCCGCCGTCATACGATCCAGCTGCCCCCGAAAAGTATCTAGTCGGGCGGTCGTCTTGCCTGGTACCCCGACCTCCCATCTCAGTGCACGGGCATGGTCAGCTGGGATCAGGTGAGCTCCTCTATGCGGCCGGAAAATCGGAAAATACTCATATATCCATGCCTGCAGTAGGGTCAAACATCCGCATATACCTGAGCAGTCTCCTCTGCTCGCTATCCCCAGCTGCCGGTACAACATGGCTAGTGTGGCAGACCCCCATGATAGTCCAGCTGCCCCGCTGACACCGCTGTAAACCTCATGAAGATGGGCCGGCCTAATCCTATATCCACTCTTGTCAACAAACAGAGTGGATCCAAGCATAAGCCACATCCACGTTGTGGCCCGAGTAGCGTCATCCCTACCCTCGGCGAGAAGCCCCTGTACAGCCCCAACAAATATACCTCCACCTCCCCATAAATGACTAGTCGGCAACAAAAGCTCAGCCTGACTCACCCCAAACATCATCATGCACATGGCATGAAGCGAGCCAGTAGGGGGAGACTCGGACACCATCGGACCGTCGATCGGGATCCGAAGAATCTGCCACACATCATGCAGCTGGATAGTCATCTCACCGAACGGCATGTGGAAGGAGTTCGTATCGGGCTGCCACCGCTCCACGAACGCAGTCAATAGCGGAGTGTCGAGGTTCCTGAACATGGCACGTGGAAGGTGAGACAAACCAGTCCTCTCGATCATCTCCCTCGGCTGTAAAATGGCACATATACAATTTATACAATTACAGAATGTTTTGTATGTTTATAGTTAAAAATACGAATTACAATAAATGTTGACACACTATATTATTCTTACCTCGGATGACGCACCAGAAAACCACTGACACAAATCTCGGCATGCTGATGATCTGTTGTAGCATGTCAGAAACGACCGAATCTCTCCTCCCAACATCCGTGAGGCAACATGTCCTAGAAAACTAGGAATCACGGAACCATCAATGGGACCACCAGCAACCGGTGCAGTAACTACCCAGCTCTCGTCCTCACTACCTTTGGGACGTTTGCTTGTCCCTGATAATTATAAAATTATACTAGATTATACTAAATTATACTAAAAAGATACTAAATTATACTAAATTATAATAAAATTATACTAAATTATACTAAATTATACTAAAATTATACTAAAAATACTACTCCCTCCGTTTTTGAAAGGATGTCACAAAATGCAATTTTTTATTTTTTTGAAAGGATGTCATGCTAGCAAATCAATAAGATATTTAGTCATTTTTTCCAATCTTACCCTTCATCATTTACGAACTCATATAATCAATTCAATTAATGATGTTATAGATTGCATCAAAAATCATTTAGTGTTTGAATTTTTTTTTTTTTGCTAGAAGCAATGAACCCCTTCACATTCCTTATGCCCCATGAAATGTATCTCCAACACATTCAATCACTTGACACCTGTTTATTTTTTTGACACTTGCACAAAGCATATTTCATTTCTTTTTAATTTAAAAAATATGGAGAAAGTGAAAAGAAAATTTTGTTTGCAATTCAAAAATTTAGATTGGAGGGAGTATTTTCAACAGCAAAATAATGGAGTATGTATGAGTATTAGAGAGTAAATGATTTTTAAGTAATGTAATTTAGGGGGTGGGATTTGAGAATTAATTATGGTGATTTATTTTTTCAAGATAAATTTTGGATTTATAAAATTGCAATTAATAGGGTTAGTATAGTAAAATTGTAAAGTACTACATCATTTTCTTCATTTTCTTAAGGGGTGTGCCATTTCATTACATGACATCTTTTCAAAAACGGAGGGAGTAGAAGAGAGAGAGTGAATGTAAGAGCAACTATAATGGTTGGATACTCCAACCATTGCCACATCATCTATTTACACTATTACAAAATACTCTCTATATTAAAACACTTCTCCTAACAAACTACTCCCTCCGTTTTTGAAAGGATGTCACAAAATGCAATTTTTTATTTTTTTGAAAGGATGTCATGTTAGCAAATCAATAAGATATTTAGTCATTTTTTCCAATCTTACCCTTCATCATTTACGAACTCATATAATCAATTTAATTAATGATGTTATAGATTGCATCAAAAATCATTTAGTGTTTGAATTTATTTTTTTTTTTTGCTAGAAGCAATGAACCCCTTCACATTCCTTATGCCCCATGAAATGTATCTCCAACACATTCAATCACTTGACACCTGTTTATTTTTTTGACACTTGCACAAAGCATATTTCATTTCTTTTTAATTTAAAAAATATGGAGAAAGTGAAAAGAAAATTTTGTTTGCAATTCAAAAATTTAGATTGGAGGGAGTATTTTCAACAGCAAAATAATGGAGTATGTATGAGTATTAGAGAGTAAATGATTTTTAAGTAATGTAATTTAGGGGGTGGGATTTGAGAATTAATTATGGTGATTTATTTTTTCAAGATAAATTTTGGATTTATAAAATTGCAATTAATAGGGTTAGTATAGTAAAATTGTAAAGTACTACATCATTTTCTTAAGGGGTGTGTCATTTCATTACATGACATCTTTTCAAAAACGGAGGGAGTAAATTATACTAAATTATACTAAAATTATACTAAAATTATACTAAAAAATACTAAATTATACTAAATTATACTAAAATTATACTAAAAAATACTAAATTATACTAAAAAATACTAAATTATACTAAAAATACTAAATTATACTAAAATTATACTAAAAAATACTAAATTATATTAAATTATACTAAAATTATACTAAATTATACTAAAATTATACTAAATTATACTAAAATTATACTAAAAAATACCTGTACTCGCAAAACGACCTCCTACGCGCTGGGTCGGCTGTCTCCCCGGGGTCGGCTGCTCATCGCTCTCCTCAACCTCGCGATCATGTGCAACAGCGGACTGTCGCACTGCCCGGGCTACCACATCTAGGTAGTCCTGAAAAGAATCGCCATCGGGCTCTCTGTCATCAAAATCAGTCGCCCCCTCTGAGCCATGAATATCGGCCTGATCCTCAATCGGCCCCCTCCTCAACTGCTCCGTCGCAGCCCCTCTCCGCCTACGACCAGAAATATCTATACCACGCAATCTCGTATGCCGTGGTGTATCATCCTCGTCGTCCATATCTAGACGACGAGCAGATGACGGGATGGATTTCCCACCCCTAGTAGGCCGCTCCGTCTACAAAAAAAATTACACTAAATTAATAAAATTGTAAATAATGTAAATTATACTAAATTTATAAAATTATGCTAAAATACTACTAAACTAATAAAATTATAATATAGTTATTCTCAATTTATACTAAATTATACTAAAATTACACTAAATTACTAAAATGTTTACTATAATTAAACTAAAATTACACTAAATTTACTAAAATTTTAAAAAATATTAATTTTTATTAAAAAAGGGGGCGTAAGGGAATCACGCCCGAACCATTGGTCGGGCGTATGCACATCACGCCCTATCAGTGGTTAGGGCGTATGAGCATCACGTCCTACCATTGGTTCGGGCATGTGGCTATCACGCCCGTACCACTGGTCGGGCGTGATACTCATACGCTCGAACCGCAGATCGGGCGTGATGTTCATACGCCCGACTGCGATTCCGGCCGAAATTTTTAAACATCACAACAGATCCAAAACGATCCATAAATCAATGAAATAAAGCGGTAAATCGTACCATTTTAGCTTTTCCTTTACGGTTTCTATCACCATCCATGATTCGGCTCACTAATTTGTCCGGATTTGAGCAAAAATCGTTTCGGCTTCTTGAGAGGTTTTGGGTTTTTTAAAATTTAGTGCAAAGGGTATTTCGGTCTATTCACGGGGCTAGAAGTGTAAAATTAGGGCTGGGTTTAGTAAATCACTTATTAAATTGGTTGTGTCATATCAACTCATTTATTAAATGGGTCCTATCAATTTGTTTATTAAATATATTGGATTAGGACAAACTTGTTTATTAAAGATCTAATGCTCCCCCAGTTCTCTTAACTTGTCCAAATTAGTTATTTTATCCCTTCAACTCATTGAATGTTCTATTTATCCCATTAACTCCATAAAAACTCCTCAACTTGTCCATTTACCCTCCCCCCCCCCCCTCCAACTCATAGAATGTCCTATTTACCATCTTAACTTCATAAAAGTGGTATTTCTCATCCCTTACAATCTGTTATCGATGCCTAAATTATACCATTTTTAAACGTTAAACCTATATTGATGTTATTTTATACGTGGAACCTAAATTGATACTTCCCCAAAAACCATAGGCCTATTTTAGTATCTTATCCCTACATATAATGTCTTTAACTTGTTTATATTAATGTTCTTATTATTTGTATCTTTTATTCATTTTTTCTCTTTTCAACTTTTTTGGCTAGTTAAATTTTGATCTAATTATTGTAATACAATATTATTGTAATAAACACATGAAGGATCAATATAATTATCAAATTAAAATAAAATAAAAAGTTAATATTAAAAAAAATATTTTTTCAAACTCATTTGAATAAGTCTTATTAATTTTGCACTATTGAGGGATAAGAAATACCACTTTCATGGAGGTAAGAGGGTAAATATCATAAAAGGTGAGAAATACCATTTTAATAGAGTTAATGAGGTAAATAGGACATTTGATGAGTTAGGGATGGGTAAAATGACCAATTTAGACAAGTTAAGAGGGTGGAAAATACCATTTTTATGCAGTTAAAATGGTAAATAGGACGCTCGATGAGTTGGAAGGGTAAAATGACAAATTTAAACAAGTTAAAGAAGCTGGATGAGCATTCGGCTTTTAGTAAATCACAGTTTATCCATTTTGATAATCCTAGTTTTGGGGGGGTTTTTTTTTTTAGAGAAAAGTTTTGGGAATATTAATCTTATGTTTTAAGACATGTTTAGGTATAAATATTTAAATTTCGTCTTTATTTTGCTTTTGATGATTTTTTTTAATAAATTGTATATAAGCTTATCCAATGCTAAAAAAAACAAAGTAAAACTTTGTAAAAAACAAAGTAACCATAAAAAGCATCATTCGTTATTATTTTTTCTTTTTAAATTTTAGTTGAAAATAAAATTTATATATATATATATATATATGGGTGAGATCCAGTGTGACAAGGGGTTAGGGTGTGACAATGAGCTTATTGTGTGACGCAACAAAACTACGTAGTTTTAATGATGATTAAAAAGGGTAAGGTGGCAAATTTGTAAATAAAATGAAAGATATGATAGAGAAAATTGTTTTATTTCTGTTCTTTAAAATACATTTTCCCGACATCTCTAACATCGTTTTTCGAAAATTTTTATACTATTAGACTCGTCTAAATTAGACGGTAATTTTAAGATCCTTGAAGCTCAAGTAAAAAAAATTCCGGTGATCGGAATTCGAGTGGACGTTTTCCGGTGAGAAAAAAAAGTGCCCAGAAAATTCTTAAAAAAATTCAGAAAATATAAAACATTATTCTAAGAAACTTTAATTCTTGGGTCGAAGTGGGATTTCTTACAATTTAGTCCCAATAAAACTTTTTCCTTAATTTTATCCATTTTACATGCTTCAACAATTTGTTGGGTCAAAACGGTAAGGAATCTCTCTTTGATCCAAGAATTAAAGTTTCTTAAAATGATGTTTTAAATATTTTGGAATTTTTTGATAATTTTCTGGACACGTTTTTTTGTTCGACTTACATTGTTCCAAATCAGTGTACCATTTGTTCAAACATAATACTTATATTGTTCCAACAGAAAAATGTTTTATTTCTTTTCTTTAAAATACATTTTTTCGACATTTCTAACCTCCTTTTTCGAAAAATTTTATACTATTAGACTCGTCTAAATTAGACGGTCTTTTTAAGATCCCTGAAGTTCAAGTAAAAAAAATTACGGTGAACGGAATCCGGGTGGGCGTTTTCTGGTGAGAAAAAAAGTGCCCAGAAAATTCTCAAAAAATTCTAGAAAATGTAAAACATTATTTTAAGAAATTTTAATTCTTGGGTCGAAGAGGAATTTTTTACGGTTTAATCCCAATAAAACTTGTTCTTTAATTTTATCCATTTTAAATGCTTCAACAATTTATTGGGTCAAGACTATAAGGAATCTCGCTTTGAGCCAAGAACTAAAGTTTCTTAAAATGATGTTTTACATATTTTGGAATTTTTTGATAATTTTTTGGGCACGTTTTTTGTCATACTTACATTGTTCCAAATCAATGTACCATTTGTTCCAAATCAGTGTACCATTTGTTCCAAGATAATACTTATATTGTTCCAACAGAAAAATGTTTTATTTCTTTTCTTTAAAATACATTTTTCCGATATTTCTAACCTCGTTTTTCAAAAAAATTTATACTATTAGACTCGTCTAAATTAGACGGTCATTTTAAGATCCCTGAAGTTCAAGTAAAAAAATTCCGGTGAACGGAATCCGGGTGGGCGTTTTCTGGTGAGAAAAAAGTGCCCATAAAATTCTCAAAAAAATCTAAAAAATGTAAAACATTATTATAAGAAACGTTAATTCTTGGGCCGAAGCGATATCTCTTACGGTTTTGACCCAATAAATTGTTGAATGATGTAAAATTGATAAAATTAAGGAAAACGTTTTATTGGAACTAAACCGTAAGAAATCCTACTTCGACTCAAGAATTAAAGTTTCTCCAAATAATGTTTTACATTTTCTGAAATTGTTTGAGAATTTTCTGGGCACTTTCGAGTTTTTTTATCGGAAAACGCTCATCTAACCGCCGGATTCCGTTGATTTGGGACTAAACCGTAAGGAATCTCATTTTGAGTCAAGAATTAAAGTTTCTCAAAATAATATTTTACATGTTCTGGAATTTTTTGAGAATTTTTTGGACATTTGTTTTCTCACAGAAAAACGGATCGCCAGATTCCATTCACCGGAAATTTTTTTACCCGAGCTTCTTGGATCTTAAAATGACCGTCTAATTAAGACGAGTCCAACGGTATAAAATTTTTTGAAAAACAAGGTTGGAAAAGTTGGGAAAATACATTTTAAAGAAAAAAATAAAACAATTTTCTCTTTCCTTTTATTTATAAATTTGCCACCTCCTTTTCGTTAATTACAAAATTGGTCTTTATCACACAATGAGGCTTATCACACCATAAGAGATGTGTCACACCTGATATCTCTCCTCTATATATATATATATAACATTATATATTTTAAGTTAATGATAGGAAAATATTTTCCAAAGACAAACAAATACTAGATTTTTGACGTTGTAGCTAAATACCAAGAATTATTTTATTTTCCAACAAATATTCTATTACCTAATATTTTCCAAAACACAATTTTTTCCTGCAAACAAACAAGACTTTAATAATTATTGAACATTATTTTCTGAAATGGAAGCAAAAAGATGTGTTTCGTTAGCTTTGAGAATTTGCATTATAATGCTTATCTTTTTTTAGATTTCCGAGCAGGTTGTAAAGGGAGGTAATTGGCTCCTAAGGAAATTGATTTCAAGTATTGGTATAGTCTAGAATTAGTTAAAAGAGAGAAAAAAAATGAACAAAATGATTTTTTTTTTTTTTTTTTTTTTTGTTACAGGAAGAGGAAGGCTTAAGAACCAACCTACAAAATAATACTTTTTTTTATTATGCTATTCTATAGAATCTTACTATTACAAGTTTTTCTTAGTTTGTCACATCAGCAAGCTATAATTGACTTAACTAATTAACTAATAATATTGATCCATGAACTCCAACGCCCCCTCCTTAAGATGGAAGTGTGGAAGAAATAGGCAAAACACTCATCTTGACTAGATTAGTAATAATTTTTCCTTTGGTTAAAGGCTTTATGTTATGTAAGGTGTGACTAGAAATCCCTCCATCAAATATTCTTGAAACAAATGAAAGTCAATATCGAGACACTTTGTCTTCTCATGGAAAACGAGATTAGGTGCAATATGAAGGTTGAGACCTAAATTTACACAAAATATAGGACATATGTAATAGTTCACATGTTGCAATCCTCATAGCACGATACCCAACTTCTCTTGAGGAACAACTTAATGTGGTCTTCGTTTTACCTTTCCAAGACTTGTATTGAGTTGTATGCCTAGGCAAAATAGGGGAATAATATCTTGAGATGGAGATAAATAAGAAGTAAAGGAACTAATATGATGTTCATAAATGTAAATAAAATCAAGAAGAGAACCAATAAGAATAAAAGTATCTATATATTGATTAGTATGGATAAAAGAGTTTGAGGTTAAAAAAAAAATAGGGTCAGTTTTCTCAGTAGGAATAGTCTCAATTGTCTATTGTTCTTGAGGTAGGGGGAAAATGTGATGAGAAGTAACTGGAGGAGAATAACCCTTCTAAAAAAGAAAGATGATTTCATAAAAAAAAAAACCACATCACGAGAACAATAAGCATGTCATACACCTTGCACTAAACTAGAGGTTGATTATATAATACTCCATATGGATGAAGGTTCCATGTTACTTGGTGTTTCGAACCAAGTCTAAACAGAAGCCTAATTCGCTTTCTACATCCCATCCAACGTTAAGAAGCTCATTGATAAAGGAGAAACCTTTAAACTCATGATAGAAATCTCCCCACCCGGTCTAGAGTTATAATGGTACTTTTGAACTTATAAAAGATTATAAATAGGTAATATCTACTTTCTCTCTCTTTATTTTGTGAAATTCTAGTTTCTATATTCTTATTAGTTATTGACTTTGACATCGGAGTGTATCCAAGGGTCCTACCCTAGCGTAGGTCAATGAGTAGCCAAAAAAGTCAACTCAAAAGTTGAACAAGCCCCAACATTTGGTGCAGTGAGCATGGATCCCACTCTGTGACCTCTAGATATTCAGTTCGAAAAACACAAGACATTTTCCAAAATCATGGACGAACAATTTTCAAGAGACGGTACTTAAAATAAATACATTCCTGAATCTGAGTACTTGAAAAGTGTAGTTGATCCCACACTAGGGGGAGAAGAAAGAATCTCAAATAATAACGAGCAAGACCTTAAAATCCATGATCTCAAGGTTGATATGATTGAGGAGCCTGATACAAATTAGAACTTCCCAATAAATCCAAATGACATGCTACTCACCATATTACAAAAACGTAAGAGACACAAGTTTGAATGGTAGAGACTCGGTTACAATTACAACAAGAGAATTAACAGTTATGGGCTTACCTAACAAAGGACAATATATCATCCCCCTGAGTGAGAGAAATTATGAGGGAAATATAAACCTAAAAGGCATGATCACAGTTCCAATAATAAAACTCCAACTAGATAACCAGGCACTTGATGGAAGAAAAACAAACAAGTTATAGATGATATCATCCCCAAGGATAGCGCTTTGAGAAAACTTCGACAGTAGAATCATGGGAAGTATTATTCCAACATTTTTTGTATAAAAAAGTGTCTGATGAATGGTGGGCTACCAGATACCATCTCATAATCCCGTCTCACAACGCATTATTGACCCTCCTTTTTTGGCTTATTGGAAAACTCCTTGTCTCCCTTGTTATTTAGGTGTAGAAGATCCAAAAAAAAAAACAATGTGTGGCTTCCATGAGCATGATGCACTTGTACATTAATAAGGACATTATGGTGAGTGAGATTTTCACCACCAATTGAATAAGAGTGGCACACGAGTGGTACATGGAGCTAATAGTTGGATCTAAAGATTCATTTATCATATGAAGGATTTGAAAGCGCATTTTTCCTATTAATATATGGATCTAAGGATCCGATGTTTTATATCAAAATCTGATAAATCATATTTAAAAGCACATTTTTCCTAATAAGTTATCTCAAGATAAAAGATCATGTTTACGAGTCGTTCAAATACCAAGTAAAATTTATTAAAAATGTGAAAAAGAACTCTGGACAAAAATGGGTAATGAAGCTTGTACATGTCGAATTTCTCAAACTATATAGGTTATATGAAATCACTATTTCAACTTTTAACCTATCACCTTGCAAGGATTCGGAACAATTATCCCACAAGTGCACTATGATACATCTCTCATCTATTAAGAGTGGTAAATGTTAATATATCATTCAATTAACCTACAATCACTGCGCGAGGCACACCTTGATCTCATACTCAGTCCATGGCAGTGGAAGTCATCATTTCGGATAGTCCTAGGGGTGACCTTAATTTAAGGTTGGATAGAAGAGACCCAAAGTTGCGGGTTCAGTTTTGAGTGTTTATTGGAACTCAGGTAGAGTGGGACCTCAAAAGGTTCACAAGAATTTTTTTATCACATATTTGGAGACCAGAAGAGGATGAGGCTTTAATTGTAGACTCGGGTGGAATAGATTTGACGATCCTAATTGAGATTCAGAGAAGGGTTGGACTAATTATGATATCTCGACCGGTGTCGAATAATGATTTTTGGAAATACTTATTAGAGTTTGGACTTTTTTTTTTCTTGACCAATTTTTGTTGAACAAAAAATTTTCCCCTTGGGTCAAAAATGAAAATACGGAGATTTCGTGCCCCTGGACTTGGGGATGATATGAATGATATGAAACAGATGATAGAAGGAAGAATCAATTTCTTGTATATAACCCCTTTATCAGTACAGGTTTATATACTGCCTTTAACATGACTAAAGTATGTTGACAACAAAGCAAAATAATCCCGCCAAAACTAACCAATTCCTAACTACTTGTTAACAATAACAAAACTAATGTTTACTGCTTTAACAATTCATCTTGTAACTCCAACAGCCCCTCCTCAAGATGAATCTATCCTTCCAAAACCCATTTTATTCAAAGCAGGAAGCATATGAGCAGAGCTTAATGGTTTGGTGAATAAATCTGCAATTTGCTCTGTTGTAGATATGAATGAGGATGAAACGAAACCATTTGCAATATGTTCACGAATGACATGACAATCAATGTCAACGTGCTTGATCTTCTCGTGAAATACAGGGTCTTTAGCAATTGCAATTGCTGATTGACTGTCGATGTACATCGGAATTGGCATCTTTGGTTGAAGGAAAAAATCTTTTAACAGATAAGAAATCCACTTTAATTCACATGAGGTCACTGCCATACTCCTATATTCAGCTTCAGCATATGACTTGCTCACTGTCGGTTGCTTCTTTGTCTTCCAAGAGATTAATGAATTGCCTATCATGATACAAAATCCAGTTAAAGATCTCCTCGTTATCTTGCACCTTGCCCAATCCGCATCACAGTAAGAAACTATTTGTGTAATATCAGAATCCTTTGGATAGAACAATCCACATGTCATGGATCCCTTCAAATACTTGAGAACATGAAGAGCAGCTTGCAGATGATGCTGACATGGTTTTTGCATATATTGACTTAGTTGGTTGGTAGCATATGCAATGTCCGGTCTGGAAAAACCGAGATAGAGTAGTCTCCCTACCAATCTTCTATATACGCCAGGATCATCTAATGTGACACCTGCATCTGATAAGAGAGTGGAGTCAATTAACATAGGACTAGTGACAGATTGAGCATTCTCAAGCCCTGCATCAACTAACATGTCTCTGATGTACTTCGTTTGTGTAAGCAGTAGTCCTTGACTTGTTCTTGTCATTTCCACTCCAAGAAAATACTTGGCTGGACCCAAGTCTTTGATAGTGAATAATGAATGTAAATAATCCTTGACACCTTGAATAAGAAATTGGTCAGAACCCATGACAAGGATGTCATCTACATAAATCAACACTGCCAGAAATGAATTTGGGGTAACTTGAGTAAACAAGCAGTGATCATTCTTTGATCTAGAAAAACCATAAGCTAAGAGTTGTGATGATAGCTCTTTATGCCATTGACAATCAGCTTGTTTGAGCCCATAAAGGGACTTAACCAACTTGCAACAATACCCATTTGGTACCTTATCATATCCTTGAGAAGGTTCTTCCTTCATCGATTAATGGTGAAAGGTCGAAGGATCAGAGAGATTCCGTTTGAGGAACAGTTTCCGTCATATAGTGAAGAAGAGATCGTAGCACCTTCCAGACGAGGAAGAAGTAGAGAACGCATTCAAAATCCACGAAGAGGAGGAGATCAATTCCGCGATCCTGAGGTAACAAACAGAGAAGAAGGAACTCGTAATCACAACATTGCAGATCAAGAAATCGCAAACATGAATAACCTAATTTCTCAGAATCAAGACAATCCTGGTTTAACGATCATCAATTTCCAATTAACCGGAAACAACTACATCTCATGGCGAATAGCTGTTATTCGCGCTCTCACTGTCAAAGAGAAAAGCAATTTCATACTCAAGGATGAAGAAGTACCAGAAGAAGGCTCAACAGATTATCATAAATGGCTTAAACAAGATTGTTTAGTTACAGCCTGGATAATTAACAGCATGTCTAAAGAGATTGCTGAGGGTTTTCAGTATGCTTCAACATCAAGAGAATTGTGGACAGATCTGGAACTTCGCTTTGGCACAAGCAATGGACCTATGCTCTGATACCATATGAAACAGATGATAGAAGGAAGAATCAATTTCTTGTATATAACCCCTTTTATCAGTACAGGTTTATATACTGCCTTTAACATGACTAAAGTATGTTGACAGCAAAGCAAAATAATCCCGCCAAAACTAACCAATTCCTAACTACTTGTTAACAATAACAAAACTAATGTTTACTGCTTTAACAATTCATCTTGTAACTCCAACAAATGAGTTATGATGAATTATGCATGAGTTAATTGAATTGTGCAAGGCCACCCTGAGTCAATTTGGTCATGAAGTGTATGCACTTCTGATGCATGCTTCACAATATCCACTAGAGGGTTGTATGAATTGCAGTATCTATTGTCTTTTGTTGTATGCCCCATAGTATCCATCGAAGGGGTGTATGTCACGACCGTGTCCAAAAATATTGATTAATTGGTCCTTATAACTATATTATGAGGTTTGATTTAATATTTTTAAGTCTCAATGAAAAGTTTTTGATAAGTTTAAAAAAAATATAAATTAGGAGGACTTCAATTGATATTTTTTATTATTCAAGTATAATTATATTTTGTTAATGCCTTGATTTATAAGGATGAGAAAGGGAAAGAAAAAAATCAAAATTTCAAAAATATTTATTAATTTTATATATATTATTTTATTATACATATTAACACATGAATCACTACAAACCTTACACATGGATTTAAGTATCATGACATGACACATATATATTTTCTTGACACATATACAAACATGTGTCAACATAAAAAAATAATATTTGTTATATATCATGACATTTGTTTTATTTGGATGGAGGTGGTTTTGTTAAAAGAAAAAGAAAAAGAAATTGTTTTCTAAGTATATGATTTTGATTATAAAATAGTTCAACTAACCTTAATTTGATTTTTCGAATTTAATTATAAAAAATGATTTTAATTTAGTGTTAATCTAGGTCTATAATACTTTAATATTTATAAAAATAAATAAAATGAAATATTAGTATTAAAGGTGGGTGAGGTGTTAAACACTTGTCAAAAAGCTAGTTTAACATCTAATTTGTATATTTATATTTTTAAAAGATTAGTTAAATTGAGTTCTTGGAATATAAAAAGGGAAGATTTGAGGTACTTAAAAAAAAGGGGTGAAAGGATAAAAGGGGAGAGAGGGGAAGATTCACTAAAAAAAAATAGAAATTATGGAGGAAATGGACTTTCTCATTTTAGGAAAAAGAAGAAGGGAGGGTTTCTCAAATGCGACATGAACCAATAGCTGTCAACGGATCACACCGATTAACTTTCGGTGACTGACGATGATATTTTGGTAACTGTATTTTAGATTTAATTATTTTAATATATTATAAGTATGATTTTGAGTAAGTAAGATTCTGTTTCGTTAAAGTATAACATGTTTACGAGTAGTGATTTATCAAGTCTATATTTTACTTATAAAAATATAAAATTTAGAAAGATGTCCTTTAGATTTATCGAAGTGAAAGTTCGATCGGTATTAAGGCTTTTAGCAGCGCCACGAGTTTAGAGATATACCGGTCCAAATTAACAACGTCGGTTTAAATTACTATCTTAGATATCAAAATAGACCAATAAAAATAGTTGATTATTTTATATTGTATTAATATAAAATTTGTACAAGCGTTATTAATATAAAATTTGTACATATAGATTCCTAGCAGTATCACGAGTCTAACTGAACCTTAAGTCGGAATTAACGATACCGTTTAGCGTTACGCGTTACAATTTTGGCGACAAACATAAATAGTATCATATGGTGACAAACATAAATAGTTTCATAAAAGTGTTTGGTTTAAAATTTAATTTTATATAATAATGAAGTGGCGTTAATTTATCGAATTAAAATAAGTTATTAACTTAGAAGGACTAATACCGATATTTACCAATTAGAGTCGGTATAAAGTTAAATATAAGATTAGTACGAGAATTTGAATATAAAATTAGTTCAAATAGACTTGTGATAATATAACGAGTCTAACGGTACATATATTCGGTCTAAAATAGTTATTTCGGTGTCAGATAAAAATAAGTTTTAGTTTTAAATGATTTAAGTGGTTTTGAATACGTTTTAGTAAATTGTTTAAGATATATTATATTTATATACTTTTGAAGAATAATTATTTATTATCGTGGTGTTTGGAATTTTGGTCGAGAAAACGAATTTGAAGATGTTATACGAATTGTTTTTTATTATTGCAGTTGTTATTATTTTGGATGATTTTCATGAGTTGTGATAGTTTGAAAGATAAATAAAATGTTTTGTCCATCTAGGATTGCCCGGGGTAGGGTTAGTAGTTGTAAGACCATATCTAAGGGCGGTATGGCCAGAGTGCACGGCTGGTAGTCCTAACGTTAGGCAATGCGAGATATGAATGAGATATTTCGATTATTGATATGATTGATGTTATGATAAGCTACACGGGTGGAATTCGAGGATGGACACAAATTTTACGTTTGATTGAATACGAGTTGGTTTGTTAAAGCAATCTATTTGATTACGAGTTGGTTTGTTAAAGCAATCTATTTGATTACGAGTTGGTTTGTTAAAGCAGTTTATTTGTTTACGAATTGGTTTGATGAAACGTTGTTCGATTTGATTCGTTTTTATGAAACTTTATTTGATTTGATTTGTTTTGATAAAAGGAATTATATATATTAAATTATATAGTAATAAAGTGAAATAGACAATTAAGTTATTAGCGTATCAATCAACGCGTCGATAAGCTGAAACGAGTTCATAAGTTAAAGAGAACTACCTAAGTTAAGAGAACTACCTAAAATAGGCAGAACTACGTGGCTTTGATTCCCGGTTTAAATATTAAAAGACGTTCGGGATACGTAGGAAGCTCGATAGAATTATCGAGTCCAAGCCAAATAATTAATAAAACTTTAGGTAGTCCTAATAAATTTTTATCTATGAAGGAAATACGTTTCAACGAGTTCAATATTAAAGAGCCGAATTCATAGATCGTTATCCTATTTTCCATTCATACCCGATGCCGATTTGGGTCGGGTGTGACAGTGTATGTGGTGCAGTATCTAAACTTCGATTGTTGTCGTATGCCACGCAGTATCCACCGAAGGGGTGTATTTGGTGCAGTATCCGATCTTCTATTATTATCATATGCCATGTAGTATCCACTGAAGGGGTGAATGTGGTGCAATATCCAAACTTTTGCTTTGTCACATGCCACACAGTATCCACATCTGAACTTCTATTGTCGCATGCCTCGCGGTATCCACTCAAGAGGTGTATGTGATGTAGTATTTGAACTTCTATTGTCGTATGCATCATGGTATCCACCCAAGAGGTGTAAGTGGTGTATATTCCGAACTTCTGTTGTCATAGGCCTCACGGTATCCATCCAAAAGGTGTATGCAGTGTAGTATCCGAACTTATATTATTATATGCCTCGCGATATCCACCCAAGAGGTTTACGCGGTGCAGTATCCAAACATCTATTATTATATGCCTCACGATATCCATCCAAAAGGTGTACGCGGTGTAGTATCCGAACTTTTGCTTTGTTGAATTCCACACCGTATCCATCGAACGATGCAGTATCTGAAGTTCTATTATCGTATGCCTCGTGGTATCCATCCAAGAGGTGTACGTGGTGCAGTATTCGAACCCAAGTGTGAATGTTATTTACTATTATAAATATGATGCATGTTGGATAGAGAAGTAACTCACTCACACAAGTATTTAGTCTTATATAGTCTTGTGTTAACAAAGATAAGTATGAGGTTGTTTTTGAACAAATCAATAGCTTGTTCAATAATAGGATTCATTTTGCTTAAACTATGAAAATAACTCTATTAAAGTGCAAGATAAATATATACATGTAAAAGATGCATGCGTATAAGGGATTATGTGTAATCTAAAAGACAAGTTAAAAGAAATTGGACTTTTTGTCCTTATAGCCGAAAGTAGCCCCCGGGGAAATGGACTAAGGTTAGATATTTTGGAACATCTGAAATGATGCTTTCGTATGGTGTTTATGAGAGAAATGAGGAGAACTGATTTAGAGGCTTTTTTGATGAATTGTCAACGTAGTAAAAAATCAAAATTAAAAAGATTTAATTAATTAACAATAACAGATTTATATTTATAATATATTAAACAATTACTAGACCATTAATTAAAATAATAAAAGAAAATAAGAGATACATCTTCAAAAAACACAAAGCAAAGGAAATCCAAAAGTCACAAATAAACTTCTATATAAAGCATGATAAATAGTATTCCGCTATTATATTCCTTGGTCATGATAGATAATATTATGTTTCTGAATGTAATTATTCGATTTTTTTTCATATGTTGTAGTTATTTTGTTCTCAATTGTGTTGTTGTTTTATTTTTATTAAACAATAGTTGTTATAGTTTCATCTTTCAGATCCATTTCTGTCATTACCTAGGTTCTATACCTCTCGCTACCTTATCCATGTTTTCTTTTTTATTTTATCTTTTTTTTCAAAACTGATATCTCCAATTGAAGAAATCCGATAGAAATAGAAGATTCATGGACAACTAAAATCGGAAAACACAATGGTGTCAAAAATTACAAGAAATTCTTATGTTTCTCGAGGTAATTATTCGATTTTTTTCATATATTATAGTTATTTTTTAGATTTTCAGCTTTATATGAACTCAATTGTTAGCTTTAATTGAAGTTAAATTAATTTTTCTAATTCGGAACCTGTTGAAATCCACTCATTTTTTTCTAGTTTGAGTTTATCTAACTGATATGGATTGTATTTTTTATTTTCATGCATTTTGGTACAAATAGATATAAAGTTTCATACAATAGTTGTTCATTGAAGTTTGAGACATATTGAAGAAAATATTAAAGAGGTATTGAAATATTATACTTACAATGAAGTTTATTTTAATTATAAATTATGTTATATCATTATTATTATTATTATCAATGAGTTATTTTTTTCCAGCTCTCTCGACAAAGAGATTGTAAGTGTCTAATACACTTGATAAGATCTTTATTCTCGAAGAATTTGGATTATGCCAGATACGAATTCAAAATGAAGGTAAATAAAAATAAATTTTGATGCTCAAAATCCTAAAATTGTACATTAATTATGGGATATTGAAATAATTGCAACATTGGTTATATAGTTTTTAACTATTATATTGTGGTTTGTACAAAATTGTTAGTATTTCAAGAGTTTTTAACAGTTGAAAATGAAATATCAGCATAAGACAAGTTGTTGAAAAATATTAATTAAAAAATATTATTATTTGAATCTCTTCAAATTCTCAAATATTGAGTATAATGATTCTAATTAATAGAATCAATTTCACATATTAATTATAAAATGTATTTTTTTTGTACTGAGTGGTTACAATTGCGATTTAATTCTATTTAACTAAAATTAATTTATGGACTTAATGCTTCATTAATAAAAAATAAAAAATTTAATTAATGGGCAAAAAATATTTTCACTCTTCTCTTTATATGCTTATATCTTACATTCTCTCTTATTTTCGAAAAAAAAAACGAGAGGAAGATAGTTCTTTCCTAATTATCTTTTTTGTCCCTTCATTTTTTTTCTATTCTTTTGTTTGTTTTTCTTGCTTACGAAATTCAAGAATATATAATTATTAGAAAATATTAAAAAAGTCAAATAAGTGATATCTGCGAGCGTGACTGATATTCTATATAGTGAAAGAATGAAGAACAAATTGATTGAATATCTTGTGAGATATTACGAGATAAAAATATGACAAATCAATACATTAAGCTGATTCACTTAGATATATTGGGTTATTGTAGCATAATGAATAATTGAATTCAAATACTTGGTGATCATGAAATTCCATCAAGCAAAATGATTATCATTAAGATGAATTTGTGACTAATTCTTATGAATTTTATTTTTTTATATGTAACATATATAATTGATAAAGTTTCTTCATGTGCAATATCAGAAAAGTATTGATGCTAATAATTTATAGCATAATATATTGATGATGCTTCCATTTTAACATAGATTGTAATTCTTTTGTATCATAAATATAATATTTAAGTTGTCTCTCCCTTTTCGCGATTCTCCTTCTTCGCGAGTCTAGGGTTCCGCCGCCTGAAAACTTGTTGCCGCCGTCGCCGATCTGAAATCTTCTAATGGGATTCAACCGCCGGTTGTCTTCATGATCCTCCTTCGCGATTCTCCTTCTCTCGCTCTGCTAGGGTTCCGCCGTCTTTGAGTTTGACAAAGAAGGAGAAAAGCTGTTGCCGCCGCCGCCGATTTGGAAGCTCCTGGTGGGTTTCCACCACCGCTTGTCTTCATGATCGAATTAGAAGGGAGATCCGCCGCCTTCCTTCGTATTTTGATATAAAAAAAAATAAAGCAGTGGTTCCGCCATCGACGATCTAGGAGTTTCTGATGGGCTTCCACCGCCGCTGGCTTTGTGATCGATCCAGAAGAGGGTTCAGCCACCTGCCTTCGCGTTTGACATAGAAGAAGAAAAGCCGAGGTTCCATTGCCGCCGATCTGGAATTTTTTGATGAGTTTCCGCTGCCGCCTGCCTTCGTTTTGATTGAAAAATCTTCTGTTTTTCGCTAAAATGCTCCTGTTGATAGCCTACTCCTTTTGAGAGTTGTGTAAATCGTTGTTGTTTACTCATATTGAGAGTGTTGTTTTATGTTGATTGGTTTTTGTTTGGTTGTGTGATATACTGCTATTTCAGAAATTTCAATTTACAAAAGGATAATGAAAGATCAGTTTCAACAATTGAAGATTGTTGAAGATGGATTTAAGTTTGAGGTGAGAGACACCGGAGGAGAAAAGATTGATTATAAGTGGTGTCTGGTTGGATCACTTGTGACGAATAAAAATTTTAATTTTGAAATTTTCAAACATCAAATGGTTATGGAGACCGGGCAAGGGTTTAACGATTTCTGAAATTGGAGGAAATTTGATTTTGTTTAGGTTTTATCATTTGTATGATCTGAAATGGGTTAGTGAAAATGGTCCTTAGACTTTTGATAATCAATTGTTAATTTTGTATACTCTGAAAGAGGGGGAAGATCCATCTGCGGTACAATTAACACATACAAACTTTTGGATATAGATTCATGGTCTTACACGGAATTTGTTTACTGAGACAATGGCACAGGCATTGGGAAATTTCATTGGGTCTTATGTATCTATGGACTCAAAAGCGAAACGGATAAATGAGCAAAGTTATCTCCGTGTGCGAGTTAGCGTGGATATCAGACAACCGTTACAAAAGGGAAAAAAGTAAGAAAGGCAGGAGGTGATTGGTTGAACTGTGTCTTTAAATATGAAAAATTACCAATTATATGTTTTATATGTGGTCTAATTAACATTTGGATAGACATTGTGAGATCTTTTTTCGTAGCAAGGAAGAGGACTTAGTGAGGGGGTGGGATGCTTCTATAAAGGCTCCCTTACGCCGTGCTAGTGTTATGGGAGGAGAAAGATGGCTGGAGGAAGAGGCTAGACCCGATGGAAATATGGTATATGGCTCAAATAGAAATGCTGGTAGTAGTACAGCGGGACAGCGGAAGGAACCAACCCATAGACATAATCTACGACATCTATCAAAGAACTTTGGTGTAAGCTTTTATGATCAGAAGGATGTGGAAATCCCTTCAGTTAATCTCTTGCAATCAGAAATTGGATTAGAAGTAGGAGAGGAAAGGAAAAGACGAAGGGGCGAACTTGTTGCATTTCAACCAAAACCAATTGAGACTATACAAGAGGTAACCATTCAAACCATGGAAGTTGATGATCTATCTCCAAACCAGGAAAATGATAATGATAATAAAGCTTGCGAGCAAAAACAGAGAAACGCGAAGTTTCAAAACAAAGCTAAGCAGCAAACAGGAAAGGCAGGCCAAATTAGACCTGTCCACGGGCCCGGATACCCGCCCGGCCCGTCCAGGCCCGTGTCCCTTGGACCGGGCTTGGGCAATAAAAATTGTTCATCGACCCAGCCCGGCCCAGGCCCGCCAAAGCCCGCCTATTTTTTGGGCGAGCTTGGGATTAATAAAAATAACACGGGCCGGTCCAGCCCGGCCCGCTTATTAATATTAATTAATAAATATATATTTATATATTAAATATTTATTTTTGAGTATAATATTTATTTTTTTATAATTAACAATTATATATATATATTTAGGTGGGCTTATATGGGTTGGGCTCGGGATTTGATTTTTAAGCCCGAGCCCAGCCCGACCCGAGCCCGCCTAAATTAATTGTGGGCTGGGCTGGGTTTGGGCTGAGCATTTTTACTTAAAAACCCGACTGGCCCGGCCCAGCCCGGCCCATGGACAGGTCTAGGCCAAATGGTCTGCCCAGAGCAATGAAAATCTTTAGTTAGAACTGCCAAGGTCTGGGCAACACTAGGGCAGTTCCCATTCTGTGTGAGCTCATCAAAGCTCATAGGCCTGATGTTATTTTCTTGTATGAAACTCTGGTTTGTCAATCTCGCATTGAAGCTATCAGGGTACGCATTGGTTTTGAATGATGTTTTGTTGTTGATAGGATTGGGAGAAGTGGAGGAATATGTGCTTTTTGGAGAAAGGCCAATATGTGCTCCTTAAGATCATTTTCATCAAATTACATTATTTGACTGTAAATGATCCTAGGGAAGGAGACTGGCGTCTTACTGGTTTTTATGGGTATCCGGAGAGAGCTAGATGAAGGACTTCTTGGGATTTACTAAGGAGCCTTGCTGCCGCCTTTCCTCTCCCATGGTATATTTTGGGAGATTTTAATGATCTACTTGTTCATAGTGATCAAAAAAGGGATGAATGAGCATCTTGAGTGGTGTTATAAGGGATTTAGAGATACACTTACTGATTATGGCCTTACTAATATTCCGTTACAAGGATATCCATATACATGGGTACGACATAGAGGTAAACCAAATGAAGTTCAAGAGAAGCTTGATCGAAGCCTTTGTATAGAAGCGTGGGGGAGGCG
Organism: Euphorbia lathyris; assembly: GCF_963576675.1. Lineage (NCBI taxonomy): Eukaryota > Viridiplantae > Streptophyta > Magnoliopsida > Malpighiales > Euphorbiaceae > Euphorbia > Euphorbia lathyris. The sequence goes on along the minus strand of NC_088913.1, from coordinate 36,735,178 downwards.
TTTTCCTGGTAATTTTTGTGTTAATTCTATTGCTCCCACTTCAGATCACTCCCCAATAATCTTACATACATCAACCGATTTAACTGTTCTAAAGCAAAAACAGTTCAGATTCGAGCAACGATGGCTAAGGGATGAGGAGATTTGGAATGTGATTAAAGAGGCATGGGGATCAGACAGGCGAACGGTACTGAGTTCGCGGTTAGCGCATGTGGCAGAGGTGCTTATGAGATGGAGCAGAAGAAGTGATGTCAACTTTCGTCAAAAAATTGAACAATTAAAAGCAAAGTTAATACAACTACGTGATCTAGGAGGTCCAAATAATAGTGATGAGTATGAGTCGGCCCAAGCTGAGTATGTGAGAATTATGGTTCAATAGGAAGACCACTGGAAACAGAGAGCAAAAGTCTTATGGCTTCAGGAGGGTATTATGTTAATGTTATGACAGTTTTTGTTTTCTCGACTGTCATCATAACGTAATTCACATGATATAATTTGTATTAAATTCTGTCGTTGGAACGTAATTAGTATGGCAGTTTGTTATCAGTTTTGTATCGTTAGATAGAAAGTAAGATGACATTTTCTTATAAGAATTTTGTCATTGTTTTTTTTTTTGGTTTTTACCTCTTCCATGAACCTGTATATATAACCAAAGTAGATTGCAAATAATGTGCAAATGACCTTTATATATAACAATAAACTTGTACATATGTGAATATCACAATCCTAACCAAAGGTTTCTCATTACAAAACTAACATTTAACTATATAAGAAGCCTAAACACCTAAACTTTGAATCTCCTGACTTGTTATGCCCATTCTTTGCATGTTTCCTTCCATTCCTTTGCTCCCTGCAATATAAAATACACAAGTTAATTGAGTGATGAACTTAATGCCAAGCGCCTCTATTGTGCCACACACTTTAATAGCGTAATTAGAGCCATTATATGTAATTCATATTGACATAAACTGAGGGTAAAAGAAACGGCTCACTAGAGATGCATGAAATTCTGATAGCACATAATCCACAGTTTATTGAAAATAGTCCAATCCGTTCTCAATGCCTAAATTGATACTCTTTTTTAAACGTGAAGCCTATATCGGTGTTATTTTGTACGTGGAGCCTAAATTGATACTTTCTAGAAAACCATAAACCTATTTTGATACAAATTGGGAAAAGTATGCAGTAATTGCAAGGTAAACTCAGCTGAGTAAAGCATAGAATTCTGAAACTACACTAACTGACAAGGCAATATTAGCTCGATCTAATTTTTTCTTAGACTACAAACGTACCTTTCAGATTCATTGATCGACCAAATATTAACCTAATGACGTATCATGTATGGTATTAATTGTATAATGCAAAACTATCATCATAATAGACTTGAATCAGATCATCTGCAAACAAAAGAGAATAAGCACTACTTCATACTATGATCAACTGTATGGTGTATGGAAAATATTACAGTAGTTAGGAGTTGCAAAAGGTACTATAGGGATAAAATGGAAACTAAAGGAAATAGTAGTAGTGCAAGATAATTTAAGCAAATGAGCAAAAGTAGGAATTGGAATAATGCTTGAGATTCGAGAAACTTAAAGCATGATTCTAAATTCTAGATGTAAAGGATAGTTATAATTACCTCAACGTTTTGGAATTCTCTAATATCCATCTTTGTCCTACACCACAACCCCAATTAAAGATTTCACAAATACATAATTGTTTAGTCAACTACATTTCACAAATAAACATGACTCAACATATAAGAAATAAAATAACAGGCCAGGTTCAAAAATTCTGTACTTTAAAGAAACAGAACATTCCCAAAAAAATGAAATCAACTTGGATTGCAGTGGTTGTTTGATGCATTAACTCTTGAAAGCTACCTTTGCTTCATTAACTCTTGAATTTCAGAACATTCCCATAGAACATATTCTTGTTTTATGATGCCAAAGATATATAAAGGAAACCAACAGGTTCATGTAGTGAACAATTTGACAATAAAGCTTGATCAGTCAACCTATTACCAGAATTTCATTTACATAAGGCATGTTTGGTTGACCAATTTGCGGGTACAAGTTAGTTGAATTTCTTCCGAAATAGCTACAAGAAGATGTTTCTTAATACTAACCAAACACTTTTATTCTGCGGTTTTGACTCAAAAAGTAAAAAGGAGCTACAAAAAGAAGAACCGAACAGACACATAGATCAATCATACAAACCCAAAACAACTGAATCAAGCTCTCACAATTCAATTTTCACACCATCAAACAACACGAAACTAACCGAAACATTGAGATTAGAGAATTAAATACCAGCAGCTGAATGCTAATAACACGATAGAGAATCTAATAACATTGAGACCTAAATTGATACCTTTTTTAAACGTTAAGCCTATATTGGTGCTATTTTGTACGTTGAGCCTAAATTGATACTTCCCTAAAAACCATAGGTCTATGTTGGCACCTTATCCCTTTAGACAAAGGAGCTCTTTGATTCAGCCCCTGATTCGTTGATGTCTCCAACTACAATACACCATCCAAAAATAGCAAAAATTTCAAAATCTCACCCAAATTCATAGCAAATCCATTAATAGAAACCAGACCCAAATTCATTTGGGGAACAAGAACAAAGGTAGAATTTATTTGGGGAGCATGATATCTACCAACAAGAAATAAACTCATATGGACAAAAACATGACAAACACAATTTAGGATAAAATGGATCTTATGTTATTTTAAGTTAAAAAAATTATTTTGATCATTGTGCATATAAATATAAAGAAGCAAAAGGGTTGCTTCTCTTACACCATTTTTCATTTCTTGTAAAGAAACATTTCATATAATCAAACCCTCTATTAACATAGCCAAATGTGAAAGAACATTGACACAAACTGAAATCACATATCAGGATGAAACTGAAGCAATCAGCAAGCACAAATATTATGATGAACATATCTGCAGCCTGTACTAGGAAACTTCAATATACGTTATGCATAATGCTGCATCAAGTTCAATGACTGATCAAACAGAGATCGAAAAATATGGTTAGAGATCAAACAGGGATTGAAAAATAAAATTATCTGGACTAACAAACAACAAAGCCATATAATTAGTGCATTAAATACCTGGCCAGGTCTTAATTACTCTCCATAATAGTATACCTTGACAATCCTATCAACATAATCCGCAAAAAGCTTTCCTTCCCAATACACCAAACAGCTCATGGCAGAACTACTTGTTATTGATCTGATCAGTCTGGTATCTACTTCAAAATCTGATTACATATATAGTGAGAACAAACTCTAATTTCACAACTTTTATTGTAAAATTGGGAAATAATTAGATTGGTGTGATTAAGGGGCAATAAAGCAAAGAAGGGTATTTATACATGTACTAGTATTTATACATGTTACCCATATGATTATCATCTCCACTTTTTTCTATATATAAGACAAATATCTTCTTACAAACCAAAAAACAAACTTCTTTTGAATTTGAACTTACAGCAAAATATATATAATTCCAAACTATCCTAATTAAAGAGAGGATAATCATTTTGTCTTTGTATAGATTAGAAATGGGTGAAGTGAATTATTAAAGTTACAGAGGAAACATATTGATAGGTAGTCTTTGCTAGTTGTGTCTCCTTTCGACTGCATGCTTCTCTAAATAACATAACATGCTTTCATCAAAACATGTATATTTGCTTAATTACATAGCCAAAATCTGAATTTACTGATCCTCATCAGCATTTGATAGTAACCACATAAAGCAAACATCTTTGAGCCATGGCAACACATGCCATTAGTTATGCAAATTAGAAGGATTCACCAAAAGCACATGCTAGCAAGGTCAAATTAGCAAATCCTAGAAATAGGGGAATATATCATAATGGAGCATCAAAATGGATCGTTTATAAGAGATGAAGACGAAGGTCACAATAACCAATTATACACAAACATACACGCATACATACACATGTTTTGTTGGCCTGTCTGTTGTAGAAAAGTTCAGTTAGTCATAAAAACAAACACTTGGTGTGCATTTCAGAGTGCGAAAAGTTACCTGAAGCAATTACATAAAATCATCTCTGTGAAATAATTTGAAGGAATTGACAAATCACAAGACCCAAACTGCCTAGTTCAACAATAATCCAAAAACTCCTTCACAAGATCAATCACATATTTATGCACAAAAACGCATAATAGATGACATAAATTTATTATAACCCAAAAATTCAGATCGAACTTACCAGAACTTGAATTCAAGAAGGCCATGAACAAATGGACAGAACTTGTTAGATCCACAAGTAAGGAGACTAATGCCATCTTGGATCTGCAGATCTGCCTGGAGAGAGAGAAAAAGACAACAAAAAGATTAAACATGTAGATATTGTAGATTATGTATAAACCCTATAGGAAATATACATAAATTAGGGCCACAACAAGACAGGTAAACCATCGATTCAAAATATGGGGATCGATTTTCCAACTTTAAAATCGATCCTCTAAGAGCTGAAGAAAATGGAGGAACAAAGACAACATATAAAGCAAAGTAGGAAAAGGGAGACTATGGTTGCTCTAAGGTGTTGCCATCAACGCTTTGTTGAGAGGAGGAAAGAGAGAGAAACTATTTGGAGATCTTTAGTTTGAGGAAGAAAGATGTGGAGATAGAAAAAGAGGATATGAAATTAGAAATGAGAAGAGGGGGAATCGATTTTAGGTTTTGAGTTTTGAGCGCGCGTTAAATTTTTTGCTCTTTTTGCTCCCCCGCTTTTCTAAGTTCTGGTTGCCACTTTTTTATTTTCGTACAACAATGACAGTCATTTATTCGAAGTGTCGTCTGATGCTTAAGTGACTTTTCCATCAAAATCGCGTTCTTTTAGGATGACAACATACTATAACCGTAACGTCATCTGAGACGCGAACGCATTTTTTATTTCGCCTTCCGATGACATAGAATTAAAATACTGTCACGAAACATATTCAGACGACACGAAAACAAATGTCTGTCATGTATCTTGTGTCATGTGAAAGGGAAAATGGCATAGTGAGACTTCCATTTGGACAAAAGCGAGACTGAATGTTGTGTAAAAATGCAGCAGATAATGATCTTTTATTCCAGATTTTATCATTGCGGTTCGACTAGAGAAACTAGTAGCATAAAACAGCTAAATCAACAACTTCATGGGGATGATTCGTAATGATATAGGTCCAAAATTCAAAGTAAATAAAGCTCCAATATTTCCCACTAGCGAGAGCAACCATAACTATTAAGCATAAGTGCATCTCACAAGAACATGGAAGGAGTTCTCTAACGAATTCAAGCATAACAGGCAGACAATACTCATATGGACGTGATGATCACGAAGAGCAACTAGCTTAGGAAAACATCCATCCAGAACACGCCAAATGAAGTTGTAGATTTCCAGAGGGGGCCTTAATAGACCACACATCTTTCCAGTTTATCATAGAGGCAAGATGCGAAGAACTAGAATTGTCAGTTTGGATTTTTTTGTAGCAACTACTCACATTGAACTGAACTTTTGATTCCTAGATCAGCTTCAGGAATCCAAAATACTCTGAGTACTCAACGAGATCCTCTTTATCAATCTAACAACCTTTTCATAAAATAATTTATGGATTAGATCGACATTCTAGATATTGCACTCAGGAATGCGGAGGAGGCTCACTATATTCAGGCCCTCTAATTTTTCACTTTCAACAAAGGGATTGTCAGGATCAGGCAGCCAGGTCTCCTCCTATATGTTAATTTCAGTACCATCCCCGACCACACATCTAGCACCCGAACGTGTGAGAGCTTGTGACTCTAGAATGCTCCTCTAGATGTAACTTGGGTTAAAACTTATATCAACTTCCAAAAAGGAACTTTATGGATAATAGCGGGCTTTGAAGACACGGGCCATAAGTGAGTTCTGACTTGTAAGGAGCTGCCACCCTTGCTTCGCTAATAGAGCTAGATTAAACAGATGCATATTCCGAAAACCCATTCCCCTACCTCTTTTGGAGTGCAAAGCTTTTCCCATGATTTTCGATGAAGGCTTCTGCCATTGCTTCCACCTGAACTCCACCAGAAGGAGTTCATCATTCTTTCCAGATCAGTGCATAGATTTAGTGGTAGAAGGAATAAGCTCATTGCATAAGATGGTAAGTCCTGGATAACAGATTTGAGCAGCACTTCCTTGCCTGCACGTGATAGGAATTTTGCTTTCCAACTACTTAGTTACAATTATCTAATTAAGTAGTTATCTAAATATATACTGATTATCTTCTTCAAAGTAAGATATAGACAATACCCCATATATCTTTCGTTTTGTATATAAAACAAATTATATCTTACTACAAGGGAGAATGAATTTTATTTTTCTTCTCACTATTGGCTCTGGAAAGACATGATATTTGTTGACTAATAAAAAAATAAAAACAAGATTTAGTTTGTACTAAAATTTGGTTATACGAACTAACATATGAGTTGAATATCCAAATTGTCCTGATAAATAAAAATAAGTACTTTTTGTTATACGATCCATTGACAAATTATTTTTTTATTTCTTTGTTCTAAATCCTATTTTTACTTAGTTCATCCTTTTTAGTTTCTGTCGCCCCCTTCTTCATCTCCTTCATTCTCCAGTCCATAATCCATATAGGCACAATGCACGCACATCTCCCTCTTCGTTATTCTTCAACTCGCCACTAACCCGCATTCCCAATCATAATAAAAATTAGAAGTTTATTATTATTATTTTTAATTACTAATGGTATAAACTGAAATAAAAGGTTAACCGACCGAAATAATTGGTTAACCGATTAGTGGTTAACTGAAATTGGTAGACTAGTATATGATTAGTGTTTTAAAAAAAACGATCAAATGGCTAACCGGCCGAATTAAACTTAATGGATCGGTTAACCAATCATGTGCACCCCTAATATTTACGTATTAAGAAGAAACAAAATTCGTAAATTATAAATAAAATAAATCATTTTTTAAGACGAGATGAGACAATCAATTAAAAATAATAATACGTATTACAAAAATAAAATTATAAAAATTTGAATAAATTGAATAATGTATTTAATATGAAAATAAATAATATTAAAAAGAGAGAAATATTTTATTAAATTGAACTTCTTATTAATTGCTAAATAAAATGTTTTTTTAAAGCTAAATAAAATGTTTTTTTAAACAAGCTAAATAAAGTGTTAAAACTTTGAATTTTGGTTTTTTTATTGAGCTCTTTATTTATTTTTTTGGGTAGGAAAGGAAAGAAAAAACAAAACAAAAAAACCCCATAAACTAACCCGGGATTAGCCTGGGAAAGCTAACCCCCACCATATCATCTGAAAGTAACGAAAAAAGGAAGTCCGGAGGAGAAGAGAAAGTTGTTACTCTCAAAATCCTCACATGGCCCTCAGCGGCAAGGCGGTCTGCCACCCGATTCTGCTCCCTGAAGACATGCCCAACGTTGATGGTATCGAAAGAAGCACACAATCTCGTGATCTCTTTAACTAAATTTTGGCAACCTAGACTCATAGCCTTATTATCAGAGATCATTTTGACCGCTTCGAGGTTGTCCGATTCCACAAGTAGTCTTTTCAAACCCAGATTTTTGGCGAGCCTAAGTCCAGAGAAGATCCCCCAGAGCTCAGCAGTAAAGGACGAACCCAAACCCAGATTCTGAGCAAAGCCAGACACCCAAGCACCAGCGGCATCTCTCAAGACACCTCCAGCTGCAATTCTGCCGTCTACAAGACAAGAGCCATCAATATTTAATTTAACTATCCCTTCCCTAGGTCTACTCTATCCAAATAGATGAACAATAGATCTCTGGATAGTATTAGATACATTATCCTCCTTGAAGCTATTAATAATAGTATTGATTTTCTTAGAGAAGAAAACAAGTAAATTAGGAATAACAATAGCTCCATCTCTAAAGATATCAACATTCCTCCATTGCCAAAGCCGGTGATAGACAATGGCAAAGAGGATAGCGCCATGCTCCAGCTCAGGTAATAACAAACCACTAACACCATCAATAAACCAATCACGGTCAGAATGGGCAAAGAAATCAGAAAGCAAGTGAATCGGAAGAACTTTCCTCCACACATTTTTACTTTTAGCACAATCTCTAAGAACATGGCAGATGGTTTTCGCATGAGCTCTGCATCTACCACAAGTATCAGACTCCGCTAAATGGCGTCTTTTCCTTTCCACATTTGTAAGCAACCTATTCTTTGCACCAAGCCACAGGAAACTTCTAATGCGATAAGGAACTTTCAAAGCCCAAATATTCTTCCAATCGATTGAAGGAGGAGCATTCAAATTAAGATTAAATACCTCAAAAGCAGATTTGCAAGAATAAGCACCGTTGTTTGTAAGGGACCAGCAGTGATTATCCCCATCTTCCTCCTTACTATTAACTTTCACTCCCCGAATCTTCAGGAGCATTTCCAGACTAAGGTAAGCCTCAAATCTCGACCAAATCCAGTCTCCCTCCGAATCCATAACATCAGCAATATTCCAATTACGAATCCCTAAAGGCGGTAGAGAAGTACAACTCTCTAATAAAGGCTTCTTCCCAAGCCAGATGTCATTCCAAAAACTAATTAATCTACCATTGCCCACCGACCAACCAATCCCAGAGCAAAACTCAGAAAACACAGAATTAACCCCTTTCCATAAGAACGAACAATTAAGAACCCTCTCTTTTGGTCCCCTAAAGATCCTACCCTTTCTATATTTCCCGCATAATAACCGAACCCAAAGAGCAGCCGGGGATTGCCATATCCTCCAAAGAAGCTTCATTAACAACACTTTATTATTGTCTCTAGCTTGTCTAATCCTCAAACCTCCCATATTCTTAGGTTGGCAAACCTCTTTCCAAGGAACAAGATGAATTTTTTCCCCTCTTCTGAGTCCCCCCACAGGAAACGACGATCAATTTTATCAAGATCATTAAGAATAGGCTTCGGCAGTTTACAAGCTTGCATAATATGATTAGGAACCGCACTGTTCACCGATTGGATCAAGGTAAGACAGCCCGCAAGAAAAAGGGATTTAGCTTTCCAACTAGCACATTTACTATTAGATCTATCGAAGATCTCTTTAAAAGAAGCTTTAGGAACTCTCTCACTATGGAGAGGAACCCCCAGATAGTTACCAAAAGCTTTGGTTAGAGGAATACCAGAAATCTCACTCATCCTTTTACAGACCATTTGGTTCATATTTTTAGAGCACAACATTCTTGACTTTTGGATATTAAGCTTTTGACCTGAAGCGGAGCAAAATTTACTGAGGATATCCATAATCACACCAATTTTCTCTTCACTTCCTTCAACAAAGATCATAACATCATCAGCAAAGAACAAATGAGTGACCGGGGGATAGAATTTATTAATGGAAACCGGATGAAACCTCCCAGTGCTAACAACATCTTGGATAAGATGAGTTAGCCTCTCCATAGCAATAACAAATAAGAACGGGCTCATAGGGTCCCCTTGACGGATACCCCGGGAAGGAGTAAACTCCTCGGTCAAATCCCCATTAATCAAAACTTGGAAGACAAGAGAAGAAATACAAACCTCAATTAATTTCCTCCAATTATCCGGAATCCCAACTCTCTCCAAACTATCTAGAAGAAAACTCTAGTTAATCCGATCATAAGCTTTCTCCAGATCCAGCTTCAGAGCCACAATACCAAGCTTCCCCTTTTTGATCTTCATCGAATGAACCATCTCCTGAGCGATAACAATATTGTCCATCATATGTCTCCTCGGGACAAAACTGCCTTGATTCTGGCTAATAATATCAGGGAGAATACACCGAAGCCTATTAGCCACGATTTTGGTAACCACCTTATAAAGCACATTACACAGACTAATAGGTCTCATTTGTAAGAAAGAGGAAGGTTTCTCCACTTTAGGAATCAGGACCAGAAGAGTTCTATTTACTAGCCTAATATCCTCAGAACCATTAAAAACCCCTTTGACAAAACTGTAAATTCCTTCTTTTACAGTTTCCCAGTGTTTATGATAAAAACCGGCCGGGAGCCCATCAACCCTAGGAGCTTTAGTGGCACCAATGCTAAACATCGCCTAACTATAATCTCTTTCTGATCAATAGGGTGAAAAGCTTCAATAATCTTATCATCACAAACCGTATGAAAAGTAGTCCTAGACAGAGCTCCATCCAAGTCCACCGGGTCTTCTTTAAATAACTCTTTATAAAAATTAAGGGCCAAGAGACGGATTTCTTCATCCTCATAAACCCAATTCCCATTAGGATCTTTGATAGCATTAATACGATTTTTCTGCCTTCTGATAACAGTAGAGAGGTGGAAATACCTCGTATTACGATCTCCATCTTTAATCCAAGCTTTCCTTGATTTCTGAAACCAAAGCAGCTCCTCTTGCCTAAGCACCACTTCCAACTCATTCTATAGGGATCTTAGAAGACAATTCAAACTATGGTCAAACCTGATCTCCAGGATACGTTGGATGCCTTCAATCCTACTCAGAATTTTTTGTTTCCTTCTGATAATATGGCCAAAAACATTTCTATTCCATCCCACCACATTACTTCTAAAACCCTCCGCAACCATTAAAACATTAGAATAGGGTTTCCAATTATCATGAACAAAATTCTTAAACTCAGGATGAGATTCCCAAGCCACCAGATATCTAAAAGGCCTTACCCCTCTAAGACGCGGAGCTCTCACCAACCTGACTAAGATAGGACAATGGTCAGAATGACGGAAGGGGAGATTCAACACAGCCGCCTCAGAAACCTACTCTGGGCAACAATATTAGCATAAACTTTGTCCAACCGAACAAAGGTACTATTATGTTTCCAAGTAAACTTATGACCAGCAGCACCAAGATCCGACAGTCCACACAAATCCATATTCTGCTTATGATTAAGACACCTATTAATATAATGATTCCCTCCCCCTCTTTGATCACTTATAATAGCAATACCATTAAAATCTCCAGCCACAAACCAGGCATCCACCATACTCATACTTAGAGTAAACAACACCTCCCAAAGACGTTTTCGATTAGCAAGAATAGGACCAACATACACAATAGTAATAAAGAGGGGTTTATTACTAGGGTAAGTAACTTTACTGTGAATAAATTGTTTATCCATCTTCACGATATCAAAATGAACAAGATCGGGCTTCCAAAAAATCCAAATCCCACCAGCTCGACCAGTAGCCTCTGATCTGACACACTTCCAAATTCTAAATAACTTAACCACCTCATCAGCTTTAGCTCCACTGATTTTAGTTTCTAGTAAAGCAAAACAAGACGGGTTGAACTGCTTAACTAAATCCTTTACATGGATACAGGTCGCCTTGTTTGCCGCTCCTCTAACATTCTATACAAACAAATCCATCAAAAGAGGACAGCAAACACAGGCCTAGCCCAACTAAACCATATATTTATTAGTGGCTCCTAAGAGCCTATAAGAGGTACCTGCAGACCCCTTTTTCTCCAAGAAACCAAAAGAATTTTGGTTATTCTTATGACTATCCTTGAGTTTCTTCATACTCATTTTATTAACCCCCATGGTCTTCCCATTTCTAGCCTCAATACAGACTTTAGAAAAACTAACCTCTTTATTCATCTCAGATACTTGAGGAGCTTGAATCTGAGGACCATCCTGGGAGACTTCTTTAGATTCAAATAGAGTGTTAACAGCCTCCACATTATTTTCTCCAGGGTCTATAGGTTCTAAGTCCGGCATGCCCAACTCAACTAGATCATTAGAAGGATCAGGGTCATGATCTTCATCCACAGGAAGGACCCTAAACCTAGATCTAGAACATAACTCCAAAGGGCCGCTGGAAGCAGCACATTCCTTTGGACTTGACATCTCCTTCCTTCTAAAACCATTTTGGAGCAGGAGCTGATCTTTATTAATGTCAGGAGGAAGATTGTGGGCCACAGGAACGCGCATCCTTCGTCTCCCTAAACGTTTAGCAACCATCCAAGGGCCGAAATTCCTCACATTCCCTTGGTTATCCTCTTCCCTAGCCTTGACAGCTTCAACTAGATCCTCGGTTGCCTTCTTCCTTTTAGGACAACCCTTATAAGTATGACCAAACATCCTACATTCATAACAGATATTATGGATCCCTTCATACTCAATATAGTAGATTGTATGTTGTAAACAGAATTTAGACAAAAGGGGTTTTGCTAGGTCGATATCAATACAAACTCTAGCAAATTTACCTCTTTCAGCTCCAATAGTAGTTTTATCCACATGGTGGACTTTTCCAACAAGCCCTGCAACTTTCTTTAGAAATATTTCATTATAATACTCAATCGGGAGACCCGGGAATCTCACCCAAGTCAAAATCCTATTAACTGAACAATCCCTTGGATTAAAGTTAGGGACCCAAGGTCTTATGGCAAGAACATGATTAAAGATAATATAGGGGCACCCATTAATGACAGCTTCATAATCTTCAGCCTGTGTGAACTTAATCACATAATAGTCATTTTCTAAGTCAGTGATACTGACTTTACCTTTCTTAGCCCACTGAGCACGGATTCTCTGAGTAAAATAATTAAATCCAATTCTTTTCCCTAGGATCATCACTATTAATGACAATTTCCATTCAGAGCGAAGGGACCGTTTATCAGCCGAGGACAAACGAATCACAAGACACAAAGGATCGTCTTATTCCTCATCCTCTATATCTGAATCTGACAAAATTCCCTCCAAATTTTCATCCTCCATTCGTCCGTACAAGGATGTATCCTCCTCCACAACACCCATAACCGTGTCTTTCCAAGACATTTTCAACTTACCTGGTAACACACACCCTTGCACCCCATCAGCCATCTCACCCCTACCCCCTATCTCGGAAGCATCCCGGGGATCCAAAGGAGAATTGGTTGCCGCCGCAAGGATCCCCACGGAAGCCGTCTGATCTTTACCAACATCTTTACCCGATCGGCCGGACGAACCGACCCCATCCCCTACCTCAGACCCGCCGCCCATAATCGCGGCAGTCCCATCCCTCGGCGGAAATAACCCTCCTGCCGCCTCGCCATTAATTCCTCCCCCCAGATCCGAACCAAAAGGCGCCTCTAACCGCAGATCATCGCCGGATCCAGGGTGAGGACATTGCTTTTCACCATCAACCACCGCAAAACGCGATCCGCCTGCCGATCTCGAACGCTCACGCAGATTGCCCTCTCTCCTTCGCTCTTGCTGGTCGCTCTCCCTTGCTTTCATCGCGTTCTAATTTAATTTGTTTTTAATTGTCTTTTTATTCGAGCTCTTTATTAATTGCAAATAAACGTAATAAAAGTTAAAAATACATAATTTTTTTGTGTTTATTGAAATATTGGAGAAATAATAATACATTTTTATAGAAAAGACTAAGTTATTATTAGTATTTATACATATATATATATATTTTTTAAATGGGTGCGGGGAAAAAAAAAAAAAAAAAAGCAAGCGAATAGAGTCAATAATCGAGTCATAGGATACCCTAACCGCATAACCAATCAGTATTTTATTTTCTATTTTAGAGTTTAGACAGAGAAAAAGAGACTCGCCGTAAACGCCGCCAGGGCACAGCCACATAGGTTCGGACGAAAACCAAAGCAAATTCTCTCTATCCGAACCAATAGCTGTGGACGACACAGCTGGAGACAGCCTGTCACCAACAAAGTCCCACTCACCTATTCCCCTAACTACGTTCTCTCTCCCTCTCTTCTCTCTCTCTGTTTTTCTCTATCACATTCTCTTCCTTCTTTCTTTGTGTAGCTCAGGCCTTCTCGATCTCCTTTTCCGATTCTTGGTTTCGCCGTCGACCTTCACTGGATCAAGATTCTCTGCTTTGTAAGCTCTCGATTGATCTGCTTTTTGCTCATTTCGCTCGTCGTTTTCGTTTCTTAATTATTATGTTTTAGGGTTTTTGCATGTTAATTTTACGATGCCACTTTGCTTCTTGTTTTTTCCTCTCTTTTCTTCTCCATTGTTGCTCTCATGTTTAACTGCATGTCTGTGGAATGTCGATGTTTAGTTTTGAAGGGTTTTTGTTCCATTTTTCTTTTGTTATTTGATGCTATGTTGCATGTATAGTCGGATGGTACCGCATGAAATTAGTACTTGACCTATAGTTTGCCTTTTCTACATCCAATGTGTTCTGTGGAATGCTTAGATTTGGAATGTCGGTGAATGAGAGGGAGTATTTTGCTTATTAGTTGCTTTTAAGTATCTGTGTTTGGTTTCTGAGGGAGGGATGGAATTAGATAAAGGAACTGAAACTATGAGCAGGCAGCCTTTTTTTTTTGGGTATTTTGTTTTTTGTTTATTTTTAAATTAGAAGGAAAGCAAAATTGTTTAGAAGGCGAATACCATTTTTTTTGGTTAATTTGGAATATAATGAAGTATATATTACTTAAATGATTGGTGTATAAGTTTGTCTTCTTGATTTGCTCGAATATGAATCTGGCCATCTAGATTTTCCCATCATGTTTTGTTTTTGTTTAAGTAATTATGCTACTATATTAGCACTCATTTATGCACCAATTAGGTGTTTTAGTGCTTAAGTCGGAGTCTCTTACTGTTGATACATTCCTTGATATTTGCCTAGACACTTTCCTTTTGTTAGTCTCCCTCGGTACTTTTCTACTTGAAAACCTTCTCATATGGAACTCAAAGTTTGTAGTTGCTGTGGTTGGCTTTGGCATGTGAGGAAGAGTATGACTATCATATTTATATTTCCTGGTGATCTGTAGATTAGCTTGTCCTATTTGAGTAAATTTTAGAGGATGTGTTAATGTCAATGACTTCATTTATGATCTTATTTATAGGATGTGTTAATGTCAATGACTTTATTTATAGGATGTGTTAACGTCAATGACTATATTTCCTGCAGATATGGAATGTATATGTGTATGTGTACCGGAATCATATTTTGTGTCTTTTATTCAGCAGCCTTGCATGTTGATGAAAATGATATATCGATTTCTTACTTTTTTTTTTGATATATGGGAGTTTTCATTTAATTTCCTCACTTCCGAAATCGTTCTCTTTATAATTAAAAGAAACATCCAAAGTCTTGACCTTGTTGAATTTTTTGTTCAGTGCTTCAGAAATTGTTACCTATATAGGTTTTCAAACTATATGTGTGTACTCTGTACACCTTTGTTGATTTATATATTTACTTGCATTTGTGGATGCATAGTGAAGTTGTGGTGCTGTAAATTTATAGAAAAAAGGTGGAATTTCTTGCAATTTCATTTAATCCTTGGTTTCTAGTTGGGGTCATCTAATTGCAGAACTTTGATTTGTTGAAATAGTAGTAAAGTTGTAGCTTCTATGTTGATGCAATGTTATTGTTAAGTGAAATTTTTACATCTTCTCATGTTAATTACATTAGTTTCTGTATGCTTGGCTAAGACTAAGATGTTCGGCAAAGCTTTATTTCTAATCATAAAGATGAAAAGTTGTTCAACATAATCTTAGCTCAAACAAAGTCCATATATAGTGATATCTGTTCAGGCTGTGATTTATGCTTGAATTTTTAAAATAATTATTTCCTCTTTATTTTTGGTAGGAGGTTGGGTTGGCCCAAATAACTTTCCTAAGTGAGTGCAAAGTTTCTTGAAATTGAACAGTGGAGTTGGATGTGGACCATTTTTCTCGGCATCTTACATGGTCTTGCCATAATAATTGCAATAAGAGGCAAGTTGCAATAACTTTAGGTGACTGTTTTTGGTTAGTCAGTGTGGACAAGCTACGATCAACTATTTTTTTGGAAATTACTGTCAATCAAAATTAATTCTGGGAAGCAAGCATATAAACCACCAGAGGAGGACTCCTTGCATCCATGCTGGCAGAGAGCATGCGTGGAATTTGTGCTTCGGGTAATGCCCCTGACGAGTTCTGCTGCCGATGCATTCGGTGTGGTGACGATTTGCTTGGTTGCTTTCTCGATTCTTCTCGGTTTGCTTTGTGTTGCTTACACTTTTTACTTCCGCAATCATGTTCGTAATCAAAATTTAAATCAGCTCAGTTATTTTAGCGGTCCTTGGCTTATTCGTATCATATTCATACTTTTTGTGATCTGGTGGGGTGTTGGTGAGATTTTACGGTTGAGTTTGTTGAGGCGTGAAGGTAAAGTGTTTAATGTTCTGGACCGGAAATGGCAGGAAGCTGTTTGCAAAGGCTACATTGTATCAAATCTGGGTTTCGCAGAACCTTGTCTATTCCTGACTCTTGTGTTCCTTCTTCGTGCACCCTTACAGAGAATGGAATCAGGAATTCTGAGTCAGAAATGGAATGTAAAAACAGCAGTATATGTTCTTCTCTATTGCCTTCCTATGTTTGTTCTTCAGCTCGTCATTATTCTAATTGGGCCACAACTGCGCAAGAGTAAAGGCTCCATGAGAAAATTGCCTCATTATTTTACAATTACAGCTACTCCTGTGCGAGATGCTTCTGATGTTATTGCTCTCTGCTCTTACCCTCTACTAAATACCATACTGCTTGGGCTTTTCACCACCATATCAACTCTGTACTTGTTTTGGCTCGGGCGGCGGATATTGAAATTGGTTATTAACAAGGGTTTGCAGAGGAGAGTCTATACATTGATTTTCTCAGTTTCAAGTTTCCTCCCGTTACGGGTTCTATTTCTTGGACTATCTGTTTTATCAAAACCAGATCATTTACTGTTTGAAGCTCTTACTTTCTCAGCATTTCTTGTCCTTTTATGTTGTGCTGGGGTGTGTATTTGCATGCTTGTGTATTGCCCAATTGCGGATTCTTTAGCCCTGGGGAATCCTCAGGACTTGGAGGCGAGGAGAAGGATAATTGATGATAACAATGACGTGATTTCCCTTATTGCTAACCAAAGCCATCTTGAGGAAAGCAGTCGAATAAGCCCTGGAAGAAACTCTGATGCGTCAACCAAGCGTGGATCAATTTCGTTCCGAACTTATGAAAGAGATGGAGGTTCGACAGGGCCATTTGTAGAACTGAGCCTCTTCTCTCCTAGTCGAGATGTTACCCCACCAGGATCACCTCCTCTTATTGGCTGGCCAATGCGTCCGCCAAGGCAAGCACAGGGATACTGAAAGTGGCTTTAATGGCAAAGAAGGAACCGAGTACTGTTGGTGAATATCAATTTTGTGGTAAAGAAAAACTGATTGTAAAGGGTTAGTTTCAATAAGAATTTTTATTCTTGGTTTGTTTTCTAATTCTAGATATGGTCATGATGGTTGGTGGGTTTGGTTAATGAAATTTATTTATCCTTTTTGCTTTTTCCTGTAACCTTGTTATTCCCCAATTTTTTTATTTGAATCCTTCTTCTAATGAAAAGGCATATTATAAATTTTGATTAGGTAGGAAAATGTGAGTATCGAAGGTGGTCCAATATGTTCTCTTAGTACTTCTTTTCAGCTATTGATTCTATTGTTGATGCAACAAACTTTTTTCCTGTTGCTTATGGCTGTGGAATGTGCGGTGACCGATGTTTATGCATATCTGCACCTGTACCAGCTTTGGTGGACTGGAACAGGGGTGCCGATTTTGTATGAAAAGTGATAATAACATTGTGTAAGTTTGGTTGTTTTAGTAAATCATGATATCTTGTCAGAAATTATCATATTTCATATTATAATATTGGTATAAAGGTGTGAAAAGTGATAATCATGTCAGTCGCCTCTATCTGGAAGTGAAGTTTAGCCTCTTTTCACTTTGATCTTTTCCATTTTTCTTGGTTAAAAAAAATGAAGCAAGAGAAATATTGATCTTGCCTTGAAGAAAATAACAATTTTTAAGTTGGAACTAGCATGTCTAATTGTATTGCAAGAACTGGAAGAAGGGTGGTTGCAAATAATATATATAACTTTTTGGGTTAAAGTGCATGTTGACCTCTAATATATATTGAGATTATCAATTTAGTATCATTAATTTTTTTTAATTAATTGAGTTGACCTCTAATATATATTGAGATTATCAATTTAGTATCATTAATTTTTTTTTAATTAATTGAGCTCCTCATGTTGTCTCAAAAATTAATGTTGCCCTTTACCACATGTCCGTTGAAGTTTTATATTATAAGCATACTATTGGTCATGAATATTTTATTTTCTATTGGTCATGAATATTTTATTTTATGGTCATGAATATGTAAGGATTTGATATGGATTTTTCTTTTCTTGCCTAACAAAATTAAGGTATCACATAAAGTAATTAATCATATACGTAGATAGTGTATTGAATTTGTTGGGGGTAATTTTATTTTGCCAATTTTATAAAATTAAATAGTTTCATCTTTTTATTTCGAATTATAGAATCCATCTTCTTATATTTATACTATATAGTTAACAAAAGAAAATTAAAATAAAAACATAAAACATAAAAAGAAATAAAGGAAAGAAAAGTGATAAAGTGGAAAGAAGTTGCTATTTTAAAGGGCAATTGAGCCTCCAACTTCGACGAATTTTCTGAGGTATCAAATGACGGAATTTTAAAACGACGACAATGAATTCTGAAACTAGACATTTCCAGGAACTCGGGGACTACTCATGGATATCAAACAGATTTACAACCAAGGAGATGATTTTCGAAATTAGTTGCAGAAACACAAAAATGCAAGAGAACTTGAACATCTCCTATTTTTTAGGCACATATGATCCTCAATGATGATCCACCAAATTCACTTCTAACATGTCAAATGAAGTAGTGAAAGTGAGGTTGAGTGAATTTAAGAGCTAAATGAGGAAATGGATTAGAAATCTATAAATAAGAGTTGTTTTCTTCCATTTGAAAAAAAAAATCAACAACAACCAAAAGCTACACACAACCTTTAATTCAGTTTCCAACTTTCAATTCATCCTATCTAAACTCTAATTTCTGATTTACAATTCCCAAAGTGCATTATCCGATTTCTATTCCTGTTCCTGCTAAAATTCCAGTGATTAAAATTCTTCTCTGAACATTCATTCTTCATCATCAAGCTCTAAACATCAATTTCCAGTCCACAATTGATTTGTCCAGATTACTTTCTGCCAATTCTGATTGTTCAATATCACTTTTCACAGCTTAAGGTTTTGTCTGATTCACTAATTTTTTCACACAGCAGTCAGGGCTGGACTACAAAGAAACTTTTAGCCCGGTGATAAAAGCAGCTATAATTTGTATAATTTTTTCCTTTGCTTCTACTCACTAGTGGCCCATAAATCAACTGGACGTCTCTAATTCCTTCCTTCATGGGCATCTCATAGAGACAATTTATATGGAACAACCTCAAGGATTTAAGGATACTAATCATCCCAATCATGCTCGCTTACTTAAAAAATCTCTTTAAGGGCTCAAGCAAGTTCCTCGCGAGTGGTTCCTTCGTCTCAAAACGTTTCTCTGCACATTGGTGTTTTTTTTATGTCACAGACCGATAACTCGTTATTCATCAAACATACTGCTACTGATAAGATCTTCATCATTTGCTACGTTGATGACATACTCATAATAGGTACAATTGTGACTCTTATCACCGACACAATTCAGGTAGTAGAATCATAATTTCCTATTTGGAATATTGGTCGTGCTTCCTATTTCCTTGGATTAGAAATTGCCTATTCAAGTCATGTCATTCATCTGTCTCAATCTAATTATGCCAACGATATTATTGCTCGGGCAAAAATGACTAGTTGTAAGCCGTGTAATACGCCCATGGCCACAACTTCGAATTTGTCCAAAGAATATGGCACGCCTTTTCTTCTGGGCAAGAGTATCATAACATTGTTGGAGCTCTTCAGTATCTGACATTAACTCGTTTAGACATTGCCTTCTCTATCAACAAACTGTGTCAATTTCTACATTGCCCGACAGACGAACATTGGAAATGTGTCAAACATGTTCTTTGCTATGTCCATGGTACTGCTAATCTTGGCACCACTTCTTCCTCCAAAACTATTTCTATTATTCATTGTTACTCCAATGGTGACTAGGGTGGGTGCACGAATGATTGTCGTTCCACTAGTGCCTTTTGTGTTTATCTTAGCAATAGTTTTGTCTCTTGGACTATTCGCAAGTAGCCCATGATAGCTCATTCTTCTACTAAAAGTGAGTATAAAGCAGATTCACTTTCTGCCAGCCTCACAAGTTCCCAAAACTTGACCCTATTGTCATGACCAGCCACCCGAATTGCCATACCAATATGCCCCATCTACCCAACCCCTGCTTACCCATTTATTCCCGCCTATCCATATAACAACCCCTCCTCCACTCGACCTAACCATTCCACAACCCGACCAGCCATACCCACGACCTCAATCCATACTTCCTTGAAACCCGACCCCTCTATCTCTCCTCAATCCGCACAACTCTGAACACAACCACTTAAGCCCCTAACGCCGACACATTCCATGGTCACCTGTTCCAAAATGGGATCACTCAAACCCAAACAACCTTGGGCTCTCTCTCTCTCACTGCTCCTGTTACACCAACCACATATGTTACCGCTTCCAAACATCCTGAATGGAGGCTGCTATGTTTCCTGAATTTGAGGCTCTTTGCAAAAATGATACTTGGGTTCTTGTTCATTCCAATCTATCCTAGAATAACATTGGTTGTCATTGGGTCTTTCGTGTTAAACATAATATTGATGGTTCTATTGATCGATATAAAGCTCGTTTGGTAGCTAAAGGATTCAATCAACGTCCTAAGGTTGATTACTTTGAGACTTATAGTCCTGTTGTGAAACCTGACACTGTTCGTCTTCTTATTGCTCTCTCTGTTTCACTTAACTGGTGCATTGTTCAACCGAATGTCTCTGATGCATTCCTTTATGGTAACTTGGAGGAACTGTGTATATGGATCAACAACCTAGGTTTATTGACCCGCAGCGACCTTCCTATATTTACAAATTACATAAATCACTATACGGGCTCAAACAAGCTCTTCAAATATGGCACAAACGTCTTACTGATGATATTCGGTCTCTTGGTTTTAATGGATCAAAAGCAGACACCTCACTTTACTATTTTTGTTCCTTTCGGGTTGTTATTTTTTTGTCTCATTTATCTTGATGGGTTCCCACTCTCAGCCAGTTCAGGATATGATTCATAAACTTCAGCAAATATTTGCCATTCGGAATCTTGGTACGCTAAGTTATTTTTTGCGCATTGAGGCTCAATGATCTAGCTTCAGTTTGCTTATTCATCAATCTAAATATATTGGTGAATTGCTTCAACGTGCTAATATAGCTAATTGCAAAGGCCTGTCTACTCATGTGCGTGTTAAAGAACATTTCATGCTTACTAAGGGTGAACCATATTCGAATCCTACCATGTATCAAGGAATTTTGGGTAGCTTACAGTATCACAGTCTCATATGTTTTTCATGGTTTTACATATGTTAATTGGGTTGGTAACTCTGATGATAAGAATGTTGGTCCCGTGTAATGCAATAGGATTAGTTCCAAGGGGGGGGGGGGGGGGGTTAGGAACTAATGTAACTTTTTCGCTTAATTATGCTGACTTAATTTAATTCTTTAAATAACTTCACTCAGTTTTGGTCAGCAAGGCTGAGTGCGATGCAAGACAGCTTTAGTCAGAGGCTGACTAGAACTATTTCACTTGTGAGTTGGGAAATAACACTTAAGGTCAGCTTCCAACTCAGCACTCTGATTACTCAGCGTCGGTTTATACAAATTATATACTGAGTAATTTAAGCAAGCAACACATACATATATATATCAAGAGAAGGGTTAGAGATTACTCAGCAGTCTTATCCTGGTTCGGCCTCACCGCCTACGTCCAGTCCCCAGAATCCTTCTGGGCTTTTTCAATCCACTACTGAGCTCTTTAAAGGTAGAGCACAAACCGTTTACAAAGCAATTGAATATGCAAGAGTACCATCCTCTATTTGTCTACTCAACCCTACTGAGCGCTATGACCGAACACTCAGATTTTCTCTACCGCTGAGTACTAACACCGAGTACTCAACACCACTCTCTCAATCTTTACAATTGATACAAATTTGTTCTTTCTAGATGAAGAACACTTTAGATGAATACAAATTCACTCTAGACTTTTACACAGAGATTGGATTTGGGTGTAAGAAATTGCTTTTTCTAATTAGACAGCTTCTCTTTTGGATTTTCACTCTTGTGATGATTTTCTTTTCTGTCTGTACTTGCTTTTTCTTTTTGTAAATAGGCCAAGGATCCAAGTGATGAGCTTGTCCTTTTATAGTAGAATCTGATGCTTCAATCATTTGAATTCGTACATATCCGTTGAATTCAAACGGTCTTCTTGCATCATTCATTGGTCAGCATACAGATTTGCAAGCCAATCCTGTCGTCTGAAATTAGCAGTCGCCAGGCTTGCCAGTTTCATCTTCTTGTGCCAGGTTTTGTCTTCTTGCGCCAGGTTTCATCTTCTAGCGCCAGGTTTGTCTTCTTGCAAAGCGCCAGGTGATCCATGCATCTCGAAAAGGTCTCTGGGCGTAATTCCAAGGCTTCTGAATTGATGCAGACCTTTGTCGGGCCTTGTCTTTTAGTCAACGGATCATTGGTGCTATCTTGACGAACACTCAGCTTGACTTAATTGACGTTGCCTTCGATCTTTACCTTTGATGAGGCTGAGTTACGTTCTACTCAGCTTCTTCGGTAAGCTTCATCTTCAAGCGTTTGTTCTGAAGAAGACTTTTCTTCTATGATGCTGAGTTGTGTTCTACTCAGCTTTGGCTCATGCTGACTTCGTTCTGTCTTACTTTTTATTTCTGTTCTCATTTAATATTATACTCAACATTGAACAAACTCATTAGTACAATTAAATCAAAGCACTTAATTTTAATTATCTTAATCATGGGATTAATTTAAATAATTTTGTTAAATCAAAATCATGTGGAAAGGTGTTTCAACAAACTCCCCCATTTTGATGTTGGAAAAAATATTTAATTATGGAACACAATATTGAGGTTCCCCATGATTGATTTACCTTTTATTCTTCTGAAGTTACTCCCCCGTAAGGGTTGCATCTATTGACTTAAATTGACTCTAAACCTTCTAAGATTTAATCGAGTGAAATTAAGACATGCTTTTACTGACTTAGTTCAATTCTGGACCTTCCCAGATCAAATTCAGATGAGCCTAGGTCAGCTTTCAGAAGAGGGTCAATGCTTGGAACATTTAGTTATTACTCAGTGTCAATTATAGGTATCAGAGTTGTATGTTGAGTATATTTCACTTGTATATTCCTTATGTTCACAAGATTCAATTTGTTGTTCAATGATTAGTTAAGTATGATAGATCAGCGTATAAGCATAACAAGTAAGCATCGCATATATGAAGTCAGTTTGAATAAAAGATGCTTATAAATTATATAACTCAGCTTAACATGCCATAAAATACAAGTTACAAGCACTATAGACTATTGCTAGCACTATTTCCTAATGTTGGCTTGAACTTGATTCGACTTAGGTTTGGTTTGGGCAGTGCGTTGTTGCTGAGTGCGGGTGCTCGGGTCAGCAGAAGTTGAACCAGGCTTCTGCTGAGTGCCGGCAGCTGGCTTAGATACCTCCCCCTTTTTCTGCTGAGTTCGTTCTTTCTCCCCTGTTTTTCCAGCATCATGAGATGGAGGAGAAGGAGCATAGAAGATGCCCTGTTGAACAGCACGAGTCAGTTTTGATGAGTACAGTTGGAGTTGACTCGTACTCTCTCTGAGACCTTGGAAGACCTGCATTCCCTCATCCATACTTGAAGCGGGGATCTTAATGTTGGCACTGAGCATACTTAGCAGATACTCTTGAGACTTCCCGATCCAAGTTATTGATTCTGTCATCCGGGCATAGGATTGATGATACATCCTGAGCAGGGCAGTGTCGTATGCTTGACGTTGAGCATTTGTATGTCGGACTTGTGCAAGCGTGGACTGAGTGCACTGCAGAATCTCATTGGTCTTTACCTGGTCAGTGTCCATTTCCTCTTTACTCAGGTTGAGTAGGCGAATGGCTTCACCAATCTGTTCGATGGAGCATATAGAGGAGGAGGAAATTAGTTCACGAGCGTCGATCAGCTCAGAGATCAGCTGGGAAAAGTGTTGATTGACCTCAGCAGAGGTTGCATAAGTTGAGTTCGCAGCTGATAAGGTATTGAGTTGACCTTGGATGGAGTTTATATGATTCACCATCATTAGCTGGAGTTCGGCCAGCTTCACTATTGACTCTTGCTTAGGCTGTTGAGATGCAAAAGACGTCATGACACTCATCAAATATTTGAGACCCTTAATTTCGGTCAGAAGCTGAGTGACAGATGAGATTGGTGTGGGCTCAACATGAACAGACCCAGCAGCATCGGTGTGAGTTTGATGAATATCCTGAAGGAGAGCTTGAGCTGAGTCAATAATTTTCCTGCGAGACTCAGAAGCATGTAGGTAAGCATAGGATTCATCAATGTTTTGCTCAGGGGCCGGAATCTTATCAGCACCAGATGGAGGAGGTGTTTGGTGCTGGGAAGTGGAGGTGCCAGCTTGGTCAGCAGCTGCACTTTTATTCAGGTCAGCAGCAGGAGCTGACTGAATTTCATTCTGCTTTGTAGGAGTAGGAAGAGGTGGATCAGCAGAGTTATTGACCTGCTTAGTGTCAGTCTGAAGTTGAGCAGATTTTGGAGGTTGAGGCAACTCAGAACTATCTTGAGCAGGAGTTTCCTTTGCTAGCTCGTTTGATTGAGCAGTATGGACTTCGAGCACTTGCTCAGTGGAAGGTTGAGAAGAAGTGTCAGTAGAAAGTGCACCCTTAGGAGTTTTGGGGTCGGCTTGTTCCTTAGTTTGAGAAACAGAGGCTTGTTTTTCCTTGATTTGTTCCGGAGTTGGCTCAGTGACAGTGGAGAAGAATTGGAACTGAAGCTTAGTGAGGTCAGTGATTGGATTCTGAGTGGGGGGTCATCCATTAAATCGATGAGTTTAGGCTTTTGAGCTTTGCGTTTGAAACGCTTGTCCGAACTGTCCTTAGGAGTTTTGGTTGGTGGAGTAGGATCAGCCGAAATAGACTCAAGGGACTCAGAGGAGGAATTAAGGTCAGTATCAAGGCCTTCCACAACCTTGTCCTTCACTGGTGACTTAGCGAGCTGCTCAGCTTGCTCAGCATCAACTGGTCTACTTTGCTCATCATGACCCATCACGTCAGCTTGAGGCTGTCCCTCAGTGGCACCCAGTTCTTCCTCCTCACCAGAAGGAGTTTTGTCCAGATCAATCTCTTGACTCCGCACGAAGTGTGATTCCTTAGTAATCACGAAGTCAAGTGGGTCAGCTTCAATTGGCTTCAACCCAGAAGTTTTCTTCCTCTTCAGGGGCTGATCAAATGTCTCCTCACTTTCTTCCTCAGGCTCAACTTGCCTTTTCTGTTTTTCCGCTGACTTAGATTCCTCTTGAGCTTGCTCAGCAGCAGCTTTCTTCACACTAGAGATTATCCGAAGCTTTCTCGGAGCTGTGTTGATGTCTTTTACGGATTGGTCAGCTTTCCGCTTTTTGTCCTGCCTAGTGCGGTCAGTGGGTTCTTTGTCACACATCACTTTCTTCCCTTTCTTAGTCAGCTCAGCCTGTGCTGCTTCAACCATATTATCCCCTTCAACCATATTATCCCCTTCTTCATTTTCATCAGCAGGTTCTCCTTCAACCATAGCCCCCTTTCCTTTCTTGGGTTTTATCGGTTGGTTGTATGCTAAGCCGAAAAGCACAGCGGCAGTGATTTCCGTACCCGAAATCTCGATCTCCTCTACCATACTGACCTTGTGATCTTGCAGTATCTTTGTGATGAGAGAACCCATCCTGAGTGTCCCGGTACTGCATTGGAAGGTGCCGATGAGAAAAACGGGCATATTGAGCGGCTTATAGTTCAGTATGTGCTAGATGAAGCACTGCTCAAAGTTAGAGGCTGATAAGGAGGAGTTGACCTTGGGGAATAGGAAGTTGGTCAGGATATAGTTAGCCATCTTTTGAGGCTGACCCATGCAGGTGCTGGCAATTTCGCCTTTATGGCTCTTGGGTTTACAGAACTCAAATGGGTAGTCAATGCGTGTGTAGTTGTTCGTGGTCCTGAGTTCTGAACCTTTTGCCGTTAGTTTTAGAAGTTTAGCGAGGTAGGACGGAGTGATGGTGATGTCCTTGTTTTTTACCTTAGTGACTAGGTGGTCAACATCATCTTCGGCAACCCTTAGATTGGAGTAAAATTCTCTTACCATCTGCGGGTAAGTGGTACCGGGAAGAGAGAATAGCTCGGTCCAGCCATTCTTGGAAATCCACTCGCAAAAGGGCTTCTCAGCTTCTACAAATCCCTTGGAGAACCAACGGGAATGGAAGACTTTACATTTTTGCACGCTCTTGAAGACTGGAAGAAAAACCCTTTCTTGGGGTTGCTTGTTCTTTTTCTCCTTCTTCTTTCTTGACGGAGTTGCTTGGTCAGCTTTGGGGTTTTTGCTGGGAGTGCTGACCTTGGATTGGTCATGCTGACCTTGTCCTTGAGACTCAGTGGAAGTCTCTTTATAGTCCTGCTCAGCAGGAGATGGAGGGTTTAGGTCGGAGTGATTGTCGTCGTAATCCCGGCCGGAGTTGTTCTGGGAATCGTCATACATGATGTTCTTAAGGATTCTTGAGAGAGTTTAGAGGATTTGGGATTTAAGAGAGAGAAATCGAATGCCAAAGATTTCAAGTGTAAAGAGAGTTTAGTGGGAAATTGTCCACTATTTATAGTCGTTTTGGGTTAATCTGATAGGTTGGAATGGCGGTTTCACCTCGAGTTGATCAATCGACCGTTGTCTCTGGCATTTATGACACATTCGGCGCATGTGTTTTCTATTTATTACGCTTACGTCATCCTAGGTGGTTACTTAATGCGCGTGCTAGCATTTATTGTCCAAGTGGCTTCACTCGGTACTTAGAATACTAAACGTTTTTGAAGTTATGAGTGCATAGTTTTACGTAGAAGTGCTTTTAGCATGCTTAGTAACTCAGCTTATAGTAATCACTCAGTATGTGTGTCTACTTAGCATATAGTGATTTTATCTCATTCATATTAGCTCAGCATATCATGCACTAATCGCTCAGCATGTAATAATCACTCAACATTCATTTAAGCGCATAAATCTATTGAAGAGGATTAGACATGCCGATAGCTTCCCTTAGTATGTTAAATTGCTCACGAGCCAAAGGCTTCGTAAAGATATCTGCAAGTTTTTCATCTGTTGGGACATAGGTCAGCTTGATCTCACCCTTGAGTACATGGTCTCTGATGAAGTGATGTCTAATGCTGACATGCTTCATCCTGCTATGTTGGATTGGATTTTTGGATAAGTCAATGGCACTCTTGTTGTCGCATTTGACTTCAATTGTTTCTGTTTGTACTCCATAATCCTCCAGTTGTTGCTTAATCCATAGGACTTGTGCCACACAGCTTCTAGCAGCAATGTACTCAGCTTCAGTTGTTAACAGGGCCACTGACGATTGCTTCTTACTAAACCAAGACACTAGACAGCTTCCAAGGAAGTGACATCCTCCTGAAGTAATCTTACGCTCTAGCTTATCTCGTCCATAGTCAGCGTCAGTGTATCCAATGAGTGTGAAGTCATTTGTATTTGGATACTATAAACCTGCATTAACCGAGCTCTGCAAATATCTAAAAATTCTTTTCACAGCTATATAGTGAGATTCTCTGGGTTCAGCTTGATATCTTGCGCAATAACATACTGAGTACTGAATGTCAGGCCTACTAGCAGTTAGATAAAGTAGAGAGCCAATCATACCTCGATATAACTTGTTGTCTACTGACTTACCTTTCTCGTCAGCGCAAAGCACAGTGTTAGTACCCATTGGGGTAGCTATGGGTTTACATTCTTCCATATCGAATTTCTTCAATATTTCTTTGGCATACTTAGACTGACTAATGAAGATGCCATTCTTCCCTTGCTTAATTTGAAGTCCAAGGAAGAAGTTGAGTTCGCCCATCATTGACACCTCGAACTCAGTTTGCATCTGTTTACTAAATTCCTTGCACATAGATTCATTAGTAGCACCAAAGATAATATCATCTACGTAAATTTGTGCCAGCATGGTATCTTTACCCTTCTTCTTAATGAATAAGGTTGTGTCAGCTTTACCTCTGACATAGTTCCTGGTCAGTAGGAAACCGGTCAACCTTTCGTACCAAGCACGTGGTGCTTGTTTCAGGCCGTACAGGGCCTTTTTGAGTTTATAAACGTGGTTTGGAAATTTTGGATCTTCAAACCCAGGAGCCTGACTAACATATACCTCTTCATTTATAACTCCATTAAGAAATGCACTCTTGACATCCATTTGGAATAGTTTAAAATTCATGAAGCTAGCATATGCACACAGTATTCTTATAGCCTCTAACCTAGCTACGGGTGCAAAGGTCTCACCATAGTCAATGCCTTCTTGCTGACTGTAGCCCTGAGCTACAAGTCTGGCTTTGTTCCTTACTACATTGCCTTGTTCATCTAGCTTATTTTGAAAGACCCACTTAGTTCCTATGGTCTTTTGATTCCTAGGTTTTGGTACTAAATCTCATACCTCATTTCTCTTGAATTGATCAAGCTCTTCTTGCATCGCATTGATCCAGAATTCGTCATGCTCAGCTTCGGTGAAGTTCTTTGGTTCATGAACTGAGACGAACGCAACATTGCTGAGATATCTCTTGAGATGATTTCTTGTCATCAGGTTGTTCTCAGCAGCATCAAGAATGGACTTCTCCGAGTGTCCTCTTTGGATTTTGATCTCTTTGGGTAATATTGAGTTTTCAAGAGCAGGTGTTTCAACAATCTCTGCAGTTTTAGATTGGCCAGCAAAGGTAATTTCAGGTTCGTTTTTACCTTTGGTCAGCCCGTGTGGTAATGACTCAGCGCCTCCATTTTGGTCAGCGGAAGCTGAGCATGGGTCATCTTCGGCAGACTGACTTGACTCTCCTGTAGGGTCAGTTTCATCGAACTCAACATGTACATACTCTTTTACGACCTGAGTTCATTTATTGAACACCATATATGCTTTACTGTTAGTTGAGTACCCTAGAAAGATCGCTTCGTCAGCTTTAGAGTCAAACTTGGCAAGGTTGTCTTTCGTATTGAGTATAAAACATTTACAACCAAAGTCACGAAAATATCCAATGTTTGGTTTTCGTCCTTTCCAAAGTTCGTAGGGGGTTTTCTTAAGTATAAGTCTAACTAAGGCCCTATTGAGTATATAACATGCTGTGTTGACAGCTTCACCCTAGAAATACTTTGGAAGCCTATTCTCACTCAGCATTGTCCTAGCTATTTCAACTAACGTTCTGTTCTTCCTCTCAACTACCCCATTTTGTTGAGGAGTTCTAGGAGCAGAAAAATTGTGGTCAATGCCGCTGACTTCACAGAATTCATCAAACTGTTGGTTTTTGAATTCTCTGCCATTATCACTTCGGATGTGAGCTAATTTTAAATCTTTGTCATTTTCAAGTTTTCTGATCAGTGTTGAGAGCATCTCAAAAGCTTCATCCTTGCTACTCAGCAAGATGACCCAAGTATACCAAGAGAAATCATCTACAATGACCAAGGAAAATCTCTTACCGCCCAAGCTGAGTGGCTGGACAGGTCCGAAAAGATCCAAGTGTAGTAATTCCAATGGACGCTTGGTTGAGACAATATTTTTACTTTGAAAAGACTTTTTGGTTTGTTTACCTTGCTGACAAGCATTGCATAATTGATCTTTCTCAAATCTAAGTTTGGGCAAACCCTCAACTAATTGCTTTCTTGCTAATTTGGCAAGGAGGTCCATGCTTACATGACCAAGTCTCCTATGCCATAGCCAGGAATTATTTTCCTTTGACACTAAGCATATGTTTTTCGAAAACTTCGTTTCTAAACTCAACATGAAAACATTGTCAACACGAGGGGCAGTTAAAATCAATTCATTTGTTCTTCCCTCGAGTATTCGACACTCAGTGGCGTTAAATACAACCTTTCTACCGCTGTCACACAGCTGAGCCATGCTCAATAGGTTATATTTGAGACCCCTGACTAAGGAGACTGACTCAATAGTAGGATTTCCTCCGATAGTACCTGATCCTACTATCTTACCCTTTTTATTGTCTCCAAAGCTTATATTTCCACCTCGTTTATGCACAAGTGTGATGAACTGAGTTTCATCACCATTCATATGCCTCAAACATGCGATGTCAATGTACCATTGCTTTGACTTCTCTGCGCACCTCAGGCTCACCTGCAATTTAAACTATTCATCTTTAGGTACCCAATTCTTTTTGGGTCCTCGTTGGTTAGCATGAACAGGTGAAACATCATATTTTACTTTGTGACGACATACATTTATGGTGTGGCCATCTTTACCACAAAAGTCACAAAAAATTACCCTTTGAGGGTATTTCCTCTTTTGGTCAGCACGATGGTGCTGAGCATACCAACACACATTTATAGTGTGTCCTCTTTTTCCACAACAGTCACACTGACTGTTCTACTGAGTGTACTGTCTATGCTGACCAGTTCCTTGATACTCAGCATTTGGATAGAACCTTTTCTTAGCCGATGTACTCAGCTGGTTCTGTATAGATGTGACATCCTTTCTCAGCTTCTTGGAGTCTGATTGGACTTCCGAGACAAACTGATGCATGATTTTTAGATTTTCATCTTGCCTGGTGTTGTCTTGAAGCAGATATCGGAGGTCACTCAGTTTGACCTCTTCAATCTCATCACATCGCCTGCTGAGTGCTCTTATTTTCTTATTACACTTTTTGGTCAGTGTATAGAGATCACTCAGGGCATTAACCATTTCATTTCTGAGTAGAAGAAGAGATGTTACCTCATTGGAGTGTTCCTCTTGGTCAGATCCATCTGAGAGGTCAGCTTACTCAGACTGGCAATGGTCAGCAGATTCGTCAGCCATGAAACATATATTTGCTGACTTAGTGACATCAGTTCTGATGAGGTTGACTCATCACTATCACTCCATGTTGCCACCATAGCTTTTCTGTTACCTTTCTTTTCTTTCTTCAGTGTGGGACAGCTTGATTTAATGTGCCCAGTTTGATGGCATTCAAAGCAAGTGACAGGCTTCGAGCTGTCCTTCTTATGTCTGCTGTCGCTGGACTCAGCTTTGTATTTATCGCTTCTTCTGAATGGCCTTTTGCTGTTCTTGTCATTCTTTCTGAACAGCTTCTTCATCTTTCTTGTCAACATGGCCATCACCTCATCATCTGATGAGTCAGCTTCTGTTGAGTCAGCTTTCATGACAAGAGATTTTTGCTTCTTGTCCTTTGACTTTTCCTTAGCTTCAAAATTCTTCATGGAGATCTCGTGGGTCAGTAGAGATCCTATGAGCTCATTATATTTGTATGTGGTTAGGTCCTGAGCTTCTTCCACAGCTGTCTTCTTAGCTTGCCAGCTCTTGGGGAGACTCCTCAAGATTTTCTTCACCTGTTCTTCTTCTGTGAAGTTCTTGCCGAGTCTCTTAAGCTTATTTATCATATTGGTGAACCTTGAGTTCATTTCAGAGATGTCTTCATTTTCGTTCATCTCAAACAGCTCGTACAGTCTCATGTGTTGATTCACCTTGGACTCCTTGACCTTGCTAGTACCTTCATAGGTCACTTCTAGCTTTTTCCATATTTCATGTGCTGACTCACAACCTGAAATTTTGTTGTACGCTGTAGCATCTAAAGTACAGTGAAGCATATTGATAGCCGAAGCATTATTTTGCAATTTTGTAAGGTCATCTTCTGACCACTCAGTTTCACTTTTAACAACTTTCTCGTTGTTTACCATTTTGTAAGGAACAAACGGGCCTTGGACTATCGCAAGCCATACACTCATGTTTGTTGCCTGAATAAAATCTTTCATCATGTTCTTCCAAAATGTATAGTTTGACCCGAAGAACAAGGGAGGCCGACTAATAGATAATCCCTCAGGGAGTATCTGTGTTGTTTGATTTCCAGGAAGGAAACGAGTGCTGTTCTCAGCCATTTACAGGGATCAACTCAAAATAGTTTTATCTTTGAGTAGTGAGCTACTGAGCTCTGATACCACTTGTTGGTCCCGTGTAATGCAATAGGATTAGTTCCAAGGGGGGGGGGGTTAGGAACTAATGTAACTTTTTCGCTTAATTATGCTGACTTAATTTAATTCTTTAAATAACTTCACTCAGTTTTGGTCAGCAAGGCTGAGCGCGATGCAAGACAGCTTTAGTCAGAGGCTGACTAGAACTGTTTCACTTGTGAGTTGGGAAATAACACTTAAGCTCAGCTTCCAACTCAGCACTCTGATTACTCAGCGTCGGTTTATACAAATTATATACTGAGTAATTTAAGCAAGCAACACATACATACATATATATATATATATATATATATATATATATATATATATATATATCAAGAGAAGGGTTAGAGATTACTCATCAGTCTTATCCTGGTTCGGCCTCACCGCCTACGTTCAGTCCCCAGAATCCTTTTGGGCTTTTTCAATCCACTACTGAGCTCTTTAAAGGTAGAGCACAAACCGTTTACAAAGCAATTGAGTATGCAAGAGTACCGTCCTCTATTCGTCTACTCAACCCTACTGAGCGCTATGACCGAACACTCAGATTTTCTCTACCGCTAAGTACTAACACCGAGTACTCAGCACCACTCTCTCAATCTTTACAATTGATACAAATTTGTTCTTTCTAGATGAAGAACACTTTAGATGAATACAAATTCACTCTAGACTTTTACACAGAGATTGGATTTGGGTGTAAGAAATTGCTTTTTCTAATCAGACAGCTTCTCTTTTGGATTTTCACTCTTGTGATGATTTTCTTTTCTATCTGTACTTGCTTTTTCTTTTTGTAAATCGGCCAAGGATCCAAGTGATGAGCTTGTCTTTTTATAGTAGAATCTGATGTTTCAATCATTTGAATTCGGACATATCCGTTGAATTCAAACGGTCTTCTTACGTCATTCATTGGTCAGCATACAGATTTGCAGGCCAATCCTGTCGTCTGAAATTAGCAGTCGCCGGGCTTGCCAGTTTCGTCTTCTTACGCCAAGTTTCGTCTTCTTGCGCCAGGTTTCATCTTCTAGCGCCAGGTTTGTCTTTTTGCAAAGCGCCATGTGATCCATGCGTCTCGAAAAGGTCTCTGGGCGTAATTCTGAGGCTTCTGAATTGATGCAGACCTTTGTCGGGCCTTGTCTTTTAGTCAACGGATCATTGGTGCTGTCCTGACAAACACTCATCTTGAATTAATTGACGTTGCCTTCGATCTTTATCTTTGATGAGGCTGAGTTACGTTCTACTCAGCTTCTTCGGCCAGCTTCGTCTTCAAGCGTTTATTCTGAAGAAGACTTTTCTTCTATGATGCTGAGTTGTGCTCTACTCAGCTTTGGCTCATACTGACTTCGTTCTGTCTTACTTTTTATTTCTGTTCTCATTTAATATTATACTCAACATTGAACAAACTCATTAGTACAATTAAATCAAAGCACTTAAATTTAATTGTCTTAATCATGGGATTCATTTAAATAATTTTGTCAAATCAAAATCATGTGGAAAGGTGTTTCAACAAAGAACTCCACCACCAGTTATGTCATTTATCTCGGTGGATCCCTTGTCTCTTGGAGTGCCAAGAAACAAGCTCAGTTGCTTGGTCATCTATGGAGGCTGAATATCGTACCCTTACATGGGTGCCTTGGAGATTGGGTTACTGCATATACTCCTCATCGAACTCGGATTCAATACCAATTGGCCTCCTCGACTTCTTTATGACAATCTATCTGTTGCATATCACAGTCAATCCTATTTTTCACAATCGTAGCAAACATATTGGGGTTGATTTCTTCTTTCTTCGAGATCGAGTATCCAACGGCTTATTTCACGTGCAATATATCAATACTTTGAATCAAGTGGCTGACATATTCACTAACACACTGTTTAAACATCATTTTCAATTTCTTTGTTCCAAGTTAAGAATTTCTAAATCTCAAGCTTAACTTGTGTGAGGGTGATAAAGGTTATACTTGTAATTATATAACTAGGGTTTACTTATGTATCAACTGTGTACAAATATCCCTTTAATGAATACAATACTTAAGTTGCCTCATTATCTTTATGGTATTAGAGCTATGACTGATGTGTAGGTCTCACTCAAGGGCTCCAATCTATGTTTAATGGAATAGGGGATCATTTTACTACGTTTTAAGCAAGTTGAGGGAGCTATGAGGATAACATGAAAGTTTAGAGGGCCAATCAATCTTTTTAAACAAGTTTAGGAATCAATTGACTAAGTTTTAGACAAATTTTTTTGGCATAACACCCATTTGGCTCCTTAAACGAAAGGCCCAAGTCAATTAGAATCTTATAGTAGCAAACTCAGCAATAAGATCCATGAACTA
Source organism: Euphorbia lathyris (assembly GCF_963576675.1). Classification (NCBI taxonomy): domain Eukaryota; kingdom Viridiplantae; phylum Streptophyta; class Magnoliopsida; order Malpighiales; family Euphorbiaceae; genus Euphorbia; species Euphorbia lathyris. The sequence continues at coordinate 36,700,769 of NC_088913.1, read as the reverse complement.
TGAGAAAAATCATCAATTCAACCCAAACTAACATCCTAGCATAAACTTTTTATGGATGCAAAAGTCAATTTGGGGAGTATCCCTTACAGTTTACTAGTTTTGTGGAATGCCCGAGTGTGCGCAGGGCCGGCCCGGGGTGCAACGACGTAGGGCATAGGGCAGGAAGGGGCCCAATTTTTTTTTAGTGTCATATGCATATATGAAAGTTAATTTTTTCTAATATAGAGCCTAATTCTTTCTGAAAGGCCATTGATAAAAAAAATTAAAAGGTCTACCCAACTTTTACACTTTAATTAATAAATTTTATATTAAAGAGGTCATTATTGCTTATTTTGCCTAGGACCCTTAAATTGCAGAACCGGTCCTAAGGCGTTGTGTCGCTGTTTTTTGGATCTGCTACATAGTCTTAGACGACCTTCTTAAGTTGAAGTTGAATGTGGATGCTTCAGTGTTTATAAGTTCTAAGGTCCTGGGAATTCGCGTTGTGTGAAATGATAAGAATGAGTTTTTAAGGAGTTTTCTCGTAGCCTCCTTGAGGAGTTTCAGCCTTGTGATGCGAAAGCCATGAGTATTCGAGATGCCTTGAGCTAGTTAAAAGCTAAACGTTTGGATGCGATTAAGATTCAGTCGGATGTTGCGACGATTGTCGCTCATTTAACCGAGTCAAGTTTCCGATCTTTCTATAATATTTTGTTTATTAATTATAAATTATTGTTAAATTTATTTACTGTTATTCAGGGTCCGTTTGTTTTACCTGTTGTTTGCTGTTTGCTGTTACGGTTTGCTGTTTGCTGTTTGATTATTAGTGTTTGGTAGAACTATGATTGTTTGTTGCTGTTAGTATGTAAAATGACTAATATGGACATGTTTTAAATAAATATATAATATTAATTCTAAAAATAATGAAAATAATTACATAAAAATTATAAAAATAATCATTTTATAAATAATTTCATTTTTCTATATAGAACTATGATTAAAATTAGCTCTTTGAACTCAATAAACTCAATATATAATCTAAATTAATGTAAATTAGCTCTCCAAACTAAACCACCCATATGAACAATAATAATTTAGATTATGCATTGTGTTTGTTTGGATATTTGCTTTTGCCTTTTTAAATCAATTTTCTTCTATGCTTCATGTTGAAGATTTTTTAAATAATATAGGCTGAAAAAGACGAGAAAAAAGCACCAACACAATTTATAGAGCAAAAAGTAGCTCTATGATGCTGATGCAAAAAGCAGTGGTTTGCCATTTAAACAGCATCCAGCAGCAGCTGTTACAAATTTTTAACCAAACATCTATATATCTCCTTTTAAGTCCCAAACAGCAAACAACAGATGTGAAAAGGTGAAACAAACACCTCCTAAGTCATTCTATTAGTTATTTTGCAATACAGTAGCCCATATCATAACTAGAGCTAACCATTCTTTACGATATGCTTAACCTCCTTTTCTTACTTATAAAGTTTGTTTTTTTTTTAATCAAAGAATGAATGAATTAATAAGCCAAATTACGGCAATATTGTAACATAGGAACAGAAATAAAACTCGGTAATGAATTAAAGAATAAAGGGCAAGTATTGAAATGGGAAGATCGAGCCATGGCATGAGCCATCCCATTAACTTGCCTCCAGATCCATTTGACTGAGTAAGAGTCGTTGGACGAGAGAAGTGATCGAATAAGTGTTATCTGGTCTCCAAATTATGAGTCGTCATTTGTTGAAGCTGTAATTGCGTCTACTACCTGCTTTGCATCAACTTCAAACACAACTCCTTGTACCCGTGCTGCGGACAACCATCGGATTGCCAGAATCAAGACCTCGGCCTCACATTCCTTAGTCGGGGGGCAGGCATTTAATTTAGCGCTCCTTCCCATTACGAAGATCCCGTCCGCATTCCTGACCACAGCCCCAACTCCGGCTTGCCTCTCCTCATTGAAAATTGCTGCATCAGTACAACAGGAATATAAACCTGTCGGTGGTGGATGCCATATCAGACAATTTCCAGCACCCGGACGGCGAGCGCAACTACTTCTGACCCCATCCGCTTTGTAATGCTTCAGTCTATTCGCCACCGACCAGTCCTGCAGAACCGTGGATGCTATTACTAATATCTGTTCTGTTGAACGCACTTTGTGCTGCCACAGACGAACATTGCGGGCTTGCCATAAGCTCCACGTATGCATTAAGAATACGGCAGCCTCCTGTTCAGATGCAGACCCCAAGAACTTGTTAACCCAGGCTGACAGGTTTTTCGCACCACCAGCAGCCCCGTTAATTCGGTTCAGTAAGCCCAGTTTACTCCACACCCAAATAGCACACGGGCATTCAATAAAAATGTGCCAGGTATCTTCCCACGGACCGTTGCAAGAAACACACTGACTGTCAATCGGTAAACCGCGAGCTTATAGATTAACACGGGATGGTAACGGGCCAATTGCCATCTGAAGTGACAAACCTTAAACGGAATATCAGCAAACCATATCTTTCTCCATTCGCCTTGGATGTGGTACCGCTCCCCATTTTCCATCGAGGAAGCCAATCTATAAGCACTTTTGACCGTGTATCTACCTGACGGGTGGGATTGCCAGATCAAACGGTCAGCGACCTCTACATTAGCTGCTCCAATCTTCAACATTTTCTGGATATCACTGTTAACAAAAATCTCCTCCAGTAACTCCATATCCCATTCCCTTGAATTGGGAATAAAAAGATCACAGACCTTCAGCTGTTCAAGACCTTCTATCATAGGAGTTCGAATGTGCCCGTATCCCTCTCCTCTTAGCCATTTCTCCTTCCATACATTTACTGATTGTCCGTCTCCGATTTTCCATCTGACCCCTTCCTTGACAATTAATTGAGAACTCCAGATACTTCGCCAGATAAAGCTAGGTGAGTGTCCTAGTGAGGCACTCATGAAATCCCCCTTAGGATAGTATTTTGCTTTGAAAATCTTGCTAACAAGCGAAGTTGGATTGGTGAACAACCGCCACCCCTGTTTTCCCAACATAGCCAGATTAAAGGCCGTGAAATTACGGAAACTTAGACCTCCAAGTAATTTTGGTGCACACAGTCTATCCCAGGATAGCCAGTTCAAACCTCACTCCCCAGACTTCTTATTCCCCCACCAGAATGAATTCAACATTTTCTGAAGCTCATCCGCAGTTGAAATTGGAAGTAGAAACACACTCATAAAATAAATAGGGATAGCCTGACCTGCAGAACAGATGAGTGTCGCCTCGCCTGCTTTGGAGATACCCTTCCCCCTCCAACGCTGAAGACATTTCCAGAGCTTATCACGAAAATGTGCAAAAATTGCCCTCTTCGACCGGCCTACAAGTGATGGGAGGCCCAGATATCTGCCAGTGTTCAGCGGAGCCATAATTCCCAAAATGCTAGTTATGCCTTCTGCTAAGTCCACAACCACATTTCTGCTAAACATAATCCCTGATTTTGAACAGTTAATAGCCTAACCCGATGCAAGTTCATACTTTCTCAACAACTGCTTAAGAACCCTTACTTCGGATATAGAGGCCTGGTAAAAAAGAAACGCGTCATCTGCAAACAATAAGTGTGATACTGATGGGGCACCTCTAGAGACGCGACAACCATGTATTAATCCCTTATTTTCAGCGTCAGCAAGTAGAGCTGACAGACCTTCCACACAAAGCAAGAATAAATAGGGGGACAAGGGTTCTCCCTGTCTGAGGCCTCTTCTAGGAGTCACAGGACCCATTAACTGGTTATTGATCTTAATCATATACTGAACCGATGATACACATAACATAATTAACCTGACCCATTTCTCAGCAAAGCCAAATTTCAACATTAATTCACGCAGGTAATTCCAATCCACCCTGTCATAGGCCTTGCTCATGTCCACTTTCAGAGCCACATTACCCATTTTCTTTGCCACATTTTTATTGATACTACGAATGATCTCAAAAGCAATCAGCACATTATCATGAATAGATCGACCCTTAATAAAGGCGGATTGATTTTCCGATATTAGGGATGACAAAAGAATTTTTAGTCTGTTCGCAAGGACTTTGGTGAAAATTTTAAGAATAACATTGCATAGAGCAATCGGGCGAAGTTCAGACATAGTAGTAGGGCAATCACATTTAGGGATAAGACATAGTAGTAGGGCAATCACATTTAGGGATAAGGGTGATAATGGTTTTATTCAGATCAGGAGGGAACATACCTTGCTCGAACCAAGTAGCACCAGCAGCATAAATGTCATCGCCAATCACATCCCAAAAGTGTTGATAGAATCCCGGATTAAACCCGTCAGGACCCGGAGCTTTGTCCGGATGCATATCAAAGAGAGCCTGTCTAAATTCACATTTTGTCAGCGGTCTGAGAAGCTGCGCATTTTCCTGTTCAGTGACCCGAGGCTGAATCAAATTCACCACCTCCCTCCAATCGTTGTTACTTTCTGAGAACACTGAATCAAAGTGTGAAACTGCAACTCTTCCAATCCCCACTGTATCCTCAATCCATTCACCATCTTCGTTTTGCAGGCGCGTTAGGTGGTTCTGTTTTCTTCTACCATTGGCAAATTGATGATAGAACTTAGTGTTTGAGTCCCCTTCTTGGAGCCAAAGCACCTTTGAGCGTTGCCTCCAATGATCTTCCTCCTGGACTAGTAATAGAACCATCTCTGTTCTAGTCGCCTCATAATCTCTCTCTGCATCTTCCCTGTTGGTCCCATGTGATTAGTTCCAGGGGGGGTTAGGAACTAATATAACTTTTTCGTTAATTTATCTTGCTGACTTAATTATTTTGATGAGTTGATTAACTCAACTTTGGTCAGCTTGGCCGAACTTAGCGTAAGACAGCTTTAGTCAGATGCTGACTAAGACTGTTTTACTTGAGAGTTGGGAATTGACGCTAGTGTGGTCAGTTTCCAACTCAACACTCCAATTTACTCAGTATCAGCTTCTTACAGTTTATATGCTGAGTAAATATAACAATCAACACAAGCACATATATATATATATATATATATATATATATATATATTTGAGAGAGTTTAGAAGTTACTCAGTATGACTTATCCTAGTTCGGCCTCTCTGCCTACGTCCAGTCCCCAGAGTCCTCCGGGCTTTTGGAATCCAATACTGAGCTCTTTAAAGGTAGAGCACAAACTGTTTACAAGGCAGTTGAATATGCAAGAGTACCGTCCTCTATTCTTCTACTCAACTCCTACTAAGCACCACAACCTAGTACTTAGATTTCTCTACCACTGAATGTTTACAACCAAACACTCAGCACAAACACTCTCAATATCACGAATGATACAAGTTGTTCTTTTTCAAATGAAGAACACTTTAGATGATTACAAACAATCGATCTAGCATTTACACAGGAATAGAAAATGGGTGTAAGATCTCTTTCTTGTTTTTGAGTGCTTTGAACTTGTTTTTCTCTCTTGTATTTTTCTTTTTGTACTTCGGCAATGATCCAAAGACTTTGATTGTCTTTATATAGATGAAGACCTGGAGGAGGATCATTTGAAATGATTTAGCCGTTGAGTCCAAAACGGCTCTTTTAGGAGACAACGTCTGGTCAGCTTCAGGTTTTGCAGGCCAATCCTATCCTCTGATTTCTTCAGACGTCAGGCTTGTCTTCTTCCTACAGTCGTTGTCTTTTTGTGGCAGTTGTCTTTTAGCAATAATCTGTTGGCACATGTATCTCGGAATGTGTCTTCTGCGTAATTCCAAGGATTCAATTATTGGTGCAGAAGGTTTGCAAAACTTGTCTTCTAGTGAACGGATCTCTCATGCTGTCCTGAAGAGTTGCTCATCTTCTACTTTATTCGTTGTCTTTGTTTGTTGTCAACTTCTATGCTGAGTTCTCTTTTAGTCAGTTTTGTTTTGCACAACAACTAGTGAGAGGACTTCTGATGCTGAGTTCTATTCCACTTAGCTTGGTTGAACTTCAGGCTTCTATTCTTTTGATACTGAGTTCAATCTTACTCGTTTTGTTCTTTGATTTCATGCTGACTTCGTCCTGTCTTACTTTCTGTATCTTTTTGTATTTTAAGTTCACACTCAACATTGAACAAACAGATTAGTACAATTAAATCAAAGCACTTAAATTTAATTGTCTCTTAATCATGGATGATTTTGTCAAATCAAAATCTTGTGGAAAGGTGTTTTAACAAACTCCCCCATTTTGATGTTGGTAAAATACATAATTATGGAACTCAGTTTTGAAATTCCCCATGATTGATTTATTTTTCATATTTCTGAAATTTCTCCCCCGTAAGGGTTGCATCTATTGTCCTAACTTAATTCTAAACCTTCCAAGATTTAATCGAATATACTTAAGACATTGCTTACACTGATTTAGTTCAATTCTAGACCTTCCAAGATCTAATTTAGATGAGTCTAGGTCAGATTTCAGAAATGGTTAAATACTCAGTTTGATACACAGATTGTTTTGGTGTTTAATGCATACTGAGTATGTTTACTTTTACTTGTTTGTTCAATTTTGATCGATCAGCTTTTAGCACATAACATTAGGCATGGTATTTAGATAATTTAAAGAGAATAGTTCTTAACATAGATTAACATATTAAGCACACAAAATATTAAACACAAAAAAAATCAAACACAAAGTTCATGCTAAGAACACAAAAAAAATCAACCACAAAGTTCATGCTAAGTCCTGAGGCTACTTTTTCTTCTTTAAGGTAGCTTGACTTTGATGCTCAGCTTGACACTTGTCTTTTCCTTTGTCTTTGCTGCCTGATGCACCACTTGCATGCTGAGTTCCATCTTATCTTTTCTCCCCCGTTTTGCCATCATCGGGTGGAGGAGGAATGAAAGTGTCATTTCTAGCAGCAGCAGACAAGGCGTTGGAATAACGCTTCAACCTCTTTGTACTTTCTCTCAGGCCATCAATATCGGGAACCCCATCATCTTGAATAGATCTAGGAACCCGTAGGGAGCTGCTCAGTATGCTGATGATATACTCATGAGATTTGCTGATCCAGGAGACGGACTCAGTGAGTTGAGCATAGGATTGGTGGTACATTTTGAGTACTGCTGAGTCATAGAATTTGCGTTGATCATGGATGGCTTGCGAAAAGCTCAGAAGTGCATCAGTATTGACGGGGTCAACATCCATCGTGTCCTTATTGACATTGAGTAGACGCACAGCTTCACTCAGTTGATCAATGGTGCACTGAGAAGTGGAGGAAATCGATTCACGTGTGCAGTTCAGATCAGAGGTCAATTTTGAGAAGTGTTGGTTCAACTCAGTAGAAGTGGCATACTCAGGATGACCCGTAGATCCAATGTTGGCTAGGTCCGTGGTCAGCTTAACAAAATAGTCTTTAAGCTCAGTAGAAGTAGCATACCCTGGATTTACGTCAGAGAGACTCTGGACTTTGCCTTCAAGTGCATTCATGTGGTTGACCATCATGAGCAATATTTCAGTTATCTTTGCAATTTGGTCTTGCTTGGGTTGCTGTGTCTGGACCGTGGTCATAAACTGATGAGATCTTTGAGGCTCCGAATTTCGTTCAGAAGTGGAGTGATGGATGTAATTTGGGAGGACTCAAGATTTGCAGACCCAGCAGCGTCCATATGAATAGGATTCAAATCCTGAAGTAGAGACTGAGCAGAGGCAATGATTCTGCGCCCAGACTCAGTAGCACTCAGATAGGCCAATGTGCCAGCAGGATTAGACTCAGAGGCAGGAATTGAAGTTGAACTTGATGGTGGTGGAGTTGGCTGCTTATCAGATTGGTTTGGTTGGTCAATGGTTGTGCCTTGTGGTAGCTCAGTACGAGGAGTTTGTTGGAAATTAGGCTAAGGTATAGTAGCGGAAATATAAAAAATTTAACATATTTTCATTTAACCACAAGATCCGTTAACCGTTATTTCATATAAAGAAGGATAAGAAGAAATACCTTTTAGAAGTTCTATCTACCGTTGCAAACGAATTGCCCACAACTTCAAAAGAGATAGAAACTATCTACCAATCTGCCCCTATCCGAAACAGACCTTCCAGACCTCCGAACGACAATCCCCTCGGTGGAAACGTGGAAGAATATGTCTAGAAGCTCCTGTCAAAACATCGCGACGATCCGACGGTTCAATCTCCGGTAATCCGCGAAATCGTGAACTGACCTGATGTAGGAGTAGTTAAACGAATTTCTCCCTTTTGTTTGTTTTTCTTCTTCGAGTTCCCAAACACGAAATAAAACACGGGAAGATTAATTTAGTATCAACCGTTGAATAGCAACCAAAGTAGATTGCCTCTAACTAATCAACACAAGATCAATGATAAAAGAAATAGATGAAAATTAATTGATCAAACGAAGCCGTAGAGAAATCTCGTCCTCGAACTAGGGGTGTCGAATTTTCTCTCTCTTCGACTAGGTGAATTTCGAAAATCACAAGTAGGATATGGCTTGCTTGGATTTCGAAAATCTCAAGGGAAGGGGTATTTATAATCTCTTGTATCTAATCCCTAGTTAGATAGAATTAGGTTACTGAATAGGAATTCCATTCGGAATAGAATTCCTAATTATTATCTCACTATATATCTAATATATTAAGGATAATAATAATAACCTTATTGGATAATAATAGGAGTATATTAATCTAATTAAAACTCCTAACTTAATTATCTCTTAATTAATTTAATTCATATTCCTAATCTAATTAGGATTAACAAAATCAAATTAATTATTCATGTATATCACTACATGAATTTCGACCCCCTTATGTCCATGGGTCTTATTGGGCTCAATTGGGCTTCTATCAATTAATTAACATCTATCTCTCTTTTAGGTTCCAAGTCTTATGTGTGATCCATTAGGTTCTTATTGCTTCTAGCCGTATGCAACGTTATTAAATTAATTTTCAAAGAATTATATTTAATCTTTGCATAACGGAATGATGTACAGAGTATGTGATTAGCAAGTCCGTAATCATTCCCCCAGAGCTATAAGAAGACGGGTTGATTCTGTCGTTAACCTTTCCGTATTAGTTACAGTATAATTCGATCCTTTATCAACTACATCCTTGAACTGAATCTTATGACTATGGGTGATGTCAAGTCACATATAGTGAGACGTTCGTTTTACTTGTACAGTCCGAGTCAACTCAAAAAGATAGGTTAAGTGAAATCTGTATTTCTTACTCTTAAGCTATCACCTTGCAAGGATTTAGAGTCGAGTCTTCCACAAGCGATCCATGGATGTATCTCCCATTTATCGGGAGTGATAAATGCTCAATCCAATATATAACGACTCCGCAATTACTTCCTGTGATACCCAACGTCTACTATTCACACCCCAGAGTCATCTCTATTAAGGATCGTGTTACACCAGAGTCAAAGCATCACATTCTGCAATCCAGAATACCAATTATTATTCCTTTGAGTCTGAGGATTAGTTATACCTATTAATACCAATGAGATGAACAGGTGACAAGGATGAATCTACCCATCCTGTTATCTCAAATCGGATCCCCAATCCTAATGAACAACTTTTCATCGGATCTATGTAACTGTCCAGATATCTGTATATATGAAGCTTGTGAGATCAGCTTTCTGTCGGACAGAAGACATTGTTACATACAAGTCTCAACAGTGATATATCAATCCTAAACATATCACTTGACTTGGGGTGGTTTTAAGTTTATTAGTTTATTATAAAGTTTTGTCTCACTTCATGCTTGTATGAACACTTTATAATCACTTTAAATAAACTTACGGATTTCCTTTTATTAGACTTTATTTAGTGCTTAAAAGGGATTGCCTTTATATAGTTATAAAAAAACATATATCTCATTAAACAAATGATATAAAGAACAATTCATTTACATTAAGTTTGTATCCTAGAACAATTGTCTATAGGACACTAAACCCCAACATACTCCCACTTGGACTAAAGCCAATTGTTTCTAAAACTTATCCCATTAGAAGTTAAATGACGATCATGTATTCTCTGGGTTAAAGGCTTTGTCAACGGATCTGCAACGTTGTCCTCTGTAGGTACTCTTTCTATTCTCACATCTCCTCTAGCCACAATCTCTCTAATGATGTGGTATTGCTTAAGGTAATGCTTGGATGCATTATGAGACCGTGGTTCCTTTGCTTGCGCAATGGCTCTATTGTTATCACAGTACAGTGCAATGGGATTGACAATGTCAGGCACCACACCTAGTTCTGTAATGAACTTTCTAATCCAAACTGCTTCCTTTGCTGCTTCCGCAGCTGCGATATACTCTGACTCGGTCGTAGAGAAAGCTACGCTTCCCTGCTTGGAACTCTTCCAACTGACCGCGCCCCCATTCAAGATAAACAGGTATCCTGATTGGGATTTATAATCATTCTCATCTGTGAGATGACTTGCGTCTGAAAATCCTTCTATTTTCAGATCACCTTCTCCGTACACTAGGAACATATCTTTAGTTCTTCTCAAGTACTTAAGAATGTTCTTGACGGCAATCCAATGCTCGTCTTCCGGATTCCCTTGGTAACGACTCGTTATAGATAACGCGAACGCTAGGTCAGGTCTAGTGCATAGCATAGCATACATAATCGAACCGATTGCGCTGATGTACGGGACTACAGCCATGCGTCGTTTATCATCATCGGTTTTAGGACATTGATGATTGTTTAACTTTACTCCATGTAACATGGGTAAGTTACCTCGTTTCGATTCAAGCATGCTAAACCGATTTAGCACCTTTTCAATGTATGTAGCCTGTGAAAGACCAAGCAGTCTTCTCGATCTATCTCTATAGATCTTTATACCAAGTATATAAGCTGCTTCACCAAGGTCTTTCATTGAGAAGTTACCAGATAACCATACTTTCACTGACTGTAAGAGAGCAACGTCATTTCCCATTAATAATATATCGTCCACATATAGTATGAGAAATGCTATAGAGCTCCCACTTGCTTTCTTGTAAATGCAAGCTTCTTCGCAATTTTGTTCAAAACCAAATTGTTTTATGGTTTCGTCAAAACGCTTATTCCAGCTTCTAGATGCTTGCTTGAGTCCATAAATGGATCTCTGAAGTTTGCAAAATTTATTTGCATCCTTCGATATGAAACCTTCAGGCTGCATCATATATACATCCTCAAGTAGGTTTCCGTTTAGGAAAGCTGTTTTCACATCCATTTGCCAAATCTCATAATCGTAGTGAGTGGCAATTGCAAGCATGATTCTGATTGATTTGGACATAGCCACATGAGAGAAAGTTTCGTCATAATCAATTCCTTGCTTCTGACGATATCCTTTCGCTACTAACCTAGCTTTGTAGGTGATAACCTTTCCATCTATGTCTGTCTTCTTTTTGAAGATCCACCTGCACCCAATGGGTATTATCCCTTCGGGTGGATCAACCAAAGTCCACACTTGGTTAGTATACATGGAATCCATTTCAGAATCCATGGCCTCAAGCCATGCTTTAGAATCTGGACTAGTAAGAGCCTCTTCATAGTTTTCGGGTTCGTCGTCTAACACGGGAACCTCATTATAATCTCCCACTAGAAAACCATATCTAACTGGGAGTTCACGAACTCTTCGTGATCTACGAATAGGTGGCACTGGAGTCTCATCTAATGGGACTACTTTGGGTACCTCAACTGCCTCCGTTGTTTCAGTCGGTGTTTCTTCTTCTTGAACTTCGTCAAGTTCAATCATGCTTCCCTTTTGTGTTTCTTCGAGAAACTCTTTCTCTAAGAAGGTTGCGTGCCTGAATACTATTACTTTCTGATCATCTGGATGATAGAAGTAATATCCCTTAGATTCCTTCGGGTACCTCAACCGCCTCTGTTGTTTCAGTCGGTGTTTCTTCTTCTTGAACTTCGTCAAGTTCAATCATGCTTCCCTTTTGTGTTCCTTCGAGAAACTCTTTTTCTAAGAAGGTTGCGTGCTTGGATACGATTACTTTCTGATCATCTGGATGATAGAAGTAATATCCCATAGTTTCTTTAGGGTATCCAATGAAGAAACATTTATCAGATTTCGAATCTAGTTTGTCGGACGCAATGCGTTTGACAAAGGCTGAACAACCCCATACTCTCATAAATGAAAACACGGGTTTCCTACCAACGAACAATTCATATGGTGTGGAACTAGCGGATTTAGTTGGTACTCGATTTAGGGTGAAGAGGGCAGTTTCTAAGGCATAGCCCCAGAACGTCTTTGGAAGTAAGGCCATGCTTATCATGGATCGTACCATATCTAATAGGGTACGGTTTCTCCTCTCGGACACACCATTGTATTGTGGTGTATAGGGAGGTGTCCATTGTGAGCATATCCCACATTCAGTTAGATAATTCAGAAAATCATCTGAAAGATATTCGCCACCTCGATCGGATCGAAGTGTCTTTATTTTCTTTCCTAATTGATTTTCTACTTCATTCTTGAAGCATTTGAATTTCTCAAAAGCTTCTGATTTGTGCTTCATCAAGTAGATGTAACCATATCGGGTATGGTCATCTATGAAGCTTATGAAGAATCTGAATCCTCCTCTTGCTTGGACTGACATAGGACCGCATACATCTGAATGAATGAGTCCTAGAGTGTCTGATGCACGCTCACCTTTATTGCTAAAGGGTGTCTTTGTCATTTTACCTTTTAAATATGATTCGCATGTTTCCAATGATTCGGGGTCAATTGGATCTATAAGCCCATCTGAATGTAGCTTTAGCATGCGTCTTTTGTTTATATGGCCTAAACGACAATGCCACAAGTAAGTTGAATTATCTAGCTTATGTCTTTTGGTATCAATTGCAAAAACAGGAATTTTATCATATAACACATAAATCCCATTTTGTGATATTCCTGAAAAATAAAAGATCGAATCTTTATAAAAATTGCAACTCTTGTCTTTTATTGAAATATGAAAACCGTCGTCAACAAGACGGCCAATAGAAATAATGTTTCTAGATATTCCTGGAATATCCTTAGGCTGCATCCGGTATCAAATACCAAAAGATTCAGACTGTGAAATTTCAATATAAAACATACCAGATGTTGAAGTCCCGGTTTCTTCCCCTTTTGAGGAAGGCTAGGTATACCAACAGTTTCCTTTCCAATGCCCGTCTTTACCACAGAAGTGGCACTCTCCTTTGGGCTTCTTCACTTCCTTTCCCTTAGCTTTGTAGGGCACGGCTTTCTTACCTTTCTTAGGATAATTAGGATTGGGATAGCTCCCTTTCCTTTTCTTTGATCCCTCAATGACAAGAGCCGGTATGGCTTTGTCTTTCTTCATATTGGGCTCAACAGACTTGAGCATATTTGCAAGCTCTTCAAGAGAGGTTTGCAAGTCATTCATCTGATAGTTCATAATGAACTGTGAATAACTTTCTGGGAGGGATTGAAGAATTAAGTCTATACTTAATTCGTTATCCATCGCAAATCCAATACTAGAAAGTTTGGTAATGTAGTCAATCATCTTGACACAATGTGTCATGACAGATGTGCCCTCTTGCATCCTACTACGATATAGCAACTTGGATATCTCGTAGCGTTCGCACCTGGTTTGTTTCCAAAACAATTTCTTTAGATGCATGATGATGGAATATGCATCCATTTCCTCATGTTGCCTTTGTAATTCCGGTGTCATCGATGCAAGTATGATGCATCCGGCATGATCATCATCAGCCTTATGCTTCTGGTAAGCATCAATTTCCTCAATGGGAGCATCATCAGCAGGGAGAGGGGGTATCGATGTATCAAGTACATACCCTATTTTATCGAACTTCAAAACAATTTTGAGGTTACGAAACCAGTCGGTGAAGTTTGAACCATTCAATTTGTTATCGGTAAGAATGTTTTGCAGATTGGTTTTAGTCATGATTATAAGAGTGGGTTTAATTAAACCTGAGAGTGAGAAAGAGTAAACATATGTCATTCATTTGCTTAAAGTATATCAATCTAAAATTATAGGCCTTTTAGTTTATTTTAGATTGCTCCCACTATTTTGCCAAATTAATAGCCCTCCATATTAATTCGAAGAATTTCACAAATCCTTTAGTGAGCTAGGATCCTAACTCCTGAGATTTCGCATTGAGTTTACTCAACAAGCTGGTCTCATTCATTAGGTAGATTCATGTAATCAATCACATCTTTAATTTGATTCTTAGGTTATTGGGTTACTAACCACATTAGTAACTAATATGCTATTCATATTAATCCCAACCGTCTTGCCCATTAGTTTATGACAACATGAGTTTACTCATCCAATTATCATAATCTAATTTAAATATTACCCCATATTCATGAAAAATGATTTTCGATAATTCAGGTGTTACCGAAAGGACCCCGAGCTTGAGTTTACTCAACAACCCAAAGGCCCTCAGCACTGCCGGCTGAATTATAATAATAGGGAGGGCAACCGATTTTAATAACTTGTTTATTTACTTAACTTTTTAATGAGGGATTTTATTTTAGGTCTCATAATCTAACTTAGTCTTGATTTGCTTTAGCATACATCAGACACATACATTCACATACATTGGCGTTATGGACATATCATCTAAATTATTCCGTCGAGCCAGAGACGGAATAAAAGGGCAAACCTAAGGAAATACTAACTATTACATATTTCTCTTTAGGTCCTCCGTCTTCTCCATGGTGCCTTGAAATTACATATTAATTTCTATACTACTAAAGAAAACTTTAATTGAATTGAAGGGAATCAGATGAGAGGAGAAATTACAGTAGATAGTAGAAAGACAGGACTCGCAGGCCCTATTTCAAAAATACCAAAAGATTAAAGAGGGTCCAAATATGTCCATAACTCCAAACATGCATAGACTCAATTAAATAAATTTAATTGGTTGATTACATAACTATCTTATGTAATATTTATGTTAATCACATTAACTTATCAATTAACTTTCATCCAATTTTACTTCTAATAGTTTTCGTATCTTTTATATTAATCTTTAGATTAATATAACTATACAAAACTTTAATTATGCACGTCCCAATTATTTTGATTTTAATTCATTTAACATTTTGATTTACAAATTGGTAAAACAAACTTTTAAACAAATTTTCATTCGATAATCAAAACAGAAAACTATCAATTTCTGAAACATATATATTTAAATATAAAAACGATTTTAAATATATATATATATCAGTTCTAAAACGGTTTTAAAACGATTTTCAGGAAATAGGAAAAACTACTATAGATTTCCGTTTTACCTTTAGAATTAATAAAACTGATTTTATCAATCTAACTATAAAACTAATAGATTTCGTTTATCATGATTATCAACCAAAATAATTAGGAACATATGCATAATCTATTTTAATTAACAATTAATTAAAACTTATTTATCCTTAGAATTAATTAATCAAAACAATTTGTTAATTAATCCTAACTATAAATATTTATTCAATCCTATTGAAAAACTTCTAAATTTTCATATATGAAATAACGGATTTAACGATGACTCTGATACCACTGTTGGAAATTAGGCTAAGGTATAGCAGCGGAAATATAAAAATTTTAACCTATTTCCATTTAACCATAAGATCCGTTAACCGTTATTTCATATAAAGAAAGATAAGAAGAAATACCTTTTAGAAGTTCTATCTACCGTTGCAAACGAAGTGCCCACAACTTCAAAAGAGATAGAAACTGTCTACCAATCTTCCCCTATCTGAAACAGACCTTCCAGACCTCCGAACGACAATCCCCTCGGTGAAAACGTGGAAGAATATGTCTAGAAGCTCCTGTCCAAAGATCACGACGATTCGACGGTTCAATCTCCGGGAATCCGTGAAATCGTGAACTGACCTGATGTAGGAGTAGTTAAACGAATTTCTCCATTTTGTTTGTTTTTCTTCTTCGAGTTTCCAAACACGAAATAAAACACGGGAAGATTAATTTAGTATCAACCGTTGAATAGCAACCAAAGTAGATTGCCTCTAACTAATCAACACAAGATCAATGATAAAAGAAATAGATGAAAATTAATTGATCAAACGAAGCCGTAGAGAAATCTCGTCCTCGAACTAGGGGTGTCGAATTTTCTCTCTCTTCGACTAGGTGAATTTTGAAAATCACAAGTAGGATATGGCTTGCTTGGATTTCGAAAATCTCAAGGGAAGGGGTATTTATAATCTCTTGTATCTAATCCCTAGTTAGATAGAATTAGGTTACTGAATAGGAATTCCATTCGGAATAGAATTCCTAATTATTATCTCACTATATATCTAATATATTAAGGATAATAATAATAACCTTATTGGATAATAATAGGAGTATATTAATCTAATTAAAACTCCTAACTTAATTATCTCTTAATTAATTTAATTCATATTCCTAATCTAATTAGGATTAACAAAATCAAATTAATTATTCATGTATATCACTACATGAATTTCGACCCCCTTATGTCCATGGGCCTTATTGGGCTCAATTGGGCTTCTATCAATTAATTAACATCTATCTCTCTTTTAGGTTCCAAGTCTTATGTGTGATCCATTAGGTTCTTATTGCTTCTAGCCGTATGCAACGTTATTAAATTAATTTTCAAGGAATTATATTTAATCTTTGCATAACGGAATGATGTACAGAGTATGTGATTAGCAAGTCCGTAATCATTCCCCCAGAGCTATAAGAAGACGGATTGATTCTGTCGTTAACCTTTCCGTATTAGTTACAGTATAATTCGATCCTTTATCAACTACATCCTTGAACTGAATCTTATGACTATGGGTGATGTCAAGTCACATATAGTGAGACGTTCGTTTTACTTGTACAGTCCGAGTCAACTCAAAAAGATAGGTTAAGTGAAATCTGTATTTCTTACTCTTAAGCTATCACCTTGCAAGGATTTAGAGTCGAGTCTTCCACAAGCGATCCATGGATGTATCTCCCATTTATCGGGAGTGATAAATGCTCAATCCAATATATAACGACTCCGCAATTACTTCATGTGATACCCAACGTCTACTGTTCACACCCCAGAGTCATCTCTGTTAAGGATCGTGTTACACCAGAGTCAAAGCATCACATTCCGTAATCCAGAATACCAATTAATATTCCTTTGAGTCTGAGGATTAGTTATACCTATTAATACCAATGAGATGAACAGGTGACAAGGATGAATCTACCCATCCTGTTATCTCAAATCGGATCCCCAATCCTAATGAACAACTTTTCATCGGATCTATGTAACTGTCCAGATATCTGTATATATGAAGCTTGTGAGATCAGCTTTCTGTCGGACAGAAGACATTGTTACATACAAGTCTCAACAGTGATATACCAATCCTAAACATATCACTTGACTTGGGGTGGTTTTAAGTTTATTAGTTTACTATAAAGTTTTGTCCCACTTCATGCTTGTATGAACACTTTATAATCACTTTAAATAAACTTACGGATTTCCTTTTATTAGACTTTATTTAGTGCTTAAAAGGGATTGCCTTTATATAGTTATAAAAAAAACATATATCTCATTAAACAAATGATATAAAGAACAATTCATTTACATTAAGTTTGTATCCTAGAACAATTGTCTATAGGACACTAAACCCCAACAGAGTTGAGTTCTTAACATCTTGTGTATTCTGAGTTGGTGGTGAAGGACTTACAGAGATGTTGACCTGCTCAACATGATGTGGGAGTTGAGCAGGTTGTTCCATAGTTTGCTCCCCTTCTTGAGCATCTTGGACTTCGAGCTCTTGCTCGGCAGAATTTAGATTTTCCAGAGTCTTGGTTTGTTCCTCAGTATGAGTAACAGAGGCTTGATTTTCCGCGGGTTCCATAGGAGGAGACTCAGTATTATTTGAAAAATATCTAAACTGGATGTCAGACAGATCGGTAATTGGGTCTCGATGCGGAGAATCTCCTAACAGATCAATGACAGGTGCTTTGTAGGCTTTCTTCTTAGCCTTTTGAATGTCTTAGCTTTAGGAGGTGAAGGGTCAGCTTGAATATCCTCACTTGAGTCAGAAGAGGAGTTGTCTCTAAGCTCAGCATTGATCTCATCTTCTACAATGTCATATTCGGTGAGCTCAACATCCACTGTTTGAAGTGCCATATTTGGATTTTCCTCTTGCTCAGCATTATCCTCAGTTTGTGTTTGCTCAGCATGCTCTTCTTCCTCAATATCAGCCTGAGCGTCATCATTTATCTGTTCTTCCTCTTCTTGCTCAAAAGGGATTTGCTCAAGATCAATCCCGAGACTTTTAAAGAAGCGTGACTTTGGAGGGACAACCCAGTCGAGGGGGTCAGCTTCAACAATTTTCAGTGCAGAGCTTCTTCTCTTCTTCTGCAGAGGTTGTTCTGGAGTTTCTTCACTTTCCTCTTCGGGCTCAACTTGCCCTTTTCGTTTCTTTGCTGACCTAGGTGTTTGGTCAGTATCAACTTTCTTCCCTTTAGATACAACTCGTACCTTCCTTGGGATAGTATCAACATCCTTTGAGCACGTTCTCTTCTTCGTTGTCTTTGCTGGCTCAGCAGACTCAGTAACAACTTTCTTTCCTTTCTTTGGTTCCACTTCCTGTTCAGCATCATTTTCTTCTTCATCTTCCTCAACATCTTCAGTCCCCTTCAAAGGCTGGTTGAATATTAACCCAAATAACAGAGCCACTGTAATTTCATTTCCCAAACTCTGAGTTTCATTGATGGTTTCTATTTTCTGATCTTCGAGGATTTTAGTGATTAGGGATCCCAGTCTGAGTTTCTTACCTCCTCGTTGAAGTGCACCTACTAGAAACACAGGCATATTGAGTGGGTTGTAGGTTAGCATGTGCCATATGAAGCACTGCTCGAAGTTGGAGGCCGACGATACTGAGTTGAGCTTTGGGAAGATGAAGTTGGTCAATATGTAATGAGCCATCTTCTGATTTTGCCCCATACAGGTGCTGGGTATCTCTCCTTTGTGATTCTTTGGTTTGCAGAATCCTTTAACATGGTCAAGCGTTTCTTTGGTTGTCCTAAACTCTTTCCCTTCCTCTCGTGGGTTGAGTAAGGTTGCTAAGTAGGATGGGGTGATTGTTATCTTGTGCCCCTTGATGGAAGTTTCCAAGTAGTCAGGATCTTCTTCATCGACATAAAGATTGGAGTAAAATTCCCTAACTAACCTAGGATAGGTTTTCCCAGGGAGAGAGAAGATTCCTACCCATTCGTTCTTCTCAATCCACTCACAGAAGGGTTTTTCAGCGGTGATGAAGCTGGGAGAGAACCATCTACATTTCAGAACTTCCAGATTGTTGACTTTCTTGTGAACCTTGACCATGTTCCTTTCCTTGGGCTTCTTTGAAGAGCTTTTTGGGTCAGCTTGAGGGTTTTTGTTCGGAGTTTGGTTAAGCTGTGGAGGAGATTTTGGATTTTCATCGGTGTGATGTTTGCCGGAATCACCACTGGAGACATTCTGAGGGTTCGACATTTTCTTCTCAGAGTTTTTCGAGGAATTTTGAAATTCAGAGAGAGAGAAAGATTGGAATGCTAAAGGATTCAGGCGTATAGATGATTAAGTGGGAAATCTTCCACTATTTATAGAGATTTTAAATCGATCCTATTCGTTAGGCTAGACGTTTTTCCTTGGGATATTCAATCGACAGAGATTCTATCACTTATGACACGTTCGGCGCATGGGCTTTGCCTTTATTGCTTACGTTATCCTAGGTGCCCTTTTTATTACACGTGTTAGCATTTAATGGTGCAAGTGGCCTTTTAACTCAGTTTTGCTAGAATGCGAAGCGTTTGTGATACTGAGTACCTAGTTCTACGTAGATGAATGTCTTAACTCTTAGTAACATAGCATAAGATAATCACTCAGCATGTACATCTACTCAGCATAGGGTGATTTTCTACATCTTAAGTTCAGCATGTAGTGGTTACTAATATAGAGTTCACTCAACATTCAATTTTTCACATAGAGTTATTGAAGAGGATTAGACATACCGATAGCTTCCCTTAGTATGTTGAATTGTTCACGAGCCAATGGCTTGGTGAAGATATCTGCAAGCTGTTCATCTGTTGGTACGTAGGTCAGCTTGATCTCTCCCTTTAGTACGTGATCTCTGATGAAGTGATGCCTTATGTTGACATGCTTCATCTTGCTGTGTTGGATTGGATTCTTGGATAGATCAATGTCACTCTTGTTGTCACATTTGATCTCTATTGTTTCTGTTTTTACTCCATAATCCTCAAGCTGTTGCTTAATCCATAGAACTTGGGCAACATAGCTTCCAGCAGCTACGTACTTAGCTTCAGTTGTAGACAAGGCAACTGATGACTGCTTCTTGCTGAACCAAGATACTAGACAACTTCCAAGGAAATGACATCCTCCTGGAGTACTTTTACGTTCTAGCTTATCTCGTCCATAGTCAGCATCAGTATATCCAATGAGTGTGAAGTCATTTGAGGTTGGATACCATAAACCTGCATCAACTGAGCTCTACAAATATCTAAAAATTCTTTTTACAACAATTAAGTGAGATTCCCTGGGGTCAGCTTGATATCTTGCACAATAACATACTGAGTACTGTATATCAGGTCTACTAGCCGTGAGATAAAGTAAGGAGCCTATCATACCTCGATAAAGTTTACTATCTATTGACTTACTTTTCTCATCTTTGCATAGGACAGTATCAGTACCCATAGGGGTTGATATGGGTTTGCAATCTTCCATATCGAACTTCTTTAACATCTCTTTGGTGTACTTGGACTGACTTATGAAGATGCCATTCTTACCTTGCTTAATTTGAAGTCCAAGGAAGAAGTTGAGTTCACCCATCATGGACATCTCAAACTCAGTTTGCATCTGTTTGCTAAATTCTTTACACAAAGATTCATCAGTAGCACCAAATATTATATCATCTACATAGATTTGTGCAAGTAGGATATGTTTACCCTTTTTCTTAATGAACAAGGTTGTGTCAGCTTTTCCTCTGACATAGTTCCTGGTCAGCAGGAAGTTGGTCAACCTCTCACACCAAGCTCTTGGAGCTTGCTTCAGGCCATACAAGGCCTTCTTGAGTTTATAAACGTGGTTTGGAAATTTTGGATCTTCAAACCCAGGAGGTTGGTTAACATATACCTCTTCGTTTATAAAGCCATTAAGAAATGCACTTTTAACATCCATTTGATATAATTTAAAGTTCATAAAACTAGCATAGGCACACAATATACGTATAGCTTCTAGCCTAGCCACTGGTGCAAAGGTTTCACCGTAGTCAATACCCTCTTGCTGACTATAGCCTTGAGCTACAAGTCGAGCCTTGTTTCTGACTACATTTCCATGCCCATCTAGTTTGTTTCTAAAGACCCACTTAGTTCCTATGGACTTTTGATTCCTAGGTTTAGGTACTAAATCCCATACCTCATTTCTTGTGAATTGGTCGAGCTCTTCTTGCATATCATTGATCCAGTACTCATCGTGCTCAGCATCAGCAAAGTTCTTTGGTTCATGTACTGATACAAAAGCCACATTGCTTAGATACTTCCGAAGCTGATCTCTTGTCATTACCTTGTTTTCAGCAGTATCAAGAATGGATTTTTCTGAATGCCCTCGTGGAATTCTTATTTCTTTGGGCAACGCTGAGCTATTTGGAACAGGTGTTTTTATAATTTCTGCAGGAGTAGATTAGTCAGCAAAGGTAATTTCAACTTCTTGTTTACCTTTGGTCAGCCCCTGTATTGATGACTCAGGAGCACCATTTTGGTCAGCGGAGGCTGAGCTCAGTTCATCTTCTTCGAGCTGAGTTGACTTCCCTGCAGGGTCAGCTTCATCGAACTCAATATGGACAGACTCTTCTACTA
The DNA here is from genome assembly GCF_963576675.1 of Euphorbia lathyris. Lineage (NCBI taxonomy): Eukaryota > Viridiplantae > Streptophyta > Magnoliopsida > Malpighiales > Euphorbiaceae > Euphorbia > Euphorbia lathyris. Next base: position 36,678,986 of record NC_088913.1, on the reverse strand, counting down.
TTTGAGTTCGTTTATTATATACTCTATATGCTTTACTGTTTGTTGAGTACCCTAAAAAGATCGCTTCGTCAGCTTTAGGATCAAATTTTGCAAGGTTATCCTTTGTATTGAGTATAAAACACTTACACCCAAAGGCACGAAAACGGCCAATGTTGGGCTTTCTTCCTTTCCAAAGTTCATATGGGGTTTTCTTAAGAATAGGTCTAACTAAGGCCCTATTGAGAATATAGCATGCTGTGTGGACAACTTCACCCCAGAAATACTTTGGAAGCCTATTTTCACTCAGCATGGTTCTAGCAATTTCGACAATTATTCTGTTCTTCCTTTCAACAACCCCATTCTGTTGAGGTGTTCTAGGAGCAGAGAAATTATGGTCAATACCACTGGTTTCACAGAATTCATCAAACTGTTGGTTTTTGAATTCTCCACCATTGTCGCTTCTAATATGAGCTACTTTTAGGTCTTTGTCAATTTCAAGCTTTTTAATTAATGTGGTAAACATCTCAAATGTTTCATCCTTGCTACTCAGCAAGATGACCCAAGTGTACCGAGAGAAATCATCTACAATGACCAAGGAAAATTTCTTACCTCCCAAGCTGAGTGGCTGGATAGGTCCGAAAAGATCCAAGTGTAGTAATTCCAATGGTCTCTTGGTTGAGACGATGTTTTTACTTTAAAATGACCTCTTAGTTTATTTGCCTTGCTGACAAGCTTTACACAACTGATCGTTTTCAAATTTAAGTTTGGGCAATCCCTCAACTAGTTGCTTTCTAGCTAGTTTGGCAAGAAGGTCCATGCTTACATGACCAAGTCTTCTATGCCATAGCTAGGCGTTATCCTCTTTAGACACTAAGCATATGTTTTTAGAAATCTGTTTTTCCAAATTCAGCATGTATACATTGTCTATACGAGGGGCAGTTAAAATCACTTCATTTGTATTTCCCTCGAGTATTTGACACTTAGTATCATCAAATACAACCTTTCTGCCGCTTGTGCAAAGCTGAGATACACTCAGCAGATTGTATTTGAGACTTTTAACCAAGGAGACTGACTCAATAGTTGGGTTACCTCCGATAGTACCTGAGCCAACTATCTTACCCTTCTTATTGTCCCCAAAGCTTACACTACCACCTCGTTTAAGCTCTAGTGTGATAAATTGTGTTTCATCACCTGTCATGTGCCTTGAGCATGCGCTGTCTATATACCAAAGTTTTGACTTCTCCACGCATGTCAAGCTGACCTGCATTTTAAACTATTCATATTTAGGTACCCAATTCTTTTTTGGGTCCTTTCTTGTTAGTATAGACAGGTGCAAAGTCATATTTTAGTTTGTGACGGCATACTTTTATACTGTGGCCATTTTTACCACAGAAGTCACAATAAGTTACCATTTGAGGGTGATGCTGAGAGTGGTCAGCATTATTATGCTGAGCATGCCAACATACCTTAGTGGTATGTGCTTTTCTTCCGCAGAAGTCACATTGGACAATCCGCTTGTTGAACCAACACACATCTTTCGTGTGTCCTCTTTTCCTGCAACAGTCACACTGAGTGAACTGTTTATGCTGATTAGTACTTGTGTACTCAGCATGGGGTTTATTTCTGTTTGAGCCTTTTACTTGACTCTGTAAGGTTGTAACGTCCTTTCTTAGTTTCTTTGACTCAGATTGGACCTCCGTGACAAACTTATGCATTATTTGCATGTTGCTATGTAAGTCTGAATTGTCTTGGAGGAGATATCGGAGGTCACTTAGCTTGACCTCTTCAATCTCGTCACATCGCCTGCTGAGTGATTTTATTTTCTTGTTACATTTTTTAGTCAGTTTATATAAATCACTCAGGGCATTGACCATTTCATTTATAAGCAAGAGTAAAGATGTTACCTCATTGTTGTGTTCCTCCTGGTCAGTTTCATCGGAGAGGTCAGCTTGCTCAGATTGAGAATGGTCAGCATCATCAGCCATGAAACATATGTTGGCTGTTTCAGTTGCATCAGCTTCAGATGAGGTTGACTCATCACTGTCGCTCCATGTTGCTACCATAGCCTTTTTGCTTCCCTTCTTCTCTTTCTTGAGGTTTGGGCAGCTTGACTTGATGTGCCCAGTTTGGTGGCACTCAAAACAGGTGACACTCTTGGAGCCGTCCTTCTTGTATTTGTCACTGGACTCAGCTTTGTATCTGTCATTTTTTCTGAATGACCTCCTGCTGTTCTTTTCATTCTTCCTAAACAGCTTCTTCATTTTTCGTGTAAACATGGTTATTTCCTCATCGTCTGATGAGTCAGCTTCAGTCGAGTCAGCTTTCATGACAAGTGATTTTTGTTTCTTGTCTTCTGACTTTTCTTTCTCTTTAGCTTCAAAGTTTTGCATTGAGATTTCATGAGTCAGCAGAGATCCGATTAGCTCGTCATACTTGTATGTAGTCAGGTCTTGAGCTTCTTCTACTGCAGTTTTCTTAGCTTGCCAGCTCTTAGGTAAGCTTCTCAAGATTTTCTTCACTTGTTCTTCTTCGGTGAAGTTCTTGCCGAGTCTTTTTTAGCTCATTTATGATATTAGTGAATCTAGCATTCATGCTGGAGATGTCCTCATTGTCGTTCATCTCGAACAGCTCATACAATCTCATGTGTTGATTCACCTTTGACTCTTTGACTTTGCTTGTACCTTCGTAGGTCACCTCGAGCTTTTTCCATATCTCCTGTGCTGACTCACAACCTGATATTTTATTGTATTCTGCAGCATCTAAAGCACAGTGAAGAATATTGATAGCCGAAGCATTATTTTGAAGTTTTCTAAGGTCATCTTCTGACCACTCAGTTTCACTCTTAACAACTTTCTCATTGTCAACAGTTTTATATGGCACGTATGGTCCTTGAACAATTGCAAGCCATGCACTCATGTTTGTGGCTTGGATAAAGTTCTTCATCCTATTCTTCCAGAATGTATAGTTGGATCCAAAGAATAGGGGAGGCCGACTAATAGATAATCCTTCAGGGAGTATCTGTGTTGTTTGGTTCCCTGGAAGGAAACGAGTGCTATTTTCAGCCATTTATGGGGATCCGCTCAAGATAGTTATATCTTTGAGTAATGAGCTTAGGCTCTGATACCACTTGTTGGTCCCGTGTGATTAGTTCCAAGGGGGGGGGGGTTAGGAACTAATATAACTTTTTCGTTAATTTATCTTGCTGACTTAATTATTTTGATGAGTTGATTAACTCAACTTTGGTCAGCTTGGCCGAACTTAGCGTAAGACAGCTTTAGTCAGATGCTGACTAAGACTATTTTACTTGAGAGTTGGGAATTGACGCTAGTGTGGTCAGTTTCCAACTCAACACTCCAATTTACTCAGTATCAACTTCTTACAGTTTATATGATGAGTAAATATAACAATCAACACAAGCACACACACACACACACACACACATATATATATATATATATATATATATATATATATATATTTGAGAGAGTTTAGAAGTTACTCAGTATGACTTATCCTGGTTCGGCCTCTCTGCCTACGTCCAGTCCCTAGAGTCCTCCGGGCTTTTGGAATCCTATACTGAGCTCTTTAAAGGTAGAGCACAAACCGTTTACAAGGCAGTTGAATATGCAAGAGTACCGTCCTCTATTCTTCTACTCAACTCCTACTAAGCACCACAACCTAGTACTTAGATTTCTCTACCACTGAATGTTTACAACCAAACACTCAGCACAAACACTCTCAATATCACGAATGATACAAGTTGTTCTTTTTCAAATGAAGAACACTTTAGATGATTACAAACAATCGATCTAGCATTTACACAGGAATAGAAAATGGGTGTAAGATCTCTTTCTTGTTTTTGAGTGCTTTGAACTTGTTTTTCTCTCTTGTATTTTTCTTTTTGTACTTCGGCAATGATCCAAGGAGTTTGATTGTCTTTATATAGATGAAGACCTGGAGGAGGATCATTTGAAATGATTTAGCCGTTGAGTCCAAAATGGCTCTTTTAGGAGACAACGTCTGGTCAGCTTCAGGTTTTGCAGGCCAATCCTACCCTCTGATTTCTTCAGACGTCAGACTTGTCTTCTTCCTGCAGTCGTTGTCTTTTTATGGCAGTTGTCTTTTAGCAATAATCTGTTGGCCCATGTATCTCGGAATGTGTCTTCTGTGTAATTCTGAGGATTCAATTATTGGTGCAGAAGGTTTGCAAAACTTGTCTTCTAGTGAACGGATCTCTCATGCTGTCCTGAAGATTTGCTCAGCTTCTACTTTATTCGTTGTCTTTGTTTGTTGTCAACTTCTATGTTGAGTTCTCTTTTAGTCAGTTTTGTTTTGCACAACAACTAGTGAGAGGACTTCTGATGCTGAGTTCCATTCCACTTAGCTTGGTTGAACTTCAGGCTTCTATTCTTTTGATACTGAGTTCAATCTTACTCATTTTGTTCTTTGATTTCATGCTGACTTCGTCCTGTCTTACTTTCTGTATCTTTTTGTATTTTAAGTTTACACTCAACATTAAACAAACAGATTAGTACAATTAAATCAAAGCACTTAAATTTAATTGTCTCTTAATCATGGATGATTTTGTCAAATCAAAATCTTGTGGAAAGGTGTTTCAACATTCCCCTCTCCTACCACGTAGCTGTTCTAGCCGAGCTCGCAGCTCCTTTATACGTCGTCTAAAATCCGACCCAATGTTTCTGCTCCATCTGGTTAAGGTCCCCGCCGTCTGTCTAAGACGATCCTCCACCGACAGACAGCCTTTCGTACGCCAAGCGTCAATTACCACCCCTCTGAACTCCTCCATACGTGTCTAATGATTTTCAAAGCGGAACTGTCTGTTAAAGATCGGTTTAATCACAGGAGCTGTGTGGAGAATTATAGGAGAATGGTCTGATGTTGGGGCTGTAATATTGCTGCAAAAGTGATCAGGGTACTTAGCTTGCCACGGACCCGTGCAAAGGCTTCTATCCAGTTTCTCTTGAATTTCATTCAATTTCCCCCTATGTCGGATCCAGGTAAATTGATAACCTTGTAGAGGAATGTCAATAAGTGCACACGCTTCCAGTGTGTCTCTAAACCCTTTAAAACACCACTCCGGGTGATCGTTTAGCCCCACTTTGTCACTGTGAGTCAATAGGTCATTAAAATCCCCTAGGATGGCCCAGGGTAAAGAAGAGGCGGCAGCAAGGCTTCTTAGCAAATCCCAAGAAGACCTTCATCTAGCTCTCTCCGGAAACCCATAATAACCAGTGATTCGCCAATCACCACCACTATCCACCACCGTCAAGTCAATATGGTTAGAAGAAAAGGTGTTTAAGGAGCACAACTTTTCCTCCTTCCACATGGCACAAATCCCTCCACTCCTCCCAATACAGTCAACAATAAAGCAACCTTCGAAATCGAGTTTAGCTCTAATATTCTCCATACGAGACAGACAGACAAGCGTCTCATATAGGAATAAAATGTCGGGCCTGTGAACTCTCATAAGTTCAGCTAGAATTGGAACTGCCCTGGTGTTGCCCAGCCCCTGACAGTTCCAACTGAAGATCTTCATTTCATAGGGCGAACCGGCTGGTCCGCCTTGGGAGGTTGTTGTTTGCTCTTCATCTGTATGTTTGGGTTAATTTGCTCCTGATCAATCTCCCCATTGGCCGAACCCTCTCCTTGAGTTTGAGGAGGTGGATCAACCTCCATAGTCTGCACATGTACTTCCAGTATCCTCTCTCCAGTCGAACCACTACCTGAAGACTCCTCTCCTCTTCTCCTCTTTCTCTCCTCCATCACTTCCAACCCCACCTCCGACTGCTTCCCACTAACTGGCTTATCGGCATTACCCTTGTGCTTGAATATGCTAACCCCGAAATTCCGAGCCAAATGAGCGAGGTTCTGTTTAGGACTCTGGCGCTGTTCTTGTCTGTCTACATTACCACTTATATCTCCTGTGCCAACCGATGTACCGCCTGTGTTCACTTCACAATCTTCCTTCAACCATTTTTCCCCTCCTAGGAGGTTTGAACGGCGTATAGGGGCCCTGAGAGAGACATCCCATTCTCTGACGATCTCTTCTTCTTCACTGCTAAAGAAAATCTCACAATGGCGATCCAAATGCCCAATTAAGCCACAAATAAAGCAAAATGTGGGAAGTTTCTCATATTTAAACTTACAGTGAAGCCATTCCCCACCAGCCCTTCTGACTTTCTTACCTCTCTGTATTGGCTGCCTTATGTCCATATTAACCTGAACTCGAAGGTAACTCAACTCATTCTGCCATTTAATTTTGGGATCCATAAGGACAAAGCTACCGATAAAATTTCCCAGCGCCTTTGCTACCACCTCTGTAAACAATTGCTGTGTGAGCCCATGAATTTGAACCCAGAAGTTGGCATGGGTCAATTGCGCTTCAACTGGTTCTTCGTTCTCCTTCAGTGCATACAACATCAACAAATGATTGTCGAAAGTCCAAGGTCCATTATCCATTACCCATTTCAGGTCATAAGGATGAAAAAATCGGAAAAGGAGTAGTTTTCCCCCAATTTCAGAAATCATCATACCTTTGCCCAGTCTCCAAATGCTGGCCATCCGGTGTTTGAAGACCTGGAAATTAAAGTTACGGTCCGTAAGTAATGATCCCACTAAGCACCACTTGTAGTCGGTGGCAGCCGATTCCGATGGCGGTGCATCGAATTCGAACCCGTCATCCACAATTGTCAATTTCTGAAGTTGCTCGTCCATACTGCCAAGTCAACTTCCAATCAGAGAGATCGAGAGAAGGGGGAACCGCAACCGGAAAGTAGAGGCCGCGGCGGAGCAAGAGGGTAGACGGGAAGCTAGAAACCCTAGCCGGAGGAAAAAACAGAGAACTCTCAAATGGAGTAGCCGCTCTCAAGAGGAGCAATATGCAGTATAAAGTTTGTTTTTTTATGCTCCTTTTGTTTGATAAAATTCTTTTTGCTTTAGAAAAACCTAACGCTAACTAAACGATCCACTAAAAAGTCAATTTAGTGCCTGTAGTCTATTGAATTTACTCTATATTTTATAAAGTCTAAACATTTTTTATTAAATTTGAGTTGTATGCAAATTCTGGTATATGTGGCCCCTTCTATGTTTACTTTGTTTCTGACAAAGTAAGATTTACTTTGGTTTTTCTATCATTGGATGAACTTACTTTGTCAAGGTTCATCACCACCTAATGATGGAAAAAATAAAGTAAGACTTACTTAGTTAAAAACAAATAAGCATAACCTAACCCAATATAATAAATTACTACAAGTTTAGCCTTTTCTATTTGTTGAAAATTCAAAAGCTTAACGGGCGTTCGGTTGCGTAAATAGTCAGTCAATAAAGAGGAACGGATTAAAAAAAACATGGACAGCTGAGACTTTTCCTTATGTGAGTTGGACAGCACAGGTTATGCCACGTGTAACCCTCTTCAACCGCTTCTCGCCAATAGGAATACCAAGAAAAGTTCGAGATTCTACGACGCCTAACAATCTTTCTTTTTCTCCACGACATCTTTTCTATATTAGTAATAAACAAATTCATTCCAAATTATTATTTTGTCCCTCAATCACTACCCAATTTATAACATAATAAAACAATAAAATACCATTATTCTTTTATGTTATCACCATAAAGCCTTCTAACGTATGTAATAATACTATTACAGAAGAAAAATATATATCATAATAAATAATTTAACTAATAAAAAATAAAACGTAAACAATTTATTACTTATTTTTTTGAAACAATGTGTTTGAATTACTTGATTATTTTGAAAAAGTATAGTAAAACCTTTATAATTTTTTTTTTTAAACAAAAGAAACATTATTATTCAATATCAGCACTTAAGTCATTACAAATGAACTGGGGGGATTATGTTTCCATATCCCATAATCAGACACAGAACCAGACGCTCTTGCAAGTATATGAGCAATCTTATTCGCTGACCTCCTAATGAAAGAAACAGATAAAATATTTAGCTCGCTAATCAAAGCTTTACAATCATCAACAATAATGCCAAAAGGGGAAACTAGTTCTGTAGTTCCAGAAATTGCAAGAACCAAGAGCTGAGAATCCATTTCCAGATGAACATTCGGATAACCTTCCTTCTTCAACCAACTAAGAGCTTCACGGCAACTCATTCCTTCAGCCAATAGCGGGTCCTGACAGTTATTGATCACACCATTGCCAGCAGCTATGAAACACCCCTCATGATTCCTTAATACAAAACCAAAACCAGCATGACCTGTATCTTGGAATAGAGCAGCGTCAACATTGAGCTTCAAATTATCTTGTGCCGGGCATGACCACTTCAAACTAACTGCTTCTCCACCAGGCGCTGCAATCACAGTCTGGGCCTGCTGCCAACTGTTCAGAAACATTGTTGCATTGTTATAAGAAACAACAGGAGGTTGACGATTTTCTTCCCACACCAGCCTATTTCTATCATTCCAAATTACCCAGCATAACGTAGCAGCAATCTCAACAGACATATTATCATGGTGATTTATAATAAAAGCCCAGAAATCACAGAAGCTACTAACCCGAAAGCTCATATCTCCTACCTTAGACATCATCCAAACTTGTCTTGCTTCCGGACTGGTGACTAGCGCATGTAGGATAGTTTCATCATGAATATTACATCGAGGACAAAGTGTTGGAATATTGATTCGTTTCTTTACTAGCTCGGATCTTGTTGGCAGACACAGAGTGCTAGCTCTCCACATCAGATGTCGAACTTTAGGAGGGATTTTAATCCTCCAAATGCTGTTCAGAACCCTACCCAACTCAACCTCTTGAGCATTAACACTATTATTTTGCAGGAAACTATAGCCACTTTTAACCGAATAGGCCCCATTTCGTTCTAACCTCCACCACCAACGATCTTGTGTCTCTCTCTGACTCAGAGTGATTTTAGAAATAAGTATTCTATCCCTTACCGAGAATAGACTCTGTAAAATCGAATGATCCCACCCACCATTCCTATCAGATCGCAACATAACCACTGTAAATGATTCATCACCAGGTGGCGCAATACTATCAACATATGGATTGATTTCATCAGGTAGCCAAGGATCAGTCCATACATTCACCTCCTCCCCTGAACCGATAAGAATACGAATTTGTGATTTCAACAGTGGAAGACCAGCAAGGATACTACGCCAAATATAACTTGGATTAGCTCTTACTTCAGCTTCAAGAATTGAAGAATGTGGGAAGTAACGAGCCTTAAAAATTTTAGCTACCAGGGAGGATGGTCTTACCAACAAACGCCAGGCCTGCTTGGCTAAGAGTGCAATGTTGAATGTGTGAAAAATTTTAAAACCCAGGCCACCTTTATTTTTAGGCTCACAAAGCTTCTCCCAAGACTTCCAATGAATCTTTTTTCCATCACCGTCTTCAGACCCCCACCAGAACGAATTAAGTAATTTTTCCAGATCTACACATAGTGTATTTGGAACAAGAAACATACTCATAACATAGGAAGGAAGTGATTGTAACACTGACTTGATAAGAACTTCCTTCCCGGCCTTTGATAAAAACCTAACTTTCCAGTTGTTGATTCGTTTTCTGATCATAAGCTCTAGATATTCGAACACTTCCCTTTTGTTTCTTCCTATTAGCGATGGTAGACCAAGGTATTTGCCCGGATTAGAAACAACACCCACACCCAGACAGGCACCAATAAGTGAGCAAGTCTCTGTTAATACATTTCTGCTGAAATGGAGGGAAGATTTAGAGAGATTTATTTTCTGCCCCGAAGCTTGCTCATAATGTTGAAGACACTGTTTGATTGCATTACATTCCTCCATGTTTGCCCTGAAAAACAAGTAACTATCGTCAGCAAAAAAACAAGTGAGTAATTAATACTTGATAAATTAATAAACTCCTTAAAATAATAATTTTTTCTAGTCCCGACTTGGACCAGTTCAAAAAATGATCAATTTTAATAAATTAATAAGATAATAATTTTCTGGAACAACCATTTATAAATACATTGTATTATTACCTCTATAAATTAATAATTTCTCAAATATATATGTGAAATATATATAGATATACGTACTTAGGATAATTTAGCAAAATATGAATCTACAGTATTTTGTTTTTTTTAAAATTTAAATTTAGTTGAATTTCATCTCTAACTATTCTAAGTGCATTCAAAAGTTTCGGTGTATCCTTGTCAAATTGTAACAAAAAATTGTAAAAAGTGGACGATGTTGTAATTGTTTCCTTTCTTGTGACTGATTTCAAAGGTACCGAATCATTTTCAGCTTCATCCTCAATTGAATTTTGCATAACGCTTTACACAATTTTTTCTAAACTTCGGATTTGTGAGCATTCGTTGTTTTCACCTGGATAATCCAATATTTGATTGAAATCCAGTGGATTGTAGTAACCAAGCTGACCAATCATTTTCTCAAGTTCATGAATATTTTCAGTGATCGCTTCCTCTAAATTCGTTGTGATTGATTCATAAAAAGCCTATTTTTTGTATGATTTGAAACAACACTCCATATAAAAAAAAATTATAGTAGTTTATTAACTATGATACATTGAATATTTTTCACATAAATACAATGAACTTCCAAGTTCAATTAACTTATATAATGCACATTTAATTTTATTTGTTCATTGATTTTAGACAAAAACTTTATTTAAATTAGTAATTAGTAATTTATTTTTTTAAAAAAATCAAATTACTATATAAATTAATAATTATTAATTTATCGATTAATTAATAACTCTTTAAATTTCTACCAAAAAAAATAAATAACTCTTTAAATTAATAAAATTCCATGGTCCCAATATTATTAATTTATACAAGTTTTACTGTAATTTGTAAGATCTCCAACTTTCAAAAATATTAAGACGGTGTTTACTTGCTTATTTTTTCCTCTTAAATTTTGTTTGTATTTTATAACTGAAAAGTAGTTTTTTTGGAAAAGTATCATTTTCCAACAGCAAATAGAAGACAAACCAAACCGGCCCTAAAAAATATAAATGATTTTGAAATACGAAAACTGATAAATATTCTATAAAAAAGTGATAAAGATCATGGACCCGTTTGGTTTACTGCTGTTTGTTGTTGGAATTTTTTTTTTTCCAAAAAGCGATTGCTTTTATGCAACGCTATTTTTCAGCTATAAAAGGTAAGCAAGAAGTATTTAACCAAACACTTAAGCTCATTCTTTTCAAATGAAAGACAAATAAGAAATGAAAATGAGATAACCAAATACCATATATCAAATAGTAAATTTTAAATTTTTATTTTTTCCATTTTAAATTTGATAATTTTTTTTTATCATTTTAAGTCATTCTACTTAAATTATAAATGACATTTTTTTTTTGTAAAAACTAGAGTTGTTGGTTTGTAATATTTTTAATATATTTTTTTTATAAGAAGCTAAATTGTTACACCTTTAGTTTTAAATTTGAGAGGTTGGGAGTTAAAATTCATTCTTTAAAAAAAAAAAAAACTTTTTTTTTATAAAAGTTTAATGTTATCAATATTTTTTAAACGAAGTATAATATTTCAAAGACTCAAATCTTGTTTTTCATATTTAAACTAGAGATTTTAAAAATTTAAATTTTCATGCACACAGTAGAACATTCAATCAAAAAGTATTTTACTAGTTTCAAACAGATTAATTGGACTAATTTAAAAAAAAAATTGTTTTCAAGGAAGGCTCTCACAATATGCAATATAAATATATCAAAACAAAAAAAATTTAAAAAACAAATATGCAATATAAAAAGCAAAGGTAATTTCATAAAAAAAAACCTTTCAAAAAACAGAAAAGAAAAAAAAAGAAAAGAAATGAAAAGGGCAAGGGTAATTCTGACATTGTGTGTGGAGAAAAGCCCTAAGGTTCTTTCTGGTTCAATAAATTCTAAATCGGTCTTCTTATTTTCTGTTCTTCTGGTGAAAATTATTGAAACCCTAGCTTTCGTCTCTTCGAGATTTTGTGTACAGAAAAAGCTCTAGAAAAAAGGAATGGCATCATTCGATCAAGCACCTCCTGGCGATGCGAAGGTCGGAGATAAGATCTTCAGGACTAAGTGCGCTCAATGCCACACCGTCGACAAAGGCGCCGGTCACAAACAGGGTATGTTTTTGTTATGCCTACCTTTCTATTATGGATCCGATTGCATTTTTTCTTTGATCAAGTGATTTGTTTGGTTTGGTTTTGTGTCGATGGATCTGATTTGATATGAGAAGGGCCAATGATTTAACATTTCTGCTTCTCCAGGACCTAATTTGAATGGGCTTTTCGGTAGGCAATCTGGGACTACTGCTGGGTATTCTTACTCTGCCGCTAACAAGAATATGGCTGTGACTTGGGGAGAGAATACCTTGTATGATTACTTGCTTAACCCTAAGAAGGTATTTGATCATCACCTTCGCTGGATTTTTTTTTTCTTTGTTATTTTGCAAGTCAGTATTTTTCTGCGCCTGCTTTGCTTATAGACTGAAGAGTTTTACAAAGAAAGATTTGATTGGGATTGTTGGAGTATAGTTGGTTTCTATCTTGATTTTAGTTGATAGATTTAGGGGATGATTTTCAATTGATGATAGAATAAAGTAGTTTGGGATTTGTTCCATAATATATGTATCATCTTTTGCTTTTTGGACAACTTGTATGGGCTAAGGCTAAATTGTTTCACTATGAAGCTGATTGATTAGCCTTGATGATTTAGTGGTCGTAGAAATGGTTTTTAGCGCATCTATTTGTTTAATGGATTTCTATTAACACCCAATAAATAAGCTTGGCTGCAAGAGAGAGATCATTATTTTTTTCCCTCTTGGTGATAAATTGCTGTGTTGAAATATTGCGAAATGATCATGTTTGTGTCTTGCATGCTTGTTGTCCCCGGTCTTAATATAATAATCACTTGGGCATGTCGCAAATTAATGGTTTCCTTATAATTTTGCTCTGTGCAGTACATTCCTGGAACTAAGATGGTCTTCCCTGGTTTGAAGAAGCCACAGGATCGTGCTGATCTCATTGCCTATCTGAAGGAAGCAACTGCCTGATCTGCTTGTTTAGTATGTGGCTATATAGCAAATGATTCATGACATTTATTAATATCCTAGACAGTTTATTTTTTCAAAGAAGAGAAAATTATCCACTTCTTTCAAATAAAGATGGATTAAGGTGCAGAAGATGCTCAAATATTTTGGGAATTGAGATTAGGAGAAAACTGTTGTTGTAAACGCTTTTTCATGAATGATTTCATGAACCCCTTATTAATTTTTTGAAAGTCATACTACCTGTTGATTTATTACTGCCATGAAATTCTAAATCATATGCCTCTGGTTCTTTTGTTGTTCGTCCTTTTATTGATTTACTTATTAGTCCCATATGTTTTAGGATCTGAAGTGTTTAAATATCCTTCTGTGCTTTGATCTTGATGTGGTTCATCGTCTGTTTGTATTGGGGTTTGGAGTATCATTAAGTCATATAGAATCATTCTTCTTATCTCATTGGTTTGATCTGTTTGTCTGAGCGATTGATTTTGCTTTGCGGCCACTATATTTTGGTGGAGAGAATTTCATTGAACAAAATTGTTAATTTTTGAATACTGTATTTCAACAGGTAACAAGTTTTGTAAGACCTCATTAAGTAGAGGAGAATTTGGGTTATTGTGTTATTTTATATATATATAGTGGTGGTATAAATGCAAGAAAAATAGTAATTTTGTCAATTGTATCGTGTCAGCCGTCTTGGTAAATCATTTTAGTGTCAGAATTGCCACCCTTACATTTGAGTTATCTGTAGTGCGAGTAATGAACCAATATATTTGTTCTTTGTACATTATACTTTATGATGTATTGACACAATTGCATCTCCGTTCAATAAATGATGGGTTTCAGTTTCCCATTCAGGGAAATTCTTCTTGTTTGTGCATGATGGTGGTTGACATAGAGAATAGGCAAGTTGTTAAGATGTAAAATGCCAATGATTTGTTTGTTGGGAGAGTGATCCACCATTCTTGTATCCTTGAGCCAGTTTTCATAAGAAGAATTTATAGGTTAAGCTTGTTGGGTTCATTGGAAGGTTGGGGTTAGCCAGGTAAGATGAGTTTGGGTTGGTTAGTTCAAGGGATTTTGATCTGAATAGCACAAAAATATGAATGCTTATTAGAATTTTAGTTCATATATTGATGTGAATATCCGTTCCCCACCATAATTTTACCAACGCTTGCATTCAGTCATTGAATCACATTAGGAATTCTTAATGGAAGTTAATTGTTTTAGTGATCCCTTAATTTGCTAAAGGATTTAAAGCAGGATGTCAAATGCAAACCAACTGGTAAACATCAATTGATGTCAATTTTAATTTGAACTAAGTGTTCTTGCTCTGCTCGGTTAATATTTGGTTTCTGATTAAAAATTTTAAATTAATTCGTAGATGAGAAAGAAAAGTAAAATAATTATTGAATTCTAAAATCATTTATGCAAAGGGGGGAAGCCATTGAGAAAGAAAAATACAATAATTACCGAATTTCAATTATTATTACCATAAGATTGTGTTTTCGACACAACAACAATGACATGTATATTTTGAGCAATTGTGAGTATATGAACTTGGGAAATGTGATCTTTGCGTGTTCCCCCAGAGTTTCATAACCAATGGTTTGAAGGAATGATATGCTCAATGGTGGATCCCGGATTTGAGGGAAGGGGGTAAAACTCTATGTAAATTTTTTTAAATAAAATAACATTAATTGAAAAAAATATATTTTAGTATATAATTGATGTTCGATACAAAATGTCTTAAAATAAAAAAATAAAAAGTAGATTGACGATTACGAGGTGACAATGATCGACGATTACGAGGTGGCAATTGATATTTACGATCTGTCATAGCTTGAAAACGATCTGTTGTTTCTACCTATACTGCTTCTTTTTAGGGTTAAGGTGCAAAAATACCCCTAACGTTTTGGGTCAGGAGCAATTTTATCCCTAACGTCTAAAATGATGCAATTTTCCCCTAATGTTTGTAGCCAAGAGCAATTTTACCCCTAACGTTGATAAATTGGATCAATTTCAGACACTATTATAAAATACAATTATTTTTTTTTCTTTATTTTGCACCAATTGCATATGATATAATGTTTTTTGTAATTTAATAATAAAATTGGAGATTAATATTTATAAATTCGGTGAATTTTTTGAATTTTTTTGTTTAATTTTTGTACAGTATATTTTTTTCTTATTTTTTTCACATCCCAACATATATTTGTGATTTGTTACTGATAAAATAACGCATGTGTGAAGTGTAAATGACAAGATTTATGACCGAGAAGACAGTTTGATGAATTATTTCTCAAATTGACCCAATTTATCAACGTTAGGGGTAAAATTGCTCCTGGCTTCTAACATTAGGGATAAAATTACTACTGATCCAAAATGTTAGGGGTATTTTTACATCTTAACCCTCCATTTTGGACTTAATTTTTTTTTTCTTTTATTTGGGATGAGGGGGGCTTTGACCCCTACATCCGCCCCTGGATATGCTTAATATGTACTAATAAAATGTATTTCCTTTAAAGCAATTGAACATAGTTGTAGGTAAACGTCAAACCTTAATCTTCAATAAATATATTGCGTATATTTTTAATCTGGTCCAATGCTCGAATTTGTTCGAGATTCCCAATCTTTATAAGCAAGTCATATGTATCTATATTCCAGTGAATGCAAACCTAAATTTACCAGTTACATAGTCAATCAAGTTTGTTTGAGATAATTACTCAACAATTATCTCTATCTTATAGTTAGTTTTGATTTTGATTCTCACTTATCTCCTAAGACTATTGTATTTATACTTGTGTTCAATCGGATCGGACCGGTCGGTTTGACCGTGAACGAATCCAGTTGATGTTGGATTTTTAAATATCCATCAAACCAAATTGAACCACTTGAATTGAGTCAGGTTAATGATAAACCAGATCGGTTAATCTTTCACTCATATTTAATTTAAACAAATGTATGTAGATGGTAAGGGTTCGAACTTAGACCATCAAGTAACTATTATACACGGTATTATCATTAAGTTAACTTTCAACTTGTAACTATTAGTAGCAATATAGATTTATATTGTACTAATATTTAAATATTTAAAATTTAAAATATTATTTTTTTTTATATTTTGATAAATATTATTTAAAAGTTAATTTATCTTTACAATATAATTAAAAAGTTATAGGTAAATTCTAAAAAAACCCTTGTGTTTCACTTTTTTTTTTTTTTTATCAAATTGGTACATGTAATTTTTATTTGTCCAAACGTGGAATGGGGTTTTCGTTTGTAATAAGGAGATGATTGCAGTTTTTCGCTTTATCAGAAACAAGGACCTCAAAATTAAAATGAGCGTTGACGACCTCAAAATTGAAAAATTCAAAGACTTATGATATTCTAAATAACTTTAATTTTCAAACTTTATAATTTTGAAGTCATTAGGTGTTATTTGGTAAGTAGAGAGAAAGTGAATGTCTAGATAGAGAAATCACCGAAAATGATAATTTTGGAAAATAAAAAATCTGGTTCCATGGTAAATGTGGTAGTAAACAACTTTAAATCTTGAAATTTTTTATTTTGAGGTCTACAACAGTAATTGTTATAGTGTCAAACTAAACGATTATCGTTTTTAGCAAATCGAAAACCGCAGTCCCCGTTTGTACAATTTTTTTTTCAGATACTAGTTTGACAAAAAGTGAAAGTACATGAGTTTTTTTTGAACTTTACTCAAAATTTACTTAGTATTTAAATTTTAAATATACATAACATAAAATTTAAAAGTTTAGTAGATTTTATAATTTAAATTATATTAAAAATATACATTGTATTATATTTACATATATATTTATGTTTAATTAACAAGAATTTTATTATATATATATATATATATATATATATATATATATATATATATATATATATATATATATATAAATTATGACGTCATTTAGTTTAATTAGCCAAAATCAACCGATTGAACCCGTTAATTATTAAGTTTTAAGACCATCTCTAGTGAGTTTTAGTTTGTTGTTACTTATCTAGATGGAGTAATAACAAACTACTCGAGTGATAACAATAAAATTATATTTGTTACATAATTTAGTAACAACCTTTTACACCATCCCTAAAATCCAAATTGTTGAAGATTGAGAGCCATGGACGATGTCCGATTGTTGGATCTGCACGTGGCTTCCACGCGCCAAATCTACCACATAGGGCATAGACCGTTATTCAAAAATTTGTTTGGCAAATAATACTTTCAATTCCAATATTGTTAATTAATAATTTTTTTTACCTCACACAATTTTGAAAAACTACTTCCTTCCAATGAAATATTACTTAAAAAAAAAATCGTAACTAACCATTAAACATCACACATGCTATAATAAACCTTCCATTAGAAAAATCTTGAGTCCAATTGATGAACAATGGAGCTAGGCTTTAATTGAGCCACAGAGATGCCGAGTTGGATGATTCAGTGACACGAACCAAAGCAAAAATTGGAAATGTTCCGAATGTAACTGTTTTGGTGATTACACAGCGTAAGCAGAGGTCTTTCTGTTATTTTATGATGACAGGGTCATATTCAATTTCCACCTTTCTCCCCAATACAAAACCACCATTTTCTTTCACTTGTAAAGATCCAATACCAAAAGAAATCTCATGGCCTCATTCGATCAAGCACCACCTGGCAATGCCAAATCTGGAGATAAAATCTTTAGGACTAAATGCGCTCAGTGCCATACCGTCGAGCAAGGCGGCGGCCATAAGCAAGGTATACTAAATTTATAACGTTCTTTTACCGTTCGATTCTTCGATTGTGGATCTGTTTTCTGTTTTTGTAATTTTGGTTAAGCTTATATGTTTTGGGAGAGTAATTCACTGATTCTGAGTTCCCTGTAGGACCTAATCTGAATGGACTTTTTGGAAGACAGTCTGGTACAATGCCTGGATATTCTTATTCTTCGGCTAACAAGAACATGGCCGTCGGTTGGGGCGAGCATACTTTGTACGATTATTTGCTGAATCCTAAGAAGGTACAACCATTTGGCATTTTTCATTACGTAGGAAAACTTTAAACACAGACTTTTGGATTCTTCGTAATGTGCATTGAAAAGTGTGTAGGAAAGGAATGTAGATCCAAATCTATTCTTAAACAAGCGTGTTTTTCAATCTATGATTATCAGAGGATCGATTGATGGTGTTGAAGTTTGTTTGGATTTGTTATTTCATAATGTAGGATATAAAGTTGTGTGGCGTTTATCAATCTTGTTTGGCTATGATTTTGTGCCTTTAAGTATAATTTTGGTGCAAGTGCCATATGTGAATTGGGGTCTAATGTATAATCTGGTTGAATACTTTGAAGAATATACATAAAAATGTAAAGTTGAGGATCTCTTTTCTTTTCCTGGGCATTGGAGACTTTATAAAGAATTAAACTAAAGCTCAATCAATCCAAAATTTGTGTTTATTGATTTTTAACCGAAATTTATTAAGTGTGCTTGTGCTTGCGTATTTTAGCCGATCATGTAGAATTGGAGAGTTTTTCTTCCTTTTCCTGGCTATAAGGTATTCAAGCCTTTATAGGAAGAGCTAAATGGACTTTGTTTCTGTTCTGTGTTATGTTACATATGGTGAATAGAATGTCAAACTGGCTTGTTATGATGCTACATTTGCACTTTTTGAAAACTATTTTTGGGCATGATCTGAAGTGGATATTGTGCCTACAATTGTTTGTTACAGTACATACCTGGTACAAAGATGGTGTTCCCTGGATTGAAGAAGCCACAGGAGCGTGCAGATCTCATTGCATATCTGAAGGAAGCAACTGCTTGATCACTCTGTTCAGTGAGTAGTTTTATCTTGAATTACTACAAATTTTTGGTTAACAGTCCTTAAATTTTTGTTGTCGAACGGGAGAGGAAAATGTTCACCTCTTTCAATAAAACTAGTAAGGGCTTAGAAAGGCTGTGTAGTTTGAGAGTTGAGATATCTTGTCATGAACATGTAAGCGATTCTTTTGGAAATCAAAAGCCATTTATTCATTTGTTGCACATACAAAGCCTCTACACAACTCTGAATATATTTTTTGATTTTGCTGTTATGATATTCTTAATATTTTTTCCCCTGGCGAATTTTAGTTTGTTTTTTAAATTTATGGTGTACTTTATTGTCACCTCTAGTTTTTAGGCATCGTTATTTAGTACTTACAAACAAAAAAAGAAAGAAAAAAAGAAATTCAGCAAGGATTTAAAAAAGGGATTAAAGTACAAAATTAGATTATAGTACTTGAAATGGAAAATTAGAAAAATAGTCCAGGGAGCAGCGAGTATAACAAATCTTGTGAGTTTGGGGTAGAAAGAAATTATAAAAAAAGTATTGAATTCATATATAAATTACTTATAAATTCACTTTTTAAAAACTATCTAAATTATGTCAAGTCATGATTCAAATTATGTCAAACTATTAAAATCATTATTTTTAATCTATTTTAAGAGTTAGAGTTTATAAATTATGGGTCTATAATATATTGTTTGAGATTTAGGATTTATGAATTTGAGTTTAGAATTTTTACATTAATATGTAAATGTTTGTTATATATAAAAAATGATAGACATATTCAGAATTAAATTTAATAATTTGATTTAGTTGTAATTTTATAATTAGCTTTATGTAGGAAGCCCAAACCAGTAAGACCATATACCCAAGACCAATTATGAAGAAATAATGTCCAAACTAACAGTAGGGAGATTAATAATTACAAGATCAAGCAAGTAGTGAAGTAATCAATAAATAAATTATAAAAATAAAAAATTTAATATAAAAATTAACTAAATAAAGAAATAAAAATAAAAATTTATTCAACCATCTTTTGGACGGAGGTAAATCTTTACCTGTTAGGTAAGAAGATAACAAGTTACAAATTCTGTCTCGATAGGATATATATATATTTTATTGTGAATTACTATATCCAGCTTTGAATTCCCACCCCTAGTCCCGTGAAAAGACCGAAATACCCTTTAGACAATTTTCAGAATTCTCAAATCCTCTCAAACAACCTAAACTCTCTTTAATCTAATCCAGACTAATTTATCAACGAAAACATGGATCGGCGGAGGGGCGGCAAAGGAAAGGGACCTATGATATGTATTTCCGTTTGATTTTGATGTTTTTTGGACGTTTTTTGCATTGGATTTTGCTGTTATTCGAAATCGGAATCGGGACATGGGGCGTGTGGAGATCACACCGTCACCTCTGGCGACGACGTATGAACATCACGCCGCACCACAGGTGACGGCGTGATATCCTCACGCCTCACCACAGGCGACGATGTGATATTCATACGTCGTCACCTGTGGTGCGGCGTGATATCCTCACGTCCTCACAATAGTGACGACGTGATGCCCATACGCCCGTGTGGTGTATAAGCAATTATTTATTTATTTTTTTAATTTAGTTTAATTTAATTAAATTTTTGTTGTTTTTAGTTTGTTTAATTTAGTTTAAATAAATTAAAATGTTGTAAATTTTAGTTAAGTTTAGTTGTTGTAAATTTTATTTTGTTTAATTTAGTTTAACTAAATTTTTATTTTGTTAATTGTAGTTAATATTTATTCATGAACTTATATTATTGTTACGGATTTTAATTAAAATTGTATGGTATTTACAGGTTTTAATTAAAATTGTGTAGTGTTTACAGGTATTTACGGGTTTAATTGAATAATAGGCCTATTTTTTTGCCTTCCCGACACGCGGGCGTACCGTTTGGTCGGATGTGTGGCTATCACGCCTCACCGTGTGGTCGGACGTGATAGCCACACACCTCACTGTGTGGTCGGACGTGTGGCTGTCACGCCCGACCACAAGGTGAGGCGTGATAGCCACACGCCCGCGTGTCGGGAAGGCAAAAAAAAAGTATTTTCCCATCCCCAATCCCCGAAAGTCATTTTCGTCCTTTGACGGGGCTAGGGGTGGGAATTTGAGGCTGGGTATAACAACACCCATTTTAATAAATTTGGTTCGGGGCTTTTTTGGGTCTGTGGTGGTGGTGCCAGCATAGCTGGGATGTCCGCCGCTTACCCTTCCTCGCTAACCAATCTTTAATAAAAAAAAATGGTGAGGTTACCACCATCCTTTTTGTAGTGACAAATCTTGTATGTGTTCCTAAGAAAAGGAATTTGTCTATTTTTTATAATATTATAGAGATATGAATAACGTTAAGAACGAAACATATTTTGTGGAAATGAGAACAATAATTTTATTAATATTAAATAAATACAAACAACTTTTCTGGAAAAGCTCAAAAAATGAGTTTTTCGTGAAAAGATCGAAAACGTTACCGTCTCTATCAAAAGAGCTAAAAGTTGTTGTATAAAACTAACCAAACACTATATTCATTGGGTTTGGATTGAAGAAATAAACACTGCTCCGAAAAATTGAAACAAACACACTCATGTTCGGTTAGGTTTATAAAACAACAACTTTAATTTTTTTTAGACATAGTAACGTTTTGGAGATTTTCATAAAAATATGTTTGTATTTACAATTTTAACAAAATTATCCTACATTTTTCCACAAAACACGTTTCGTTTTTAACGTTATTTATATCTCTATGATATTATTTCCAAAAGAACAAAGATTTTCTCTGTTTAATAAATTATTATTTAGTTATTTAGGCTATTTTTATTAATTTATGTATTATATTTTTTTATAATTTATTTATTGATTCATTTAAAACATATCCATATTAGACATTTTACATACTAACACTCACGGTTTATCATAATTTTACTTAATAATTAATCAGCTAATAAAAAAATTTACATCGATATTAACTATAAACACGTAATAACAATAGCTCAACTAAACAAGTTCTAGATATCATTGAAACAGTAGTGGAGACATGACCTAAACGTTGGAGGACTAGACCATGTAAAAATAATAATTCAATGCTACTTCAAAAAAAATTAAATGTGGGGTTTTCTAGCGCGGCTGGAGAGTCGGCCGACCCTCTTCACCCCGCCCCCTTTGTCTCCGCCCCTGCCCCTGCATTAAAAATGTAAGAATAAAGGGTCAAATCGGCCCTTAAAATTGACCTAAATGATCCATTTAGCCCAAATTAATCTTTGCGTCTCAACTTAGTTCTTAAAATTGACATGAATAGTCAAATTAACTTATGATCAAATCAGCCCTAAAAGTATAAAATATTTTTGATACTCGAAATTTATCATGTTTATATTTTAATATCTGAAATCTATTTTTATACTCAAAAAAATTATTATATTCTGCGCTGTCAGATAACACTTTGGTGTTGATACTTTACTTTATGCATCAGTGCATAATATCAATGCACTAGTAATATTTTGAGGGGTTCAGTAAGATTTTTTTTACCTCTATTTCGAGGAGTTTCTATCTGAATTAATTATTCATAGCCCACACTCCTCTTTCGAAGGATTTTTAGAGATTTCATTTTTAATGCGGTTTCAATACTTTTTTACGTATAAAAGCATATTTCAGATATCAAAATGTAAATATTATAACATTTGGATATAAAAAAATATATTATATTTTGTGGATAATTTGATCCTATGTTAATTTATCCTTTCCCACCAATTTGAAAGACTTTGATGGCAAAAAAATTGATTTAGACTAAGTTAAGGGTTAATCCCAAAAATGGGTCAAATGGGAGACCCATTTACATATTTAACTCATTTACTCAACCTACTACATATCTAGACTGATTTTGTATGACTTTTCCATAATACCCTCAATATTTACGCGCGTCTCGCCCCCTACCGCCTGACTTCGCAGATTCCATATTATGTGAAGCCTGCGGAGCTAATGTTTGGGTTTACTTGATGAATTTAATTAGCATATGTGAAGCCTGCGAAGCTAATGTTTGGTTTACTTGATGAATTTCATTAGCATATGCGAAGCATGCGAAACTAAAGTTTGGTTTACTTGATGAATTTAATTCGCATATGCGAAGCCTGGATGTGTTTTGAAGCTAATTCACGAAGTGGTATATAACCAAAAATGGCAAACAACAACGGATTCTAACAATATCAAAATTTACAACAAGATTGCCACAATAAACTCCTAACAAATCACTTCAAAGTGAACCTAACTAATCCGGTACCAATTTTGAAGCAGATGAGTAATTTCTCTCTCTACAGGAAGTCCAGACCTTTTGGGATGAGAAATGGAAGTCCAGACCTTTTGGGATGGATGTGTCCCATGGTGCACACCAAGATTGGCACAATCTCTCCTAACCAACCATTTTAGGAGTGAATGTGCCAATCTTGAGGGAAATTTCTCCATTTACAGGAAGGAAAGTTATCTCCCCTGCAGCCCAATACGCCGCCTTCTAGAAATGGATGTTATGTAATCAACCACCTTCAGAAAAAATTAATCATGTTAGGCAGGGAAGAGACGATTTTGGCTTTACGAAATGAGGATTAACGAAGCATGCGAATGTAAATGTGCAGGGAAAGAGGTGATTTTACTTCGCTAATCGATGTTTTCGCGAGGTATGAGAGGTCTGAAACGTGACGATCTACGTCGCATATCGATGCTTTCGCGAAGTCTGCGAGTCAAATCATGAACTTTTCTACTCGCAGACTTCGCGAACTAATCGATTCGCGAAGTAGATCCACACGTTTCAGGCTCTTTCTCTTCGCAGATCTTCGTGAAATCATCGATTCACGAAGTAGATCGTCACGTTTCAGGCTATTTCTCTTCGCAAATCTTCGCGAAATCATCGACTACGCGAAGTGTATTCATGAAAAAACGCAGAAAAAACAACAGATACTTACATTTTTCGCGCCTTTCATCCTTAAAAGCGACAATAACAATATGATAAACTGGGAAAAATGAAGGAAATAACGTAGAATAACTATTTCTTTGATGGTAACAAGAAGAAAGAAACCAAGTAACGAGCAGGAACAGGAAGATGAATCATGGCTTCATTTTCTAGAATTAGGAAGTTGCAGAATCAAGAGATGAAGAGAGGAAAAAGAGAAATTCATTGCGATTTGACGAAATTGTGCAGATTTCGTGCAATTTAAAGGAAAATAGGAAGATCAAAAGTCTTCAAATCATTAATGGAAGAGCAACTTTTTGCGTAACCAAGGAGAAGGGGAGGAGCGGCGTTCACATTGTGGGAAGGGGAAAGGTTAGAGGTATTATAGGAAAGTGACACAAAATCAGTCTAAATATGTAGTAGGTTGAGTAAATGGTTTAATATGTAAATGGGCCTTCCATTTGACCTAGTTTTGTAATTTTCCCCTAAATTAATCATTAGTACCAACTTCAAAGCCAATTTCACCCATTATTTGGAAATGTAAACTGCAAAACCAACGGCCACTGCCCAACGTAAACTTCAAAAATGGAAAATATAATCATTTATTTAATTAAATTATAAGGATACAATTGTAATTTTGTTTATGACGTAATGTTTAAATTACTTGGAGATGGCCTAATACATCATCCGTTACTGTACAAAATAATAAATTGGCTTTTTGAATTATTATTTGGGCGAACTATTGAAGCCCCGATTGTTTATTGTAAGAATAAGTAACTTTTTCTCAATAAAACTACACTATTTCTTTGAGAGCTTGTTTAGCCCTTTAACAATGAGGATTTTACAATTTTTATTGGTTTAACTCGTGAAATATTGAAATTCACTTCTAATTTAGCTAGAGAATAAACTCTTTATTGATTTCAACTCGTTCGCCATTAATCCGTACCACAGTCACTCTATGATATATATAATTGTTGTGGGCTTATACTCATAGCTTATGATGTAAAAAGAATATTTCATGAAATAAAGTAAGTTTCTTCAATGGCCTAATACATTACCACTCCATGAACTTGTCCAAAATAGTATATTAATTCCCTGAATTTTGCAAGTGTCTCACTAGCTCTCTAAATTTACTTATTTCGTATCACTAGCTCACTAAACTTGTCCATAAAAGTAGATTAGCTCTTTGAACTTTGCAAGTGTTTCACCAGCTCCCCAAACTTGCTTATTCTGTAACAATTAAATACAAAAACTTATTAAAAATTAATTCTAAAAATACGTCTTCATCTATTCGAGAGGTAATTTTTTCGCTTGTCTTACCTTTCAACCTATTATAAGAGTTAGTGTTGCAGGTTTGAGAGATTGAATGGATGATGATTGATAGTTAGTATTATGGTTTTTGTATTTAGTTGTTACAAAATAATTTTGGATGATGATCGATAGTTAGTATTTTTAGAGTGCAAAATAATTTTGTTTGTGTAATGAATATCTACTTTTACTGTTTTTATACAGTACTGTGGGACTGCTATCAATGATCATGTACTGTGGAACTGCTTTAATATATTTTAGAGCTTTGAGGTCTAGCTAGCTAGCTTCCATATTTTTTTGGGAAAATTACAAATCTGGGTCAAATGGAAAGCCCATTTACATATTAAACCCATTTACTAATTCTACTACATATCTAGACTGATTTTGTGTGACTTTCCAAAAATACCCTCAATATTTACGCGGAGCTCGCCCCATCCCGTCTGACTTCGCATATTCACCCATATGCGAAGCCTGCGAAGTTAATGTTTTGATTTACTTAATGAATTTAGTTCGCATATGCGAAGCTTGCGAAGCTGAAGTTTGTTTTGCTTGATGAATTTAGTTCGCATATGCGAATGCTGGATATGATTCGAAGCTAATACGTGAAGTGGTATATAACAAAAATTGGCAAACAACAACGGATTCGAACATTAAAATCATAACATTATCAAAATTTACAACAAGATTGCCACAATAACAACATTCAAATCATAACATTATCAAAATTTACAACAAGATTGCCACAATGAACTCTACTAACCAATCATTTTAAAGTGAAACTAACTAATCTGGTACCAAGATTACGCATCCTCTTCAAAATTGGCACCGGATTAAGTTAGGTCCACTTTGAAGATTGGCACCATGGGATGGACGTGTCCCATGGTGCACCCCGAGATTGACACAACCTCTCTTAACGAATCATTGCAGGAGTGAATGTGTCAATCTTGGGGAAGTTCATCCCTATACAGGAAGGAAAATCATCTTCCCTGCAGCCCAGTACGCCGCCTTCCAGAAAGGGATGTTACGTATTCAACCATCTACAGAAAAAATTAACCGTGTTAGTTATGAAAAAGGACGATTTTGGCTTCGCGAAATGAAAATTAGCGAAGCATGCGAATGTAAATGTGCAGGGGAAGAGGTGATTTTACTTCGCATATCTATTTTTTTGCGAAGTCTGCGAGGTCTGAAATGTGACTATCTACGTCGCATATCGATGCTTTCGCGAAGTCTGCGAGGTCTGAAACGTGAGGATCTATTCGCAGACTTCGCGAACTAATCGATTCGCGAGGTAGATCCATACGTTTCAGACTCTTTCTCTTCGCAGAACTTCGCGAAATCATCAATTCACGAAGTAGATCATCACTTTCCAGGCTCGTTCTCTTCGCAAAGCTTAGCGAAACCATCGATTGCGAAGTGAATTCATGAAAAACGCAGAAAAAAAAAACAGATACTTACATTTTTCGCCCCTTTCACCTCCAAAAGCGACAATAACAATATGATAACATGGGAAGAACGAAGGAAATAACGTAGAAAAACCATTTCTTTGATGGTAACAAGAAGAAAGAAACCAAGCAACGAACAGGAAGATGAAAAACCATTTACTCGTTTTCTAGGGTTGGGAAGTTGCAGAATCAAGAGATGAAAAAGAGAAATTCATTATGATTTTGACTAAATGGTGCAGATTTCGTGCAATTTAAAGGAAGAAAGGAAGATCAAAAGTCTTGAAATCATTAATGGAGGAGCAACTTTTCGCATAACCAAGGAGATAGGGGGGAGCGGTGATTCGCGAGTGGTGGAAGTGGGAAGGTCAGGGGTATTTTTGGAAAGTCACACAAAATCAGTCTAGATATGTAGTAGAATTAGAAAATGGGTTTAATATGTAAATGGGCTTCCCATTTGACCTAGATTTGTAATTTTCTCTATTTTTTTTAACAAAAATTTATATTTAATAACATAAAATTTAATTAGTGCTTGACTAGATCAAGAAGATTAAAATTAAAAATTAAGCTTTTGAAACAATTAGTACTCCCTTCATTCCATTATACAGGTCATTCTAGCAAATTAGTTTTTTCCCTAAATATAAGTCATTCTAGGATTCCAATGCTTATTGCCAATAGTGACATGAGAGAGAATTATTTTTTGTATTGGTACATGTGTTTTTTAATATTCCAATGCTTATTGCCCAATAGTGACATGAGAGAGAATTTTTTTAGTTAACCAATATATTTCTTAATTTGTGTGAAATACCCTAGAATGACTTATATAATGGAATGGAGGAAGTAATTGGTAAAGAATAAAACAATCCGCACTTATATTATTGTTAGAGTATAGTAGTTTGATCTTTTTCCAACACAGTTTCATGATTTTAAAACTTGTAAATATAAATTTGTTTATAGTTTTAAAACTTGCAATTATAGATTTATGGTTTTTACAATTTGCAAATTCAGTTATTCTATAAAAAAAATATCATTTTAATTTATCTCAAATAAAATCGATTTAGAACAATTAAAAAGTTTGACTTTGTAAAGTTTCATACTAATCAAAAGTTGTATTCATTACAAAATAAGGAACTTATATACCTCTTCTTAGGTTCGGCGAAGACAAATATACTCTTACTAGGATTACAACAACTAAAGAAGAGGGGAATAGGGGTAGAATGAAATAAAGTGTGTAAATGACAAAAGGATAAAAAAAACTAATGGCAGAATAGTAAATAGCTTAATGGAAAAACTATAATTAAATTGATGGCCGCTCTTGTCCTTCCTTAAATCAGATTGGCGGAGAAGACAACTAAATGTACTTCACATGTCGTGCCATATGATTCACACAGCGTGAGAGTCCAGTCTTGGATCCTTGTAGTTTCTCGCCCCTCCTTCGTATAATGAGTTGTGTGGCATGTCGAGCGACACGTTGTGTGGTATCTAGCTCGGCGTGCCACGCTGGTTCTGCCCATTCATCCTTTCGGCTCCCTGAATGACACGTCGTGCAGTATCTGAATAATTATTATTATTGATGAGAGACAACTACGGAAAAAAACTATGTATTATTATTATTATTATCTATTTTTAATTTTATTTTAATAGATTATATGTATTTCTTTTCATATATATATATAATTATTATGAATAATTATTTAAGAATTAATAATTAATAAATAATAATTAAAATCTTAATACCCAAATAAATGTCGGATTGTAGATATTTTAAATGGAAGGTTTTAGACGGGTTCGGACAGCCGGCTCTGGAAAAAAACGAATTTGTTACCATTATTAACTCATTTTATGCGTGTGGCGTTAGTCTTTGTCGGTTTATGAGAGTGGAATGGAATGGATTTGAATAATTATGTTTTGGATTTTCTTCTTTCTTATCCTAATTGAGCTAGTCAACACATTATATTTTCAAATTCAAGATTTTATTAAAGAAAATCATATGGTTCCATTTTTTCATATAGCTAAAATAGATTCTCATCAATTTATACTAAAGAAAAAAAATACTACTAATAAATTTCAAAAGTTTGGTATGACCTTATTATGCCTAATCTCATAATTAATTAGTTTAGATATATATAAAAAAAACAAGTTGAGTTCAATTAATTTCGTATTTACATTTATAAATTAGTAGATTAGAATGAAAAAGGTTTTAGTTTTATTTTTTTGCTTGGTAGGAAGGGCATTAAACCCCAAAAAGAAAGAAAGAAAAAAACAAAACGTAAGTTCGAGTTCTTCTAAGAGTCCCCGAGCCGTACATGTCTGCATGAAGGAAGTTAAGAAGGCTTGCAGGGGGATCATCACACTCGTGATGCCCTAAGCTCAATGAACCTGCGAATTTCACCAACCAATCTGGTATTCCTCAATAATCCAGTAATACCTGTGCTGGCTCTGACCCGACTCCTTTAGTAACCGAACGACTGGCATGGAATCCACTTCAAACACTACTCTTCTCCATCCCATTTTCCATGCTAGCTCTATTCCATGATACAACCCCCAAAGTCTGCTAGAAGAGCCGTACAAATCCCCAGATTACATGCAAAACCTCCCAACCAATCCCCCTGACTATCCCGAGCTAGACCACCACACGAAGCGCACCTCGGACCTCCTCTGTTTGCCCCTTCACTGTTAATTTTCCGCCATTCGTCCATCAGCGGCTTCCACTTGACCATCACCGTCAGGTTCTCGGGGCGATCTGCTTCTCAGATCCCACGACTTGCCGAGTGATCTTTTACCTGGTTTATCAAATATTGGTTATTATATTGAGTTCAAGTTCTAACATACGCAGAAATCTTTAATTAGAAGAGAATTCATTAAAGGGTGCTTGATGAGTCTCGAATCAAGAAATCAGATAAATTATATAAAAAAACATTTATTACGCATTAACATATTTAATTACTTAATACAGTAAAACTTGTAGGAATACTCTATATAGGAATAACTTCTATTTTGTTATAAAAAAACTCGATCCCAATTTGGTAATAACCTCTATTACCAAACTCTATTTAGTAATAACCTCCCAATTGTTATACAAATAGTCTAGTTCCAAGTGTATTCTTATATAAAGGTTTTTACGGTATATAAAATAAATTTGCTTTCAAAAAAAGGGTAAATTTCATCAATGGTGTACAATGTTTGTCCCATTTCACACTTTGGTGTACAACCTTCAATTTGTCTCACTAATATGTACGAACTTATAGGTGACCTCCCACTTTGGTGTATAGCAGGTAAAAATGACCGGTCAACGCAAAGTCAACGCACCACGTCAGCATTTTGACCAGTCAAAAAGTCAAATTTTGACTATTTAATATAAAATTACCTCTATACCCTCCTCTTCATCCTTCCCCTTTCTCTTTTCCTCTCTAACTCCTCTCTCTCTCTCTATCTACTCTCTACCAAAAACAAAAATAATATTTGTCAATCAAATAGATAATGAATTTATTAAGTTATACTTTTACGAAACGATTTTCTCACCAATAGAAAAAAAAGACAAACGGTTATCTCTTTCTCCCTCAACCATAGTCCGAAACAAACCATAAAGAAAGGATCATAATTTTTAGAATCCGCCCTAAGGCCAAGCCATTTGCTTCTGAGATTTCAGTTTCTGAAAACTACTGTTACAGTTTTGTGGGCTAAATTACATACGTGGTGTACAACCTTTACCTATTTTCACACTTTGGTGTACAACCTTCAATTTTGCACACTAAAATGTACAACCTTTTGGTGACCTCCCACTAAAGTGTACAGCAGGTAATTGTGACCGGTCAACCCGAAGTCAACGCGCCACCTCAGCAATTTAACTTTTCTAAAAATAAAAAAATAACCCAATAAACATAAAATTACTTTTATACCCTTTATAAAATCATATTCTTCAACCTCCACCCTTATTTTCTTTTTACTCCATTTTCAAAAATTATTTCTCTCTTCAACCTTCATACTTGTTTTCTTTATACTCCATTTTCAAAAATTATTTCTCTCTCTAAATCTCATCTCTCTCTTATTTTCTCTCTCATCTCTCTCATCACTTCTCTCTCTAACTCTTCCTTCTCTCTCTAATTCTCCCTTTCTCTCTCTATAATATCTTATAAGGTAGTTAGGAAATTAATTGTGCAAACACAGAAGATACATGTGGTCCACAGCAGCAGCCATCTTCAATCATCATTCAGCAAGATGGAATTTAATTGGGGCAGATTAAGCATTTCCACAAATCAAGATTCAACCATTTGGATTTGAAACAAGTTCTTTTTATTTTTGCAACTTTGTTAGAAGCACATGGAGCACAAAATAACAGATGACTGGTAGTATAATACCCCAATTCAGTTCAAGATTTCTATCTATGAAATCTACAGTTTTAGATTGGTAGTATAACCTTCTCTGTCTCGCCATCTTCATTCTTCTTATTTCTGAAATCAAGGTTTGGATTTCAGTTTCAATTTCATTTCGAAACATCTACTGTTTCTAATTAAATTTCTTCTTCAATTTCGGTTTTAATTTTTTCTTTCATGTATACCTTTCTTGATTCTCTTCTTCCCCCTTCTCTTTATTGTTGTCATCAGCTGTCTTTATCTTCATCTCGGAAACACACCAGTTATCACAAAAAATGGCAGCAAGGCCAAATTAGGGAAGCCGATGCTGGTAAAAGGGCCTCTGGGGATAGTTTCCGGGATAGAATTAGCGTTCTTAATCATGTTTATTGCGCTATTAACTTGGACATTAACGATTTATATACGCAACAGTTTCTCTACCGCAGAAAGGGGGGAGAAAGTGTAAGAATTTTAATTAATTTGATTATATTAATTAATTAATTAATTGGATTAGAGAGTAATTAATTATTTGATTTGAATTGTGGAGATGAGAAGCTAAATTGAAGATGGATGCTGCTGCTGTGGACCACATGTATCTTCTATGTTTGCACAATTAATTTCCTAACTAGCTTATAAGATATTATAGAGAGAAAGGGAAAATTAGAGAGAGATGGAAGAGTTAGAGAGAGAAGTGATGAGAGAGATGAGAGAGAAAATAAGAGAGAGATGAGAGTTAGAGAGAGAATGAGAGAGATGAGAGTTAGAGAGAGAAATATTTTTTGAAAATGGAGTATAAAGAAAATAAGTATGAAGGTTGAAGAGAGAGAAATAATTTTTCAAAATGGAGTAAAAAGAAAATAAGGGTGGAGGTTGAAGAAGATGATTTTATAAAGGGTATAAAAGTAATTTTATGTTTATTGGGTTATTTTTTTATTTTTAGAAAAGTTAAATTGCTGAGGTGGCGCGTTGACTTCGGGTTGACCGGTCACAATTACCTACTGTACACTTTAGTGGGAGGTCACCAAAAGGTTGTACATTTTAGTGTGCAAAATTGAAGGTTGTACACCAAAGTGTGAAAATAGGTAAAGGTTGTACACCACGTATGTAATTTATCCCAGTTTTGTGCAGGGGTCAAAGTTTCACTCTAACAACGTCGATGCATCGAAGGACCACATATGAAGAGGTTGGTCACCTATATAGGCATTATGACCACTATCTCCTCCAACAAATTTAAATGGCTCATCTGTAACATGTTGTAACACCATATATGGTGACTGTGGCTGTTGCTCAGTTCTTCCCTATTTTCCTGTGATTCAGCATCTTCCTTTGTATCCATCGTCATTCATTCATGAAAACACTTAGCTCATTGTGCAAATTTCACCATTCCAAGCCATTAAATTCCCCATTCTCAATTACACAACAAAGCTCCAACCCATCACCACAAATTCAGAAATTCACAATAAACGACAGCAGATACGAAATGGGATTCTCGGAAAAATGATAACCTCCTATAAAGTTTCAATTTTCAAATCACTAACATATCCAATAAACCAAAAAGATCATTCGTTTATTACATAAACTTCACAATCTGAATGTGAAAATGAAACCTAAAAATGAAAACCAAATATTAATTAGGGAGTATCCTTATCTCTACCATTGAAAATGCTATAATAAAAACCGTAAAAAGTAATGATTGGCATAGTTTTCAACTTTAAGGAGGAAGAAAGATCAATCAAGGAATTAAGGGTAAATTTCATCAATGGTGTACAACCTTTATCCCATTTCACACTTTGGTCTACAACCTTCAATTTGTCTCACTAATATATACGAACTTATAGGTGACCTCCCATTTTAATGTACAGCAGGTAAAAATGACCGGTCAACGCGAAGTCAACGCGCCATGTCAGCTTTGACCGGTCAAAAAGTTAAAAATTGACCCACCATATATTCAATTACTAAAATACCCCATCTCTTTGGCTTCCATATCCTCTTCTTCCTTACAACTCTCTCTCTCTAACTCCTCTCTCTCTCTCAAAAGTTTCAATTAAAATTATGTTAGCAAGAGAAAGAAGGATGAACGTGTATCTCTACTAATTTCCGTAAGAGTTCATCATTTTTCACGATGGATTTATTGCTCCAACGTTTCTCATATCCAATACATTGATATTGTTTTCATTTTTCAATTTCCCCTTTTTGAGTTTTTCGATTTTGTCAACTAAGAAATTTGTATATATAATCCATTGCCTTTATGCTGTTGATTGCTTGCTGCTGTGGGTTGGGTGCTCTTCAAACTAATTTGGTATTAAGACAATCATTGCCTTTATACTCTTCATTTTCTTACGAACAGATGATTTTGCAAATTGAAATATGATACTTGAATCAGACATTTTGGTTTGGATTCATCTTTCTTTTCCTTAATTGATAATCCATTTTTTATTCCCATAGAAACAATTGGATTTACAACTGTTTCTTCATATATAATCGGTTTCGATCTCTTCCGGGGAGCTCTTTTTTCAGTTTAGATTTAAAGGGTTCAATTTTGGACAAAAAGAATAGAGAGAAACAATAAAAGGGAGAGAAAGAAGATGGTAATGGCGTGAATCGTGATGAATCTGGAGGACAAAAATTAATTTGATCTAGGGTATGAAGCCAGATGAAGAGACGTTAATTTGCCTAAGGTGATGTTTAAGGGAGAGAAAAGCTGAGAGAGAGAAAGATAAGGTACTTTAATGGTGGTCTTAGGAGGAAGACTCAAAATAGGGGTATTTTAGTAATAATATATGTGGATAAATTTCATTAATGGTGTACAACCTTTGTCCCGTTTCACACTTTGGTGTACAACCTTCAATTTGTCTCACTAATGTATACGAACTTATAGGTGACCTCCCACTTTGGTGTATGGCCGGTTAAAATGACCATTCAACCCAAAGTCAACGTGCCACATCATCATTTTTTAATTACGCATTTATAAAATAAGACCCACATATAATGAAATTACAAAAATAACCCCATTACTAAATAGAAAACATAATTTTTTCATTTTCCCTTTCTCTTTCTATCTTTCTCTTTTTTTAGAAATCTTCTCTCTCTAACTCCCTCTCTTCCATTTATCAGATTAATGGAAATCCCTTCTCTCCAACTATCTCGCACTTTCATTTATCAGATTGTTAACAATTAGACCTTTGTTTCCATTCAAATCTTTTATATGAGGTTTGTTTCCATTCAAATCATGTCCACCTCTAGAAGACAGTTTGTTTCCATTCTAAAATTACCAAGCTTCATCACTTTATATTATCTCTAACATTTGGATACTGATTTCAATAACTCATACCCATAAAATCAATTCCATTCAGCCAATAGATATGGATACTGATTTTCTTTCTTTGATTTTGGCTTCTTCGAAGCTTTTTCATCACTTCATCTCCACCGCCGCTGCCGGGATTTGCAACCACGACTTCACCTCCAATCATCTCTTCTTCGTTTGACCCTAAAATTTCAGCTATAGATTTTCTTTCTTTGATTTTGGCTTCTTCGACTTCATCTCCGCCGCCGCTGCTGAGATTTGCAACCACGACTTCACTTCCAATCCTCTCTTCTTCATTTGACCCCAAAATTTCAGCTGTATTCTTCGTCTTCTCCATTTGGGAACCAAGGTCAGAGAGATCTTCAATTTGAGGAAAAAAGTGGCCAGAAGATTAGGGATTAGATTAGAAAGAATGAAGAGAGAGAGAGATTTAGAGTGCGAAGGGATTTCCAGAAAAAGAAAAAGGGAAAGATAGAGAGAATGGAAAAATGGACTGATTATGTATTTTATTTATTAGTTGGGTTATTTTTGTAATTTTATTATATGTGGGTCCCATTTTATAAATGGGTAATTAAAAAATGATGATGTGGCACGTTGACTTTGGGTTGACCGGTCATTTTAACCGGCCATATACCAAAATGGGAGGTCACCTATAAGTTCGTATACATTAGTGAGACAAATTGAAGGTTGTACACCAAAGTGTGAAACGAGATAAAGGTTGTACACCATTGATGAAATTTACCCTAACATATGTGATGGATCAATTTTTTTACTTTTTGACCAGTCAAAGCTGACGTGTCGCGTTGACTTCGCGTTGACCGGTCATTTTTACCTGCTGTACATCAAAGTGGGAGGTCATCTATAAGTTCGTACATATTAGTGAGACAAATTGAAGGTTGTACACCAAAGTGTGAAATGAGTCAAAGGTTGTACACTATTGATGAAATTTACCCAAGGAATTAAATGCTAGAAATTGGTAAGTAAATGTGAAAATTTGAAGAATGATATGCATATCTAGTTTCAATCTTCAAATAAAAAATGGAGAAGGGGAGAGAGAGAGAGAGGAGTTAGAGGGAAAGGGAGATGGGGAAGGAGGGAGGAGGGAAAAAGAGGGTATAGAGGTAATTTTATATTAGGAAGTCAAATTTTGACTTTTTGACCAGTCAAAATGATGACGTGGCGTGTTGACTTTGCGTTGACCGGTCATGTTTACCTGCTATACACTAAAGTGAGAGGTTATCTATAAGTTCGTACATATTAGTGAGACAAATTGAAGGTTATACAACAAAGTGTGAAATAGGGTAAAGGTGTACACCATCGATGAAATTTACCCTTCAAAAAAAATATATAGTATAAATTTATTTATTTTTCCTTAAAGTTTACAAACAAAAATAGCTTTGTTTTCGGAACAAAAATAAGTAGCTTTTAGTTTAAGGAAAAGTTAAGAAAAAAACCCTATAGTACAATATAATGCTTTGATTTTTTGACAAAGCAGTACATGTAGCTCTTTTATGTTAACAAAAAAAATTCTTTAGTAACAATGTTAAAATCAGTTTTGTCTCCTAAGTATTTACTATTTTGCTATCTTTACACAACCATTTCAAATCTTAATTTTTGTGGATTAAGAATAAACAAAATTTATTTTAACTATTATTTTTAAATTTCCTATCTCGTACAATGAATTAAGTGAGAAAATATTGATTTTAGGTGTCTTCTATGTTTACTTTATTTTTGATAAAATAAGCTTTACTTTGTTTTTTCTACCATTGGATGAGCTTATGTTGTCAAAGTTCATCACCATCCAATGGTGGAAAAAACAAAGTGTGTGTTTGATTTTAATCGCTTTGGATACGTTATTATTAAAGAATGATACTAAAAAATTGTCCGACTTTAATAATATTCCTGTAAATTTTTTAACTTTTTTTTTTACAGTAGAAACAACATAAATTTATTGATCAACATAAAGAGCATTACATGCAAATGAGGATGGAAAAGAGATCCAATTCTCTTGATCAAACACAAAACCAACTGCTCGGGCTAACACATGGGCCATTCAATTCGCTGAACGATGAATAAAATTAACAGAGCAATTTCTTATATCCTGTAATAAGGATTTACAATCACCTAAAATATAGTCAATACAAGAGTTACATCCAGACTCACGCATCAATGCATGGACTACTAGTTGTGAATCAAGTTCGATAAGGACGTTGGACCAGCCGTGTGTCTTGATCCAGCTCAACGCCTCCCTATAGGATAATGCCTCAACCAAAAGAGCATCTTGTTGACAATTGAGAACGCCATTCGCAACAGCCACGAAACTGCCAGTTGAGTCCCATACGACGACTCTATACCCAGCACAATCAATGTCCGGGAATAAGGCTCTGTCAACATTAACCTTAACAAATCCATGAGACAGGGCAGACCAGGAACGAGCAGTAAGGGCCAAACCCGTTGAACCTGCTATTTGCCGGACCGAGAGCTGCACTTGTGTTAGGCATGAAAATGACTACAATTAAACATACTATTTGTAATAAATTAGGGGTGTTTTAGGCATAAGATTACTTAAAAGAAGGACTAATGGTCAAGGTACGAGACACCAAGGAGTTATAAAATAATAGAACCTGTAACGGAAATCTGATTGGAACACATCAATGCTCCTAACAGTAATAGTTATTCGAAAGACGGTTCGACTGGCTTTTCGAATCTATGCTCACCCAACTTCCTTAAACAACCTAAAGGCTTGAGGCTGTTTTTACTTCTGTCTTACCTTAATTGTTCTGCCAGTTTCCTCTTTCTCGAGTAAACTCCCCCTTTCACGGAAAGCCTTTCTGCCCACGGAGCGGTTCAAGGATGAAAGACCGGTGGAAGGCTTTTCCATTTTTTCTTTCGCAGCAAGAAAAGCGGCTGCAACTGGCCTGGGTCTTATCCTGTCTCTGGGCATCTATGTCTTTTTTCTTGTGTTTTATGTATATTTGAAAAGATAAAGTCAAAAAGGCTGTTATGTAACCTGTTTTGCAACAACCAAGAGGAGATGTGCACCCTTTGATCCAGCGGATAACGCTGCGTACCTGATGACGGACAGCGACCGTACAAGCAGGCAGGAACGGGCAGAGATGGGCGGCGAAGGCAACATGATGACATGACACATCGACCCTTGAGTGTTCAAGGGTCAAAACATTTTCACCACTTTTAGCAATCTCGGATCTCTTGAACAAACTTTCTGTTTTGTAATATTTTAAGTTATTTTTGTACTTGTTATCTTCTTTTCCTCCTATTTATAGAGGTAGTGGAGGGAAAGGAAGTAGACTTGTTCGGAGAAGAAGATAGATAGTTTTGAAAACAATTTTAGAGAGAGAAGCTCTCTAGGAACATTATGACTCTGTCCATGGAGTCCTGTGTATACACCTCAGGCTGTTCACTCCTTAGCATGAGTGAGTAGTCGTTTTGAACGGGTCCGGCCAGTTAGGGCTGGTTATGTAAGTCTTCTATTTTCTTATTTATGAATGAATGATGATATATTATGTTGTGTTTGATAAAGTATTCACTCCATTGCTACATGCATGTATTTTAGTGTTAGATGAATGATAGGGAACTGCTTTCATCTTCATGGAACCTTGTATCAAACGTCCAAACCCCGACACAGGAATGTAAGGGGGTTGTATCAAGGGTTTTCTTAACTGAAATGTTGTTTCACTCGTAATGCAAGAAAGAACCAACTTTGAGGACACTTAAGGTTGTAGTACATCTTAGAATCTTAAGAACACATGAGAGTTGACTTAAGTGAGCCTTAAAGCAGAGACCTTGACTTCACTATATGTCATTCATGAATAAATAGGATGTTTAGAGACCGAAAGTAACATGTTCCGTTGTGGCCTAGCCTGTGGCCTATCTTTTATTATAACAAAACACATTTTCTGAGACTGAATCTTTGTCATTAGTATTTCTATTCACAATATCAAATCATTTCTCAACTAAAGAAATTCACGCATCACGAACACCCTGTTCTGCAAGGTTTTTCTAGTAAAATTTGGTCATCAATCCCTGAGGAGACGATACTCTACTTATCATTTTATTACTTGTATCTAGTGCACTTACTAGAGTCTGTTCTGAGGACAACAACTTGCTTCCACACAATGAGAAAAGCAGAAGCACTAGAGAATAGGAACGAGGGAGAATTTGTTTAGTTTCGCCAGATTTTCTCATTCCTGTCCGACCATAGTGCCCAACAAACTGTCGCAGCAAGATCAACCACATCTGAATCATGGTGTAAAGTAACATGTGCCCAGAATTCTTTGAAAGATTGACAGGTACTGTTTATCTCACTAATATATCGTGGAATGCTGCCATACACAACGAGCTTGTAGACACCCTACCAAGGCATGAAAATCATCTTTGAGGAAACATGGCACCTCGGACAGCCTCCATTTACCTCAACGTGCCGACGCGCGAGGGCTTCTACGTCGGTAGGCACCTAGTTAGCGTCTGCCAGAGCATCGACTTTACCTTTGGTGGAGCTTTGAGACGCCAGACCTTCTTCTAATCCACATCTGACAATTGGTGATCCAACCCACCAAAATCCATTCTTAGCTTCCTATATGCACTCCTGGTGCTATATTGTCCTCTCGAGTCCCAAATTCAGCACCACGAATCATTCGAGTTTTGAGTACTCAATAGGATCCACCGAATCAATCCATTTATCCCTCAAGTTGAATAAGCCATTAGGCATATATTCGCATCCCATGACCCGAGGAGATCCAATTTCAGAATATCCACGGTATAGGCCAAGAGGCTCTCACACCATATACTTTTAATAAACGAGTTGTCCAGATTAGGAATCCAGGGATCCTCCCAAATATTAATATCAGCACCCGTCCCTACCACGCTCCGTACCCCTGCTAGGATAAGAGGTTGGGATTCCAATATACCGAGATTGAGGTTGCACCAAAGACCGCCGATTTGGCACTCTTAGCCAGGTTCCATAGGCCTTGTCCGCCTTATCAGGTTCCTCTACCTCTAATAGACCAGTGCAAAACTTATCCGAGTGTCCAATTCGACCACAGTAAAAATAGAAGATGGGCGTTTGTATTTGAAGTGTACCGAAGTAGCAGTGCCCCTAGTTTGACTAATTTTCATCTTCCTTTTTAATGGCTGCAGAACTTTAATAGGCACAGAAATAAGCATATAGGTCGAACTCTGCCCTGAGAAATTGTTCACATCCAAATCCACGAACTAACCTAAGAAGTTAAGAATATGTATCCCTAATTTTTTAGACATTAGCCTTGGTGGCAACTCGTATATCTATACCCAGAAGTCAGCAGCACTGAGAGTTAAATCTCGAGGTTCTTGCTCTATCTCCACACGTCGAGTCAGAAGTAGGTGTTGTTCAAAAGTCCACGGACCACCTTGGATAACACGTTCATGTTCAGAGGGTGATAGAAGTCAAACCAAAATAAATTCGGACCCAGGTCTTTAATACACAGTCCTTTCGCAGGACGCTACAGTTTTGCCAACGCGTTTTTCATGTATGAGATTTTTATGGTCCTATCGGTGAGAACGGAACCAACCAGGCTCCATGATGAGGGATGTTGAGGTTTTGGAATCTAGTTAGGGTGTAGCACCATCGCTTGCACGTTCTCTTCTTCCATGGTAATGCGAGCACTTTGCTCAGTCAGGTGTTCCATGATCAGAATTGTGGTTGTTACGGATCCAAGCAGTCGTTTATGGACGACGTAGGTGGTGGTAGAGTTGGTGACGTAAACCTCTTGAATAGGGAGGAAATTCTAAATTATTTCGGTATAATTTTTTAACATTAAGAACTTTCAATATAATTTATCATTTTTTTACAGTAATCAAAGTTGTGAAAATGACACGATAGCTCTGTTTGTAAAATAGAGTGTAACTATTAGTTAATTACTTTTTTTTATTTAGCTAACACTACAAGAAAATCACTAGTTAATGACTAAAAAATCGGTCACAAATTCTGACCCTAACCGTGTTTAATGACCCATTTCATGAGTTACTGACTGAATTGAATTCAGTCAGTAACTATGCTGGTTGGTAACCGTTTGTTGACCAATTTCCAAAATTGGTCATAAACTTACGACTAATATTTTCAGTCATAAACTTAACAACCAATCCTTTACGACAGATTGCGTAGTCCGGTACTGATGAATTTTTCATCAGCAAATTTTGAGAAAGCAACTGAATACCGACGGATAAAACTAATACCTATGGAATTTATGTCGGAGAAATATAACAATTTTGGCTGATCCTTTTTGCATTTCATATTTCTTCCAATATCAAAATTATATATATATATATATATATATATATATATATATATATGTTAGTGATTATATGTTCTTATTAGTAATATATTAAACTAAAATTAAATTTATATCAAAGTACAATCTGACAATATAATTTAAGTAAAATATACTAATATCATAATAATACAAGGCCTAAATAAAACTTAAAAAGCTACAAGCTTCAACAAAATATAATGTAAGGCCTAAAATGGGTCGTATCAGTATTAAAGCGAGTAAGCTGCTCCTGTATGCGTTGAATCGTGGGATTTTCAGCACCAGAATCTGAGGTAGATGCCTCGCTAATACCCGAGGATGAGGCGCCTGTTGAATATGTAGGTGGGTGATCACCATAAAACTATGCAGCTACTGTACCAAGCCCAAAAATCCTCTCCCCTTAATAAGCCCTCCAGCCGCCCTATAAAATAATTGAACCTCATCAAGAGCTTGTGCAACTATCCCAGGTGATGGGTTACTTTGTGCAAGGTCCTCAAATTCTACCTCATGATATATTCAGTAAATTTTTTACCTCTAGTATCCAACAGCTACAACTGGGATCTTTTACTTTGTCTCATCAGCTACCTTTAACTAAGGGCGATTTGATGGCAACAAGACTCTAGGGAGGGTGCTTCTGTTTTATAAGGGCAATAATCCCTGGTATATATAGTGCAACCATGCTAGTTTCAGATATCATGTCAGGCCCTTCTCCTGCTCCAAACAAATTACGTCTATTATGTTTACATTACATAAATAACCATAAATTTTACATTAATCTTCCCCTCCTGAAGTGCATAAAGTTCCCTGGAAATAACCAACTTTTAAGATATCTAGATGTAAAGCATGTTAACGAAGAATAAAAAACTAAGAGCACAGACTATAGTACTTATTTAAAAGTCTTCAAAGCAAAAAAAAAAAACTGCAACTTCCTAAATGACTCTGTTTAAAAAAAAACCAGTAACACTAAACAAACTACACGATGAAAATTTTTCGATTCAAAAATAAAGACCAACTTTATTCGTGATTACTCTCATGTTCAACACATCTTAGCTTCAACACACCTTTTCCGGACATGACATAAGAGGACACAAGTAAGAACCATATGCAAACTTGTTCAAGTGTATGAACTATGCAACACACCTTTTCGCATAGTTGGTCATCACAAAGTCTCAAGTACTTTTTGAACGACATACTTAGCAAACTGATCTTTCATCATGGCCTGTATTTACAACAAAAAGATAGAGTATGAATTATCAAATGGCCAAAATCTTTTATCAGTGCATGCCAATGCTACTCTAACCACTACAGTGATTCTAATAAGTACATTTGACCTATTAATTACCTTCAACTCATAAAAACAAAGGCCATCATACTAATTAATGGCCCTTACATTATTTTACCAAATTATTGCAACTAAATTCAAATAATCATAAAAAATGACTGATGAAGTACTTGTTTTAACTAGCTGAGCGAATTATATCTTGAAGAAAATAATACATGTTTAGCAAGTCAAAGATTAGAGCTCCATATGTATTTTTCAGCTCAAACATACCTCAGATCTAATCGAACGTAATAAATTAAATATCAATAGAACGAAGAAACATCATTGCCTAGGCTAGAATTTCTCAAATTTCAAATGTTATCAACTGCAATCAAACAAATATCAACAACTTACTAGATTCAAACAAGTAAAACTTATATCATGAAGCAACAACTAGCAACTTGAATTGAATGGAATTCATAATTGAAATTAAAAGCACCTCATTGACGTGTGAAGCGCAAATATGAAGAGGATAAGCATAACTGAATTCATCTGATCTTGATATCGCATGCCCTGAATTCTCCTTGCTAATGTCAATCATTTCTTCTCAAATTGTTATCAATTGCAATCAAGCAAATATCAACAACCTACTAGATCCAATCAAGTAAAACTTATACCATGAAGAAATAACATAATTTGGTGCATTTTCTAACCAACATAATTTGGTGCAATCATTTCCATTAGGAGACTAGGCAGCCCGGATAAGGGAACCAGGAGCTAAGATATATATAGTTTAAGAAGATTAGCATCTTGTAATCAATAACCATATTTATTTTGACTGCAACAAATAAACAATTTCATATCAGAGCACAAAAACAATAATTTGAAGACTTTGGAAATGCAAAAAAGAGCTCACTTTAAGAGAGAAATTAAAGTCTATCAGCAACAATTTTGTTTGGATGTAATGAGCCAAGACCTTGGCAAGGATTTGATGTAAACATATTTTGTGGATATATATAGAAAGTAGATAAATTTTCTTTAAATGTCAACATAAAAACTTTCCCAAAGATTTAATAAGAATTAAACAATTAGAAAAATAGCTAGCACTATAGGCAAGTAATGGTAAATATAACATCAAACAAAGACATTTTCACATACCTATATAAAGAGCTTTGCGCCATTTCTTCCCCATTTACCCTTCACCAAGCCACCAATCAAGAACAGAAGAATAAAATAAAGAGAGCTCACCAATCTGATCCACCAGAACGACCCATGAAGCCCAACTCTGAGAAAAATAGGAGAGATCACGAGAGAAAAAGGTCACAAGAGATAATACAATATCGGAAAATCAAATGGCAACTCATCGCCAACGAAACCTTAAATTTCCTCGATACTAGATTTATGGGGTTCGAGACTGAAGAGCAAGGACCCAAGCAAAAAACAAAGAAACACAGAACTGACAAGCAGAGGACAAAAAAACCAAAATTACCAGA
The DNA here is from genome assembly GCF_963576675.1 of Euphorbia lathyris. Taxonomy (NCBI): domain Eukaryota; kingdom Viridiplantae; phylum Streptophyta; class Magnoliopsida; order Malpighiales; family Euphorbiaceae; genus Euphorbia; species Euphorbia lathyris. The sequence goes on along the minus strand of NC_088913.1, from coordinate 36,635,714 downwards.
TGTAGATCTAACAAAATCAGAAAATATAAAAAATAAAGAACTCGAAATCGAGCTTACCAGTCAGAAATGGAAAAGGGTTCGAAGGTCGGCAGGATAATAGAATGCTAATCTCGATGGTCAGAAGGAGAAGTGTTATAAACTTTAATGGAAGCCCCAATAAACGTTGTCAGTAACTCCTTAGCGAGTGTTAATTTGGTGAGAAGGGTAAGATCGAAACTAGTTATCCAAAGCATAGAGCGGCGGCTGTATATGAGAGGATTAGGGTTTGAGATAAGAACAACTGAAGGAGTAGAAGAAAGTGGAGTTGGGGAATACGAGGGTTTTCACTTTTCTTTTTCTCTTTTCATTTTTCTTCTCACATGTATTATTCTACTCTGTACGTGCCTCTTCATTTAATTAATTTCTTTTTTTTTTACTTTCATTTTTCATGTACATATTTTGTCCATATAAATAAAAGGCCTAATGTTTTGTTTGATAAGATAAATTTAATGACCAAAAATTTAGTCCTTAAAATTTTCAATATAGTGGCAAAACACTTTTCACGAAGTTAATGACTAATAATATTGTTAATGGCTGATTTTAGTCATTAATTGAAGACTAATTTATATTTGGTCATTAAAATTGGTCATTAACTTTTGTTTTTCTTGTAGTATGATTTGATTAGTTGTTTGTGTAAATTTATTTAGTACTAAAAATTAGTCGATTGCTAATAGTTGTTCGTGTAAAATGACAGATAAGAACATTGGTCTTTTATGACTATTAATTTTTCTTGAATAATTCATATTTTTTTAGAAAAATAAATTCATATTCTTTTTTTTAGAAGAATGATAATCATTTCATTCATAAAAAAAAAAATAGAACATCTCGACATAAGTAAGTAAAAAATTACAATCCAGAAATACACTGGAGAAGCTTGAATCCGCATCTTCAATATCATGAATTGTGATAGAACAATGATAGACAGTTCTTGAAACTGTTTTTGGTACAACTGCGAGAAACATATTCCATCTAGAATCGACTTCATAGTTTTTTTTTCCTCAATGAATGACTTCATAATCTTTAAATGAGCAAGATCTATGTGATGATAGAAAAACTCTTATATTTCCTATGAAAGAAAATATGATAATACTCATATATAGAGACATACTACAACCATCCATAAATAAAAAAAGAACAAAAAACTACAAATAAAGAAGAAACTACCAAATCTACCATAACAACAACAACAACAATAACAAAGCCTTAGTCTTGAAATGATTCGGGTCGGCTAACATGAACCATCATATAAAACCGTGAAATCAAGTCGTGTCAGCGACACAAATTCTCTCCCTCCACTCTTTCCTATCCACTACCATATTTTCCTCAATCCCCAATACACTCATATCACTCTCGATCACCCTCCTCCAAGTTTGCTTAGGTCTTCCCCTACCCCTCACCACTACATCCCTTTGCCACTCTTCAGTCCTCCTAACCGGTGCATCAAGCGCTCTTCGTCTTACATGGCCAAACCACCTTAGTCGGTTTTCCCTCATTTTATTCTCAACAGATGTAACCCCTACTTTTGTCTTAATTATTTCATTACTCACCCGATCCTTTTTCGTATGACCACACATCCATCTCAACATACGCATCTCCGCCACTGACATCTTATGAGTGTGACAGTGTTTCACTGTCCAACACTCCGTACCATATAACAGTGCTGGTCTGATTGCCGTGCGATAGAATTTTCCCTTCAATCTATTTAGCATGCCGGGGTCACAAAGGAAACCCGTAGCACTCTTCCACTTCGCCCAACCTGATTTAATCCTATGAGCAACATCTCCATCTACTTCTCCATCCGTTTGGATAATAGATCCTAAATACCGAAAGCAATCCGATGCCTGAACAACTCTCCCATCTAGGGTGATTGTCCCTGCCTCCCTACTCCTATCGCCACTAAACTTACACTCCAAATATTCTGTCTTATTTCGGCTCAGCTTAAAGCCTCTAGATTCTAAAGTTTGTCTCCATAGTTCCAACTTCCTCTCCACGCCTTCTTTCGTCTCATCAACCAACACAATATCATCTGCAAACAACATGCACCATGGTATACCATCTTGAAGTGAACTCGTTAGTTCATCGCAAGGACAATCACCCTGGATGGGAGAGTTGTTCAGGCATCGGATTGCTTTCGGTATTTAGGATCTATTATCCAAACGGATGGAGAAGTAGATGGAGATGTTGCTCATAGGATTAAATCAGGTTGGGCGAAGTGGAAGAGTGCTACGAGTTTCCTTTGTGACCCCGGCATGCCAAATAGATTGAAGGGAAAATTCTATCGCACGACAATCAGACCAGCACTGTTATATGGTACGGAGTGTTGGGCAGTGAAACACTGTCACACTCATAACAAATCAATAAAAAAATTTATTCACTAACAAAAAAGCAAAACAAAGTAAAGAATGAGCTTATCTTATGGCTAAAAACCGGAAGAAAACCTCAAAACCTCTTAAGTTTTTATTAATATATATAAATTAATGAAAAAAACATATATGTCTATTCTATTTTGGTTGCCTTTTATGCTTACTTTGTTTTTGACAAAGTAAGCTTTACTTTGTTTAAAGCTTACTTTGTCAAAAACAAAGTAAACATAGTCTAACCTTCTATTTTGATCCTACGAATAGCATTTGAGCATTATTTTTGCCCCTCTTTTTTATCCGATTACGTGTAATATAATCCATATCTATAAATAATAATAAAAAACAATATATATTAAAGAAAAGATTTAAAGCAAAGTCTGAAAGTTTTCTGTTGCCATTTTTATGAGAAAATTATTGCTTAATCTTTATCCTAATAAACAATAAAACAATTTCCTATCTTTTGGCCTTTCAAATGGATCAATTGTTTTAAAAAGCGCAAACCTTTATAAAACTACTAGTTTTTGACCCATGCGATGCACGGATTCATCTTAATATATAAATATTAACAAAAATATAATTAATAATTACAATTAATGATATAAAAAAGGAGAAAGTGACACCTCAGCTCTATCGTTACTGTTTTATATTATATATAGATATATAGATATGCAAAGAAATAGAGAGATTTTAGGGACTAATTTAAATTATGTAGAACTTTTAGATATAGATATGCAGAGAATTAGAGAGATTTTAGAGATTAATTTAAATTCTGTAGAACTCTTAGATATAGTACGGATAAAATAATCTTTTTATAAATAAATATAATAATATAACTAAAGTTAATATATTATATTTTTTATTATATTTTTTATTAGTAAAAAAGGAGGAAGTGACACCTCAGCTCCATCGTTATTGTTTTATATTATATATAGAATATAGATATGCAGAGAATTAGAGGGATTTTAGGGATTAATTTAAATTATGCAGAACTTTTAGATATAGATATACAGAAAATTAGAGAGATTTTAGGGATTAATTTAAATTATGTAGAACTTTTAGATATAGATATGCAGAGAATTAGAGAGATTTTAGGGATTAATTTAAATTATGTAGAACTCTTAGATATAGTACAGATAAAATAATCTTTTTATAAATAAATATAATAATATAACTCAAGTTAATATATTATATTTTATATTATATTTTTTATCAGTAAAAAAGGATGGAGTGACACCTCAGCTCCATCATTACTGTTTTATATTATATTGATAACCCGCGAAGCCCAAAACGGGTCATATTCATTTCGCAAGCCCAGCCCATATTAAAGCCCCATGGGCTAAGATGGGATGGGACCCGAATGAAGGAAGCGGGCGCAGCAAGTAAACCACCCCGAATTCCTAAACGGAGCGTCAAGACTTCCACTCAGAACCACGTTCGTTGCCATGAAAGCCACGAAAGGGACATGGCCTAAAAAGGGGTAACCTCCCTCAGAACGTGGACCACTAAGGAGTAACCGCCCGCGGCGGTTACCCAAAAAACACCTATAAAAGGCCTTAAGAATAAGGGGGGAGGTACGTTCACATTTTTTCCCACAAAGCTATTGCTAAATTATAGACTCATTCTTACAAAAACTGACTTGATCGTCGGAGAGTTTTCCCGGAGATCCTGTCTCCGGTTTTGTTTTGCAGGTAACTCCGGCAAAGAATATCAAAGCGGATCCAGCAAGTTATCATTGGTGCGGTGAACGTGGACCTTTTTTACCAACATTTGGTTAAAGGTACGCGAAGAACATGTCAGAACCATCACGAGCGACCGGCGTTACCACTAGATCAACCAGTATGAACTCCAGGGGACCACGGATTGCGAATTCGCAACCTGCAAGTACACAGCCTGTGGTGCCTGACTCATCGGGTCCTTCGGGACAATTGAGTCCCTTATTGGAAGTCCAAGTGCAAACTGAGATGGAAATGTCCAATAGTGATTTCGTGCAGATGGCAGGACAAGTCTTGGCTTCGAACATGAGCCAGGCGGCTGGGGATCGAATGATTAATTTACTAACTGCCCTCGCCGAACATAATACCGCCGTGGCGGCTGCTCCTCAAGAACCTGTGGTTATCTCAACACAATCACCGACTATCCCTGTCGTATCGGCCCTCCCGCAGCCATCTCAGGCGCCAAATCAAGTGGGCCAGAGTAGTCGCACAAACCCACACAGCCACCCGAGCAACTACTCGCACCCAGATCTCATTACGACTATACATCCGACCTGGCAGCCATCCCAACCGTTGCCAGGAGTGCAACGCACTCTTCCGCTACAGCAAGTGGAACCTTTTCCTCACAGACATTCGGAGTTGATGACTCCTGGACGAGAGCACACATGGAACTTTGATCCTATAACGGGACAGCGGTTAGTCCCCCAACAGGCACACGTCTCAACACCGATGGGCGGATGGATGCCACCCAGAATTCACCAGCAGCGGATGGAAGAAGTCCGGCGAATACCCGATGTTGACTTAGAAGATCAATTACGAAGCATGATGGAGCGAATGGGGTACTCGCCTAGGCCGAGAGCAGAGGTCCAGAGCGATTCACCTTTTGCCCCTTCGTTGCGGGAATTCATTCCAGATCACAGAATCAAAGCGCCCGCGATACCTAAATACTATGGGGATCCAAATTCTGATCCTGAGGCTCATGTCAGGAACTACAGAGAACTAATGGATGTTGCAGGAGCGAGTGAAAGCATCATTTGCAGGTTATTCTCGACAACTTTGGGCGGAGCCGCATCTGATTGGTTTCGATCTTTACCCGCAGAATCTATTCACAATTGGCATCAATATAGTCGGGATTTCTGTGCGAAATTTGTGGGCTGTAAAGCAGCGGATGTGACGGATAGGCAGCTGAAGGAGATCAAACAGCGAAACTATAATTCCCTAAGGGAATTTGTTATCGCATTCAACGATATTCTGGTGCGATTGCAAAACCCGGATATCGTGAGCATCCGCAACATCATGGCAGATGGAACCACAGATTGGAGTATGCGGGAGGAAATCATCCGCAACAAGCCGCGCACAGTGGCCGAACTCATGAAAATAGCAAAGGAATTCATGGAAGTGGATGATGTCAACAGGGAACATAGGGCTCAAACCCGGTGAGAAAGAGATGCCGCTAGATCCACTTCGGACAATCGGCGCCAGACCCAGTCCAAAAGTAATTTTGTTCGAAGAGGCGATCGCCCCTTTCAAAGTGGCGGATATCAGACACCATTAAACACGACTCGCCAGGAGGTGTTACTTTGGATTGAAAAGAGCCCCCTGAAGAAGGATGTGCGGTTCCCCGAGGTAAAAGGTCGAACCAGTTTGGGGCGACATCCTAACAAATATTGCAGGTTCCACAGGTTGAATGGCCATGACACAGATGATTGCTACGAACTGAAGAAGGAAATAGAAAAACTGATCGAGAGAGGCAAGCTGAGTCAATTTGTAAGAAAAGATACAGCTGATGAGAAAACAACGCTCCCGCATGAGGGAGAAACACGACCAGAAAAGAAGCAGAAGAAAGGGGTGATAAACGTGATAGCAGGCGGAATCTACGAGCCTCCAATAAAAAGAACTCGCCGTGAACGGCGAAAGAGCAACACACATAGGGGGATGCCCTCAATTACTCATTTGCGAGAATCACGGAGCCACATGCGGATGCCCTAGTGATCACGATGGCCGTTGAAGGATGGGACGTCAAGCGGGTCCTTATCGACACAGGCAGTTCTTGCAACGTCATTACCCGGACAGCATTCAACAAGTTGGAAATCAACGACGAGCGGGTGGAACACACCTTCATGGATGTAACTGGTTTTGGGGGTCAATCCTCCCAAACAAGTGGGCAGGTGGTGTTGGAGGCAGAAATGGGCGATAAGAATCTAAAATGGCGAGGTGATTTAGAATTCGCAATTGTTGATCTCCCACTGGCCTACAACATAATTCTGGGACGGCCATTCCTGTTGGAGACGGAATCGCTCATCTCAATGAAGCATTTAACGTTACATTTGCCAACACACCAAGGGCGAGTCATAGTTGAAGGTGATCAACTTGTATCTCAACAGGCCTATACATTATCACTTGAACCAAAGCCAGACGAGGAAGATAGGGTAGAGGAGAAGTTGCCAGCGGAAGCATTGGGAGAAACGGAACTATTCGCCATCTCAAGCGACAAAAATGTGCGAATAGCGACGGGCCTCCCCGAAGAAACGAAGAAAGCCATTGCCGAGGTGCTGGTCCAGTGTGAGTCGGCATTTGCCGCCCCAAATGAAATACTGAAAGGAATAAGTCCAGACGTAGCAACCCATCGTTTGAATGTAGACAAAGGTGCAACCCCAGTGCGACAGAAAAAGAGAGGACATGCTCCTGAGCGGCAAAGGGCGATTGAAAAAGCAGTGGCGGATTTGCTAAAGTCAGATGCAATTCGAGAAGTCACCTATCCGGAGTGGTTAGCCAATGTGGTGCTAGTCAAAAAGCCAAATGGAACGTACAGAATGTGCGTCGACTTCAAAGATCTGAACAAGGCATGTCCGAAGGATATGTATCCGCTTCCTAACATTGATATATTGGTAGATGGAACTGCAGGATATGAAGCTTTATCATTCACCGACGTGAAATCCAGTTACCATCAGATACCCATGGAGAAGGCGGATGAAATCAAAACATCGTTCATAACTCACCAGATGACTTATTGCTTCAAGGTGATGCCCTTTGGATTGAAAAACGCGGGAGCAACATACCAGAGGATGATGAACAAGATATTTTCAGACAAATCCGGTGAGAACTTCTCGATCTACGTTGATGACATGATCATCAAAAGCAAGAAAATGCAAGACCACCCGCAGGATATCAAAGAAATCCTAGAAGTGTTGATCAAATATGGCCTCAAATTGAACCCAGAGAAATGCACATTCTGAGCAAGAGCGGGAAAGTTCCTGGGTTTCATTGTTAGCGGCAAAGGGGTTGAGGCGAATCCTGAGAAGGTTAAAGCAGTAATGGAGATGAAGACGCCATGGAACATAAGGGAAGTACAGAGACTGAACGGGCGGTTGGTGGCATTAGGGCGATTCATATCATGCTCAGCTAGGCGATGTCTACCTTTCTACAATGCCATCAAAAAATCCAAGTCCTTTGAATGGACGCCGGATTGTCAAGAAGCATTTGAGGGGATAAAGCGATTACTATGTTATCCGCCCTTAATGAGCAGGCCGGAAGACGGAGAAGATTTGTTTCTTTATGTATCCGTCACTAGCATGGCGATATGCACTGTGATGGTGCGAGAAGAAGAAGGGCAACAATATCCAGTATACTACGTGAGCAAAGTCCTGAAGGATGCATAACTCCGGTATTCGAAGTTGGACAAAATGGCCCTCGCAGTGATAACCACGACGGCTAGATTGAAACCATACTTTCAGGCGCATACTATCATTGTGAGAACTGGCATCCCAATGCGAAAGGTATTACAGAAACCTGACGCATCCGGCCGGTTGATGGAATGGTCAATTCGCCTGGGAGAATTCGATATTCGCTACGAAGGGAGACCAGCGCTAAAGAGCCAAGTACTCGCCGATTTCGTGAACGAATTCACATGGGATGACGATGAATGTCCGAAGGCACAAAAAGAAGAGTGGAGCATGTACACAGATGGGGCCTTATTTGCAGACGGAGCTGGGCTAGGAATCGTCATCAAAGGTCCGGAGGTTATCCGCCTGTGCTATGCAGCAAAATTAACTTTCAAAACTACCAATAATGCCGCAGAGTATGAAGCAATGATATGCGGATTGAAGTTGCTCAATGAACTCACCCCAGAAAGAGTGGTAATCTACAGCGATTCCAAACTCATGATAAACCAGATCACAAAAAATTATCTGGTGAAACAGGAGGAGCTCGTAAAATACCATCATATAGTCGGCCGATTGACACAAGAGTTAACGCACAAGGGAGTCGTTTGGGAGATGGTGCATGTTCCACGAGGCCAAAATGCAAAAGCTGACGAATTGGCAAAAGCAGCGGCAAGTAGAGAACCATGGAGTCAAAAAGCATGCAGCTTGGAAATAAAATCGGCACCAGCATTCGAGGTAGATCAGATTATGATCATCGAGGAACTGGAAGACGATGAAGATTGGCGGATGCCAATCCGTCAATATATGGAGCAGGGAGATTTGCCGGTTGATAAGAGCTTAGCCAGAAAAATAATTGGGCAGTCGGCACGATACTCAATGCGGGATGGAACTTTGTATCGGAAATCGTACACATGTCCATGGTTGAAATGCGTTAGTCGCAATGAAGGAGACTATGTGCTGCGAGAACTACACGAAGGAATTTGTGGCGCGCACGAAGCTTCGGCGGCATTGGCAAGAAAGGTCAAACTGATGGGATACTACTGGCCCAAGGTGGTGGAAGATTCCCAAAAGATGCTTGCGGAATGTCACAACTGTCAAATCCATGCGAATGAAAAGCATGTTCCCGGAGCTGAACAAATCACTATAATGACGGCGTGGCCATTCGCAACATGGGGAATTGATATAGTGGGTCCATTCCCAGAAACAACAAAGAAAAGGAAGTATTTGATAGTCGCAGTGGACCACTTCAGCAAATGGGTAGAAGCGGAGGCAGTAACCGCACAAACACCTGAGCGAATGATCGAGTTCTTACGAGAGAACATTATCATGCAATTTGGGATCCCGCAGAAACTTATAACCGACAATGGCACCCAGTTCAACTGTGCCAAGTTCAAAACATACTGCGAAAGCATGGGAATCAAGAATCATTTTTCTTCTGTAAACCATCCCCAATCAAATGGTATGACAGAGGTTACCAACAGGGCCATGGTTCAAGGCATCAAGAAGCGGCTAGGTGACAAAAAAAACAGGTTGGGCGGATGAGATACCCCATATGTTGTGGGCATACAGAACCTCTGTAAAGGCAGCAACAGGCAAAACACCTTTCTCGCTAGTTTATGGAGCCGAAGCAGTCCTACCTGTTGAAATCAAGTCGCCCACAGATCGGACAATTTATTATTGCGACACACAAAATTCTATCAACATCAGAGATGCTTTGGATTCTATGGAGGAACGAAGAGAAAAAGCTTACATGCGAATGGCAATGTACCGCAATAGAATCAAGAAATACCATGACAGAAGAGTGCGAAAAGTAATGATCAACGAAAATGACTTGGTCTTGAAAAAAGCAGATAAAATACAGTCTAGAGATGGCAAAGGCAAGCTAGGCGTCAACTGGATCGGGCCATACAAAGTATCCAAGAAGATGGGACCGGCCACTTTCGAAATAGAAGAAATGAGTGGAAAGAAGCTCCCGCGCACCTGGAATCTAGAGAATCTACGCCTATATAGAAAGGCCGAGTAGTTCGAGGAAATGACGAGTACTCTTTTTCCTTTTATGAGTTTTTCCCACTGGGTTTTCTGATAAAAGGTTTTAATGAGGCTTCGATCCCGTACAATTGGTGTACATATGTAATAAACTTTTTCTCGTCATCAATAAAAGTTATTACATTCACTTAGTATGTTACAACAAAATGCGGATTCTTTACAAAAACACATAAATGTGTTGCCTGTTAAAGAAAGGCGGATGCATGATTACGCATCACTCGTAAAAAACCTTAGGGTTAAAATCATAAACACATAAATGTGTTGCCTGTTAAAGAAAGGCGGATGCATGATTACGCATCACTCGCAAAAAACCTTAGGGTTAAAATCAAAAACACATAAATGTGTTGCCTCTTAAAGAAAGGCGGATGCATGATTACGCATCACTCGCAAAACCTTATGATCAAAACTTATGATTATTTTCGAAAGAAGAATTATAAGTTAAGGCATAAAATTAAGCGAATAAACGAGTACTCAAAATTGCAAAAAGGGTCTGGCCACCCTAGCTATGAAGAAACACAAATATGGAGTCGGCAAAAGGACAAAGGGCACATATAAAGGGCAAAAAAGTGACAATCACACACATATGAAAAACAACAACCGAAAGAAAATATATATATCAGAGCGGTTTGTTACATGGTTTTTACATACAAAAGCCCAAATATAAGTTAAGCTATGCTACAGCTTCCTCTCCTTCGCCCCTAATGCCCTCCTGGACTACGGCGACTCCCTCATCTCCTCCGGTAGGAGGATCTACTTCAAGCGAATCTTCAACCCTTGAATCGGTAACCGCTTCAATAACCTCTTCGGCGAGAGGTACCTCTTGCACAGGTTGAGAAACGGCTTGGGGTGTCTCTCCTTCCGCGGGCTGAATAGGGATCTCGCAGCTAATCGGAGGATCCTGAAGACTCTTCCAATCTAAGAAGAGTACCTCATCCATATCAGCATCCTCGGCTTCCAGCTTATCCCACTCCCCAGTTAAATCCTTTTCAGGGATGGGAACTTTGGGGCGGTTAAGTACTAGACCCTGATGCCCGTGCTTATAAGCGGCATGAATCCGCTCCCCATACCAGTAGATGCGGGCGCCATCTTCAGCCAAAATCTCCTCAACCCTCTTCTTTTGGGCCTCCTTGAAAGCAGCTAGGTCGTCGAGGGCTTTTTGCAGTTCATCGGACTTGGCCTGAAGGGATTTAAGGGCCTCCTCCTTCTCGCCCACGGCCTTCTGACAGGTGCCCTCTAGGACCTTCACCTTCCCTTGGACATCATCATAAAGCGACTTCTGAGTCGCCAATTCCGTACCAAGACTTTCCAACTCCTTGGCTCGCTCTGCATCCCTTCGGAGAATGCCCTCAGCGAAATTGATAATCTGCATATAACACGTCTCATAAATAAAAATGGGCGAATAGAAATATGCGGTTATAATGAACACAAGATATTTGAAAGCGAAGGACAAAGCAATAATATACCTCTACAGAACGCTTCTCGATCCCTTCCACAACAGTAGGGAGCGGTACTTGCTCGCGCACACGGGAGGCAGAGGGAAGTCGCCCAAGGACATTGCATATGGAAGATACAATATCCTTGCAAGAGAAGTTCACGGCCAGGCCGAAAGTCCTAGTCCACCATCCGCTAATATCGGGGATTGGCTACAAAAGCATAAAGAAAAATATCAAGAGAACGGCAGATAGCTCATGAGGAAAAAGTAGCAATACGAGAGGGAGTAGATCAAAATACCTCGTGAATGGGGGTACTGCTCTTTCCTTTAGACGAGGCGGATACAGGTGCGCCGCCAACAGTAAGGGACACAGAAGTGTTCTTCTTTTTAGAACGAGAAGACTTTGTATCCGCACTTATCTTCCGCTTCCTGGTTAAAGGAAGATCCTCGGAGGCAGAAGCGGGACCTTGTGAAGCGGAAGCCCTAACCGGGGAAGCTGCCCCAATAGAAGGAATCGTCCCTCCAGAAGGATCCGCCCCTACAACGGAAGCGGTTTCCGTCATCCGCTTCTTTCTTCTCGCCAGGGCTTTAGCCTCCCGATCTGCAGCGATTTGAGATAAAGGATCACCCCTGCAAAGGGTTAAAAGAAACCATCAACTTGGAAATAAAAAGTACCTTGCACAAAAACGCGATAAGGAATATAGACAACACAATCCCCCTCGCGGTACGCAATCGCTACTCGGCTCCTTAGCATATGAAAGGCCTGATCGTATGTCCATACAAAAGGAGGAGTGCTCTTCAGGAACTTGATAACGGTGGATTCTTCCTTGCTGGGATACCCGAAGTTCAAACTCTTTACGTTGGGTCGGCTCCAGCAACGAAGGAAGTTCAGGTTTTCCTCATTAAACTTGATAAAAAAGTAAGATCGATCCCACTCGCGGATCTTGTTCAGCTTCTCGTCAAAACCATAGTATCCGCTCTGGCGGATGAAAGTGAAATACCCCGCCGAGCTTTTGAAATGGTGGAGCTTGGAGAAGATTTTGGGCGAAAAGGGAACCTCCAAACAATCCGCCAAGAATTTGTCCAGAGTCAAATCGGCCCAGCCGTTAGGATGCAACTGCCCGGGCGCGATTCCGTAACCGCCTAGGACGGAAGCAATCTCATCCGCCAGCGGATAAGTGAAGCCGCAGATAATCTGGGCCATGAAAATAGTGAAGTACCCCTTTGGGAAATCGCCCGGTCCCCTATCCTCCCCAGGAATGATAGTCTCGAGACCTCGGAGCCAGGGATAATGCTCCCGCAGATCATCGATTGTCTCTTGACAAACCAGACTTCCCGACCGGTCCTTCTTTGGTAACAAACGAGGGGTTGGGACAGGTGGCGGAATCAACTTTTTGGGGTCAAAACCTAAACCCTCGTCGGTTGTATTCGCCAGATGAAGGAAGTCGGCGGGATGAGAATCACACCCAGGAGAGCTGGTTGAAGCTTCCTCAACCATCTCTTCGACCTCGTTAGAGACCTCGCGGACATAATCATCGTCAAACGGCGCGAAGTCGAGGTCTGACATGATCGATAAAAGGAAAACAGAAGCAAAAAGCCGAACAAGGAACAAATGTGAAAAGAAAAACTTACATGAAAAAGACAACACAGTGAAGTGACGGGATTAAGAGGTCAACGCCGGAAAAGAAGTAACGGAATTAAAAGGTCGACGCCGGAGAAAACGAAAGAGGGGAAATGCACAAATTCAAAACTTTGAAATAATCGGACAAAGACGAAGCGTCCCCTATAAAAAGACCCTAAAAGGGCTCTTGCTAGACCAAGGGGGAGGCATGTGATAACCCGCGAAGCCCAAAACGGGTCATATTCATTTCGCAAGCCCAGCCCATATTAAAGCCCCATGGGCTAAGATGGGACGGGACCCGAATGAAGGAAGCGGGCGCAGCGAGTAAACCGCCCCGAATTCCTAAACGGAGCGTCAAGACTTCCACTCAGAACCACGTTCGTTGCCATGAAAGCCACGAAAGGGACATGGCCTAAAAAGAGGTAACCGCCCTCAGAACGTGGACCACTAAGGAGTAACCGCCCGCGGCGGTTACCCAAAAAACACCTATAAAAGGCCTTAAGAATAAGGGGGGAGGTACGTTCACATTTTTTCCCACAAAGCTATTGCTAAATTATAGACTCATTCTTACAAAAACTGACTTGATCGTCGGAGAGTTTTCCCGGAGATCCTGTCTCCGGTTTTGTTTTGCAGGTAACTCCGGCAAAGAATATCAAAGCGGATCCAGCAAGTTATCATATATATATATATATAGATAGATGAGATTTAACCTTTAAACTTAAAACAAAACTAATTATGTATACAAGATACCAAATCACAACAATTTCACTCACAAACACTTTGAAAGTGGATGGCAAATCACAACAATTTCACTCACAAACACTTTGAAAGTGGATGGCAATAATAATAATTAGGTATAAAAAATCTTTAGGTTAAAATATTTCAATCCTCTAATTAAAAAGTTCCTAAAATCATATTTTTCAAAATTAGTAGCTTGAAACTGCTTTTTAACAAACATCACCGTTAGAAAATTTAAGGATAAAGACCAAATTTAATCTAACAATTTAAAGCAAAATCAATTTTAGCCTTATGTTATCAAAGATTAGATTTTTTTGGTTAAACTATCTAAAATGTTTAGACTATTATTAATATAATTACAAAAACCAAATTTTTTTTTATATAAAACTATTTTAATTTATCAATAAATTTGTTTTGAATGTTCCACGTAACACTTAAATAATAATCATACCAACATGAAGTTAAAATTGATTTTTTAAAAAACATTAAAATTTATATTTACATCGTTTTAAACGTTATAGGTAAGTCAGCAAAGGTTTAACTAATTAAACTTCAAAAAAAAAAAAAAATTGTATATGAAACCTCTCTTTCACTCACGTAAACTCTTCCCATTAATTTATTTATTCAACAATTGCAGGCAGCTAATCTCTTTTAAAAAGAATAGTCCACATGACAAAATAGCATCTAGAAGGAGATAGGGGTATTAATGGAAAAATCTGATAAAATGAGGGAGCAAATTGTAAAAAAGAATAGATGAAGACAAGGGCCAATCACGATCAGGAATCAATTAATCGATCAGTTCAGTGGTCATATAGAGACGCTACGCTACTACAATACAATGTTCATACTCTTGCATTGCATACAACTGCTTCGCCCATTTTAAAAACATACTTACAGTATTTCTGCAAATTCTATTCCCAGTGTTCCTCTAAGATCCTCCTTTTCAGACTTTCAGGTTCATCTTCTTGTTTAATTAGTTGACTTCGTTTTAATCACGTTCTTACGTATATTCTGCCTCTCTTCACGCATTACCATTTTCATATTTCTTTGATCAACAATGTTTTTTTAATGGCGGATTCCGTTAGTGGGAGTTTTTCTTTCCCTTTCCAGCGAAATTGGAATTCAACTGAATGAGTTTTGTATTATATGAAAGAAATTCAGATTGCTTTACTACAGAATCTTTCTGTTAGATGACGTGCTGATTATAATCTTCTGTTAAGTTGACTTTTCGTATTTGGTATGTGGGAAAGTGATTAGTGCGCAAATTTGAATTAGAGTTAAGTTCTCTTAAATCTTAATGCAAGTGGACTGATATGGTGATTGTTTTGTGTAATGTAGGCAGAAAAGATGCTTGATGGAGAGAAGATGGAGAATGGCTCTGATCAAAAGGACAGAGAGACTTCTGATTCTTCTCTAGATAAGGTATATAATATGGGTATCCTTTTACCTTTTTTTTTAGTATGGGTATATAATATAGACTGATATGGTGATCCTTCCTCTAATTGGTTGGACGATTTTAATTAGTACTTGTTATTTGAAAGGTTGCGAAATTTCTATGACTGCTTAATTGATTTTGGTACTCTATGGAAATTGGGTGGATGATCCATTTATGTAAGATATTGTGTTTTCTGATTTCATTTAGTCTTTTAAGTTTCTGTGACTGAATATCTCAAGATGTATAGAGGTGGAAGTGAAAATTATGGTCTAGACTCCCTGTGTTGAAGGCAGATAAATTTAGAAGCTTAAAACCAAAGTTGGGATAGTTATGCAGGTATTTTCTAGACCAAAACCAAGCCTAAGTGGTTGTATTGTATGTACTTTCAGCATACGTTGTTCGCTCCTGTTACATTAGGATCGGTTTGTATGTTTCCACAGTTTTGACTCTATGTTTGCATCTCCTTATATATTGTTTTAATCAAAATGTAACCCTCTTAAAGGATAGTTCATGGCGCTGGTAGTTTTTGTAATCATGAACATTTTCTTCCTTGTCTTTTATCTGTGTAATATTTTGTCTTTTGTCTTTTTCTGCATTTCTTATATCTTATTTCCTTTAAATCATTTATTCAAATGCATTGTAGCATATCTAATTTCTTTGGTGTAATTGCAAGGTTGATTCTGGAAAACCTGCATTGCTGACCTGGCAACGAAAGTTAAATACGGAGGAAATTGCTCTTTCATCATTCACATTGAGTTTTGCTGAGAAGCTTCAACTGGTATGGATTCTGTTTTCTCTTAATTCCTCAATTTTATGCTTGCTGTTATTATGGTGAAAGCAACCTGAGTACTCTCATGGAGTGGATCTTTGAAGTGAAAGAAAATTGTATCTAGTATCTATATGAAAACTGCTGCAAGCTTGAACTAATGAACTTTTATGGTAGCCTATATTCTCATATCTTTTTGTGGAAGAGAAAGGTGTAAGACAGACCACCTTTTGAAAAATTATATGAGGAGTAACATGTTACCCTGGTTTTTCAGTCCTCTTTTTATTGGAATTCTCTATCTGCTTAATTTCTAAAGTGATAAGATGATTGCAAAAGATAGAAGAAAAGGAAAAAAGAGGAAAAAAGTAAAATGTAAAAATATATGGCTTAAAATGTTGGAGGCATGTGGTGTTTCTCTCTGATACATATTTACATATTCAATTTCTTAAACTAGCTTGCTAGGTTCATGCAGATCCTAGAATTTGAGCAAACTTGTTAGACTTATGTCTCTGGCGCTTTCTGTATTATGAATTCTTTATCTGTCCATTACTTTTTTTATTATTATTATTTGTATGAAATATAATTTGATATTCTAATTTAGTATCAGATTCCAATTGAATTTATTAATACAAAAATGTATTTTTTCTGATTAAATATTACAGGCCATACTACTGAATGACTATTACTATTATTTTTTCCTTGAAATATTGAGTGCTTATATATTGTGTGAAAGATGCACTCTGCATCTATTATCAACGCTGTCATACTGATGAGAAAACTTTATGTGCCCCATAATACTTGATAAACAAATGCATGGAGAAGAATCCCAAACATGAACAATTTTTTTTTGGTGGCAATTTGTTTCTTTTTTTCTTTGTCATCTGAGTCCACTAGAAGTTTTCCTTTATTTTGGCAGGCTCCTCTAGGTATTCGATTGTGGCGTTTAATCCGAGAAGAAACTGCCAAAGGAAGGGTAGTATCTCCTTTATGTAAAATTTTCACATTACAGACTGATTTTTATTTAGGAATGACGAAGATTGTTGAGAGTCAAACTTTTTTTTTTCCTTGTTTTGTTTAACTTTACTTTGGCACTGCAGGGAGGTATTATCGACCCTTTTAAGAAGCGCTTTGTAACATCTTCTCATGGCGTTCCATTGGGTGCTGTTGGGTAGGGCTTTATCCTTACAATGCATTAAACAACTCCCTTTTCATGCTTGTCAGATTGTATTCCACAAAAATCTTACCTATAAAATTTACTAGTTCGCCTTTTATTTTCTTCAGCAGGTGTAGTCTTTCTTGTAGGATTGATATGTAATTATTGGCAAATCAACTTAAGGATATTAGCTTTTGATCTAATAATTTGGGGTGTGTTTATGATGCAAATTGCATGGTAAGCTGTGTATTATAGATTACAAATTTTCTTACGAAAAGAATGTGAAAGAAAAATCTGTTACTCATGTTGGAGTGAAATTATATTGGTGTATGGTTGTGGATAGTTCAGATGGTCTGCTACTTGTACATTATTTTTTCAATGCTGTTGTAAAAGTAGTTTGATAAATTTGTAATTTCCTTTAACTCTCCCCCCTCCCCCTTTGGCATATTTAAATTTTCGTCATTTTATAGCTCTGGAAGCATTGGAAGAAGCTACAAAGGTGAATTTCAGCGCTGGCAACTGTTCCCTCGAACATGTGAAGAAAAACCAGTTTTAGCAAATCAATTTTCTGTAAGTTGGACACATGTTCCTGGAAAAGGAATTGTTTGATGCATGTAATGTCATGTTATTGTCCATGGGAAGTTGTCATCAAATTAAATTACTTGATATTTCTTGTATGCTGAATGACATTACATGCTTAAAGGATGCTAATACACTAAACCTTTGGAATCTATGAATTGTGGAAAATAATGTGTGTTCATTACTGATTCTCTGTATGAAGTTTCAAGTAACTTCTGCTTCGCATGAACATGCAAAGTGTTAGCTGGTGCTGTGTTGGTGCATCTTTATACCTTGGTTATTTTCAAGCCTTTTCAATTAAATTTACCAACTGTTAATTGAATTGCTGGCTATATATCTACTTTGCATCATTCACTTCCTTTCATTTGAATAAGTACCGTTCTTTTTTTCCATGATAATTCTCATTGATTTTCTGTTGTTTGTCTTGGGATTCTAACTTGGGATTTGTGTTTGATTGTTGGTCAATTATTGCCTTGAACTTGATTTGAGCTGTGTGGATGAGTTTTAATAGATTTTTATTGGAAATAGACTGAGATGGTCCAATGACAGCTAGCTTTATGTGTCATTAGTTGAATTTTGGTTACTTTATTATGTGAAAAGAAATACAGCAACTGATGGGTTGTCCAGTTCTTGGTGGCGTGAAAATAATTATAGGAAAGAACATGAATTATACACATAAACCACTCTTTGCAGTGATAGAAATCGATTCTGTTGCTGTAATGCTGTTTGCTGGGGCGGTTATTATGGAGCAATTTAGTTAATTGATTAGAACAGTTCTGTGAGATTTTCAATACTAAGACTTTGTTGGAGAAAATGATAAAACTATTAATTTGAGAAAGCCATTAGAATTTTTTTGATGTTTGCTTGCAAAGATCATTTCTGGTTTCTTAATATGAATACTGACCTTTCATGCAGGTTTTTGTTTCACGCTCAAATGGTAAAAAGTACTCCAGTGTGCTGTGTCCCAGAAATCCAGAGATGATCAAGTGAGTGACTGAATTACAGTCCACAAAAATTTATAGTTATTGTAAGAATGTTCTCAATCCAATGAGAGTAAGGGTTAAATGAAGCTCTAAATCTAAAAGGAAAAACAGTGAGATATCAGTTAAACTTACTGAATGTTATTTGCAAACTCAGTGAGCCTGCAGCTTCTGGAATTGGATCCTGGGACTGGAACCTGAAGGGAGATAATTCTACATATCATGCACTGTATCCAAGGGCATGGACAATTTATGAGGGTAATCTACAACTTCTATTGCTTTGTATGTCAGTTATTGTGATCATCATTTTGTATTATTTTTTTCACATATCTGGTGAGCCTACAATATAAATTTCAGGTGAACCTGATCCAGAACTTAGAATTGTTTGTCGTCAAGTTTCACCAGTTATTCCTCATAATTACAAGGAAAGCAGTTATCCTGTCTCAGTTTTCACTTTCACGGTAGTAATCTTTTGATAATTTTTTTTTTTTTTTTTTTTTTTGAACGTATAACTAGAACCTTCGTATTAAGGTTGGTTGTTTTCTTGCCAGCTTTATAATTCTGGGAATACTGCTGCAGATGTCTCTTTGCTTTTCACATGGGCAGTAAGTCAATGGCATTTATCCCTTTCAGCCTTTGTTTTTTCAAAACTAGAGTTTATTGCAACTTTTGTCTTGAGAAAGTAAATCATTGCAAAGAACTATCTTCTATGGATTTCACAGAAGCCCATTTTGTGGTAGAAATAAAAAACAGTAAATTTTCAAAGTAATCATAGAAGGCACTTCTGCATTACATTTCTGCTATTGAATAATTGTTTATTTGTTTACCCAAGTTGTATGTGCCTCAGTGAAGTGTACTTTTCTTCAATTTTTATTATAGATTCTAAGAAACCTCACACATATTTACTGTTGTCAATGCCAATACAGAATTCTGTAGGAGGGGATTCTGAATTTTCTGGTCAGCATTTCAACTCCACAAAAATGTGAGAAAACTCTGATAACTTGCCTTTTCTGTTTTTCCATCATGTTTCAATTATTACTTATTTAAAACGATTTTTACTTCTCATCTATGTAAAAATGACTCTGCATGTGATACATATGGTTTTATACTAACCAACAAGATTATTAATCCTGCTAGGATGGAGGATGATGTGCATTGCGTTCTTCTTCATCACAAGTATGTTCATCTTATATTACTGAAGATTAATCTGGACTCGTGTTGGTTTCTTGTTTTTATGAAGTATCCCAAGATTTTAACCTCTCTTTTTACCAAAATAGGACAGCTGGTGCGTTTCCTCCTGTGACGTTTGCTATTGCTGCACAGGGGACTGATGGTGTTCGCATATCAAAATGCCCACATTTTGTGATCTCTGGCGACTCCCAAGGCGTAACAGCAAATGACATGTGGGATGAGATAAAAGAGGTTGCTATGCTTGTTCTGATATTTTATGAAGTTATACATGGGCTAGCCTAGATGATTATGCAACTGCTCTGAGTACAGGTTTCAGCAAATTTAACACGATTAACTGATGTTTCTCGTCTTATCTTAGTTTTAGAGGGGGGGACACAATCATATGTTTTCTAATGAAATAAATTGTGGTAATCTAGAAGTATTCTTAGCTACACGGATTCCTGACTTTTTTTTTTTTTTTTTTTTTTTTTTTTTTTTTTGTGAAGCAGTCCTGCTAAAATACAATCCTTTGACAGATCTAACATTTACAGATCCGTTTAGATAACTGTCATCCAAGTTAGTCTCAGTCATGTCTTTGCCTTCTTAACTGTAGTTACTTTTATCTTCTCACATTTTATGCATAAGAACGTTTAGGGGCTGGCATTGAACATCTCCATACCACCTTAAACAGCCTTCTCTTAGTTTATTCTCGATAGTTGCTAGACCTAAATTTTTGGTATTAACATTTGTTATGGGCCCTTGTTCACGATCTCGTAATAGGTCCTTGCAATCTGAAATCTCCTAGCAGCTCTGTCTGGGTGCTGTACTTCAGAGTTTTCCCACCATTTCCACTTATATTAGATAGACAAAAAAGTCAGAGATGTTTGAGCTCCTTGAAGAGAACTCGACGATCTTAAGGAAAAACTACATATTGTTAAGAAAATCTGACTTTCCTTTATTTCTGCATAGTATTCCTCTGTAAAGGATTTACAATCCTAAATAAACTTACTAGATAAAGGTAAGATTTTTTTAAAGCTTCCTAACAAGATATATGGAATAACTAGATAAAGATTAGATGTTTTAAAATGACTTCCTAAATGATGAAACATACCATTTTAGCGTATTTGATCTCACTTGAAAAGATTCTAATTTTTCCTATGAGTGAAATGTGAAAAGTAAATTACTTCGACTGCATTCTACTTGCTGCTGTTCCTTTGAAGGAAATATAAGATGCTGCATAAGTTAAGCTATTTAATGAACGATATCCATTTAAACAACACAGAAACAAGAATTTGAGAATTCATTCTTGGGATTTTTACCCATAGAACACGAACCATTTTTTAGAACTCTCATTTTTATACATTGTACTTGTACATGACATATTTTTATAAACGCGTTATTGAGTGGCCTAAAAAACATTTGCTTAATCTTTGTAAATAAAACCAACAGGAGCATGCAAAAATAATTGTTGGGACCAAGGCTTGGTTTTTGTTCTTGCCGTTGTTATTTTGTAATTTTTTTTTTAGGTGAAATATCAAGCTTTGGATTATGTGTATGCTTGTTCATTCTTTTCTGAAATAGAAAAATGCATTCACAGTGATTCTTCAATAGGGAAATAGTCCTGTCAGTGCTTAGTCATATCACATAATTATCTTTTAATTTTCCGATTATTCTTTGTTTGACTGAATACCTCTAATTGTTTCTTGATAGCATGGATCCTTTGACAACATTAAGCCTGCTGGAGTGTCAGGGCCTTCAGAACCAGGCTCATCTATTGGTGCAGCAATTGCAGCCTCTGTGGAAATTCCACCAGATGCAGTACGCACTGTCACATTTTCATTGGCATGGGACTGCCCTGAAGTACCCTTTATAGGTGGAAGGACTTATCACAGGTTGGTTGCTGAGCGCTTGCCTGAATAGATTGCTGATTGTAAGATTATCAATGCGCTGAAAGTTTTCATAAACAGGCGATATACCAAATTCTATGGTATCGGTGGAGATGCTGCTGCAAGAATTGCACACGATGCTATTCTTGGTAACATTCCAATATTTGTCCATATTAAGTTGAAATTTTTTCTCTCCATCTGTGTGTGTATAGTGGGTCCAAAATTCACGCAGGAAAATGAAAAAGCAATAGTTGACATAGATTTCAAATTTAACAATTACTGTACTATTCCATCAACAATGAATTATTTTTTATGTCACGATTTTATTTTTTTCCATTTCCTTGATACTAGAGCATGCTAATTGGGAATCGCAAATAGAAGCCTGGCAAAGACCGATTCTTGAAGACAAGAGGCTTCCTGAATGGTGAGCTCGATATGTACTCCCTTTTGTTATATGACTTTTAAGGTTTATCAATTTGTTCATTTTTGTGATGTTTTATATTATCAATGCACTTTTGGCAAATTTTTCTCAAATTTTCCATGAGAGAGGTATAGGATTGATGCAAACAATCCTATAATTAAGCCATAATAATATAAGAAAGAGAAATTGGCATGAAAAGTGGAGTTTTAAAAAAGTAGCAAGGGTGATCAGTCATTTTTTAGTCTAATTAATACTCTATTCATCCTGATGAAAATCTTAATGACATAGAAAAGATTAGCTTTTTTTTGTTGCATTTGAAGCGAATTTCTGGAGTAATTTGTTTCGTATTTTTTTCTTCTTCCAGGTATCCTGTTACTCTCTTTAATGAACTTTATTATCTTAACTCAGGGGGGACAATTTGGACAGGTATATGAGGTTCTACCCATTCTTATTGTAAAAAGGTTGGCTCAATTACTGAAAAGAACCCATTTGTTTTAAATTTTGAATCTTCATAGTGTAAAATTTAATTAATTAGGCATTTACTAACTTCTGCAGATGGATCACCTCCATTTCATAGTTTATCGAGTATTGGAGGAAGTAAGTTTTCCCTTGATAGCTCAGGAACTGGTCTGAAAACTATTTTTGATATAAGCCATCAAAATGATACTGCGATTGACATCCTTGGGAGGATGACTTCAGCGCTTGATCAAATTAATGCTCCTGTTGCATCAAACTCTGCTTTTGGCACTAATTTGCTTAAAGATGGAGAAGAAAACATTGGCCAATTCCTTTACCTTGAAGGGATTGAATATCACATGTGGAATACCTATGATGTGCATTTTTATTCGTCTTTTTCTTTGCTTATGTTATTTCCAAAACTTGAACTGAGTGTTCAAAGAGACTTTGCGGCAGCAGTGATGATGCATGACCCCAGTAAGATGCACCTTCTATGTAATGGGCAGTGCGTTCAAAGAAAGGTTCTTGGTGCTGTTCCTCATGATCTTGGAATGAATGATCCATGGTTTGAAGTTAATGCCTATTGCATCTATGATACTGACCGATGGAAAGATTTGAATCCAAAATTTGTTCTCCAAGTTTATAGAGATGTGGCTGCCACTGGGGACAAGAAATTCGCAGAAGCTGTTTGGCCCTCAGTATATGTTGCTATGGCTTATATGGATCAGTTTGACAAGGATGGTGATGGGATGATTGAAAATGATGGGTTCCCCGATCAGACATATGATACATGGTCCGTTACTGGTTTGAGTGCTTATAGTGGTGGGTTATGGGTGGCTGCGTTGCAAGCTGCATCGGCACTGGCACAAGTAATTGGTGACAAAGGATCTGCTGATTATTTTTGGGCTAGGTTTCAGAAAGCAAAAGTTGTTTACGATAAATTGTGGAATGGTTCTTACTTCAATTATGACAACAGTGGTAGCAGTAATAGTATATCTATCCAGGCTGATCAAATGGCTGGACAATGGTTTGTTTCCATCTATGTACTTTGGTTATACTCAAATATAATCTATCTTGCATAGAAAGATAAGATGCAGACATGCTTTTAGAGATCATTATGTGCAACATTTTATCATGATTTCAGTATCAAGTTAATAGTGATTATGTTGCAGGTATGCACGGGCATGTGGACTTTATCCTATCGTTGACAAAGAGAAAGCGAGAAGTGCGTTAGAGAAGGTTTATAACTTCAATGTGATGAAGGTGAAAGATGGGAAAAGAGGGGCTGTAAATGGAATGCTTCCTGATGGGAGAGTAGACCCAACAACTATGCAATCAAGGGAGATATGGTCTGGAGTTACATATGCAGTTGCTGCAGCAATGATTCAGGAAGAAATGACGGATATGGCATTTAACACGGCAAGTGGCGTCTATGAAGCTGGTTGGTCTGAAGAAGGATTCGGGTAAAATACCTTTTCCTATTGTCTTTTTTCTTTGAGATGTATTGGTTGTGGCTGTGCAGAATGCTAATACGCTGCTGGTGTTGATAGTTTTTCATTCCAAACTCCAGAAGGGTGGGATAGTGATGGACAGTATAGATCATTATGTTACATGCGTCCGTTGGCGATTTGGGCAATGCAGTGGGCTCTATCAAAACCGAAGCTTGAAAAGGTGGAAATGAAAGCAGAAGTGAATGAAGAAGATTTGGTTCTTCAACATGCTGGATTCACAAAAGTAGCTCGGTTCCTAAAGTTGCCGGGAGGAGAAGAATCTTTAGGTTTGCTGCAAACATTGTTTGATTATACTTGCAAGAAATTGGGTTATAATTAATTAATAGTTAATTGCTACACTACCCGTGTATTATGTATAGCATTCAAACAATGAAAAGCATATATAGTATAGCTTCTCTTTTGGTCATACTTTTCAAATCCATAAGTTGAGTGAAGTCTTATACAAGAGGTAATAAGAGTGAAGTCTTTCTATTATTATTGTTATTGTTGTTGGAATGGAATGAAGAGAACTCATTGAAATTGCGAAGTTTTACTTATGAAAATCAGTGCACAGTCGACAATGCTCCATAAACTATTGACGAACTCATAACATCTTGAGGAATTAGGATTTCAATGATAAGTGATCCGAAAATGTGAATCCCCAAAGGATTTGTGATACTGAAATTTAGCCATTAACTAACTGATCCATATTTGAGATCCAAATAGACGGTAAACTAATACATGTGGGTATAGATGAATATATATGAGCTCATATCAATAACTATCTTAACACCTCCTTTCAAGATGGAGACTACAAAGAAACGAGTCCCATTTTGGACAAAAAAGTATTAAGATGAGGAGCAGACAATGGTTTGGTGAAAAGATTGGCTAATTGATGTTTGGTAAAATGTAAAGAATCGACAAAAAATCGGGAAAGAGGAATTTGGAAAACCTGTAATAAGTCAGAGATTTATTTGATCTCACAACTAGTACCAGCCATACTCCGATAATCGGCTTCAGCAGAAGACTGACTAACAATAGGTTATTTCCTAGCTTTTCAGGAAAATAAGCGAATCCCCACGTCTAGTTTCTTGACATCGCTCCCAATCAGCATCGCAATACCCAGTGAGACATAAATTGTTTCGAGAACTGAAAAATAAACCATAGGCCATGGTATCTTTAGCCTTTGTTTGAGAGTTTGGAGGTTAACGAATGTGAGAGTTAGAGGAGGTAATAGAAAGGAAAGGAAAGTGATGGAAATGAGGTTAAAATTTAACCTTTTTTGGGAGTTGATGGAATGTAAATTAGAGTTAAAAAGTTATTTTCCATTAAACCACATTAATCTTCATTTACTCCCAACAAGAAGCTCCCAAATAAGGTTAATTTAAAATTTTACATTCCATTACTTTCGTTAACTTCCATTAACCTCCTCCAAACAAAAGCTTAAGATGCCTTCTAAGATAAAGGGCGGTGTCCATACGCATAAAGCAAACCCAATATCCGGACGTAGATGAGTGATAAGCCGACGATATGCCCAACCGAGGGATCTAAAATGATATCCGGTTGCATAGGACAAAGGGTAATAGAAGACTGTTCAAGACCAGCATCAAGAATCAAATCAGAAATATATATTTATGTTGCTGACTAAAAAATGCCATCCTTAGTTCTTGATATTTCATTACGAAAAAAATATTTAGCTAGACCTAAATTCTTAATGGTAAAAAGAGCATGAAGATGCTGTTTAACATCATTACTAGCATTTTCAGAATTACCCGTGATAAGGACATCAACATAGACAATAAGAACAAGAAATATATACATTGTCGTAATGATCAAAGGCTGCTTGGATGAAAGCAAAAGAAAGTATTTGAGAGGTTTTAGTATTTTCCTGGAATACATGCCTGCAGGCAGTTTAGCAGATTTGCTATAGAAATTCGGCGGGGCTTTAGACGAAGAAATTATCCGATTATATACAAGGGATATTCTTTATGGTTTGAAGTATATTCATCAACAAAAGATTGTGCACTCTGATCTCAAAGGCAACAATGTGCTTCTCTGCTCGAGTGTTAGTATAAAATTGGGGGATTTTGGCTGTGCTAAGAGGATAAATCTGATGAAAACCCGCAAAAATGTTTCAGGTTTTCACAGGACATTGAGGGACTTGGTTGTGGATGGCTACAAGTGTTGAGAAAAGAATGGTTAGATTTTGTCAGATATATGGTCATTAGGATGCACGGTTATTAAAATGGCTACAAGCAGGAGTCCTTGTTTCGGTCAGGTTTCGAATCCAATGGCTACGGTGTTAAAGATGGCTTGCAGCGACGAGCAGCCTCGTTTTCCAGCTCACTTTTCAGAAGAGGACTTGGATTTCATGCCCAAATGCTTGGAAAGGAATCCTGAAAGGAGATGGACAGCAGAACAACTGCTTGACCATCCATTTATTTCAGGGGAATCACGGACAAAAGTCACTCGTCCCTTGAAGATTGGAAGATTGTAGATAAGAGGCAGTAGGTTGTAGCGACCGTTAGTCCGAAAGTTGGATTACTGTTCAATCTCATCTAAGCAATTAGTCCAGACCTTTTTCTCATTGCTGTTACATTATTATTATCATCATCATGATGTTGTATCTTTTAATTACATGAAGCAAAGTAAGTACTGAACACCTAAGCAATTCTGAATGCAAGTTATCACAAACTTGTGTACATGATAAAACAAGAAAACATATAACTGAAGCTAGAGAGAAATGTAGGGTGTCGGTTTTTGATAAGTAACATGATTTATGGAGAAAACTCGACTAACACGACGACATGATTGACACATATATCACTTTTCTTGCATTTATATCATATAGAAATCACATGAAATATATGGGTAACATAACACGATTTTGACAGGAAAATCCGAATCTGGAACTTGTTGTCTAGGTCTCTACAAGTTTGTTTGTCCTTATAACCATACATGAAATGGAGCAAAAAAATGAGCTGAATCATGTTAATCCAACTAGGTCGGTCCGGTTTTGACAACATTGTTTATCCCTATTTAACCAATACCGGTTCAAATGGTTCATGGTTAACCGGCAAGTTCAAGTATTCCTCAGCCAGTTTTCAGAGAGGAATGAAAATCATACATAAAATGGCACGAAAAAGTAACCATTTGTGATTGAACTAGGTTGATCCGACCAAGTCGGTGGTTCTAACAACATTGTTTATCCCTGTTTATCTTACTAATATGAGTATATTGACATTTGTGTTGAGATTAGTAGAATATTTGGGAGTAACACATTCTGCAGAGTAAAATTAAATTGGACATTATATTATGTACAAATGGTTTACTGAATTGCATAAAACAAACAAAAGGTAACTTTGAGATGTAATTAAATCAGGATTCTTAAGCAAGATGTTAATTTCAATAGTTTATACAAAAGGTTCATTGGAAGTAATTCAAGTAATTTTAACAATAATCATCATCCAAAAGTAAAAGCTTACACTGAGGCACAAAGGAAAAGGAAACTAGAAAAACTTCCAAATGGATCAGTTAGATCATAGCACCTCAATAATGACATTTTGAGAACACTTTGGCACACTTAACAATTTTTGAGAGAATGTTAAAGTTCTTCCATGATCTTTCAATTTGATGACCACTTTTTCCAACACCCTACCTTTCTTTACTAGAAATTCAACAAAGTTCAACATAAGCCTGCTTTTTTCACCTCTATTAGATATGCCAATTATATGAATAATCTTTAGATGCGATTCCAGACAATCAAAAACAGCATCATTTGAATTCCAGTAGCTTTCCCCATAATCATTCACCATATAGCTGGAGATGAAAGTAGTTAGAACAAAGATAAAACTAGTGAAATGTTACATCTTTCTAATCCATAATGTACCGTTCACAATAATAGTTGAAATAATTAGAATTTACACAGTTTCAGAGATTACCTGATTATAGAGAGGCTCATCAAAAACTAATTTCTCAAGCACATGTGAAATACGAAGAATACATGCAACTCCAGAAAAGTGGTCATTCCTATCAGGAGAATTCACTGTCAAACTTTTGATGTTCCACACTTGAAAAAATGGACTACCCATAGCTTCTAAATTTGAGAGAATCTGCAAACATAATGTGCAAACGGAAATCAAGAGAAAAAATTGCAATAACTCATGAAATGAATTTTTTTCTTTAAGTGTTACCTGGATAAAACCACTCCCAATTCTTAGCTCTCTAACATGTTGAAGCTGATGCAGGAGGTCTTTAATCAAACTTTTTCGAAATTCATAACCATCGAAAAACCAAAAATCAAGAGTAACACAAAGCGAAGTTGACAAATTCAGTAAATTAGCAGTTTCAAAATTGAAACAACTATAAAACTCGAGTATCTCAAGATTTGGGCATGATATTTCAATATCCAAAACGTCAAGAAATGTCAAAACCAATCTTTTCAAAAGATTTCCAAGCAATAAAAAGATAATTAGACTGGAATGAACTGTTTTTAATTTCTAAAGATTGGAGGGAGGGACTGCCAGATAAAATATCTTTCATTGATTGGTCCATCAAGTTGCAACGATTCATATTCAATGTGGTAAGACATCCCCAATTTACATTTCCAATAGGCATGAAAGTACAATTAGCAGTTGTTAGTTTAACCAGTGAATCATTGTTGAAAAGGAATTTCGGCAACATATAACAATCTTGTGTGGATGAACTCAAATTTAAGTCCTCCACATGTTTTCTCGTTGCGAACAGGAGTTTCTCATCTAAATAAGGATCCTCCTTATCCTCATAACGATGAGGATATAAGAGATGAAATTTCTTGATCTTGGAGCAGTCATGGAGAATTAAGGTATATTGTCGACGAATTGAAGGAAATTTTCATATGTGAAAATCCATTGATTTCAGGGGTTAGGCATTAATTTGAGTCTCTTGGAGTTCTGTGATGATAACAATGATTTAATGGTTGCAACAAAAACTGTGTTGTCTAATTCTGCACGGGTAAATTACACCCATGACCCTGAACTTTACCCATTTTCACATTATGGCCACCGAACTTCATTTTTTTCCGATATGGCCACTTAACTTTACACTTTTTAACACCGATAGCCACTTAACGCCTCAAAACGACCATTGACGGCTAAAAATAAAAAATCTAAAGCGTTAATTATATTCTAAGGAACTTTAATTCTTGAAAGTTTTCGTTTTGAGGTCATTTAGGTGTTGTTTGGTTAGGAGAGAGAAAGTAAATTTTTAGAGAGAGAAAACTCCAAAAAATATGATTTTCGAAAATAAAAAATATCGTTTCATGGTAAATGTCGTTCTGAACAACTTTAATTCTTGAATATTTTCATTTTGAGGTCGTTAACGATCATTTTGAGAAGTTAGTTAAAATTGAGTGGCCACCAATGTTAACAAGTGTAAAGTTCAGTGGCCATGCCGGAAAGAAATGAAGTTCAGTGGCCATAATGTGAAAATGGGTAAAGTTCGATGGCCATGGGTGTAATTTACCCGAACCGGAACTTGAGTCCATTGATTCCGCCACCGTTTGGAAAAAACACCAATCCGAATAGCTTGTTTGGTTGATGGCAAAAAAGAGAGGATATGGTGAATAATAGCATCGGGCAAATCACTGATTCTGTCTTCTTTCTCACATTTGCTTTCCATTTCTTCACCCCCAACTTAGTAAGTAAGGCTAGGCTGCTGCTGAAGAAGATGGAAGTGGCACTATATACAGTAAAACTTCTATAAATTAATAATGTTGGGACCATGAAATTTTATTAATTTATAGAGTTATTAATTAATCGATAAATTAATAATTATTAATTTATAGAGTGATTTTAAATTTTTTAAAAATAAATTTTAAATTACTAATTTAAATACACTTTTTGTCTAAAATCAATGAACAAATTAAATTAAATGTGCATTATATAAGTTAATTGAACTTGGAAGTTCATTGTATTTATGTTAAAAATATTCAATGTATCATAGTGAATGAATTACTATATAAATTTATATGGAGTGTTTTTTCAAATCATACCAAAAACGAGGATGAAGCTAAGAATAATCCGGTACTTTTGAAACCAGTCAAAGGAAATGAAACATTTATAGCATTATTCACTCTTTACAATTTTTTTGTTACAATTAGACAAGGATACACCAGAACTTTTGAATGCACTGAGAATAGTTAGAGATGAAATTCAACTAGATTTAAATTTCAAGAAAAAATAAAATACTATAGATTCATATTTTGCTAATTATCCTAAGTATGTATATCTATATATATTTCGCATATGTATTTAAGAAATTATTAATTTATAGAGGTAATAATACAATGTATTTATAAAGGGTTGTTCTGGAAAAGTATTATCTTATTAATTTATTAAAATTGATCATTTTTTGAACTGGCCCAAGTCGGGACTAGAAGAAATTATTATTTTAAAGAGTTTATTAATTTATCGATTATTAATTTACAGAGGTTTTACTGTATATCATCTCTTTCGAGTCCTCCCTCATATGTGTGAATCTTTTTTTCTTTTTTCTTTTTTTGTGCCAAGGATGTGAGTTTTGTGCCAAGGATGTGATGATAACAATGATTTAATGGGTTGCAACAAAAACTGTGTGGTCTAATTCTGCATCAGTAAATTACACCCATGGCTCTGAACTTTATCCATTTTCATATTATGGCCACCGAACTTCATTTCTTTCCGGTATGGCCACTTAACTTTACACTTTTTAACACCGGTAGCCACTTAGCGCCTCAAAACGACCATCGACTGCTAAAAATAAAAAATCTAAATCATTAATGATATTCTAAGAAACTTTAATTCTTGAAAGTTTTCGTTTTGAGGTTATTTAGGTGTTGTTTGGTTAGGAGGGAGAAATTGAATTTTTAGAGAGAGAAAACTCCAAAAAATATGATTTTCGAATATAAAAAATATGGTTTTATGGTAAATGTCGTTCTGAACAACTTTAGTTTTTGAATATTTTTATTTTGAGGCCGTTAACGATCATTAACGGCCCTTCTAATTAAAATTGAGTGGCCACCGATATTAAAAAGTGTAAAGTTTATTAGAGAATATATTTAGTAGATAACTTTGTATCACACAATTAGTTCTTCATATCTAGGCCTGTATCTAGATTAGTCATTGAACTCAACACAAACTGTAATATTGTATAAATAGACAATTTACCATCAATAACAATTACGGAAGAATCCAATTTGTTACATGGTATCAGAGCTAACCTAATTTCTCTCCAACCCTAACTCTATCTTCTTCGGCCTTACCCGACCATCACTTCCGCCGCGGCGGCTGCCATTGCCGCCGCCACCCGAAACTCCGTCTACCTCCCTTCTCTTCACCGATAATTTCATAACCGATCCTTCCCCTATATCCTAAATAACGATCGACTCCATCAAATAGCCACCATGATGAACACATCCAACAACTCCAACAATTCTTCTACTGGACCCAATAACACAAACACTGTCAATTCTCATACCAACAATACCGAAACCACAATTACAAACCATCCTTCCCTTACCGTATCCAACATCTCTACATTCATCAAAATCACCCTTGACATAGAAAAAGGTCATTATCCCGACTGGTCCACTCTCTTCAAACTACACGCCAAAGCTTTCCAAGTCCTTGATCACATTATCCCTCCTCCCATTCCTACCGCCCTCGCCCAATCCAACCCCGATCTCTGGTCCCGTATCGATGCTGTGGTCCTGCAATGGATATACAGTACTATTTCAATTGACCTCCTACACACAATCATTGAATCTGATTCCACTGCAGCTTCAGCCTGGACTCAACTATAAGACATTTTTTCTGACAACAAGCATTCTCGGGCCTTATTCCTTCAACAGGAGTTCTCCAAAATCAAACTCGACAACTTCTCTGACATCTCCTCATAATGCCAAAACCTCAAGTCCCTATCTGATCAACTGTCAAGTGTAGACTGTCCTGTGACAAATGATCAAATGGTCCTCCAACTTATTTCTGGACTGTCTGATGCTTATGACATTGTGGGTACTCAAATCAGACACTGTGATCCTCTTCCCTCATTTCAGAAAGCCCGCTCCATGCTCATTCTGGAGGAAACGGCTCGTACCTAGAAGACCGCCCCACCACAGGACACTGTCGCCCTCACGGCCGCCACCACCGACCCTGCCCAGACACAATCCCCACCTGGCCGATCCGCTATCCCTCGTCATAGTCATTACAACCGCGGCGGCAGGCAGGGAGGTCGCCATCACTACCGCGGTAGACACAGCTATCGCGGCAATCCGCGTCATCCCGGGTCCTCTAATCGCGGCGGCTACTCAGCCATGGGGCTATTCCATGCCTTGGGGTCCGCAACAGCCATGGGCAGCGCCTCCTTGCCCATACCCGTCCAATAATTGGGCAAATCAGGGCCGCCAACCGCAGCAACCGGCTTGTTGGGTCCTCGTCCAAACACACATCAGGCTCACTTAAACATGATCAGTCCCTCATATGCCCCAACTGACATTGCAGAGGCAATGCACACCATGTCTATTGCACCACCATCGGACCAATGGCACATGGACACCGGAGCCACCTCGCATATGATGGCTCACCAAGGTACACTCACTTCTTATTTTTATTCAAGCCTCAATGAACGCATTATTGTTGGTAATGGTCACTGTATGCCTGTTTGTGGATCTGGCACTTCTTGGTTAAACACTGAAACCCAACCCTTGAGACTAAATAATGTATTGCATGCTCCTACTCTTATCAAAAACCTAATTTCTGTTCGTCAATTTACTAAAGATAATCGTGTCTCTGTTGAATTTGACACTTTGGGTTTTTCTGTGAAGAATTTACAGACGGGTACCAATATCATGAGATGTAACAGTAGCGGGGATCTTTATCCAGTCGCGTCTAGCTCTCTTCCATCATCGTCATCCGCTTCTGTGTTTACTGCTTTGTCTTTTGATGTCTGGCATAGTCGTTTAGGACATCCAGGGCTTCCTGTTTTGAATACCCTGTTGAATAAAAATTTGTTGTCCTGTAATAAAGTTCCAAATGTTTCTGTGTGTTCTTCTTGCATTAATGGAAAACAAGTCAAATTACCATTTCAGTCCTCCTATAATTCTGCATGTATGCCATTTGATTTAATTCACAGTGATATATAGACATCTCCAATTTTAAGCTCAAGTGGTCACCGTTATTATGTCTTGTTTCTTGATAACTACACAAATTTTCTGTGGACATTTCCCCTAGCTCATAAATCACAAGTCTTTAACGTGTTTCTTGCGTTTCGTTCATTAATTCGCGTCCAATTCGAACGCGACATTAAAGTATTTCAATGTGACAATGGGGGCGAATTCAATAACAATTCATTTCATCAATTTTCTCACACTCATGGAATGCAATTTCGATTCTCCTGCCCATACACCTCTTCTCAAAATGGCAAATCTAAGCGAACAATTCGCACAGTGAATAACATAATTTGCACTGTTATGAATCATGCATCAGTCCCGTTTAAATTTTGGCATCATGCTCTTGAATTAGCAACGTACCTGTTAAACATCTATCCACACAAAATTCTAGGATATCACTCCCCAACTAAAATCTTGTATCAAACAGACCCAACCTATGTCCATTTACGAATTTTTGGCTGTCTGTGTTTTCCTTTAATCCATTCTGTGTCACGTCATAAGCTAGAGGCTCGTTCACATCCTTGTGTATTCCTCGGTTACCCATCCAATCATCGCGGGTATAAATGTCTAGACACATCCAATAATAAAATTATAATCTCGAGACATGTCGTGTTTGACGAATCCAAGTTTCCATTCTCGTCAAACAACCCGTCGTCGAAATTGAATTCCGGGACTGCTGCGGAAGTCGATGGCGGCTTGTTTCCTACTAGTCGCCTAGACCAATCGCCCGTGCAATCCCCGTCCTTTCTCCCGTCTGTCCCCTCCGTCTCCTCCATCCTCTACATTAGTCCCGTTGCGTCGGTCTCCAGCGTCTGCGTTGTCGTCAGCGTCCCCTAAATTCCCGTATCCCATGTCTGTCTCGTCATCCAGCTCCAAATCGAGTTCTCATTCGCGTCAACCTGTGCCTTGCACGGTATCATCCCTGCCATCCCCTGTCCCATTACTCAGCAATGACACTTCTCCTATCCAATCCCCAACTGAACCATCAGATCAGCCTTCACATCCCACATTACACAATATGGTCACACGAGCTCAACATGGCATACGAAAACCACTTCGTATGCTGAATCTCTCAGTCTCTACACAGCCAATCATCTCCCCCATACCAAAGACACCAATCCTTGCACTAAGTGATCCAAACTGGACACAGGCTATGACTGATGAGTTTGAGGCTTTAATTCAAAATAAGACGTGGGTACTCGTACCCCGTCCTCAAAATGCTAATGTTATTCGTAGTTGGTGGATTTTCAGGCACAAAACACATGCAGATGGATCCTTTGAGCGCTACAAAGCCAGATTAGTTGGAAATGGTTCAGGTCAGTTGGTTGGCGTGGATTGTGGTGAAACATTCAGCCCAGTGGTTAAACCGGCAACAATTAGAGCTGTCCTCAGTATCGCTCTCTCCAGAAATTGGAATATTCGGCAATTAGATGTCAAAAATACCTTCTTACATGGAGATCTCAATGAAACTGTGTACATGCACCAGCCTTTGGGCTTCCGAGATACTCAATTTCCTGATCATATTTGTCTGCTCCGCAAATCACTTTACGGTCTTAAGCAGGCTCCTCGAGCCTGGTATCAGCGGTTTGCCAACTTTGTACTCAAGGTGGGATTTACCAACAGTATCTCCGATAACTCACTATTTGTCTGCAGACACGATACAGATACAGCTTACATCCTCTTGTACGTCGATGACATCGTCCTAGTCACCTCGTCAGACAGGCTACAGACATCTATTTTATCTCAATTGAATTCTGAATTTGCAATGAAAGATTTGGGTCCGTTACATTACTTCTTGGGTATTTCAGTGACTCGCTCTCCTGGCTCAATTTTTCTATCCCAAAAGAAGTATGCATAAAAAATTATTGAGAAAGTCGGCCTTGGCTCCTGTAACGCAGCAAACAGTCCTGTCGACACCAAACAAAAGCTTAGCGCTTCATCCGACTCCGCGTACCACGACCCCACCGAATACAAGAAACTTGCCGGAGCTCTTCAATATCTCACTCTCACAAGACCAGATATATCTTATGCAGTACAACAGATTTGCTTGTTTATGCACAATCCAAAAACATCACACATGGCTGCCCTTAAGCATATTCTACGGTATGTGCACGGTACTCTTGATCTTGGTCTCAATCTGTTAGCATCATCACCCACTCAATTGACTTCTTACACTGATGCTGATTGGGCTGGCTGCCCGGACACGCGCCGCTCCACTTCCGGCTACTGTGTCTTTCTCGGAGACAGTCTCATCTCTTGGTCCGCCAAAAGACAGCCTACGCTGTCCAGATCCAGCGCTGAAGCTGAATACCGTGGTGTTGCAAATGTTGTTTCTGAAACATGCTGGATCCGCAACCTTCTTCTTAAACTCGGTTGTCCAATTGCAAAATCCACCTTGGTTTATTGTGACAACGTCAGCGCTGTTTATCTCAGTGGCAATCCTGTTCAACACCATCGCACCAAACATGTTGAGATGGATATTCACTTTGTTCGGGAAAAAGTGGCAAAGGGTGAAGTCCGTGTTCTACACGTTCCATCTCGTTATCAGATTGCCGACATTTTCACCAAAGGTCTACCATCACCTCTGTTCGAAGACTTCAGATCTAGTCTCAATGTTCGACCTCCGAACCCTTCGACTACGGGGGTGTATTAGAGAATATATTTAGTAGATAACTTTGTATCACACAGTTAGTTCCTCATATCTAGGCCTGTATCTAAATTAGTCATTGAACTCAACACAAACTGTAATATTGTATAAATAGACAATTTACCATCAATAACAATTACGGAAGAATCCAATTTGTTACAAAGTTTAGTGACCATACCGAAAAGAAATGAAGTTGAGTGGCCATAATATAAAAATGGATAAAATTCAGTGGCCATAGGTGTAATTTACCCAATTCTGCATCCATATACACAGAGTTGAAGTTGATTAGTCTCAAATCAAGTTTGACTACCAATTTAAGTATGTTATTCGGACATTTGAGATCAAAGAATAAAGCCCCCCTAGCATCAATTTTGTTCAAGATGAGTATTAATTTGGCCATTTTACTTGACATTTAGTGCCAAATAAGTCCCAATTTCACCTGTATCGGAATTAAGAAATAACGATACTCATTCCATTCCTTTATATAAATTATCCTAGTGTATTTTATATAAATTAAAAAATTAATTAATATAGAGGTAAATTAATGAATTAATATTGGTTAACTAAACAATATTTTTTTGAAAAATAATTTGTCTCTCATGTTATTATTGGAGAAAAAACATTGAAATATTAAAAAACACATATACCAATATAAAAAAAATTAATATTTAAACAAAAAACGAAACTAAAAGTTTTTAGAATCCTAGAATAACTTATATTTAGAGAAAAAACTAATTTGTTAGAATGATCTATATCAACGAATGATTGTATTAAAAGAATAATTATATTTCATATAATTTTCAGAAATACATGCTGTTTATAAAAAAAGAAAAAAAGAAATACATTCTATTAAGGGATAAAGCTCATCTGCCCCCTTCAACTATACCATCAAAATCAATTAGGTCCTCATTCTCCTAAAATCAGCAAATTAATCCCTATCTTTCCCAAAAGCCACCAATTGGATACCTGGACTAAACGGCAGTGCTAATTCCGTCAAATTCACCGGAGCTAAATCCAGGCCACTTTTTTCTTTAATCAAGAAAGAAAAAATTTATTTAGTTAGTGATAATTAAATCAAGCAGAGGTAAAGTTGAATTTATCTACCAAGAAGCAAAGAGCTAAATCCAAGCTTAGAACTAGCCAAATCAAACAGGATTAGATTGTTATCCTTCAATCACAATTGGAGTTCTGAGAGTCAATCCACCATTAACGACCCCAATTGAAGTTCTGAATTGTTTGATCGTTGATCTTGATTCTTGATTGAGGTTATTTTGATAAAATACTCAATCGACGACTAACCTTTGCTAAAAACTCCGGCAATATTGAATGGGTTTATGAAAAGAAGTGTATAGGAAGGAATTTGTGCAGACCATCGCTGAAGAATTTTTTGTGGAGACTAAACCGCGACGGTGAATGAGAAGGAGTGAAGCTCTATTCCGCCCAAGTCCATCCTTGCCTACAATGTCATTTAGCTCGGGTGAATTTGACAGAATAAGGATTTTCTGTTTAATTCAGGTATCCAATTGGTGGTTTTTGTAGAGAATAGGGAGTGATTTACTGATTTTAAGAGAATATGGGCCTATATAGAGAGACTCTCCTCCTCTCTAACTTTCTTCTCATTTTTTCTTTTTTCTTCTCAGATCCCGTCCTTACCGCTATCCACCGTCACTTTCTCCATTGTAGCTCTCTAAACAAATCTAGTTAGAGGAGGAAGAAGGAAGCTTGTCTTCCTTCTTCCTCCTCCAATTTATGTTTTAATCTTTGTTTTCGTTTTAAATTACTTTTTCTTGTTCGTTTGAAATCTATATTTCTTCTTGAACTTCGTCAGATCTACAACTGTTCGCTATACTTCTTTCTTTTAGTCTTTTCTCGGTCTTAGCAAGAGCGGAAAAGCTTCATCTTGTCCGTAGATCTATAGATCTGCGTGGTTGCAAAAACAGAAATGACTCAGATCCGAGCATTCAGAGGAGCCTAAATGATGAAGCATGGATTACAGAGGTTTTTCAACGGGACTTGACTTACGAGAAGAATATGATTTCTATGTTTGTTGTATTTTTACCTTTTATGTTTATTATTACTCTTTGTAGTCATTTTTCTTCCCTTTGTGGAGCTTATACTGGCTATAGCCTGTATGAGTTTATTTTCGTGCTGTATTTTATATCAATGAAATGAGATATGACATTAAAAAAAAAAAAAAAAATATGGGCCTAATTGATTTTTAATGTATAGTTTAGGGGTCCATATGGGCTTTATGCCTTCGATTAAATAATTGTTTAGTTTTTCCATAGTATCATTATTGGAGGCGTAGAGTCAAAGCCTGAAAATATAACAATGGAAATGAAAAACATTCTCATTTATTCAGTGCAGGTGATAACATATTTATAAAATTAAACTATATTTTTAAGAAGAAATCATGGTGATGGTGATGGTGATGGTGATGTAGTCAGTATAAACAATTATTTTCTCTATACACAAAATTCGAATTTGAAATTAAACCACTACTCCAACCCACAACTTAAAAATCAACTAGAACAAAAGAATGTAAAGATTAAATAATATAACTATATAATTTTAATTATATAGTTGTAGAGATCCTAGGGTAGGATGGGAAGCTCCATGGTACCCTCTGCCACCGCACAAACAACTATGGATCCTCAAAAAAACAAATATTGGAGGACATCAATTTTTGAGCTGTATAATAATGCCATAAAAGGGAAAACAGAAAAGACGAATAGTGCCAAAATTGCAAATGCCATCAAAGGGTAAAGGAGAAAAAGACGATTTGTCTTGATATGTTGCCAAATCAGAAATATTAATCCCTCCACCTTCCTCACTCTCCCTTGACCGGACTGGAAAAAGCTGGAAGAGAAAAGATATTACTTTGAAAACCTTAATCTGGACCAATGTTGGTACTCAATCCGTCATTTTCCCATTTTCTTCTTTTTTTTCTCTGACTGTTCATGGTTCGACCGTTCATGTTCTTTGAAGAAATAGCTTTCTGACTCGGTGGACACCATTATTAAAGAGTTCTTGCTCGTCTGTTAATTAAATAGACATCCTTCCCCTAGTCCTATGGAGCTACTTTGTTCCACTCACTCAGTGTGCTCCTAGCTCTTTGGCGAATGATGATCAGGAAGTCTATAGCTAATGGCCGGAATTCCTCTTATCTTATTTAGCTACTATCCCAACCCGGACAAAGGAAGGCTCATCCCAAACTCCGTTGCCCTGACCCTTTCCGATATTGGTTAAGCGGAAGCGCCTGGATCTGAGGTACATAAAGATATTTTGCAGCTTGGAAAAATCCCTATGAATGGTGATGTTGTAATGACCTTTACCATTTAGCAGGT
Organism: Euphorbia lathyris; assembly: GCF_963576675.1. NCBI lineage: Eukaryota > Viridiplantae > Streptophyta > Magnoliopsida > Malpighiales > Euphorbiaceae > Euphorbia > Euphorbia lathyris. The sequence continues at coordinate 36,596,590 of NC_088913.1, read as the reverse complement.
GAATCAACCTTTAGGGTTTAGAGTTTTGGTGAAAATGGGGAGGAGGAAGAAGAAGATAAACAAGGAAGAGATATGTGAAGATTGGTGTTTCGAATGCAAGGATGGAGGATCCTTGAGGATTTGCGATTACAAGTAAGTTTCCATCACTTTCACAACAATAAATAAAAAAAGGAACTGATTTGGGCCCCAATCGGACAAACAAAACTTTAACTTTTAGGCAAAATATACACTTTTTGAATATTGTTATTGGGATTTTTTAAATGATTAGTTAAAAAGTTTTCCGATTCACTATGAAAAGTATCAGTTTCAATACTTTAATCACAGTTTTAGGGTGTTTGAAACGCTTGCACTGAATCCGTTGATTGTCACCGGGCTTTATACATTTGAAACCGGTGTTTTAAATACTGATTTTGTACAATATTAGCTCTAATTTTTTATAACCAGGTTTTGCTTGAAGAGTTCTGGTCAGGAAAGACATTATTTTCAGTAATATTCTTGTTATTGTGCTATATGGTTAGGATAAGGTATAAATCTAGGTTATGATTATTGGTAACAGCGCACTTATATTTTTATTCATTTTAGCGCACTTTTCACCAAAAGTTTGATTTTTTATTTGGTTCTCGATGTTGGGGATGACAACGGGGACCGTATCTGTGGGTATCCGTATGTTTTTTATTTGGTTCTCGATGTTGGGGATGACAACGGGGACCGTATCTGTGGGTATCCGACACTACCCGATCCTAATGGAGTTATCCGTATGTTTTATAAAGTGTATGAGACCAAAAATATTACCCATGACGGATACGAGAATAACCCGTATGGTATCGGTACCCGTCATAACCTTTTTATATATTAAAAAATATTATTGTTTTTTAGATGTAGGATGAGAGATTCAAACCCACAAACTTTTGTTTTTCAACCATTGAGTCATTACTAAGCTATTTTATTTTTATTAATTAAGGTTGAATAAAATATAATTTAATATTTAGACTTGGTTATTAATTTCAATCAACATATAAGAAAAATCCTAAATCACTCGTATCCTACTATGCAACATATTTGTTTAACTTTTAGATGGATGATTTATTAAAATTATGCTTTGTTAAAGTTGTAATATTTTTTATTTTATGTATCGTTTCTTAACGGGTAAGGGTACCCGCGAATTAAATCGGATGGGTATGAGATGCAACAAGTATACTCATTAGGGTAATGAGACGGATACGGGTAATTAAAAAATAAATGGATAAGAGTTTGGGATTGACACCACCTGCGGGTGCCCTACCCGTTGCCATCCCTAGTTGATGCACGTCTCAAGCAACTACATAACTATAAAACAAGGCTTAACACATTAAACCCTTCTAACGTTGTTCAAAAAGTTTGATTGGTCCCTGAACTTAGATAATTTCTCGTTAGCTTCCTCAATTTACTCAAAATAACTTATTGGCCATCCAATCTTTTTTAAAGTGGCCTATTAGCCCTCTATATTTGCTTACAATGATCCATTTGCCTCCTAAATTTATTTAAAGTGATATACATTGCGATTTATCTAAATATGTAAAAAAATTCAAAACTTACATTATAAAAGCCTAATTTATGATTCTAATTAAAACAAAGTAAATTTCTGTTTTGTACATCTTTATGACGTTTTTATAAATTTAGGGACTTAATTATATCACTTAAGTTTAGGAGTGATAAGACAATATGTAAATTCAGATGGCCAATCAAACTTTTTTGATAAATTCAAGAGCAATTGATATATTAAGCCATAAAACAATAAGGGTTCTTCTTCAACAACTTTTACCATTACAATGTTGAATTTGTTAATTTTTTTTTCCTATGGCCAAACCTTCTGCATATTTATGGCACTGTGGCTTTCCCTTGTGCCACTAATATTTTCTTCATGACTGGTTGTTGTCATTTTGAATATGAAAATATCAACATTGAAACATAGGAAGAACAAGCATAAAAGTGTAATATTGAAGGATATATTTATTTAAGATCCAAGTCAAAATTTCAACAGTGATCTTCTTACAAATGCCACGTGATGGAGGATATTTTTCATGAGCTGGTTTGTCACTCCTCCTGAGTTCTCCTTGATGATGATATGATGATACTTTGGACTTGTCATTTGCTAGAAAAGTGTTATGGCCCTTCCCTTGGGTTTATTTGTAACAAAAGCGAATCAGAATTTGTAAGTGGGGCTGGTGCATTTCTACTTCTACTGCAATATTTTCTTGTAAAACACTAAAAAAGATCCAATTTTCTTGCTCTGGAGTTAGGATCACCTAGAAGCACTTCCATCAAACCTAGAGAACTCAATTCTAAGGACTTGTTTGGAGAGAACCCTTCAATCTCTTTCATAACTTTTTTTGCTGAAAGACACTGCTTGTTTTTCTCTTTATTTCTTTCAAAATAAATAGGAGACGAGGGCATGTAACTGCTGTCCAAGACAGTTACTACTTGTAATTGCTATTGTGGACAGACAATTACCCATACTTCCAGGCGGTTTTATCACAAAATGCAGAACTTAGTACACGTTGGAAAGACTAATAAACTTATGACACATGGAAACACAAACTAATAATAATTAACTAATTTCACTGGGTTGCTGGCACATAACAAAAAGCTTTTTAGAGTAATTTTCGGATTGATTTTCAGATTTCATGCCTTTCTTTTCTTCATGTGTTTGTATCTTACTAATCAACGCAACCACAATAAGTTATTTCAAATTAAAAGACACTTCTAATTTTTTTGACTCAAACCTTTCTAGAAGACATCATCATTTCAATCAATATTTAAAGTAGCAAACTCCTTACCTTGGAGTCTTATTTAACTTACCATTTTTCAATAATTTTGGAAGTATAAGTTAGAGATTAATATAAGATCTTTATCTGACCTTAACTATTAGTTTTAGCTTTAGTTCTATGATATGGTATTTGAGCTTCTTAGACCAAACTGTCGGGTTCGAGTCCTGACAACTCCATTTTAAGCAGCCGTAGGAGGGGGTTTTTTAGGTTTTAGTTTCGGGGTTTTGTATGGAGTCGGTCGGTTCATGTGCACATCTTGTATGCTGTCTATATATGTACCAAGCTGAGCATTATTAAAATCCATATTTCAACTTGAGGGAAGTGTTATAGAATAAGTCAATGTAATAAATGTAAGCATGTCTAAGGCTGCTGTGAAAGTTAGATGGTTGCAAGTAAGGTCTCTATGTTTGCTTAATTGCAAGAGTAATTTAGTGAGAACCTTATATAAATAAGTGTATTCATTTTAAGTTTAATATATTCATGTAGGCTCTTAATCTACATGGTATCCCATGGATTTCTCTACATTTTCATGGTCTATAACCTTGAGTTTGAGTGATATTATTTCGAGTGGTACTGTTTCTGAGACTATGTTATTATCTGTAGCAAGCTGAGCATCCAACTTGAGGGGAGTGTAATAAATGTAAGCATGCTCAACTTGAGAGAGAGAGTTTAGTACATGTAAGCATGCTAAGGCTGCTATGCAACTAGATAGCTTCTAGTAGGATTGCTCTTAAGTTTATCATATTCCTGTAGTATTTTAGATTACATGGTATCCATATATTTCTTCTTATTTACATGGTTTTTACAACTTGCAATTCAAGATTGGTTTGATCTAAACCATGAGATTTCAATTAGTATTAGTCTTACGAACTTTAAGCCATAAGGTTTTCTTTTCTTTCATGAAAAAGCTCAAGAAATCTGACATTACTAAAAGTATACAATTAGGTCTCCATACTTTTTTCAAAATGAGTTATATATTACACTTCTCAAATTCAGTAAAATTTAATTATTGGTTGATGCCTTACTACCGCAGTTTTCATTCAAGATTTCTCTCAGATAAACATTTTCTTACCTATTTCTTTTATTGTCTTTTGATTTCAGGGATTGCCTTAAAGCATATCATCCGAAATGTGTAGGAGAAGATAATTCCTTCTTGGAGTCTGAAGTTCCTTGGACCTGTAGTATGTTGCTAATTTCTTGCATGATTGCTTTTTGCGTTCAATCATTTTTACGAAATATTTCTCCTGAAGTGAAATATTACTTGGTACATGCAATATGGATAAGTGAAATTTTGAGTAAATTACACCTATGGCCCCCCTTAATGTTTGATCACTCTAATAACAGGTAACCCTCTATTGTAGAATTGATGGTACTGATATTCTAAGCAACTTTAATTTTTGAACCTTTTGGTTTAGGGGTCATTTAGGTCGTGTTTGGTTAGGAGATAGAAAATGACTATTTAGAAAGAGAAATATCCAAATATAGTGATTTATCGAAAACCGTCTAAACAAATTTAACTCTCGGACTTATTCATTTTGAGGTCGCCATCTGTTATTTGAGGTTGTTTACTTTCATAAGAGACTTTTATGTTAGTAAAGAGCAAAGTTCAGAGACTTTTATATCCGGTTTTGAAGTTTAGAGGCCATAAAGAAAGTAAAGCCAAAGTTAAAGGGCCACGGGTGTAATTTACCAGTGAAATTTTACTCTTATACTTTCCTTAAGTGAGCACTGCCTGTTAGACCTCACAGAAAGCTTGGAACATCATACCAACTTTCTTATATCCTACATGCTACCAACCATAATGCCATATCCTCCACTATTATGATAAACTTCTCATTGGCTGAAAACATTTATTAACAAACCATAGAAATATCAAAGATCTACCTCAACTTAAAAATTTTATCCCCTTCTTGCATTATCTTTTCTACATTGCATTATGTGTATCCTTTTCTTTTATCCAACTCTTAATTAGAAAGTAAAATGTTCAGGTTGGCATTTTTGCTTCAATTGCAAAAGGACCCCAAAGTTTCATTGCTTTTGCTGTCCAAAAGCCATATGCGGAATTTGCCTCTGTGATTTTGAATTTGCTGTAATTGATCGCAGAGGAGGATTCTGCAATAACTGCTTAATGCTTGCTGGGGTTATCGAAGGAGTAAAAGATCCATATCCTGATCAGGTATATATATATTTTTCTTCAAACAAATTGTTCTCTTAAACATATATCAGAAATTTTTGTTTAGTTCTTCTAATCTTTGTATGAGTTTAACTGTTTACTGTTTCCTCATTGAATAATGCATGCTTATTAATCTGAAGGGGAAGGTAGACTTCGATGACCGAGAGACATATGAATCCATATTCAAGGATTATTGGGAATTGGTTAAACAAAAGGAAGGCTTAACTTCAATTCATGTCCGTAATGCAATTGAATTAGTGAATAAGGATAGTAACTCCAAAGACTTCTCTGACTTGTCTGGAGGTGAAGATTCTAGTCAAGTTGAAGATGAATATCAACCTACATCTACTAATGATCGTTCTAATGATAGGAAAGGATATAAAGCAATGAACAAATGTAAGAGAAATAAGGGGAACCTGAGTGCAATGAAAATAAAGGTGCAGCCCAAGAAAAAGGAGTTCAACGGATGGGCATCAAATCTCCTTTCTTACTTCCTTGACTCTATTGGTAAAGACACAATTGAGGAATTATCGCAGCACGATGTTACTGCCATTGTCTTACAGTACTGCAATGAAAACAAGCTTTTTGATCCAGTGAAAAAGAAGAAAGTTGTATGCGATGAAAGATTGCAATCTCTTCTAGGTAGGAAATCTGTTCAGAAGAATAGTATATATAACCTTCTCACACCCCATTTCACTGTGAATTTTGAGCAATCCACGGATGAATATGAACACTGTTCGGAAGACGAGGATGTGAGTGCCTCAATGTCCCGTAAAAGGCAACGAAGATCAAGCTCAAATACGAAACCTCAGAACAATGAAGCTGTTAATGTGGATGTTCATCAGCAAGGTTGTTTCGCATCTATGGTTGCTCAAAACATCAAACTTGTTTACTTGAATAGGAGTTCAATGGAAAAGCTTTTACAGCAACCTGAGACTTTTGATGCTAAAGTAATAGGAAGTTATGTGAGAATCAAATCTGATCCCTTTGACTACTTGCAGAGAAATATTCATATGCTTGTAAAAGTTACAGGTATTTCTCTCAGTGTATCTCTCTTCATGATGGCTATAAATTTTTATTATCTCTAAATCAAGTTAATCAGTTTAGTTGGTTAAAGTGTGTGATAGTATGCTTTAGTTTGTTTGAGTTGCTCTATCTTTAGAACCTATGATGACTAAAATGCAAGAGCTCATTAGAGAGAATCTTAAATCTCCCAAAACTAGTTGCTGGAAAATACTTGCTTCCTTTCTGCTTTATTTCTTTCAACATAAACAGTTCTTGTAATATGTAATTGCAGTACAAGACAGTTACTACTCGTAACTTTTGTCTAAAACAGTTACCCAAAAGTTTCTGGCAGTTTTATTATAAAATATAGAACTAAGGACACATAGGAAAATAGACAATGAACTTGTGACAATTAGACAATAAACTTATGACAAATAGAAACACAAACTAATAATAATTTGATAATAACATAACATTACTCCACCCTTTAAATGGAGCTTTGTCTGCAAGCAAGAAGGATAATGGAGGTGCATATGTTCCACCCAAGTTTTACTGAATATTAATATGTAACCAAACGAAATCATAATGTAGGAACGAAGAATATAATTCATTAAGGCTTGAAAAGTAGACAGAGCATTACTATGCCGAAAGGGCATCACCAGGAACTCAAAGTACCCAGGGATAGTCCATAAGTCTGTTTGTGAAATATCAGTGACCGCATGGATAGGGACCTATGGTTCAGCTAACTCCACACTGAAATCGGATTTTGGTTCTTTATCAAATTTCTTCCCTACGGCAGTTGACACTTGATGCAGCCATTTCATGCACTAGCTCTTTGAGTTGGTCTATCAATTCCTTCTATTTGGCTTCTCAAATCATACCATTCTGATCCGTTCTCTACCTTGTTTATACATTGCCAGAAACTCCTTCAATTGTTGGGGGTAGAGTGATGATAACATCCAGCTCTGAAATTTTGTATTGCTCTAGGATCCAGTTATTGGAAGGATATGATTTTCTCTTGAAACTAGGACATAGGGCCCTGTTTCTGTAACATGTAATTGCTGTCCACTACGTGTAACTTCTGTCTAAAACAATTAAGAAAAGTTCCAGACTGTTTTGTTACAAAATACAAAATCTGAACCTAGGACACATTGGAAGATACACTGATAAACTTAGGACATATAGAAACACAAACTAGTAACGGTTAACAGATTCCATGGGGCTGCTGGCACATGACAGAGGCATAAGGGAAGAGGAATATATATAGATATAAGAGATAAGAGGTAAGAGAAAGGAGAAACAGAATAAGAGAAAGAAGAACTAGAAGTATATAAAGATAGAGAGATTACTTTCAAATAATGAGTAGAATTTAAATTATAGATACTTATTTGTAAATTATGGATAATATGCATGCTACTTGGATTTTAATCTACGGATGACTTGGTAGAATTAATCGACTTGAGAATTTTACTTTGTTTTCTCCAAAATCCAGATTACAAAATATATCAAGCTATATTTGATGTCTTGAACTCAAGTGGTGTTGTTCATTTATTTCTTACCTCTAGTTGACAAAGTTGACCTGCTGAGGAGATGATTTATATATCGTAAATATTTTCAGGCATAAAGAGAACTTCAGCAAATGATGAACTCACTAAAGACGTTCTCCTGCGCGTGTCCAATGTGGCAAAAGACATATCTATTTGCCAGCTATCAAACGATAACTTCTTTGAGGTGATATTTTTATTTTGGTAAATAGATCCGATTAATCGGTTCGGGCTTGCTCATACACCCTTGTTGGTGGCTCCTCTTCCAATTAAAGTCTGCTACATACAACGTCATATACTAGGACTCGAACTCAAGATCTCTAATTTAAGTAACTTGAGACCCTTACCACTGAAGTCAATCTTATTCATATTTGAGGCACAATCCTGAGTGAATACTGTTCAAAGAATAGACTGCTTCACATTTTCAATTTGATATTTCATTGTTAGCAATGGCTTATTTTAAGAATTTTTTAATTTAATAGCTGAATTATTTATCAAGAACTTGAAAGTTTCTTTATTATTATTGTTATTATCGTCTAAATTTTGAGTTATTAGTTCAACGATGACAAAACTACATCCACATGTAATAGTGAAAGTAATAGTACAATTTATTAAGCATCTTGCTGAAAAGGTTGCATGGGTAGTTAACTTCTTAGTCTTATTTTTCAGGAAGAATGTGAGGACTTACGGCAAAGGGTGAAAGATGGTCGGCTAGAGAGGCCCTCTGTTGTAAGTGTTTACAGTTAAGCAATTTGGTGCGTTTAAAGTGTACATATGACAGCTTAAAAAAATTTCTGAACCTTAATTTGTTGATAAATAATCATGGATGATACAATTTGGGCTTTCTATTTAGAAGTAGCAACCAGTAAACTTCTATATGGTTAAACATAAAAATGTACTCATTTTAGATGCTTTGATTGACAGATGGAGTTCAAGGAAAAAGCCCGAAGTCTCCATGAGGTTATAACAAAACAGGTATGCACCTGCTTGCAAATGATTACACAGAATATACATTCCTTTACATTTCATCCAAAGGTCTGAGGCGAGTCTATTATATAATTCCTAGAAAATGATTACACAGAATATACATTCGTTTAGCTTGTCAGAGATTATAATAAAAAGTTATTATTGGGCCTTAACTACCGGCATAAGATTTTGGTTCAAATGGTCCCTTGACATGGTATAAGATTTTGGTTCAAAAAGTTATTATTGGGCCTTAACTACCAGCATAAGGTGCTTAACTATCATCTTTAGCTTTTGGTTCAAAAGGTTACTTGACAAGCTTGATATTTTTAATCATTTCTTGCTCTGTTGGCTCTAACTTCTAAATACATCACTGCATATTTTGCTTTGTTATTTTGTCTCTTCAAACCTTACTTTTGTTGTTTCCATCTCTACTCTACAATATATGCTAGTGGATTGTGAAAGAGCTGTATCGTTTGCAAAAGCTTGTTGATCAGGCAAATGAGAAGGGATGGAGAAGAGAATATCCTTTTGACTTTCTAGTTTCTCATTCTGTGTGTGCTGAGATTTCAGTTGTCAAATAGAATATGTTAACATTTAAAATGCATTTCTATTCTGAGATTTAATACTTGATTTCAGGAAAACTTTTCTAAGTGACTCAAATGTTCTATTGTCAATACCTTAATCTAACATTTACTACTTCCATCCCAAATGATAGATCGCTTTCAGCCTTCACTTGGTTTAAAAAAATATAATTAAGATAAGCTTGAATGTCAATTTTTTGTACATAATCTTCCTAATTTATCCTTATTTAACTTACTAATATGAGTGTAGGAATATTAAATTATTACAGTTTTAAATAACATTGGTGTTGGGATTATTAGAATATTTAAGTTAATTTGATCTGCTTTGATGTGGGTACTACCAATCCTCAGAAGAACCTATTACTTTCTTTATCCCAATAAAATTTCAACGAGACCCTTAACCTCCATTTGCATATACACTTCATGAGTACATGGAAAGAAAGCAGTTGCTTGAGAAATCATCAGAACAATCTCGGTTGTTGCATGAGTTTCCAGAAATAATCGCAGATGAAACAGAAGTTGAACCTAATCACAAGCACTACTCTAAGAAGGATGAGCAAGAAAATAGTATCTTGCCTGAATCAGATTCCATGGAGTTGTCAAAGCCATCCGCAAAAGATTCAAGAGGTGATGGCATCGTTTCAAGCTTAATCGATGCAAAAGATTTTGCAGGTCTGTTATGCTATTTCCTTAGCAATATGTGTATGATAGCAAGTTTATGGTTGGAATATAACTGAATTAGTTTCCTTTTTCTTTTTCCAGAGCATGAACAGGAGAACCATCTTGAAGCATCCTATCCTGAACTTGAATCAGGACAACCAATTGCTTCTCAATCCAACTCCGGTCTTCCAGAAAAGCTAAAAAACGAGGAAAGAGATCCAACATCTGAGATGATGGAGATAAGTGACGATGAGGAGAAAGATATGAAGATATATAATCTCTCACCAGAACCAGATTCCAGAGAGTTGCCAAAGACTTCCACAAAAGACTCGAAAGGTGATGGCATCTTTTCCAGCCTAAATGATGTAGCAGATTTTGCAGGTCTACAACACAACTTCCTTAGCAATATGTGTTTGCTTATGGTATGATCGTAAGTTTATCAGTTCAAATATAACTGAAATAGTTCTTTTTCCTTTTTCTTTTTCCAGAACATGAGCATCATTGTCAAGGACCTAAATCTGACGATGTGGAGCAACAACATCATACTGTTTCTTCTCATGAAAGTAACGATGGCAGCATTCGTCAAGCATTGATTAACAAACCTGTCATAATACAAGTAAAGGAGAACAATCCTGAAGCATCTCATCCTGAACTTGTATTAGGACAACCGGTTGCTTCTCAATCCAACTCCGGTCCTCCAGAAAAGCTGAAAAACAAGCAAAATGAACCAACAGTGGAGATGATTGTGATAAGTGACGACGATGAGGAGCAGGATAATACTGTTGGAGTGACAAAGAAAACAATAGAGATAAGTGATGATGAGGAAGAACATACTACCATTGGATTGAGCAAGAAAACAGTAGATGACCCGAATTCATCCATATGGTACTGTTTGAGTGCACATGGGTTCAAAGCAGGACCTTACTCAATCTCCTTGCTTAAAGAATGGATGGATAAATTTTCAGATGAATTGAAATTCAAGGTTTGGAAGTCCGGCCAAAGCCCCGAAGAAGCAATGCTCCTGACTGATGCTATTCGCCAGTTTTCCCATGGGAAGTAGACAACTTCAAAATTTCTTATAGAAACAAATTATATGCTCACATTTTTAGTCTAGTGCAAAGCTATACCTAGTACAGATTAACCCAAAGTGTGGACATAACCACAGTTACAGGCTCAAGTTTGAGCCTTATAGTATAGTTTTGGGAGCTACTTCAGTTTAAGTAAGGTCTCAGGTTCGAGTTTTTTATATGACAAAAACAGTTATTTACTTTGAGGGCCTTCCGAGCTCGAATTCAGTAAAAGGATACTGAAATACCAAAAAATTTATGTATACCAGTCTCAGTACGTTTTGAAAACCAAAGTAAACTAAAGGAGAAGTTCATCTTTTATCATGTGCTTTTCAATGAGTTTGAGCAATGGTTGAAAGCAGGTTCAAATATATATGATAACATATCAGCACTGCCAAGATTCAACCTTTTTTTTTTTTTCTATTATGTTTCTGATGAATATCAAATAGAACATGGTTTGTCATTGATGTTGTTGTTGAGCGAATTTGTTAGCTGGGCCGAGTCCCTTTCAAAAATAACCTGTGTGAATCTGTAATCAACACAGAATCCGACTGCTTAGCTTCAATCTTAAGCGGATACAGATTGCCTTCAAATCTACAATCTCGACAAGCAGGAATACCGGTATGATCCCTAGCGACTATGTCTGGGCTTCCCCTCTTAGATTGAGCATTGCAGCCCTCATCCACAATAACTTTCACCCAACTCAAAGAAGGTGAGGACCAAGAAAGAAGTTGCTGATTTTCTATATTGGGGTTGATAAGGTTCAATGAAGATACCGAATCAAACTATTCTTTCCTTTTCACAGTTGCCATAAGAGAAAGCAAACACGAGGAAGATAACGGTGAGGCATATGCTGTTGACCATACAGATTGTGCAACAACTTCCAGATTTCCATAATGTTACAATTCACAAGGCCTTCCGATCTTAATGAGAATGGAGGAGAGAACCAAATACTTTATTTGGAACGTTGAGTTTCTGGACTTGCTGTCAAATCTTTACCTCAACCTGAGGCGTTAGAAGGTTCACTGAAGCACGGATCAACATGGATGCAATTCTATATATCCAGATTTAATTAGGTACTTTCCAGTTTTGTAGATTTAAAGTGGGGCTCAACTGAGAGCTAGTTTGATAGATTTTTTTTTTCTATTCTTTATAAATACATTTACTAATCTATACTATATATATATAATTACGGAAGCAGAGAGAAATGAAGTGTTTTAGAGGTCTTTTCAATGTAGTAAAAAATCAGATTAAAAATATTTAATTAATAAAAAATAAAAAATTTATATTTATAATATATTAAATAATTACTAGTCTATTAATTAAAATGATAAAAGAAAGCAAGAGTTACGGGAAGATGAAAAAACACAAAACAAAGGAAATCCAAAAGTCATAAATAAACTTCTATATAAAGCATGATAGATACTATTCCACTATTATATTCATTGGTCACGATAGATAGTATTATATTTCTGAAGGTAAATATTCGATTTTTTTCATATGTTGTAGTTATTTTGTTCTCAATTATGTTGTTGTTTTATTTTTATTAAACAATAGTTGTTATAGTTTCATCTTTCAGATTCATTTCTGTTGTTACCCATGTTCTATATCTCTCGCTATCTTATCCATGTTTTCTTTTTTATTTGTTTTTTTTTTCAAACTGATAGCTTCAATTGAAGAAATCTGACAGAAATAGAAGATGCATGAACAACTAAAAACGGAAAACACAAAAGTGTCAAAAATTACAAGAAATTCTTATATTTCTCAAGGTAATTATTCGATTTTTTTCATATGTTGTAGTTATTTTTATTCTCAATTGTGTTGTTGTTTTCTTTTTATTAAACAATAGTTGTTATAGTTTTATTTTTTAGAGATGAAATTTCATTTCTGTCGTTATCCAGGTTCCATACCTCTCGCTACCTTATCCATGTTTTCTTTTTTATTTGTCTTTTTTTTTTCAAAATGACTAAAATAAAGATTTTGTAAATTTGTATTCTTTTTTAGTATATATTGCTAGGTGTTATCGTTTCGATTGCTAGCTCTTAACTAAAATTTAGATTTTCGACTTTATATGAACTCAATTTTTGGCTTTCTCAATTGTGCTGTTGTTTTATTTTTATTAAACAATTGTTGTTATAGTTTCATATTTCAGAGATAAAATTCCATTTCTGTCGTTATCCAGATTCCATGTCTCTCGCTATCTTATCCATGTTTTCTTTTTTATTTATTTATTTTTCAAAATGACTAAAATAAAGATTTTATATATTTGCATTCTTTTTTAGTATATGTTCCTAGGTGTTATCGTTTTGATTGTTAACTCTAACTAAAATTTAGATTTTCGGCTTTTATGAACTCAATTTTTAGTTTTAATTGAAGTTAGATTAATTTTTCTAATTCGGAACATGTTGAAATATTCCACTCATTTTTTTAGTTTGAGTTTAGCTAATTGATATGGATTGTATTTTTTATTTTTATGCATTTTGGTACAAATAGATATAAAGTTTCACATGATAGTTGTTCATTGAAGTTTGAGACATATTAAATAAAATATTAAAGAGATATTGGAATATTATACTTATAATGAAGTTTATTTCAATATAAATTATGTTATATTATTATTATTATTATTATCAAGAAGTTATTTTTTCCCAATTTTCTAGACAAGGAGATTGTAAGCGTCTAATACGCTTGATAAGATGTTTATTCTTGAAGAATGTGGATTATGCTAGATACGAATTCAAAATCAAGGTAAATAAAAATAAATTTTGATGCTCAAAATCCTAAAAATGTACATTAATTATGGATATTGAGATAATTGCTTTTGCAACATTGGCTTATATAATTTTTAACTATTATATTATGGTTCGTACAAAATTGTTAGTATTTCACATCCGGGTCTGGTGGAGATTTTTCTTTCTTCTTTAATGTAAGCGCATTGTGCGCAATTGTTTTTAAAAAAAATGAAATATGATCATAGGACAAATTATTGAAAAATATTAATTAAAAAAATATTATTATTTGAATCTCTTCAAATTCTCAAATGTTGAGCATAATGATTCTAATTAATATAATTAATTTCGCATATTAATTATAAAACGTTTATTTTTGGTACTGAGTGGTTACAATTGTGATTTAATTCTATTTAACTAAAATTAATTTATGGACTTAATACTGCATTAAGAAAAAATAAAATGTTTAATTAATGGGCAAAAATATTTTCACTCTCCTCTTTATACGCTTATGTCTCGACATTCTCTCTTATTTTCAAAAAAAAAAACCCGAGAGGAAGATAGTTTTCTTCTTTTTTTTGTAGAAAAGGAAAGGAAAGCAAAGCAAAACAAGCAACTACACCGGGATTAGCCTAAGAAAGCTAACCCCAATCCTATCCTCTAAAAGAAGAGGAGAAAGAGCGATAGGGGGAACGGTAGGGGTAGAAACACCTAACACCCCCTCATGGCCTGCCGCCGCCAAGTGATCTGCAACACGGTTCTGCTCCCGGAAAATGTGGCTGAACTCAAGGATATCAAATGAGGGGCTAAGCCTCTTAATAGCTTTAATAAGGTTGCGGCTATGAAGACCCATGGCATGACTACCCAAAATCATATTGATGGCCTCCAAGTTATCTGACTCCACAGAAAGCCTCTTAACACCCAGCCTAATCGCCAGCTGGATCCCAGAGAGAATGCCCCAGAGCTCCGCAGAGAAGGAAGAACCCAAACCCAAATTCTGGGTAAACCCAGAAAGCCAGGTGCCTCCCGCATCCCTAAGAACACCTCCGGCAGTAATCTTACCATTACTGAGGCAGGAACCATCAGTATTCAGCTTCACAACCCCCTCTCTCGGCCTGCTCCAGCTCACGAGGTGGACATCACTACTCGGGGAATATCTGACAAGGGACTCACCTTTGAAACTATCAATAATAGAGGAGAGTTTCTTCAAGAAGAACTCAGCTAAGTTAGGCAAAAGCACAGCTTTATTATCAAAAATCTCCTCGTTCCTCCATTTCCACACTTGATGACAGATAATGGCAAAGAAAATATCCCCATGCTCCATATAAGACAATAACTTTCCCCTAATACCATCTGAGAACCAGTCGTTCACAGAATGGGACATGAAGGAAGAGAAAGTATGATGAGGGAGAATTTTCTTCCAAACCTCTTCACTCTTAGGGCAATCCCTAAGAGCGTGGCACAATGATTCAACATGGCCTCTACATCTACCGCAAGCTCCAGAGGTCGCCAAATGCCTTCTGTATCTACCTGAGTTAGTAAGTAATCTGTCTTTAATGCCCAGCCACAGGAAGCTCCTCATGCGGTAGGGGATTTTAAGGGACCAAATGGTCTTCCAAATATCCGAGGGATTATCAGTCCTGTTAAGGGAAAAAGCTTCAAAGGCAGATTTGCAAGAATAGACTCCATTGTTAGTCAGCGCCCAGCAATGCTTATCCATGTCTTCCTCTTGATTACTCACCTTCACTCCTCTAATTCTAAGGAGAGTCTCAAGGCTAAAGAAAGAATCAAATTTAGGCCAAACCCAGTCCCCTTCAGAGTCCACCACATCGGCTAACCTCCAGTTTTGGATATCACTAGGCGGGGGGGGGGGGGGGGGGGGGGGAAGTGCACACATCCACTAAAGGTTTATCCCAAATCCAGGTATCAAATCAGAAGCTTATGGACTTACCATTACCCACATCCAGACCAACCCCCGAGCAAAACTCAGTAAAAACAGCGCTAAGCCCTTTCCAGAGGAAGGAACAATTGATAACTCTCTCTTTCGGGCCCCCAAAGATCTTATCTTTTCGATACTTACCACAAAGAAGGCGAACCCAGAGAGAGGAGGGGCATTGCCACATACGCCAAAGGAGTTTCATTAATAAAACTTTATTATTATCCTTAGCTCTCCTAATGCCCAAACCCCCTGAATCTTTGGGCTGACAAACCTCCTTAACTCTCCTAATGCCCAAACCCCCTTAATCTTTTTGGTCCCTTCATTTTTTTTTTCAATTCTTTTGTTTGTTTTTCTTACTTACAAAATTCAAGAATATATAATTATTAGAAAATATTAATGAAGTCAAATAAGTGATATCTGCGAGTATGACTGATATTCTATATAGTGAAAGAATGGAAAAACAAATTGATTGAACGTCTTGATGAGATATTACGAGATGAAAATAGGAGAAATCATCATCTTAAACTGATTCAATTAGATATATTGGGTTATTGTAGCAGAATGAATAATTGAATTTGAATACTTGCTGATCATGAAATTCCATCAACCAAAATAATTATCATCAAGATGAATTTCTGACTAATTCTTACGAATTTTATTTTTTTTATATGTAACATATTGAATTGATAAAGTTTCTTTATATGCAACATTAGAAAAGTATTGATTGTAATAGTTTATAGAATAATATATTGATGTTGCTTCCATTTTAACATAGATTGTAATTCTTTTGTATCGTAGATATAATATTTAATTTTAATTGTAGTTTAATTCAATTTTTGTTTAACCTATATTGTAATTCTTTTGTATCGTAAATATAATATTTAATTTTAATTATAGTTTAATTCAATTTTTGATTTTTTTATTATATTCTAATATATTTCTTAATTAATCTGCTATTTTATTATTATTGTTTCACAGAATATTTGGAATATGAAAATGTATTAAAATTCCTAAAAAGTACAAATCATTGAATTTTATAAAAATAAATAAATCATTCATCTTTAGTTAAAATTCTATAAAAAAAAGTAGTCAATTATTTTTAAAATTAATTTAATTTGAATTATCATTAAAAAATATATATTAATTTCAAATATACATAATATAAATTTTTTTCATAGCATGATATAAAATTATTTAAAAGTAAATATGTCAATTTATTTATTTATCTAAATTATATAAAAGTTTCATATCCCGTGCATCGCACGGGTTTTCGACTAGTTATAATAATAAATTCTTAAGCAACCTTTCAAATTTTTAAACTACTACCATAAATATATTTAATAATAATAATATTAATAATTAAGTTCTTAAGCAACCTTTAAACCACCATACCATAAATACATACACAGAGAAAGATTAAGGCAGAGTTTAATGTAATTTTGGAATTAAAACTTTTACTAATTAAGACGTGGGGTATGGGCCGGCGAGCCCGCCCGGCCCGCCTAGGCCCAGACCCATTTAGCCGGATTTGGACACATGAAAATGCTGTCAGGCCCAGGCCCGTATAAGCCCGCCAAAAATTGGACGCACTTGGGCTTTACAAATTTTACATTGGGCTGGTCCGGCCCGGCCCGATATACTATATATATATATATATATAAATTATAATATATTTTTATAAACATAAATATAAATAACTTTTTATCAAAAAAAAAAAAAAACTTAAGTTTGTTGTTATATATATAACTTATAATATATATATATATATATAAATATCAATTATAATATATTTTTTAATATACAGATGAGCTTGGACGGGCGGGCTTGGGATTCATATCTTAGACCTAAGCGCAGCCCGACTAAATTTCTTGCTGGCTGGGCTTGGGCTCGTCAGGCTTTATTAAAAGCCCGGCCCAGCCCGGCCCATGCCCAAGTATGATAATAATAAGTGGGCGACTATATACCGCACTAAAATTCCGGTTCACCGCCCTGTATTGACCCTTTTGCCCTTCTCATTATTTCAAACATAAGTTTTGAATATTCCAAATCCTCTCAACTTATTTTCCATTCTAAAAAAAACCGACCAAAAACGAGATGGCACAAAGAGGAGGCATCGGCAAAGGATACATGGGTATTACGGTAAGTATTTCCATAAAAAAAAATTTCAAAATCGTGAGTAATCGGGCTGAAATTCGGGATTAAAATCCCAGAATTTGACGTAGGCGGGCGACCCGCACCATCTCCACCTACGGTGGAACGCATGAACTATGCGTTCCACCGTAGGTGGAGATGGTGCGGGTCGAGCGATCCACCGCATGGTGGATCGCATGCGCCGCACGTTCCACCACATGCTGCATAGGCGGAGCGTGCTGAGGGACAGGATGAGGCGGCTGATATAGACATGGACGGGGATGCTTCTATGCATCGTCCTAGTGCTGATACTATCCCCATAGATCGTGGCATCGTGACGAGGGGTCGAGACGGACGATTTTCTTCTACCGCAGCATCTTCTTCTGGTAAGAGAAATTAAAAAATGTGTTTATTTGTATTTGTGTTAATCGTGATTATTGAAAAATATACCAAAAATTTAATGTAAACCGTTTGTTGTAATTTCAGGTAGCAGCAAGCGATCAAGGAGTGTAGAGGATGACTGGGTGGTGAAGGACCCCGTCCCCGGGGGTCCATTTGATGGTGCTGTGATCCCGAGCTTTTTGGGACATATTGCATGTGCTATATGGGCCGGTCAGGATAGGGGCGTCCTTAGGTGTCATACCAGATCAGGGTATTGCACGAAGCTGAGATTATGGTACAGTGGTTCTTCTAGGACGATTCAGTCGCGTATCGAGTCATCTGGCTTGTTCCATTTACCTGGTATTATGCACGGTCACATAGATGCTGCTCTGATCACGACATTTGTAAAGCGGTGGCAGCCAGACACGTCATCATTTCACATGCCATTTGGCGAGATGACCATTTTGATGCATGATGTGTGGGAGATATTGCGCATCCCCGTAGATGGTGCCATGGTGACTGCTGATGCGACTGTTGATGAGCTTAAAGAGTGCGTGATGGATTTGTTTGGGATGACTCGGGTTCAGTTAGATGCCCGTCATTATGCTTCTGGTGGTATACGAGCCGCTTCCGTCATGGAGCACTGTGGAGGTGATCGGATTCCTGAGACCCAGGCTATAGCTTGGACGTGGCTGATGCTCGGTTCCACCTTGTTCGTAGACAAGAGTGGTGACCGCATCCGACCTTCTTGTCTGTTAGAGGTGCAGGACTCGGCGGCTGGAGCCGTTGGACTTTCTTGGGGATCAGCTGCACTAGCATATCTATACCGTCATCTTGGTATTGCTACCAGAGGAGATTGCGGGCAGATGACGGGTTGTATGACATTGCTCCAGTCCTGGATTTACGAGTATTTTCCTTGCTTCAGGCCACATCGAGAGGCAGTTACAGTTGACCCGGATCTTCCTAGGGCTTCGTTGTGGCCATCTATATCGATGGAGAAGAGCGATGAGCGGCTGAGAGCATTTCGTGCCCGGCTTGATGTGTTGACAGCAGATGAGGTATACTTGCTATATAATTATAAATACTGTTCAATTAAAACAAATTTGTATTACTTGTATGTGTTAATGTAATTTTATACATCTGTAGGTCATGTGGATGCCGTATGGCCCTGATGCCATTACTGAGACCCCGAGGACTCTATATTCTGATGGATACGGTATCGGGATGTGATCGAGCCGTACATACCGGGGCGATGCCTTCGACAGCTTGGACATGTGCAGACCATTCCTAGACCGATATTGCAGCCTTCTAAGGCTGTTCGCCCGTGGACCAGTTTGAAGTATCGTGTGGAGGTGCCAGCTGTGATGGTGCAGGGTATTTGGGACTCTTTTCCCCAGTCGTCTGTCCTTATACTGTCTGTATTCACTCCAGCACATACTCCATCAGATTGTGAGGATCAGTACATGCATTGGTACACCCGTCATTCACACCCTCGTTTACTTCCGGAGATTGTTGCACCCGGACCGGCTGTTTATACTCGCTCGAACAGTGAGATTGTAAGTTATTTTTGGTTTTTCTTGACTGGTCTAGTAATGTGAAATGATATTTACTGAAATGTGAAGTGATATTAACCTTGTTTTTTGTTCCTTACTTTTTACAGTGGGTTAGTCGATTATCTGGCTGGGGTGAAACTGTGTTGGATCACATGAGTCATCTGGACGAGGATGCTGCGATTGTATATATGCAGTCGTTAGAGCAGATTATGGGTGCTTGGCATTTGGCCAAGTGAGTTATGACTGTATTTTGAAGTATTTTAGTACTATTTTGACTGAATTTGGTGGATTGATATTTTAGTACTATTATGACAGAATTTGGTTTTTTTTGTGGTACGTTTTGTTATTATTGCAAATTTAAGAATACATTAGAATGACATAAACGGCATAAACTGTAAAAATACATTACAACGACATAAACTGAAAAAATACATTACAACGACATAAACCGGAAAAAAAAACATTAGTCACTATCTTCTTCGTACACCTGAATGTTTGGTGAAGATGTCGCTGGTATACCTGACTGTATTGCAAGGTATATCTCTTTCTCCTCTGCAATATTCGTCTCATATTCCACAGGAAAAATGTTCCATGGAGCATTTCCTCTATTTCTTGGCCAAGCTCGTCCTGGCAGGTAATCGTTCTTTGAAGCGCTGATACTCTGTAGTACTCGAACCTCTAATTTATAGCGATCCCAATTTTTCACGATCGAGTAAGGATAAGTTCGATGAACCTCATGAGAAATTTCAGACTCTGTCCATCTTAAAAAGACGATGGAGTTGAAATTTTTTTTAGGGATAATTCCCCTCTGATTATCACGCAGTAGTCTGGCGAACATAGCTTTCCAGTCATCAATAGGCATAAACCACTTCAGAAATGTTTGAATATAACTAGGAATATTTCCTTCATTCAAATTGTTCAATCATTCCTCTAGAGCAAATTCAAAAGGCATGTAATACATATAACATAAGAACCACAACATGTGTAGTGAGTATATTGGAAACTCACCAGCAGACGGAAGCTTGAAGCAAAACATAAATGGAGTTTCAGGATGGAACATTGTTGGACTCACAAATGTCTCTCCATATACACGGATTACGTAGTATTGGTAATCAAGCATCTTCGTCGTGCAATCAGACTTATTCAAAGTTGATACTATGCTTTTCTCGGGAGGAAAATTAGGGAACTCGTTGGTAAAATCAGATGAAGCCATTTATGTTTGAGAGTTTTCGTTGATTGGAATTTAAAGAGTAAATGTGGATAACTGAAGTAGCAAGAATGTTTAATTTTATAGATGGAGAATATAGCCGTTGGAATATAGACGTTGGAATATAGACGTTGGAATATAGCCGTTGGAATACCACATGTTCGAATATAGACGTTGGAATATATACGTTGGAATATAGACGACGGAATATAGACGCTGATACATGTAACATTACAAAACCACACATAATTGATCAGAATTCACCTGTAACATTACAGAACCACACATAATTGATCAGAATTCACCTGTAACATTACAGAACCACACATAATTGATCAGAATTCACCTGTAACATTACAGAACCACACATAATTGATCAGAATTCACCTGTAACATTAGAACCACACATAATTCATCAGAATTCACCTGTAACATTACAGAACCACACATAATTCATCAGAATTCACCTGTAACATTACAGAATATCAACCACTAATATCCCCTAAGTTGGGCCAATCTGGTCCACTGTGTCACCCTATCCTGATAGAAGCGCTCCCATCCTACAACGCTTTAGCCTCGGTGCACAAACCACCAGTGTACTATAGGGGGCACCGGAAAGTTAGGCGATAAATTTAAACGTATGTAGTGCTGGCAGTGATTCCCTAAATGAGCTATACAAATCTCACGTGATGGTCTTGTAGCAGTCGATGCGGCATACAATGGTAAGATAGTACCACACAACACTAATGTGTCCCCACCTGAGAAGCCAAATAACATGATAGCAGAATTGTACATGGTAGCAACCGGCCATAAGTCATCCCAAACGATCATCCAATAATCCGGTGTACAACCTGCACCGTCCCAACTTACTCTATGAAGAGCTGCATCAACAGTATCAACAAACACTCTTTGATACAAACAACGGTTAGCAATTACTTCATTTCGAATGTGATGCCTAACTGTCTGCCACGCTTCTTCGTCACCAAAAATGTAAGTTGCTACCGTACGGAAACCACAATTTCCATCACCTACAACGTCGTAGTATGATTCGACGTATGGTTTAATTATGCCAACTATTTTATCGGAATGTACGAATTCAGAACCATGATACGTTTTTCCATCTGCATTCATGTATATTAGTGTAAAACAACTCTATATTGCAAAACAGTTATAAAAAAAAGTTAGGTTTATCAGATATAATTTACCTGATGAGGCAGCATTATGTACCGAGGATGACGAGCTAATTCTGCCACTTCTACCACGACTCCTAGATGAACTAGTAGAACGAGCCCGTCCACGACGAGTTTTATTATATTCCCAAGAACTCGGCATACGTTTTGTGGATTTGCTCACCTTAGGTCACCCCCGCACGTTAATTTTGACATCGGGTTCGGTGTACTGAGCTTGATCAGGGTGTAGTTGATCATGGATAAACATTGAAATATTACGCATTACGGATGGGTCGGCTTTAGAGACTTGGTCCACTAAGGACTTAAAATATCGCTGCTCCTCGTTCAGATCATTACGCCCGTCATTTTCATCAGTGTGACCATGATTGATTAAAAGTGTTCTCCAAAACACGTGAACACTCTCAGAACTGATCATTTGTTCCAGATCACAAGCTCGTTTCAGCTCACATGCACATGGTATCTGATGCGATGTTCTCAATACACAACCGCAACGCACGTACACTTCATGGCTCAACCCTCTCATACGCTCTAACTCTTGATTCAACAACTGCAGACAATAATGAGAGACTTTGAATACAAGTTGGCTTAATGGGCGTCCGGTGAAAGTGACTGCTTGACGAAGCCGGGACTGTTCAAGCATGTACCTGATACGAAGACAAAATTATTATTAGTTAGTGAAATGATACAACCCTAAATGCAAATTCCAAAATCGCCGTAGAAAAAATTGCAAATACCTTATATTGGTTGCTTGTGATTCAATCTGCTTGTGAACCTTCTGCCATACCGTGTCAAGGGACCCAGTTGCCGTATTGAGCCATTGCTTTAGACTAGCATGTTTGCTCTCCACTCGACAAGTAGTTGTGTTACCAAAATGTAGAAACTCCTTTGTCCAAGCAACAATAAACTTCTCCTTATGCACCAACCATGTCTCCTCAACATACGAGATAACTCCTTTGAACCTGCTCATCTTTTCCTTCATCATCATAAGATTGGTCTCGTACTCCTCAATGGTTAATGATTCTAATATTGTTCTCCATTTGCCATTCTTGAATTTAGAGGCAAGGCCTTTATCTCCAATGATTCTATACACACGATCTTCCACATCCTTATTTATATGCCAAGTGCATAGCAAGTGCGCTGCTTGTGGAAAAACTTCTTGTATCGGCTTTAATAACCCAAGCTCTCTGTCACTAACAACAACGGTCGGGTTCAGATCATCCCCAAGCAAAATCTTCAGCCTTTGCAAAATCCAACGATAGCTCCTTTCGGTCTCGTCTTTAACAATAGCATACGCTATCTTGAAATTATTATTGCATGGCGTCATCCCAACAATCTCAACAAACGGCATTTTGTACTTGTTTGTTTTGTACGTTGAATCCATGCCGATGTACCAGTGGTAAGTCCTAAACATATCAACTGACTCTGGATGTGCCATGAACACATGCGTTATCACACCTGAATCAGTCTGTGTGTAATGGACATATTTGTTCTCCACAGCAATATGGTAGAATTGACTAGCCAGGTCTCTACCTTCAAACGCGTCCCTCCTCATTTTGTCCCTGTAATTATATATGTGTTTAATTACTGAGTTGTCCTCTGGGTATTTTTCTTTAACTGCTGCTAAAATAGCACAAGGCTTTGCTTGAACTGAAGACATATCACGCACAATTTGTTTAGATGCGATACTGAGTCCGCTCATTTGCCGACTTCCCTCTGGATACATACGCATTGTATGGTTATGCATTCCAGTTAACCCAGCCTTAGCCTTTATCCCCCATCCCGAAAGGTCTGCATGTTGATAGGCTTTAATCTGAAATTTACAGCGGCACGCTTTAGTTTTACTTTTCCTAATTGCAGGATCTTCATCATTTTTCACAACACCTCTATATCGTTCACCTCGTGAACAGCGCAACAACTTTTGTTTTCCCCCATTTTTGTGCGAAGATATTACAAGCTCAAACCCATTCTGAATAGCTATTTTTTTTGCCCAATCAATAACATCCTGACTAGAGGGGAAAACGGTATCCGTTATGAAACGCGAACTATAATCAATGTTATCGGGGTTCCAATCTTCTATCGGTACCTGAATATACAAAAAATTGACATTAAAATTACAAAAAAAATACTTCGGGGCTATTTCTCCCGTTCAAAATTAATTCGGGGCAATTTCTGCCCATATTGGCCTGAACGGACAGGCTACCCGTTTCACCATAGGTGGAAACGGGCAGCGCGTACTGCCCGTTCCAAAGGTGGAACGGGTGGCGCGTACCACCGTTCCATGGGTGGAGCGGGTGGCGCGTACCACCCGTTCCATGGATGGAGCGGGTGGCGATTACCATCAGTTCCTTAGGCCGAACGGGTAGTTCATCCATTCGGCCTAAGGAACGGGTGGTAATCGCCACCCGCCCAGGCAAAAACCAAATAAAAAAAAATAAAAAAAGGCTAAATAACGTTTTTAATTCTCGTAATATTACCTCGTGTTCGAACTCATTGTCTTCGGGAATGTTTTGATCCATTTTTTTCAAATCCGGGATTTGTGCTCGGGAGAGAAAACTAGAGAGAGTTTTGAAGGTTTTAGGGGAAAAAAAGTGGCAAGGGTATAATGGTCAAAACAGTGCGGTGAACCGGAAATTAGGGGCGGTATTTAGCAATACCCTAATAATAATGGGTTAGTTACAAGAAATTCACAATTACTATATAAAAATACAGTTATCTCGTAAGAGAGTAAGTAATTTTAAATTTGTCAGAAATTACTAAATTCATACTGCATATGTCATGGATAGACACATCATTTAGATATGGGCGTGCCGCTGTGGACATAAACAGAAAATTTGATCGATCTTCATGCTCTCTCCTGTAATGGGAGAACCTATGCTTTAGATATAATTGCAAACGCCATGGGAAACTGTATGTAGCGGTACAAATCCGGAGATTCTTAGGAAATTTTTCCTTAATATTGAAAAGATTTAAAAGTGAAATAATGTTAGGAAAGAAAAGAAAGTGAAGGGAAAGGGAAATTGAAGAGAAGAAAATGAAATATGCTTCAAGTAAGGGTTTCACACATTAAGAATGCCATGGACAAAGGGGAGGTGAAGAAATAAGAAGCAGGCGAAAGTGAAGAATGACAAAGATGAGAAAATATGGATTTAACTGTTTTAGTTTGACAAAAGGAAGATAAAAATTAACTGGTTGATAAAACACATAAAACCACCTTCCAAAATTGTAAAAATAAATTGATAAATGTTTTTTTGTTAAGCAACCTTTCCAATTCTTAAACTACTATACCATAAATATATTTACTAATAATAATTAACTTTTTAAGCAATCTTTCAAATTCTTAAACCACTACCATAAATATATTTAATATTAATAATTAAATTCTTAAGCAACCTTCAAATTCTTAAACTACTATATTATAAATACATTTTTAATATATATGAGTGGCATTTAAAAAAAATAATTATCTTTATATATTGGGATTAAATTATTATTTTTTTATTATTTTTTTACCAAAATTAATGAAGCATTATGATATATTCATGTAATTAATATCTACATGAATTATTTCGTGGACGTTACAAAAACACTTTGTCCACACGATATGTTTTTTTTTACTTTAAAAAAAATTGATGTGTACACTGTGTTTTTGATTTGTTGCTGATGGGTAATATAACCCAAGCACATATGAAATGAAGATAATGAGATTCATAACTATGAATAGTATAGAACATACACCTCCCCTGTCTCTATTCATGAACAACCGTTTTTGTTCGTGACCTCGGAAACTATTGTCAATAGGACAAAATTTATCTTAAAGAGACTGTTACATGTCTCATATATCTCAATTCCTGTTCTTTGGAAAGTTTTATGAATGTATATTCAGTGGTTCAACTACACGACAGGCATGCTAATGCAATGGTGATTTTGTAATTTCGGATGGGGTTTCAGATTTTATTTTGCAAGTTCTTGGAGAAATTTAATAAATTTAATGCAGTGACAGTTTTGAATTTTAATGCAGTAAATGCAATGATAGTTTTACATTCTAATGTAGTGCCAGTTTTAAATTTTAAAGGGATAAGGTACCAAAATAGATCTAAGGTTTTTGGGAAAGTACCAATTTAGGCTCCACGTTCAAAATAGCACCAATATAGGCAACATAACATCAATTTAGGCTTAACGTTTACAACATAGTATCAATTTAGGAATTACTAATAGAACATGACACGTCATCCGTTAAGTCTGCCAACTCAGTGTGCCACGTCACGTAAGGTACCAAAGTAGGCCTAATGTTTGTAGAAAGTATGAATTTAGGTCTCACGTACAAAATAACACCAATATAGGCTTAACGTTTATAAAATAATACGAATTTAAGCTTAACGTTTACAAAATACATCCAATTTAAGCTGTGTCAAAAATATAATTTTTATTTTTCTAGCATGGTTGTTAGACGAGGTGCCGCGGCCTAATCTCCTGGGCGGACCGGGGGGTGGACAACCTCATGGCGACGTAAGCGGTGATTGGCACCGAAAGCAACCAATCGTGGAATCAAGCTGCTCGGCAGGACCGGAGCTCGGAGATATGGAAGAGTCGCCACCCACGAATGGGAAAATGAACACCGATCCCTTGCGGGAGACCGGTGTGGGTTCGGGAAACTTAGGTACGAGCCGAGAAGGCTAGATCCTTTCCGGAGAAAGGCTACTAGGCACCCCGACATCGCCCGGTTATGAACCACCGGCCTCCTACTCAGCATGTTAGGCGATAACGGACTAATCGTATACTTCTTTAAGTTTAAAATTCATTTGAAACCATTTTCTTTCTTTTTTCAGAAACCGTTTTGAGCATATATTATTGGAAAGCCATACTAGTAAAGAATCACTCATTTATGTTATACATACACAGAGAAGGGGGAGAAAGAAGTGATTTATTTACAACTTCATTTACATGTCACGCTGTGTGTTTATTCTACACTAACTTATTTTTCCCAAAACGAGTTTATTTACATGGTTCGCACCTTAATCACCGTTGGAACGATATAGGTGAGTTTTAAAACCCCGTTTGATGAAGTTTTACCCGAATCGCCGTTGGAACGACTCGAGTGTTTGAAAACGTTAGGATAAGAACCTTTTAATGAGAAAACGTGGTTAAACATACAAGTCAATATCATGTTGTACAAATCCTTTAAGAAAATGATTCTAAAACTCTATTATTCACAAAGAAAATGATTTTAATTATAATGTTCGCTTAATCCGCCGTTGGAACGGACTAAGGTTTTAAGACGTGGTGTTTTGAGAAATGATTTGAAATGTTAACAAAAACAACTCTATTTACTTACATTAGGAAACTCTAAAAATTCATTAGTTTAAATAATTATATTGAAAGCTCTCTTTTTGTGATTTATTTTCCTCTCTTATTTAATGGACTCTCTACCTATTATACTTGTAATAATAAACCCATTTAAACCAAGACTCATACTCAAATAAAGCCCATTTGAAACATGGACCCATGAATGGTCCAAAGGAATAAAGAAAGTAATTCTAGCATATATATATACATTTAAATCAAAAAAATAGAATAAGAAAATAAAAGTTTATACAAAAGAAACTATATGTATATAAAAATAGTAGGTACAATATATCTATACTTTAAAAATGTGAAAATAGTAAGTAAATCCTATAACTAAGAAAATAATATTCATCCAAAAATAATTTCCTTCAATAACCACTAAAATAATCCAAATATCCCAAAACTACATATATACATATCTATTATAGTTTTAAATATAAAAAATAACATATACTAATATATATTAATTATTTTCCAAAATACCCAAGTAAATAATCTTCAAAATAGAATCTAATAGAGCCCAAATGAATAAAAAGAAAGACATATATATATACATATACTTATATTGTAAAATAGAATAATAATAAAAAAGCATACAAATATTCTAAAATAATTACATATACTAAAGGTCTAAAATAATTTGAAAAGCATATATTACATAACTATACATATATATATATATTAAGGATTAAAAGCTTAACAGTTAAGAAAAATGGACTGAAATGGCATCTTTTACGTTTTGGCAGATTTACCGATGGAAAATCCGTCGGTAAACAGCATTTAGTGACAGAAATGACAAATTACAGCAACACTCCAATATTTTCCAGATTTATTCGAAAGCTTTAAATTAAATCTAATTCAATCGTTTTGGATTTTCGAACTACCAAAAATGGATCATAGTCGAAAACGGAAGTTCCTAAACGACGTTTTTTATTTCAAATCATTATTTGGAAATTTCTTTTAAATTAAAAACTTGTAATTACAACGTTTTCGATACCCGAACTACCTTTTTATCGGATCACGGTTCGTATTGGGATATCAAAATGAGGTTTTTTATTTTAATACAAAACCGAATTTTATTCAACACGAAATGGAAATTAAATAAATACGCTAATTAAATAAAATGTGACAACATAAATAAATAACTAACTAAATAAAAACTATAACATAAAAATAAATAGGAGAAGAAGATAAATAAAATAAAATAAAAGAGAGTCTAGTCCTCGGATAATACCTTAAATTCGGTATCTGACAGTCGAATCCGATTGATTCCACGAACCACGATCTTCCGTTTTTAATGAAAATTTAGTAAAAATTGAACTTTAGGAAATTTGGAATTTTTGAGAAAAAAAAAATATTTTTCTCAAAAAATTCACTCTCTCTCTCTAAAGATGTTTAGAGTGAGAAAGCTCTCTCCAAAAATCCCCCTCTTTTGCATTGGGATCCGTGCCCCTTTTTATAGGGAAACGGATCCCGGAACTTTGGGCGACGCCCAAGTAAAATTGGGCGTCGCCCAAAGTTGTTGGGCGGCCGCCCAAGGCTTGTTGGGCTACCGCCCAACATTGTTGGGCGGACGCCCAACAATAGTTGGGCGGCCGCCCAGCAATGTTAGGCGGCCGCCCAACATTTGTTGGGCGATCGCCCAACAATTGTTGGGCGAGCGCCCAACGCAAGGTTGGGCGCCCGCGCCCAACCAACGTTGGGCGCTCGTCCAACGCTCGTTGGGCGTTTGCCCGACGTGGTTGGGCGCCCGCCCGACGACCCCCGAGGCGTGCCTCGCGCTGTCGGGCGCGCGCGCCCTGCGGCCGCCGAGCGCGCGTTCCGCGCCATCGGACGCTCACACGTTGCGGCCGCCGAATGCGCGCTCCGCGCTGCCGGGCGCGCACGCTCAGTGGCCAACGAGAGCGTGCCCCGCGCTATCAGACTCGGACGTTGCTCGGACGTCGAGAACGTGCCACTAGTGGTTGGATGCGTGCGTCCGACGGACACCGAGCGCACGTCCTGTGCCTTCGAGCAGGCGTTCGGCCATTGTCGACCGCGCGCCGGATGCCGCTAAGCACCCGCGCCATGCCGCTAAGCATACGCGAGCCACCTTACCGGCAACAGCGACCCGCCGTAATTTTCTTTCCTTATTATACGCTTATTATTCTTTATATTTTTTTTCAAAACTTCCGGAATCAATCGCTTCAACCGTCTTGTTTTCAGGTTTTCGTCACAGGTCCTCCGACTCAGTGTCTACAGTTGCCCCTACTTTTCTATTTTGACAGTGATGTGTGTGTTTCGAAAACGTTTTTTTTGCTAACATAACACATGCAATGTAAAACATATAAAAGTAAAAGACACGTAAAGAGTAGGAGGGAGCATACCTGACCTTCACGCTGCGCATTCCGGTGTCATCCTCTGATTCCTTCCATTGTCACCTTTGGAGTGGCCGTCGATGGATGTTCTTTTCTCGGAATCTAGCGTACATTGGTTATGGGTAAGAATGGCTCAAAAGCAATTTCGGTGTACGACCTTTAATGGGATGGCTCAAAAGCAACTCAGGTCTGCGACCGCGAGTAAGATGGCTCAAAAGCGACCCTGGTCCACGACCGCGGGTAAAATGGCTCAAAAGCAACTCAGGTCTGCGACCTTAAGTAAGATGGCTCAAAAGCAACTCTAGTCTACGACCGAGAGTAAGATGGCTCAAAAGCGACCCTGGTCCACGACCGTGGGTAAAATGGCTCAAAAGCAACTCCGGTCTGCGACCGTGAGTCAGATGACCGGAGTCAGTTGGCTCAAAAGCAACTCCGGTCCGCGACCGTGAGTCAGATGGCTCAAAAGCAACTCCGGTCTGCGACCGTGAGTCAGATGGCTCAAAAGCTGGGATTGTTTCTGGATTTTCTTACGACACCATTGTCTGTATCTTCTTACTGGAGCTATCATCTCGGAGGTTCAATGGGAATGTGTTTCAGTCTGAAATGATATAGACTAATGATCGTTTTTCTGTTGACTGTCATCTGTATTTTGACTGGTGTCACTGTTCTGTAAAAATTGACTGTTGTTTGGAGTTCATATCTTGGCAATGTTGGTCGTTGTCTGGGAGAAATGCAGGCTGAAACGGACTGCAAATCGGAGGTCTGTGCACCTAGTAATTAATTATTTACTTTTTACCTTTATGTCAAATCGTACTTCTTTCACTATTTACGGGAATGTCATTCCCTTTTCCTATATAAGGTGGTGGGGTTTCATTTCAACCCCACACCTTCTCTCTCTTCTTTCTCTCACTAGACTTCAATTTGGATTATTCTCGGGATGGATTTAGATGAATGGGATGGCACTAGAGGCATGGACGAGGTTTACGTAAACCTGGATAGAGTGGATACCTTCCACGACCCTACGACGCATTTGAGCAGGACACGCTGCAACGAGGTAAGTAATTTCTCACTTTTATTTGATTCGAACTCTAGGCTTTAGCATTCCTATCCGAACATGATTTGCATGCTAACCCTTAGACTGCCTTAGAGGACTTTAGCTAGAAAACGTGAATTCCTTTATTCACAAGTAACACCTGTTTATTTTTGTAAGAATGCGCGCTATATGCATGTGAATAGTGACACTACAAATTTATGCATGCTAATGGTACAAACAACGTGAATAGTGAAGACGTGAATATTGCACGTGAATAGTAAAAACATGAATAGTAAAAACATAGCTAATGCACGTGAATAGTAAAAACGCGAATAGTGCACGTGAATAGTGAAAACGTGAATAGTGCACGTGAATAGTAAAAACGTGAATAGTGCACGTGAATAGTAAAAACTTAGCTAATGCACGTGAATAGTAAAAACTTAACTAATGCACGTAAATAGTAAAACCTAATCTATGCTCCTCATCCCCGCAGACGAGGGTGGATTAAAGAATTGACTAAACCCTACGTGAATGACCCTACAGGAGAGATTTTTACAGAAAATTGGTCCTAATTGACCGGATGTCTCTATGAAAGAATACCTAGTCTTAACGCGTTCTTATCCATTGCATGCTTTAGGAGCTGTATTTAAATTTTCTTGTCTTGTTCTTTTTAGTTCATTGAGATTTCGGGGACCACCGCCGAGATTCACTCGTGGTACGATAGGCTAGGTGCCGCGGCGAGAGCCCGCGTGCGTGAGTTGGGCTTCGAGCCTTTTATTGTAGCGTTGCCCCGCACCAACGGGGTATGCGATCGTTTCGGCCTACGGGCCTTATATGAGCGGTGGGTTGACTCGACCCACACCTTCCACCTTTCTTTTGGGGAGATGACCATCTCGCCCAGAGATTTCTCACTGCTGACAGGGTTGCGAGGGAGCAACACTCCCGTTCCTTTCCATTTCGATATGATGCGACCACGGGTCGACCTTGCTAGGCTCGCTGCCTTAATTGGACCGGGAGTTCATCTTTGCGCCAAATCTACTCCAGCGAAGTTTATTTCCACCGCGAGCCTCTTGAGTCGGCGAGATTTCTGCGAGACAGACGATACCGACTTAGCGGTTCGCAGCTTCTTAGTGTATACTCTGAGTGAGACGATTTTCCGCACGAAGGGTGGAAAGGTACATGCGGGTCTCATTCAGGCACTCAGCGATTTGGATGCAGCGGCTTCCTACGATTGGGCGGGGGCAGGCTTAGCCTTTCTCTACAAGTTTTTGGATCTGACTTGCCAGAATCGCAAGGATTTCGGTGGTTACACCTTTGCTCTGCTGGTACGTGACGCCTTCTTGACTTGCCCGTCTTATCTTCTTCACGTTTTTCACACTCCTAGTCCTTGTTTTTACCGCAGGTGTGGGCGTATGAGAGGCACATCCTTCCCAGCCAGTCTCGATCTCGACTGAGAGTACCGAGGCCGCCTTTCATGACTCGATGGAGGGATTTTGACTTGAGCGCCGAAAGGAGTCGGACGGTGCCACGGCTCCTAGATTGGATCGACTCACTGACCCTCACACAGGTAGATTTTGCCTAATCATGCTCGGTTTTTGTTTGAGTCTTTCTGACTTTCTCTTTGTGCATTTTTTAGATTAAGTTCAGGTGGGACGACCTCGACTTCGGCCCCGATTATACATATGTATCGATGATCCAGGAGCAGCAGTGTGTGCTCACCGGCCCCTGCGTGCGGGCATGGTATTTAGGGGATCGAGGCATCACTGGAGTTAGGGACGCTCACTGGACACCGGGTGAGATCCCCGTCTCTATGTTCGCGGTGCGGACCATGCCCTTATCGACCGTTCGTCGGGACTTGACCCGTCGGTTTGTTGGTAGAGCGGTGTGGATTCACACCGGGGGCCGTGAGCCTTACTTCTCTACTCTGCTGAGCGCGAGGGATGCCCCGGCGACAGCGATGGAGGTGGATCCGGTGGCAGATGTATTTTCGAGGGAGGCTGTCGCGGCAGTCTTCGGTCAGGAGGAGGTCCCGGTAAGTGGTTCCACCCCCTTCTTATTTTACCTTTCATTCATGAGATGTTTAGGGGTTTTTATTGTGTTTTTTTTTGCAGGAGGGGTCCTGGAGGAGTGCCCATTTATCTGATTTCTTTGACGGTACTCGAGCTCAGACGCCTGTGTGCGAGCAGCCCTACTACGTCGGCGAGTCCTCCAGCGCTGCCCGACCGGAGAGGTCTTCCCTAGGCGTGCCCCTACCAGACTACGGGAGAGATTATGCCACGATTTGCTATGACGAGTCCGGGGCAGCTTATGCGGGATTCGAGGCGGCTCCCCCTATCTTCTCCTTGAGGGTCCCATTTGATCCCTCAGACGCTTCTCTGACCACGAGGGAGACTTGTACGGATTACGTGGGGCTGTCTGGTTACCTACGAGGTCGCCTCAGCTTGCGCTGCACCGATCACCTGGTATGTATCATTACTTTACTTTAGTGTAGTGGAATGTATGCATGTATGTATGATTTATGTTTTTGCCTATGCTGCTTTTTATCTGTTCTTTTTTCTTCTTTTTCTGTAGAGTGATTTGCATGCCCACGAGCGGAGGCAGAGCGAGTTGGTGCGGGAGGCCGATGCCCGGGTTGGTCAGGTGTATCAGGAGAGAAATGACCACTGGTCAGGGATGATGCGACGGGAGACTGAGGGTCGCCTTGCCATCGAGGAGAGGGCGCGTGATGAGTCGATCAGGCGCCTTGCTGCAGAGGAGAGAGCACGAGCTGCTGATGAGAGAGCACGCGCCTCTGATGAGAGAGCGCGAGTTTCTGATGAGAGAGCGCGTGCTGCCGAGGAGGCACTATCTGCGGAGCGGGCATCACACCTGAGAGATTTTGAGGACTATTAGGACTTCCCTCCGTATTAGGCTCGTTATGTATTGCTTTGTAGCTTTCATTATTGCTTTGTAGCTTTTATTAGAGTTTCCCCGATGTATAGCTGATGTATAGGGAGTGGGGTGGATAGTAGGTAGGCTTTTTGTGAAAAGTAGGATAGGAAATGTATAACTCGTGATTCATATTACCATGCATTCAGTAGATTATGATGATTCCCATCATTCTCGTCAAATATATTCATGCCTTTATTTATTTACAAACAACAGAAATACTTAGTCTCTTATACATTGTTTTTGTAATTGCTCAAGTCATAACTATTGTTACCAGGACCCGCCTTTCGGTTTTCGGATCCCGGCGATTTTTCTCCTCTCCTTTTACTATCCCGGAATTTTTAAATGAGTGCCCTTTCGGGTTTTCACCCATTGGGATTTCCCTTATTGTTGCATAGGTCGCCCTTTGCAGGTTTTCAACCTATCGGGAATTTTTCTTTATTTTTCTTTTTTTTTTTTTTTACGAAAAGTATTTCTTAAGCCTATCCAGGTTGGTAGGTTCGGAGAATTCCATGCCGTCCATTGTAGTTAACTTCACCGCTCCTTTGCTTAGTATCTTCTTCACGACGAATGGTCCTTCCCAGTTAGGCCTGAACTTCCCCCTCGGGTCGGTGTGCGTCACACGGATCTGTTTCAGCACCAAATCTCCTTCTTTGATAGGACTGGTCTTGACCTTTTTATTGAAAGCCCGAGCCATCCTTCTTTGATATAACTGTACATGTTAAAGCGCTTCCATCCTTTTTTCGTCAACTAGAGCCAACTGCTCACATCGCTTCTTCACCTATTCTGCCTCGGGAATTTCTGCCTCCACTGCGATTCTCAACGATCGCTTTTCGATCTCAATCGGCAAGACTGCTTCTGTTCCATACACCAAAGAGAATGGCGTTGCCCCAGTTGAGGTTCTAATTGTCGTGCGATAAGCCCATAATGCGAGTGGGAGCTGCTTATGCCAATTCCGATGTGATTCCACCATTTTTACGAGAATCCTCTTAAGGTTCTTATTAGCTGCTTCTACTGCTCCATTAGCCTGTGGACGGTATGGAGAAGACCTGTGATGTTCAATGCCATATTCTCGGAAAAGATTTCTTACTTCCCCCTGAAACTGGACCCCATTATCCGTAATCATGTGATGAGGCACTCCGAACCTGGTGATCAAGTGTTTTTCAATGAACTTTCTCATCTGCTTGGATCCCAGTTTGCTAAACGACTCTGCTTCTACCCACTTGGTGAAATAATCGATGGCGACAGCAATAAACTTATGTCCATTTGAAGCGTTAGGCCTTACTTCGCCGATGATGTCAATGCCCCAAGCAGCGAATGGCCAAATAGGTGCTAGCACATGTAGTTCCATGGCCGGAAGATGACTGCAATCGCCGTGGATTTGACAATCATGGCATTTCTTTGCATACTCGTTACAATCTCTTTCCATGGTGAGCCAGTAGAAGCCTTGCCTTATGATTTTCTTTGCTAACACCGCTCCTCCCATATGGGCCCCGCAAATTCCTGAATGCACCGATTCCATCGCCTCACGGGCTTCTCCCGCATCTAAGCACCTTAGCTGTAACCCATCGATGTGCCTTTTGTAAAGTAAGTCGTCATGGATGACGAACTGTCGAGCTAACCTTCTAATCACTGCTTGATCCCTCGGTTCCGACTCTGCCGGATATGTTCCATTTTTCATGAAGTTCACGATATCGAAATACCACGATTTTTCATCTGCCCCTAACAGCATTACGTCCTCGTAGCATGGTTTGTGAGATCTCCTTAATACCAACGGTTTCGAGGCAAGGTTCCGGGGGTTGTCCCAAACTGACACCAAAGTGGCCAAAGCATCCGCCGCCTGGTTCTGCGCTCGAGGAATGTGATAGAAACGACACTCCTTGAATCTTTGTACCAACCCTTCTAGCTGATCTAGATATGGACGTAGCCTTTCTTCCCTCACTTCCCAGTTTCCTTGTGCCTGTTCGATGATCAACTTGGAGTCACCCTAAATTTCGACATATGATGCTCCCAGTGCCGCTAATGACTCTAAACCATAAATGCACGCTTCATATTCGGCCATATTATTAGTGAGAGGGAAGGATAACTTCTTGGCCATCGGGATCCTTTCTCCTTCCGGTGAGGTAAGTAGTACTCCTACTCCGGCTCCATTCGAATTAACTGCTCCATCGAAGAACATTTTCCACGGTATAACTTCGATTGCGTTCAAGTGCTCATCGGGGAAATCATAGCTTACTTCTTCCTCTTCTGCATTCAGGGGTTGGTTAGCCAGAAACTCTACCATGGCCCTTCCTTTGATAACCTTCTTCGTCACATATTCAATGTCAAACTCGGACAGAAGCAACAACCATCGGGCTAACTTCCCCGTCAAGGATGGAGTTCGGTACAAATACTTCACGGGGTCCATCCGAGAAATAATGATCACTTTATACGATTGAAAATAATGCCGTAGTTTCTTTGTCAACCATACTACTGCCACACATGTCTTTTCGATCATGTTGTACTTCCTTAGGCCCACTTTTCCTTCACCACTCACATTGGGCAGACCTCCCTACTCATATCCCAAACCCCTCCGGGTTTTCTGACTCTTAAAGTCCGGAAATTCTGGCAACCCCTGATGGTGTGCTCCTAAACCCATTCCTGGGATGAAACCTCCCTTCATCATCTTCACCACATCGGTGGTCATGCTGGACTCATAAATCCCGGAGACTTGGAATCCGGAGAAAAGCTGTGGCTCAATTCCCAATGCTGCCACCGAGCTTAATTTCTCAGCTCTGATCGTCATTATCTCCTCCCCGAAGGGGAATTTAATCATTTGATGGAGCGTAGAGGGCACACCTCCCAACTTATGGAACCACGGGCGTCCCAACAATACAGCAAAGGTTACCGGGATATCCAGCACCGTGAACTCAGTTTCTTCTTCATGTGGCCCTACTTTCAACTTGGCCTTGAAGACTCCCTTAATGTGCCTACAGCTGTCATCATACGCTCTAATCACAGTTTCAGAGGCTGTCAGGTCTCCTCTCTCCACTCCCAACTTCGACAAGAGTTTCAAAGGATAAACATTAATGGCCGATCCATCATCGACCATCACGCAACTAGTCTTCTTTCCGTTAATTTCCGCTTGGATATACAAAGGCTTATTGTGAGCCTTCCCCTCTTCTGGGAGATCCTCGTCAGTAAATGTGATCTCAGTCTTCTTTCGGGCCATAATTGCCCCTACTAGCGCTGCCGGCTCAGTATCGGTGGAAATAACCAGATTCTGCAATTCTTTCATCAAGTTCTCACGATGGTACTTAGAATGGCATAGAACTTCCCAAACTGTAGACTTAGCTTGTGTCTTCTTCAACTGCTCCAGAACTTGGTCATTGGGCTTAGGAGCCGACCCTTCTCCAATCTCAGTTTCTATCATAGGTGCCTTTCCCTCGGCCACACGACCTGATCTCGTCATTACCGCGATTTCCGGCTCATCATCCGATTCGTCCCAAATGTTAATAGGAATCCTCTGATTGGCATCTTCCTCGTCCGAAGAACTCTCCCAAATGTCCACGACCATTAAATCCATGACGTGAGGAACATTCGGATTCAAGTAAAAGGGATCCGCCGATCCATACAAAGCCCAACCTATCAACTCATCATAGTCACGGAGGGACACTCTGCTCATCCTTCTTGTGGCCAACGGAATAGCACCTCGTTGTATGCACATAAGCTGCACCTTATTGCTCATTGTTTCGTTACACTGTTCATACCGGTGTCTCCACCTTCTAGCATAATCCACAAACGGTTCCTCGGGGAATTGCCTGATCCTATCCAGATCGTCCAGGGATCCCGTCCACGGAATGTACATTTCATATCTTGACACAAAGGCACTTCTGAGCGGTATCCAATGACCCATCTCCTCCTCTGATAGACCCTGATGCCATAATAAGGCTTCACCCATCAAGGTTTCCGGAAAATGTTCATGCAAATCACATTGCGGAAATCCGGCGTCATACATATGATTGCGGAATAACCTCGCGTGCTCAACAGGATCCTGGTATCCACCATACCTAGGCATCGCTAACACCGCATCACGCGTTTGGTAAGACGGGGAATCAGGGGTTTGCTCCGTCAGCATCCATACTGTATACTCCTTGATAAATCTTTTCGTCATTGCCGCCCAATCGGTCTTAACATACATCGGCAACGACATGTACCACATTAACGGTTCACCCATCAATGAATTGCAAAACAAGCTAGTGATCTCTTCCTCTTTAAAACCCAAGGGTGCCATAGCCGACAAGTAGAAGTGAAGGTGCTCCATAGGGTCCTTATTGCCGTTATACTTACTAACCCTCGGTAATGGACGCTTGATAGGTCCAATCTGCATCGCAAAGCGCTCCGCAGTTCTGTCTTCAGCTCTTTGGTACTTTTCTAAAAACAAATCCGACAACCGATCCCAATCGTGCTTGCAAGAATCGGGTAATGAGTGGAACCATTCCAAAGGTTCGCCTACCAGCGAGTGGTGGAACCATTGAGCAATTTCATCTACTCCGAAGGATTCAATAAACATGTCATGCATATATTCACGCAAGTGCACCTCGGGATCTCTTCCTCCACTAAACAAAACCAAATCTGGCACAATAGTCCGAGACGACCCTTCTCCGATCTCTTCAGCACTATCCTCATCATACGGTGCTCCACCATCCGAGCCTTCCCCCATCAGTTCATCCTCTTGTTCTTCACCAAGGAAGGACACATACAGACCATTTCCTACATTGCTCTTTTCATCGGAGTCCAACAACTCCTCTACATTTTCCTCGAAGGATTCCATCACTACAGTTTCTGTCAAACCAACTCCGATCGTACTCACCCTATGATTAGGCAATGGATTACGCCTAATGGAAGGGTTCGCTGACGAAGGATC
The DNA here is from genome assembly GCF_963576675.1 of Euphorbia lathyris. Taxonomy (NCBI): domain Eukaryota; kingdom Viridiplantae; phylum Streptophyta; class Magnoliopsida; order Malpighiales; family Euphorbiaceae; genus Euphorbia; species Euphorbia lathyris. Next base: position 36,558,091 of record NC_088913.1, on the reverse strand, counting down.
AGCTATCTTCTTCTCTTCGATTAAATCTTGGATTTCGTGTTTCAACCTCTCGCAATTCTCAATTGTATGCCCATAACTGCTATGGAATTCACAATACCCTCTAGCCTATATCTGCGGAGTAGGTTGAGCTTTGTTATACGGGATAAGGGCCTTCAACAATCCCTTTTTTTGCAGACGCTCGAAAACTTTCGCATAGGTCTGATCGAACTTGGCGAACCGCCTCTTTTCAATAGCATTAAGATCAACCACTTTCACTGCTGTGGATTCCGTACTCGCACTAGGCCCTCCGGCACTATATCCCGACTTCGTCCACTTGGTATAAGCTTTCTTTGGCTCCCCATCCCCTTCAACAGTCAAGGCACAACTATACATCTGATTGAAATCAGTAAATGGCATATACCGCAACTCATTCTTGATATACGGCAACGTGTTGCCAACCACCATTCAGATCTGATCCTGCTCGAGCGGCTTTTGTTTCATCACTGCGGCCTTAGCCCTCCATCTTTTCACAAAATCGGAAAAGGATTCCCCAGCCTGTTGCTTAGTGCTCTCTAGCTCTTTCAAAGTGACCTCCAGCATGGTGTTAAAGCTATACTGAGCGATGAATGACTTCGCTAACTCCTTCCAATCCCTCTTTGTCACCATCGGCAATGCATGGAACCATGTGAGGGCAGCCCCCTCTAGGTAGGTGTTAAACAGCCCTAGGACTTGATCCTCAGTCAGGATCGTGTGCTTCATCATAACAACATACTGATTCATGTGAGCGGTGGGATCTCCCGTTCCATCGAACTTTTTCATGTCAGGGAGCCGGAATTTCAAAGGCAAAGCTGTTGCCGACAAACAATTCTTCAAGTTATAGAAGTCCTGACTTCCGGAACTTCCTCCACGCAAGTCCTGCACTTCCTGTGTGATGTGTTGCTTCCACTCCTCTTCCTTAGCTTTCTCTTTCTCTAACTGTTTTCGGATATAATCCTGATAATCCTCCTCATTCCCAAAGCGAGGACCATCGTTCACCTCATTCTCAGCACGCTTACTACCACTCTTGTTGTCCTTCAGTGCTAACTCCGCTAGCTGGGCCAAGATCGTGGCCAGCTGATCATTGATATTGTTCACAGAATTCTCCAATTCAGCCACTTTCTCGTCGGTCGCAGACATACTGACGGAAGACTGAGTATACCCAGATGAAGATGATTCCGAAGCCACAACTACTGATTCTGAACTGTCTACTCGTAGCTGATCAAACTGTCTGACAAGCCGATTATTCTCGCGAAACCACAACCGCTTAATGATGACGTCTGCGCGAACGGTATCCATTAGTATGTATGCATGATTTTATATGCATGATTCGTGGTGTGTGCGTTTATTTATTTACGGATATATAAGATAAGAAGAACAAACGTTAGTCTAATTACATGTATCACAACATCTCTCTTCCACCCTTATTCCTCACACTCGTTGGTCCAGGTCTCTTTCCTAGGATTTTGGTTTTTGGCTCACATTGCGGTCCAGGGGACGCGTGATGCCATCGATTATTGCGGGAAATTAAATCATCCATCAGACAATACAGTTCGTTTTGACGTATCCACGTTCAGTGACTAAGAAATCGACCAAGTTGGATTGTCCTTTCGGGATAACTCATCTTTTGTCATTTTGCGAGACGCATTAGTTTGGGTTTTGACTCCCTTTGAGTGCATCTCGGTTTTTCAGACGTGGTACGAGTTATCCTTTCAGTCCAATCGTTCGTTATTTGACAATGACTCGTTCCCTTTTGTTCGCGCGGGTTCGTGTCTCGATTTTTGGATTACCACGGGATCTTTTGGATCTATTGAGAGACGTAACCACGTGTTTATTTAGTGATGGAATCACTTTTGGATTTTATTTTAGGGAACGGACTCATCGCGTAACGCGTTTGTTCTTAGCGTCGAGGATCCATTTGCTCATTTTAGCTACGTGAAAAGACTGCGAGTCTTATTTTGAGCGCACGGTAACCTTTCGGCTAGCAACAGTTCGTTGTTCTTCCCAATTCAAGGGATATATCACCTGAGTGTGGTTATAGAAAATCAACGTTTCGTTGAATCGCATGTTTATTCGAGGCGAGGATATCACCGTTCTCTTTCCTTTAGGCGCGAATTAAGAAAACACGTATATCGGGCCATATTTCTTGCAGTTTTGGTAACGGTCGAAATGATCGAGTCGTTAGTCAAAACCCGCAGTCTCGTCCATATGGCGCAATTATATGGTTTGGCTTAATTCGGCTTCGAGATTTTAAACGGGGTATACACTCGTCCGAGGCACGTATTCAACGACATTGGTTTATTTTCTTTAACTACCCTCGGGATTGATATATATCGTAGTCTCGGATTGATTTTGGTCGATTAGTTCATTTTTCTTTTCTTTTATTTTCTTAGTCACCTTTACGGACACATCCATTTCTCTTAAGAACGACACGAGGCATAATGTAAAAGCTCGTCTTTCATTCGGAAGGGACGGGCTACTCGTGCGAAACTTTTCACGTTACGACAGGGTCGTTCAAGACAGAAATGTTCTTCATTTTCGTTTCGTCATGATCTCGTTTTATCCTAACTTATTTAAAGAATGTGAATAACAGCTACTGTTAATATAGTCTTTTGTATCGAGATGTAACTATCCTTAACACCGAACCGATTCATACTAATACGTGCTTACGTCATAACACATTTCCTGAACATGTGCCTTCGTCGGGACACCGAAAGGGACAAGGCGGGTCGCACATGTTCATTCATATGAGATGACTAAGTCGTCTTTAGTTCAAATTGTTTCGATGTTTTAGGGTAATTAGTATGTCGATTCACGAGTATATATTAACACATCGTCTCATTTTCTTTACCTACTTTAGGATTAGACACGTATCGTGGCGGTTTGAAAACACGAATTGATTCATTTATCACATCAAAAATAGTAACAGGTAATCCTATGGAAACTTCTAAGGCTAATATATGCTGACACGGCTGACCGCGGGACCTCACAGGACCGCCCAAATTCGCCCCTAACGAATGGATGGGGACCCTTTGGTGCCTTACTGTAAGGGGGAACTTACACTAGCCTCTTTCGAGCGACGAATGGACTCTCGCTAGAGGTTTCGCGGAAATTACCCAAAGGGTTTGCAATAATGCACATGAATGCATACGAAAAGAAGTAAAACGATCCGTCCCCGTTAAGGGCTTAATACACGCCTTCCGGAATCAAATTTCTCGCTTCCCCAGCAGAGTCGCCACTTGTTAGACGAGGTGCCGCGGCCTAATCTCCCGGGCGGACCGGGGGGTGGACAACCTTATGGCGACGTAAGCGGTGATTGGCACCGAAAGCAACCAATCGTGGAATCAAGCTGCTCGGCAGGACCGGAGCTCGGAGATATGGAAGAGTCGCCACCCACGAATGGGAAAATGAACACCGATCCCTTGCGGGAGACCGGTGTGGGTTCGGGAAACTTAGGTACGAGCCGAGAAGGCTAGCTCCTTTCCGGAGAAAGGCTACTAGGCACCCCGACATCGTCCGGTTATGAACCACCGGCCTCCTACTCAGCATGTTAGGCGATAACGGACTAATCGTATACTTCTTTAAGTTTAAAATTCATTTGAAACCCTTTTCTTTCTTTTTTTCAGAAACCGTTTTGAGCATATATTATTGGAAAGCCATACTAGTAAAGAATCACCCATTTATGTTATACATACACAGAGAAGGGGGAGAAAGAAGTGATTTATTTACAACTTCATTTACATGTCACGCTGTGTGTTTATTCTACACTAACTTATTTTCCCCAAAACGAGTTTATTTACATGGTTCGCACCTTAATCACCGTTGGAACGATTTAGGTGCGTTTTAAAACCCCGTTTGATGAAGTTTTACCCGTATCGCCGTTGGAACGACTCGAGTGTTTGAAAACGTTAGGATAAGAACCTTTTAATGAGAAAACGTGGTTAAACATACAAGTCAATATCATGTTGTACAAATCCTTTAAGAAAATGATTCTAAAACTCTATTATTCACAAAGAAAACGATTTTAATTATAATGTTCGCTTAATCCGCCGTTGGAACGGACTAAGGTTTTAAGACGTGGTGTTTTGAGAAATGATTTGAAATGTTAACAAAAACAACTCTATTTACTTACATTAGGAAACTCTAAAAATTCATTAGTTTAAATAATTATATTGAAAGCTCTCTTTTTGTGATTTATTTTCCTCTCTTATTTAATGGACTCTCTACCTATTATACTTGTAATAATAAACCCATTTAAACCAAGACTCATACTCAAATAAAGCCCATTTGAAACATGGACCCATGAATGGTCCAAAGGAATAAAGAAAGTAATTCTAGCATATATATATACATTTAAATCAAAAAAATAGAATAAGAAAATAAAAGTTTATACAAAAGAAACTATATGTATATAAAAATAGTAGGTAAAATATATCTATACTTTAAAAATGTGAAAATAGTAAGTAAATCCTATAACTAAGAAAATAATATTCATCCAAAAATAATTTCCTTCAATAACCACTAAAATAATCCAAATATCCCAAAACTACAAATATACATATCTATTATAGTTTTAAATATAAAAAATAACATATACTAATATATATTAATTATTTTCCAAAATACCCAAATAAATAATCTTCAAAATAGAATCTAATAGAGCCCAAATGAATAAAAAGAAAGACATATATATACATATACTTATATTGTAAAATAGAATAATAATGAAAAAGCATACAAATATTCTAAAATAATTACATATACTAAAGGTCTAAAATAATTTGAAAAGCATATATTACATAACTATACATATATATATTAAGGATTAAAAGCTTAACAGTTAAGAAAAAGGGACTGAAATGGCATCTTTTATGTTTTGGCAGATTTACCGACGGAAAATCCGTCGGTAAACAGCATTTAGTGACAGAAATGACAAATTACAGCAGCACTCCAATATTCTCCAGATTTATTCGAAAGCTTTAAATTAAATCTAATTCAATCGTTTTGGATTTCCGAACTACCAAAAATGGATCATAGTCGAAAACGGAAGTTCCTAAATGACGTTTTTTATTTCAAATCATTATTTGGAAATTTCTTTTAAATTAAAAACTTGTAATTACAACGTTTTCGATACCCGAACTACCTTTTTATCGGATCACGGTTCGTATTGGGATATCAAAACGAGGTTTTTTATTTTAAAACAAAACCGAATTTTATTCAACACAAAATGGAAATTAAATAAATACGCTAATTAAATAAAATGTGACAACATAAATAAATAACTAAATAAATAAAAACTATAACATAAAAATAAATAGGAGAAGAAGATAAATAAAATAAAATAAAAGAGAGTCTAGTCCTTGGATAATACCTTAAATTCGGTATCTGACAGTCGAAGCCGATTGATTCCACGAACCACGATCTTCCGTTTTTAATGAAAATTTAGTAAAAATTGAACTTTAGGAAATTTGGAATTTTTGAGAAAAAAAAATATTTTTCTCAAAAAAATTCACTCTCTCTCTCTAAAAATGTTTAGAGTGAGAAAGCTCTCTCCAAAAATCCCCCCTTTTTGCATTGGGATCCGTGCCCCTTTTTATAGGGAAACGGATCCCGGAACTTTGGGCGACGCCCAAGTAAAATTGGGCGTCGCCCAAAGTCGTTGGGCGGCCGCCCAACATTTGTTGGGCGATCGCCCAACGCTCGTTGGGCGTTTGCCCGACGTGGTTGGGCGCCCGCCCGACGACCCCCGAGGCGTGCCTCGCGCTGTCGGGCGCACGCGCCCCGCGGCCGCCGAGCGCGCGTTCCGCGCCGTCGGACGCTCACACGTTGCGGCCGCCGAATGCGTGCTCCGCGCTGCCGGGCACGCACGCTCAGTGGCCAACGAGAGCGTGCCCCGCGCTATCAGACTTGGGCGTTGCTCGGACGTCGAGAACGTGCCACTCGTGGTTGGACGCGTGCGTCCGACGGACGCCGAGCGTACGTCCTGTGCCGTCGAGCGGGCGTTCGGCCATTGTCGACCGCGCGCCGGATGCCGCTAAGCACCCGCGCCATGCCGCTAAGCATACGCGAGCCACCTTACCGGCAACAGCGACCCGCCGTAATTTTCTTTCCTTATTATACGCTTATTATTCTTTATATTTTTTTTTGTTTTTCAAAACTTCCGGAATCAATCGCTTCAACCGTCTTGTTTTCAGGTTTTCGTCACAGGTCCTCCGACTCAGTGTCTACAATGGTACAAATTAAGAAACTGATATTTGACACATTGGATTTTGTGTGGCTATATGGTAATACTTGTTATAGCATGTCCACTTGAATATACATGTCTACTTGAATAAGTTGTCTACTTGTTATAGCATGTTAAGCATACTCTTAAAGCTGAAAATGTTATGAACTCAACTGGCTCATTTTTATTTGAAATGATAAGTAAGGATTCTAAATGCAATTCGTTTATGAAGCATGTATGAAGCATGTATTAAAGGGTACATTTAGGCTAATTGCATGTACTGATATGGCTTGCAAATGATAAGATATATTTTGATTAGATAGAATATACATATACATACGAACTGAATAACAAGTTTTGCATAAAGGGTTATGTATGTGCATTGGCCATACTCTTACTATGTTCCTTTCCACTCGGTTTGATATCGTAACAACAACATTAAACATGGTGATAGGTTTATGATGCATTCAGCACAAACAGAGTCCCTTATTTTGAAAGCATCATAAACCTCATTACCAAGTTTAGAGTACCACGAGTACAACCCAAGTGGGAGGAGCATTGTAAAAGGATCAGTTTAGTCTATTTGCACATACATACAAACTGAATAGCAAAGCTCTACTTTATATTACAAAAGGGGGGATGAGTGTTGCCTTTCGGTTGTAATTGACAGTCCAAAGTTCCTTAGCTGTTCTGACTAGTGAAAGGAAATTTGGAATTGGAATGAGAACCACATTTGGATATCACATTTCCTTTCAATTCTCCTTTCACTTAGTCAAGACAGCTTAGGAGATTTGAACACCCTTCATATTCAGCACAAACTGAGTCCCTTGTGGTGACAGCATCATAACCATCATTACCAAGTGGAAGAAGCATTATAAAAGGGTCAGTTTAGGAGCACAAAGCTCTACGTTATATATTAAAAAAGGGGGGGAATTAAAGGTCCAAAGCTCCTTAACTATTTTGACTAAAGAAATGAAATTTGGAATTGGAATGAGAACCACATTTGGAGCTCACATTGCCTTCCAATTATCCTTTCTCTTAGCCAATATAGTTTAGTAGATTTGGACACCCCATATGCACTTTGCATACTCCTCAGTCCATATCCGGAAGATCCCCTCATACTCTTCCCTGTTGCTGCGGTATTGCTCAGCAACTACTTCTTGCCCAGGAAATGGCTCCTCACTGTGGGGCTGTAGAAGTAGATCATATATGTGCCACAGACACTACAAAATGCATAGAATAATTAGAACAAAAATATGATGTTGTATGGGTTGAAACACCGTTCCACAAGATTTTGATTTGACAAAATCATCCATGATTAAGGGACAATTAAATTTAAGTGCTTTGATTTAATTGTACTAATCTGTTTGTTCAATGTTGAGTATAAACTTAAATACAAAAAGATATAAAAAGTAAGATAGGACAAAGTCAGCATGAGAGCAAAGAATAAACTGAGTAGAATCGAACTCAGTACCAAAGAATAGAAGCCTGAAATTCAACAAAGCTAAGTGGAATGGAACTCAGCATCAGAAGCCCTCTCACTAGTTGTCGTGCAAAACAAAACTGACTAAAAGAGAACTCAGCATAAGAGTTGACACCAAACGAAGACAACGAATAAAGTAGAGGACGAGTAAATTCTCAAGACAGCATGAGAGATCCGTTCACTAGAAGACAAGTTTTGCAAACCTTCTGCACCAATAATTGAATCCTCGGAAATACGCAATAGACACATTCCGAGATGTATGGGTCAATGGATTATTGCTAAAAGACAACTGCCACAAAAAGACAACGTCTGCAGGAACAAGACAAGCCTGACGCCTGAAGAATTCAGAGGATAGGATTGGCCTGCAAAATCTGAAGCTGACCAGAATCTGTCTCCCAAAAGAATCGTTTTGGAATTAACGGCTAAATCATTTCAAATGATCCTTCTCCAGGTCTTCATCTATATAAAGACGATCAAACTCCTTGGATCATTGCCGCAGTACAGAAAGAAAAATACAAGAGAGAAAAATACAAGTTCAAAGCACTTCAAAACAAGAAAAAGATCTTACACTCATTTTCTATTCCTGTGTAAATGCTAGATTGATTGTCCGTAATCATCTAAGGTGTTCTTCTTCTGAAAGAGAACAAATTGTATCAATTGAGATATTGAGAGTGTTGTGCTGAGTGTTTGGTTGTAAACATTCAGTGGTAGAGAAATCTAAGTACCGGGTTGTGGTGCTTAGTAGGAGTTGAGTAGAAGAATAGAGGACGATACTCTTGCATATTCAACTGCCTGTAATCGGTTTGTGCTCTACCTTTAAAGAGCTCAGTATTGGATTCTAAAAGCCCGGAGGACTCTGGGGACTGGACGTAGGCAGAGAGGCCGAACCAGGATAAGTGATACTGAGTAATTTCTAACTCTCTCAAATATATATATCTGTGCTTGTGTTGATTGTTGTATTTACTCAGCATATAAACTGTTAGAAACTAACACTGAGTAAATCGAAGTGCTGAGTTGGAAACTGACTACGAGAGAGTCAATTCCCATCTCTCAAGTAAAACAGTCTTAGTCAGCATCTGACTAAAGCTGCCTTACACTAAGCTCACCCAAGCTGACCAAAGCTGAGTTGTTCAACTTATTGAAATAACTAAGTCAACAAGATTAATTAGCGAAAAAGTTATATTAGTTCCTAACCCCCCCTTGGAACTAATCACACAGGACCAACAGTATGTTTATCAAATGAAATAGATAAATGGTTGCATTATACCGTGGTAGTGGAAAAGCGATGGTTATTAAGGATACGGGGAAGATGAATCGACTCCTGAGGAGCCACGTTAGGATGATATATCCTATTCCAGAACCAAAACTGAGAATAAGAGGAGAGGTGTGTTAGTGTATGTTTCATATAGGTGATTATATCTTACTGATCTGAGTTAATATTACTCTTGCAGGTCTGTTTGGGAAATCCGGATGGTAGCTGATTCTGATTTCAAATGCACCCCTTTCATATGGGGTGTATTGGGGGTCTTTCATTCCGATCGACCATTTGAAGAAGTTACCATCGAGAGGACCTGTACGTTATCATCCAAGAAGAATCATTAGAAATACATAGAAGAAACCAGGAAGGGTTACAAAACAACTATGGATTGACATACGTACCATTGATGGCCAGAAGACACTCTGGGTTCTCCATGTACAACTTATTCAAGTCAGCAATTATTTCTCCTGGGATTTCAACAAGGGGATCCATTGTTGGTAAGTTTTCTGGCTGTTGAAGGTATGATTCTGAATTATGATGCATATATTTATAGTGACATGATTGTGGTAAGTGAAAGGCCGTGTTAGGAGAAGGGTCACGTAATTACTACTGAGTTTAGGGTTGTGTGTAATATTAATGACCTGCTTGGCTTTTGCAGATAGCAAGACCTTTGGGATTATAGGCATAATTATTACTCCAAGATATGGATTGACTTATGGAAGATATTGGTTATTATTTTTGTGTTTTAATTCAGAAATGTATTGGCTATTCAAGATATGGATTGACGTTAGGCACAAATGTAAACATATTATGAGTATTGGTCTCCAATAAAATTGAAACCATTGTTATACAGAATTTAATCTTCATATTTTAGAATGTTTCTGTATTCAGGTATAAAAACCAGAAATTCAAACGAAGAAGAAGGCATAAAGTGACATTTTAATTTTGAAAAATGTCATCTAAACAACAATAAAAAGACATTAAAAAAATGTTTCTGTCATATGAAAAAAACTCATTTGACATGGTTGATTAAGACATGTGCCATCTAAACAGGCTATAACGACAGAATTTATTATACAAACTATCATCTCAAATTAAATATGTCAATTTTCCACACGCTAACCTGACGGTTTTAATTGTCAGAATGTCATGTGATGACATTAAAGGTGACGGCAGTAATAAATAAGCTGCATCGTAATAAGGGAAAGATGACAGTAAGAAAATAGGCTAATGTCATGTGTGATGATGAAACATGACAGAACCTGACCGTCGTCTGAAGGTGCAATAGACGGCAACGAGCCCCGTGACATATTTATATCTCGCGGGACGACGGTTTTTAACCGTCGTCTGAAGAGGGTTTTGGCGTAGTGAACTCATAAATCAACATCATAAAATTTCACAAGTACCTTTAGTCAATCCATTTCCAAAATATTAAATTATAGTTCATTATTGAACTAAAATCACCAATGAATAATGTATTGATATACTTATCAATACTAATTTTAATTTCTTCAAACTAAAGACATTAATCATCATATATATACTTTATGTCAATAAATCATAAATTCATCAAAATTACTATTTTAATAATCTTTAATTAAAACTAAAATTTACTTTGAGAAATAAACTTATAGAAAATCACTTAATATATACATATACCTTTGTTCACAAATCAATTAAATAAATTTTCTCAATACACTTTTCTTTAATTCTATTCTTCAAAATATCAAATCTTACACGACTATTAATCAAATATATCAAGTTTATCAAAACAAAACTCAAAATATGTACATATAATTATATATCGTAGGTTGAAATTTGCATGCAAATACATTTATAATTACTTGAGCTTAACTTTAAACTCATGTTAAAAACTAAATCATAAAAACTCCAATTAATCATATGCATGGAAAAAACCCCAGCAAAATTTTGATTTTCTTCAAAATATAGAGTTATATATACATATATATACATAAAAACTCAAAAGGGTAGTTGATAGTTACTTACTTTAGCACTAATTGAGAGAAAAACACATTAAAACTTCAAATCTTCGCCTCTAATCTGCTTAGAACGAATCCATGCTATAAATCTCCAAATCAAAATCACATCGACCACAATGTGTATTAGGATGTCTAGAACCTATTGTACAAAAATCAGCTCTATCCGACGGTTCAATCTCTAGATATCAAGGTATGATCAAAGCTTGGTGATTTTGGGTGTTTGAAGAACAAAGATGGCGAGATGAAGAAGTGCCAAACTAGGAAGAAAAAGTTCCAAATTCTTCATTTGGGTATCCGAAATACAGGTTTTTGAACTTGTAAATTTATGTTCCCAATAAGGAAAATATCTCTTTTGGTCCCTCTAAACTTTAACTTCTTTTAAAACTTACCCTAAACTTTTAATTTTACACTTAAAATATGAAATTGGCCTCCAAACTATAACCATAATATTCAATTAACTCTCCAATCAATAAATAACTATAATATAACTTTATATTAGGGTATAATAACTAAAATTAAGGACACAGATGTGACACTGGCCAATTTCAAATTAGAGTTACTAATCTTTTATTCCTGAAAAATGGTGGTGGCAAGGGGTGAGCTGCCGACTCAGTAAGATAGTTAATTAAATACATAGTGCAACCACATGTGTATACAATAATTTTCATGCATTTAGTTTATAGGTGATCAAGCAAAACGTATAATAATTAGTAACTATTACTCATTTTATTAAAGGGTCATGCTTATTCTAGCCTAGTAATACTTAATAGTTGTATGACCATAATATCCACATGTACCATATTGTAACAAATACTCGATACTTGGATACCGGGTAAATTACATATGTGGTGTACAACCTTTACCTATCTTCACACTTTGGTGTACAACCTTCAATTTTACATACTAAAATGTACAACCTTTTGGTGATCTCCCACTAAAGTGTACAGCAGGTAATTGTGACCGGTCAACCCGAAGTCAACGCGCCACCTCAGCAATTTAACTTTCTACAAATAAAAAATTAACCCAATAAATATAACATTACTTTTATACCCTTTATAAAATCATCTTCTTCAACCTCTACCCTTATTTTCTTTCTACTCTATTTTCAACAATTATTTCTCTTTCTTCAACCTTCATACTTGTTTTCTTTGTACTCCATTTTTAAAAAATTATTTCTCTCTCTAACTCTCATCTCTCTCTTATTTTCTCTTTCTAACTCTCGTCTCTCTCTTATTTTCTCTTCTCATCTCTCTCGTCACTTCGCTCTCGAGAGAATCATATAACCCAGCATCATACATTGACCTCTTAGATTTATCAGAGAGAACTGCAACGCAAACGGACAGTTAATAGTGAGTTAGCTTTTACATGGGAAAAGAGATAACGGATAATATCAGCGTAATTATAAAGTTACCGGAGTAAGCTTCTTGGATTTGCTGAAACCGGCGTTTCGCCTCTCCAGCCACCGCAGGTTTCTTTGTCCACTTGTCTGGGTGCCATTTCTTCAATTAATCTAAAGAAAATCACAATTTCAGCTAAAGATTGTTACAAAATCACAGAAGAGGGGGAAATCATAGTGATCAATCGACATATGAAACGGGAAATTGAAATCGGAATTGGAGAAACTGAAGTGTATGATTATCGTAGCAAGTTTCCGGTAAGCAGTACGTATATCAGAGAAGGAGGCATTCCGATGAACCCCGAGAACAGAGTAGCCATTAGAACCTCCTTTTCGATCCATCTCTAATTCGAAACTAAACTCCAATAACAGAAATCCTCCCGAAAAAACAAAATCTGTATCAAAGAAAACTGATCTCCGAGTGACTGGAGATACACATAGCAAAACTCGAATCACAAAAAGGAAATCATGCTCTTTTTCTTGCTTTGCTTGAGCTCGTCTCTGTGCGGGTAATTATGCGGAGGAGAAAGTTGTGGTGGCTTTTTACAGGTGTTGGGAGAGAGATAGAAAAATATCTAGTTTAATATGGATGTATGTTTAATTTCCTTGCTAGCTTATAACATATTCTAGAGAGAGAAATGGAGAATAAAAGAAAATAAAAGAGATGGAAGAGTTAGAGAGAGAAGTGATGAGAGAGATGAGAGATAAAATAAGAGAGAGATTAGAGTTAGAGAGAGAAATAATTTTTGAAAATGAAATCTAAAGAAAATAAAGGTGGAGGTTGAAGAAGATGATTTTATAAAGGGTATAAAAGTAATGTTATATTTATTGGGTTAATTTTTTATTTTTAGAAAAGTTAAATTACTGAGGTGGCGCGTTGACTTCGGATTGACCGGTCACAATTACCTGTTGTACACTTTAGTGGGAGGTTACCAAAAGGTTGTACATTTTAGTGTGCAAAATTGAAAGTTGTACACCAAAGTGTGAAAATAGGTAAAGATTGTACACCACTTATGTAATTTACCCCTTGGATACCCTATCATAACAAATACCTAGTATCAATATTTCACATCATCACAATATTCATTTTTCTCATTTCAATAGTAACCATTGAATATACTATCATAGATAAGCTTTTATTCTCATAATCTTTAACATTTTCTATAATCAAATTTACACATAACATATTTATATATTACTCAATTCCTGTATCATTATCGTCATCAATACCATTCTCAAATACATTCATACCAACATGTTCATCGTTATTGTACCACATATACATGTCAAACACATATCAAACCAATAAACAATTAATATCAACAAGTCAACATAACAACAAACATACAATCAAACATACAGTATATTTAATTAACTACTCACCTCAGTTATCCTATTGCAAGTCTAACTAATCAACTAACTCGTTCAACCTATCTTTTGAATGGTCGCCCAATCCTGAACATAATGTGTATTTAATTAACTATATTCACTTTAGTTGTCCAATTGCAACTCTAACTAATCAGCTAACTCGTTTAGCCTATCTTCTGATTGATCATCGATTCCTAAAGATTTTTGTTTTAATAAGATTTCAATTGCTGGGAGAATTGTCGATGAAAAGTGGCGGCTCAAGTGAGAATTTGATAGATTTTTTTTATTCTTTATATATATATATATATAGTGAAACTCTTAGCCTAGTGGTTGAGAGCATATCTATGACTAGAGAGGTCATGGGTTCGAATCACATCTGGGTGGGGTGGAGATTTTTCTTTCTTCTTTAATGTAATCAAGACTGATATTAACGCATGGTTTAAAGTGATTTTGGAATTAAAATATTTATTACTAATTCAATTTTTTCAAAATTTTAAACCATTGTACCATAAATATATTTACTAATAATAATTAAATTCTTAAGAAAACGTTTCAAATTCTTAAAATACCACCATAAATAATTATTTATTTTAGTGGTGAAGCTCTTAGCTTAGTGGTTGAGAGCTTACCTATGTATTGGGAGGTCATGGGTTCGAATCACATCCGGGTCTGGTGGGGATTTTCTTTCTTCTTTAATGTAAGCGCATTGCGCAAATTTAAAAAAAAAATAATAATTATTTATTTTATATTAAAATTGATGAAATTAATATTATGATTAATATATATATATATATATATATATATATATTAACATATTAACACATGGTTTAAAGTGATTTTCGAATTAAAATGTTTATTACTAATTCAATTTTTAAACCATTGTACCATAAATACATTTACTAATAATAATTAAATTCTTAAGAAAATATTTCAAATTCTTAAACTACCACCTTAAATATATTTAATAACAATAATAATAATTAAATTCTTAAGCAACATTTCAAATTCTTAATCCACTATACCATAAATACATTTTTAATATATATGAGTTACATTTAAAAAAAAATAATTATCTTTATCTATTGAAATTAAATAATTATTTATTTTATTATTATTTTATAACAAAATTGATGAAATTAATATTATGATGCACGCATGTAATTAATATTTACGTGAATGAATTTGCATAAGTTAAAAACATTATCCACACCATATATTTTTATTTTGCATTTAAAAATATTTAGCATGTGTACACGTGTCAGGTGCTAATGAGTAATAACAACGCACATGTGAAGTGTAGTTAATGAAATCCATGACTGTGTATAGCATATAACAGACACTTCCCCGTCTTTATTCATAAACAACCATCTTTGTTCGTGATTTGGGTAACTATCGTCAATAGTGATGATGGAATTTATGTTAAGTAGACTGTTACAGTTCAACTGCACAACGGACATGTTGATGCTGTGATGAATTTTGCCAACTTTGAGGTTTCAGATTTTGTCTTGCAACATGGAGTAATTTAATAAATTTTAATGCAGTGATAATTTTAAATTTTAAAGCACTAATGCAATGGATGTTTTAAATTTTAATGCACTGGCAGTTTGGAGGCTTTTAATAATTTTCCTTTTTTTTTGTATTTTCCTATTCCATTTAAGAAACGGTTTTAGATTTTTTGTTTGCCTATTTAAGGAACAATTTCTTTTGTAACGGGTAGCTTTTGATATTCTACT
This sequence comes from Euphorbia lathyris, assembly GCF_963576675.1. Taxonomy (NCBI): domain Eukaryota; kingdom Viridiplantae; phylum Streptophyta; class Magnoliopsida; order Malpighiales; family Euphorbiaceae; genus Euphorbia; species Euphorbia lathyris. The sequence continues at coordinate 36,542,615 of NC_088913.1, read as the reverse complement.
GCGAATCAAATATTCATAACTTGTTGCGTTCTTAGCTTCAAACCTTCCTTTTTCTTAACAGTTTCCGAAGTAATCCTCAAAGTCTATCTTTCCCTCCAAAGTAATAAGCATACAATCAATGAGAAAATGATAAAAAAAAGTGACAAGAAGTTTTGATATATGCTCAAAAAAACATTTTGTTTGAAAAAAAATCCATATACCTCATGTAAATCGGGATTCTTTACTCCTTCTATACACCCAACAAGTGTTGAACAATGTTTAGATAATCCTCCATTCTGACGAATTACAGAAAATTTGAAATCACAGATGCAACTTTTTGACAACTCTCTGGAATCTGATTCCGGCAAGAGATCCTTCCTTGAGTATTGCTTTTCAGTAAGTTCAACTTGCGTTTCATTTGCAATCACTTCTAGAAACTCATGCAACAATGGTGATTGCTCGGATGGTATCTCAAGCAGCAGCTTTCTTTCAAAGTAAGCATGAAGTGTATATAAAATTGGAGGTTAAGGGTCTCATCAAACTTTGATTGAGGTAATGAAAGTAATATATAGTTATGATGCATAGACGAATGAGACATGAAAGTATAGTTTAAATTAGCTAAATGTGAAACATATCTAAGCAGTTTTATCAGAAACAACTTATCTTTTCTATTAAAACCTTTGGATTTCTAGGTTCTATGAACTTTTACAATAATTAGTCTCAATACATTCTAAACAAGTAATAAATTTCACAATAGAAATGCATTTTAAATGTTAACATATTTAAATTGACAATTGAAATCTCAGCACATGTTAGACATTCAAAAGTAGAAAGTCAAAAGGATATTCTCTTTTCCATCCCTCTCATTTCCCTGATCAATAAGCTTTGTCAAACAATACAACTCTTTCACAATCCACTTCCATATATTGCAGAGAAGAGATGGAAACAACAAAGCAAATATATATATGAGGGTGAAGAAGTATTTAGAAGTTAGAACTAACAAAACAAAAAATATCCAGATTTGTTTATCTTTAGAGGATTAAGCAGGTATACCTCTTTCTTTATAACCTCATAGAGACTTCGCGTTTTTTCTTGAATTCCACCTGTCAGTCAAAGCATTTTAAAGTCGATACATTTTTTTATGTTTAATCATATACAAGTTTATTGGTTTCCATTTTTGCATATAAGACTTCATATTTAGGATACAATAGAGAGCTAAAACCACCTCTATAAGCAGGAAAAAAAATAGGAACATTTGGATTTAGTTTAATGATCATTGGATTAATTAATAAAAATCACCTTTCATTCAAGGTGTTGATAAATAATTCAGCAATTAAATAAATCTATTATACTTCCTGAAAACTAAATTGATTCAGAAACTAGTGTTTTGATATTTGTTCTATATCCATAAATTGCTTTTAGACTCAATTGACCTTTCAAATATGAGGAACAATATTAGCTTGGAAAAGTTATCATTTGATAGCAGGCAAATAGAAATGTCTTTTGGCATACATGACACTTTGAGGAGAACATCTTTAGTCACTTTATCATTTTTTGAAGTTCTTTTTATGCCTGCAAATATTAACATATATAAATCAACTGCATATATGTTAATATTTATATATGTTAATATTTGCAGGCATAAAGAGAACTTCAAGAAATGATGAAGTGACTAAAGATGTTCTCCTCCAAGTGTCATGTATACCAAAAGACATTTCTATTTGCTTGCTATCAAATGATTTATGACATAATATTGTTCCTCATATTTGAGTGTTCAATTAAGTCTAAAAGCAATTTAGGGATATAGAACAAACATCAAAACACTAGTTTCTAAATCAATTTATTTTCCAGGAAGTATTATTTCTTTTATGTAAATTTTGACTACAGGAGTATCTGCTTGTTGAGATTTCAGTGATGTAAGGTATTTTTTGATCTGGTTTCGTTGATTGACAGATCAAATGATCTACTTTGATATTTCCTTCCAAGCAATGGCCTATTTTTAGGATCTTTTACCATTTAACAGCTAAAGTATTTATCAATACCTTGGAATATCATTTTTATTGATTAATTAAATGATCATTAAACTAAATCCACTTGTTATGATTAAGCATAAATAATGTACCAACTTTAGAATGCTTTGATTAACATGTGGAGTTCAAAGAAACAGCACGAAGTCTCCATGAGGTTATAACCAAACATGTATACCTACTTAATCTTCTAAAGATAAACAAACCGAATAGTTCTTGTTCTGTTAGTTCTAACTTGTAAAAACTTCTTCACCCCTATATTTTCCTTTTTTATTTTGTTTCTGTAAAACTTATGATTTTGCTTTGTTGTTTATATTTCTACTCTACAACATATGCTAGTGAATTGTGAAAGAGCTGTATTTGCAAAGGGTATTGATCAGGCAAATGAAAAGGGATGGAGAAGAGAATATCCTTTTGACTTTTTAGTTTCCCATTCTATGTGTTGAGATTTCAATTGTCAAATATAATATGTTAACATTTAAAATGCATGTATATTCTGAAATTTAATATTTGTTTAGAATGTATTGAGACTAATTATTGTAGAAGTTCATAGAACCTAGAAAATCCAAAAGTTTTAGTAGAAAAGATAAGTTGTTTATGATAAAACTGTTTAGATCTGTTTCATATTTAACTATGAGATGTTCTATCTATCAATGTGACATGACATGGCTAATTTAAACTATCCTGCTGTTTTGTTTTGCTAATTATTGCTTTCTTTACCTCAATGAAAGTTTGACAAGGCCCTTAACCTTTAATTTTATATACACTTGAAAGAAAGTTGTTGCTTGAGAGACCATCAGGGCAATCACGATTGTTGCATGAGTTTCTAGAAGTTATTGCAGATGAAACAGAAGTTGAAGTTTCTAGTTGGAGTTTTTTTGTACACCAAAAGTAGTTATTGCGAGAGCTTTACCTACTTCCACAGCCTTCCCAATTCGAATTCAAAAGGAGACCCATGCCTAGCAATACATACCTACAAGACCCATACCATGCTTACATTATTACATTCTGTATAGTGTGCGACCTTCATAGCGGTCATACAAAAAATACACGAGTCTCACCGAATTGATAGAAATTCCGTTATAGTTGTAACAAAACAACCACCAGATATAAGAATACCTTAATAGAGAATGATCCCCACGGCTTGTAATTTGTGGGATGATTTAGAACTAATCACTGTGTCCACAAACATTCAAGTATATCAGCTTAAACAAACCACGATATGTAACTTATGAAAACGGGCTAATTAAGTTCTTGATCTAATAAAGTAGAGGCCTGCCAATTGCAATCCATCATTTTCTATAAAGGTTTTTTTCTGAAAAGAAGAGAGACGGCTTCCATTAATTTAAGGGTAAATTTCAAATAAAACCCCTGTGGTTTCACTAATTTTCAGATAAAGGACTGTGGTTTACTTTTTGTCAAAACGAGGATTGAAGTTTTCAACTTTAGCAAAATAAGGACTTTTTCGATTGATATTATTAAAATCACACTTGACGACTTCAAAAATGACATATTTTAAGAACTACTAATATTCTAAGCAACTTTAATTCTTTAACTTTTTTATTTTGAGATTATTTAGATGATGTTTGGTAAAGAGAGAGAAAGTTAATGTTTAGATAGAGAAAGTTCCAAAAAAGATGATTTTCAAAAATCGAAAATGTAGTTCCATAAAAAATATGACATTGAACAACTTTAATTCTTGAAAATTTTCATTTTCAGGTCGTTAAAGATGGTTTTAATAGCATTAATCTAAGTGTGAAACCTCAATCCTTGTTTTGACAAAAAGTAAACCACAGTCCTTTATCTGAAAATTAGTGAAACCACAAAGGTTTTATTTGAAATTTACCCTTAATTTAATTAAGCAAACATGTTATTGTTATGAATTATTTTGTTAAAGGAACATAAATGTATATTATTTTATTAAATTAATGTCAACATTCATTAAAATATTCATAGCTCAATTCATTCCCTTCTGGAAGTGTGAGCTTCATAAATTGATAACAGGATAGTGGAGCTATGGCTTCTTTTGTAGTTAGTCCAGTTATTAACAGAATACTGAAGCTTTCTGCTTCACTCATCCAAGATGAATACTTTCCTCTTTTTTCTGGTTAAAAAGATGAACTCGAGAAGTTGTCAACCACTCTTATTAACATCCAATCTACTATTTATATTTCCATCAGATTTCTTCAATTGGAGATATCAAAGTCTAAATTCTCACAGAAAAAATAAGGACGATGACCTAATCCGATGACGGCTCCCTCTTCCTCGCTGCCTTTGAACGCGCCGCCGCTGTCCTCCACGGAAGCGTCGTTCGCGATTGCACACCTGTTCTCCCGACAATCCTTCTCAAAGCATAGCAAACCCATTACTGCACCCAATGCTTCTAGTTCCAAGGCCGATAATGAATCCTTGGGTGATTTTAACATTGCACACCTGTTCAGCAGAGGGGCGCACAAAGCCGGGGAATCTGCCAAAAACGTCTCCTTCGCGGAAGCATTATCTGTTAACTCCAGCACCGCGATCGGTCATGACGACGACAAGCCCCAAATTACAGAGGAGGGTAGTTTTCGTGCCATCAAAATCCCGCAGTCGATTTATCAGGAACGTATTGCAGCCTGTCAGAATTCCATCATTGGTAGAATCACTCTAGCTAAGGGAGAAATGTTGGGGTTTAGTGTCCTATAGACAATTGTTCTAGGATACAAACTTAATGTAAATGAATTGTTCTTTATATCATTTGTTTAATGAGATATATGTTTTATAACTATATAAAGGCAATCCCTTTTAAGCACTAAATAAAGTCTAATAAAAGGAAATCCGTAAGTTTATTTAAAGTGATTATAAAGTGTTCATACAAGCATGAAGTGAGACAAAAATTTATAGTAAACTGATAAACTTAAAACCACCCCAAGTCAAGTGATATGTTTGGGATTGACATATCACTGTTGAGACTTGTATGTAGCAATGTCTTCTGTCCGACAGAAAGCTGATCTCACAAGCTTCATATATACAGATATCTGGACAGTTACATAGATCCGATGAAACGTTGTTCATTAGGATTGGGGATCCGATTTGAGATAACAGGATGGGTAGATTCATCCTTGTCACCTATTCATCTCATTGGTATTAATAGGTATAACTAATCCTCAGACTCAAAGGAATATTAATTGGTATTCTGGATTACGGAATGTGATGCTTTGACTCTGGTGTAACACGATCCTTAACAGAGATGACTCTGGGGTGTGAACAGTAGACGTTGGGTATCACATGAAGTAATTACGGAGTCGTTATATATTGGATTGAGCATTTATCACTCCCGATAAATAGGAGATACATCCATGGATCGCTTGTGGAAGACTCGACTCTAAATCCTTGCAAGGTGATAGCTTAAGAGTAAGAAATACAGATTTCACTTAACCTATCTTTTTGAGTTGACTCGGCCTGTACAAGTAAAACGAACGTCTCGCTATATGTGACTTGACATCACCCATAGTCATAAGATTCAGTTCAAGGATGTAGTTGATAAAGGATCGAATTATACTGTAACTAATACGGAAAGGTTAACGACAGAATCAACCTGTCTTCTTATAGCTCTGGGGGAATGATTACGGACTTGCTAATCACATACTCTGTACATCATTCCGTTATGCAAAGATTAAATATAATTCTTTGAAAATTAATTTAATAACGTTGCATACGGCTAGAAGCAATAAGAACCTAATGGATCACACATAAGACTTGGAACCTAAAAGAGAGATAGATGTTAATTAATTGATAGAAGCCCAATTGAGCTCGATAAGGCCCATGGACATAAGGGGGTCGAAATTCATATAGTAATATACATGAATAATTAATTTGATTTTGTTAATCCTAATTAGATTAGGAATATGAATTAAATTAATTAAGAGATAATTAAGTTAGGAGTTTTAATTAGATTAATATACTCCTATTATTATTATCCAATAAGGTTATTATTATTATCCTTAATATATTAGATATATAGTGAGATAATAATTAGGAATTATATTCCGAATGGAATTCCTATTCAGTAACCTAATTCTATCTAACTAGGGATTAGATACAAGAGATTATAAATACCCCTTCCCTTGAGATTTTCGAAATCTAAGAAAGCCATACCCTACTGTGATTTTCGAAAATCACCTAGTCCAAGAGAGAGAAAATTCGACACCCCTAGTTCGAGGACGAGATTTCTCTACGGCTTCGTTTGATCAGTTGATTTTCATCTATTTCTTTTATCCTTGATCTTGTATTGATTAATTAGAGGCAATCTACTTTGGTTACTATTCAATGGTTGATTCCAAATTAATCTTCCCGTGTTTTATTTCGTGTTTGGGAACTCGAAGAAGAAAAACAAACAAAAGGGAGAAATTCGTTTTACTACTCCTACATCAGGTCAGTTCACGATTTTGCGGATTTCCGGAGATTGAAACGTCGGATCGTCGCGATTTTTGGACAGGAGCTTCTAGACATATTCTTCCACGTTTCCACCGAAGGGATTGTCGTTCAGAGGTCTGGAAGGTCTGTTTCGGATAGGGGCAGATTGGTAGACAGTTTCTATCTCTTTTGAAGTCGTGGGCACTTCGTTTGCAACGGTAGATAGAACTTCTAAAAGGTATTTCTTCTTATCCTTCTTTATATGAAATAACGGTTAACGGATCTTGTGGTTAAATGGAAATAGATTAAAATTTTTATATTTCCGCTGATATACCTTAGCCTAATTTCCAACAAGAAACACCCTGGAAACAGCAGGATTTAAAGCGCAAGCCGAGCGCTATCTGGAACTGCAAATTGAACTGGAAACTCATCTCCTTAGGGAGAGGCTTTTATCACATCTTCATGCCGTCTGCGGAATCGTTGCAAGCTGTCTGGGGTCAAGGCGCGATCCCTCTGAAACCAGGTATCATGCGCTTTATCCCTTGGTCTTCCGGTTTTAATCCAGAATCACACAAACCAACTTCAGCTCAGGTTTGAGTTAGAATTCATAATTTACCCTGGGAATATTGGGATAAGAGAATAATGGCCAGCATTGCTAGAGTAGTAGGAGTTCCTCTGAGGTTTGACAGAAACACTATCGAAGGAGAGCTTGGTCACTATGCAAGAGTGTTGGTTGACGTTGATTTGCTCAAAAACTACAATACAAGCTGAGAATTGACACGGATTCATGGATGCAATGGGTCTACCTTGAGTATGAAAACTTGCCCGCCATGTGTTCGATATGCAAATCTATTGGTCATTCGGCAGTGAACTATCATCGTAATCCGAGAAGAGAGGAGATTAGCAAACCACAAAGGGAGGGCAAACAGCATCTTGCAACTCACCCCCGTAGTGTTGCACAGCCGGACAAACCACGGAAAGCTTCTTCTTCAGTAGAGCATGAGCTGGATGTTAATGTCCAGCGAAGTGTGAATCAGCGATGGGCAGATTATTCTTTAGATTCCGGCAGCCGACATGAATCCGAGATTGAAACCGATCCGCCAGTATCAGACACCACAATCGAGCTGTATAAAGGGCCATCACCTGTCCCGGCCACGGGCATTCCTGATATGAATGTCCTGCTTCGCCCAACTATTCCAACGGAATGGAATTAGGACTTTCCAATCTCCACTATTCAACCTTCTATGGATTACATTCCACCGCCACATCTTGAGATGGTTGTTCACCACCAGTATAATGCCGACTCAGCTCCCAAGGAACCTGATAGCGAGATGCCTGAACCGCCAGCGCAAAACTCAGAATGTGACAAAGAGTGGTCCACGGTTAAACGGAAAAAACAAACACCAAAGGAGGTTCAGATTGTTGCAGCAAGAGCCAAAAGGCTAAGCCGGACACCTAAAAGGTACTTATGAATTCCATGTTTTAGAATTGCAGGGGGATCAATAACCCCAGAACGCAAAGATCTTTGAAAATGATCTGTCACTCTCACAAACCGGATATTATCTGTATTGCTGAACCAATGACTCAATTTGATTCCATTTATCCTCAGTTCTGGTCCTCTCTGGGACTCTCTTTAATTGCCGTCAACAACAGACCTTTACTTTGGGTTCTCGCTCAGCCAAGTCTGGACATCACAGTCATTGATATTCATGAACATCATGTAACTGTCGAACTTCTCCTGTCAGTCAGTCCATAATCTCCTTTGTATATGGTTGCAACACTGTAACAGGTCGTCTAGCTCTATGGGATGCTCTGAAAGCCTATAATTTGCTACCTCTCAAGGCTTGGCTTGTGATGGGTGACTTCAATGTCGTGACCGGAGCTCATAAAAAAACAGGTTTGGCCCCCTCGCAGCTTTCGTGCTCTAACTTCAGGCATTTCATTAACCAGTATGATCTACTAGACGTGGAAACTACTAGGGCTCAGTTTACCTGGACCAACGGTCGCAGGGGAGACACACATGTGGAGTGCAGCCTTGACAGAACCCTAGTGTCTGAAGATTTTCTGGATCAATGGACTTCTATCAGCTGCACTGCTTTGCCTAGACATTGCTCTGACCATAACCCGTTACTTTTGATCTGCTCGAAGGGCCAGAATAATTTCAGGAGATTCCGCTTTCATTCCATGTGGCTAACACATCTCTCCCTCAAGAATGTGGTGAGCTCGCACTAGGCCTCGACTACGATCTCCTTGCCCCCTACCCAATTACTATGCCATAAACTCCGAACTCTGCGTCCAATTCTCCGGAGTTGGAATAAGGATGTCTTTGGCAAGGTACAAGATAACATCAAACTGGCAGGCACTAAGCTATCCGCCATCCAAAATGAGATTTCGATCCGTGGGGCTACTCATGCGTTGCAAACACAAGAATGTATTGCTCAGGGGGATTTAGAGCTTCAACTGCTTAGACAGGAGCTGTTGTACAGGGAAAAAAGTAGAAGCAAATGGTTGAACGCTGGAGACCGCAACACTACATTTTTCCACAAAACTGCTAAAACGAGGAAATCACATTCTGGCATGCATACCATGTTGATTAATGAGTTGATCTCTTCTGACCCGACAGCCATATCTCATCATGTTATTAATTATTACCAAACGCTTTTCCCAGGAGACCAAATTGATGCCAATCTGGACGTTATCAGTTCTGTCATCCCATGCTCGATGTGCAGTGAGGATAATTTGTTGTTTACCAGTATGCCCTCGTCTGCGGATATCAGAATCGCCATTTTCAGCTTATCCAAAGACAGTGCCCCTTGTCCTGACGGGTTCGGGGGAGCTTTCTATCAGGCATTCTGGGAGATTATAGGCCCTGATGTTTGTAATGTGGTTCAACAATTTTTCTACAATGGTTCCATCTTCTCGGGTATGAACTCTAATTTAATGGCTCTTATCCCTAAAGCTCCTGGTGCAAATAGAATTGAGAATTTTAGACCTATAGTAATGAGTAATTACAGCTACAGAATCATCGCTAAAATCTTAGCTAACAGGCTGGCAATTGTTGCTTCTAAAATTGTTTCACAAAATCAATTCGGATTTGTTAAAGGGCGCAGCATTCATCACTATATTGTGGCTGCCTCTGAGGGAGTAAACTTGCTAAACAAAAAGTGCTTTGGGGGAAAGATGGCCCTAAATATTGATATCAGAAAAGCATTTGATACCGTGGACTGGAATTTCCTTCTTTCAATTATGGACTTGTTTGGGTTCTCATTGCAGTTTCGTGACTGGATTCTTAATATTCTCTCCTCTTCCCGCATCTCGATTATAATTGGCGGTGAAGCTAAGGGTTATTTTAGCTGCTCTAGGGGGGTCAGACAAAGGGATCCTTTCTCTCCCATCCTGTTTGGTATTGCAGAAGATTTCTTCAGCAGATGGATTAGCAAAATGGAAGATGATGGGCTGTACTCTGCCATGTCTTACACTAGCTCAAACAATTTCCCCTCTCATCTGCTCTATACAGATGATATGATGTTATTCAGGAACGCCACGGTGGAAACCATGAAATCTATCATAAATATCTTTAAGCTGTATGGGGACCTCTCGGGCCAAAGGGTGGATTAGGAGAAATCATCGGTGTATTTTGGCAATCATGTCTCTGCTAGGAGACCAATGAATCTCGCTGGAATTCTAGGCATACATCAAGCCTCTCTACCGATCACTTATTTAGGGGTTCCTTTATTTCAAGGGGTGCCAAAATCCCGACATTTATCAGGCATGACAGATGGCTTCATTGCAAAATTCAGTAATTGGAAAGGTATGTCTCTTTCTTTCGCTGGCAGTCAGACCCTGATTAAATCGGCTATTACAGGGGCCTTGGTTCATGCCCTCTCAATCTACAGATGGCCGGTCAAACTCTTAAATCGGATCAACCGTTGCCTCCGCAACTTCCTCTGGACTGGGTGCACGGATCAGAAAAAACTGGTCACGGTCTCCTGGCAGGTCTGCTGCCGTAGCATTGCTGAAGGCGGGCTCGGAATAAAGGAGTTGGATAATTTTAATGCAGCCCTCATTGGTAAAATGGCATGGGAATTGATACAGGGAAACTCTTTCATTTCTGATTTACTCAGGACTCACTTCCTGACCCCCTCTGGCGTCCCGAGAATCCATGCGAGCTCATCTTCAATTTGGTCTTCTTGCAATCCTACCTTTACAGTGCTTTAAAGTCAAATTCAGTGGTGGATTGGGATGACCTCGAAGCTAAATTTCTAGACGGGTTTATGGATCAGACCATCGGTGGCGGATCAGTTGGGTCTTTCGGCAGCTTCTCAACGATCTCTTATTGATTCTGTGGAGCTTTTCCTTTATGGTGATCACTGGGTGAATATTCACAGCTTCCCTAATGAACTTCAGGACCATATCAGAGAGGTAAACCGTGTTTGGTTTGAAGATGATATCTGTATTTGGGAGCCGGTAAAGTCCGGGATTTTTTCTGTGAAGATCTATTATCAAAATATTCATCCTGAGGGGCCTTTGACACCGTGGCACCGTTTCATATGGGGTACCCAAATACTACCCTCTAGGTCCTTCATTTGTTGGAGACTAATGTATGACCGGCTGGCGACACAAGACAATCTTCAGAAAAGGGGAATCCAACTTGTTTCTCGCTGCATCCTCTGTAAAGCGGAGTCTGAAAACAGGACTCACTTATTTACGGGCTGCACTTTCTCCAATCTCTATGGCGCCACCTAGATTAGACTTTTGGGGTGTTCATTAATTGCTCTAGTACCTTCAATTGTTTTTTTTTCAAGGCTCATGGGGTTATGCTTTGGTAACCAGGTGCGGCTTCTTTGGTAGGCTGCTGTAATCGGCTGTCTTTGGCTTATCTGGCATGCTAGAAACAAAGCAACCTTCGATGTCGAACCCCTTCAATCCAAAATTATGTCACTAGATTAAATTGTTGCATCCGGGAAGCTAGTACTTTTCCAAGGGCTTCTGCTCAAGCCTAGCTGATAGACGAATTCTGCAAAAGCTCATTATCCCCCCCTTGCCCGATGCCCGCTCCAAACATAATATGTGTTCGCTGGATCCCTCCTCGGTCGAACTGGCTGAAGGTAAACACAGACGGATCTGTCTTGGCTTCTGGTTCGGCAGGCGCTGGCGGTATTTTCTGAAATTATAAAGGGTTTGCCCGTGGCAGCTTCGGTTGCCCCGTCGTAACCTCCGAAGCGCATATAGCTAAATTGCAGGCGGTTATTTGTGCTGTTGATTTTGCTTGGGAGCGAGGATGGCATCGTCTCTGGATTGAATCAGACTCAATGTTTGTGGTAAATTTAATTTCAGATCGGGTTTCTGAGGTGCCATGGCAAATCCGTAGCATCTGGTTAAAATGCTTATACCAATGCTCTTTGATGGAAATTAAGACTACTCATATTTTCAGAGAGGGCAACCGCACCACAGACGCGCTGGCTCGCTTTGGGGTATTGACCACGGGCATCCAATGGTGGATTTCAGCGCCTAGCTTTTGTCATGACTTCATCTTGGAAGACATTTGTAACTTTGCTTAGTTTCGCTTCTCTTGATTTTGTTCCTTATTTCCTTTCCATTTATTTTCCTCCCTCTGTATGACATTTTTATTATTATTAATTTATTCGGGTTTCTGAGGTCGTCCTTGGGGGTGCCAGCCTAGCTGGGATGTCCAAGCCTCCTCATTCGTCCCAACCTTTATTCAAAAAAACATCCAATCTACTATCAACGATGCAGAAAAGCCAATATGAACACCAAACCCTGAAAAATTGGGGTTTAAGGCTAACTGAAGCAGCTTATGAAGCAGAACATATCTTAGATACTATTGCAACGGAAGCATCTCAATTTCAGCAGACGATTGATGGAGAAATTTTGCAAATGAATTCAAATTCTATACATAATATCTCTTACAGGATACAACAAATTGCTCAAGAAAAACACAGGTTTGATCTTCTTCTCAATGTTGAGAGTGGTGGATCTCGATTGAGAGGCAATATGAGCACGGATTATTTAGGGGAAACGAGAGTTTTTGGGAGGGAAAGAGAGGGGGAAGAAATTGTAGATCTACTGTTATCTGAAAATTCTGATAGATTTGTTAAAAATGTTTCAGTTGTTAGCATCAATGGGAGAGGAGGGGTAGGGAAAACAACACTTGCACATTTTATTTTCATTGATGAGAGGGTGAACAAGTGTTTCGAATACCATAGAATATGGGTTTCTCTTGCTCAAAGTTACAGGTTTTCTGGTATTCTTCAAGGGATAAGAGGTTTTCCGTCGAACACTACATGTCCTGAATCTCAATATTCTGGTTTAGAACTGGTGTTTAAACAATTTTTGGCTGGAAAACGGTTTCTGATTATCCTAGATAATCTCTCGTTTATGAATCAGGATGATCGGATTCGGCTTCTACAACTTCTGGAATCAGGGAAGAAAGGGAGTAAAGTTTTGTATACGATGGAGAATTCGTGGTTATTGTTCAAAACAATTGTATTGGAGGATGGTGAATTGGGTGGGAACTCTTATTTCGAAGAAATCGAGGAGGAATCGTCGAAAAATGCGAAGGTTCGCCTTTATCCATTAAAGTATTGGGCAGTCTGTTGCGAGATAATACTGACTTATTAGAAATTTGGGAAAGAATACATGAGAGCAATATGTGGAAGTTAGATCTGCCTGCTTTAAACTTTAGTTACTACTATCTGCCTTCTGATCTCAAGGAATGTTTCTTGAGCTATTCTTTGTTTCCTAAGGACTATGTGTTCAATAAGAACGATTTGGTTAAAATCTGGATGGCTCAAGGTTTGATTCCATTCGGAGGAGAAGATGATGCGGAGGAGATCGGATTCAAGTGCTTTGAAGAGCTACTAAGAAGATACTTCTTCCAACCATTCAAAATTGGCTACGATGATGGGATAAGATACATAATGCATGATGTTATCCACGAATTCACATGCGCGAATTCATGCTTCCCCCAAAATCGCTACATATTGGAGCAGCTAAATGATGATTATATTCCTGGGGTTGAGGACTTGTTTTTCCAGCGTAATGCTCATCGATTGAAGTCCTTGCGCGTGTTGGATTTGAGTTCGAGTCATATCTTCTCTCTGCCAAGCTCAATCGGTGAGTGCAAGCTATTACGCTACCTTGATCTTTCAATGTCTGATGTTTTTGGCCTTCCGGACTCTATATGTGAGTTGTACACTTTACAGACATTGAAACTCTTGGGATGTGTATGGCTAGAGGAGCTGCCTAGAGACTTTTATAAGCTGTCCAAGTTGCTTCATTTTGAGATGGATAATAAGAAGTGGCAACATTTTCACGTTTGGCCACCGAAGCTTGGAAATTTAACTAGCTTGCGGACTTTGTCAGTGTATCCGGTTGGCCTTGGAATTGGAAGTGGATATGGAATTGAAGAGCTAAAAGATATGAAACATCTGACTGGATCGCTGCGTATTTCGTGCCTCGAAAATGCAGTGAATGCAAAAGAGGCCAACTTGAAGGGGAAGCAGAACCTCCGGAAATCGGTGTTCGAATGGAGCGACAAAATTAGGAATGAAGAGTATGATCTGAGAGTGCTTGAAGATTTATTACCGAATGAGAACATTTTGGAGTTAGAGATTGTGAATTACAAAGGTAGTGGTTTTCCAATTTGGTTGAGAAATGGTGTGCTTAAGAATTTGGTGGTGCTTACTTTGAATAATTGCATAAGATGCAAAATTGTAGCACTTGATCTACCAAGCCTTACAAAACTGTGCATCAAAGGTTTGAAAGAACTTGAAGAGTTATTGAATGTGCAATGTTGTAGTAATTAATATTTAAGAGTTTGGAACCAACACAAACTTCTATTGAACTTCAGGAAATTATACATCAATACAAACATCAGTTACAATTGACTTCCATAACTTCTCCTAAACATAAGCAATAACTGAATAACTTCTCCTGCATTCAAATAATTAAATAAAACATTATCTGCTAATAAATTAACTAAGGCACATTTCCAACAAACTCCTCATTGCCTTAGTATTTACAAACACCCAACTTGTTTCTCAAATATTCGAATCTTCCTTTTGGAAGAGCTTTGGTCAGCACATCTGCTATCTGCTCCTCTGTTTTGCAATAAATCAGCTTGACTTCACCATCTTTCTGCTTTTCTCTCAAGTGATAGAGTTTGATATTGAAGTGCTTTGTTTTCCCATGGAAAATGGGATCTTTAGAGATTGCAATAGCTGCTTGATTGTCTACAAATATCTCTGTTGGCTGAAACTGCTTCATGTCTAAATCTGCAAGTATTTTTCTAATCCAAATTGCTTGATTCACAGTAGTATTTGCTGCAATAAATTCAGCCTCTGCTGTACTTTGAGCAACCACACTTTGCTTCTTTGAACTCCAAGAGAAAACACCTGAGTCGAAACTGAAACAAAAACCAGTTGTGCTTCTCATATCATCAACTGAACCAGCCCAATCACTATCAGAAAATCCTTGGAGCTGAAAATCATGACTGCCTTGGAGTTGGAAATTATTGTAGCAAGAATATTTAATACCATAATCTGTCGTGCCTTTGACATATCTCAAAATATGCTTAGCAGCAACAAAATGAATTTTACTAGCACAATGCATAAACCTGGACAACAAACTTACTGCAAACATTATGTCTGGTCTTGTGGCTGTGAGATACATCAAGTAACCAATCAAACTCCTGTACAGTCCTTCATCTACTTTCTCAGCTCCATCTTCTTTTCTTAACTTCTCTTTTTGATTCATTGGTGAGCGAATTTCTTTGCAATCCGCCATATGGAATTTCTTCAGAATTTCTTTTGCAAACTTCCTTTGGCATATAAAGACTTCATCATGACCTTGTTTCACTTCCATACCAAGAAAGTAAGAAAGCAAACCAAGACCTGTCATCTCAAAAACTTTGAACATATCTGCTTTAAATTCATTCACAAGCTCCTTATTGTTTCCTGTAACAAGCAGATCATCCACATAAATAGACACTATAATTAAGTTAGGATCTGATTTTTTTACATATAAGGTGGCTTCACTTGGACTTTTAACAAATCTAAGACTCTGCACATACTCATCAATTCTGATGTACCATGCTCTAGGAGCCTTCTTAAGGCCATACAATGCCTTTTTTAATTTGTAAACTTTCTCCTCCTGTCCTTTGACTACAAAACCTTCTGGCTGCTCAACAAAAATTTCTTCACGAAGATAGCCATTTAGAAAGGATTATTTAACATCCAATTGGTAAAGCTTCCACCCATTCTGTGCAGCCAATGTGAATAACATTCTGATGGTGTCCAAGCGTGCAACAGGAGCGAAAGTTTCTGAAAAATCCACACCAAAAACTTGACTGTACCCCTTAACAACTAGCCTCGCTTTGTGTTTGTTGACAGAACCATCATCATTGAGTTTGGTTCTGAAAACCCATTTAACTCCAATTTTCTTTCTATTTTGAGGCATATCAACTAGCTCCCAAGTGTCATTCTTCTCAATCATACGAAGCTCCTCTTTCATGGCTTCTATCCATTTGTCATCCTTCTCGGCTTCTTTAAATTCTGAAGGCTCAAAAACAGCAACATTACTTCTTTCATAGATATCAGATAGAGATCTTGTGCCACGAACAGGAACATCATCGATCTTTTCATCAAGAATCTGCAAATTTGTTGGAGATTTCCTTTCAAGTGACTCCTCCCAACTCTATTGTTTATCTTCCATGAACTTGACATCTCAGCTCATGATAATTTTCCCATTTTGTGGTTGGAAAATTCTGTAAGCTTTTGAAGTGCTGCTATAGCTAATAAAAATGCCTGGTTCTGCCTTCTTATCGAGTTTGTCTCGCTTCACCTGTGGCACATAAGAAAAAGAGAGACAACCAAAAATTTTCAGATTTTGGAAGCATGGTTTATAACCAAACCAAGCCTCAAATTGTGTTTTTCCTTGCACAACTCTAGTGGGCAGCCTGTTTAGTAGAAAAACTGCAGTACTCGCTGCTTCCGTCCAAAGACTTTTTGGCAATTCCTTTTCATGAAGCATGCATCTAGCCATCTCCATGACACTCTGATTCTTTCTCTCACTTACACCGTTCTGTTGTGGTGTGTAAGGTGTTGTAAGTTGATGCTCAATTTCTGCTTCCTCACAAAACTTATCAAAAGTTTTATTTGTGAATTCCTTTCCATTGTCTGATCTGATTGTGTGCAACCTGCAGTTACTTTGATTCTCCACCCAAGCTTTAAACTTCTAAAATACATTAGCAACCTCAGCTTTGGATTTGAGAAAATAAATCCAGCAAAAACGGGTAAAATCATCTATAAATACAATGTAGTATTTGCTACCGTTTAAGGATGGAGTTGCTAGAGGTCCTCCAACATCGGTGTGAACAAGATGAAGTTTGTGTGATGCTCTCCAACTGGAATGAGGAAATGATTTTCTAACTTGCTCCCCGTATTGACAAGCCACACAATCTGCTGGTTCGCTCTTTAGCATTGGTACACCCTTCACATAATTATTTTTCAGCATATATAAAAGTCTAGCATGATGAAATGCCCAAGTCGTTTGTGCCACAAATCTTCATTGCTAACATGAATTGCTGGTGTTGCTTGCTCATCCTCCATCAAATTCAAGGCAAAACTTTTGGCTTTCATCTTCACTTTAAACACATCTTTTCCCCTTGTATCCTTGATGAAGCACTACTTGTCTTCAAAAGTAACTTTGAAGCCCTTTTCAACAAGCTGTCTAACACTAAGCAAGTTTTGATCAATGTCAGGCACATATAAAACATCAGTAATATGTTTTACACCTGCTAAGCTTTCAATGGCCATTGTTCCTTTTCCTTTCACTGAGATAAACTCACCATTTCCAATTTTGACTTTAGAAATGAGAGTTTTATCTATTTCTATGAAAAGAGTTTGATCGTTGGTCATGTGATTTGTGCAACCACTATCTATCAACCACGCATCACTGGAGCTGTTGTTCGTTGCAAAACACATCGCCACAAAGAGTTGCTCTTCATCTTGTTGTTCTGTAACTTTTGCGGCTTCAGTTTGTTGTGATCTGCAAACCTTTTCCATGTGCCCCATATTACCACATTTTCTGCAGTTGATGTCAGGCCGCCACCAGCATCTTTTTGCCATATGATTCATCTTCTTGCAATGTGGGCAAGGTGTGGTCACATCATTTTTGTTATCACTGCTGAACTTGTTCTTCTTCTTCTCCTTGTATTTTTTGTCTTTGCTGCCTCCTGAACTTTCAGTTTTGGCCTTGAAAGCACCCTCTACCATTTCTTCTTTTCTCATCATTCTCCTTTGCTCTTGAGCCTGTAAAGCATTCACTAATTCTGCCAAAGATATGTTTGACAGATCTTCAGACTCCTCCAAAGAAGAAATCTTAGACTCATATTTTTCAGGCAAAGTAACAAGGATTTTTTGGACAATTCTCTCATCAGAGAACTCCTTACCAAGCAGCCTGACTTTGTTAACAATGCCCAGTAACTTGTCAGAATAGTCTTTAATTGTTTCTGACTCCCTCATCTTCAGCATCTCAAATTCTCTAATCAAATTGAGCACATGCATGTTCTTGGTTCTTTCATTTCCCTGATACTCCTTCTTGATGTAGTCTCATATTTCTTTTGCTGATTCCAGACTCACAATTCTAGTAAATATGGTGTTGGAAGCAGAAGAAAAAAGACAGACTTTAGCTTTTGACTTCCTTGTCTTTCTCTCTTTATGATTCTTTATCTGTGCCATTATTGGATTTAGTGGAAGCAGAGCAACTTCATAATCTTCTTCTACAGCCTCCCAAAGATCCAATGCATCAAGATAAACCTTCATTTTAATAGCCCAAGCTTGATAATTCTGGTCATCAAAAACTGGTGCAGCAACCTGATTAAAAGATACTGCATCTGCTTCCATTCTCACAGATCCCTCAAGATAATTTGCTCTGATACCAATTTGTAGTAATTAATATTTAAGAGTTTGGAACCAACACAAACTTCTATTGAACTTCAAGAAATTTATACAGCAATACAAATATCAGTTACAACTGACTTCCATAACTTCTCCTAAACATAAGCAATAACTGAATAACTTCTCCTGAATTCAAATAATTAAATAAAACATTATCGGCTAATAAATTAACTAAGGTACATTTCCAAAAAATGTCATGTATTGAATGAGCTACACAAAGTTGATTGTTGTTTCATCCATTCGTTTCCGAAAAGCGGGCTTCCGACATCTCTCAAGTTATTACGGATTGAAAAATGTGGGAAGTTATATGAACAAACAATGCCGAAAAGAGACTGGTCGAGAATGGCCGAAGATAGCTCGTATTCCTGAGCTTCAAATTGGCCTAACCGAACACAAGAAACGACCTTCAGCATTTTGATAAATGTGTATACAGTAATAGAGGTGCTACATTTTAATTCTCATTTTGCTCCAATTACTGATATTATATAACTACAAAATATAAGAAACTATAGCATGCACATGTTAATATTTTATTGATTGATGTGTCACGTGTCATTAATTATTAGTTTGGCTTACGAATAATATGGTATCCTCGATATATATAATTAAATCCCTCCTAAAATATTGTCAATGTACATGCTACTTCAATATAAAAAAGTTAAATCTGATCGCATTTTTTATTTGTAATTTGGTTGCGAAATAATACAAAATTAACAACAGCTGATGTATCTATAATTTAATAATAATAAAAGAAAATCATAATGATTTTAGTTTTTTTAATAATAATTTTTATTATATATTAATTTTTTTATATCCTTGCACCCCAACCAAGAGGGGTAGAGTTAGGCAGAACTATTTAAAACAAAAAAAGTTGTCCACTAAAACTCAAAGTGACGTCGTTTTGGTTCCTAGTAAACCAATTATTTTTTAATCTAGAAAGGCTTAACGCCTCGTTTAGCCTTTAGTAGTCCAAATAACTGCAATCCGACGTTCACCTCAATTGGAACTATCGCTTCTTAGGGATGGCAATAGGTAGAGTATCCGTGGGTAGTATCAATTCCAAATCATTATCTGTTTATTTTTTTAATTATCTGTATCTGTCTCATTATCCTAACGGATATAGTTTTTGCATCTCATATCAGTCCCATTTAATTCGCGGATACCTTTACCCGTTAAGAATCAATAAATAAAATAAAAAATATTACAAATTTAACAAATATAAATTCAATAAATCATCAATCTAAAAATTGAACTTTAATCAATAATAATAACATTTATGCTCAATGATTGAAAAAATGTGTTGTTAAACCCAGCCCCAAATTCCCACCCCTAGCCCCGTGAAAGGATAAAAATGCCCTTTAATGGGTTTTGGGGAGGGAAATTTATATTTTTTTTGCCAATCCGACACGCGGGCGTGTGGCCATCATGCCTCGCCGCGCGGTCGGGCGTATAGATATCATGCCTCACCGTGTGGTAGGGCGTGATAGCCCCACGCCTCACCGCAAGGTCGGGCAGTTGGCTATCACGTCCGACCACGCGGTGAGGCGTGATATCTATACGCCCGACCGCACGGTGAGGCGTGATGGCCACACGCCCGCGTGTCGGATTGGCAAAAAAATAGCTTTTTAACCCCGTAAATAGTTTGTTAAACCCGTAAATAGGCCGTTAAACCCGTAACTACAGAATTGTACTTAAAACCTAAAAATACCATACAATTTAGTCCTAAAATCAGTAAAAATAATATAAGTTAATTAATAAATATTATTAATCACAACATATAAAACTAATATAATCTAGTCCAAGCCTCTCTCCTTTCAGCGTATAGATTCTCCAAGTGACGAACACTCGGATGACAATATAAACGCCATTGGGTGGCAATGGGCGGCACTGGAAACGTAGGATGTAAATAAAGACGTATGTAGTGATGATAACTCCCCAAATGACAAATCACAATCTCTCGCTCTGGTGGTCTTCCATCGTCCGAACGCATCGGCAATATAGTTCAACATCCTAACTGTTGTGTGGTAAAGAGGAATATTACTGCGTTCAATACAGATGCAGCAGTATATAAGTCATCCGGACTCACCATCCAGTTGGACTCACCACAACCCGCTCCTGCCCATTTAATACGTGTGAGGGCAGCATCAAATCCGTTCCCGTACACTGGCGCATACAGATCACGGTTTGCCCGCATCTCAATCTCTATGAGCACTCTCATCAGCTTCCACTCCTCTTGGTTATAGGTGATGGCATCGGCTAAAACACGAAATCCACAGTTACCATCTGCTACAACATCATGGAATCCAGTAATAAATGGTACAATGAGACCTTGAACCCGATGTAAATGGTGGTAACCGGCGATATCCGCATCAAATCCGACTGAAAATATTAATATATGAAATTCATCAATAAAAATATATTTACTTTAACTTCAACATATATATTAATGAAATAAAATATACCCGGCATCTAGCTGTTATGCACAGATGAGGATGAGGAATGGCCTCGACTACGACTACTCCTCGAACCTGATGACCGTGCTCGACCTCGTTGATTGTACTCCCATGCACTTGGATTTTGTTTCGTCGATGAATTTCCCTTTGGTCTACCCCTAACAGTGTCTTTGACCTCAGGTTCTTTGAAGCCACTCTGTTCCAGGTTTATCTGATCATGAATGTACATCGATATGCTACGCACCATTGAAGGATCTAATTTTTCAACCTTTTCCATAAGAGATTGAAAAAATCGGTGATCCTCAGACCCGTCAGCATATACTGGAGCAGTAACTGGTATGTCACTCAACCCTTCAAACGCAAGAGATCTCCAAAAAGGATGGATGCGATCAACACGGACCGATTCATCTGTGTCAATATATGTTTTAAGCTCACATGCACACGGAATGCCATGAGTCATGGCAACACGCATCCGCATTCACTTACCACATCCATACTCAATCCGTGCATCCGTTTGAGCTCAACATTTAGTACAGCCAAGCAGTAATGTGAAACGTGTAAGTCGAGATACATGAAAGGTGCTCCACAGTGATTCACCGCAGATCTTCTTCTCGAGTCCTCGAGTGAGTATCTTATTATATATAGTGAAGGATTACAAAACTATTGTATTAAATTTTAAAAGATTAAAGCAAATAATAGAATAAATGTCTTACTTGATCGCCTCGATATGAGCCTCAATGTCCTTGTGCACCTTCGCCCACACTGTATCGAGTGCACCAGTAGATGAATTCAACCACTGTTTCAACTGTGCATGTGAACTCTCCACTCGACAGGTTGTGGTGTTTCCTAAGTGCAACACCTTGTTCGTCCATGCTCGATAAAAATTCTCTTTATGCACTAGCCATGTGGTCTCCACGTACTCTATCATATGAGGCCAGTTGGCAGTAGTATTCTTCATAGCTACCACTGCCGCCTCATATTCGGCTACTGTCGGGGCTTCAATTATACGTTTCCATTTGGAATTCTTAAAAATTTCACCAAACCTCTTCATTCCACTCAACTTGCCTACTCTATCCTCCACATCTTTATTAATATGCCATGTGCACAATAAATGATGACTATGAGGAAATACCTCACGAACCGGCCGCATCAGTCCTAACTCCCGGTTTGTAGCAATGGCTGTCGGATGCACATCAGGTTGGAGCAAAAGCTTCAATTTTTGTAACACCCACATATAACTACCCTCAGTTTCATCCTTCATGATTGCATAGACGATCAAGAAGTTTTTGTTTGAAGGCGTCATTCCAATGATTTCAAAGAATGACATCTTATACTTGTTTGTTTTATATGTTGAATCCATACCAACAAACAAGTAATAAGATCGGAACAGTGTGATCGATGTTGGATGTGCCATAAATAAGTGAGTCACAACATTGCTGCCCGGCACCACTTGCGTCTAATGTATGTACTCCTTATCTATAGCAAGCCGATAAAACTGACCGATTACATCCCGACCCTCAAAGCTCTCAGTCCTGATTTTCTCCCTGTAATTATACATATGTCTTTGTGTCGGGCAATCGTCCGGATGTTTTTCTTTGATTGCAGCAAAAATAGCACAAGGCTTAGCTTGAGCTGAACTCATTTCACGAACAAGTTTTTTGGAAGCCGGGCTTAGTCCGTTCATCTGTCTGTAGCCCTGACGATATACAACCAACTGATGATAGTGTTGTCCTCTATCTCTAGGAATCCCATTCACCACCCAACCACCCAATTCAGCGATTTCCATAACCTTTATCTGGAATTTGCAACCACAGTACTTTGTTTTTGTTTTCTTCCGTAGTATAACATCCATATCCATATCCTTTTTCCTTTTATAATTCTTAACACCACGAGCACATTTAACCAATATCCACTTTGACTTGCGCCCCGTCTTGTGCGATGCTATGGTTAACTCG
This sequence comes from Euphorbia lathyris, assembly GCF_963576675.1. Lineage (NCBI taxonomy): Eukaryota > Viridiplantae > Streptophyta > Magnoliopsida > Malpighiales > Euphorbiaceae > Euphorbia > Euphorbia lathyris. Next base: position 36,519,825 of record NC_088913.1, on the reverse strand, counting down.
AACCTGATCCCAATTGCCGTCTGTTTTGCCCAGTTAAGAGCTTCATGATATGTTTGAAACGTTTGTTTGGGAAAAACTGTGAACTGTAATCTATGCCGTTTCTGTCAAATTCTTCCCACGAAACCTCCTGAAAATGATAAATAACGAACATTACATTCCAAAACGTGACATTTCTACAGCGTTTCGGTGTCTAAACCCGAAAAACAGCCACACATATGCTCGGGCGTGTGAGCATCACGCCTCACCATGTGGTGGGACGTATAAACATCACGTCCCACCTCATGGTGGGGCGTGTGGCTATCACGCCTCACCATGTGGTGGGGCGTGATACTTGTTGTCGGGTATTTATAGATTTAATCTAATTATAAACGAAATAGTTCCCGGCAAATTTAATCTAATTATAAACGAAATAGTCCCCGGCAACGGCGCCAAAAACTTGATGCTCGTAAAATATATATGAAGGAAATTAGGCTAAGGTATAGCAGCGGAAATATAAAATTTTTAGCCTACTTCCTTTTAACCATAGGATCTGTTAATCGTTATTTCATATAAAGAGGGATAAGAAGAAATACCTTTTGAAGAACAATCTACCGTTGTTAAAGAAGCTCCCACAATTCTTCTCCGAGTTCCCAAGCACGAAGTATAACACGGTGAGGTTAAGTTAGAATCAACCGTATTGAGATGCAACCAAAATAGATTGCCTCTAATTAACCAACACAAGATCAAAGAAAAGGGAGATAGGTGAAATTAATCAATCGATGGAAGCCGTATGAATTCTTGTCCACGAACTAGGGGAGTCGAATTCTTTCTTTTTCTCTAAGGTAGGGATTTCGAAAATCACTTGTGCTAGTTAGAGAGGGTTAGCCGAAATTCATGTATAGAGGGGGTATATATAATCACTTGTATCTAAACCCTAGTTAGATAGGAATAGGTTACTTAATAGGAATTCAATTTGGAATAGAATTCCCAATTATTATCTCATTATATATCTAATATATCTAGGATAATAATAAATAACCTAATTGGATAATAATAGGAGTATATTAATCTAATTAAAACTCCTAACCTAATTATCTCTTAATTAATTTAATTCACAAACCTAATCAAATTAGGATTAATGGAATTAAAATAATTCCTTATTTATTACATACAAATTTCGGCCCCCTCTATTTAAATGGGCCTTACTGGGCTCAATTGGGCTTCCATCTATTAATGACATCCATCTCTCTTTTGGTTCCAAGTCTTATGTGTGATCCATTAGGTTCTTACTACTTCTGGCCGTATGCAACTATTAAATTAATTTCTTCAAGAATTATATTTAATCCTTGCATAACGGAATGATGTACTGAGTATGTTATTGGCAAGTCTATAATCATTCCCCCAGAGTCCACTAAGAAGACAGGTTGATTCTGTCGTTAACCCTTCCGTATTAGTTACGGTATAATTCGATCCTTTATCAACTACATCCTTGAACTGAATCTTATGACTATGGGTGATGTCAAGTCACATATAGCGAGACGTTCGTTTTACTTGTATAGGCGGAGTCAACTCAAATAGATAGGTTAAGTGAAATCTGTATTTCTTACTCTTAAGCTATCACCTTGCAAGGATTTAGAGTCGAGACTTCCACAAGTTATCCTTGGATGTATCTCCCATTAATCGGGAGTGATAAATGCTCAATCCAATGTATAACTACCCTGATATTACCTCCTGTGACACCCAACCTTTGCCGTTCACACCCCAGAGTCATCTCTGTTAAGGATCGTGGGACATCAGGATCAAAGTCTCACATTCAGTAATTCAGGATGACCAATTAACATTCCTTTGAGTCTGAGGATTAGTTATACCTATTAATACCAATGAGATGAACAGGTGACAATGATGAATCTACCCATCCTGTTATCTCAAATCGGATCCCCAATCCTAATGAACGACGTTTCACCGGATCTATGTAACTGTCCAGATATCTTTATATATGAAGCTTGTGAGATCAGCTTTCTATCGGACAGAAGACATTGTTACATACAAGTCTCAACAGTGATATATTAATCCTAAACATATCACTTGACTTGGGGTGGTTTTAAGTTTATTAGTTTATTATAAAGTTTTGTCTCACTTCATACTTGTATGAACACTTTATAATCACTTTAAACAAACTTACGGATTTCCTTTTATTAGACTTTATTTAGTGCTTAAAAGGGATTGCCTTTATATAGTTATAAAACATATATCTCATTAAAACAAATGATATAAAGAACAATTCATTTACATTAAGTTTGTATCCTGCAACAATTGTCTATAGGACACTAAACCCCAACATACTCCCACTTGGACTAAAGCCAATTGTTTCTAAAACTTATCCCAGTAGAAGTTAAATGACGATCATGTACTTTCTGGGTTAAAGGCTTTGTCAACGGATCTGCAACATTGTCCTCTGTAGGTACTCTTTCTATTCTCACATCTCCTCTAGCCACAATCTCTCTTATGATGTGGTATCGCTTTAGGTAGTGCTTGGATGCATTATGAGACCGTGGTTCCTTTGCTTGCGCAATGGCTCCATTGTTATCACAGTACAGAGTAATGGGATTGACAATGTCAGGCACCACACCTAGTTCTGTAATGAACTTTCTAATCCAAACTGCTTCCTTTGCTGCTTCCGCAGCAGCGATGTACTCTGACTCGGTCGTAGAGAAAGCTACGCTTCCCTGCTTGGAACTCTTCCAACTGACCGCGCCCCCATTCAAGATAAACAGGTATCCTGATTGGGATTTAAAATCATTCTCATCTGTGAGATGACTAGCGTCTGAAAATCCTTCAATTTTCAGATCTCCTTCTCCGTACACTAGGAACATATCTTTAGTCCTTCTCAAGTACTTAAGAATGTTCTTAACGGCAATCCAATGCTCGTCTCCCGTATTCCCTTGGTAACGACTCGTTACAGATAACGCGAACGCTACGTCAAGTCTAGTGCATAGCATACATAATCGAACCGATCGCGCTGGCGTACGGGACTACAGCCATGCGTCATTTGTCATCATCAGTTTTAGGACATTGATGATTGTTTAACTTTACTCCATGTAGCATGGGTAAGTTACCTCGTTTCGATTCAAGCATGCTAAACCGATTTAGCACCTTTTCAATGTATGTAGCCTGTGAAAGACCAAGCAGTCTTCTCGATCTATCTCTATAGATCTTTATACCAAGTATATAAGCTGCTTCACCAAGGTCTTTCATTGAGAAGTTACCGGATAACCATACTTTTACCGACTGTAATAGAGCAATGTCATTTCCCATTAACAGTATATCGTCCACATATAGTATGAGAAATGCTATAGAGCTCCCACTTGCTTTCTTGTAAATGCAAGCTTCTTCACAATTTTGTTCGAAACCAAATTGTTTTATGGTTTCGTCAAAACGCTTATTCCAGCTTCTAGATACTTGCTTGAGTCCATAAATGGATCTCTGAAGTTTGCAAACTTTATTTGCATCCTTTGATATGAAACCTTCAGGCTGCATCATGTATACATCCTCAAGCAGGTTTCCATTTAGAAAAGCTGTTTTCACATCCATTTGCCAAATCTCATAATCGTAGTGAGCGGCAATAGCAGGCATGATTCTGATTGATTTGGACATAGCAACAAGAGAGAAGGTTTCGTCATAATCAACAGCTTGTTTCTGACGATATCCTTTCGCTACCAACCTAGCCTTGTAGGTGCTAACCTTTCCATCCATGTCAGTCTTCTTTTTGAAGATCCACCTGCACCCAATGGGAATTATCCCTTCGGGTGGATCAACCAAAGTCCACACTTGGTTAGTATACATGGAATCCATTTCAGAATCCATGGCCTCAAGCCATGCTTTAGAATCTGGACTAGTAAGAGCCTCTTCGTAGTTTTCGGGTTCGTCGTCTAACACGGGAACCTCGTTATCATCTCCCACTAGAAAACCATATCTAACTGGGAGTTCACGAACTCTTCGTGATCTATGAATAGGCGCCACTGGAGTCTCATCTAATGGGACTTCTTCGGGTACCTCAATCGCTTCTGTTGTTTCAGTCGGTGTTTCTTCCTCTTGAACTTCGTCGAGTTCAATCACGCTTCCCTTTTGTGTTTCTTCGAGAAACTCTTTCTCTAAGAAGCTTGCGTGCTTGGATACTATTACTTTCTGATCATCTGGATGATAGAAGTAATACCCTATGGTTTCCCTGGGATATCCAATGAAGAAACATTTATCAGATTTAGAATATAATTTATCGGACGCAATGCGTTTGACATACGCTGAACAAACCCATACTCTCATAAACGAGAACACAGGTTTCCTACCAACGAACAATTCATATGGTGTGGAACTAGCGAATTTAGTTGGTACTCGGTTCAGGGTGAAGAGGGCAGTTTCTAAGGCATAGCCCCAGAACGTCTTTGGAAGTAAGGCCATGCTCATCATGGATCGTACCATATCTAATAGGGTACGGTTTCTCCTCTCGGATACACCATTGTGTTGTGGTGTATAGGGAGGTGTCCATTGTGAGCATATCCCACATTCAGTTAGATAATTCAGAAAATCATCAGAAAGATATTCGCCACCTCGATCGGATCGAAGCGTCTTTATTTTCTTTCCTAATTGATTTTCTACTTCATTCTTGAAGCATTTGAACTTGTCAAAAGCTTCTAATTTGTGCCTCATCAAGTAGATGTAACCATATCGAGTATGGTCATATATGAAGCTAATGAAGTATCTGAATCCTCCTCTTGCTTGGACTGACATAGGACCGCATACATCTGAATGAGTGAGTCCTAGAGTGTCTGATACACGCTCACCTTTATTGCTAAAGGGTGTCTTTGTCATTTTACCTTTTAAACATGATTCGCATGTTTCCAATGATTCGGAATCGATTGGATCTATAAGCCCATCTGAATGTAGCTTTAGCATGCGTCTCTTGTTTATATGGCCTAAACGACAATGCCACAAGTAAGTTGAATTATCTAGCTTATGTCTTTTGGTATCAATTGCAAAAGCAGGAATTTTGTTATCTAACACATAAATCCCATTTTCTGAAATTCCTGAAAAGTAAAAGATCGAATCTTTATAAATATTGCAACTCTTGTCTTTTATTGAAATATGAAAACCGTCGTCAACAAGACGGCTAATAGAAATAATGTTACGAGACATCTCAGGAACGTATAAACAATTCCTTAATTATATTACAAGCCCAGAGGGCAAAGGTAAAACATAATCTCCAATTGCGAGGGCGACAACTCTTGCTCCATTTCCAACTCGCAAGTTTATGCTTCCTTTCTTTAGTTCCTTAGTCTGATTTAGCTCATGCATATTTGTACAAATATGAGATCCACATCCAGTATCAAGTACCCAAGATTCAGACAGTGAAACTGTATTTATTTCAATATAAAACATACCAGATGCTGAAGCACCGTTATTTGCCTTCTCGTGGAAGGTTAGGTACTCCATGCAGTTCCTCCTCCAATGCCCCAAGTCACCACAATAGTGGCACTTTCCTTTGGGCTTCTTTAGTTCCTTTCCCTTCGTTTCGGTGAGCACAGCCCCCTTGCATTTATCAAGATGGTTTGGATTGGGAGAGACCCCTTTCCTTTTTCTCGATCCTTCAATAGCAAGGGCCAGTATCTCCTCGTTTTCTTTTATAATGGGTGTTAGACGAGGTGCCGCGGCCTAATCTCCCGGGCGGACCGGGGGGTGGACACCTCATGGCGACGTAAGCGGTGATTGGCGCCGAAAGCAACCAATCGTGGAATCAAGCTGCTCGGCAGGACCGGAGCTCGGAGATATGGAAGAGTCGCCACCCACGAATGGGAAAATGAACACCGATCCCTTGCGGGAGACCGGTGTGGGTTCGGGAAACTTAGGTACGAGCCGAGAAGGCTAGCTCCTTTCCAGAGAAAGGCTACTAGGCACCCCGACATCGCCCGGTTATGAACCACCGGCCTCCTACTCAGCATGTTAGGCGATAACGGACTAATCGTATATTCCTTTAAGTTTAAAATTCATTTGAAACCTTTTCTTTCTCGTTTTGAAAACTGTTTTGAGCATATATTATTGAAAAGCCACTTTGGTAAAGAATCACCCATTTACATCAGTTCAAAAATACATAGGAAAGAGAGGGGGAGAAGGAAGAATTGATTTATTTACAACGTGATTTATGTTCCGTGTTACATACTAATTCTATACTAATTCACTTCCCGAAAATGAGTTCATTTACATGGTTCGCACCTTAATCGCCGTTGGAACGATTTAGGTACGTTTCAAAACCCCGTTTGATGAAGTTCACCCGAATCGCCGTTGGAACGACTCAAGCGTTTGAAAACATCAAGATAAAAAACCTTTAATAAGAAAACGTGGTTAAGCATACAAGTCAATTTATTTTGTACAAATCATTTAAGAAAACGTTTCAAAAACTCTATTATTCACAATGAAAACGATTTTAATTACAAGGTTCGCTTAATCCGTCGTTAGAACGGACTAAGGTTTTAAAGCGTGATGTTTTGGGAAACGATTTTGAAATGTCAAGAAAACACTATTTATTTACATTAGGAACTTCTAAAAACTCATTAGTTTAAATAATTAAATTGAAAACTCTTTTTGTGATTTATTTTCCCCTTTTTCCTTAGTGGATTCTCTACTTGTTATAATTACAATAATAAACATATTTAAACCAAAATTCACTCCCAAATAAAGCCCATTTGAAACATGGACCCCTAAATGGCCCAAAAGAATAAAGAAAATAATATAAGCATATATATATATACATTTTAATCCAAAAAGGAAATATGAAATAAAAGTTAATGAAAAGAGACTATATAATACATATATGAAAATACTAAATATAATACCTTTATACTTTAAACATGTGAAAATAGTAAATAAAACTCCTAGATAAGAAAATAACATTTCTCACCAAAATAGTTTTATTTAATAATAACTAATATAGCCCAAATATCCCAAAACTATATATATACATAACTAATGTAATTTTAAATGTCAAAAATAATATATATTTATCCACTAACATTTACTAATTATCTCCAAAATGCTCAAGTAAATAACATTTAAAATAAAATCCAATATAACTCAAATGAATGAAAAAGGAAATATATATATACATATACTTATAATAGATCAAATTAATGAAAAATAATATATAGACATTCTAAATAACTATAGGTACCAAATATCTAAAAAATAGTTTAAAAGTATATATTACATAACTATATATATGTGTACCAATGATCAAAAACTTAAAAGTTGAGAAAGATGGACTAAAACAGCATTTTTTACATTCCAGCAGATTTACC